>NC_071388.1:190575892-191843474 GCF_022682495.2 Desmodus rotundus
AATTAAAATCACAATGAGATACATCACACACTTCATAGTGGCTAAAATTAACAGACTGCCATTACCAAAAAACCCTAGAAATCATATATTCTTGTGAGAATGTAAATTTGGAAATCTGTAAATCTGGTAGCAATTTCCAAAGCTGAACAAACACATAACCTATGCCCAGCCAACCCACTGGTACATATAAAAGTTATGAAATACAAATATGAGTGTGACAAAAATATGCACAAGAATGTGTATAAAAGCACTATGTATAATAACCCCAAACTAGAAACAATGTCCCTAAACAGTACATTAAGTTAACTGGGAAATGAACACATAATAAGATATTATTCAATCGGGAAAATGAAGAAACTACAGCTTCAAAATTCAAAAACATAATGCTGAGTGAAAGAAGCTAGAAAGAAAAGAATACATTCTGTCTATATTCATTCACATAGTTTTCTTAAAGTTTAATCTTCATTGAATTTTCCCCCTTACCAGTTAGTCCCCTTATACCCCCCTACCTCCAGCAATCACCACATTGTGGTCCTTGTCCATGCGTCCTTTCTTCTTTTTGCTCAATTCCTCCACCCCCTAATCTCCAACACCGCCCCCAGCTGTCATCCTGCTCTGCATCTGTGAGTCTGTCTCCATTGTCCTTGTTAGTTCAGTTTGTTCATTAGATTCCATATATATGAATAAAATCATATGGTAGTTGTCTTTCTCTGACTGGCTCATTTCACTCATCATAATGTTCTCCAGGTCCTTCCACACTGATGCAAAGGCTAAAATTTTCTTTTTTTACGGCTGAGTAGAATTCCATTGTGTAAATGTCCCGTAGTTGTTTATTCACTCATCTACTGATGGACGCTTGGGCTGCTTCCATACTTTGGCAATTGTACACAATGCTGCAGTGAACCTAGGGATGCTTATGTTCTTTTGAACTAGTGTTTTGGGTTCCTTCGGATATATTCCTAGCAGGGGCATCGCTGGGTCAAAAACCAGACCCATTTTTAATTTTTTGATGTATCTCCACACTGCTTTCCACAGTGGCTGCACCAGCAGGCATTCGCCACAATAGTGCAATAGGGTTCCCCTTTCTCCACATCCCCACCAGCACTTGTTGCTTGTTGCTTTATTAATGATAGTCATTCTGACAGGTTTGAGATGGTGTCTCATCGTGGTTGTAATTTGTATTTCTGATAATTAGTGACATTGAGCATCTTTTCATATATCTATTGACCATCTGTATGTCCTCTTCGGAGAAGTGTCTATTCAGGTCCTTTGACCACTTTTTAATTGAGTTGTTTGTTTTTATTGGTGTTGAGTTTTATAAGTACTTTATAAATTTTACATATTAACTCCTTATCAGGTGTATCAATGAACATGTTCTCCCATTCTGTGGGTTGTCCTTTTATTTTGTTGATGTTTTCCTTTGCTGTGTAAAACCTTTTTAGTTTGATGTAGTCCCATTTGCTTATTTTTCCTTTTGTTCCCCTTGCCTGGGGGGCATAGCTGATAAAAAAATCCTGTGAGCAATATCTGAGATTTTGCTGCCTATGTTTTCTTCTAGGATTTTTATGGTTTCAGATCTAACATTTAAGTGTTTGATCCATTTTGAATTTGTTCTTGTGTGTGGTATAAGAAGGTACTAATCAGAAGATTACAAAATCCTTTTTAGAATGAGACATGATTAACATATGCATATCCAAACAGAGAAAATAAGTAAATTAGGGTTTAAGAGTTATTTCAACATCTAAGAAGTCAAGTTTCCAAATTTCCTCAAATATGCCAGAAGTACATTATTTAAATACATGCGCACAACACGCTAATCATAAGTAGTTCCTTAATTTAATAACTAATGACTGGGTTTCTACGATGTTCCAGTACGGCACCATATACCAGGGATGAAGAGAGAGATGAGACACGGTAATTTTCCTCAAAGATTCCATATGCAAAATCTCCAATTCACTTCTTTGTAATCAATGTGTGACCCCAAAATAAAGCTGTATGTTTTGAAAAATACTCTTAAATTCATATTCAGTAATTAAGATAGCCTTCCCTATTTACTAAGCTAAAATACTGTAATTTTCTATAAAATCTCTTTGCTATAGTCAGACTACTTCAATGGTTTCATGAATCTGGTGTGATGTCTGCTCCTGCCGACCTATAAACTAGAAGCCCTTCTAAATCCCCAGTTGACTTAAGGTGCCTTTCTCAAGTGGCAGTGCTATTTTCTATCTTCTTCTATAATCAACATTAATACCTCTTAAACTACATCCCCTCCAACACTTCTGTGAATGGAAGTTTGAGGTTATGGTAATAGTTGGGATATTCTTTATAGGCATTACAAGAGTGCATTCATAGAATTAAGCTATAAAATCAACATTTAATAAATGTAAAATTACATTAAAGAAAATAAATGAATCTTAGGCCCGCACAAGAATTGGTTGTGACCTGATTATATATAGTAATATAAGTTAAAGACTGAATCTTGGGGATTTGCCAAGGAAGCTGAGGGAAAAAAAAGAAAAAAGAAGTATTTTGGCTGAGTATCTATATCTAGGAATCTAAATCCACATCCATCTAGGGAAGAAGGAATACAAGAAAGCACTTCAACCACCATGATCCAAATGGCAAAGTATCTCTAATGTGACGGTGAACATATCAGGCTCTCTTAGTGTGATGCCATTAAGTACTTGAATTACATAACTAACTTCCTTTGTACTGATTCCTTGCTAACCAAACGACGTTCGCTGATTACCCATAAAGTCCGATTCACAGTAACAAAATGATCTGGTCAGGCCAACTGGAATGATCCAGATCCTATGTTAGTTGGTTGCAGGGTTTTCTTTTGTTTTCTTTTTAGGCAAAGTATAGACATACGTTGGCATTATGATTTTCAAGATCAATTTCAGAGTTTTTCAATGTGAGCCAGCCCTGAGATATGAGCCTACTTAAATGTGATGCCGACCAAGTTTTGGAACTCGGAAGGCGGAGAGCCTAATCTTGCATTATGAAAAATTTCTTGGGGATGTGCTCTCCTGTGGAAACCTATCTTAAAAGCTGGTTTTATTTTTGTCTGTTTTATTGCACATTTTCAAATTTATACAATTTTGAAGAACTCTCGACGTTAAAAGGTGAGAAGCACTTCATTCATCTATAATGGATATAAATCAAAATGAGCACGTCACACTTATTTGCTTCTAACTGCAATAGGATTACCTCAAATAAGTATCTCAAAAAACAGCTGAAAAAAATCTCAAATAAAACATGAATTCATTTGAACCCTGAAAGATAACATCCTTCTCTACCCAAAACACTAAGATTTCTTATGCCCCAGTATCAGCAGTTCATCACACAAAGTAAGTGCTTAATAAATGCTGGCTGGATCAATGTTTAAAAGATGAAAAATATCTCTCTAGAGAGTTCTGTATGTCCACATACAGGAACTCTCAGATGAAGTATTTCCATCATTAACATGCGTTTGGAATTCCATGATGTCTTGGGTAATCAAAGCTCACGTTTTTAAGATGAAGTTTCATAATAGATATTTTTGAGGTAATAAATATGTTAAGATGTTTTTTATATAACTTTTTCTTCCCTCTAGGTAATTTTACCCCAGGTAGCATGACATTATAAACTTTTTAAAAATTTAAGTATATAGCACACCATTTTCAAATAATATATATCATGTATATATATTTATCTCAAAGTTTTCAAAAAAGTTCTAGACAACATTATTCAATTCCTTGACTATTAATGCAGCAGAACTGCTCAGTATTTAATTAACAAGTTATATATATAAATATATGAAATTATATATTTACTTATCTTTATAAGTTATAGAATAAAGACAAATCATTACAGTAGAGGCATTGGAGCAAATGGCACACGTTAGTCTTATAATTTTTAAAAATGCGTAACCATAGAAGGGATGACATTAAATATGTCACGAAATTTTAAGAAGGGCTGGCATATTTTGTTTAAAAATTAGTGAGTCAATCACATCAACTAATCCAACTTCTGAGACTAGCATAAAAGGACTCCATTAAGCAAAGAGAGTTCATTAAAACCTGTGCTCATACATTTCAATATAGAATTTTGATTTAATAGGGCAGTCATGAAAGTAAGGTCACTGATCAAATGCTGAGAATTACTTGGGAAGTTTTTTAGAAATACTAAACTATTGTTAAAGCAATACAGAAGGAAAAGAAACCAAACCACAAGATACATATTAGATTTCTCTTAATTTGGAAAATTCACGCTTGCATCTAATCTATCCACCTGCCTGACTGCTATTCTTTCCCAAATTCTACAGGTACTTCAAACTCTCTGTATCTAGAATAAAACTAAACTAAATATTTTCCTCGAAACCTGCTCCAGTATTTCCCATCTCCCTGATGGGACCTATTGCCATCTATCCAATAGCTTAGGGGTCATCATGAACTACTGTCCTTTATCCTACTGCCCAAGTCCTATCCACTTGAAGCTATTACATATTTCCCAAATCTTTCTCTTGCTTATTATCCCCATTGCCACTAGCTTGCATGACTTCCCACTCAATCCTTTCAACAGCCTGTTAAAGAAGCCCCTGCCTCAAGACTGGTCCGCATCCAAATCTTTGTTCCCACACTGCAGCTACTGTAATCCATGTCAATCAAAAGACAAGTCACCTGCTTTGGCTCCCTTGAAAATGAAATCCAAGATTCCTCTTATACAAGATATGCCATCATGTTGCTTTGATTAATTCTCTAGAGTCATCTCTGGCCTCAGGTTCCTAGACTCAAACTTTACAAATCCAGAAATCCCAATCCATTTGGATTTCCCAGAATGTATCTGTTACTTCTCAGCTACCATTGTAGGTGAGTTTACTGAGAAACCTTCTACTTCTCTGCTAAATCCTATTCATTTAATATGTCTCAGCTCTCGGATGTCTTCAGAACTAGTACCCTCCCTGCCCCACTCTCCACAATAGTTAGAACGCTGAGCTTACCACGGTTTGATGCCCTGTTTAGAGGTCTGTCTTTCAAACTAGAGTGTAGGCTCCTGAGGTCAAGGATGGTATACTATTCACCTTTGGATTCACCTTACCATGCCTGACACATGAAAGGTAGTCTATCAGTATCTGTTGAATCAATCAACTGGAACAATACAGCAGCATGTCAAATGCCTATTAAGTGAAAATTAAGCTTACTTTAAATTTAAAACACCTTAACTATTAGCAACAAGCAGGCCTACAATCTGATTTGTAGCATCAAATTGAGAATTTATGGTACTATCAGCAGCCTCAATAAAGTATAGTTTTAGATGCAGACTCTTTAAGAAGCAATTGGTTCTAGATACAGATAGGTTACTCTGTTAAGAGGACTCTTTCTTTTTCCATTCTTAACGACAGGTGTCTTTGGAACACCAATAGTAAGTAATGATTTTTCTTTACATATAACCAAATGTAAAACTCAGGAACACTGAAACTAATAAAAAGAGTTTCTAATAAATAGACAAACTCCACTCCTTTCTTAACCAAAATCTTCATAGATACTTTAAACAATAGAGGGTTTTTCTTTGACTTTACCCTAAATTATTAGCAATGCCTGCCTCTGTTCCATGGACCTATGTAGTAAAAAGGAAAGGAAAAAAAAGACCTGCGTTTCAAACGTCTGGATTTGACAACAAACTCTTTCTCCTTATGAGTCATGGGGCAGTGAAAAAGTAACCTGACTGCTCTGATAGCAGCAGCGATTACTTATTTGATGAGCCAGAAACTGTGCTGAGCATTTTGAATATATTGCCTCATTCCAACCTCACAAGAGTCCACTGAGGTAGGGATTGCTTATCCCCATTCGACAGACAAACTAAGAGATGTGAAGTAACATGCATAAGATCATAGTACGTTAGTGGCCAATTAAGAATTCTAACACAGGCCCACAGAACTCCAAACCCATACCTTAACCACTGACCATCAGTTTTCTGTATTATAAAACAGAGGAACTATTAACCTCACAGAGCTGTTGTGGAAACTAAGTGGAATAATATGGATACATAGAGAACAGAGCTAGGGGCATCCTACAGACACTCAGAAATTATGCCCCTTTCCCATCTCTCATTCCAGTAGTGATTAAACATTTATAATAAGGGAAATAGTTCCTCAATACTCCTTACCTACTTCAAAGCACAAATATTTTCACTATTGATTAATCCACAGAAGGAAAAGACTACCGGATCAATAAGTATATTTGATATAAACAGATAAAAGCAAAGAAAAACAACAGATTCTATTCATTTCAGGACTATGACCCTGCTATTGATTTTTTAAAATATCATAAGATCAAAATATATCAATATTCAAAGTTAGGGGAGAAGAGCATGAAACCCAGAGATCTCAATCCACTAGGGCTTGAACTAAGACTCCGTATAGAACCAAATTAACTTGGTTACATTTTTTTTAATGTATTTCCAGCGGGGAAGACAGGTTTGGAAAAAGATAGAGCCAATAAGGATAACACTTCTATAATAAATTTGTTTTGTTTCTTGAAGACTGACATTTATTCTTACTCTGAAGCAGCCTAAAAATGGGGGAAGGGAAAAATAAAATACAAGAAAAAAATACAGCATTTTTTGTTGTTAATTCTCTGCACATTCATACTTCCTTTGATTCCCTCTTCTTTCTTTCATTTGGTACATAGCCATGACACTTACATCTGATAAGGCATAAGAAATCAAATTTAAAAAATCAAAAAAAAAAAAAATCAAATCAAACTTAAAAAAAACAACAACTTCCTAACAAGTGAAAGCTAAGGTATGTCGGGTATCTACACAAACCTCAACGCTACAATTCAAAACAGTGAGTTTTTGCATCAAGCCCACCTGACGTTACAGTAGGGTGTATCCTCTGGAAATCCAACCAAGGGTGACTGCCAAACTAAGCTACAGAAGACAACTCAGAAAGCTGGTGAGTCCCACAATATGTTATTTTTATAAGTGCACTAGAGAAAGATTAGCTGATATTACTCCACCCTGATAATAACCCTCTTCTACTTCTGTAATACTGCTTTTGTCACTAAAACATGGGTCAGTATCGGACACGGTGAGCATCCTGACATAATGACATTATAGAGAAATATCAGTTGAGTAATCCAACTACCTCACAAGGTATTATCACAGTTTTATGTCCCAATCCTGACAACTTCTTCCTTCTGCTAAGGGACCTAAAAGGCCAACTGACTTCTTTCAGCTTCCATTTCCACATATGAAAAATGGAAATCAGAACATAGTTCTGCTTCACTAGGTTCTAAAAATGGAAACTAAGCTAAAAAAATTAATGTGAAGCACTCTGCAAAGGATAAACTAGATTCCCTGACCTGATTATTGGTCAGTCTTATAAAACTAGAATTACTACTTCTTCCAATTCCATACACGCCACCTGGCCATCAAACTGACTGATAAATAGTATTGACTGCAAACTTGAGCCACATAAGGATTTTAAAGTAATAGAAACAAAGTTTGTGGCAGGATGTATTTCCATTCCATTTAACTATCTCCAGATAAAATTCACTCATTGGCATTGTAAAGGTAGATAAGGAAAATAAAATTAATTAAAAATTTTTGAACCTCAAAATTCTTTTCACAATAGTCAGCAGCAGGTATAGACCAGTTTTAACCCGATCCTGAAGCAACTCTGCAAGAATTGGAAATGAGCTAGCCCAGAAACAGAAGGAATCACAAAGCAAGTCTCATCTGATGGGCCGAAATACAATATGGATTATTTTTATATTGTTCTGTCTGAGTTGTCTGTCTCAGATTCTTAACTTCCAGGATCTATTTTTAAAATAACTTAACACTGTGTATTTCCAGTAGCCATCAAGGCATGTACTGTCATCCCTGACACCGAAGACTGTCAGCAGACTCAATATGTACACTAATGATCTCAGGCAACAATGCTCATCTTCTTATCAAAGAGATCTTTATTTCAGAAGAAAAAGTCTAAGGTTCTCTAAGAAATTCATTCTAAAACATAGGAAGTCGTCATTATAAAATGTTAAGATCACGAATACCTCTTACTTCTTTTTAAGGTTATCTCACAGGCTGAATTTTGAAACCAAAAACTGTCAGGCATTATAACATTTTTAGTTCTCTCCCATGTTGCCGATGCTCTCTTCTAGCCCTGTCAAACAGTGATAGCTGCTGTCATTATTTATTATACAATAGCTGGCAGCGAGTTGTACGGATACTCTTCATCTCAGAATAGCCATCAAATAACCTAAACAAATGACTAGGATCATAGAGTAAAACTGACCACTTTCCTAAAGCCAAAATAAGTGGGCTATCACATCTTATCAATACTGTACTGCCAGAATGTTAGTTATTTTATAAAAATCAAAGGTTTTAATTCTTTTATTTTTTTCTAAATTGTTTGAAAATGACTTTTTCCCTCTTACACATATACTCCTGTCCTCTCCTAGCTGCTACTGGAAGCCATCTAGCAGAAAAAATTTCACTTTTACTTTTGGCTTTAATACTTTCAATCAAAATTACAATTCTGTTTTTGGAAGCAACAGCCTTTCAGGAACTATATATTAGGATATAAAACATGCAGAAAATAAATTAAGTTCTTTGCTTTTAATGAAGTCAACAATGCATGCAAAGGGATTTACAAAAACCAGTGATCTCAGACACAAGTGATTTGACAGGTCACACACACACACAAAAAATTATTTCAAGTTGCAGGAAAATACGAGTGACAGATTCTCGGTGTCCTGTTCAAATTAATAGACAAGAGTCTCCTGCTACTACTTTTTTGCTTTGGCAATATCAAATGCTGATATTCTCCTAGATCTAACAGAAAGGAAAAATGGGTATCTTCTGCATCTAAC
Source organism: Desmodus rotundus (assembly GCF_022682495.2). Classification (NCBI taxonomy): domain Eukaryota; kingdom Metazoa; phylum Chordata; class Mammalia; order Chiroptera; family Phyllostomidae; genus Desmodus; species Desmodus rotundus. Next base: position 190,584,751 of record NC_071388.1, read on the forward strand.
ACCTAAGTGGGTAACCTAGATACTGTAAATAGAGGCTACATAAAGGATGCAAGACAGCTCTGAAGTGAGAGCCAAAATATTTAACCTGCAACTCTTTGGAAAAGAACGCGAAAACATGTGCAGCTCAGCCAAAAACCATACTAACATGAAACTGCCACAGGCTAGTAAGTTTTTTTAAAAAAAAAGAAAAAAACAAAACAAAAACCTCTTTACCAAACATAATGCCAATGTTATTGGGTGTGAAAAGCCCAAATGTCAAAAGCACAGCTCTTATGTGTTCAAACTGACCAAGCCTACACTCTGCACTGTGTATTTAAAGTATATGGGTGAACTACCTTTTTCAAGCCGGTGCTTGCTAAACCAGAAAAAAATTCACAAATAAAGGAGACAATTAACCAATTAAAAAACATTTTCCTGCTGCTATTCTAGTGGTGGCTAGGGGATAACAGTCAAAAGTCTATGATTAACATTAATATCCACCCCGTATAGTCAATGTTTCTAAAGCCAATAGTTAAAGAGTTGGCTAACAGAAATTGCATATTCAACTATCTTTCCTCTTCAGGAAATTATGCAAAAATTATCTGAGAAATAAAAAAATCTATTCTACCAAAGAACTAGTAACATAGTTAAAATGTTAAAATGTAAAACTTGTACTGCTTATATTACAGTAGTAATATAACTTTTATCAAATCTATAGCCAACTAGCAAAAAATAAGTTAATGCTACAAAATCCATTATAAGTGATTAGCAGTATAATTTAATATACATTCACTCACTCACTATTAATTTTTCTTTCTATGTAATAAAAGAATTTCAACAACTGCTTCTAGAACGAAATCTTCCTAGAAAGTGTTTCTCATTAATAAAAAGAAAGAAAACTATTAAATAAGTAAATTCACATAGTTCAATCAAATTTCAAGTCAATAGGCAGAATCACTTAAAGTTAATAAATTGCAAAATATATTCAATAGTATTCTATATATTTTTGCTTATAATTCACTAGTCTTTACTACTTACAAAAAGCCAGTAGCTTTAAAATAACCTTAAGTTTTGAGAACTGTAAGAGGGAATTAGAAAGGAAAATTTGTTCTCTCCAGAAAATGAAAATTAAGAATATGCTTATAATTCAGTAGATGATTCATTTTCTTTACTTATTAAATCTTCATTTTGAAAAAGGAAAGAAAATGCCTTTCCAATACATATCACTCAAATAGAAAACTTCTAAGTTAAATATAAATTGGACATCCTATCTAGACAAGTATATAACATATACTAAAACTATAAGGGAAACACAAGATTTCAAATTTTGTTTGAATAGGAATAATAGAGTGTTTGCACTTGATAACTAAACTAATAAAAACATTATAAGAGAACACAAACTAGGGCTTAAATTAGGTTGTCTTCTGTCACTGACAACATGTAAGTTGCTCTTTTATTACACAAAAAACGTTTACTATACCAATGAATGACTCTTCATCAAAAATAGTAGCCTAAACTGTCTATTCCTGTAAATTCAAAACACCCTTCCAAATTTTCTCAGTTCTTTTCTGGATAGTCCTAAACAAAATACATTCACTTTGTTAGAGAAATGGATGTAAGTGACTTCTACAAATTTTCAATTACATGTAACTTCCAACACTTTGGAGGAAAAACTTTCACATGTTAAAAAAAAAAAAAGCAAGTAACACCGCAATTCTGCCACTGATGGATTAGCTTTGGACCAATGCAATATAAAATTACTTAATTTTTTTACTGTGGAGAGTCCTCTGGACGTGACGTTTCCATCCTTTTCTTTTTAATCCAACAACAACAATAAATCTAGTCATAAACCTGGCAAGTCAAAACAATAACCAGAAAAGCCTAACATTTCTTACCTGAGACAGGTAAGCACCAGCTCCCAAATGCCACCTTGGGATAGTTCAGACTAGTAAGCAGACTCATGTTTTATGATACTAGAAGGAACAGGAATAAATCTCTGTTGTTCTTTCTTTAGCAAAATCTATAGCAGCAGCTACAACAATGTGAGAGGACCCCACAGACCTAACAAATTCAAGTCTGTCGCCAGAGAAATAGGAAAAAAATCATAAAAAGAAGACTTACTGCTTGTCATGTGACTTGGTGAGGCATGCTGTCCATTGGGTGTGCTTGAGGTGAGGTCAATGGCCATATTGGAGTGCTCCCTTTCAGGTGAAAGCTCATTGTCACCTGCTTTCACAAAATAAAATGTTTTGGTCTCTGTTCTTGGTCATATAACATCGAATTACCAACTCTGTTTCATACATGCAGTGACACGAATAGCCTTAAAATTTTAATGTAATACATTTTTCCCCAAAAGAAACTGTAAGGAAATATCATTTAGAAATATACAGTAAATGAATGAAATAATGAAAAGCCACAGCCAGCCCACAATAAAATAAAAATACAAAACTTCATTATCATGATAATCTTAACTATAAAATAAAGAGGAATTAGGAGTAGCTGATTTCCAAAGTACCCTTTAGTTGAAAAATATAAGCTTATATTAATATCCAATTTAATCATTGAAAATACAGTATTTACAATGAGCATTTTCCAAAATGCTGGCTGAGATTTGGATGTTTGAAAGGAGAGTTGGCAAAAAAAAAAACATGTCAACTTAAGGAAACTAACTTTCTTTCCCAGTATGTGTCCGGAAAATTAGGCTACTGAGTAATAAATACTTAGTACGCTCCAGATTAGTAGACATATATTTAACCTGACCTATTCTAAACTTAGTAATCAAGTCGGAAAGTGTGGATATTCTAAGATACCACTGATTTACATGCTACCCTTAATATAGTAAGTATATTTCTATATTTTCTTCTATTTCATTGTATGCTGTTATTTTATCAAACTCATTAAAGTTGGAACTGCGAACTGATAGAAAATAAGAGTATAGAACCTGTGATAAAAACTTACAATTGACAAGTTATAAAACACAGGTAATACAAAAGCATAATTACCGATAAAAAATTCATGGAAATGAATACTTACACGTTATATAGCCATCAATAGCGTCTGTTTCCATAGTCAAAGTGCAGTGCTGCAACACAAAAGATTATACCCTTAGCACAATGATTCCTTTCAGTTCTGCCATTAAATGCTTAACTTATTTGAAGCTCCAAGCAGTCAGCCCATGTTGAGGCTGCTGCAACCTGTGCCCAAGAAACATACTACAGTGTACTGTATGTGCTCATTTGCAAGTCACTGAACTCTTTCTGCAAATGATCTGATTCCTGCTGGAGATAGGATAGGAAAGATAAGTGTGCTGTGAGATGGGCTGTAGCAAGAAAGGAATGACTCTGTTAATCAGAATATACTTGATTCGAAGGAAAAAAAAATAGGGGGTCCCATCTCACACGTGCCAGCTTGAAATGGGATTTAAGTATTTTAGCATCTTTACTTCCCACAATCACACTGCAGTTTGAGGACTTCCCTAGTACACAGATAGCTCTATTCACAATTGTTGCAAGTTGGTTCATCATGTTCTAAGAGGGAGGGGGGAGAACAAACAAACAGAAGAAAACAAAAAAACAAAACAAAACCAAAAAACTTAGTGCCCAAGCATGTCTTTAAGATTTCTGCAGTAGTTACCCAACTCCCGAACTTGTATTGACATTTTAGTCTACCCCCAGTTCTCTGTAAGCACCTGTTCAACGTAACCTTAATTTCCTGCCAGAGTATGGTTGGATACAAATGCCAAGTTTACTTAATACATTCTGATTTTGAAAATTTCATAAAGTTTTTGCTGTTGGGAGGGGAATCACTTTTTCAAAGTTTGGGGAATTATTCTCCTGTATGAATGACGCAAAACAAGAACTTAATTCTCAGAAACAAAAGTAAATTGTATGAGATGACACCCCCTAGCTTTGATTTTACATAATGAAAAGATCGATAAGCTAACTGTATTCTTTGAAGGAAAAAGTTTAAAGAATTGACATGTCCTGAGGAGATTTTTACTTATTTTTTTTTTTCCTTTGGCCCTGGTCCTTTTTGCCTTTAGTTTCAAAACTCTCACTGCACCAGCAGCTAAATTATTCACAATGAGCCATTTCTGTATTGATCGCCAAGTATATTTAGCCCTGGCTCCTGGAATTTCTCCATTACTTACTGGAAAACAGGCAGCTTCACTTCTTGTCTCCAAAACCACTTCCCTTCTCCCTCCCCTCCCCTTCTTCACCACCACCCTCCCTACCCCCCAAAAAACTTTTCTTTCTTTCTTTATGGAATAATCAGATCAAATTCCCAACTCAGCCACTACATAGCACTTAAATTTCAACCTGCTGTACTGTTATCAAATTCTTTCAAATTATGATTACATAAGGCTTTAAAGAAAGGCATCCGTAAAGTTTAAAAGGGGCGCAGTTTCTTCGGATATTTTACAAATGAGTTTATCTCTTTAAAAATGTACACATTTAACACACACATATTAAAAAGAAAGAAACGTCAGGGAGAAGCGAAAGAAGTCTGCCCCATCAATGAAATGGTTATTAACCCTCAGAGAAGGAAAGAAAGAAAAAGAAAAGGAGAAAGAGAAACGAAATGTACATACAAAAGAAATTGTCCTTTGATTAAAAAAGATTCATCACCATTTCCAGCTCTGTCGGGAGATCTCAGCTTCTTCTAACCCCTCAAAGAAGAGGTGACAATGTCGGGCTGAAGATAAACGGAGAGAGAAAGAAAGAAGTTTTTTGTGTTTCCCCCTTCTCTCCTTCCCTCCCTTGCCCCCTCCAAGCCAAGCCCCCTGCAGAGTTCAAGGCGAGGAGGAAGGAAAAGCACTTTACAGGTGGGTCATTCCGAGCCCAAATCCAGCAAACAGATCCGCTGATAAACAAAACCAAGAAATGAGAGAGAAGGAACACCCCCCTTCTCCTCCTCCTCCACCTCCTCCTCCTCCTTCCACCCCTCCCCCTCGTCCCTTTGGGATGGTCTAGTAGGAAAAGTCACTCAGGAATGGCACCACGTACTTTCAGGAAAGAGGAAAAAAAGAGAGAGAGAGAGAGAGAGAGAGGTCAGTCAGTGCTACAGCAATGCGATTAACAAGAAGAGAAAAAACTTGATCCACCGGTTCTTTAAGAATCGACCAAAAGCTAAGACAAGAAAACTGAAAGAAAAGGTGGGGGGGTTGGTGGGGGTGGCGGTTAGAGGGGAGAGACAGTCAGGCAGAACCCAGCAAGGCACCTAGGCCAACTTCACAAGACTGTTTTTCGCCCTTGGCTAAATAAATAAATAAATAAATAAATAAATAAATAAATCTTAATTTCATCTCTTTCGCCCGTACTAGAATCTGTCAGAGTGATTTAACTGCTGCCTTTTCACATGTGTCATACCTGTGTTTTTCTTGTTTAATTCCAACATGATCTGCATATTAGCTTCTATCTGGACAGCTGCAATGTATGCCAAGCTACCCAATCTTTCTTGGAATTCAAGTTAAAACAAAGCAAAACAAGTCCAAATCCATGACAGCTATAGAGATGAGAACTGATTAATCGATTAACATCCCAGAAACAGATTACAGGCCGTGGGGGGGCGATAAATTAAGGCAGAGGACATCATCCTCATCCCGATTCCCTGAGCGTCCTTTACAGAAATTATTACCCTAATCATAACCACAAGCCATCCCTCCCGGAGAAAAATATCTACATTATTATTACTGGTTAACAGCAACAAGTCATTTGATCACATCACAGTGCAAAACGAGATGCTATATAATTACACTTAACTTTGAAAACACTCCCCCCCTCTGCAAATCAGACACATATATTTATATATAATCTATGAATAAGAAGACAAAACAAGAGCTGTTCTTCACCACGCAAAAGCCAAACGGAGATTTACCTCAGCAGGGCATGCAGTAAAATAATCCCATCACCCTTTTGTTTGTGTTTACTGTTAGTGTGTCCTCTCTCTTTCTTTCTTTCCTGTGCCTAACGTGTGTTTGTGCACTGCAGTTGGTGGTGGAAACTAAGGCAGTGGATCTGTAGCTAAGGGTAATCCTGTTTTTACTTCCTCCATCTTCAGCGAGGAGCAGGGTTAGCCCGGGACAGCTGGTCAAACCCCGAGAAACCGATCCGCCGCCGCCGGAGCACATCTCCCCCGCCGGCCGGGCTCGCGCAGACGCCCGCGGGCGGAGGGCGGGCTGGAGGAGGCGGCGGCGGGCGGCGGGGCCCCCGGCGCGGGCGAGCGGGCGGACGTGCGTGCGCGCGCGTGTGCGGGGACCTGGGCGCCTGTGCGTGTCTGAGTGTGTGAGTGTGCGCGCGCGGGCAGGCAAGGGAGCGTGTGCGCGTGTGCGCGTGTCTGCGCGCCGGGCCGCTCGGCGCGCTCGGCAATCGATTACAGGACAAGTGCTGCCCGGCGGCTCGGCGACGCGCGCACTCCCTCGCGCCCACCCGCGCGCCCGGCTGCGTCGCCCCCCGCCCGGCAGACCCCGGACGGCGAATCCCGCCCCCAAAGCGGGCCCAGGTAACCCGCTTCCGAGAGTGCCACCGCCACCCCGACCCGCTCCCTCCGAGTCACGATAAATCTCACGTTCTCTGCCGGCCGGGAAAGAGGGGTTGCAGCGGTGAGGGGAGGCTCATTTCGGACGCGTGAAGTTTTCTTTCCAACTGGGATTTGTGGCGAGGCCGGGCGACGGGAGCTGACGGCGATCCGGGCGCCCGACGCGGAGCTCCGGGCTGGGCGTCCTGGCCCGAGTCGGGGTGTGCGCGTGGACCCACCCACTCAGGCTTCGCAATAAACTATGCGATGCAATTCCAGTGAATGGCACCATATAGACCAGGACGCGAATCAGCACACAAGGATCCTCAGGAATGGATTGGGAAGGAAATTCAGGTCTGAGATGAAGCTCAACTCTTACTATTTTGGAAGTGCTTTCCAGTGCAAGTTTACAATTAGAGTATTTGTTTGCGTTTTTCTCCCCCAGGCAACTGCCACATCCATCAAAGTCGAAGGAACGCGCGTGGGTCCAAAAACTTGTTAGGAGTAAAGTGTTGCCCATCAATATCATCAATTAGTTATCGCACAGCATTTTTATTTGGGAAGAACTTAAATAGATCGTCCTGTTAAATGCGTGTTCTTGCTACAAATACTAGCATTTAGCATTTTTCTTGACCACGTTTACAAAAAGAGGGAATAGAGACTTCTGTAATTAAAGGGAAAAGGAAAATGAAAGGAACCGAAAATACTGAACTGTGTAGTCTGGGTGGCTTAAATTTGGAAACACATAAAATTATTAGGACTGCCAAAAAGCATTTTTGAGAAACCATATCACAGATTGTGGAGAAAATCAATGTTGAAAGTAGGCACTGAACACCTCCTTTCAAGAATCCCAGAAATAGCTGCTAAGTTTTGGTGGGTTTTTTTTTTCTTTTTCTTTTTCCTTTTCTTTTTTTTTTTCCACTGCTGAGGGTAGAAAGTGATCATTTGCAATAAAATTATCAACTATTTCTTAAGCACCACTCCGTATGTCGGGGGAATTTTGGATAATGCCTTTCCTTTAGATGTTGCGATGGGGTAGGAATTCAGTCACATTGATACCCATGAAACTTGTATAATACTGTATGTATATTTTATAATGAATTTTCAAGTTTATTTCATTCATCATATTTATTAGACAATTGTAACCAATAGAGTTGTTATTAAGTAATGAAAAAATGATGGTGCCATACTGCAAACAAGGTAATCCAATATTCATTGGAGAACAAATCATTTGGGCTCTGGCTAGCAATGACTTTACCTCAATTTTAAGAAAAATTGCACTTTCTGTGAGTCATATGCCTGTAAAGCCGTTTTTTTTTTAACCTGTCAATTATCTAAATAAAAGTCATATTTGGAAAAGACAACATAGAATTACACAGATCATTTTAATCATCCCAATAGCGAATATTTTAATCTTAAATTAGAAAAAGGGAATGTTGAGTCCTAGTATATAAAGGGTAACATAACTTCTCAAAAATTGTTATAAATCCCTCCTAAAAACTAAGCCTAAGTGTTTAAGTCTCTATAGTTACAGAGGTCCTTAGGAAAGAAATTAAAACAAATTGAAAACTAAGATGAAATGTCTGGATAGTGTAAGCAATTTAATTCTTTGATAGAAGAGTAATCATGGTGAAGTCTTGAGGAATCATCCTAAAGTTCCTCAAAACTACCACAGTGGATAAAGCCCTCCTCCCCTGGCCGACTGGAGCTTAATTTAGCTGTTTTGAAAGACTATCCTTTTCATGAGTTACTTTCCTTGGCTTCCTAATCACCAGAGGCACACTCTCTCCCTCTAGTGGCTAAGCATTCGGATAGTACTTTACTCCCCAAGAATGTGGAATTTGGGCTGGGGGCAATGGCTCTCAGATTTTAGAATGGCAAATAACCACTTGTGAGAATTAGACCATTTAGGGAAACTTGTCCCCTTTTTTAACATCCTATGCCCCTTTCTCATTTGCTGATCACAGTATATCCAACTTACCCCAAAGAAGTCAAGATTATATTTATGGTACAGACTAAAACTAGGGGTTCTGTTTTACCCCCTGCCATCGAAGAGTCCTGGCTCCAAGACTCTCAATTCCACTAGTGGGGAGGAACCTTTGTGTAAACTGTCGTAGTTCACTTTGTTCACAGTTTTTCTCAACAGCATTGTTATAGTGGTTAGAGAACATTTTCTACCTTTCACCATAAACTACACCACACACATTGTAACAGTACATATTTAGGTGGACTATGCATTAAAATGCAGTATCAGGGAAGTAGAGTATCATCCTCTTTGCCTACTGTATTCAGGTGGATAGTGAAACATTCACTTCGGGGAAGGGGTAAGGAGGTGGGGAGGAAACATACTTGACCCGCACCATTTTTCACATAGCTGGTTCTTCCTGGTCCTTTCTGTCCTACCCTACTGAGACTACGCCTTCCCAGCACCAACCCCTGTATTAGCACCTTGCACATTTCCTTTGCTGTACAATTTGTAAATATTTTATTCATTTGTTGAGATTTCTTTCTTTTTTATTAAATTTATGGGAGTGACATTGGTTAAGATGGTCACATAGGTTTAAGTGCACATGACTATGGTGCGTGATCTGTATATTGCATTGTGTGCCCACCACCCAAAGTCAAGTCATCTTCGTCACCATATATTTGACCTGACCCTTTACCCTCTACCATCTCCCCATCCCCTTCCCCTGGTGACCATCCTACTGTTGTCTGTCAGTGTCTCTGAATTTCAGTTTTATATCCTACATAGGAGTAAAATAATATTGTTCCTAGCTTTTTCTGACTGGCTTAATTTCACTTAGTGTAATAATAGCCTCAAGGTCATCCATGTCATAAATGGCAGTATTTCATCTTTTCTTCTGGTTATCTCTATCCCTAATGAAAATTATATAACATGTAAGTATTTTATTCACTTGTTGAGTTTTTAAGAGACAAACTCTTCCCCCACTAGAATGTCACCTTTTTTAAGGGCAGGAATTATGTGTGTCCTGCTAACAATTGTTTTCTTAGAACTAGCAAAATGTTTGACGTGAGTTGTTGCTCAATAAACATTTACTGGATGGGTGAATGTGGAGCTAATCACATACCTACTTACCATGTGTTAAACTGTTTTCAAGGGACAAAATTGGTAGAATATCAAAGGTACATTCTTATTCCGTAAAGAATTTGGTCAAATCTTGGATCATAAGTTACGTTACAAATATACTTAGCTCTGGCTTATGGTTCATGAGAAGAATGTGATATGATATAAATTGGTGGATATAATATGAATGTCACCACTATAAATAGTAAAGGAGGTTAAAATTGTATATCAAATATAGATTTGAGTAAAATACATTATGTGCTTTCTGTTTCATAAACAGATTTTCATGTTAATAACTGACAATTCATGTAACAACCTGATTATCAAGGAATGAAACAAATTTGATTCTATAACCACTAAGTGCAATTAGCAAAAGAAAAATTTCAAAAGGCATTGTAGCTAAAAAGTAAATTATGAAGTATTAATTGTGTTTTCTTTGGATGGCTTATTTATCTGTTTTAGATTTAAAAGCCCTATTATCCTTTAAAGGAATTTGGATCAAAGCACATTTTTGTTTGTTCAAGGAATTAACTCTATGTTTTTAAGTTTGGGTTTTATTTTCAGCACAGGGTAGAAGAGGACAATTTGAAACATTGCAGTATTTTCCTAATATTAAGGAAAAGTTTTAGAAATTATTTTATATTAATTTTTTATTTAAATGGCTTTATTGTTCTAGCTGTAGAACGTAAATATCTAGAGTAGGTGCCCTAAAATACCTGGAATCTCTGAAAAGTTGAGATTAACAAGCACACATAAGCACAATGTTTTAAAACTGATTATTTGTTTTATTTTTGTCAGATGGTGTTGTTCTCTTTGAAGTGGTGTTCTCTTTTTAAGTGGGATGTGGAACAATGGCCTCACTTTTCTCCTGGCGACCTAGATTGGCACTGTGAAGAAGCAAGGAAGCCAGAACTGGAACCATAGTCTCAAAGAAAACATTCTAAGATCATAAATAAGGTGTATTAATACCTGACAACTTTGTCTCCCTGACTTCGTTGAAAGTCTGGGGTCTGTCTGGGTGGCATTTGAGTTGTACATGGAAGGGTCTGCTCATTCTCTCCACCTGGAACAATAGTTTCTTTTAACAATTCCGAAGAGTGTCACTTTGCAATTAGAGATAAGGCGCTTGTACCTAGGAAGGGTAACATTATGACTTAACTTCACACTTTGATAGAATAATATCAGATTTCTTCTAGAGAGCATGTTTTGATATAGAGCAGATGATAAGCTGTCTCTATCCCAAATGAGAATTACAAGTTTTGGGAGTTAAACTTAGACCAAGAGGGTGAAGGCTAGAGAGGTTTCTGAAGAAAAATGAAAGCACACATTTTTAAAGAAGTCACTAAAAGCTATCATAGTTGCTTTAAAATGTAGATGTGTTCAGAATTTGAAGAAATGTGTCCCATTAATTCAAAAAGGAAGGAACTTTGAGCTGAGTCAAATGTAGGTAGCTGTACTCAAAAAAACAACTCTAAAAGGCATTGGGAAGAACATTCTTATAAGACACCCTCAAATTATTGAACAAAAGGTATAATGATGTTATTGGGGAAAGAAAGTGATTAAACTTTCTGAAAACACAGCTCGGGAATAGAAAGAGGTTAACAGGAAAAGAACACATTGTCTGGTGCATATTAATTTAGATACAGGATAATAACCACCCCTGGGGGAAAAAAAGGAAAACCAAAAATGTTATCTGACTTTGGAATGGGGTGGTGAAAGCAGGACAGGCTAGCCCAAAGATCTGTAATACCCACGGTCGGATTCTGCTGGAGACAAGCAGAGTCTAATGCAGGGTGATGACAGGTTGCATCTCAAGGGGAATATTTGGCATGTAAACCAGTGCCAGAAAGAGTATGATCCTATTTTTTTTAATCCTGTGAAAAACTCGTGTAATTACGTGTTCATTGTTTGTGAAAACCCTCAACTCTTTATAAACTAAAATCCTTTCACAGTAAAGTCTAATCACATGTTTAAACAATCCTGTATAGATGGAAGAAAATAGAAGAAGGCATTACAAACAGAGTGGAAACCTAGGGAACTAAAAGCTACACAGGGATAGAAATGGAGAGCCATTTCCTGCATGATAACCCTGAAAGAGGACCTGTGGTGTGGCAGAGGGAAATGAATCAGAGAAAGGTCATTTACAGGTAGTAAAGTCAAATGTCACCTCCCCCAATTCTCATGACTTGTGGTTTAGAGAAAGGTTAGCTTAATATAGAGGTTAGTGTGGCATTCTGAACTGCCTTAAGACAAGAAATGTGAATATGAGAATAACACTATCAGTGTCTCTCCCCATAGCAGTTAAGTTCAAAAAGGTGCTTCGAAGTTGACGTCATGGTGAGGTACTAGACACCTGGGAAAGTCCCACTTGGTAGACTAAGGATATCATCAAAAGTCCTATAAACTAGATTCCAGAAACTGCTTCATTGGAAGACTATATTTGCAATATACCATTACTGAGAAATAAATCCTGTGCAGTATCTATAGCTTAGATGGGTGATGTAACAGATTTTAATGAAGGCGGAGCATCAGGGGGACCGGAAAAGCCGTGTATGTCGTCATTGTAGGCGTCTATGCTAGGCATCATGGTAAGCATGTTGCATGCATTATCTCATTTAGCCCTCACAGTCACTTTTAAGGGAGGTAATAGCCCCATTTTCACATGAAGAAACTGAAGCTGAGAAACATTATTATCTTGTCCAGGGTCTCACAGTGTCAGAGCTGGACTCAAAAGCATGTGTTAACTTCTAGAAAGTACATTTAATAGCCACCATGTTACACTGTCTCCTAAGCAGTCAAATATATTTATTAATTGTTCAGACCCGTTGCTATAGTTAAATCCTGCTCTTTGGGTAACAAACTGTTGGGTAACATGCCCATGCTCAACCACTTGAAAGGAAAACTGAATGTCCCCGGCCGCCTTAGACGGGTAATTGAATGTGTTATCAACATAGAACTCTACCCAATCCAGTGTCTTTCTGTGTGTGTGGAGCATGACCTATTTGGCATCTAATACTTTAACATCGGATATTCATCTGTACCCACCTTGACCTCTTCATCAAGTGAGTGAGATGAGAGAACCACTGAGAAAGAATTAAATTATAACCACCCTCTAAAGAATTGAGTAATAATCAATGGTGACGAAGAGCTTAAAATTCTGGATACCCAAATATACTTGTACACTTTGTTCGAAGGGAATCATCTCTGATTCATTGCTCTCAAAACATACGCATCATCCATCTCCCTTTTGTAAACGTACTTCACCTGTATGTGCAAAGAATGAATTACTGATTTTCTGTGAACAGTGCGACTTAACGGTTATGGTACTCTTAAATGACATTTTGGATTTCAAGAAACAGTTTTTTTTTTCTAGTGGAAAGTAGCTCTCGGTGTGTAGTAAAGGTCAATTTGTACATTTTCGTCAGATCCCTTAAGACTGGGAGATGAGGACCTTTCAGCCAATTTGAATTTACAAATATAGAGTGATTACTGGAGTAGGAAGTAAAACTGTATTATTTTAATTAGTTTTTTTTTCGGTCCCAGTTTGCATAGATATGGAATTTTTGTTTTTAAGTGAAACTTCAGCATGTCACAATGCTGATGAGAAGGTGTCAATAGCAATTAAGACATTGAGACCAGAAGAAAATTGGTGAAATGAGGCCCTTGAGGGGCCAGAGGAAAAAGGATGTAGAGCACAAGTAAAATAATGAGCTTCAAGTAGGAGAGGGGATACCTCTTGTACTAAAGAGAAGCAAGAAAGGATGGGTACAAATGCAAGTAAGTTAGTTGACATGATAAGAAGTTTGGGAGGGTTTGAAGAAGGGGTCAGTGTTACTGACAGTAAAGGGGAGAATAACTGGATTGAACATTTAAGAAGAGTGAACAATCTTGAAATAGTTGCTGTAAAGAATGTGAAAGAAACTGACTAAAAATAGGTAAAAATTGATGGGCAGAATAAAGGTACCAGTTGAGGCTGGTGACCACAAATAAGCCACCACCATTCTCGATGCTATAACCAAACTCAGTCTAGCTGTAACCTTGGAAAATATGAAGGGGATGATCCAATACAGAAATTTCACCAGGTAGGGAGCTGGAAGAAATGGAATCAAAGAAGATTGGTTTAATTGAAAGTAAAATGCAGTCATGGACCATTGAGTAAGCTACATAGAGAAGGATACTAACAGGGAACCAACTAATGGATGGGAAAAGGTAGAGGGATATGGAGACCTTGGAGCTCAGTGAGGCTGAGGAACTTGTCTAAGAGGGACTACTGAGTAGGAGATACGAACATACAGAGGACTGTGAACAAAAACTAGATATTTCTCATGGAGTGTAAGATGCCAGGATCCAGAATAGAGGGTGGGAGGGACATCATGGCCATTAGGAGATGGACTATCAGAAAAGTGATAGGTTAATCAGGAGATTGTCTTGAGTCTTGGAGAATAAAGGAAGATACTGGACTAGTTGCCAAAGCTTTGAAGAATGAGTCCCTGATAAACTGAAAAATAACAGCAAGGAGAAAGTGTAGGAAACAAAGAACATCAGAGGTACTGGGGGTTTTATACAGAAGTATAAATATTGTGAAAATGGTTTGTTTGGGGTTGTATGGGGAATGCGGAGCCCATTTTCTAATCCTAAGCTAGGTGAATCATAGGAAAATGAGTGTCCCTCACTTGGGAGGACTATAAATAGGGTGACCATATCACCTGGCTTGCCAATAACACTTCTGACATAATTATTAATTGTACCCCCTTTTGCTCTTACAAGTGACCTGGTTTCTTTAGGTTGTATGTTCAGTCCACTTTAAAGAGGAGTAGTGGCCTAAAGGAAGAGCTTTCATTTAGAAAATACATGGGGTTTGTTTTAATAAGTGAGAGGGTATGGAATGGATTTGCTTGCTCTTTTTTTTTTTTTTTTTTGCTCCAGAGAGGAGTTTCCAGGACTATAGTAGGAACCGTTTGGGAGGGGGTGGAGCAGTGTGATACCGAATCAGATGGCAAGTAATGTTTGAATTGAGAGTGTGTAAGAGATGAGTTGACTTCACCTGGAGCTCCAGTCTGCTGTTTCAGTCTTCCTGTCCACTGGCTGCCTGCCTCCTTTAATCTCGAGTAAGATGGGTAGCCACACCTTTGGGGTCAAATAAAGGTTTCAGAGTCCAGTTCCTGCAGATCATTGCCATCAAATGGCTCCTAATTGGGATGATACCCCCTAACACTTGCTTCCCCGTGTGCTTATGTGTTGAGTGGTTTTCTTCTGATTTTTGGCAGATTCAGTTTTCTCTGCCAACTCAGCTCCATTATTTCTTTCAAAATCAGCGTAAGAAAACAAGGCAGCCTAAGGTCTCTGGATCATAGGAAGACTGGTTTATTCATTGAAGTCACTAGATATTGCCAAGCATTGTACATTGAGAGCTGATGACGAAAGAACTAGTTCAGTCAACTGATGGCAATGCCAAAAAGAAAACAGAATAAACAACCTTGCCAAAAGCAAAATGTTATGTCTCTAGTCACAACCATGGGCTAAAAGGCACCTTCAAAGACCAACATAACATGTAACCATATTGGAATTGAAGATTCTTTTTAGAAAAAAAAAATTCCCACTTCTGCTAAACACAGAAATTCCCATTACAGCGTCTTCATAGGAGACCTTTACATCAATGAAGCCATTTGTATTGCAGTCTGCAAATATATACTGCAATACAACCAAGGCATAAAGTTTATTGATGTAGTTTATGGAAATAGAGATAAAGCCATTTTCTTGAGCTATGGACATTCATCAATCTCCTTGACAAATAAATATATAAGTTAAAATAAGTGGTTTTCATTCATGTTTTAAAAATAGTCATTCTTACAAATAGACTGTTCTTAGGGGTCTTGAAAGTAGTAAGCTTGCAACATCAATTAAATATGAGTCATTTATTCAAAAATCTGTACACAACTTTTCAGAACTTCCTGACGATAAGAAATCATCCTCACTGCTGAAAATCATGGTTCGCAAACTTGTTTTCTGCGCCCAAGCTATTCACATGTTTAATATATTCCTATTAAGTTACACATTTCATTGCCTAGAAAAATTCTAAGCTGCACTCACTCCCCACCCCTAGATTCCCATTCCATCCTAGGGAAGTAT
The DNA here is from genome assembly GCF_022682495.2 of Desmodus rotundus. Lineage (NCBI taxonomy): Eukaryota > Metazoa > Chordata > Mammalia > Chiroptera > Phyllostomidae > Desmodus > Desmodus rotundus. Next base: position 190,600,460 of record NC_071388.1, read on the forward strand.
CAGAGTATAGTATAGGAAGTATAGCAGTTTGAAAATTATTCCCTAGAACAGGGTTTTTCAAATGTCAGGTTGCAACCCACCTGTGGGCTTTATATTTAGGGTATCATAACTACTACTTTTAAGAAATAAAATAGAATGGATAGAGTATATCACATATAAAAGGGGTGGATAAAAAGGTAATCTTTGATTTCTCAGATAAACATATCTACTGGGGTCTTCACATGAAATGTATTTTTATCCCCTATGGATTGCATAGTCAAAAAAATGGTTGAAAGCCACTGTTCAAGAAAAAAGATAAACAAATTGAGGTACATCACTTCATTGAAATATTGTTCAGTAGTTATATATTACTATGTAAATCAACATGGATAAAATATGAAATATGTATATTGGGTGAAATAACCAATTATAAAAGTGCCCTTACATTGTTAAAAACATTGAAAACAATACTACATGTGGTTTATTTACCTATGTATATGTAGTAAGCGTATAATAAAATGGAATAGAAAGATGCCACTTTCAGAATTGTCATAACCTCTGCATTGAGAGGAAGGATGGGATGTACCTGCAATGTCTGATTTCTTAATAATCAAGATTTTAGATGTCAGGAAGCTGTGGTTCTGTTTTACTCTGACGGATTCACTTCATTTCTCTGGTCCTTCTTTCTTCATACATGAAATGAAGGGATAATATCAGACAGTGATCAAAGTGTCCCGCTAAAAGGAGAGGTGGAATTTTGTAATGAAGATGTGTTTTAACCACGTAATATTCCACCCATAGAAGTTAAATAATTTCTCAATGGTAACCAGCTAGTTAGTGGAGAAGTCAGGCTATACGGCAGCAAGTCATCTGGAATTACAATCTTTCGTTCTCTACCATTTAACTCTGCCTTTGATGAAAGGTAACAGGGCATGCCATCATTTTATCTCAAATGAGAAAATTAGCATGTCACAATTAACCTCATATCCACCACATAAAGTTTGATTTCTTTGGCCTAGGGACAAATGGCTCTTCTAGTGCCCCGGAAGGAAAGAAAGAATGTGTTAGAAAGGCCAAATCTAATTAAATTTGTGTATATTTTTATTGTTGAACATTACAAGAAGTTAAGACCACTGGTTTCAGGGGACCTTCCAGTCTAGGTTAGCCATGCTGGTCTCAAGTGATTGATAGAAGCCATGTCTGGTATCCTGTAGATCTTTTATTTATAAATTGGAAAACAGGCTTGTGTCCCATTCAAAACTGACTTGAGGTACTGTTAGAAGTTGATTATTGATTGGTCCCCCAATACTGCCTAAAAGAATTTGCAATCCCAGTAAATTCAGAAGAGCTATATATAACCTAAAAGAAACCAAGAAGCAAAGGGGGAAGAAAAACCACCAAGAAATTCTGTTTATGAAAAAGCCACAAGTGAACACAAAGCTTAGTTCTGAACTCACAGCAACCAGGCAAAAGACACACTAATTGATGTGATTGTCTGGGAAGCCCAAACACAGACACAATTTCCTAGCTCACTGTCCAAGAGCCAGGTGATACAGACAGAAGTGTCATTGGTGCCACAGTGATGAAAAGCCTTCAGTCCAGAAGGCCTCGGGGTCAAATCCCAGCTATACCACTTCATTGTTACTTCACAGTTGGTCAGATTTCTACATCTCTCATTTCCTCATCTGTTAAAAGTGTACAGTAATAATAGAATTTACTTCACAAGTTTTTTTAATTAGATAAGGATTAAATGAGCCAATATTTGTAACTGATCAAATCAAGGCTGAGAAGTACCTAGTTCAGGTTATATTGTGTTTCTTCAATAAATTAAGCAACCTAATATTCTGAAAAGCAGTTTTGCAGAGGACATTCTTAAATCAGTGTGATTGCAGTTGAACAGATAATTATTGTAGTGTCATAAAAAACATACTCTCTCACATGGATTGGAATATCCATTTCTCATGCGTGGTCTTCAAAATGTAATGCCTCTAATACAATATGTCAGATTCAGATTTGTTCGTACAGGTCTCAGCCTACTGTAAACTAGCGCATCAGTGTCACAGCCCAGAAAACCTCCCGTAGCAACCAACCTCGAAATTACCCACTCTCACCTAGGGGTGAGAGGTTTACAGTAGTCTGCAAACTAAGATACGACTCCCAAAGACTAAAAACTGCCCAGTTGTTTGTTCGTCTTCATTGAAAGTCTTTCAAATGAAATCAAAGATACAAAAAACCCTGTTTATAGACAATAACCTCTGTATATGAAAAGACAACATATTCCATCACCGTTATAAGCAGTTTTAGTTCTACTGATCATTAAACCACATTTTATAAGATTTGTGTCCCTGCACTATGTTGCTACCATGTATTATAAATACTTGCTTTGTAATTCCATTTAGGTTAACTTATTTAGTATCTACTATCTACATCAATACTGTCTTCATTTATCTCAGGATAAGATATATTTTTATGCATATGTATCTTATCTGCCTTACCATCTTAGAGCAGTTTTAGAGAAAGACTGGGTCCTCATCTTTTATGATGTTCTTATTTCTTAACATAGTGATTTACATAGATTTAGTACAATCTTTATTAATAAAAATTATCGTAGAGATGGAATCCTTCATCAATAAAGTGGCACAAAATATCCCAATTCTGTGTAGTCATTCGTTCATTAAAAAGCCATTTAATGCATTTTCCTTTCTTCTTTTTTCTGTTTTCAAGTATTATGCTATTTTTTTAGTTTAGGCCTTCACACTTTGTCTAAATCAACTAAGCTATTATTGTCTTTTGCACTTATTAAACAAACATTTCTTTGGTTTCTCCTAAACCTTTCTAGTGTTTATAAAGACCCTGTCTCTTAAGCGTTTTTAGTCCTCCTTTTTAGAAGGCATATTACTATAGTATTTCAGTTCTCACTATGTACCTCAAACCTTGGTGTTCATTCACAGGACTGTATTCACATTATGTACTTTTAAAAGTGAGCCTACGTCTTAAAGTAGGGTTGATTTCTGTGTGACCATAGAACTAAAGCTGGAATTAAAGTCTATCTCAGAAATACCTGTTACTTATTCTCATTTTTTAAAGCTCAGGCTAGAGAACTTAATGAAGTTTTAATTTTTACTCTTCCATTTTTATTTGCATTTCTCAATGAAACTGACAACTCAATTTTCATTTGAATGAAAACGAATAATTAGTTTGGACATTAAATTGAAAGTAAAGTTAAATGTAAATGCTACCACTCAATAGTAATGTAGAATTCTAGACCAATGTATGTTAGTCTTATCTTTTACATTTTCATTTAAAAAATTGTTCAACAGTAGATTTCTTTAGAAGCAATGTATTTTAGGAATTGTCAGAATTGTTATTTTACTTCCTTTCCACTCAGTTCATATATTTCATTTAGCTATATAAAAATTCTAAATTTTTATTGGCAAATCTGTGTTGCAAGTTGTTTTTTTTTTTTTTACCTCAGGGATTGAGAACTTTATTATAATTAATTTCATTTTTATTTAAACTTTGATAAATTCTAAGAAATATTTGAGCTTTTGGTGAATGATATTTGAGAATCAGAAGAATTATCTTAGGAGGGTATCATCAAATGACCATCAAAGTATAGGGTTAATTGTAAAGTGATGTAATGAAAGCGTTATACTGTATTTTGACACAACCCATTCATTTGATATATTGTTTATCCTATCCATGCATTTCAGGAGGTCATAGTCATAAACTTTGAATATCCTTTTTAAAAATCTCTAATAATTGAAGTAAAATTAATTGCAATGTGAAGTAATAAAATTGTAAAAAAAAATACTATAGCTTGCAGATTATTGTTACTGAGCTTTGATTCTTTACTACAAGTTGATACGTTGCTACCCACATCCATGGAATCTATTAATACAAGCCAAAAGATCTTCTCAATAGAGTTAATAAATTATTGCTTAGATTTATTTTTAACAAAGCAAGTTTATCAAACCTTATCTAGCTAAGTACAATCATAACAATAGGGGAGAATCAGAACCTCTCTCATTACCTGCTTCTATAATCGTGCATGCGTAAAGTATGCTTGGAGCCTTTGAAAAGAGGGCTTGTGCAACCTGAATACTAATTTTGTGAGCACTGTAATTTCACGTCTGCTATCCATGTGCAAGCTGGTTGTGCTTTGAGGAGCAGCTGAGACTTTATGGAAAACTTTGTAAAACATTCTATTTAGAAGCAATTCTTTTTCTTTGCATTATGTGCTCTGGGTATTTTTTTTTTTGCCTTTGTGTTTTATTTTGAGAACATTTGTATGAAAACAAGATCTTTGTTTCTTACAAGCACATCTGCTCTTGCTTCTTGTAGATTATGAGAAGTCATCATCCTCCCCTGTGACATCATGATCATTTCTATGGCAACCAATTGAAAATACAATAAAAAAGTTACAGCATGTAGGGGGAAAATTGGGGACAACTGTAATAGAACAATTTTTTTTTAATCCTGAAAAAAAGTTATAGAATGTAAGTAGCAGCAAAATGTTTATCTCAAAACAGATACATAACTTCCCAGTTTTTTGTACCTGCTGCATGGGGCACATTCATGTGAAAGCTCTAGCCTAATGCCTTTAATTCCCTTACAGTCAATGAGCCCATCAATTCCAATTATCCACAACTTAGAGAAAGACTAGAATTCTTGAGGAAACAAATTCTGAGTGACCAACCTTATCGTACCTCAATGTCCTGTCACATAGCTTTTCTAGTGTAAGTTCAACGAGGGAAGAAATGTATGCGACCTTGGTGTTTTGTGTTTTGGAGTAAATAATGAGATAGATTTGACTAACAGCTGAAAGGATCCGGAAGCCCTTTGCTTGAAAGGATTTCATGAGCAGGCATACGTTTGCGCACCCACTTCGGTGCTGTCTCAACCGTGGGGAAATGTGTCTGCGAGAGACCTCAGAGCATAATCGTGTGGGGAGCGAGCCGAGGATGCTGTAGAGAACTGGAATTAGGAACAGAATTTGTGGCATGTCTACTACATCAATAGTTGTCAAAATTATGAAGTTTTAGTCACAATGACTGAACAACCCATAGGGAAACATTTATTTTGTACTCGCTATGCATAGCATGGTTTTGGGGGCTGGGTGTGATATCAGGGAGTACACACACAATCCCTGACCCCCCAATCCCTTCTCTGAGGTTACTGCCTAGTTATTGGTATCACTTTTTCTTTCAGCACTAAAATATTTTTTATTTAAATCATTTCCCCTTGTGTTTAAAGAGTTTTATTTCATTTCATAAAGTGTGCATGTTTGATATGAGCCACGCCAGCTTAGGAGCTGAGCCTGAATACGAAGGAAATTTGGAGAGAGAGGGTTCAGAGACAGCCGCCCTGTGGGCACACTTGGATTCGTATTCACTGCTAAGATATGTGATCTTGAACCTGGGTATGAAACAAGTGTCAGTTATATTGGTTGCCAACACTGGATTGCGTGTTGAAGATAGATTAGGAATGAAAAGAGGGGCACAAGCACTGAGAACAAATCATCTAAATGAAGGGAAGAAAGGCAAAGGTATCTGTCTCAGCAGAGGCGGGGAAGCTGTTGAGCTAAGGTCAGAATGGCAGGCGAGTCTTAGCAGGGGGAAGCGCGATAGGGTAGAGGTCTAACTGTGTGAGTCAGGGACCCAGCCAAGCAACTCAGATATGGGATAGCCACTCATGCACTATCAGGGGACGAGGCAGGAACCAACAGAGAGGGTCCGAAGTGTTAAACGTCCCACGATTGAGCACAGTTTATGCATATATGCACGTGTGTATTCATGAATTCCCTCATTCTGTGCTAAACACTCTATTAGACACAGGGTTAAGAAAACTAATGAAGTTGACCTTATGAGACACATTATACCGGGTAAACCAATGAAGAATTAATTCAGCAAATAGACATATAATTAAAATGTGTACTATGTGTCATAACAGAAATAAACAAGGTGTCTTGATAAGGAATAAAGGAGTGGGGGGTGGAGGGGTGCTCCTCAGGTATCACTGAAGACCTCTCAAAGGACATAACATTGATTTATTTTTTAATCTTGACTCCACCCCTCACCCCCAACCACTGCGGCCCACGAACTTTAAAACTATAGCTGTTTAACATACATATCCATGGTTAGCCTTATTCCCAGGTTTTATAAGCAACCAATGTGCTCCCTGCACCCAGTGATTCTCACCAACAAAATCTCCTTTACATCCCTGAATCATCCTGTATGTCCATCCAGTCTTCAAGATCAGCTGACATCCTTAATTTGATTTGTCTCCTCACTTAAGCCTTCGTGATGATAACGTCTGAGTTAGAAGTAGCTTATTCTGAGGGTAGACGTTTCTTCTATTTGGAAGAGGCTAACATTTGTAATAAAAAGCCCAAACATCACATGGGAAGTTTGTCTGCTGTTAAAAATGTTTGGTGAGATTCAAGACCCCTCTGAACTTGTTCAATCATCACTTAGGGAGACTGGAGTCCTCTGCTGGCTTTTCCACATCTGTCTGGCAGACAAGGAAAGGAAGAGGGAGAGCATGATGGGGGAAGTTTTTATTAGCCATGCACAGAATTGCTGGATATCCCTTCTGCCCACATTCCGCTGGACAGAGCTCAGTCACATGGCATACCAAACTAAGAGGAAGTCTGGGGGATACCATCTAATGTATTTTTCCCCTGGTTTTGGTGAGTACAATAACATATCTTTTATTCAACCAAAACTCCATTTCACTTTTCCCCCCACAAAGAACATATCCTTTCCCCATGTGAGATCACCCAAGGCCCCATCCCCGTCATAGAATCTAGCTCAAAAAGTCCAGGATCCCTGGGCCCATGTCCACTGTGGCCCTCTCAGGTGCAGTCAGGACCAGCCTCAGGGGTGCGGGGCTTATGCAGTCGCACAGGTTTCCACACTCAGGCCCCTGCAATTGGTTTAATGCTGTGTCCTCTCTGTCACGAAATTACTAATCACTTTATCTTTAAACTTGTGTGTTGCAAGTGGAGTCCAATGGGATAATAGAGCATGCACATGAGCAGAGCAGGTATGTGCACCACGTGCACCTGCCATTTCTTGCTACCCCATTCGCACGAGCACAGGATTCTGGTGGATTTATGATGCTTGGGAGTTTAGTGATACTCAGGGTGTGTGCAAGGTACTCATGCTATATCTAGGGTTGAGTAAGCAGGGCACTGACAGCCCCGAAAAGTCAGGCTTTCCATTTGAACCAAAAATTTGCTTCAAACACAGAAAGAAGATAATGGTGTTCTAAGAAACACAAAAGACCAAGAAACTGTATTATACCCTTTTTTCTTGTGCTCTCTTTCCCTGGATTAGCCAACCATTTACACTGAAATGATGTCATGGAAGGAAAAGGAAAGATAGAGCAAGTATGGTTCCTTCTTTCGTTCCGTACTCATCTGTCCGCCAAAGGTGGAGAGTACTGAACAATGTACACACCCTGAGAAGCAAAATAAAAACAGTCCAATTGGTTCTATGCCACATTTCCACTGTTCTGGAAGAACAAATACATGTTCAAGTGATGAAATAAGAATTGTATCATTTCAGTAGTTCCACATTTGAGTTAAATGTTGTATTTTCATTTAAAACTGGCAATGGACAATAGAAACATAAATAATAAAATTAAATATTTATTTAGGATGACATTAAGTAGCAAATATAAAATACAATGGTAAGTCAAACATACTGTAAAAAAAAAGCTAATGCTTTATATTTTAGTGCTTTAATGGCAAGTTTTCCTTACTTATTGAACAAGAGGCCCCACATTTTCATTTTGCACTGGCTCCCACAAATTAAGTAGCTTTCCCTGAGTCTGGTACTCTATGTCCTTCCCCCAGTATTACCGCAATAAAAGCTGCTAATTAGAAGAGGAAAGAATAAAATGCACAAAGCAGTCAATGACTCATAGATATTATTAAATCCTTCTGAGTAGATGCTGTGAAGGGTGACTACCCACGAGGTAGACAATTTCTCGTTCTGTCTCTGATTCGTCTTTCTGTAGTTCTTGGCTCCTCTCTCTGAGCTTTCTTCTTAACCATTATCCTGCAAGGAAATATAGAATGACTGTTGTAGAATGATTGTCTCTCCTTGTAGATTGTGCAGCATTCTTATCTCCCCGTCCACAGGTAGTCATAGCCTCCACCCCCTTTTTTTAAACCCTGGTTTATGGTTCCTTTGGCACTACTATTTCTTTTATAAAATTTTTTAAGTTCCTGATCTATTTGCTTTCTGTTAGTTCCATGTGCCAAGGTTTTAAAATAGTTATTAAACTTGCCTCATTCTTTATTTCCTGGTCCTCACGTTTTCCCTTCAAGTGAAGGCAGCTACCTTGAGGCAATATGAAACAATATAAGATGGAAAAGTACCTCTCTTAATCTGATGTTTACTGAAGGGCTGAGTTGTTTGAGAAATCTCACTGGCCTTTTGTCATTCTAGGCTATTTTTTATCTCAGGCCCCACAGCTGTCAACTTTTCAACCATGGAAGGCCCTTGACCCCTGAACTTTCTACTGTTGCCAGTTTCTGCTCGAAAATCTGTCCCAACTCACCTTAGTGTGTGTCTTTCTTGCTGAAGTAGTGGCCAGCACAGGGTTCACTCACGGTTCCACCTACTTCCGCCAGCCCTACAGACTCAGGGGATATGTGGTCTGCCTTCCCGGTTCTCCCACGACAGCTTACTGAACCTTTGCTGTGATAGGAGGGAAATCCCCCCACGTCCAGCCCACTCTGTTCTCTTTCCCCTCAGCTGGCCAGTCACAGAACCAATGCCACTTGCTTCTGGATTTTGTAACAAAAGCAGCTCATGTCAAAGTACCCATTACTCTCCATATCAAGTAGGACAGCTGCTGTAACTAAACACTAAAACCTCAGTGCCTTAATATACTAAGGCGCACCTTTATTTACATAATACATTACTGTGGGTTTATGATGAGAGATATACTACCCAGTGATTAAGAGAGCCAACCAGGTTCCTTTCATCTTAAATTATGTTATTTTGTACTACCAAAACTTATATTTTTGCAAATCTTGGTTTAAAAAAAATTTTGAAGCAATTAAAAGGTCTGTTTAGAAGGTTTGGGTTTACTTTAACACTTGCATTTGGTAGCTGTCATAGTTGAAAAAGACCCCTCCCAACCAGAGGTGGAACCAAATGGAAGAAATATGTATTTGCCTGTACTAAAAAAAAAAAAAAAGAAGATACTCAACTTTCAATCATCTTCACAAATCTACACAAAAATGTAGTTTAACTTTGATTTGTAAGTTTAAATTTTCCCTGATGTCATTTAGTAGTTTTTCAAAGTAATCAAAAGATTTACCATTTCATTTTTGACAAATGCACTTCAAGCCCACTAAAATATTTTTAAGCATGTCAGAAAATTATGTTTTTAAATGTTCTAGATATCAGCATATGTGAAGTGTTTTTAAAGGTCACAGTTACTTACACTGTCTTACTTATAAAATATATATGTAGTAGAAATCATCCTTTTCAAAACATGACCTCCATAGCATGAGGTTCTTTTTTAAAGCAATTATTATTTCCCTCATCGTTAAAACATTACCTCTACCCTGAAGAGATTGATTATTTACATTTCTGCTGCTATTGATTAGGCAGGATAGCCACTAGTTATCACAGAAAAAATATGGCCAACCGGAAGCTGACGGTGAGCCGTGCTCTTAGGTACAGCACATTGAGGTCAGTCAGCCAGGGTGCAGAGGGCAGTTAACAGGGTTGAAAACTGGATCTGGAGGAGCCAGTGAAAGATACCTGATGCACCCATAAAACCACTTACTCACACACAGATGGAAAGCAAATGAATGAATGAGAGGACATTGTCAAGCCCTCTAGTCATCAGCTCCTACACTTCCCTCAGAAACTTCCTATTATCGTATGTGATTAAAGATTGTTAGAGTCTCTGATAGGGCCTCTTTTCTAGACAAAGAAATAAAGTTACATGTGACATAGGAAGACAAATTATTATTTTTATTACAAAAATCTAGTTCAGAGGATGCCACTTAATCTGAGAGCAAAATGGACCTGCCACTGAGCCCCAGAATTAGCAGACTCACCCAGTGTAGGCAGTACTGACTGGACTGGCTAGACTGACAGTGTTGGCTTAGAGGGGTGCAGAGACCAGACATTTGACTAAGACAGTCCTTTCTAAGAGTAGCAATGTGTGAGAAAACAATGTCCCCTTCTACTGAAATAATATTTAACAAACAGATCTCGTGAGGATGCCAGTGTTGACCCATATATTAAACATCAGTATATTTTAATGTATTTCTTTTCAGTTTTTTTAAAGATTTTATTTATTTTTAGTTTTAGAGAGAGGGGAAGGGAAGGAGAAAGAGAAGGGGACAGCCATCGATGTGTGAGAGATAGATTGATTGGTTGCCTCTCCCATGCCCCCAGCTGCGGACCTGGCCCACAACACAGGCATGTGCCCTGACTGGGAATCAAACCAGAGACCTTTCAGTTCACAGACTGGCGCTCAATCTGTTGAGCCACACCAGCCAGATAACATATTTCTTTTTCGATCAAAATGCATATGAGTACAAGTGCTAATGTTTTCTTACTTTCAAACCAAGAGATTTTTCTGTAGACCCCTTAGGGTACATATACTATACCACTTTTTACACCATTGGGCTAAAAAGTACACTCTTGAACCACTATTGAACTATAGGACCTACATAGTAAGGTTAGTCCTAGCTTGGTTCCTGCTAAATATCCTGGCCAAAGGCAGGAAGAATTTCATAGCCTGTGTTTAGTTTTCCTTAAAACTATGTTGACTGTCATCAAAGTGTACCAGAATCAGCTTAGCCCATTCCCCTCCCAGTCAAACTGTGCACCCATCTTCCACTGGACATGTTCTCTGGGTCTTTGTGGGTAGCTCCGCGAAGCTGAGTTGCATTGACAGTCTGTCAGCCTTATAGTCATACATGAAGTCCAACACGTTGTGTCAATGTACTCAGGTCTTGTCTTGATGTAGTGTGAAGGTTAGAAAGACTTTTACTTTTTTGTCTGCTTAATCCTCAGCAAATCAGGCAAGAGATTTTAAAAAGAAATAAAAGAAACGTTTTATGATGTCATTTATATGATAAACAGGATTTTATGTTTGTATCCAATGCCTTCATAGTACAAAGAGGACCTCAAGCAATAGAAAGTCTAAAATGAGAACCTAAATGATATCTACATGCTCTTCTTCCTTTTCTTTTCCCAGAAACCATTTTTAAAATAAACTTTTTAATTTTAGAATAGTTTTAGGTTTATGGAAAGATAGTTGTAAAGATAATGTGAATGGATGTAGAATTTGCGCTCAGTTTCAAATATATTTTTAAAATATTTTGTTTGTTCATTTGGTTGGGTTAATTTGCTTTTAATCTTTTTAAATTATGTGCATTTAATGTTCCTTTAACAGCTCATGAAAATAATTCCAAGATTTGTGTAAAAAGATACCACTTCCATATTCCAGGAATTTTAGTTAGAATAAGAGTTCCACTTAATTGTAATAATTCAGGTGTTTATTAAGCCTCTAGCCTTCTCAACTAGATTTAGGAGAGTTTAAAACTGCCCCTCTGGGCAAATATTTTAGGAACTGATGAGCATTCAACTTCATTTAATGTACAGCTAGTCACTGATATCCCTCAGAGACTGACAATTTCTGTTTGTTGCTAAATGAGAGTGAACCTGAGGTCTACTGGAGTTCCTTGTCAGCCCCAGAAGAAGAAAGGAGATACATCATGAGGAATAGACCAATCTCTGAAAGGCTAGGAAAGTCACCAGTTTTGGGGATGAGTTTGCAATAGCTTAAAAGCTTGCTGCCCGATAACCCAAAGAAGAGAATGAATGAACTCAGAATGAAGGCGTGTGACCGCCCCTTTGCCACTCAATGTCATAGCTTTAGGACATAAGGTCCTTGGGGGGAGAAGTCCTAATTCCCACATAGAAATTGTACCTGGCACATGGTTAGCACTCAATAAAAGAAACTTGGTGATTCTTACTCATCGTAAAGATTAAGAAGAGGCTACTGGGCCCTCAACAGAAAAGAGATGCCTTAGGAGAGGGAACTTCATAATTTAGCTTCCTATTTTTAAACTTGTGAATTATGCAGGAAAAAACACATACATAGTTCACGAACCAAACAAGTCAACAGTCCCTGCATAGAACACAGGAAACCATTTCTTATTAAAATCTAGAATGTCCAAATGATGCAGTGTGTTGTATAGTCAAAGAAGGACACTGGCTGAGGGGGGATTCAGCTAAAAAGTCTTGTCAGTAGAGGCCAATAGTGAGATCACATGTGGGCATAAGAGCGAACAATCATCCCACCAAGGATATTCATTGCCTAGGATGGCTTTGAAACTGCCTATAAGAAAGGATAGAATTTGGTGTAAAAATTTTGTTCATTGGAGAATTCTCATTGTTTTTACATTATGAGACTTTAGGTCTTTGGAGGCTACTTGTTACAAAACATGTTGATATTTCATGTAATAATTTATTGACATGCTTTGGGTTCAGAGTGTAGTATTTTGTAGTTTCTAGGTAGCCACCTAGTCACATAAGAATTCCTTAGAGTAACAGGTTCACTCTATGTTATAGATATCTGATAATAATAATAATATTTAATATTTCTTGAGCAATTAATAAGTGCTCAGCAGAGTGCTAAATACTTTGCTCTAATTTTAAAATAACTCCATATGGTTGGTAGCATTACAATTTTCATTTTAAAGATGAGGAACTGAGCCTTAGAGAAAAGTTAAGAATCTTGCTCATCCTTCCACATCTAATAAGCCAGATTCAAATCAGATTTAGTTGATTCCAGAGTCTGCAAGCTTGATCGCTATGTTACATTCATTAAAAAACTGGATAAAATTACCCTACGTGCTTTCTTCTTATGTTGTTTCCGTATCTGCCACTAAACAATACAGTTTCAATAAAACGTATATAGCCATATGATAGGAGATCTGAATTGGGGTCTGCTGCCTTAGAACCAAGTTTTTCTTCATTTACTTCATTCAACAGTTTTATGCTATGTCCCTTTTATATTATCATCACTGTGTAGTGGATGCAAGTAAACAAACATAAAAGACATAGACCCTTTCCTTAAGGAACTTTTATACTTGAGGACAAGAGCCTATACATATACATATGACAAATTAAACAATCATAAACTATATGATAAAGTCCCAACTGAGTGGTCAGAGAAATGCCATAAAGTCCAGAAGAAAGAGGGACCACTCTGATTGAATGGGCAGGGGAAGTCTTGTGGAGGTGGAAGCCAAGTGATTCTTTATAGAGAGTAAAACTGGGTAAACACAGAAGTAGGAGTAACCTGCTTCTACACCTACTTCTTCCAACAGGAAAGAGTAAATAAGATTGCAAGGCAATAATAATCACTGATGTGTCTGTGGGGTAGTAATTAAAGCAGTTTAATTAGAATGTATAATTTGTATTGGGGAACAGTGAAAGAAACTGAAAATTAGAAACATGTAAGGAAAGTCTTGAAGGAACCCAAAGCTTTACCCTGATGCGGCAGGGGAAGGGAGCTGGGACTTACTGATAGAAGGTTGTATCAGCAAGGATCAGCTGGACTAGGTGAAGTGGAAGGAGTCAAATGATTACGTTCTGGATGGAGGGTAAGAGAAGGAACAGTGGGAATGGGGAAGATGGCAGGTGAGTTTATGGTGAAAGAGAGAACAGGATCAAGAAAGAGATCTTGGTAAGAAACCTGGGAAAATGCCATCTACAAGGAGTCAGTCATGTTGTTACAGAGCTATTATAGAGAAGACAGTAACTTAATGGATTGAAGAAAGCAAAGAATAATAAATTCATTATATAATGTGAGCATCCAGCAAAGAGTTTTAAATTGTTGATGATGACACTAGTTTTAAATACCAAGAATAAATATGAGCCAGATTCTGAAATTCTGAAACTCACAAGGGAGGGTCAGTGTTTCCTGGGGTGGGAGGGAGGTAGATGCAGAAAAGAAAGGAGGAAGTACAGAGAGGTTAGACAATGGTATTGGATGTTCTAAACATCAAAGGAAGAAAAATGGAATAATAATGATGAGTTAAGGATGTGAAGACCCACGAATCAATCAACTTCTCTTTTCCCCATTGAGTGATATGAGGAGAGCAAGAAAATGTGTAATCTTCAGACTAAATACACGCTGTGATATTTTCTGAAGAAAGTCTCACTTAAGGAGAGTGGGTAATGAAATAAGATTAGAGGATGATAACTCAATTTTATTTAGTATTCAAGTTGATGCCAGTTATAAATATAGAACTATGCAAGGAGAGTTTATATCAGTGAAAGATACTTTTATAATACATAGTAGGAAAAAATGGACTCACTGTGGGAAATGGAAACAGAGAAGATAGAATCAAATTTGAGAGGTGGGAAGTGATGGTGGGGAATTTTGGACCTCAGATAGTGTGAGTGTAACTGAACAAAAATGGAAGTTTGGCTGCCTGCCACCACAAAAGCCAAACTCGTGAGGCAGATGCTGGTGCAAAAGAAAAGAGGTTTTATTCAAGCGCCACGCGACCTGGGCAGATGGTGGACTTCCGTCACAAAGACCGTCTCATCTTCCTGCCTCAGCCTGCAGTTCTTCCTGGGATAGGGAGGGCAGGTCTGTTTTCCTATCCAATTACCTTGCAATCTTTTTGTGTGCTTGGACTCTAACCATTGATGTTTCTAGTTTTCCACTCTCAGTGTAAGTACCTCCTCTGGCACCATCTTGGCCGGTAGGGGGGACTCCCCAGCACTCCAATTGACTGCTTTATGGTAACATGAGTAAGAGGACTTATGGGGAGGAGTTAGTTCAGAGACCTCAGAAGACCATTGGAGACATTACCAGACCCAGGCTATTAGGGGAAGCAAGCCTCTCCACCAACGTGGCTCCATATGGGTTGGTTTCAATATCTAGAATTAAATGTCTCATAGCACATTAAGCATCCACTTGGACTGATGAGGTTTCAGTTTTGAAAACCTCATCTTTGGGAGCTTACTTGGGGAGTTAGGGAGAGGAAAGGAAGGTCCCAGAGATGTAGAAGTCAAAACAACTCTACCCCTAGGAACAGCCTTCTCTGCCTGAATCTGAACGACTCTGGGAAACTCGAAAACCTGACAGTTCCTGGTGTCTTCACTCCAGTAAATGGAAGCCAATGGTGACCTTAACTTACTAAGAGAGTTTGAAGTGCCCCCTGAAAACATCAAGAAAAGAATGAATTGTTGTGTGCTTACTGCTTGCTCTTCAAGAGTCACCTCCAATGCCTCTTCTTATACTGAGAGGGGGGTGTTTATGGCTGCATGGAGTGGACAGTAGTGGTCCTACTTGGTTTCTGCCTTGTATTCTTTTCACACTGCCCTCATTTATCTAGGAACCACCCATTTTGCATGAAATTAGGCCAGTCCAGCTCCTCTAAAATCGGACTCTTGTGAGCTAATGTCAGTCGGAGTGACACAGCCAGGCATGTCCTTAGAGCAGAGACTGGTTCATGAACTATGGGTCCTGTGGACAGAGGCCTAAGCCTACCTGATACCTGGAATTCTCCGGGCCAGAGATGTTATCCAAGGGTCAGTAGAGGATGTAGGTGGTTCAGTTAGAAGGAAGTCCAAGACTTCAGTTGCTGTTTCGGTAGAAATAATTAACCAATTCATCATTCTCTTATTCCCTTTTTCTCTCAGTCACACCTTTTCATTGTAGTTATTGATAACCATTTTTTAACCATAAGGTTAACAAGCCTTGGATTAAGTTTGCCACACAAAGGAAACTGAAGAGAAAAACTAAACTGTTACTTACAAATACCACAGAGCTGCTGGATCAAGTCTTACCTGCAACTTTCACTACTAGTAAAATTTTGTGTTTTTTGAGTCAATAAATTCCCCTTACTGTCAAGGCTACTTAAGTACAGTAACTGAGACACCTTTCTGAATTACATTTATACCCATCTACTAAAACATTTTATTTTGCCTGTTTATTTGCATCTCAACACAGGCTGTCTCACCCTGAATTTATTTGCCTACATTTCTTATCTTTCTGCACAGACACTGAGCTCCTTGAGGACACGGATTGCAATTTTCTTATTTCCCTGTTTCTCCTAGTTTTCAGAATATGGCTCTGCAGTTAGTAGTGCTTAATAAATATTTGTAAAATGAATTAAGTCAAACTTCTGCATTTGATCTTATTAGTACCATACTATAGTTAACACATATTAATAATTCTAAAACTGTTGAATCAACAGTATAAAAACATCATTGTTTATTGTTTGATATTTTGTTTATTTGCTTGTTTCTCTTCTTGGTTATAGAGATGCTATAACAATGATTTGGTTTTTTACTTTCTTCCCCTTGGACCACAAAAATTCCTAAGATGCCAGGACAATTCATTTAAAGTTCTAAAGATTAGCAAGAAATAATCATTGTTATCTGTTCTACTGATGTAACTGTAGCTCAAAGCTGAGTATGTTCACATGGCTAATGAGGCCTTATCTTGGATAAAGAGGAAATTTACATTGAAATTTGGGTACACTGAAGATAGCCCAAAGTTAAATGAAATTCACCTTGCTTTTCAATTCAGCCTTGACTCTTACCAGATATTTGACCTTAGCAGAATTATTTTGTTACCCTTGGTCTCAGTTTTCTCATCTATAAAATGGAAGTCATTATACTGTCAATCTTATAAGATTGTGATAAGGATCAAATGAGTTAATAAGAAAACAAGGCACATAGATTAATATTAGTTATAATAAATAATAAGTACTATTTTTCCTCTCCATTCCCCCCTTCCTTCTTATTGTTCTAAAGCTTTGTTCTGATATTGTTATTACCATATAATTTGGAAAACAACTGCAGTTTTTTTTTCATGTAAAAACCAGTATTTCTACCTTTAGTTGCTATAAAATGTTGTATTTGCTGCTTCTCAATAAAAAAAACAATCTTCCCATGTATGCTGTAGATAAAACCTGGCTGGGCTCCTTTTTAGTCATATGTCAATATAAGAAATAAGTCTACATACTAAAAAATTAACAAATAAGACGTCCTTAGAAAAGAATACCAAAGTTACAAAAAAATCATATAATTACATAAACCTAAGGTGATTTTTAAATAAGGTAACACACAATGACCTTTAAAAGGAATTTAACAATAAAATGTTTTTAATTCATAAAAAGTAGATTTTTTAAAAATTAATTTGATTTTTATTTTATTTCCCATATGTAATTACCTTTTATTTAAAAGTTCACTGAGATGATTATATACACTCATGGAGTTGTAAAAATTAATACAGAGAGATCCCTTATACATTTTGTTCAGTTTCTGCCAGTGGTAACATTTTACTAAACTATTGTATAATATTAAACCAGGATATCGACATTGATTCAACCAGCAATTTTAGATTCCCATGTTACTTGTCCTCGTTTGTGAGTGTGTGTATATCACAGTCAAGATACTGAGAGTTTGACACTACACTCCACTGCAGTCCTTTCTATACTTACATTTTGAACTACAAATAATTTAGTAATAATTTCTTACAGTGAATGAATATGCAAATTAACCTTGTGCACCAAGTACCCCAACAATGCTACTACTAGATTACAAGGGACCAGAATTTTTTGCAAACGGTCATGTGCTTCTGAAGGAAATTTCTTTGGGCAACACTCATTAACAGACACAGTTGACTCTGTATACTTGGGAATGTACATACATTTCTCTAGCATCTGCACATTTTTATTTTTTCCATCTGGACTATAATTGAGGATACAAGAACTCATGCATTTATTTACTCCACACTCAATTGTCTTTTCTTTGAACTACAGAGATCTACTCAATATTATTAACATCAAACCAGTGACTTTGCTATCTGGCTTTATCAATCCAAATTTTTATTTCACTTTTTATACTCAACATTTTATCCATGTTTATCAGATGTACGTGACATTCAAGTTTATTTATGTAAAATATTAAAATACAAATTCATACTATATTTTATTTGTATTTTAAATTAAAAAGATGTTTACTGTACTTTAATATAGAATATTAAAAACAAAAAGTATCACGATGATCAGTATCCTTTGAGAATAAAATTATGTAGTCAGAGTTACCTACAGGCCAATAAGTACATTGATCAGGTGTGAGAAATTACAGAGCCCTTGAAGTTTATGGCAGCCAGAGGGAACTGTAGGAAGATGAACTCAGACGGTGCGCTGCAAACCCGTAAAGGGTGTCAGTGCAAAGCACTCAGGAACGACGTTAGAGAGCACTTGCCTTGCTGTGCCCCCTTCCCAGTCCTTGGTTCTCTCAGCTGAGACCGTCTCTCCAGGTTTTTTTCACCAGGAAATGGAAATAA
Source organism: Desmodus rotundus (assembly GCF_022682495.2). Taxonomy (NCBI): domain Eukaryota; kingdom Metazoa; phylum Chordata; class Mammalia; order Chiroptera; family Phyllostomidae; genus Desmodus; species Desmodus rotundus. The sequence continues at coordinate 190,618,808 of NC_071388.1, forward strand.
ACCCATTATTTGTAAGAGATGAAATATTGATCATAATTGTATATTTATTTCACATTAAAATCTATATGTAAGTGCTTCATTATCGAGTTCAGTTTCTGTGTGATTGTTTAGTTCAAAAAGCAGCACCGAAGAAGTTGCTGCTAGCACCATCATAAACAATATTTATACCACACCCTATAAAATGACAGAGGTAACATTCTGGGTAATTGTGTGAGGGGCAGAGTATGACATTTAGCTCTCACCAGAAAATAACTGCTGATAAGTGAATGGTCCTCACGATGAACTACTGCAGGCAAAGTAACTGAAAGGGAGACAAGCACGGTGCTGTGGTCAGGGCCCAAGAGCTCCCGGCTCTGTCCCGGAACAGCAAGCAAAGCCCTCAGACACTCATGGCCTCAGCTTCCTTGTTTGTCAAATGGCAATCATCATCATCATCTACTTTATAGAGTTGTTGTGCAGGTTCAATGAGCTGATGCCTGTACAACACTGAAAACACATATGTATAACCCATGGACACAGACAACAGTGTGGTGATGGCCAGAGAGCAGTAGGAACGGAGGCTGGGAGGATAGGGGCAAAGTGGGGGTGGGGGGAAGGAGAACATCTGCAACAGTATCAATAATAAAAATAATGAAAAATAGATTCCCAAGTATATATTAATTGCTCAATAAGTGAGCTGTGACTAAACAAGACATATTTCTTTAAAGTATTCTCGGCTTTTACCCTGAGTTTCTGAATGATGTGAAAGGATACTGAACAAGGGTGTTTGTAAGTGTTAAGAGAGCCATCTCAGAGATCTTGCAATAATACTCAGAAATAATCATTGAGAATGAGCTGATTTTGCTATTAGACTACTTTATTGTCAGAATGAATGATGAGCTGATTGACTCTGTATACAATAGAATTACATGAAACCCAAACAAAAATTTGCTACCTCTTCTCCATATGCTGATAAGGAGTCATCTCCAGAGATCTTGGAGCATTGCAAAATTTTACAGCAACAAATGTCATGGGAAGATTGAGCTAGAATGGGTATATAGACTGTTGGCCTTGGTACAATATTCCATTTCTTTCTTTTATTTCCTCCATCATTTCTCTCCTAGACATTTCCCAGCACCTTCCTAAACATGATTGCTTATTTATCATATACCATATTTAATTCCAAACATGGCATTGTATTGATCAACCCATATGTCTTCCCAGCTTGTCCATCTACTCTGTTCTGATGGTTTTACACATTAGCTGTTTTGAATGATGGTTTAATTGGATTCAGAGTCTCCTGGTGCATACTATTTCTTGAGAATATGTTAGACACTTCAGTAAGCTGCTTGGCCCAGTAAGTTCTCTCTGGGCAAATAGCAGGTTTTCCTTTTATCTGCTGATTACTCCTTATTCTCCTTTTCAAGCTTTTCTCCCTCTGTCTGCCTTTTACATGTTTTCCTCATATTTTTGTTCTAGATTCTCTTCAAATACTAATCTTTATGGTCTGCTTGGATGAGCTCTTCTCCAATAGCTCCAATTATAATTTATAGCACAGCTGGTAAACATAAGGCCCGTGGGCAGAATCCGGCCCTCCACCTGGTTTTATCTGGCTCAGCACCTTGTTTCTATCTGATGACAGCGCCAAGCTCCTTGCCCCTAGTTAAGGAGTAGTTACATTTATACAGTCCTAAAATTACTTTTGGCCCTTTGAAGGCAACTACAAGGCTGATGTGGCCCCTGGTGAATATGAGTTTGATACCCCTGATCTATAGGGTAAATGACTCTAAAATCTAAACCACTAGACTAGTCCTCTCTATTACTGGCCTTATGATAATTCCATATGGATGTTCTACAGATATTTAAACTTATCATGACCACACTGAACTAATAATCCCCCAAGCCAACCTACTGCAGAGAATGGGATAAACATGTAAATTATTCCTAGCTCCTCAGTTCACTGAACTCCCATGGCCAGTCAGTCACCAGGCCATGATGAATTCATCTCATAAAAATTGTCTAATTAGTCCTTTCCTCTCCATTTCCATTGTCACTACCCTATTCCAGGCCATCAGCCTCCCGTGCTTAGATTATTGCAAATCTGCCCAAATGGTTTTCCTCCACCCAAAACATTCTCCAGGGATACTGTCAAAGTAATCTGCTTAAGTGTGAATCTAATGATGTCACTCTTCTATTTTAAACCCTTCAATAACTTTTTGCTCCCAGAATAGAATCGAAACTCTTTGACTCCTAAGGCCCTTCATGACCTGGCACATCCGAGAGTCAAGACGTTTGATGGTAAAAGCATAAGCTTTAAAATTGTGTGCCTGGATTTGGATCCTAACTATCCATCCATCCATCCATCCATCCATCCATCCATCCATCCATCCATTATTTAGGAACCACTGTGTGCCTCTGTGAATACAGCAGTGAAGAAAACAAGCAAAGCCTGCCCTTCTAGAGAACAAGTGCAATATGTCAGATAATGTTGAAGTGCTGGAGAGCAGTGGCTGTGATGAGATTGATTTACATATTTAGTGGCATTCAAAGAGAAAAAAGAAGGCAAATCTCCAAGGTAGAGTATCGAATACAGTTATACGCTTCTTAATAACAGCAATACATTTTGAGAAATGCTTCATTAGGTGATGTAGATGGCACAACCTCCTACACACCGTGGCTGTATGGTATAGCCTATTGCTCCTGGGCTACAAGTCTTTATTGCATGTTACTATGCAAAACAACAGTAGATTAAGTCAAGCACAAGAGAAAGGGATGTAGCCAAGGGGGCATCAACGTGAGATGTGTGAGGCTACTGGAAACAACAGACTGTTTTACAGCAAACATGTTTTATAAGTAAAAAGAGTACACTATAAAATGAAAAAAGTAATACAGTAAATAAGTAAACCAGTAACATAGTTTTTATTATCATTATCAAGTACTATACACTAGATATACTTGTATGTGCTACACTTTCTGCACTTTTATATGACTGGTGCATCACAGGTTACTTCATACCAGCATCAGCACTAATAAATGAGTAATGCATTTCTTTGTGACATTATGACAGCTACGTCATCACTTGGTGATGGGAATTTTTCACTGCATGATAATATTATGTGACCACTGTCACATACGCTGTTTGTTGTTGACTGAATGTTATGTGAAGCCTGACTATAGACATTTTTGTATTTCCAAGTAAGATTATCTTGAGACTAAATGTCTCTATGGCACTTCAAATTTTCCTTATTTTAGTAACTAAGAGAATCTCTAGCTGCTGTTCAGAGAAGAGACTATGAGGAGGAAGCGAGAGTGGAAGCAGGGACATGGTTAAGAGACTGTTTGGAATCGTCCAGGATGCAGAAATTGAGTGGTAACAGTGATCATGAGGAGCAGCCTGACTCAGCATGTTTCTAAAGAAAAACCCCAGGACTTGATGGATTGGATTCAAAGGATAGGAGAAGACAGAAAAACATCATGAATTACTTGAAGGTTTTGACTTGAAAAACTACAAGTAGTACAGCCATTCACTGAGCTGGAAAAGAACGAGAACGATCTTATTTCAGAGGGGAAAATCAAGGATCAAGAACTTGTTAAGATGCCTGGCACATGTCCAAGTTAAGATGTTAAGTAGGCAGCTGGATATGGCACTATAAAGTTCAGGTAAATAGTTTTGACTGGAATATAACATTGGCTGTCATTTGCATATTTGTTTTTTTAAACATTTGTTTATTTGTTTTTTAGAGGGGAAGGGAGAGAGAAAGAGAGGGACAGAAACATCATTGTGAGAGACACATCGATCTGTTGCCCATCCCACTGAGCCACACTGGTCAGGGCCATATTTGGTTTGAAAGTCAGGGGACTGGATGAGGATATGGACCAATGAGAGTTTATCAGGAGTGTGCCAATAAGTGCTTAAGGAATGACTGCATGAAAAGATATGCTATCAGCAGATTAATCCACTCTTTTGGACAGGACTTGCTCTCTCTAATTTGCCACAGTCCCCACTGCCCATTGGCTGTGCAAATGGACTTATATAGGCTCTAGTCACTATATTCTCTGTCTGGCCCTTTTGACATTGGACTTTGTGAAACAGGAGTAGTCCTTCTTTATTTTGTTTATTTACTCCATGCTGTATTACATGGTATTTGTCTCAAATGTCACATTGCTGGTGAAATCGTGTCATTAGCCTCAGCTTGCTGAGGTCCAGACCAATGTCAGCTGTGGTAGCAAAAGGACAGGCTAGAAATACTCTACTTTCTAAGCACATTTCTCAATGCATGTAAAGATTATTTTTCATTACCTTGAAATTATTTAGTTTCTTCGTGTTGAAGTCGGTACCCTCTGTAGCTGCAGGGGGTTGGGAGGAGTGGCTCAGAAGGTGTGTTTTCAAAAGAAATTACTATATTGCTTTGAATAATAATATGCATGTTTTGGGTTATCTTCTTGGGGAGGACAATATTGGTATATAAGGAATATCAATACATTAGTTTTGATAAGTTCTCAAAGTTGAGACCAAAAGGTTGGAAGAGATATCTGGCCATGACCGATGTGACTCAGTTGGTTGGGTGTCATCCCACAAAGCAGAAGGTCACTGATTCGACTCCCTCTCAGGGCACATGCCCAGGTTGTGGGTTCAGTCCTGGGGTGGGGCTTGTAAGGTAACTGATGGATGTTTTTCTCCTTCTCTTTCTTTCTCCCTCCCTTCCCTTCTCTCTAAAAATAAATAAATAAAGTCTTTTTTAAAAAGGGATATCTAAAAGTCCTTTTCAAAATATGGGTAAAGGAGACTCATTTTATCTTAATATTTTAAGTAAAGCAATAATTTCAGATACAATAAAAAGAGCCACAAAGGTAATTTATTATGGAAGTGATTCCATGTAGAAAAATTACATTCCAAATTGTCTGTCATGAACTAGAGTTGTCAGCAGGTGAATGAAAGGATCACAGGGTTACAATTGGATGTGAAATGTTGCCTGAATTAATTGCTCTCTCACTGAGGACATAAGGTCAGCTTTCAGCCATATGCCATAATTTTTTAAGTGATTTTTCCTCATCTGGAGGATGTATGAAGTATAACTAAAAAGCAAAGGAAAATATTTCCCATTAAACCCCAAATCATTACTTTATAGTCAAATGGAGGCCATAATTTTCCCTTTTTACATTTTTATCTCTCCATCTGACTCTCGTTCTCTCTGCTCCATCTACCTTTCCTTTCATAGGTTTACATGTATTATGGTATTTTTCTTTTTCCTGCAGAGCACAGAGATAATTTCCTGCCTGGCACTCAATATCTCCAAGACCTAGGATGCTCCTTGAGAGGTACGGTACTATTTTGAGGTACTATTTTATAGCACAAAACTGCATTAGCTACCTCATTTGTAAAAATCACCCAGTTCCCAGATGTGTGGTGAGCGGTTGCTGGTAAAAGCACAATCCGAATGGTTTTCATAATTGTTGTTTTCAAAACCAGAAATAATTCTGACCATGCTGCATCCCCCTTTTAAGACTTTAGTGGTAAGAAAGAATTCGATGTTTTGGGAGTTTTAGTAGGATTATATTTATTATAGTTAAGCATTTTTACTGCTGTATTTTTATAGTAGAACAACTTAAAGAAGTCCATTTTCTTACACTAGTCTGTGAAACACTAAGGGAACATATGCGCATTTGTGTGCCTCTGTGTGTGTATTTCTACTTTTATTAGTAGAATGCTGGGATGTATTTTTGTCGCAGATGAGTCCACCTGGAGTACGAGAATTTATCAGCTAGTACTGTACAATACCTTTAACAGAAGACACCATTGTACCACTCTGTTTACATTTTCCAATAAAATGTAAGGTTCAGTAAGAGCTCTCCCAGTTAGTTTTTAAATTATTTTTGTCCTACTTGAGAATAACCTTTGGAATTAAACTGTCTGCAGTGATTATTGGTCTACACATTAATTATAAACTGCTTGACCTTAATCAATTTCTCTTCTATCTGTTAGTCCAAATTCATACTTAGTTTTTAAATAACTTAAGGAACATGATCTGATTCATGCAAAACTTCCATTGACTTTTACTGCAGTCAGTGAAATTTTGTCAGACATCCAGAATCTAATTCTTTGCTACATCCCAGAATACAAACTCCAAACGAGAAACTGGTGAACTTTGTGCTATATAGCAGGTTAATGATCTTTTAATGTTCTCAATGGGATTTTTTGATAAATACATAGCATTTATAATGACATTTAGATTCCTGGTAGATAAGCATTAATTTATAATATGTACATATACTTAATGATTGCATTATATAAAATATTAACATTACCATTCATTATCATTATTGTTATTTTTTTAACATTAGTTTCTAGGCACCCTAGTTAAATGGAGCCTGGGTACAGAAACAGTACATTCTTGCTGATTGTTCATTCCTAAAATATTTAAACATAATTTTCATGGTGATATTGGGTAGCTGAAAAATATTCCTCATGTGGATGGAAACAAATTAAAGATTAGCTCAAGGTGGATAAATCAAAAGGAAGTTAACAATTCCAGGACAATGGCGACATAGGAGCACATAATTCTACCCCAATCATAAAAGGGCCCTGTGGTCAAAGTAAAGAAACCACAGAGGGTGGAGTGGGATGGGGTGGGAGTTACTTATTTTGCAGGGGGAAAATATTTTGGAAATGATACCAAACACAGACCACAGACGGTCAAATAATTTCTTCCAAATCGAGTAGAGTTTAGAAGCCAATGAAAGGAAGATGCCATTTCTTTAGAGAGTATAACAATCTTATGAAAAGGGAAGGAAATTCTCTCAAGCGCTGCTAATATCTGGGGGACCCAGACCAGAGCTGCAGGTCGACTCTGAGGAAGGATGGGGACTTGGAGCCTCTTTCCCAGCACAGTTCAACCGCATTCCTAGGCCCCACTGGCATCCCTGGAATGTAAAGTGAGTATCCAGCCCCTCCTCACTTTGTTGCTCTGATCTGGCCTTTTGGTAGCTTCCTGAGGTCCCTCCAATGAAGGAGGGAATCTCCCTCCTGTAAAGGAAGAGGGACAAGAACAAGGAGACCAGAGGAAGTGGAGAAAAAAGTATCAATCACAGGACAAAACATTAAAAACAAAAAAAGAGGAAGCAGCATAAACCACAGAAAACTGAAACTAAAATGATGGAGAAAAGCTCACTGTGTAGTCAGTTACCTCGGGTTCCAATCCTGAATCGCCAGTTTCTGTGTGCTATGGAGCAAGTTTCTTAACCAGTTGGTGCCTCAGTTTCTTCATCTGGCACAAGAGGATAATGAACACCTTACATGTAAGGGTTAAATGATAATATGTCACTTATATAAGAAGGGTCTATGACAACACCTGGTACATACGAAATTCCATAAATGCTGATCACTTGTATTAAATTAAAGAATTTAATACATTTAGTTTAAATTATTAAATTAAATATTGCTATTATTAAATCTAAATTAAAATGTGCTTAACTAATTTTTTAAAGGATGAACCCTCAAGTTAGGTTGAAAACAGTCTCTGGGATATTTAAAGAGAGATAACTGAAGCAAAGTGGCTCAAAATGAAAAGTATGAGGACAGTTTCACAGAAAAGCTAATTGCTGCTTCCCAACCGAGGTATACAGGCCCTACTCTTCATCCCTTAATTCTGGCCCGTCACCCTGGCTACAGCTTTTTGGTTGAGGGGTGGACTGCTAACCAAGGATAATGATGCCATGATCCAGTTAGTGGCCTGTGCTTTGTGTCCTGGCTGAAAAGGCTAAGGAGAGGATCAGATTAATTTCTTGAATTTGGGGAATTAAATGAACTCAGTGGAAGGGTACTGTTGGAGTCCATTGGTAAGTCTTTGTGGCCTTAAATGAAGTACAGTGGGGAAAGGGACAAAGGGAAGGAAGCTTGTTCAATGGGGAACAGACAGGGAGATGCAGGGGTAGTGTAACCCTGTAGCAGGAAGTGGCTTCTGCCCCTGATTCCGGCTCTGAAACCACTGAGTGACAGCAGTGGGGGCTCTATGATACTGTGCTGCTTTGGCTAAGACTGGGTTCCTAACAGGGAAAGTTGTTATCCTGGAGATTGAGGGGAGCTGGGAATTTTTGGCGCCTGGCCTCCCCGAGGTATAATACTTTCCCCTGTGGTCCCCTCCCAGGTGTGATGAGACTTCCTTTTATAAATCTGTCCTGTGACCGAAGCTTGGAATGCAAGATGGGCTTTTGGAAGTAAGTGGAGGCAGATTAAGGAAGAAAGGCCCTTCACTGTGACTTCTAACTGATGTTTCCCTTCAGGGCCCTAAGGCTTAAGCCTTTATTTCTAGAAGAATGGGGAGAGGAGGAGCTAGTCCCATTTGTTGCTAAGCAACCAAAGCTTTGCAGGCCACGTTCTCAGGTCGCATTTGCAGCTATTGAGAATCAGTGACAAGGTGATGTAGCAATGCAGGCAGAAGCTTCTCATTTCTAAATTTCTGGCTCTGTATTTTGTTCTCAAGAACAAAATGGATTGAAAGCCTATCAGAGTTTTTCCTAATGGTATTTTTAGAAATAAGCCAGTCCCCAGGAGGAGGAATAAATTTCAGAGTCAAACCAACACAACAGGGCATCTTATCTTCCCATGCAAAGTGCAAGCCCTGGACAAAGAATCCAAGAATAAACTTGACCAGAAATATGTACAACCTGTATGAAGAAAAAACAGAAACCAATCAACCAAATTAAGGGCATAAAGGGATATCAGAATGAATGGGAAGATATTATTTATTCTTTTTGGGATGACAAGCATTATAAAGGTGTGAATTTTCCACAAATGTATTCGCAAATATAACACAAAGATTCTCTCTCTCTCTCTCTCTCTCTCTCTCGATATGACAATATAATCCTCATTTGTTTGGAAAACTGCAGGGGTAGGGATGCTTAGAAACATTCTGAGAAAGAAGAGTAATGAATAGGAATTTACTGACAACATATTAAGCCATATTGTTAAGGTGTGGCATTAAAGCAGTGCACTACTGTGCGATACCAGCACGGCAATAAACAGGCAGGTGAAGGGAGGAGATTAAAGAGTCCAGGAACAGATACAAGTGGGAATTTAGCAAACACTACAGGTGACGTTTTTAAAGTGACAGGAAATGAAAGTAGATAAAAGACTCTTGCTTGAGGAGGCTCAGAAAATCAGGTCTGTGGGTTTCAACATTTGGGGACACGCACTCAGGGCTTTCCTGTGGAAGTTTTATGCTGTCTGTAGATGGAATGTGGTAACTGAGAAGGGTCCCTGCACTCAAGAGAGAGAGTTTGAGAGGCACCCAGCCACCCCCCAAGTTTGTCCTCGAAGTGCATGGCTTCAAGTGGAGGTTTATCTCTAATGTGTAGAAGTGTGCATCAGATTTTTTAAGTTGTCAAAACTAGTTCTTTTTTAAAAAATTTATTTTATTTTTTTAGATGGGGGAAGGGAGGGAGAAGGAGAGGGAGAGAAACATCAGTGTGTGATTGCCTCTCAAGCACTCCCTACTGGGGACCTGGCCCACAACCTAGGTATGTGCCATGACGGGGGACCATTTGGTTTGCAGGCCTAAGCTCAATCCACTGAGCCACACCAGCCAGGGCAGAACCAGTTCTTAAGATTAAAGAAACTTAATTTTTCTCGTTCTTACTATATGAAGTATTTTTTGCTTGCTACATGAAGTATTGGTCATGTAGCAAGCTTTAGGGTTGTTTAGTTTATTTTATAAAGGACATATCTGATATTAAAAGATCTAACATGTCCATACTATATATGGTATAGAAAGGCACTGGTGGGCGCTGGGGCTTGGTGGATGGGGGAAAACAAGGGGACATGGGGGGCACCTGTAATAGTGTCAACAATAAAAACTTTTTAGTACATATTGAGATGTCCTCTTTTCTTAAAGAAAGTTCTTTTTCGGCGATCAATGTTATACCTATATTATATGACTTTTGTCAATTTTAACTTTTTTCTTTCCTAATAAGTAAAAAGTATATTTAAAATTATGCCAAGTTAACTTGTTATGGGCTGAATACTCGTTCTGTTTTGTTGATCCCATAACATACTCATGATGCTAAAATTTCCATGCTGGCATTTCAAATGGGAGTGAAACAGCAGACTGAATTATTTTCAGCAAGCCCAGTGCCAAATGCTGAAAAAATATTTTTATTTATTATGATTCCTTTTATGTACCAACATGTGTGACTTTGCATTTAGTATTGAAGAGAACATCAACAAGAAAGGAATGACTATTAGGTTTTGATTACACATCATACTCTCCACTACTCCCATTTTTGTTTCTGCTTTTCTTTTCTTTTTTTAATAAAAAGGTACATGCTGATTTGCAGCCACATCTTCAAGTGTGCTTTCCTGTATGGTTGATGAAGTGTTTGGCAGTAAGGAAGCAGCAAGAAAGGGCTGAGAACTCTGTGAGAGAGGGCAGGCGTCTGAGGGAATGAAGTGTAAGGAAATACGGACCCTGTGGAAGATGGAATCCGAACCCTGGAAGCCAGAAAGAGAAATGCAGACAAATAAAAAAGGTTGGAGGATGAGACCTGTTAAGTGCCAGAGAAGGTTAGTATTTGGGAGTTCTTAACTACAATCACTGTCTCTCCTTTCCCCTAATACATATCCAATAGGACCGCTTTGCTTTTTCCTGACGGATGTATTCTTTTAATGCGTGACATTTTGAAGCAAGTACTGTACTGAAAATTTCCATTACATGTATTACATTTTAAAGATAAAAATTTTTCTTTTCCAATATATTATATTTAGAGCTAACATCAGCAAAGATTTCAAAAGAGATATCAAAGCAATGTCCTTAAGATATTAAGATATTTAAAAAGAAGCAAGAATATAAGAGTAATTTAAGCCATTCAAAAAGTAAAATTTGATATGGGAAAAAGTATACATTTTTGAAAGATTGCAACGGAAGAAAATCAGAAGTGAGATCTTATAAAAAATTTCTGAAAGTCTTAGTTATTTAGTCAATATGTTAAATGGGCATAGGATTCAGATCACTCTTTCTTAAGTTATATATTTGTGCTTAAAGAAATCTTGCCCCCAACAAATTTATCATAAACATATTGCACTAAAATAACTTAAAGAATTATGAAATTTATATTAAAATAAGCATATGTACATATATTACTGAAGAAATATTTAAAAGCATTCAGCAAAATTAAATCATGTTTATAAATCAGTTTGGTAAATTTTTAAACATGAAACCTTGTCTTTACTTTTTTTAAGTTTTAGGAGATCACATTTTCTCAATCCATTTATAAACTGCTTTTTAACAGGTAGCTTAAAAAACTTTCCACTATATGCTCTTTTTTTAATGTGGTAAGGGTGTTAGCAACTTCATGCATTTATGATCAGTTTTTTTACTTTTACTATACTATTTAATATATATATATAACTTGTTATTTAGAATACATACTTGCCCTTTGAAAGCATTTCCAAATGATATCCACAGTTTCCATATTGTAAACATATAGCTTCTTCTTTTGAGGTAATTAACAAAACTGCTTTGTAAAAAACTTTTTAAATATAAGCTTTTTACAAGGGAAAGTTTCTAAACTAGAGAATGTCACAAAATGTAAAAGTTAGATGGAAAAAAAACTGTGATTATGTATCATAAACACATTATAAGTACTAATGAAAACATCACAAATTAAATGTTTATGAACTCAAAATCATTCCTGAGAATCAATGGGTTTGAAACAAAATTCAATTTGTAAATGGTTACATTTTCTTTTTTAATCTAGGAAGTAACAGCACTCTCAGTCTGAGCATTTGGGAATACGACTTTGTATCTTTGACTCTGGCCTTGCATTTGCGTACCAATGATCAGTGTTCACAGCCTCTCATGTAGTTATCTAATTTTCTATTATGTAATGTTGTTCAGTTGAAATATCACCCTCACCATTCATGACTGGAAACTGAGAGTTATTTGGTTTATCTAACATTATATACTAACTGACTCTAATACTCCAGGTACTGTGCTAGACTTTGGGGTTTCAAAAGACAGTGAACATCATTCTTGACCCCAAAGATGTAGCAACAGTGACTACGGAGTATAAGCATTGAAAAGATAGCAGCATGTGTGGGATGTGCCGGGAATGCATAAGAGAACAAATGTGAGGCTGGATCAAGAAGGGCGTCTTAGAGAACATGAGGGCTGAGCCAAGTATGGATAGTTATTAGACAGGCAGAGATGAGCAGTGAAAGAATGAGACTTCCTTTTTTTTTTTTTTTTTTTTTTAAAGAAACAGGAGCCTGGGCAGAGGCACCAAAATGTGCCCATTTTGAGAACAACTAAAGAACCCCAGAGGCCCATTTGTGTTGGGATAGGAAAGAGGAGAGGAAGAGGTGAGGGATGGAACAGGAGAGCTATCCGAAGGCTAGATTATGATGGGCTTTGTACACTATGTTAAATGGACTTCATACTGAAGAATGTGAAGAACCAATAAAACCCACCAGATTTGATTCTTTGAAGAGATGTTAGAGTTGGGGGAGGGGGCAGGACTGTAGGATGGTAAGTCTTTTGGGAGGCAATTGTAATAAGCCCGATACAAAAATGATAAGGGTACGAACTAAAGTAGCAGTAATGGGAAAAGAGAGAAAGAGACCATGTTAAGTTTATTAAAGACAGTCAACCAGTGATTTTCAACCTGAGTGCCAGGGGAGGCACACTGGTGTACCACAGGACGTTTTAAAACACGCAATCCTTGACTCTTTAGTCAGGGGCACCGGCCTCTTTTCTCTCAATTGTCAAATCAAAAAAATGACAACAGCCAACACAAGAATAGCTGCCCAGTGTAAATGAATCAAAATTATACCTACTTATTTTGTGAGACTGGCAAAAAAATACATTTTTTGGTGTGCTGCAGAATTTTAGTAATTAGTTTATATGTGCCATGAGATGAAAAAGGTTGAAAATTGCTGCATTAAACAATTGCTAAATTTGGCGATATATTTCTATAATTCACAATGTAAATAAGTCACAATGAAAAAGACATGAAACAAACACCTGGTTCAGATGTCCAGAGTTACTTGTTAAGTGCCACACAGCAATGCAATTTTAGAAAGAATGACTATAAGAATAGCCAAGAAGGTTTTCAAAAACTAATAAAGAAAATAGGAGACTTATCAGATATTAAAACACTTTAACACTGCCATAATAAAACAATGTGATTCTGATGCAGAAAGCGTCACATCAGTGGGACAAACCTCCAAAACAATAATGACAAAAGCATGGATGTCCAAAAGCATCATAAGTGAAATTAAAAGGTGAGCAAACTAGTGAAATGCATTCACCACATAAGAAAGATAATGGATTTACTCATAACTTTAATGAATAAAGATGTCTTGCAATTACATAAAAAATGGATATAATGACAAAAGATAAAAACTTCTCCAAATATAAATAAGTGGGCAATAAGCAGATGCTTATTTAATAGAGTCCCAATTTATTCTCATGTTAAGAATAAAGCCCAAATTTATTCTGATGTTAAAAATTATAACAAAGATATGCCATTTCTACACATTGAATCACCAAATAGTAAAAAATGGCCTCAATCCTTAATGAGTGTGTGGGGAAGTGGCCTTGTTCATATATTCTTCATGCAAAATCATTCTGGAGAGAAATTTTGGCAACATGCTTTAAAAGCTTAAAAATATGCTTTGACACAGTGATTCCACATATAAGAATTTATCCTAAGGAAACATAAATAGGTGAAGAAATGTCACGTCTTTGCCCATGTTCCCCCAGAGCAGACCTTGAAACAAAGTCCTATGGGTGAGTCCTTTATTGGAGTGATCCCATGGAGCAGAGGGGAGGGCCGGGGAGTAAAAGAAGGAAGGAGAGAGAGCAGCCCAAAGATACCTGATCAATTCAGTCACCGTTATGGGCAGGAGGGTGCTTGATGTGTCCAGGTTTTCCATCTGTGGGGAAAGAGGCAGCACTTCGGTACCCACTCCCATCTCCCATTCGGCGAGAGTCCACCCCTGAGAGAGTTAACGCTACCACAATTTCAGGTTGCACATAAACAGTTCCTCTGTATCCCTCACCCTCCCAGGGTCCCAAATCCAACTTGAATGTCATTCTACCTGGGCCTTAGGTAAGGGGCTGTCAGGTAGCACCTGTCTGAACTGATCAATGCCCTTGAGTTGCCTGGAATAGGAGGTGGGGAGGATCCACGGGTGATACCAACAAAGCCCATCCCTAGCAACACTGAAATCTGCTTGTGTCCCGTGTTGTGTAGACCTCCCTACCAGGTTCTGGGGCCTTCATTGTTTGGTGAGAATAAGTTGCCCTCACTTCTCCCTTGTAAAAGGAGAGGTACAAGTCAAATTTGCCCGTTAAGAACCCGTTAAGGTAGAGGACAGTCTCAGTAACTGTAAAGACCATATTGGAAGATGAGTAAAAAACAAGCATACAAAAACAAGATCAAACAAAATAAGACACCTAACCATTTCCACTGATGTTATTTGTCCTGAGATTGTAAGTGCTCTTTATCATTCCCCTTCTTCACCAGTCGAAGATTTCCCTCACCAATAGCCAGTCCTTGGCCCTCAGTGTGGAAAGGGATCCAGCATAACCAACTTGCCCCAACCTGGCTGGCCGATCTCCTCAAGGAGCGATGCTGTATCATCCATCACTCTTGGCTGATGGCCTTTGGTCCTTCAGCAGTGGCAGCTGGTGGGTCATTCCAGATGAGAGGAAGGCCATACTGTTTGGTTTGTGCATGGTTTCCATCACTGCCACTATATCCACTGCATTCCCAGCACTGGCCCTACTAAGGAGAGGGTCAAGCTGTTATCTCAGGATAAGCCATTCCATTGTTTGTGGTGGATGTGTTCTGGTGGGCACTGAAGTTGGGTACAGATCCTCATGTTCCATGCCCAGTAACATGCCTCTGTTACACTTTCATCTATTTTCTTATCACAGTTCTCATACTTGTTCTTTGTGGACCACTGAAAAACCAGCCTAACCATTTGCCACTGTGTAGGGCTTTCTAAATATTCTTACCTGAGGTAACTTTTCTTTCCATAGGAATGGGACAGTCAAGTGTACTCTCACCATCTGCCCATTGCAAGCATTTCCCTTTACCTGTGTCACTTGCTTTTCCCCCAAGTGGTGCTATAATGCAGCAGTGAGCCATTTATAATAAACATCAAAATATTGTATTGCCCCATCTGTGAACCAGACCCAATTACGTTTCTCCTCCATCAACTGGACTATAGGGAAGACTCTCCACCACCGTAAAGCCATAGGTTTGAGGAGATTGAGAGGTATCAATGCAACAGAGTGGTTGACATGGAGTATCTGGGCCGCGTGCTCCTACTTAGAGAGGATACTGTAGCGTGCTCCAGATCAGTGGGCCCCTACAAACTGTGCAGATGTAGCAGGCTCTTGAATTTTTGTGGCTTTTATCATCTAACCTTTGGCGGTCATGGGTCTTTCTAGGGAATCAGCTGCTCACCAGGTCCAATAGTGTGATGTCATTTACATAGTAGATCAGTTAGTAACCTAACCTCAGAACTCTTGTGGCTTCAGTTCTGCTGCATTGTGTTCATAGAAGCAGTCACAAGCCTCCCCAGATCTAAACCCCCACCTCTTGATAAGAGATTGGCAAGTTTATAGAATAGCATGTGGGGTAAGAAGTAATGTGGTCACCTTTGGAAAACATAATCTGTCACATGCATTCTCTGGATTTTCATAATCCCAAATTTTAAGGAATCATCCCAGGAGAGTATTGGGACCAGCTTTAGATATTCCTGACGAGACTTTTATTCCAATGCCTTGGTTGTACATGCCTACATGTCTCCTGAACCTTGTAAATATATAAATTCCATGTCTGCAATCCTTTGGTGTTTAAGCTAATTCTCTCAAGAGCAGGGACTGTGTATGATAGTAAATCAGAGATTTGACTCTGGTTATTGGCCTGGGGGCAATGACACATTTCAAGGGTGGTTTTTACATCACCTTGCAAAACAGCAGCCTCAGGTGATGTCCTTGTACTTTCTCTATGCAGGAGAAGCATCCTTTGTTCTGGCAAAGGAATTGCTTCAAGCAAATGGTAGGTTCAGGAGAATGTAAGGCTTGAGATTCTCAAGCTTTTCCATCTTAATGTTCTTATTTCAGTTCTCGTGCCCAAACCTTGACCAATGTGGGCCCTGACTCTGATACGGAAGATCTGTCCAGATGTTGCCTCATAATCTGCTTAAAGCTCTGCCACCCCTACCGTTGTATCTTGAGCCTGATATTCAGCCAAGTGGGCTGTGCAGCTGGAGGAGATGAGCTTCTCCATCAAAGACTCCACAGAGGCTGAGTTTCATAGTTTGCAAGCATTGACAACTGACTTATGAGGCTTCATTTTAATTTTCAACATTTCCAACACAGTTAACAATAGATAGCTTATACCACAATCCTTATAATTGTAATAATTATAATTGCCCTCACCCCATTCAGATGTCTTACCTTCTACTTTCAACTCATCTCTATCAGCCAAAGGAGGAAGGCTTAGTAATTGTGATGCTATTGCATAATGGGGGTTTTACCCTCTGTGTGTGTGGGGGGGCGGGTAGAGGGGGGTCCTCATCAATGTCTGACCATTACGTAACCCAGGTCGAAGACCCTATTTTGAGGATATGTTTTCTGAGGTTATTTCTGATATCATGTTTCTTGATTTGTTCCCCAGGAGGCATAACCTAAAACAAAGACTAATATATATGTGCCTTATTTGAAGAAGCTTGGTCAAGGGAGGCAAAGATTAAAAAAAAGAGGAAAATCACTATGAAAAGCTCATTGCTAAATCCTGTAACGCCATCTGAGAAACCTTTGAAATTATCAGGTCTGTTCATCAGAGGAGAGAAAGGTGATAAGCATATACCGCCAATTCTCATTCCTATTGGTCATGATTTCATCCCACGAAGAATGGGCCCCAAGGGATTCCTTGGAATCTTGTGCCTTAGAGCCAGTGAAGAATTCCTGGGACGGGAAGTGAGACTCATCACAGGTACCTGAGGCAAAATGCTATCTGGTTGCTTCTGGGTGAAGCTGACCAGAGCCTGTGCATTTCTGGCAGCCACAGAGGTGTCTGAAATAAAGACAGTCAAGAATGCTAAGATCCAAAGGGTTGCTTAAGAGGTGTCCAGTACTATAGTCAGAAGCACATTCATCATATCATGAAAGGAGTGGAAGCACTGTAAATTCCCATCATTTCAAAATTTGTTAAATAAATGGCAGTATGTCCATTTAATGAAACGCTGTGGGTCTTAACAAAAAAAAACACAATAATAGAAGTATATGTGATAATATGAAAATATTCACAACAAATTTTAAGTCAGAAAAACCTGGTTATTTTAACAATATATGACATGATTTAATAAAATCAATTCTGTTTTATCTAATTTCCTCATTTATGGAAATGACTAAGATATGTGTGTATATATATATATATGTATATATATATATATATAGTCATTTATTGTTTTCTATTTACCTTGCTATCTACCCCCTAGGGTTCTACTCAGGCTACAGAAGATCTTATTTCCTCTCCAGAAATTATTTCTAACTTCCTACCAATAAAGAATTTCAATAATAATAATAATAATAATAATAATAAATTCTCCTCCTCATCTTCCTTCTGCTTCTCCTCATTCTTCTTGTTCTTCTTCATAGATATTGCAACTTCAGGATAAAAGATAATGAATCAATGTTTCTTTTGGATGAAAGTTCTCTCTTCTGAAATTGCTTATCAGTAACTTAACCCATTGCATTAGTCAGCTTGGGCTGCCATAACAAAATATTCATAGTCTGGGTGGTTTAAACAATAGGAATTTATTTATCACAGTTCTGGAGGCCCGAGGCCCAAGATTAAGGTGCCTTCAGGTAGTTTCCCTAGAGAGGGCTCTCTTCGTGGCTTGCGGCTGTGATCTCCAATGGTGGAGAGAGATTGAGAAAGCAAGCTTTCTGGGACCTCCTTATGAGGACACCAATCCTAAATCTAATTACCTCTCAAAGGCCCCATCTCCAAATACCATCACATCCACAGATAGCAGTTCAGTCCCTAGCACCTGTTATAATTGATTTTACAGAATCATAGACTCTTAGACTAGAATGGAATTTAGAGGACATTTAATTCAAACTTTTCCTCAAAAGGAGGGATCCTGGCTATAAAATTTTGAAGAAATGATGGTGGTTCCATATATCTAACTTATTAGTCCTTAGGCATAGAAAGTTTAATAGCCTAGAAGGTGCTTTTCAAATGGTATATTTGTCTCTTAGGATGAGAACGATCTTGAGGAAAAATTAATTTTTAAATATTAGTACTAAAAATAATAATGAGCACTTGTTTGTTCACAATGTATCATGCATGGTTCCAAGCACTTTTTAAATGCTAACACATTTAATCCTCACTCTAACCTCATAATGTAAGTGCTATTAGTATCCTCATCTTCCAGATGAAGAAACAGGCACACAAAGTTTAAATAACTTGTCCAAGGTCACATGGTTAATAAGTGGTGGAACTGGTACTTGAAATCTAGCCATCTGGCTCCCAAGTCGGTACTCTTAAATGTTACATAAAGAAAATAATTTCCAGAGCTCCCACTTTTATTTCCTTCCGTCGCATTTACCATTGCTCCTTTATATTTCATAAGGTTTCTATGATCTCTAGGCCAAATGAGATTCCCAAAATAACAATTTTAATTTTCAAATCGAGGGCATGATTTCTAAATGGACCAAGTTATTTTTGTGAACCCTACATACAATTCAGGAACAGAACTTTGGGAAGGAACTTCCAGATGGCAATAAATCTTCCCGGTTCAGTAATTAAGCCTTTTGAGAATGTTACTCTGTTGTGGAGCCCCTGCCTGACTCGCTGTGCAATATCGATGATGTGAAATGGCACTACTGTAACTCTGTCAGAACTTAGAGAAATCTGACATGCTGACGTGAGGCTCTGTGAAGTGTGATAATGAGCTGCCAAGTGTCACAAAGTGCCATGAGTGGGGGGGGCACCCTTGCTTTCAGACTAAAGATGGTTTTTTCTTTATTCATTTTAGAGTGTGCTTTATTAAACACCATGGACATCCAGTTACATGCACTTCTCTTGTTTGAAATGAACAACCTCGTGGAATTTTAGTTTTTATGAATGAATTTCAAGTTCAATATAAAACAAACTTATAGAAGAAAATACGTATAGCAATTTTTTTGGTGAGGAATAATTATCTATCCAGGAAATTAGAGTCTTACACCTTTGTTTCTTGATTCCTGTGAAGAACAGTTCTCAGAAAGTTAACTTTAACTTTCCAAAAGTTAAAAGTTTGACTTGCCTAATTTTATAGTGGCAGACACTTGTCTGGTCATTAAGGACAAATCCAGGCTGTTTAAATAGCAAAGCTGGAGTTGTTAAGTGACAGGATCTTTCAATAAAGTTTGGCTCTCTTTAAAAGAAAGGCATGTCCTTTTCATAAAAAAAAAATAGGAGAGACTTTATTAGAAATACAATATCATCAAATGTAAGAGATTAAGATTCTATCAATAAAGTAATAAGAATAGTTAAAAGCCACAGGCCACCCAGTTTTGATTTTTCCATCATTACTTTAATGCAGTTGAAATATTTAAATTTTTCTTGACAAAAGGAGCTCTTCATTATGACTTAGAGAGATGTCCTTAATGAGCACTCTGCTATGGAAAATTCATTCCTTTCATGTAGAAGGAGATCATCACTTTCTGGACATCCACCATATATGCACTTCTTGACCTCCTTTCTTACTTTCTTTCATGCATTTCCAGTTAATTTCTGGACATTTCTATTCAGAAATCCCAACACCCCAATTGTCTAAATGCACCTCAAATGTCTGAAACTCATCCCATCAGCTTTTCCGGCCCCTTCCCAATGGGTGTCCCCCTCTCTGTCCTTTCATCAGGACACCCATCATTTTCCAAGTTGCCCAAAGTTAAAACCTCACAGTCTTCTTAATTTCTTCTTGCCTTCTGCTACTCTTAGTATCCTACAGATTTATAACTCATTCATTGAACCTTTGGAAATTAATAGGATACAAATCGCCCTCCCCCCAAAAAGTTTATTTTTTCTTGAATCACTGCTTTCAATCAACGGTCAAAACTTTGCCAACCCTGAATGACATTTGGAGAAGATTCCAGTCTCCTGGAGTTCCCTGTACCGTCATTGACCAGGTTTCTCCTCTTCCAGAGCTCTTCCTCTGCTGTGGTTATCTGCCCTGCTACTCCCTGCTGATCACCTCCCCACGTGGCACAAGATAGATTAAACTTTTCACTTGTGTTTCTTGACTCCCAGGAAATATAGGCAGTCCTGCAATGATAAATGGTAGAGTACCTGGGTGATACATTACTTTCTTGTTTTTGTCCTGTTATTATTTTCCAAGTATATATTTTTCTTGGCTCAGGTGGACTTCAGTTAAAACAAAAAATCCATCAGCTGAGCTGGATGATGTCACTCTCCACTTCCATCAAGCCCTTTCAATATATTTTTTATGAGTGATTTTCTTAAAGTTCCTCTCTTGTTAGTCTTTGGTAAGGAAAGGACCCCTCCCATCCTACTCTCTTCTGCCACCTATGGTGGGCCAGTGGGTAGGGAGGAAGGGTAAATAAAAATCACAGCACTTCACATCTGTGTGTTCTGTTCATATAGTCAATAAGTTATGGCACAGCCGAGATAATAGCTGTCTACTAGGTAATCGTACCCATCATATTCTTTGAAGTCAGGAAGTACATGCCAGTGATGGCATTTCTTACCAACTTCCCTGACCAGCACGGGTAAGATTTTACAGTGCTATTCAAGATTGTGAGTGGCCTCTTCTCACGCATTTCTCTATATCTTAAAGAAAGGTGCATACTCTGAGCCCACCTACCAGACATGCTAAAAAGGGCATGTGTGATAGGTACAATTTGACACTTCTATGTTCCTAAGCATAGAGGGATTAAAATAAAAAATAGAAGGATTATTTCCTCTACATTATGCAAGGAAAATTCTAGAATCTTACCTTCATTAGTCATAATCCATCACTGACTCCATATTTCAGTTAAACAAATGAACTTCAATTCAGCTATTGGAGTTTATACATTGAACTCAAAATTTTTAATGAGCACATCATATTGTAACTTTGGTCTGACCCAAAGTTTATTCCATCCACTGATCTAACATTGCTAGAATTCACATTCTTCAGAAATTTGTCAATATAAATTAACAAAAATCTCACAGTTCATTAGGTACTTTCCCCTAGCAGGGTGGATATGCTTGGAAATGTCTCTGGTTATTGGTCTGAAATCAGTGAAGAGTTTTGGAGGATGTTGAGAAGAATAAGCTTTACTTTGCACAGTAACTGTGCTAGTGAGGTTGGTTTTTGCAGGGTCCTCATGTGAGGAAATGTTTGCCTTCTCAGGTGGTAGAGAAATAACTACTGCTGCAGGCAAGGGAGGTTCAGGGAGACTTGACAGCTCCAAACTCTTATGCTTGTCTGAGTATACTCCAACATGCTCATTCTGTGCTTCAAGATCCATTCATTCCCAATCAAATTCTAACTTTCAGACAAAAGTTTTGGCAGGGCTGTGAATCCAAGTTATATTTTAATACTATAACATACTTGATTGTGGAATCTAAATCCCAGCCATTTCTGATCTATAACAAGCTAAGACATTTTTAAACAAAGACACTGGAAGTTTACTAGCAAGGGCCTTGCTGAGAGAACTATATAGTGAGATAGAAATTGAACAGTGTAAAAGAATGAAACTCAAAAAGCAATGTTGGCCAAAGAAATTATTGAAGACTTAAGCAAATCAAATTAAATACCAAGTCTTAACAAGAGACTTATTTAGGGGACTTTCAAAGCAAAGAAGAGCTAAAATACTAGATGTGATTGATTTGATGATTAATCAACAAATACTCACTTACTACTCTCATCCTTCACATGCATGGGAGGAATATATTTCTTCACCAAATTGATGTTGGGTTTGGACTTGGAACTTTCTTTAGTCAATGAAATGCTAACAGTTGTAATGTAATGAAAAAAGTTTGAAATGTGCATTCCTGATGATCTTGCTCTCCTGCTTTTTGCAATGAGAAGAGTATGCTTCCAGGTAGCCACTGGGTCCAGGAAGATGAGAGCCTCTAGAGCAGATATGGATCCAATGCACAGTGTGAAGCCAATGGTCAGTCCAGCCTCGCTCAGCCACACCCAAATGATCTAGAGGCATGAGTGAGAAGTGATTTCTCACTGTTGAGTGTTCCTGGGATTTTGTAGTTGTCAGTTAGGCAGCTTTGCCTAATGCATTAGATACTAACTGATATATTAGGTGTAAAAGCAGGGAAAATTGGATTTAAAACATCCTAAGTTTCTTGCATTATTTAGGAGAAGAGGTATTGGTTAACATATTTGAAATTATTGTTGTTTTTTTGAAAATGTACAAAGTTTACAAATGTACAAAATTTTAAATGTACAAAGGATATTCAGAGAAAAGTATTTTCCTTCCCACACTTATTTTACACATGCCAATTTCAGCTCTCCAGAGTCAACCACTCTTATACCAGAGATATTTTGTTCATTTATTTGCCTAAGTGTGTATGCAAAAATAGTAACAAGTCATAAACACCATGACCATTCCTTGTATTTTCTTATTAAACTGCATAATTAGCGATTGTTCTGTATCAGTACACATAGGAATGCCTGTTAAAAATACTTACTCAAGAACATCCAAAAAAAGAAATACTTATTATATAACCTATTGTTTGAAGTAAATAAATTATTTAATTAGTTCCCTCTATAGAGTAATTATGTTGAAATTTTGTTAATCAAGCATTGCATTACATTATAACAATATTCACTAAAAGTATAAAAATGGAATATATAAACTTCTAAATTAGTTAAGGAAAAACAAAGAAAGAAAATCATCTACCTGCTAGAAGGCAGGAAGAATGGAAAAAACATCAAAGCAAATGCAAAGTTCCAATAATATGGTATAAACAAATCCAAATACTCTAGGTAACATCATCATAATGTATATCATTAGTAAACTTAGTTAGAAGACCAAGATTTTCAAACAAATTTTATTGCACAAAAGATTCACATTCATTTAAACTATGATTGAATGTATCGGAATAGAAAAAGAAATATCACAAAATACTTACCAAAAGTAATTGGGCATAGGAATTAATAAAAGAAAAAATAGACCTTAAGAAAATAAGTATTAGTGTTAATAAGGTATGTATTTAATCATAAAGCTTCAATTCACCAGAAAGATATAACATTTCTGAGACTGTGGCATAAAACAGCATTGTCTTAAATATATCAGGCAAAATAGACAGAATTATAAGAAGAAATGTTCAAATCTGTCATATTTGAGTAACTTAACAACTTGCTCAAATATTAATAAATTCAAGCTAAGCAAAAAGTGGTAACGGTAAAGGAAATTTTAATAACACATTTTAAAACTCAATCTACTGCTCAATATAGATCTTCAAAACAAACAAAATGTACATTCTTTTCAATAACATGGATTATTTACAGAAAAATTAAACCACCTATTGGGCTCAAAGGAAAACTTTTAAATTGTATAAATTTTATAAATTAATTGCATTTTGGTTTGAAAATACTATGTATATGTGTATAAGGAAAGAAAGATCCCATCTTGTCAAACCAGGAAACTAAATTCTAAAAAATTATGGGTCAAAAAATAAATAATAATACAAATTATGGATTTAGAACTGTCTATCAGTAAACGTAATTAATTACAAATTTGTGGGACACAGTTTTGGAAGTTTCCAGAGAGACATTTTTAACTTTTTATATTGAATACATATCCAAGGGAAAACAAGAAAGATAAAAAATAATGGGGTAAGCAC
The DNA here is from genome assembly GCF_022682495.2 of Desmodus rotundus. NCBI lineage: Eukaryota > Metazoa > Chordata > Mammalia > Chiroptera > Phyllostomidae > Desmodus > Desmodus rotundus. The sequence continues at coordinate 190,642,661 of NC_071388.1, forward strand.
TGAACTTAGGGAGTTAGAATAAGAACAACAGAATAAAAGCAAGAAAGTAGAAAATAATAAGCAAATGCACAGATTAATGAAATAAAATAAAGTATAAGCAAAGATCAATAAAATAAAAAATGGTTAGGGCTTGAAAAATTCATTAAGAACAAAAAGAGAAGATACAAATAATCCATATTAGGAAGGAAAATGGGGACGTAACTAAAATAAATTAATGATGTATATTTGTTGGTCTATATAAATGGACGGTTGAAAAATAATCTTATGTCTTATGCTAGATTCTTTCATGCTGTTCATTTGACTCATGCTGGTTTTGAAGCTTGTTAAAATAGCGCTGCATCAGTGCCTCCGACAAACGATCACGGAGGTTTTGGGACACACACTTCAGTGCTATCTTTTGGAATGCCTTCACATACAACTTTAACGTGGTATAGCTGGGTGGGATTCTGTAATGGCCTGGGGACAATTGTGAGGGGATTGATTTTTCTGTGCGTGTGCAAGAGATCCTAATTCGCCTTCTGGGGTCTATATAATCTTTCATGATTCCATTTTTCTAGTGTTCAAAGACTAGTCATTGGCAGCCATTCTCAGAGCACTTTTTTTTTTTTTTTTTTTTTTTTGCTTTCAGTCTCTTCCTCTATTTACCAAAGACTTATCTCAAAGAATTGCACAGTTGGAAAGAAAACAGTAAGTTGTTCATGACCAGATAAATTATATTTTAATGGAATTATAGGCATCAAACATAGGCATCAATTATAGGGCAAAGTATTTTTAAATGTATATGGTTTTAAGTACTCAGAAACATTTTGCGAGTTGTTTCCACTCGAGGTTGGCCTTGCAAAAAGGATGTTGTGAAGGTCAAAGATAGTGTTTCTAACCCGCCCCAATCTGGGTTTTATGACATACAAATGCATAGAATTTGCTCTTGGAAGAAATTAAAGATGAATGAGTACAGCTTTATCTATATAACTAAAAAAATTAACAGGTTTAGTCCATGTTAGAAATCAAAACCAGCTTACACTGGATAATCTTTTGGCTGGGTACTGCAGGAAAAAATAGTCAAAACCAGTTTGAGCGGGTCCAACTGCAAAGTGAGTCACCAGATGCTACAATGCTAATCTTTCTTTAAAATAGCTGATTGTTGTTCTTTCAGGTTTCCTCCAGGGTCAAAGAGAGTTTCGGCATTCCAAGAAGAAAGATGGAACTACCTCTGGGTTGTAGAACATTTTGTCTCCATGTCACAGATATTGATGCATTTATTCAACTCACTGCTATTTCCTAGCCAGAATGTTTCAAAATGATCTTCTCTATTTACATTTCACATGCAGAAAAGAGTCCTATCCCTTTAGAAAGTTATTTTTTTCATTAGGACAGGTTCCACATCTGGCCATTTTGCAAAATCGGAAGGTAAAGGAAAAGACTACATATGAAGCAAGTTTTGTGTGGTAAACCACCAAAAATTTCGTTAGGAGTCCCTGACTGAACTAAAATTAGAGGTTGGGTATCTGCACTATGAAATATTCCATAACACGAGGATCAGATCCCCTATTTTTCTAATCCACAACACACTGCTACTTCTTCTGTGTTAGCTAAGGAATCTTATCAACATATAAGTGTTCAAAGTGGAAGAAGAATATAACTGCCTATTTTTCTAGTTACAGGTAACTTTTTTGTAAGTATTTAGTATCTCCCAACCCAGGAAAACACATCATCTCCTTATGCAACCATTACCATCATCTCCACGTTATAGATGAGGCAAAAGAGGCTTAAAGAGGGGGGAGAGTAGGACTTTCAGAATGATAAGAATTCTCTCTCTCTGGCAAAACAATTAACTGGTGAAAATTATAAAAAGCATTCATGTAAGCCTCAGAAAATTATCCTCAGGGCATACAGCAAATGGGGAAGTGTTCATTCAAGAAAATCTACTCATATCAGTGACAACAATGAGAGTCAGCGTTTGATACACGACTCACTTCATTATTCACATGGTGTTGTGTAAACTTAGTCCCAGTGTGTGCATCTAAGGGGGAGTGCCTTCACTCCCCAGCTCCCTGTCTGGGACTCCGACATCTTGCTGTGTGCAGTAGGGTTCCAGAAGTTTTATTACCCTCAATTCCACGGTGTAGAAGTAGGCATGAGCAAGAGGACTTCCTTACCCACTCAGCCACCGTTTGTAAGGTAGAAGCTCTGTCCCCATCACAACACCAAGTATATTGAGGCCCTGCTTGTAAGCCTCTGCACTTTACTTCCATCTCACTCAAAGAGCTGAAATTCCATGTTGAGAAGGAAAAGCCAAGAAAACTGGAGCAGCCACCACTTGCCCCATGACCACCTGTACAATGGAAGCATCGCTTCTGGAAAAGCAGGCCCCCGCCCCCAGCTCTGGTGCAGTGGCCCAGGGGCCCCTCCCAGGGCATAAAGCTGGTCACTGCTTTGCTCTTCTACCTGAGAGAATTGGCCTTATCTGGAACAGAGAGTGGAGAATCCATACCTACTGGTGTTGTCACAAATGACAGAAATCTTGGGGGAGATCAGTCAAGAGGAGGCTGGTAGCTCTAACACAAACAAAACTGTGGAGTAGTCAGAAGTTTAAGAGAACAGGGAAAGAGACAGCCAAGAAAAGCTCCCCTGGGATACTCGTCGACCTGAGGAGTCAGGAAGTTTGCCTCACGTGTGGCACGTGCACAGGAATCACCAGTCTCAATTGCTTGGAACTGGGGACTCCGTTTTCCCTTCCTGGTAACTCCTTTTTTTTTTTCCATTTTCTCCATTTCTGAATGAAAATGTCAATAACTGTTACCCTATACCTGCTCCACCATGTATTATGGGAGTTGATAACTATTTTTTAGATCTACAGGTCTAGAGATAGAGAAAAATTTTGCTCCCAAATTGACCATACCCAGCATCTTCATCATACCTGATTTAGATGATGAGATTTGGGATGTTTGAGAAGGTGATACTTAGCTGATATTTCACTTTGAGTGGACGCTGTCATGAGTTGAGTCTTTGGGGGATTTTGGAGTGTGGCATATCGAATGCACATGCGTCTTTGTGGTCCAGACGGCAGATTGTGGTGGGCTGAACCATGGCTCTCACAGCACTGTCCACCTCCTAATCCCTGCAACCCGGTCATGTTACCTTATGTGGCTAAAAGGGCTTTGCAGATATGCATAATTAAAGGTATGCTAGTGGGGAGATTATCCTGGATTATCCAGGTGGACCCAGTGTAATCAAAAGGGTCCTCAAAAGAAGGATGCCAGGAGGTCAGATAGGTGGGTTGGCAAAGGGGACTACAAATTGTACCAAGTGTGGACTAGTAGAAATTTATGGGGGGGAGGAGGCAGGAGAGTTTAATAGCTTTATTTTCTACGAGAACATTCTTGAACTAAAGAGTAAGCTACTAAAAGCTCTTTACACTGATATTATCTAACCCCATGAACACAGAGAAGAGGAGTACCTTTTCTTATTGAAGGTTGCTATGCAACTGTGTCTAGTATGCCTTTTTAATGTTGCTCCTTCAGGTAAGGGATGTTTGCATACATGTGAGCAATTATGTGCCAAATATCATGTTCCTTGTTTTACTTAATTCATTCTTTGCTCACGTGTAAATATACAGTTTTCTAGAATGTGAACAAACTTTTACAAAGTCTAAGGGGAAGAGGTGTGGTTTAAAATCAGGTCTGTCTGTCAACAGAGTCCTTGTTTTCTTTAGTGCAGCACGTGACTTCTCATAGCTTCACAAAATGGACAATTTAACATTCTATGTTTTTCCCTATTGTGAAGAAGTATATGACTGTTGGTTACTGAATGAGCTTTATTTATGCTGCTCCTCAAGTATCATCATATGCAATGTGTTCTGGGCTATTTTGGCACCTGTAATTATTCCCCAGCCTTTTCATGTTAGCACCTATTTGTGTTTGAAAGCCATCTAACTAGAATTTGGGCACCAATGAGGCAGAGACTTATCTCCATAAGATCCAAGCAGATAGCATAAATGGATATAGTAAGTCAGGCATGGGACAAAGTAAGTAAGGCTGGGTGGAGAGACGCACAGCATCCATTCTTTCTTTCCTGCTTAACCATAGACCTTGAATTTTAATCTGTCTTTAAGTGCATATCCTTGAAATGATGCCTTCATTTCAAAGCCTTCCTTGTCGCTAGGATTGGCTCTGCATTAACGTTCTTGACAGTGGTATGCAGGAGCTGGCTGGGCTGTGGAAAGTCCGTTGTGCACATCTCTCCCCATGTCTGTTCAGTGACGTCAAGTTGGTAAATTACTCATGGCCAGAGTATTTATGTATGAAAATTGAAGGGCCATTTATCAGACATATACAAACACACTTACGTTTTGGGACAAGGAGATATACCTGTGTCACTCTCCTTAGAAAGCATCCTGCAGAAGCCCCAGCAATGTTTTTTCTTGCATCTTTCTGCATCCTGCTGCTTGGCAAGGGGATGTGATGGGTGCTGCTAAAGCAGCCTTTTATGCTGCGAAGGTGGAAGGGGACTGGGGCCTTGATCACAAAGAAGAACCGTATTATTTGTTGACTGCCAGGTCCTGCCGATGCAGCTGGTCTGGGCCCCATCCTTTGAGAACCATTATTACTTTGTGTTTTTTTTTTTGTTATATACAGCTGCATCAAATCGTAACTGATGTTGTTAGGAGATTCTGGTGGACTAGAGAAAACATATCTCATCTGAGGGCGTGTTCATATTTGAGTTGTTAAGACACGGAGCCGACCAATAATGCGCATCCACTGGCCTCACATGAAGCTGTGGAACAGCTTCCATACATGAAGAGTGGAAAGTACTGTAACCACGGCCCATGTAAAGCACTCTGCTGCCAGCAAGTGAAACCTCTCACCCCAGAAAAGAAATAAAGGGAAGACAATATATGCATAAATAAATTAAGAAAGGATAAAGATAGGTACCAGGAAAATATTTTCAGGTAGTCACCTGTGTGGAGATTGGAGCAGTCAGTCTGCCCACCCCCCAAATTTGCTTGGATCTTTTTACAATCCCATGCAGGTTGGCTCCCCAATGTGTTTCACTCTTAAATCGTCAGCACTGTGTCTCTTTGTTGGAACGTTTGCCTCAGGCTGCAAGACCTCACTTTGCTCCTTTTTATTAGAAGTACTTGGGATTTTGCATCTCCCCAGGCACAGTTCTTGGCCAGTGATTATCAGATGCAGGGGTATGTAAATTCCAGCCGGGATGGTCAGGATGAATTGGAAGCACGACCTACACTATCTTCAGACTTGTTTGTGGGACAAAGCTAGTTACCCTCCATAAGACAGCTTGGTGACACATGTGTGCTACTCTCCTCCCCTTACTGGTCCCATTTTCTTACTCCTCTATCAGTGTTTTTTTCTGGGGAAACTTAGTATTAATCACATTCACAGGAATCTGTTTACGGGGAACCTGACTTACAACGGAGATAATAAGAATTTTAATCTTCTTCCCAGAAATCAATGAAAGAATAAAAGAAAGATCGGTCATCTTGTTCTATCTTCTTGAATTTGAGCTTTCTCCCGTGACATGTCCCAGATGTCTAGATGTGCTGGGGAAGGAAATCAACTCATTTTGTACATCCAGATTCATTTAGGAAGGTGGAAATATATGCCTGGACTTCAGGGGAGAGGTCGGGCCCAGAGATGAATGAAAATACTGGGTTGTCAACTGATAATGTATGTGTAAGGCTGATTTACTTTTCTATGAACTACTTGTCCATCCTCTCCTAATTTTAAAATTCAGTACAGCTGGGAGTTTCATTAAATGTTTATGATCTTATTATAGGATGTATTTTTAGCCTTAGTAAAAGGAAGTTGATAAAACTTCATTGTCTGTCTTTTCAGAGGAAGATTAAAAAAATCTAACACCTACCAAGTAAGTCTATAATATGTCACCGTAAATCTATTTCCCAAGCCTTTGTCTCTCTCTGACATCAAAGATAAATCGCTATTACTAGAATTAATATCTCTTAAATATATCATGATGCTTCAACATCATTAACCAAAAGACTGTTATAAAAACTTCACTAAAATTGAATTTGATTTTCTTTCTATGAACTATAAGGGGGACTGTTATTTTTTAGTATAATACCTGTAGTGGAAATGTCTTCCGTATTAACTCAGCAGATTTTCTGAGAGAAATACTTTTTTTTTTACATGTGAGAAAGAAAATTACCAAATATAGTGGCAAAGGTATTCTGTTTTTTAAATCTTTTGAGCATTATGGCCATTTATATCACTTAGCTACAAGCGGTTAGTGTCACCCAGTCTTGCTTTCAAGTTGCATGAGCTACGTAGCAAAACAATACAACATAATTGACCCAGGGAGAGCTCTTAACAAACATCCTCAAAATATTTGAAGCACTCCTACACTTCTACCAAATGCAAAATATAATTTTAGTGTAAGTTTCTTTGTACTATTGTGAGTTACAAACAGGATTTCTCTAGAAATGTGTCCATGTAAATAAAGGCTCCTGCAACAGCTATGGAACTAGTTGATGATACATTATTAAGGCTCACTTTGGATTGGAGGGAAATGCCTCTGTAAGACACTGAAAACTGCTTCTGCAGTTTGGGGCTGAGGAAAAAAAAATTGGAGAGTGGCAAAAAATGAAGGAAAGTACTTGAAAGTGTTAGATATTCTTGAAAATTCTGTTTTTCTATAAAAATTTTCTCTGATGTTTTAATGGTAGTAGTGTCTAAAAAGTAAGTGTTTATGGTATTATTTTCTACATCTGCATCAATAAAAAGATATTTTCACTTTTGGAATTATGAGATTTTTTTATTTAAAAAATATATGATAATATGGATACAAGGGCAAAGTTATTATACTACTGGCCCACATTAAGTTTTAGAAATATGCTTCTTTCTTTTCTAGGTATTTATTAATGGAAACAAAAGAGGAAACCAATTAATGGATTTTTTTTAACCTACACCCCTTAGGAATTTAGGGATTCTCATGTTTCCTTCACTCTTTCCCACCATGAAAGCCGGTCTCTAGGATGGAGTCATTGCGTTAGAGAACATTGCCCCCAGGCAGAATGCCACACTAACTGTCCACCCACCCTTCCCCAATTTCACTGTATATTTACTCTTCATATTTTTCCTCTTCTTTACCTTTTTCTATTTGCTTTGGAAACCTCCTCAAATTTATTTTCACATGCAATTGAGATGTGAATATACAAATAAAAGTAATATGAATGAAAAGTGAAGGCTGTACAATAATTAAAATAATTTTCTTTTTATAGAGGAGGAAGTTTTTAGAACAGAGAGGCAAGTGAGTTGCCTCGATTTATTAGCAGTTTTTTTTTTAGGCACAAATTTGGCCCAAAACTCAAGCCCTTCCGATTTTTGACCCAACATTCCTTTCAGTGAGATGCCCAGCTTTTCTGAGGATGCCTGTGGAACCAGGCTGTTTGCAATGGCCGTGACACTAAGTTTCTTAATTTTTATTTTAAAAACTATTTTTATTAAAAAAATTGCGTTCTACAACATATTCCTTTCTAGGTGTGAAGCCATAGATCTGAAAAAAATCCGTATAGTTTTAGTCAGCTTGCAGCCTCTTCCTGACTGAAGATAAGCCCTTCAGGGAGCATAGAATAGCTGTGAATCCCACCAAGGGGGATAAACGGAGGAGACACTTGTTAAAGTGGTTGAGTACCATTAAAAAAAAAAAAAAGACAAGGGAAAATGCTGAAAACAAACTTCTTTATGTCAATATAATTACTTTCCCATTATCTCATCCTTCAAGCTTCTGTTTGCAAACTTTTATTCTCATAAATGAAGCTTATAATAGGCAATGAAATTTAGTTTCCACATTATATTTGAGTTTTATTTTTAATATGAGGATCAGATGCATGAAAGGATATGAGTTCGGTTATAATTAGAACTATATCACTTTCGAAACTTCAGAGTTTTTTCACAATTTTTAATTTTCTCAGACTTCCTGGATATTCAGCTTTACCTGCTCGTGCAGATTTTTATCATTAAGCTGTAGATTTTGAAGATGTTTCTTCATAATGCCTTGTTTCTTTTTTAAGTCAGTGCTCACATTTAAAACCAGAATATTTTTAATAAAGTCTGTCAGTAAATAACACTTATGTCAAAATAACGAATTTAACAACCACGGCAACAAATACAGTGTTACTTGAATGAGAGAAGAAATCTGTTATAGATCCAGGGAGGGAACAGAAAATCTAATAGAGAAAAAGGTGGGTGAGTGATTTTTCATTCAATAGCTACTTTCCTGTTGTTGAGATTGCTTTTAGAACGAGTGTTCTCTTTTTATTTTCCTTTGGCCTCTGTTTGACATTTTTAAAAGTTTTCTTCATGAGAGATGCTATACATTTTGTTGTGTGTACTTCTTTTGCATGTATTTTTCAGAATATATGTTGCCTAATTAAAACAGAAGTTCTATGCCATGAGCATTTTATGAATTCAGAGTCTTCATCTATGGATATAATTGAATAACTGTACCTCTAGAAACTCAAAATGCAAAATGACAAAAGGGTCTATTTTACATTTACTACCTATTCCATGGGGAGGGTATTGGAAACTATAGTTAATATAAATAAATTTAAAGCTAAGTATCATTTTAATTATTGATCATTTACTGAAAGCATTGCGTTGGAAAAAACGTTTAAGGAGCTAGCTGCCTAACTAGAGGCAGGCCGTTTGACATTTCCCAGTGTCATTTTTCCCTAAAGGTAATATGTGGTATTGAACTAGATGAATTCCAAAACCTCTGTCAACTTTAACCTAACAGATGACCTTTTTTTCAACATTTTCACTTTAAAAATATTTCAGATAAGTAATAGGAATACAGGGATGTGCTCTTCTCTGTATGTTTCCAAACCTAATAGACTTTTAAAGGAAGTACATTGAGTTAATCTGGTCAGGCTATCTGTTTTTTTTATTTTTTTCCTGTGTGCCATATAGATCCAAGAGTAGGTGAAAAGCATGATTAATAAACAAAATGAAACAGAGGTTGTAACGTAAGGAAATGAATATGATCTGAGAGGCTGGGAAGAAAAAAGTTCCATATTAAACTACACAGTGAAAGGATATAATATTTGGTTCAAAAGAAACGACTGTTATTAAGATTGGTGGGGAAGAGCGAAGTGCCACACACTAAAAATGTGTATTCCTTCCTGAAAGTCTATGGAATTATGGGGAGTATTTGTGTGAGGCGGAATGGAGATTAGAAACAGGATTAGGCAGTATCCCAGTGGCACCAGGCTGAACTTGGAAGTTGGACCGCCTGGACTCCTGTCTGGCGTCTGTCACAAGAGCTGGGGGACCACGTGCACTTCACTTAATTTCTCTGTGCTTCAAATTCCTCGCCTGAACAATGTGGGTGATGACATTGTCCACCTCATAAGGTTGCTGTGAGGATTAAATGAGATTAAACATACATTTCCTGGCATAAAGCAGGTGCTTAATAAACATTAACTACTACTATCAGTGTAAAGTGTACTAGAGAGGACCTGACAAAGAAAGTGAATAGATTGAATTCACCTTGTGCAAATGACGAAGGCAGACTTCAAGTGCACATTCCATTGAGAATCTCATTTCTTGAAAGCAGAGCACTTGCTAATTTTTGTCTTAGCTTGCTGATAGTTTCATCCAGTAAAAGGTGAAGGAAGTTATTAGGGAAATTGGTACTAGCAACCTGACCTATTATTTGCATATTGGAGGCATAAAAAAAGAACGAACAGGGCGTTGAAAAGAACCAGAGTAACCTCCCAGGAAATTACTGACAGGATCAGATTTTAAATTGGCCAAACACGAGAAGAAAGGCCACATACCTAAATATTATGGTGATACTGACTGTCAGGGTAATGTCAGAGGTGCAAAGTCTAAAAGGAACTGTGGTATATAAAAAATGTTAAGGTTAACAAAAAATTTAAAATATGTAAGGGAGTTTCCAGGTAAGCAGAATTACTGCTATGCGAAATATACAGAGTAGGGCAAAAGCAGGTTTACAGTTGTGAGTATGCAAACACACAGTTTATTCTTTTATCTACTTATTAATTATGTTATTTTCCATATGAACAACTATAAACCTACTTTTGCCCAACCCTGTCTATTCTTTGGCAAAAGGCTATTAATGAGCAAAGCTTGAAGCTTGCCGGTGAAGGAGGTGATCAAGCCCAGTTGTTATCTGGTAAGAAAGGGATCAAGACCCTGCACCCCTTCCACTTGACATTTGAAGTTCTGCGATTTGTCGGGATGAGCTGAGTTAGCTTGATATAGGTTTTTATAGCATAGAAGGGCAATTGCTCCCTAAGAGTAAGTCAGTCTAAGCGATAGGAAGAAATGGGGCTGCAGGGCTGCCCCTCCGCCAGCCAGGTCAGGTGGGCGAGTCAGAAAGAAGGTGCTGAATCCACAAGGAATGAGGCCCACATACTGCTCCTGTGAGTCGGGAAAAGGCCACATGAGGCAGTCCAACCAGCCTGATCACTGGCAGCCCAGACTGAGGGTAATAATCAAAAAGGGTTTTGACAGTTGAGGTTTCAGAAGTGATAATGTGCAGACAAATAGCATGTAACGTTGTCAGCCCTGGTAAGGTTCCAGCCAGCAAGCGGAAAATGCTCTCTCACTAGCCGTGTGGAAGCAAATGCAAGCATGCCTTCTACCAGCCGGACTTCACATAAAACACCAGGCCTCGGGGCTGATGACCCTACCAGTATCGAGGCCCCATGTTCTAGTGCAGTCACCATCAAGAACAGACTATGATTCCTTCAGCTTCAGGGGGGCAGGTGAGATCGCTGGCTTGAGTGTTGAGAGAATAAAATCAAGCTGACACTTTGAATATAAATAAGCATGGGGAGATTCGACCAGGAGAGGAGCTGAACACAGAGTCAACCTTCTCGTCATTGGGTAGATATAGCCTAGAGCAATCCTTCTCAAACTATGTTGAAAGAACATTGACACCCAATCCCATTTGGATAGACACCTTTGTAAAATAATAAGAATGACTTACTTGAAAATTAATTTTTGTTTTTGCATCTAATAATAAAAAATAGTGCTTTATTTTTTATTATTAGATGCAAAGAACAAAATTAGAACTCAATAAATATAACTACAACACATATAGCATTGGGAAAATAATTACAAATTGTACAGCTTGTTCATTGGGTAGGTGTGCACAGGTGGTTAATATACTTACACACTTAACTAGAGCACCGAGCAATATTGTAGCCACTACTTCCCATCCTTGCCACAGAAGGTACGTATTGAGCATGTCAATACGCTTGCAGTGCTGTGGAGCACTTAGGTGAGATGACTGAGGCCACTGTGGGCCCCTGCTGGACCTCCCAGGGCTGAGACACACGTCTAAGCCTGGGGGGGAAATGAGGCTAAACTCACGCAGTCACATATTGAATATACGTCAAGAAGGCATCTCCTGCTCTGTGTGTGTGTACCTGTTATGAGAAAGAGCACTTAATTACCATCCTTATTCACAAATAGTCTCACTCTCGGTGACCAACTAATTGTAGACAACAGGGAAGCCTTGAAACAAATCTGTTTGACATAACATAAGTGCTTGGAAACTTGGATTAATACAGAAAACTCTTTCATGAAGAACCTGTACTATGATAACACGTTTGCTGCATACAGCCCAACATCTTTACTGTTGAAATTTTTTTATTGTATTAAAATGCACTATTCTTAAAATATCACCTTTCACGTTAAAAAGAATTAACACTAAATTTTATTTATGCAAGACTTTCATTTCACATTTAATTTAATGAGCAGTATCAAATTTTATGGTCACGGTTTTTCAATTTTTAAGACTCCGAGGACATCAGTAATGTGCTGACTTGACATAAAGGGGGCTGAGCAGCAAATGGTGTGATGGGGTGGATCTCAGGAATGCCATCATCCCAAAGTAAAGGTCCTGTCAGGGAATAAGAAATCAAGATCTTCCTTTATTCTCTTCCATGACTCAGGCTGGAGGAGGCCTGTCCGCATGACAGGAGAAGCCAGGGCTTTAAAAGGCCGGGGGAGAGGGTCATAAAGCAAGTTTATAGATGCCATCTGTGAAGCAGAGCGAGGGGGTTGGAATCACATGGCCCAGAGGGAAGCAGCAGAGAGAAAGGCGTGAGTGTGTGCCCTGCATGGCCAGAACGGCTGGGTCTGAGTGCTGGCCCCGCACTTGCTATCTGTTACTTACTAAATGGCAAGTTATCTGCAACAACGGCACTTTTCCTCACGTTGTTCTGAGAATTAAGTGCATTAATACACTTAGAATCTGGGTAATCTTAAGCGCTCCATCAGTGTTAGGCAATTCGAACAACGGCAAACCAATGCAGGCCTATAGAAAATGAGGACAAAAATATTTATTATGCCACATTAAGTATTAATATATTTGAGGACATGTGATTAACCAAGGGTATTTTGTGATTGGCTCTCTGCTGTTATTTTTATTTTTGAGTAAGAAGAACCACATTTTACTTCCCCATTAATACCAAATCACATTATTCAAAATGTGTTTCAAATTACTTGGCCACATTGCCTGCCGTTACTGGTAACGGAGGAGATCATCGGCCCCAGCAGTGTAGGTGTCCGAGTTAGTCCTGGAGGAGGAGCAGAGCTGATGTTTATTGAGCACTGGGTATGTGCCCTCAGAAGAGCTTCTCCTTACCCCCAGGCATGTGCCTAGACAACTTGAGTTTTCATTTGGCAAATTGTGGACCCTCAGTCTCTCTACTTAGAAAGTGGGCATAATACCTACCTTGCAGGGCTGCTGTGACCAATACATAGAGAAAACCATGCTACCTGCTTAACAGAGAAGACTTCGAACACACGTGTGCTATGCCGTGCCGATTTTTATTCAGTCCTAGGGCTACTCAAATTCTCTTTCCTGCTTCTTTTAAAGTGTATGGGTAAGTATCATATTGTGTGTGAAAATCAGAGGCACTAGTCTAAAAATACGTAACCTGGATTCTATTCCTGGCCTAGCTACAGACTCCTGTTAACTTATTAATATGTGCATGCCTCAATGTCTTATACATATATATATAGAGAGAGAATTAACTCCCTCTCCCCCCTATAGGAATTTGGAGTGATGGGTTGAGCGTCCATAAACCCCAAGTTCTCTTGAGAAAGGCACTAAAGCATACACAAGGCTTCCACTATTAGATCGCGTATGCGTCAGTGAACAGTGCTTTGGTGACAAAGAAGATGCTTTATCTACATGCTTATAAACAGGAAACTGTGTTTATCTAATTGGAGTTTACTTTTTTGATAACATGTTGAGTTTTTATATAAAAGTTTCTGATATTTAACTTTTACAAAATGAAAAATGGTCGTACTAACAAAAAGGAACTCAGCAAATACCCACTTGACCACCGGGACCTGACGTGAGGGCAGGTGTGATCGGAGCGACGCTATCTCAGGGCCCAGGTTCAGGTGATCATTGCACTCCGTTTATTAACTGCAGGTAAATGATCTTAACTCTCCGTTCTGGAATTGGAAAATCGGAGTATATGCTTTAAGAATGATTTCTCCATCAGATACTTTTGCTTTCTTTTTATGATCTTGGGTTTCTCTGCATGATAGTTACCTATGGAGACGAATATAAACATATATTTAATATGCATTTGCGTGCTAGGACTTCACCTCCAGAAATTCTGACGTGTGCTGGCCTGCCCTGGGATCTATTCCCTTGAAATGGACTACCGGTGAGTCTGAAATGTGTCCTTCACTAAACTGGAATGGGGGCTTTCACAGACCTGTTTAATCCGAGGGGAGGTTAGCTCTGCCCCAGCCTTGGCAGCTTGATCTGTGGAGAATAGTCTATTGATTTCCCGGATATTTTGTTTTCCAATCTTCTGTGTGTTTGGCTGGAACAAAAACAAAAGGATGTGGAGGAGAATGAATAGAACATTTTGATTTGTGGAGTCCAGCAACAGGCTCACCTGCATGCCAGCTAGATCTGCGTTTGTGTGCTCTTGTCGTCCAAAATTTTCCCAAAGGAGCCAATCACTGATACTGTGCAGGCACCAGAATTTAGGGTTCTCTGTTAGAGGTTGGGGGCATTCCATGAAAGCTCAGTGTCACGTAACAAAAAAATGTTCATTGTTCATAGTGTTTTCTAGAACTCCAACGTTTTCTGATTTGCTATGATGATACTACTCCTTAAACTTAGTGTAGTCATCACTTCAGAGGGCCGTTGTATAAAATACAGACAGGAATTATCTGGAAATGATTTGTAATCTAATTAAAAACTACCTTCCTGAATAGTGATCCATAGGATGTTAAACTTGAGGAAATTTGATTATGTGTATTTACTTAAACCTCACCTTTTAGAAGAAGTTGAGTTAGTTTCCTTAGAGAACTACTTCACCTTCATTAGAAGAAATTGTTCAAGGTTACTGTAAAAAAAAAAAGAGGGTTACTATTAATTACCAAAGTTCTGTATGTTGATTGTAACAAAGGAGAGCAATGCAGTAATTAAAAAAGTAAAAGAGAATTGTTCCTACTCTGCCCTGCACCCCACGTTCCAGAGGCAATATCAATTAATATATTTTTATGCATTATTCTGGGGTTTTACTTACACATATATTCAGTGTCTCTCCCCCCTGACCAGAAGCTTATTTTTCATTTAGCAGAAATAACTTTTTGCCTATGAAAAATGTTCTTAACAATTGTTTAAGTCACTTCTAAGTTAGATGCTTAAAGCTCAAGTAGCAACATACTTGTGCTAATTTTTTTGACTTTGGGGATATCAAGAGTGAAAAGCTGTTCCTACTCAATTTTTCTAAGTGTCAGGGAAATGTACACCTGTTTTCATGTCTCTGACTCTCTGTGTCTCCCCAGGGGATGAAGCTTTTACTCAGGGGATTTCTGGTAGGGGGAAAAGGGTCTGCACCACAGTCTCACTCTAAGTGATTATTATCACACCGGTAAGTTTCCACTGTGGCTGCTGGTGCCGGCTGTGAACACATTTGAAGTCAGCAGGGGACCGTTAGAAACCTCCCCTGTGCTGAGAGGAGCTGTACAAGCCTCTGCTTCTCTGAAGCATGCTTGCAACCTGCGGTCAGTCGCCTCTTTTTTCATGCCGTGCTGTTTTAAACTGTCTTCTATCCCACAGAGCAAAAATATACCCAACAAAAAACAGCACAAACAATCCCCCTGAGTGTTTTTGAGTTTTCCTCCGCTAATCTCATTGTTAATGGTATGAGGTCTTGCCAGGAGCCATTTGTGGTTTACGCACACTAAATAACATAACATTCACACACTTAAAAACAATTAATATCAAGCATCAAATCAAAGTCTAGCTGATGCAAGACCTAGACTACTTGGCTTTTCTACCTGTCTTATGGAAAAAGTACTTCATCTTCTTGAGAGGTTGCTGACTGTTATAAAAGGAGGTATATTTAGTAATCTGTAAGAGATACAGGACGCTATACTTAATAATGACACAATTGCATAAATTGTACACTGTGAAGTTTGCATATTAGATTATCAGCAAAAGATTATCCCTTTTAACATAAAAATGCTCTCCAGTAGTCAGTGGAAAGTGATTCACATCTACATCCCCTTATCTGTGTTTGGCCTTAGCTGGCAGTGAATTTAGCAGCACTTAAATTCCTATTTGATATGAACTGAAGTGATGTTGATCTTGATTGAGAGCGTTGGTTTTTCTACCAAATGGAACTTAGGTAGAATTATCATTTATAATACCAATTTCAGGAGAAATTAAAAGAAAGTCAGATAAATAGAAAGGCTCCCACAACCATCATCCACAAGCCACCTAAGAGTTTTAATCTTCAATTAAAAAACATGGTATTAAATCTGCATCGCAACAGGTCTCATTCCTCTTCGCAAGTAGTTCAAAAACTAATGGTGGAGACAAATTAAATTCCACCATCAACAACTTCGAAACAATAGTGTATCATGGTGACGAGGTATGTCTGGAGGCTATTTGCTTATATATTTCTTGTCCTACTAATGGATAATAATATTTTTATAAAACATAAACCTTGAAAAAATATTGAGATAAAAAAATAGTAGTGATAGTTTCATCACTTTCATTGGCTTGAGAGAACCAGACCAGTAGTTAAGTAAAAAAAAAAAAAAAAAAATTGTTAGAAAACAAAATTACATAAAAACATATTTTTTTCTATTTATTGGTTATTGGTGCTACCATTTAATTTTATCTTTGGCATTTGTACTTAAACACATTGACTTCATTATTTGGAACCCTAAGATTGATTACGGGGGTTCAGAAATTCATTATGACTTTAACGTGATCTGGAGTCAAGCACTTAGCTTTCTGAGGTTTGTTGCCTTCCTCTGAAGTTGATACAATTATTTCTATATGACGGCTTTGCTTCAGGAATAAGGAAGGCTACCCAGCAGGGGAGGAAAACTCCGTGCTCCCTTCCCCTCCTAAGGGAAAGCAGTCTCTGCCTCCACACTTGCCTCTGCCCCCAAGGGGTAGAGACAGTGTTCTGATCGGTGTGGACTCTCCTTTAAACGTATTCTTGACATTCTTGGTTCTTATGCTCCAAGTGCTCTTTCTCTTTCTTCCCGTCTTAGACTGCTGTAACTCTCATGCCCTGGCCCTTTGGGTTACTGTGGGCTCAGCCTTCCCGGTAGTCGTAAAAAGGGAAGACCTAATGCAACAATAGGAGACCACTGGGGCAATCTCAGGAGGCAAATTGTGAATGATATGGCAGCCGCATGTCTGAGGTCCCCCATGTCTGTTGTAGGGGCTGCTTGGGGGCAGCAGGTGGTGAGTGGGGAGAGAGGTCTCCCCAGGAGTTGGCTGCCCCTCACTGTTTCTCTGTTTCTTTCATTCACACGGTACTTAGGAGGACTTCCTTCAAGAAGTGTCCAGTTAGCTGCTGGAGCTTCTTAATTATCTGTGTGTTGAGAAATTACATTGTTTGTTGTGTTTCCATGGCTATTTCATTGGGAAATGTTCTGTTGGAAAGGCTGGGGAAACTGAATCACATATGGTAATTAACTGCCAGGATGAACCCAAAGTCTCTTGAATTGAATTAAAAATATTTTCTACATAAATTATCACATGTTTATTGTAGAAAAATTAGAAGACAGGAGGTGATTAAAAGTTATAAATACATTTTCACCATTTTATATGGCTACTGTTAAAATGTTATTGTATATTCTTCTAGAATATGTGATTTATAAGCCAATAGATAATATATCTATATTAATATTATCTATTACTATTATATATAATATATTATTTATCATATATTATATAATAGAATATAGACTATAAAACTGTTTTACAACTTGTTTTTTAATTTAACATAATATATACATCTTTCCATGTCAATAGGCTCATTTTTATATCTTTAATTATAAGATATTCCAATTTCCCATTGTTTTTGTTTTCTCTGCCTTACCATATATTTTGTCAATGCATTTGTTATTAATGCTGTCACTTGATTCAGCAATTATGATTAAAAATGTGGAGCATAGAGCTATTCCTTTTTAATATCTAAATTCTGTCTAATAAATGCATCTCATTTTCAGCATCACTATTAATACTTTGTTTAGTGTCTTTTTTTTTTTTGGTAGTATGAATATTTGCGTGTCCAGTTCAAGTAAGGAGTAGATAGGGTTCAGCCATTTTTTCACCGTAGATTTGCTGTTTCTACTCACATGAGCAGCTAACTCACTCTGCCTTGGAGATTTCTGGTCCAAGCGTCTCAAGTCATGTTTATGTATATGAATCTTTGAATGTACAACAGAATGAAGAGAAAACATGAAATTCATTAAAATTATTTTTTGCATAGATAATTGCTAACACATTTATAAATAATCAGATAGGAAGGTTTGTTTTTTACTGGTTCATGCAATTATGAATATTGATATATATATTTCTGCCTCAAATCTCTTAAGTTTACAGTTTTTTACTTACTCTTTAAAGTGAAACTAAGTAGATTTATCACACACTGAGTGATATTAAAACAGTGCTTCTTGCAGCACTTTGAGAAACCTGAAGAAAGGGCTTCATATCCATGAAATGTCCGGTCTTCCTTCTCATTCTGTTCAGTTCACCTCCTTCATGGCTGTGGCTCAGGGAACCGCAGGAGAATGCATTTCCTGAAACGGTAACTTTGGCTTTCAGGAAATTACTTTGTGCCAAACTATTCATTATTCTGAAACAACTTGTGCTCTTATTCTGCTGTTCCCCAATCCTATTGAATGATCTGAAGTCCAAGCTTATATTCCTAGGGGCAATTCTGAGTAACTAACCACAAAATTGGTAAAGAAAGTGGGTCTTCTTTTTGGAATAAGCAAATGCTTTCAGAACCTATATTCATACTCGACAGAGGAATGTTAACCTGAAGAAAATATAGCAACTGTCATTTTTTGTGGGTCATCAATTAGATTTCTATTTCACATGAGGAAGATAGAATCATTTTCTGTTCCTTTTTTGTTGTTGTTGTTTTTTAAGAGAGGCCAGAGGGAATCATTTGGACACATTTGATAATAGATTCAGGGTATGGATGGTCGTCCCAGCTCTGCGTTTATGCCTCAAAGTGTGAAAATAGACCAGTAAACATACAAATGCCTTTTGTTTGTTTAACTTCACCTGATTTTACCAGTGAAGAGAACTTCAAATGTGTTGTAATTCCTTTCACATGCTGATAAGTATACTGTGCTATTTTAGTGTTCTCTTTTTTAATGGGGAGAAATAGCGCCTCACTTAAACCTGCCACCCAAGAGGCTCCGATATCAGCTAAACAGTCGTGGAGATATTTCTGCTCCTCCTTGATGAAGAGGTAACCTAGTTTGATGGATGTCTTTATTTCTATCTTAATCACAGCATGCAAAATTAGCAATACACATGTTTTGCTTCAGTTAATTACTCAGAACACATGCACAATACAGGGTTTTACTTCAGTTAATTACTTTGAATTTCAGCGCTTTAAGGAGAGACCACACCAAAAGTATCCGTTAGAGTTCTTAGATAAACCTAATGACTGTTAGAGAAACTTCATGTAACAGCCTCATCTGGGTCTAGATTTTCTGCCATCATAGTGAAATATTTGAAAATATAAACGTGTAGAACACAAAACAATAAATCAGATAATTGGATGACCTAATATCCTGTCTTTAGCTATCACCATTACCTGAGGGTTCAAAGAACGGTGGAAAACTATTAGATTAACTGTGCCGTGGTTGTGGGACAAAAAGGAAATGCATGTGTTCTTACTCACACATTGATCTACCATTTATGACCCTCAACATAAATTTTGTAGGGACTGTTCTGTTGTGCTGGTTTTGGAAAAGTTTATAGATTTAAGATACGGTTACTTTCTCATTTTTATTGTATGTGCTAAAATGCCATGTTCTAAACAATGCCTAATTACAAATTATTTGTACAATACAAATAAACAATTAGCGTTCTTTTATAGTTAGAAACTAGAAACAATCCTTTGACTCTGGGATATAAGAAAAGCTTCAAAAATGGAGAAGAAATAATAATAATAATAATAATAATAATAATAGAATGCGAACTCAAAGATAGGCTAAATTAAAATAAAAGCCAGTATAAGCCTCAGTTTCATTTACCAACGACCAAGGCTTACCAGCCCCGGCTGGTGTGACTCACGTGATTGGGCATTGTCTCATAAACCGAAGGGTCAGTGGTTTGATTCCTGGTCAGGGCACATGCCTGGGTTGCAGATGCGGTCCCCAGTCAGGGCGCCTATGGAAGGAAGGCAACCAGTCAATATTTTGCTGTCACATCAGTGTTTCTCTGGCCCTCCCTTCCCCTCTCCCTAAAATACAAAAAAAAAAAAAAAGAAGAAGAAGAAAGGTAGCTTGTAGGAACATGTAACATAATCATGTGAAAATCAAAATTCATTAGAAATAACAGTTGTCAGGCAAAGGTAAGATGTGATGAGAAAGGCAATAGAAGGGTATGAAAAAGTAGGTGAAGAAATGTATTAAAAGTTTAAACAGTAATGACAAGAAATAATTTTGTGTCTGGGACACTGTTAATGTACTATAACAATTAAAACTGAAGATTGTACAAATATATACATATACTAAAAATGTATCCGTACCGGCTTGACAGCTTTCCATGCATGGCATGATAGAGGTCTCTATGAAAGAACGAAAGGCATATTTTCATCTATTTTATGTTAAAGTTTATTTCTATTTTTAGAAGTGCCAGATCAGCTGAACTGGGGAGAACCCACCAAGAGTGCTACAGAGAAATTGATATCAACTTACACCCCTCTAAGCTCTGGGAATTTCATATGTACAGATGCGATTTTGACCCCCCACATATTTATATACATATGCACACACACACACATATGCACATATATGTGTATGTGTGTACATATATATACATACATGTGTACACACACACACACACATACACACACACATATTGCCCTGGCACCAAACCTCAAAGAACTTAGCTTAATTTCTGCACTCTGATAGAAGATGTATCTTAATTCCATTTATATCCTGCCTTAAGGGCAAAATCATTTATACAGCAGAGTAACGGTCACAGGAATTTTAAGTGAGGAAAACATTGTTAAAGAATTGCCTTCCTAGTTCCACTTTGACTTCTTTGCTAAATGAGCACTTAGAAGTTATTTAAAAAGAAAGTGAAGCAAATAAAACAAGGAAAAAAAAAAAAAACCCAAACCTAGAAGCCCTAACAGTCTTCCAAAACTCTATGGGAAAAAAGTTCTATTGACAATAAACAGGGAAAACACAAAATTGTTTCACAAGTTAAGTTTATAATATAACACACGTTCAAGAGCCAGTTCAAAAAAAACTGAGCAGCAGATGAAAATACTTTATGAATTACTGGTGTTTTCTTGAGAAAGAATGGTACCGTTGAAAGAACAGTTGCTTTCTGACTTTCGTTGGAAAAATCTAAATTCCAACATAGTTGTTAGATGAAACTATACAATCCAAATATCCCCTCATTGACAATGGAATTTGGCTTTGGGTAGTCACTACATTACTCATCTGTTAGTTATTCTTTGAACAAAAGCAGTTCTGTTGTTCAACCTAGAATCTGAACAGATACATGCCTAACACCCTGTGCACTGAGGCGTGGGGGGTGCCAAAGTCATCTCCAGAGTTGGAGAGTTAGTGCCACAACAGACAAGTGTCTGCATATAAGATTCGTCCTCATTCCATATCCAAGGGCTGCGAAATATACAAATAATTACTTCTCCTGAGACAATTTGTAACTTTTCTACAGTTGCCAGGCTGGAAAGCTCAATTTTTCCAAAACCAAGGTGTCATGGGCCCTACCGACACAAGAATGACTGAAATAACTCGCATTATAAAAATAGCAATCATTCCAGAACACTGTGGAATGAGACAAACGTAATGGGCTATTTTTATCTCCAGATTATAATGGACCACCCAGATAACCAAAAAGAGAGGCAGTTTGTTTTTAGTGTTTCTGGCTCATAAATGAAAAACATCAGTTGTAAAAACCAAGTCCTCGTGAAAGTGCAAAGACAAGGTGAATTTCCTCCCATGCTGTGTGTTTGGAAACCAGGCACAAGTTGAACACTTGTTTCCATATCAGAACAATGACAGTGGCTGCTGCAGTCTTTGGTTTTGATTTAAAAATAACTATATATAAAAAGCGGAATGAAAAAGAGAAAGATTAATGTTTAGACGTTGGTTCCATTTTTATATGACTTAATACCCAACTTTTAAAAAATACTGAGCCTGCAAATTAAGTAAATGTTCAAAACTAAAACTACCTCCCCTTTGAGAGAACAGTGTTTGGCTCACTGCCTATTTTGTTTTGGGGCATTTCTACTTTAAAACATAGTTAGTTTTGTTATCTCCTGCTTATATACAAGGTCTGTCCAGAAAAAGTCCAGCCATTGTTAATATAACGAGAACGGTTTGTGTGACATCCATGTAACCTGGTAGCCAAGGGGAGTGGACTGGAATGAACATGCGTGAACGACAATTTCACTGTACTAGGCAGTGGGGATAGTAGACACTGTTGAGTGAGCATGTGTACTGTGTGGCCATCTCATTGAAAATGACTGAGCCAGTAGAGCAACAAATCTGCATCAAATTTTGCGTTAAGCTTGAACACTCCTCTGTGGAACATATTTGAATGACTCAGAAGGCTTTGAGGGATGATGCAATGAATGCAGTGCAAATAAAAGTGAGGCACAGATGCTTCAGAGATGGTTGAGAATCTGTTGAAAGTGATGCACGTTCTGGAAGGCCTGCAACCAGAACACCTGAAAACGTTGGACGTGTACAGGCTGCAATCAACAGAGATCAGCGACTGACAGTGTGAGAACTACAGCTGATCTGGGGATTCCAGAAACTCCTGTGTCTGGGATTTTGACACAGGATCTTGACACGAAAGGTATCACGGCAAAATTTGTTCTGTGGCTTCTGCTACCAGGGCAGAAGGAACATGGTGCTGCAGGCGCTAATGATGCTGGGCTACCTGTGTGAGGTCCCAAGGTGCTTACTCTGAAGGGGCCTGAGTAGTCATTGCCCAATGTTTCTTAGATCTCCATCTTCTTCAATAAATGTCCCTAGTTTTCATAGTACATGGCTGGATACTTTCTGGACAGACCTCTATACTGCATATAAAGTGAGGATATGCTTCAAGACACCATAAAGTAATTATAATTAGAGAAATTTTTTGTCAGGTGAAAATCAATAAGCATTTAGTGGGTAGAAGGGATTACAGGAACTACTATAAAGGACACATGGACAAAACCAAGGGGGAGGGTGGAGAGGGGGGAGGGAGGTGGGTTCACCTGGGGTGGGGTGGAGGGATGGGGAGAAAAGGCATACAACTGTAATTGAATAACAATAAACAAAAAAAAAAGTTATATACCTACCAATCTTATGTGTATACACATATAATAAGGATACATAATATATATTTACATATAAGCTCCCACTAATCCACAGAAGATTATAAACAGTATGTATTTTTAATTTAAATCTGTTTTTGCCCTATTTTGTCTAAAAATATTTCATTCAATAATAGTAGATATAAAATAAATATTTATTGAATTTGTAAAATTATTTTTTCACATACTTAAAATATAGCTCAGTATTCAGTAGTAACTTTATTATTTTCAATATGACAGATTAATTTGGGAAAGTATGTTGCCTTTCTTTTAAAACCATTGTGCCCAAGTAGTTCAGTCTACCCATCATTAGGAAAAAATATTTAATGGAAAGATGATCCTTACTCTTAGATTTAAATAAAAACAGCTATTGAACATCCAAGTTGGGAATATCTGCAGAACAGAAAGGAAAGAAATCTTAGCTAAAACAAAGTGACGTAAATTGACACTGTAAGTTATCTCCCTTATTTTTTAATTACCTCTTTGCAACTAGTAATAATATTTTCCTGGGATAACTTAGATCAAGGGTAGCAAGTTCAAATTCCTAGGGGCCAGACTTGGCAGTCTCTTCTAGAGTTGCTGGGTTGATATTAGATTTGACATGAGACATTGGCATATGTTCAGTCTTCAGTTTTTAAAAGCTCTGTGCTCATCACACAAGAGCATTTGCCTCCCTAATATTTTACTGGAGTGACTGAGTTAAAGTTAATACACAACACTGGTTTTCTAGTGGCCTCTAGAAAGGCAACGCCAGAATGACTCGATTAGTTAGTCAATGCAAATTCTAGTTCACAACTGGAAATTCTAATTCTGTGGACCCAGGGAACCATATTTTTATGCTCAGACAAGTGTTTATTTCTAAGAATTTATTGTTACAACTATACAAATAATCAAACGTAATCAAGTCATCAGAAATGATAGTGACTGACTGAAATAGTGTTTGCTGAAATGAGAGGTGCCAGATGCGAGGCAATCCCCCTGTTTTGATATTGGCTTGTTATACACCTTCCTATCTATTACACTTGTTGGAGCTTTTGCTTTTGTAAAGTACAGGCACAGTACGCAACAGAGATCAAGGAAAGGAGGTAATTTCAGCAAACAGATGAACACAAATAAATTCTCCATGGTCAGTGCTGAAATTTGTTTCTGTTCTTCCTTTCAGGGTAGTCCCACTTTTCTAAATGAAGCTACCTCGAAGAGAGGACGTTTATAAATACTGACACTTAACCAAAAAGCAGAAGTTGACTTAACTATGGGAGCATAAACCTCACTGTGCCATGATTTCAGGGCTGGCATTGGCAAGCAGTTGGCTAAACTGTGTTTGTTTCCTTAATTTGCTACTTTTCATGACAATTATATATGGTAAAGAAAAAATTCTACTCAAGTGATGAAACAGATTCATCTTCCTCATTTTTTTTCCCACCTGACCTGTTTGCCTCACTGCAGTAGTGTCTTCTGGTCTGTCAGCCTCAGACGGCCATGCCAGGAGTGGTACCTCAACACCGCCCATGTTATCACTGGCTGGTTGCTGAGCGGGTCCTGCACACCTGAGTAAGACTGGCTGGGTGATGCGGAGCAGTCTGGCAGCAGATGGAGTCCAGGGAGAGGAATCAATCTCAAAATCAAGAGGCTTTTGGCAAGAATGCTTTACCAAAAGCCTAGGCAGCCTAGGAGTCAAAGTGAGGAAGATGAAGGACACAGGGACTTAGAACAGTCTTGAGTATTAGGAAAGTGTTGGGGGAATAAGTTTGTATTTCAGTCCTAGAGCCACTACAGTCCCGAATAAGGACGGTGGCAGAAGCACCACCAGCAAGGGACAAATAAGACTCTGCTCCCAGGAGGGGGAACAAAGAGGTCTCCTCTTGAATTCTGAGGTTCTTAGCTTCTTAAGGCAAGAAACTACTCTTTAGGAGCTGGGTTTAAGATCAGAATGAGGTTTGATTCCAAGCTGAACCTTTGGATTCTTAAAATCTTCCTGTCTAGCTTCAAAGATTGGCTACCAAATCAGACACCAGAAATCAGAACTTAGTTGACCCCTTCAAGATCAAAAGCTAAACAGTGCCGGGGCCAAAATTAGACCCCAGGAGTTCAATTCGCAAACGGAAGCTCTTTCTGCCGTCCCAGAAATGCAGATACAGTTTTTTAATTGTTCTTGACTTGTGCACTTGTCACTGTTGTTTCATTAATATAGAGAGTATTTGTTAGATAACTGGAGATATAAAATGAAGCAATTCACAGACATATCCAGTAAAAATATACACAAATTTGTTTTGGACTTTCGGAAAGCCACAGAATTGATTGATTTTTCTGATTATTATTTATACATTTCTCTGAGTTGATTATAGATGAATTCATTATAGATTTTTAACAATCATAAGATTTTCAGGTTGAAAATTTCATTATAAGCATATTACTGTATAATATGTAATATATTCACTGTACTGATAATTTTTTCCCTTATTTGCATTCTCCAAACTGGACATTAAAGATATTTCTTGAGCCCTGGCTGGTGTGGCTCAGTGGATTGAATGCCAACCTGTGAACAAAGGGTGGCTGGTTCGATTCCCAGTCAGGGCACATGCCTGGGTTGCAGGCCAGGTCCACGGTAGGGGGCACGTGAGAGACAACCACACTTGGTTGTTTCTCTCCCTTTTTTCTCCCTCCCTTCCCTTCTCTCTAAAAGTAAATAAATAAAAACCTTTAAGAAATTTCTTGAGGTTTTATTTTATCATGGTTTGAACTTTCCCGTGCTATTATTGCCCTAATTACAAAGTTTTGAAGTAGAAGTTTATACAGAATAGGTTTCTGTATTACTTGAAAATTCAAATATTAATTCAAAGCTATTAATATTCTATCCAGTCATAATTGTATTCATAATTTTATATACTGTTTTTGCCTTGTAACCTTTAAAGTTAGCAGAGTCCTCTTTTCACATGTAATTATCATTCCACCTCAGGCTTGCAAAATTGATATAGCAGGAATGAATATTTTTTATATCAACCAAAACATAAAAACAAGTATTATTTCAAAATTTAGCAGATAACGGTACTTTGGAGATGAACTGCTCTATTACAGCACACAGCAGCCTCAGCTATCTCAGGGTTTGTTTGTTTTAAACAGAATTGATTTTTTTTTTTTTAACAGCAGAATCATTCAGCTTTCTGACCTTCACGTGCCCAGGACACTGATGTTACCGTTTCATTTTACTACACAGAATCACACCAAGAATTCAAATGGGCATCGAACTGAGCCAGAGACTAAGCTCTGGCATCAAGGTACCTGGGAAGCTGCAGGTTTGGGGAAGGAGAGGAGAGTGGGCCAAGGCGGGAGAGGTTTTTGAGAACATTTCTGCCATGGAGAACATAAATTCAGTCAAGCCACAGTATCAGGAGATTTTTCCTTATCCATTTTTACCCACCAGAAAAGAAAGAGAAAGTGAAAAAGAAATGGCATGTCTGGAGACTGGGAACCGTATTCGGAAGAGCTGGAAGGACGAGGAGAAAATGCTGTGTGAGTGTATTGGTAACAGCTGGTAGGCCCCACGGGCTGCTGAGATTGGGAAGCTAGCAGCAGCAGCAGGAGCACCAACGCGGAACTGCTTAGAAATGCAGACTCCTGAACCAGGATGTGCCTTTTAACAATATCCCCAGGTAGGTGGTATGCACAGTAATGGTTGAGGTTAAAGTCAGGGGAGCCTCTTTTTTTGACTTTAAAATGAAGAAAAATATACATTCAAACATTATCCAAAAATGCGTAGAAAAGTGTTCTTTAAACTTTGAATTTTGCATTTTAAAAATATGGGGAAGTGTTAGGGATCTTACCAAATTTTGGGTCTTACTTCTTGTTCTCTGTCAACTTTCTTCTCATGAAGTATTTAACTATCCAGGTATTTATAAAGTATGCATGGTCAAAGGACCCCGTTAGGTGTTCTATTGTAATATTAAAATATTTTATTTTGAATGGACCAACATGAACTAGGAGTTTGCTTTTTAAATTACAGTTGTGTTCTTCCCAGGTTTTGTTTGTTTTTGCATGGTACATTTTTCTTGTACATCATTTTTAATAAATGTGTGAATATAAAACATCGAGATTGCTTTACAACTGTTGCCCGCCTCCACTGTGTACCAGATCTAATGCTACGTACCTTATTTTGTTTTCTTTGAAGTTGCTCATTACCCAATCTCACCGAATTACTCACCAGTCTTGACTTCAAATGCCTTTTAACGCTGCTCAAAAAAACTGAAATATACCACCCAAAGCAAAGTTTTGACATAGAAATTGATGTTTTAAAAATGTGCTACCAGCATACTAAGCAGATTCCAATGTCAAGTTCCAAAAAATATTTTTAAGTCAGGGCAGTATCAAGTGGGGTAAATGTCAGCTTCCCCAGGCGTCTGCTCTCAAGGAGTTTACTACCTTCAGACATACGTACAATTCTGATACATTTGCTTAGATATTCATTCTGTTGCCTTGCAAATATGTCAAATAGCTGAAGAAAGTGGGGGAAAGGTAAAATTGAAAATGTACTTTTTCCCCTTAACTATAGATGAAAACGGGTCACAGGTAGAAACAGGGTAAAGCAGTTCACTGTAAAAATGACAGAAGGTTCTAGGTCAAGTTGGCTATTGGAAATAAAGTCACTATCATGTCTCAAGTGTTAGGATTCAGTGCCAAGAGTTTTCATTATACACAGAGTACAAAATACTTTATAAATCACCATATCTGCTGACATTCAATTACGTTCAGTCTTATTAATATGAACTGTAGTTTTTTGATGTATGAACTCGCAATAAAACCAGCCTTTTCATTTAAAAAAGCCTGGCATTTAAAAATGACCCCAAAATTCACAAAATACCTTTAAATATCTAAGATATAAGTGCTAATCACTTTGAAATGTTTTGAACTACAGACTAAATACCTAAGAACTTTAAAAATAAACACCTGTCCACTCGCGAGGGCCTGATTAAAATAGAAAGGCAGAACTTGTGCAAATCCAGTAGTGATTTCCCGGGAAAGCGTAGCTCATCCATATCTATTTCTGTATGATTTCTATTTATCGCACACACTAATACGTTTTTACGAATGGATCTGGTGCATTGGTAAACCAATCTCTAAGTCTCCAGAAGAGGAAACACCTGTCTTCGTTTTTGTGCTTCCAGATTAAGAGCCCCTGTGCGGAACAGCTAGTGCTGAACCATGAGCTGCTACAGTTTCCCATGCTCACACTGCCAGGTAATGTGGACTGATCCTTCCTCTCCATCTTATACATTCTCTTCCAACCGAAGAATCCTCATGCATGCCTTTTAGATCAGAGGCTTAAAATATGAGCTATATTTGAGTCACTTCTAAAACTATGGATTCCTGGGCCCATATCCAGGTGTTCTGATTTAATGTTCTGTGGGATGCCCAGAGAGGGTATTAGTATTTGGTTGTTATTACTATTATTATTATTATTCCCTAGTAACACTAATATGGACTAAGGATTGAGAAACAGTCTTAGGTCATGGCTGTCGGGAGCTGAAAGCTTCTGTATAATTTTGCAAGTAGTAGAAAAGTGAACAGGTATTCTTGGAAGATGTTGTTAAGGCTACGGGAAATTTTATGGACTGTATGTGAACTGCACAATATTTTGAGATTTATCTGCCTATGTATATTGTACTATGTACAGTATATATATATATATATATATATATATATGCATATAAATGCATATATATTCTTGGATGCATGTTATACTCCATATTTACATAGAAATAAACATTTTATTTGAATTCAGTTTAAAATCAGCTGTTCAAAGCAAGACACTTCAAATCTCAAAAGTATTCTTTCAGGAACGGAAGCACTTTGATGAGAAATGCTTACCTATGACCACAAGGGGGTGCTAATGATCTGTGAATGTAAAAGGTGTAATTCCGAGTTGAAATCATTTGCTATTAGCAAATTTTTCTTTTCTTAGAAATAAATGTAATGATTTAGAGTTAACAGTAACATAAGCTGATTTTTAGGGTGTATATATAATTTCTGCCTGCCCACAATGTAGTAGGAGATTCTCTGTCTTTGGAAAATAATTTCCAGTAGAGATGTTACTTAAGTTTTCTGATTAAAATGTTTAGATATTGTCACAGTAAAGAACTGTTAAATATATTTTAGAGGACAGATAGGAATGTACCCAACATCTGACTTTAAAAATATTTCTAAGGCCTAATTTATTTTCCATGAAAATACAGTTTTATCAGAATGAAAAGTAACATTTATTTTTTCTTATGACTATGAAAGACTCTGAGCAGATTTAATTCATTTGCTTCCTAGTGTATGAAACTCAGAGTTGGAATGTGCTTAAAATTTACAAATGTTAAAATAATTTTTGGGTCGTTTTAAGAATTTGAGGAGATAAACATTTTACTCGGTTTGGACTTTAACTAGTTAATAATTTTGCAAAAACTGTTTGTAATAAATGACCATTCTAAAATATAAAGAGTAAATCATTTATGGAATTTATTTCAATATACATTATGAATGCCTTTTTTTTTTAAGCAGAATGTGCTGGGATTTCATGAATAAAGAAATGTGCAGTTCAGTGAATTTAAAAGCATTACTACAGTGGAGATTAAGAGATTTATAACTCCCTCTCCCTTCCACCCCTCCTCCCTGTACCATTTTGTTAGGCCTCAGGATTACACATCCCCCATACAGGAAGGCTCAAAGCATCCACCTTTTTGAACAACAGAATTTCCACGTAGTGCAGGAAGCTTGTAAGGCAAGCATGAGTTCTGTGTTCCAAACAGAAGGTATTTGACTCCTTTGTAAACTATGACTACCAGTGAAGCAGAGAAGAGATTTGAGCTAAACCACAAAAACATATTTTTCGGTATTCCAAGAACAGCTGCTTCCTCTGGAATCCCTTCCCAGCGCCCCTGTCCTCCAGCGGTCCGGGGGCTGGGATCCCCCAGGTCCTCACTGCTTCAGTGTTGAAGGCCTGCAGAGACCTTCTCTCAGAGCCCTTCCCAGCACACGTCCTTTCCCGTAACCTTTCTCTCCCCGCGTTCCTTTCCATTTTCATCCTGTGCAAACGTCACCGCATTTGTATTCGTGAATACCAAGGCTGTACTGGCTCTAAGGCTAGTCTCCGCTTCCAAACATTAAAAATTGTTAAAAGCCTTCAGAGATGAGGCCGA
This sequence comes from Desmodus rotundus, assembly GCF_022682495.2. Taxonomy (NCBI): domain Eukaryota; kingdom Metazoa; phylum Chordata; class Mammalia; order Chiroptera; family Phyllostomidae; genus Desmodus; species Desmodus rotundus. The sequence goes on from NC_071388.1 coordinate 190,672,721, forward strand.
ACGTCCTTATCGTCATTGTCATTGAAATCGGGATTTTCCTGCTGCTGAGGTGCTGTGTCTATTGCAGAAATAGCTGCCTGCATTCAGGTCGCTGCTGCGTCCGACTGTGAACGTGAGCTCCGGATTCCTGCGGCCTGCCCTCGCCACCAGCCGCCTGAGCCACGGATGTTAGAGGGGACATGCCTCAATGCCTTTCTCCCTCCTGTTGAGACCCCTGGTGGGTGTTTTGGCTTCACTAACCTGTTGTGCCATGTGGTGGGATTCTATGAATTCTGATACTTGCTTAAGTTTTTCGACTTGGGTCCATCACGTGTGTGTAGATAATTCCCAGACCACCTCCATACCTGACATTGATTGCCTAATCTTGAACCGATGTGACTTGCCCTGTGTGGGTCTGACACTGACACCTGACTAGCTAACTGGTTGTTCCTTGTCTCCCAATGCAGCTTCTCCGCCTGTCTCAGACCAGGCTCCCCTATGTCACAAATGCACGGGGGTCATTCTCCTATCTGTGTTCCTAGTTCCTACAACGACATTTCCTTTTCTATTTCACCACCTAGTGAAAACCTAAATTTAAAGTCACCATCTGTCTCCACCTCCAAAACCTTTGGTTTCCCTAGGATCTTTCTCCTGCAAACAGAATTTTCTTGTGTCTCATTAGAGAAGTCCTCCTTCTCTAAAGAAAGGCAGATCTTTCTTTCATTGCTTTCTGGAGCTGACAGGCTTCCCTTAGCATCAATCCTGGGGCCAAATTATTAATTTAACAGGAGTCAGTTAGGATCTGTTATTTGAGATAAGTCTGCCACCTGCATCTGATTTCATTAAAATGGGATTTGTTTTAAACACGTCGATGACGATGCACATGCTTACAATCAGCAAATGCGCCAACATTAAGTTACACTTAAGTTTCTAGTGGATAAAAATGGACTAGACAGCAAAGAAAAAAAAGGGAGGACATCTAGTGTGTGTGTGTGTGCGCTTCAGGACAGGGCCATGCCACCACAGAAGATAATATGAAGGAGCAGAACTGTAAACAGAAACATAAGATGAAAAAGAAATGAACCCGTTAGTTAACCCAACCCACTAATTCCAGGGCACTTCTGTGACTGGGGGACCAGGGGAGTACTGAGAGAACCCAAAGAGATGAGAGTTTTAGTCTTTAATATACCAGCATCCCTGAGTAACACTTTGGCGTACGGTTAGAGAGTCAGAATGAAATAAAGAAAAAAGAATGGACTTCAGGGGCCTCTGAGCAAGGTAAAAACTGTCCATAACGTGTGGAAGTGGATGGAGAGATTTTCTAACTCCTAGACTAGCCAAGGGAGACAGAACTTCAGGTAGCAAAAGCAGGGCTTTCTGCTGTGTATCAGCAACCTTCCCATGCAGCTACACCTTGCCCCTCCCATTCACCTCTAGGTTTTCTACACCATACTGAGGAAGTTTCTGAACTTTACTAAGGATCCCTTCTTCTGGTGTTTATATTAGCTCATGACTGACGAAGCACTTGTGTAACTAAGTAGCATAGCTCTGTCCTTTAACTAGGAGGTAAGAATGTGGCAATGGTTAAATTCATGCCAGCAAGATGCATGTGATGGGAAGGTGTCCCATCCTGTATCCCAGCCAAATATAAACCTTGGAAACAGCCTGAATTTTTAAAAAATGGCAGGATATTCTTAATTCCAAAATTTTAAAATGGATTTAAAGACAACCAACTAATTTTCTTACTACTTGGCCAATTGTAGCACTTAACGATATCAATAGGTTTCACAAGTATAGTATACAATTTCAGGAAACACTTCATATTTAAAAAAACTGTACTTGTCTAAAGCTTATTGTTTTCTTCCAGGCCTGGTGAATTTTGCCATTGTCTAGGTTACTCTTAGTGACTAATGTTAACAAACACAATTAATCTGTATGACTTTTAATTAAAATTCTATGTGTGTGGTTTATTTATTCAGGGACTTTAAGGCTTATCTCTTCTACAAGATAGTTAATATATAAGACCCATTAAAGAATTCACAATGACCATTTAAAATTCATTATTGGCAATGTTTAGCAGCAATACAGCAAAGTTATAAACCCATCTGTTTCCTTTACTATCTTGCTTTATGCAGTTTTCTCCAAAAACAAATTCTCCAAATTTGACAAGGAAACTTTCATTGCTAATTAGATATAGAAAATAGTCTGGAAACTAATGGAAAAAAAACAAATTTGAGAAGAGAGGGCAATTTGTCCAAAAGTATCCCTGAAATCTTTACTGTAATCTTATAAGGTATATTTTCAATTTATTTTTCTATATTGTTTGTAGAAACAGTGCTTTAAATAATATACATGTGCATGCAAAAATAACTGGTGGAAAAAAGCATAGAATGGACTTCTTATCTATATGAAAAGAGTGTTCTCATATTCCTGTATATTTTGCAGAATATATACTTATTTTTATATAATTTAAAGATTTCCACCAAAATAGTATTAAAATCTACCAGTCATTTGAAATGATACTATACTTTGACAGCAGATGGCGCTATTGTCATTTTCCAACAATGTGCTCCCTCGGGTGGCAGAGGCCCACGCGTGCACGTATTTTTTCATTCAGAAGAAAAAAAACCACAACTGTCCAAGAATCAGCCTTGAAAGTCATTATTAATTTGAACTGATATCAAAGTTTCATTCTCTCTGTTTTAAAAGCCCATAATTTCCCTCATACCTTTGGAATTAACTAATTGCTGCTGCATGGGGTTTAGTTATTCTTTTATGTGTAATTTTTTTTTTTTAATGATTCCAATGCTTTTGATGGCATAACAGAACAAAGCCTTACAGAAATGATGCTAAGGAAAAAATCTCTTCCTTCATGTTACGGCTAAGAATGGTCCTTATTCATCTTTGATATTTATTATCCCTTTCACTTGTGTTTCAACGGCATTTCAACAGCATTACATTATCCGGAGCAGCGATCATAAAGGTTAGTGTCAACCCAGTTTTCATTAAGAAGTTTACCTGTTCTTGCATTTTCTTACGATTCCCGAAATTACCTCCTATCAGCTTTCTCGTCAATGTGAAACAAGGAAAACGATGATAGCAACAACAATGAAACTAAGTTTGCTACTTTCCTCTGCAATGGTGGTTCTGTTTGTGGTGTCGAGTTGAACACCGAGGCAGCCATTCGTCACTAAAGAATGGATTAGTAGATTGAAAAGGCGCACGTTAGTGGCAGACACACGCGGATGGATTTCTAAGCATTTCGCTAATGTTCCTGTCACAGGCGCAGTTAAGCATGTCAGTCTCTTCTTGCAAAGTTTTGGTTCTGCTGCAATCAGAAAGAGAGGTTCGCCATCCTAGGATTTCATTTTACTTTAATCATAGATATCTAGTTTGCCTTCCTAGGATTTTCATGGTTGATTGATGGTGTGAAATAATGTATCGATAAAAGAATAATGTGGAGAAAACTCCACTGAGATTATCCTTTTTTGTTTTAGGTGTTGTTATGCTTCCCTCTCAGAAAATGCATGTTCGGGCCTGTGTATATGTGTATGATTTTCTTCTGCATACTTGGGATATCTTTCATCTGCTACAAAAACATATTTTATCTCAAATAATGTGGGTACAAAGAGGGTGCCCTGGGAGACCCCCATTTGTTACATCTCATCTACCATGACAGCCAAGAAGGAAAGCTACCTTTGAAATATCTGATTTGACAGTCTCATATTTAAGCAGAAATGGTGTATATAAAACTATAACATTTTCTAAGAATATTCAAGGACAGGGAGGGGGCATTTTGTTTAGATGCCTAGCATCGTTCAACTGTGCTCTCCCATAGGTGTGACCAAATCAGGACCGAATTACTGTTGTTCTTTATATTTAGGGTTGAAATTAGATACCAAATGGCCTGCTGCTGGTATTGAATGCTTCAGGCTTATTAATAAGTGGAGCTATTTGAGACAAAATCATCTCTAATTTCTATTTCAATTTGGTTCAATTCAGCCAGGTTCAAGGCTTTGACCTCTTTGTTTTCCTCAGAATCTGTTAAGACACAGCTTTTCTCTCTTCAGATATGGTAGGTGCCATAGTACATGCAAAATAAGAAAAGGCTTTATGTGCCCCTTGGAGTCAAGGAAGGTTCTTATTTCTCATTGTGCCCCATGATTAGTATGGTGTTTTATATAGGCTAGTAGATTGCTCAGCGAATGTTTATTAAATCTTTTAACAGGACAGATGGCTCTCTGACAAACCTGACAACGTGCTCTTCAAAGTCTAATGTATCGGGGGCTCCCCGCACCCGCCTGCCCTCGAAGCTGTGCACTGACTGTGTTTTATCCTCGCTGGGGACCAGGAAGATCTTGAAACACCGTGGATTCCGTTCCACTTAACTTATGTGCCCTTCTTTAAAAAACACCCGGGCATTTTTGTTGTAGGGTTGCATTTGTTTTTAAATTTGAGACTTCATCAAGACAAGACAAAAATTCGTTGAGAAGTATTGAAACTATATATGCACATAGTGGATGATTTTCACAAGCTCTAAAGCCTCTTATGCAATCCTATCCCTAAACTTAGAAAATGCGATCTAGTTATGTCCAGGCAATTTCAGTTATTTCCCAGATTTCTCTCAGGGACTCGAGGTTTCAACTCAGTTAGATTCAGGATTATACCTCTTTCTCTCGGAATTTGATTTTAAATCGCGGAGATGACACAGGCTTAGGAGGGTGGCTGGTCATCAGTTCTCTGCAGGCCTCTGCGGAGATGCGCAGTTGCTCTCTAGCCTTGGCACCTGCTGCGACTTCACAGGTCTCATTTACTACCGAGGGATGGGCTCAGCCTCTTGTCATTGCGGCATCCCTTCCTCAAATCTGACATCTGCTAAGTCTTTTCCTCTCTCTCTCTCTGGTAACTTTTGCCCTTTCTTCACGGACACTGGGAAGGGGCGCCCCTCTCCTGTACTTCTTTGGGGTTTCAGAGAGTTGCTGGAGTTGCCTCATGCAGTCCCACTGTCCCCTGCAGCCTTCTCTGCTCTCCTGCTCTGTAGCATAGTGGCACATGCCAGGCTCCTGCTTCCAGGAGCTTGCAATGGATGGCGAGCTGTTCATTACTCTTGGAGCATCAGTCTTCTTCAGAGGTCTTTTCTCTACCTGCTCCTGCTCCGTCCCCCACTCACTCTAAAGGAGAACGAGAGACACAGAACTTTCCACACCAGGGGGTCAGTCTCACTTTGCCTCCTTCTGTTCTCTGGAAGTTCTTATCTCATCGACATGGTAGGCAAAAAGCAAAGCAAAACAAACTCCTTCCTCAGTGGGCCTTCTTCTGAATATTTTACACCTGGACTGGCTTTTTAAAGCTTCAGGGAAAACTTTGCTCTAGGTTTTCTGGTGTTTCCATTGCCATCCCTCCCTCTGACAATGCTGGCGTCGGGGTTATGGATGTGTGTGGGAGTGTGAAATGGGAAGGAGACGTAGCTCGTGCTTCCTGCACCTTCGCTTTCTTAACACAATGTAATAAACTCTACAAGGAAAGGGTGCAAGGAACTTTAAACATCTGTATAACAACTCTTGAATCATTTTACAGGTGAGAAATGAGATTTAGCAAGATCAGGATGTCATAACAACAAATTATGGAGAGGCAAGACGGCAGTGTGAAGTCAGCCTTACCTATCAATCTTCTCTCACTGAGATATTAGCGGAAATTTTAGGCACAGATGCCAGGGGAACAGATTTCCCAATTCTGGCGTGGTCTTCTCCTGCCATCACCCCAGTTGCACATCATCTGCTTTAGCAAGCTGGGGTGGTCCACGACCTCACTTTGAGTCACACTGGACCACTTCAGAATGGCCATTTAGTGGTATCAGCACTGATATAAAATAATTACAAGCTCCTCTTCTCTCTGGCACTCTTAGTACAGGCCAGGGCTTCTCAGTGTTGTTACTGTTGACGGTCTGGACCAGAATACATTTGGACAAATTCAGGTATGGGGGCAGCTGTGCAGGACTGTCTTGGGTATCGCAGGGGCATCTCGACCTTTACCTGCTGGACGCCATGAGCCCTCCCTCCAGCCATGAGAGTCAATCATGTCTCTGGACTTTGCCAAATGCCCCTGCGGTGGCCAAGTTTCCCACCCCCAATAGGCACTCCTGCATAGGTTTTTTATAGATCTCTGACTCTACCTACGATGCTCTTCCAGAATTATTTTTATTTATTCTAGGCTCCAAAACTCTGTGTGAAGACTTACAACATGTCTGAGGGCAGATTCCAGTTTCGTAGGGCTTGAAGTTTATATCATTTGGGCTCCTTCTGTAAGATAAGGAATATAGAATTTTATAAAACTATAAGTAAGCATAAAAGTTAATAATTATTGTAAGTGAGAAAATGGCAGGAAATTATAAATTTTTAAAGATGAGAAATACAAAAAGTATTACAAAACCCAGGAAAAATAATATATTTAATAATTAGCTGTTTATAACACTCATTTTGGACTACATTCTTTGAAAACCTCTTCCTAGGATGAGCAAAAATCATTAGTTTTTTTTTAATTAATTAATTTATTTTTAGAGAGAGGGGAAGGGAGAGACAAAGAGAGGGAGAGAAACATCAATGTGTGGTTGCCTCCTGTGCACCCCCCACTGGGGACCTGGCCTGAAACCCAGGCACGTGCCCTGACTGGAAATCAAACCAGCGACCCTTTGCTTCACAGGCCGGTGCTCAATCCACTGAGCTACACCAGCCAGGGCAAAAAAAACATTAATTTTTAATAGAGGAAATAGATAATTTAGGTGTTTTTCTACCCTGGGTCAATTGACATTTATTTGTTATCATTGATAGTTAAGAGATGTTGATTTCAGCCTCACAACTTGTTATGTTTGTGATCCAATTATTGTCATGCATAAAACATATGATTTTATACACAGACAGTTTTCTGCTTTCAGTGTTGCTACAGGCTGGAGTCCTGTTCAAAAATTCTGGTAAATCCTATTTCAGTGATTGCCACCAGAAGAAAGATAAAATGTGAGGAGTGTTTAATAATGATTAATAATAACACATGTGGCGTTATTGAGTTTGTTCAGAATAGGAGGACATTTCGGTTTTGAATAGCCAGCCATAAGAAGTGAACTCTTTGCTCACATTACAAGTTTGATTATCGAAAGAATCTCCTACAGACTAGCTTCTAGATCCACTCATTTCAATAGTTTCCTTCTTCTACTCCACACATCCTTGCAATCCCGGTGTCATAGGACACATGCCTATGGGCATAAAACCTCTGTCCCTTCGCATGACTGCCCCAGTCCTGTGTAAGTCCACAAGGGACACATTGGGTATGGGACACCTGGAAGGCTACCAAACACTTCATTAGACCCAGAAACGGACTGGGAACCACAGAAACATCGCCCACTTTTCCCAAACTAATATACTCTCAACTCACCTTGCCCTCAGCCAGGATCCCCAAAACGCCAGTGGCCACCTCAATATCCCCTCAAACAAAGTAGAATTATCACAGGGAGGACATGAAAGTGGAAAGAGTTTTCCACTTAGTTTTAACTACCTTCATTGATGGTAGTTAAAACATCTTATTTTTTGTAAATTTTACAAAAACTTACTTCAGTGGAAATACATTTCCATGGCCTCGCTCAGAGCCTTGGAAGTGACAGGCAGATGTGAGGGGCCCTGAAACATTGGAAGCAAACATGTTTTCATTACAGCTGCTGCTGCAGGAAAGATGGGGAGCTGGAGCGGGCAAGAGGAGTGAGGCAGGAGATTTATCCTGGGTCATGGGGAGCAAAGAGTGAAGAGTTCTGATTTTCTAATATTGCATTACTTCCTCCCTCCAACACAATATAGAAAACCAGTATTTTGTAACATTTATGATACACAGTGCATTCCCACTGGATTAAGATCCCTCTTGATTTTTTCTGTTCTAGAATTTCTTGCAAATGGAATCAGACAGTATGTATGTTTTTGTACCTGGCTTTTCAGCTTAGCATAATGTTTTTGAGGTTCATCCATGTTGTTGCAGGTCTATAAATTATTTATTTCTGTCATAGCTGAGTTGTATTTCACTGAATGTAGGGCCATGATTTGTTTATGCATGCATCAGTTGATGGGTATTTGGGTCATTTCCAGTTCTTGGGCATCATAAGTAAAACTGCTATGAACGTCATATATATGTAAGTCCGTATGTGGCTGTGTGTTCTAAAATTACTGGGGAAGTACCTAAACTGGACCACATGACAAGCCTATGTTTAAGGAAATATGGGTAAGTTACATGCTTTTTCTGTACCTCAGCTTCCTCATTTTCTGTAAACGGAGATTTTACTATTTGATATGGATTATGATAAGTCTAATCCATACAGAATGTTTAGCACCATGTCTGGTACACAGTAAGCATTCAATGCACGAAATAATGACAGTTGGTTTATTAGATAAGAATGTTCTCTAAGGACAGAATAAAACTGAGGCTCCAGTGTTCAGGGCTGTAGGTGCTTCCCAGGTGGAAAGGAAAACCAAGTTGTTCAGAGCCCGCTGCCAGCGTTCTGATCCCTGCAGCATCACTTGGTTGCTTGGCATCCTTAGGGAAGTTCCCAACCTCTCTGTGCACAGTTCCCTCATTTGTAAAACTAGACAGGGATCTGTATTACTAGTCATATTGGTACTATTATTATCATTGGTACATTGGTACTATTATTATTATTTCCAGATTGTATTGGTAAGGCAGAATTTGTACTGTTGGTACTATTGGTACTATATTATTATTGGTACTATTGGTACTATGGGTACTATTATTATTGGTCATATTGGTACTATTATTATTTTTCCATATTATATTCAGATTTCCAAGGAAAGTCCTTATATTGGGAAAGCATATTGTTCAGGTTTTATGTAGCTTGATGTTTAAACAAAAGACAGTAAACTGTATTTGGTAATTGACTTGCATAGTAAATGCTTTGTCGTTGTTTTTTTTTAAATAACTGTAATTGACTGTCACTCTTTGTTTCTCCTTGTTAATGCCCTGACACTGGAGAATACCTCTGCCCACAACCTACAGCTTTCCTAATACCACTCAGTCAAGCCCTCCCTGAAGGAGATTTTCCTTTTTTTACAACCTAGATGGTGTATATGGGAATAAGTTGATAGAGCTCTTTTTTTTCCTTTGGTGTTCTGGGAGATATGCGTAATTTAGGACTTTGTTGTGAGGTTCCTGCCAGGCGGGGGAGGACAGGGAATTCTAATGGCACTCTCATATAGGAAGCCGTCCGGAGCTGTGATGCATCCAGAGATTTCATGGTCTAATTTCTGTAGCACATAAAATACCAGAGGCCCGAATTCTGCCTTACCTGGTAATGGCGCTGCCTGAATATATAGGTGGCTACGATACTGGAAGGAGCTGGATTGGCAGAGAAACTAAGAAGCTACTATGATGTGGAAAAGAGGGACTGGCCTTGATAAACTTTCGTGGAAAATTATTTCTGTCAGCGAGAATAGAGACATTACATAAACTGACCCCAGGAGGCTGTTGGGGATCATAAGGTCAGTAAAATATCCTTCCTTTTGCAACTTACAGTGTCTCTACTCATCTTCATTGTGCATCTTGATGCTACAAATTTCACTTTTCTATTCTGTAAATGACATAAAGTAAAAATATTTCGAAGTGATTTTAGTGAAAAACAATGATTAGTAATAATCTTATAATTACTTAACTAAGAACACACAATAATAAATGTAGTATCTTCATTTTGCCCTTCAAATTATACAAATCTTCTCATTTTGATCAGTGCCTATGGTTTAGAGATTCAAGAGAAACAGTTTTCCATGAATGTTATTGAGAAATTTACTGTCTGGCTTAGGGATTTTTAGAGGCTGGAGAATAAACGTCATCAATTCATTCATCCATCCATCCATTCATTCATTAATTCATTCACCAAATACTTATTGAAGGCCTACCAATTGCAAGCCACTATTTTGGGCATTGGAACAACAGAGCTGAAAAAAAGTCATTTCTTGGTGGTGAAAATAGGCACTAAACCAAAAAGAAAACAAATATATGCAAATTGCAAGTAGAAATAGAAGATACAAAGAAAATATTATGTAAAACATGAGGGGTAATAGGTTCCTGGGGGGAGGGCATGGCAGCACGAAAACTTTAGGCCAGAATGAGGTGGCTTTGTCCGAGGAGCAGGAAGAAGAGCTTTGAGGCTGGAGTGAATGAATGATGGTGTGAGTGGACACCTTTTCCAACACCACCCCAAACCGCCCAAGAAATGGCTCTCTCATTTGGAGTATATGGGAGAGGTGAGGGACAAGGCAAAAAAGGGTCAGATATTGGGAGTGGCAAGAATATAACAAGTACTACCTTATATGTCTAATACAATTATTATATCTACTTTTTCATTCTTCCTCTCTGCTATGATCTGAATGTTTATGTCTGCAAAGTTCCTATGTTGAAATCCTAATTTCCAAAGGTAATGATATCAGTAGGCAGGGCCTTGGGGGAATGCTTAAATCATGAAGATAGAATCCTCTTGAGTGGGATTAGTGCCTTCCTAAAGAGACCCCAGAAAGTTCTCCTGCCCCCTCTACAACGTAGAGAAGCTGCTGTCTATGAACCAGGAAGAGGGCCCTTATGGGAACAAGCCCAGGCTGACTTCTTGATCTTGGACTTCCAGCCTCCAGAACTGTGGGAGATACATTTCTGTTGCTCATCAGCCGCCCACTCTATGGTACTTTGTTAGAGCAGCCCAAATGGATGAGAACTCTCTCTATTAACCCAACATTTCAACCAAATGTTCTACTATTCTTTGACAATATTCCTTTTTTCCCTGTTTCTTTTAGCACTTTTGCTTGTATGCTTTTCTGCACCAGCAATGGTTTCTTTCCTTTCCCATGCCCAGCCCCCAACTTTATATTTGTTAAGGAAAATTCAAAAGTAGATCCTTCATGAAGAGTGGTTGGTTCATCCTGTGATTTCTCCATAATTTTTGGCATTTATCACTTTTATGCACCAATTTTTTTGCTGTGTATTCTATAATTGCTATTCTGCCAATGATTGCTAGAGGGCGGTATTCATGGCTTCTTGCTCATCATGAGAGCTTGCAGGGTCTAGCAGAGTGTTGGTTTTATTGGGTGTACTCACACGATAGCTGAACAAAAGAAATATACCTGTTCACTTTTCCAGTAAAATTCCTACTACTTCTGAATTCAATTTTCTGCCACTTTGTATCTCTGATGCATCGTACCCCACCAGGGGTATAGGAGGAGCTCAGGGTGATTTTAAATAAGTAAAACACTTATAGTACTATATTATTATAATTTAACAGAAATATTATACAAGGTTTTAAACAAATAATAGTTAATATAGAGAGGGTGAAAAGTAGTATAATGTGTTCTACCTCTGTGCTTTCACATTTACTATAAGTAATTTTTAGAAGTGCATGATAGGAGATTCTTATAAAATACAGAAATACTGATTTATTGTGTTATAGGGCTAGTGGCTTCTGCTGAACTTTTCAGAATTAAAATTTAGCTTAAGAATATTTATTTTCTTAATATAAGATTGCACGTCAGCAGTATTGCTTGGTCTTCCATCTATTCTTATCATGTAGTCATTAAGTAGGACAATAAATGACTGCCATTGTCATGAAGTCAAAAAAGTGCTCTGTCACCAGATCATTAATTATATTAGTACTTTATCTTGGCTACGCGTAGACTGTGGCCACAATAATTTGACACCCTCATCCTCTGTGGGCTAACATTTGGACTTATGGCCAAAACCACTTCGGAATTTTCTTTTTTAAAATGAAAACAACTATGACTATGTATGGACAGCTTTAACCTGATTAATGTCTTTAATGAGAATTTTAAATAATTATTTTGTAGTTTGTAAATCACCGTGTACTCAATAGCTTTCTTATTTTTATACCAATAACGCAGTGTATACCAATGGGAGCAAAGGGACAAAGCAGGTCTAGGAATAGCGATTGAGAGCTTGGAAAGAAAGCGGGAAGGCTATACCCTGAAGAGTGCTCTCTCTGGGGGCTTCGTGCATAATCCAGAGGCACCGCAGCTGTCCTCTCATCGACAGTGTTACATAGCTCTAAGATTCACACATCTTCACTGTAAGCTGATAGATATATTGGGTACCTTTAAATGTTTAACGTAGAAACGATCTCGTGTCGAATTCGTATTTCCATATTTTCTATTTTCTTTGATTGGCCGAATGCCAATAATTTCATCAGACTCTACCCGGCTAGAAACTGATCTGTGGAAATGTTATGATAAATGATGTAGGGGAGAAACTATCTATGTTAATCATACTTCAGTACATTTTTATGACTGCACAGAGGCTTTCTGATTTGCCAAACCATCTCCAACGGAGGCTGGTTTGAAGCCTAAATTTAAGAGTGTTTCTTTCAATAGTCCTAATTTTTCAGTCCCTGTTCTGGCCTCATGGCAGATGCTTTCTTGACTGGATGTTCAGGATTTGGGTAGATTTATGGGTTGGATATTTGAGATTCGCTTTGGTCAACAGAGATTCTAGGAGAGGGGACACTGCTGTGCGCTGTTATATGTGTGACACGTCTCAGCCTCCGAATTACCGATGGTATGTCTGGGCTTCTCCTTGTGCTTATTATGACCGCAAGACGCCCACCGCAATGACCGTCGGGAAACTTTGAAACAAAAAACTTCTTACTTACAAGTCCTGCAAATTACATGACACAGTGGGGGGGCACACAGCAAAGGTATGAAAGGCATGGGGAAAGACAGAGAGAAAGAATGAGAGAGAGACAGAGAACTGGGGACTGGGCTTGGGGTTTTGCGTTTATTGGGGTTGAAAGTGGGGACCTAAGTTGTTCTGAACTCAGTGTTTATCGGTGAATTGAAAACATAAGAGCAGAACGTCAAACCACAGGAAGAGAAAAAACAAGCCACCCAAATGGCTAGTTATCTAAGCTAACCAAAATCTAAAACCAAAGGAGATCAGCAGGGCAGAGGATCCTGATTCTTTGTCTATTCTGCTGGCTGGCAATGTGTTTTTAGAGGTAGATGTCTTTGAAGTGAGGGCCTTTCTGGAAGTGGATGCCTTAGCAATCAAAGCTTAAATCAGACACTTGCCTTAGAAAAAAAAGAGAAAACCTAACTGTCGGGACTTACACTACAGACTTGCACAGAGTTCTGAAATGCGCTTGAGTGGCTGATTTTGCTCATCTTTTCTCTGTTTTTTCACCAAGAAAAGAACATGTCGTGTGTAGCCTCTTATCAAGGAAGATGAAAGACACATGGAAATATTTTGATTCAACCCAGACTTTGGTGAGAAGCCTCCCTGAGCCTAGCCTAGATCAGCTGAATCACAGTTGACTCACAAATGCTTGAGCAAGAAAGACTTCTTGCTTGTTCCTGAGTTCTGCAGTGGTTGTTAGGCCACACCTTTGTGGCAAGAGCTGACTGATAAGGGTTCGAGATATTCTAATTGATTAGTAGAGCTTGAGTTTCATTGTGCTATTGAGAAAAACAATGCAATATTAACTGACTAAGTGATTTTCCTAAGATCAGATCAAACTTTAGTAAGTGGTCTGAGACTACCTTCATCCATGTTCCTTGACAGTGAGCCAGGAAATTTTAAATCAGACTCTACCAATCAACATCTTTGCTGTTTGTTTCAAAAGATTCCTGCCAAGCAATTCCTGTAAGGCAAACAGCTATCTCATCAGAATGCCAGCTTACTCACCTGAATACACAACTCAACTGTTAGGACATCAGTTAGTTTATGGAAACTTACTTTTAGACTTTCACCTAAGATCCTAAAATATTAGGGCATCAACTTTGTCCAATTCTAACTAGATTTCCCCTTGGAAGACCCACCTTAAACCACTTATAAGAAGGACCCACCAATCTCAATATTCTTTCCTAACCTCTGTCTGAAATATCACTAGGACTCTCAAAATGGTAATCTACAATGCCCCTAGCTTTGTTTGCTTAACAGGTTTTTGTTTTTTTTGTTTTTTGTGGTGGTGGTGGTCATTGGTAAAAATTAAAAGTTGATTTATGTTAGAATTATTCTGTCGAACATTACTTAAAATATATATGAATAAGAACAGCAAAACTAGATATGAGTTTATTGGCTTCCAGTTTTGTTTTTTTTTTCCTCCACCATTAACTTACACATTGATCTGTACATCAGGGTGACATCTGTAAAAGGAAGGAAAAGAATCACTTTTAATATTCTATGTCTAAATTTCTGAGATTAAACACACTTACATGAAAATTACTGGAACAATTTTTTTTGTGTGTTCATTCTTGATCTCTCTTACAAGGAAGTATACAAATTATAATTTAAATATAATTAATCTATGGTTCTTATGTATAATAAGTGTCTTTTAAAACACTAGTATAATTTATCCTTTAAATTAGAGGGGTTTTTGTTATAGATATTTTGTTATAGGTATAAAATTTTTTGTTATAGGTATACTATTTAGTCAGGGTACTGACCTGTTTTCCCTTAGATTGTCAAATAAAAAAAAATGACAACAGCCAACAAACAGTAGCTGCTTGGTGTGTGTGAATCAAAATTATACCTAATTTTTTGTCAGATTGGCAAAACATGTATTTTTTAGCATGCCACAGAATTTTAGTAATTAGTTTATATGTGCCATGAGATGAAAAAGATTGAAAATCATTGCTTTACGTATTAGGGGGAAAAAAACCCCAAAACGAACTCTAGAGCAATGCTATATTTAGGCATGTTAACAGCATGTAGAAGAAGCGAGAGGATTTTGTCTGCAAAGGAAAAAACCACATAATTATTCAAAGCAGCTATATGACTATAAAGTACAAAATCTACCGACATTTAAAATGGGTCAAACAGTTTTGCATACCTTTGATTTATGGATAGTGAAATAGCAGATGTTCATAATAATGGTGCTCCATCATCTGGAAGCCAACTTAGAGGTTCAGCAAAATTATTTAAGGATTCAGAGAAATGCATAATACCTTTTAAATAATACCTGCATAAATCATACTAAAATTTTGCTTTTTAACCTTCAAAGAAAATATAATGTGCCTGTACAACCTGACCACTCATATTGACAACTTATTCAAAGAGTTCCTGATAGCTGGGACTTTACAATACTTTGCTTTTAGAAATGTTATCTCATATTTCCTGGTTTTCTGCCTCTAAGTCTTATACCAATCTCATTGATTCAAAATTTTATTTATGGTATATAACCCTTTAAAACTCATTATTTCAAATATATCAGGAGGATCTTATGTGATTTACTGAGCAAAGGTTACCTCTAAACAGGAAACATTACACTTTTGATTTAATCTGTTTTTGCTGTGGAGGTAAATTCAATTGACAGAGATTTTTTCTTCTAAATCTAAACCTTTCATTTCTTATGAGTGAGATACAGATTAATTATACTTTATGCTTCAGCTGGAATGATTTCATACCTTCAGCAGCACAGAGTCTAGCCTCTGGGTGTGGGGGGTCACTTTAGAAAGACACTTTCAAGTCAGGTGTTGCCTGCTGGCAATATTTTTGTCAGCTTAACTACAGTCTCATTCATATGTGAAACAATTAGGGTGTTTATACAGCTCATCAGAGGCTTAAAGGGTGAGCATTGGCATTTTTTACTGCTTAACTTGGCACCAAGAAGATGGATATAGAAATGAATGAAAGAATAAGTAAAGGAAAAATTGATACTTTCAAACAGAAGTATGATAGTTGAGATGAATGAGAAAAAAGTTGTACTTCAGAATTTACAAATGGAAATTTCCTACCATAGTAATAATAGCTATGTCAAAAGGAAAAATCCATCAATCAAAAAAGCATTGATATATCATGACCTAATGTTGATTTTTTTAACTTATTTCAATTGACAATGGTTTGGGCAATTGATTTAGTTTTTGAATTCTCTACAGTTCAATTTTTGACAGGTTGAATAATAACCTTGTAAGCCCCAGTTCTGTAGCTCTACAGGTATGTTGTTAAATTAGAGCGAATGTATTTTAAAATATGTAAAACAGTATACTAACTTCTACAAAATCAACTACTGATGCCCATTTCTAGAGGGTGCCATACTATATATTTTCCTTATATAAATATATTTTGTTCTTTTTATACAAAATATTGTTTGAGTGTACATGTTTATTTACATATCAGATGGAGATGAAGTTGAACTAATTCTGTTTTTAGAATTTGACTATGAGAAAGAAAAGTGGATGCTTCCTGTGGTCTGAGAAAACGAAGACTATGACTTGGCCAATCACAACATTCCAATTCCAATTTCTAATTTTGTGAGAAGATAATCAAGTGTTTTCACATATGAATATAATGAAAACCATATTAAACTCAGCATATTTGCTATTTCACTGTCCATTTCACTAAATGTTGAGATGTTTATATGAGAAGTGCTAGGACTCTCACTTCCCTGGATGACTTACTGTTAGAATATTTTCTCACTAAGATTTTAGCTCTATTGGGGAGAACTATCTTCTACTTTAAAATAGATATAAATAGAAATTAAAAATCCTTTCAGTGAAATTTACTTTATTGGTGGCTGAAACACACTTTGAGAATCGGTGCCCTTGGGCTTCCTGTTCTTGCTCGCTCACAACCCGAAAGGGGTGAAAGAGAAGCACTAGGACAACGACGTCCAGAGAGCGGCATCCAGAAGTGCTTCAGCGGCAACTGGGCCACCCTCGTTATCACACCAGCAGTCGAAATGTGGAACATCTGCTGAGCCCCAGTGGGCATCCTGGTCTTGGATTAGTAGTTAAGATTGATTGTACTCTTATGATGTTCCACGAACTTTGCTACCGCTATGTAGATGTTATTTTATAGCTCCATGGTATGAATGCGTAATTGAGGCCCACAGGGTTAAGTAACTTTTAATATCACCCTGCTGATAAATGGTTTTTCCAGACTTGCACTATTTATGACTATGCTGTATTGCCTCTAGTCACTAATATTCTCTTCTTGCTCTTGGATTTTTTCCTCACTTTCTTGTGCATCATGACTCTGACGGGCATCGAATGACTGCTCAAAAGTTGTTTCTACGGTTCTACTGTATATCATGTGTATATCGTGTTGGGTGTTCACCACCCCAAGTCAAGTCTCTTTCCATCACCATTGATTCCCTCTTTATCCTCTTCTACCTCCCCCAGCCCCCTTTCCTTCTGGTAATCATCCTACTGTTGTCTCTACACCTGAAACCTATATAGTTTTATTAACTCATGTCACCCCAAAAATTTTAATAAAAATTTTTTAAAAAGTTGTTTCTGGATCTTCATCTGCTTTTGTCCCACTTCACTTCACCTGACAGGTGATGACTATGAGGCTCTAGCACAGATGATGAAGCTATAGTTTGGTTAAGAGGAGTGTTGTGGCCCCGGCCAGAGGGGCTCAGTTGGTTGGGCATCACCCCGCAAACTGAAAGGTAGCAGGTTCAGTTCCAGGTCAGGGTATGTGCCCAGGCTGTGGGTTCAGACCCTGTCAGGGCATGTGCAGGAGGCACCCAATCAGTGTTTCTCTCTCACACTGATGTTTCTCTTCCTCTCTTTCTCCCTCCCTTCCCCTCTCTCTGGAATCAATACAAAGAAAAAAAATTAAAAAGGAGGCATATTGCGACCATGATATTTTATTAAGAATCAGTAAAACTACATATAAAATTTATTATTCATTTATTTATTAGCCTAAAGGTTTTATTTCTTTACTTAATATATCTACAAACTTCACCTGGATGAAATCCATTCAAATAACTCACTATGCACTCCTGTGTGTCCTTCTTTCAGTGGCAAAAGCATGGTTTGAATTTCTTTAGTTCTCTTCTTTGTCTTGCTGTGGTTCCCAGCTTTAGGATGTGATATGAGGCTGTTGAAATGCATTTTGTATGTGTAGTTTGTGTGTGTATGTGTGTTTCTTTTGGACTATTCATTCTTATTTGTCTCTTTTACAGATACACCCCCAGGGCACTATAAATAATAACCATTTTGGAGGTGGAATTAATGTCATTGTCTCACCGTAGGCATTGTCATCTGACCCTTTTTGAGTGGTAATTAGAGTAACAATGGGCATAGTTATGTACTGCAAAAAGCTTTTGTGATTAGGAAATAAAGATGGGGTGGACTATCCAGAGATCAAATTTAGCTAAGGAGCGAACTGGCACATGCTGGCGACTCCACCAATTATTTAATGAGTGACCAGAGACAACACCAAAGCACACTACCAAACATCTGCTTAGGTGCACTTTATTTATCTTTTTACACAGGTACACCTGTTGGAGACTAGGAAGGAAAAGGTGTTCAGACAATGGTTCTTAAACTTGCGTATATCAGAATCACCAGGACCATTAAAATATAGATTACCGTGCTAGAGATTCTGACTTAATAAGTCTTAGTTGGACGTTAATATACATTTCTAATGAGTGTCCCAGTGCTAGGCTGCTGCGGGATTGAGTGCTACACTTTGAGAACGACTTGGGAGAAAGGTGTTTGTTTTGTCCCTTGAAATTGTAAGATCAGTTAACAGTTTTAAATAGAAAATTAATGATGATATAAAAAAATTTAAACTTGCTTTCCAAATGTATTCTGTATGGTTACACATCACCATATATTATGGAATCCTCTTTTCCTCTTGATTTTTTGAATGTTTTTTCTTCTAGGTAGAAAAACCCAAGCTGTGTGTTTTCTTCTCTCTCATTGTTTGGGTAAGATTTTAAAATATTACAGTAGTATATATTGCTGGAATGGTTATTATTTCTTGAATAATTTTTCAAATTAGAATTATCTATTAGGTTATAAGCTTCTTGGAACAAGGAACCATGTGTTAATTTATTTTCAAATATCTATTCCCATGTTAGTACTGAGCATTGTACATAGAAATCAATAAATATATATTGTATTGAATATTTCTGAATTGGCCAAAAAGTTCTTTTTTGTGTGTGTGTAAGATGGCTCTAGTAGCACTTAGTTGTCTTTGAAACAATTTTGTTAGATTGTATTGTGACAGTTGTCATATCAGCATGCATTAAAAAACTTATTAAAACTGGTGAATTTTGTGTAGCTATTTTAATATTGAAGGTGGAAGAAAATAAACAACATTTTTGGCATATTATGATGTATTATTTCAAAAAAGGTAAAAATAGAACTGAAACATAAAAAAATGATTCGTGTAGTATATGCTGTGATTGATCAAACATGTGAAAAGCAGTTTGTGAAATTTTGTGCTGGAGATTTCTCACTGGACGATGCTCCACAATTGGGTAGACCATTTGAAGTTGATAGCCCTCAAATCAAGACATTAATTGAGAACAATCAGTCATATGACCCAGGAGATAGCCAACATGCTCAAAATATCCAAATCAATACAGGTATTGGTGAGAATGAAAATTGTTTTTTTATTTAATGCAAAAAACTAAATGGACTTTTTGGCCAACCCAATACATTCTTTTACTCTTCTTTCTCCTGAAGACCAAAAAAAGTCATGTATACAGTTTTTGATATTCTGAAATTTTCATGGGAATAAAGCAAAAAAAAAAAGGAGAAAGGGAAGACTAAAAGGCCAATAGTGTTAGCATAGTTAGCTAGTTATTACTAAAAGAAGGGAACAAGCGGAATCAGACATTAAGCCTAATGAACTAGGGAGCTAAATTGGACATTAAGCTTGATTTACTAGGAAGCTATAGCATTCACAGGCGCCCCAGGGGACTGCCTTATCCTCCTGCCAAAGGAACCTAATCTACCAATCCCCCAGTGGGCAGGGAGAATCTCCCGGAGGTATAACCAGCTGGGTAGTGGGATTACTTGAGAAAGAGCAGAGAAAATTCCTTTCCTAGGGGCATGCAAAGTAGAAACCAAGACGGTGCAGTGGGAGGTAAGTATATGTGCTCCAGAAACCGATGACACAACAGAACTTTGGGGCATGCTCGGTAAGAGCCCAAATGGTAACATAGAGGGACAGAATTTAGCCTGGGAAAAGAATCAGATTGGATAAGATGCAGAACCCTGAATTTCAGGAAATGGATTGGTTAAGGGGAGGGCCTAGCCCCTGAAAAACCAGGAAGTAGGTTGGATAGTTCAAAAGAAAACCTGCTGGTTCTGAAAACCAAGAAAATGTATGGAGGATTATCAGAAATCTCTGAGCACTTGGTGCTAGAGTCTGCCCACCCTCTATTTCCTCAAGGGTGTATTAGTTCCTTCGCCCCAGTAAATCTTGCCACTACTTTTAAACTTCTCCCCCTTGTGTGCCATTTGAAATTTTGCTTACAACACCACAAAAACCCATTTTTACCAGTAACAGTAGAAGTCTGTAGGAAGAGAAAGTAGTATGCAATAATTAAAACTGAATCAATTCAGATCTTAACTTATTAAATCCTTTATTTGAATGTACCATGTTTCTTTATTATTTACTTGGTGTTTTATAGTGCAATAAACCAAGAGGAAGCAATCAATGCAGATATATTGATCAAAAATGAGTTACAGTAAAACACAAAACTAAATAGTATTTCACCTGAAAATAGTTTTTAGAGGACACTGATTAAATTCAATAACTATTAAATAAGTCAAATGAAATGCAGTCATAGAGAATACTTCACAAGACAAAATGAAGGGCTTTAATTCAAGGAAGTCATCACAATGGGGAGTTGTTATATGTAAAATATTTTCTCAAGTGCAAGAATCTAATCTCTGTAAAAGGTACAGAGTAAATGATTTGCCATACTTTTATGTATGTTTGAAATATTTCATGATATAAAAAATAAAATGTAATTGAAAGACATAAAACAAAATTGAACAAGTGGAAAGGCCTACTATGTCCTTGGACAGGAAAACTTATTAGGAAGTTGATTCTTCTAAAAATATGTGTGTGTGTGTGTGTATTTAACCCAATGCTAGCTAGAATTCCCGTGTTATTTTTTAGGAGGAGAGGACTGACTTAAAATAATATTGATATTTATTGCCTAAAATGATTTAAAAATAAAAGAGGAAAAGGGTCTTGATATTTCAGATATCAGAACATCAAAACTGAAAATCCAATTAGCACAAATCAATATTGTATTGGTATAGAAGTAGACAAAAAAGTTATAGGAATATAGTATTTCATAATATTTTTTGGCAAAATATTCTTAATCAAGACTGCAAACCTAGAAAACATAAAAGAAAATGTAGTCATATTTACTGTAGAAAAATTAGATTTAAACAATTTTAAAATATGGTATAAATTGTGCAAATAATACAGTGAAAAATGTAAACAAATATTTGTGACAGAATTGATTTGCTAAGGCCTAGTATCAGTTATATACAGACAACCTCACAAATTGGCAAAAAATGTTAAAAGAGGAAAAAGATAATGGACACTATAGTATTGCAAATGGAAATGGCAGCAAACGTAAAAAGACACTATAGCTCACTAGTTGTCAGGGAATAAACATTCACGTGATATTGAGATGCCATATTGCCCCCAGCAGAGTCTGAATTTAAAGAGAAAGCTATACATGCATGCGTTGCAGATGTGTGAGGGTTCCCAGTTTCTTGGAGAACGCAATCTGACAACAACTATTGAAATTAACAACAAATGTATCCTTCAATTCAGATCTTCTTTCATGCTACAGAATCTATAGAAATCAAAGCCCCATTAACTATGTTTATATGTACATGGATTTATTCTATTATTGCTTATGGTAGAAAGGTAAGTAAATAGCACTATATATACATTAAAGAATAAAATGCAGACACTAAAAACAATGAACTTTCTTTATACAAATAAGCCAGTCTCCCTCCCCCTGGTGAGCAAGTTACTGCCAGGTAGGTAGTCCAGTTTTAGGAGGTAGTTAAGTTGTAGTCTCCTTTACCTTTTTCCTTGATCTACTTAGTTCCATACGCAACCAGAGTCTGCTCAGTATCAGGAGAATGACAAACCATGTAACCTGGCACATTCAACAAGAACATGAAGTGATGCTTAGAGGCTATGGTGAGCTACAAATGAGCATGGAGAAAATCTAGAAGGACATTACATTTTAAATATGGATAACATTGCCAGGAGTGAGCTGATGTGGAAAAAAGTGTTAGGAGAAAGGAAAGAGTGAGGCAAACAGAAATGAGTGCATTTAGTAAACACACAGGTGGTCATGTGTGTGTGTGTGTGTATATGTACATATATACATTTATTTATAATTATATATGTTACTAAAGTGTAAGTTACAAATAGTTTTTTTTAAAAGTTAAGAGCCTAACAATTTGGCCATTTTACTCTCTTATTTAAGTCCTTTAGTGGTCTCTGATGAATTTTAGGATGAGGTCCAAATACCTCTAGAAGGCCTCTAGTTGCTTCTGTGTCGAATTCCTGCTTGACTCTTCATCCTCATCTTTGGTTGCCTCCATTGATCTACTCCAGGCATTTTGCATATTGTGGCTTTTCCAAGGATCATGAAGCAAGAAAAGTCACATGTCTATTTATTGATTTGCTAACCTTTAGTGATATTATAGTTGATTTAGAAAGATGTGATTTTGAGAAGATATACATCTTCCCTTATGATAATTTTGGAGTTTCATATTGTTCTAAAGAATGGTACAAAAAGAGCTCTGGTGAATATGCAAATATTTTAGCACTTCTGTTTATTAAAATTGACCAATAACCATAACCTAAGCGTTAGCTTTAAAAAGGTAATGGTTCTTTTTTACTTTGAGGAAGTAGATCTGTGAATATGAGTATAAGGACTGTCCAGTAGATCTGTGAATATGAGTATACTGTCCAGAAAGTATCTACCATGTAATATGAAATATAAAGATATTTCCTGAAGAAGATACAAGATACAGACACAACTGGGACTTTGTTTCTGGATCACAGCCATAGACCCACATTAATTTCTGGATGTTCTTAAGGAAATCTGGTTCATTGGTAGCAGTTTGAATCAAGTCAATAGCAACTGCAGCACGATGTTCCTTCTGCTCTGGTAGCAGAAGCTGTGGAACGAATTTTGCCATGACACGTTTCATGCCAAGATCCTGCATCAAAATCTCAGACACAGTAGTTTTTGGAATCCCCAGATCAGCTTCTAGTCCTCACACTGTTTGTCTCCGATCTTTGTAGATTGCAGCCTGTACACATTCAACATTCTCAGGTGTTCTGCTTGTTGCAGGCCTTCCAGAATGTGGACCACTTTCAACAGATTCTTGACCATCTTTGAAGAGTTTGTGCCACACTGTCATTTGTGCTGCATTCATTGCATTGTCCCCAAAAGCCTTTTGAATCATCTGAATAGTTTCCGTGGAGGAATGTTCAAGCTTAATGCAAAATTTGATGCAGATCTGTTGCTCTACTCACTCAGTGTTTTGCATACAACTGCCATGCAATACACATGCTCACTCAGCGGTGTCTACCGCCACCAGTGGCTAGTACGGTGAGGTCATCATTGCTCACACATGCACATTCCAGTCCACACTCCTTGGCTGCCAGGTTGCATCGATGTTGTACAAACCATTCTTGTTATGTTAACAAGAGTGGACTTTTTCCAGACAGACCTCATACTATCTACTAGTAAGAAAACCATCGGGAAATTTCGCCAGAATGATTTTAGAATTCTACCTGAACCTTTAATTGGTTGCATTTATTTTAAAAAATAAACATTTTAATATATAAACTAATTACAAAAACTTTAAATGTTATACGTTTTATTATATGTAGAAAAAATTTCCATACAATACTTCAGTAATGAATTGGCTAAAGGCATTCCAGAGATAGAAATGAGAGGAGGAACATTTCCCAAAGAGTATATGGTACATTCCTGTGCCTTCTTCCACTGTGGTCAGATTTGCTTAGAAAGAGGGGAAGATAATTGTTCTCATTCCTGGTTCGGTAAAGTGCCGAGGCTTGATATAAAACCGGGACACTGGCCTGCAGTCTGCTTAGACAAATTATGATATAGTAACACAGAGGATTACTAGGTAGCCACCAAAAAGAACGCACTACAACTCTACAAACTGACATGGATTGATGTCTGAAGTACCCTATTCAGGAAATCTGCATTATTTGTTTAGAATTTAGTAAAATTTGCTGTATATCCTGACTCTGAATGAGCATGTTAACTCCCAGGGAAGGGTTTTCATTACTGCTGCTCCAAGTTGGAAAGAGGGGACATTGGTGAGCCTCATCTCCAGGCTAATCCTCCCCTATCAGGGACAACGGGTGCCTTAGGGATGAAGCTTTCATTCAGCAAGCACTGCCTAGATGAGAGAGTTTGTGCAAGTTCCTGATTGTCTCTGCATCACAGTTCCCTCATCGCTCCCGCCCCCAACTGTTCAAAAGGATCGTCGTGGGGTCCAGTGAAGTATTCCAGATAGAGCATTTAGCCACTCGGGAAGTGTTTGCTATCACTATTCTCATTTTTACCACTGGAAAGCCAGCAACAATCATTTAAGGCTCTGTACTGTGCCAGCTCTCTACTTCAAGAAGTAGACACTGTTATGTGGGTGGTGTCACGTGGCCTCAGAGATCAGGGTGTGGTGGCTGAGAGGGCTTCAGTGGCAGTGGGCAGTAAGCTCAGTGGTTTTCACAGTCATAAAGCCATGTGGAAAGACATAGTTTTAGAAATATTTTTCAGATTACTTCTTACCCCCGGAAGCCCAAACTGTGAATCATATTGAAAAGAGTCTGTTTTTCATGACTGAAGCTCTCTTAGAACAAAATATATTTCTTTCTTCCTAAATTAAAGTATACAATCCAGTAGCCATGGACATTCTGGTATGTTATTTAAACATTCTTGATCATCCAGCAATAATTCTCCCCCTCCTCATTCTCTGAGAATGATGGTCCCTATTCAAATGTTTTCTGGCTGCTAAGTTCATTCATATGAATATTTTATGTTCTGTTTTTTTAGTATGTCAAGTGTTTCTATGTAAAACAAATTATTCAAAGCATTGGCTGTTTAAAGTATGTAAATATAAAAATAGCAAAGAAAGAGTACATTTACATAAGTAAACTTTGTCTGGATTTGGGGGTTATTAAAAATTTAAAAATAATATTCTGCCAGAAATGCAAGACTAATGTTAGAAAATATTGGTAAGATGTCAGTTTTCATAGATTTCTGCTAAAGTAGAAAAAATCAGAGCCGTTGTTACTGTTAGTTTAGTGTGCCATCCTTGCCCCTGGTCCCCTTTCTTCTGCTCTAGTTTGTCATCACCAAAGTCCCTCTGAAATTCTCATAAATCACAGATTATTTTTCTCCCTGAACATTTTATCAAAGCTTTAGAAGCATCTGCTTTTGTCCAATTAATTCATAAAAGTATCGATAAATGCAAAATGTGTTAAGTCCTCAAAATCAGAGTGTGTCTATGTCAGGTTGGAAGAAGATGCCTCTGGAACTTAAGTAAATTTATTAACATCAAAAGATCTAATCAAAGTAGGTTATAAAGCAAGATTGGATATTGAACTGAAGAATTTGCTTATAACAAATACAAGGTTTTTTAAATTGCAATAATTGAATATGACTAACTTTTTAAATTCACATGTATCTTGGGTTTTTACTTACTATTTAATCCATTGACTCATTTTTCCTGAATATGTGACTTTTGTGGCTCTGTGCTTTGCCTCTGGATGCTCAGTTTATACTCAGCCCTCTTTCTTGGATCTCAACATTAAATTCCAACATTACCAGGAAGTGATCACTCTGGATACAATGTGCTAGCTGATATATCTCCTACCTATTTTCCCACTGAAAGAACAGAAGAAAAAAGATTATCTTTTTTAAAAAAGGAAAAATTTGAACTTGTTTTTCTAACATCTCCAAAGAATTGAGCATTGCAGGTATATGTTTTAGAGCAGGGGTGTTAAACTCATTTTTACTGGGGGCCACATCAGCCTCGTGGTTGCCTTCAAAGGGCTGAAGGTAATTTTAGGACTGTATACATGTAACTAGTCCTAACAGTTAAGCGAGAACCCAGTGCTATTGCCTGGTAGAAACAAGGTACCAGGCCAGATGAAACAAGGTAGAGGGCTGGATTTAGCCTGCGGGCCTTGTGTTTACCACCTGTGTCTTAGAGGAAAGGAGGAACTATTTTCTTTTCTCCTTTTCTTTCTTTTCGCTTTTCTTTCCTTTTCTTCCCTTGCTTTCTTTGTCCTCTTTTATTTCTAGTGGTATAAGTAACTGTAGACATGCTAAGAAACATTATAGTCAATCAGGGATTATAAAATGCTTTAGATAAATCTGGTCTGCTGCTTCTAGTTATGGGAATGGAGCAATTGAACCTGCAACCCTGGAAGAAAGCTCCATCTAAAAATGGCTAAAAGGCTGTGTTGGAAATTGCTGTACACCCCACTGAACATGAACAGTGGAATTTCCATAGCAAGCCTCCACTGTTTAAAGTGATCACTAGATGTGCATTAGATGTTCATTGCCAGGGACTGTTGTGACGGTCTTCCAAGTCTACTGCCTTTTCTACTTACCCCTACCCCAACTCCTGCCTCCAATCTGTCACTGGTCTCTGCACAGTTCCTCTCTCCTTCCAATTGCTGCCCTTGCCGTGCCTTCACCAATCTTTATCTTTCTCTTTTCAAGTTGAATGGGCCAACGTTGACATGTTATTATCAGCTAAAGTCCCTAATTTATTAGATATCCTGAATTTTTACCTAATGCCCATTGTTTTTCTGTTCCAGGATCCCGTATTACATTTCGGCATCATGTCTCCTCAGGTGCCTCTTGACTGTGGTGAGGCTCACTGTTTTGAGGTGTACCAGTAAGGTGTGTTGTAGAATGTCCCTCACTTAAGATTCGTCTCATGTTTTTCTCGTGATCACTCCGGGGATGGGTTTTTAAGGTAGTGTTCATCAGGTCTCTCTACTGCAAAGTTACTCTCCGCCCCGCCCCAGCCCGCTGCTTCCCATGCTGTGCTCTTCAGAAGGAAGTCGTCACGTACCGTCCACACTTAAGGAGTGGAGCATGATGCTCTACTCCCACATTGTGGGGCATCTGCATATATTATTTGAAATACATAACAGAAGATGTGTCCACTCTCCTTATTTATGTATTTATATGATCATTTATTTATATCAGCATGGACTTAGAGATCTTTGTTTTATATTTTGGGTTATGCTTCAATGCTACTTTATTAATTTTGTTGCTTACACACATTTTAGCTTTATACATTTTTTGGAGCTTTTTCACTTGGCTCCAGTGTATTTTCGATACATCACCATATTTGTGAGTTTTTAAAATGTGGGGTATTTTTTAATTTTCTGGCACTATAAGGATCTCCATGCTCATCTTGTATATTTTTGTCTCAGCCCTAGATTTGGCCATTTTCCCAATGGCTTTTCTTGGAAAATGGCCTGAGAGACCAAGATATGGGTGCTAGGTGTGCTCATTGCTATGAGAGTATTGTTACTTCTGGGCTCTCTCAGCTGACAGAGCAAGGAAATACATGTATATACACATACACTCACACATAAAAACTAGAAGTTCAAGTGGTTTTTTTCTGGACTGAGGTTTTCTCTTTCTTTCATCCAGGTCCTGCATATTCATTCAATTCTTGGACAGAAATTTTCTTCATACTTGCAAGGTAGCTATGGCAACTCCAGAAGTTAAGTTGGAAGGAACAGAATAAGAGCCCCTTGTGGAGAGCAAGACCAATGAAATGGCATTGGTCTGGTCAAGACAGCATAAAGTATATAAAAGAAAGTGGAGTCACTCCTGTCAACCAAGATGGCTGCCAGTCAGCCATGACACTTTGGTTCAAGAAGAAAACTACCTAAGTAATGCTAGATACATCTGGCAAGGAGACACACCTAAGATATCTCTGCACATGTAACCAGAAGAGCCCTGTCTGCAGAGCGGGACCACTCATAGATAGGTTTCTGGGGAAATTCCCCGTTTGCCATCAGGGGTGCCAAGACTCTTACCAAGAGACCCAGAAGGATGGAGTACACCTCTTTCAAGGCCTAAGTGAGGCAGGCTCCAGGCCATTGCTGAGATGGCCGAGCTCCACACACCAAGAAGCTGCTCCACACCACGCTGATCTCCCTTGGCATTGGCTGCAGGAGGCTCTGTCCTGCTGGACTGAGGACTTCATCTGTTCTGCTGTCCACCTGGCTCCAGAAATTGTTCCTTGCAGGACACTGATGGCTCCCCTGCTCACATGCTGTCTCCAGGACCTGCAGACTGAGACTCTGGGACTTGAGTTAGTTAGCCCCCAGTGCCTTCATGTGATGTTATTAATGATTGTTTCTAAGCAATTAGTATTGTTCTAGGTTAGTATGGATTTAGATTAAGCCTGCATTAATAAAACCTGAGTGAACCTTCATTAATAAAATCTGAGTGAATAGCACAGTCACCTGTGTTGGCTCCCTGTTATTTCTCCGTGCCAGTGTCACCTATAGGATGGGTGGTCATACAGGTGACTTGGTGCTTTCAGTTCTTAAGGCCTGGATCAGATGACCTGAGCAGGGACCAATGTCTGGCTAATTTAGCAATTCACGCTCACGACACCTCTTTTCCAGAATTCCCAACAAATTCCCATCGAGTCTAATTGGCTCCTTTTACATCACATGCCATCTTAGGAACTGGTCACTGTAGCCAAGCAAAATGAGATATTTATGTTAGCTCGTACAATACTCACAGTCAGAGTAATGAGAGTGTGTGACCTACATGGGCTAAAAACATAGCAGACGTGGGTTTTCAAGTTGGTTAGTACTAAAAAAAAGGGAAAATATAGCTGTATGTTTGAAAATGATCATTTCCACCACAGTCAATTACCACTACTTATATGAATTCAGAAATTTTAAAACTGGCTACCACTTACTGTGAGGTTTTGAGAGAAAATAAGGTAGTTACTTTTTAAAAAATAAGGCATCAGTAAATGGTTTGGGCTCTATTGAAAGCAAATGAACACTCCTAACTTCTAAAAATTGGATGGTACTTTACTATAGTTTTGCATATGAGTATTCCCTGCTTTGAAACTACAAATGTGAAGAATAAATCTATTGTCAGATTACTTTCTGGTTTTGCATTCAAAAATAACTTCACTTTTACAAAAGTGGAACATTTAGGTTGGAGGAAATAAAAATCTGTTGTCCTTTGTTATTATTGCTTCATTTTGTCTGTCTCCATCAGTTTTCTTTATTTACTTCTTTCAGGAATATATTCAAAGGTAAATAGGTAGCTTGCTTTTCATTCATCAAAATGTTAAGACTCTTTTTATCCACTTCAAGGATGTTTGTAAAATATTTTTATTTTTATTTTTAAAGATTTTATTTATTTTTAGACAGAGGGGAAGGGAGGGAGAAAGAGTGGGAGAGAAACATCAATATGTAGTTGCCTCTTGCATGCCCCCTACTGGGGACCAGGCCCACAACCCAGGAATGTGCCTTGACTGGGAATTGAACTGGCGATCCTTTGGTTTGCAGGTCCGCACTCAGTCCACTGAGCTACACCAGCCAGGGCAACAATGGGAAAGGATTATTTTTAGATTCATCTCTTGCAAAGATTTACTAGATATAAGATACTAGCAGTCACCACACAAGATCGCATTGTTTTTTTTCTTTTTTTTATGTGAAGGCAATTTATTGGTTCTGTTTATATTTAAGATTAGTTTTGTTTTTATTTTATTGTTTTAAAACTATCACCCACCCTTTGTAGCAGTCTAACGGTTTACAAAATATAATAATAAAGATGCTCTTAATTTGAATTTTTAAATGCACCGCTGCTTAGGTTCCTGTGATGTGTTCAAACTGTAGATGAGCCACAAATATCTTAGGTGACTTCTAAATTTAAAATCCATGAAATGACATTAAATTGAAAACTGTGAATTTAAACTTTGGTTATTTGAAGCCCTTAGAGAAAAAGACTTCCAGAATTTAAAAAAATTTTTTTTTTGAGGAGAGCAGTAATGATACATATTAGAGTTAGCAAACTCTTTATCTTATTTTTTAAGACAAGAATCTTTCCCATCTCTTCTCCACTTTAAGTAGTAGATACTTGCCATCATTTGTTCGTATTTTCTTATGACTCTATTAACATCTTTTCCTTTTTTGAGTGCTGGAAATGTCTAAAAATATTTGAGTTTTGTCTTAAAATATTCTTATATATGTAAGTTCCTGACAAGTATAATATCCAATTTTGAACCAGCTCATCACTTAATATTTTAAGTCCATTTTATTAACAATTATTTATTGAAAGTATTTTAGATACGAAACATGATAATAGGTGCTTTTTACATATTTTATTTACCCTTTATAGTTCAGTAAGGTATGTATTAAAATCTCAGTTTTAGAGAAGAGGAAACTAAGGCTCAGAGAGCTTAAGTTGATTGAGGTCATACAGAAGAGCCAGGATTTAAACCTATTGGTAGAACATTACACACTATTGGGTCACCCAAAAAGGTTTTCATATGATGTCTCTAGTAGTACTTACTTGTCTTCTATTTCATTTGAAACAATTTTGTTAGATTGTATTGTGATAGCTATAATATCAGAATGCATTAAAAAATCAAAATTGGTAAATTTTTATGCAGCAATTTTAATATTGAAATGGAAAAAAGCAACATTTTCAAGATATTATGCTTTATTATTTTTAGAAAGGTAAAAATGCAACCAAAATGCAAAAAATAAAAAAATTTGTGTAGGTTGTGGAGAAGGTGACTAGTTGAACATATCAAAAGCGGTTTGTGAAGTTTTGTGTTGGACATTTCTCACTGGACGATGCTCCACAGTTGTGTAGACCAGTAGAAACTGACAGTGATCAAATTTAGATACTAATTGATAACAATCCATATTATACCACCCGGAAGATAGCCAACATACTCAAAACACCCAAATCAATAAAGTTATTGGTGAAAATGAAAAATGTCTTTTATTTTATGGAAAAAAACACATGAACTTTTTGGCCAACCCAACGCATTTGAAAATTGAGACATTGTAACAGACAAAAGAAAACATTAACTGTTCAGAGAGACTTCCTCCATGGTTTCTCATACACCCACATTCTTTACTCTGCAGGCAAGGCCCTGACCACTCCTTACCCAGGCCATTTCTCCGCCTTGTGTTCACAGAAAACAATCTGGCAGGATGGGGTATGTCTCCCTTTGGAACAAAGAGCAGGCTTTCCATGAAAGCAGTGGATCACCCAATTTTAGAGTTCCTTTCCTGTTTTTGCAGCCTCTTATAATTGTTCCTTGCATTTAATGCACATTCAGGATGCGTTTGATGTAAGGAGTAAAGGACAAAGAGCAGATGATTAAAAAAATACCTACCAGGAATGATTTCTCCAAATATTATATCTGTGACCCTTGATTATTAAAAAACAATTAACTTTAATAGAAATAACATTCATTTCTCAGTGTCTACTATGTGCTTGGCGAATTCTTTATTCCTTATGTTGTTTTACCACTTGCAACAACGCTTTAAGATATGTAATCATTTTTCATCAAGAAATGTAGAATAAAAAAGAATCTTCAAAGGAAAGGGCCCAGCAGATGCTTGCTTCTGATATATACACAATGTAAATCTCAGGAGGATTCTGTCATAGCAAAAGGACTGCACAGGATTGGGCAAATATCATTTATTATACATTATGCTAGGGCTATTTGTACCTCATAATTCTTGTGCAAGTGGCTTTACCTTGGAAAGAATCAACGCTCCAAATACTATTCCAAGTCCCAGTGTATGAAATCAAAGTCAAGACAGATGTCCAGATAAAAGTTTTAAAGTAGCACAAGCATGGATTTGACTAAGCTAAGCACCCTATTTCTTTATTGCTAAGCGTCTGAAGAAGGTAGTTCCCCGGTGTCAGGCTCTCAATCATGACTTCTAGCACTTTTTCCCCTCCAGGCATCTAGAAACTTCCTCTTTTCCAGTTTTTCCTGGGGATCATTGGGACTCTACATACATCTGAAATCTGAGGACTGCTGATCAGCCTGTAAAAACCAAGGGAGGAAGGCAATGTAGGGAAGACAATGAAGTGAGAAAAAAAATGCTAGGGTCAAAACTAAAGAAAACCAAGCTGTCTCGGTAAGAAAATCAAGCTGTCTCGGTAAGAAAATGTGTGTAATCCAAGCCTACAGTTTCTTGCATTTTACCTTGTCCACTCCAGGAGCTGCGTCCCAACGAACTCCCAGGGTAACTAGGCAACGACGTTGCCGTGGTAACCCAAGAACCTCAGAGGGCGCCGGCCAGTATCCTGGGGCAGCCTTTCCTGGTCTCGAGCTGGACTGGAGGGTGGGGGAGAGGGAGTGTCAGGCTCTCGCGAGAGCTGCGTGGGGGTGGGGGTCCTTGGCAGGCGTCTTCGACGTTGCTCCTAAGGACGCCTTGGACCTGCCCGGGGCGGGGGCCCAGAGCGCCTCGATGGCTACTCAGCGAGAGGGGACCACCCCTCCCCTGCGGGTTCTGGAAGAAGCACTGGGCTTGGGCTCGACGGCTGCCGGGGACGTCGAGGACGCGGTGGCCGCCGAGGGCACCTACTACCTGGAGCGTATCCTTCCCGTGTGGGCGCGGCCGCCGGTGTCCGCCGCGGTAACGGGTGTTAGCGGCGAGGGCCGGGGCTTCCCGCTGGGGGGACGCCTTCTGAGGCTGGGGACCGCCGAGCGGCCGAGGCACCTGTTGCACCGCAGGGTGGCGTCTCTGCCACCGCAGCCCCCCAGTTTTCGACCGACTGTTAGATGGTTAGGCTGCCGCGTGGCTGTTGGAAGTGAAGTTATAAGTCCTTCAGGAGTTTCGTGCTTAGTAAACAATCAGTACACTTTGGATAAAAGTTTCGTGTGAAGTCACACAAGTGGATCCAACCCTCCTTTTGGCTTAGTGGTTTTCCTAAATAAGTCCCCAAACTTTCAGATATTCTGAACAAATGCAGTCGAGAAAGTTAGCAGATTAGGGAAGGACCTCTGCCTTTGGGCTTTTAACGAGCCGAGGCTCAGAATATCCAACCCGTGTCCAATGCTTCAGTGATTTATTTTGGTAGCATTAACTTCCTGGGTAGTATCACTTTTGGCTATTTAATAATAATGATTACTTTTTTCCCCCTTTAGCAACTAAATGATAGCCTGGTGAGCTGACAGGGCTCAGGCAGACGTATCGGCGAAAAGCCAGAAAGTGATGAGCAATTATCAGTGGAAATAGCAGAAAAAAATCAAATAGCCATATGTGGACAATTAAATTCATTATTGTGTAAAACTTTGGAGCTCCCCTCTTCCAGGCAGAGAGGGGGACGGTTCATGAGAAAAAGATACCTATTCCTTTCTTCAGGCAGGAAGGAAGGAGAGGTGGTTTCTGTGTTTTATTCTTAAAGTAACAAGGAAACTCCAAATCTACCTTGTTATTTGTTAATCTATTTATTGAGTCCCGCTGCAGTCGCTGCAGCTCTGATTCCAGACTCCCGGACCCAGGGGTGTCCGTTTGGTGAACTTTGGCAGGCTGATTGACCTGCGTTGCCTCCCTTTCAGTACACGCCTCTGCTGCAGGGCGCTTTGAGGAGCCGCGTTGAAGAGATCAAAGAAAATGTGTAGTATTTCACTCCAGGTGAACATGGTTTTTCCAGGAAGTTGGAATCGTTAGAAATTGATTAGAATGGAATATATGGGTGCTCTAGTGTCTTAAATGAAGTTCTATGCTCTGTTTTTAGAGCTCTAACAAGTTTTTTTTTTTAAATTTTAGTAATAGTCCTTTTTAAATTAAATAAAAACCAACATTTCTTTCAGAGCTATCTATATCAACTATGAAGTTACCCAGTGTCCTTGCTAGTGAATGACAACCAGATATCTTAACATTTTTGCGTGTATTAAAATGATTTCTAGAACACGTAGTATAGTTGTAGTAGTATAGTATAACACAAGACAAACACAATGAGGTAACTCATCGCAAACATTTTTGTGAGATAAATGGTGGGATTCAATGTAGCACAGCTGTCAGCAATGAAAATCATGTTCACTTGATTGACAGGGAGCTCGCTGAGTCACAAGTGCCAACACATGGCATTTTGCACAAAACCCTTCTTATGAAGGCTTCTCTTGAAAACCACGTTTGCGAATATAAGCAGCTTCCACTTTTCAGAATTTTGTTGTCTAGTTTGTGAATTATTTAGGCCCTTTGCTTTTCTTTCATCCCTCTTTGCCTGACTGACTGACTACTGTTTTGGGTTTCAACCAGAGTAGTCAGGGAATAACAAAGCTAAACATTTAACCAGTCAATTTTCTTATATTCAATGCAAGTAAGAGCTATAGTCATGGGAGAGACTTTAACTCTTAGTTAAAATGAGGTTGGAGGATTACTACTGAATGCCAATTATCCCTGTATCCCTGGGCTCTCTTAACATGCGTAATTAAGAGTTGACTGTATAATGTTATTTGACATTGTTTCCTAAGGCAATTATGATAGTTGCTGAAGTGAGACTTTCTTGGGTTTAAAGTCCTTAGCTCTCAGGTAATTTAATTGAGCTATTGCAGCGGATAAAGAAAAGTTATAATATGCACAGTGAATTAGAAATCTGATGTTCTCTACCTTGCGCATACACCTTATCACTTCTAATCTCCTGCATTTGGTGTTGGACTTCCATATTTATGACTGAACAGATGCTGCTGGAACACTAGACAACAAGCTATCAATATTGAGCAAAGCTTTGAAAGATGTTGACTCAAATTCCCCAGGAACTCACCCTTTTTGCTTTTAAACATTTAGACATAAAGAACATGTACAGACTAATGTGGCCCAAACCAGAAACATGGGCAGGATCCATCATGGGGGGAATGTAGTACTGAAGTCCCCACATTCTTTACAGCAGTTTAGAGAATGTGTTCACGGAGAAGATTTCTTACCGCTGCAACACCACTCCCTTTCTACCTCGTAGCTGTGATGGGGCCACTTGTTTCTCTTCTGACACACTTCACAAAAGCATTGCTTTTATGTTGTAAACTTCCAAAAGATGAGGTACAACCTTGTATGAAGTAGTCCTTATTTCATTATCACCAAAGCTTTAAGAAATCTGGTCATGGAGTGCGTAAGTCCTCTGCAGAGCCCTTCATAAGAAAGACATTGGCAGCATGTGGAATGTAAGGCTGGATTTTAACTAAGCGATCTGTAAGGGGCCAAATAGGTGTCTAGAATTTGTAAAGAAGGTTGGTGGTTGTCTTTTGTGAATGAATCCTCAGGTAGGAATCAGTACAGTCTGGGTGATGTTTTCAATTGTAGTTGTGGCCATGGGCTGCCTATTAATGTGTGGCTGTCGACCTTTGGGAGACGCAGGCTGGAATGAATGTACTAAAAAAGCTAACGCTTCATTGATTTTGTCGCTCCCCGTCTAGAGGAAGACCTTGGTCAAAGAAAAGCCATGGAGTACGTGACTCTAAGACGCAGTGGAGGCCGCAGTGTCGTTTTTGTTATCTCGTCCTTTCGCTCCGATTCTCTGCTCCCCCAACTAGATTTTGATTATTATATCACCTTTCTTGTCATTCTAACTCTAAAAATTTGGCTCTTTAGCTTATGGACATACGTTTTCTGGCCCCTGAAGAGGTGTCCTCTGGCCCCAAGACAAATCTCTGAACAGCACTGGCTGAGAATTGAGTGAGTTAAGCCAGTCCTTTGAGTGAGCTCCAAAATTAGATTTTTCTGAAAATTCAAAATTAAGGTTTCCAGACCCTGAAACATGGTGATCACGTTAAACTGATGCCCATCTAAAAGGCCTGGTTGTTTTTTTTAAGTGACATCCTAGCCAATCTTTCCTTGCAGTAGTATAATATTCACCAATAACTTTGTTTAATTAAAATTGAACTTTCATCATTTAAGAATATTTTATTCCTTTTAACATTAAAAAATATTCCCTCTGTTATGTTATTTCCCTGGAATATTTACAGGAGTAAGTGAGAAGATATTCATAAAGTCCTTAATAATCTCATGTATTCAAGCTATGCATTTCTTATCATCATGGAAAACTGAATTTGCCCATGGGGGCTTAGGTGCACCCTACACATAGTCAAATAAAATGATAGGCCACCTGAATGTGAAATCTAGACCAAGAGGTATGTTACTAAACTCATGGGCTGAATTTTACATGCAGGAAAATCATAGGCTATTTGGAGAGAAAAAGTGGGTTTGTTCTGTGTCCTCTAGTTCAGGCAGACTTTAATGGGCATATGAATCAAAGATACAGATTTTTTCTTTTTATTGTTTTTATTGGGGTGGCACTGGTTAATAAAACTATACATTTCAGGCACACAATTCTGCAGAACCTCATCTGTACACTGTATTGTGTTCCCCACACTTAGTCTCTGTCCTTCGCCATTTATCTCCTCTGTACCCTCCTCCGCCACCCTCCGCGCCACCCCCCAGTAATCACCACACTGATGTTGACGTCTGTGAGTTCGTTCTCTCTCGTTCTCTCTCGTTCTCTCTCTTTCTCTCTCTTTTTCCTTTTTGCAACAGAATGGATGGACCTAAAGATATGATCTTTAAATGAAGGTTCTAATTCAATGAGTCTTGGTCAGGGCTGAGATTCTGCATTGCTAACAAGCTCCCAGGTGCAGCTGGCAAAAACTGAAATAGGAATAGCAAGCCTGCATATAAATATTTTAACCTTTAGCCTTTATATTTTCAGATAGAGGTTACAGTGTGTGGAGTTGATATCTTTGGCTCTCCTGGATTACAAGTTGGAAAATGTACACCACTACCTACTGTGAGAACTGCGAGTCTTATATGTTGAAAGAAACTTATTTTCCAGTTTCTGAGGCCGAAAATGTGCAGGAGCTGTCTGGGGCAAGGGTGGCCACTACGTTTCCATTCTTGGCAATGCTATTAAAATGCTAGTGGCCTCCTGGTATGTGGCGCTAATAAGAATTCTGAGACCCAACGAAGTCGTGGTGAGAAAGACTGCAGGAAGCAAACACCGGGGAAATTGGCAGCAAACGTGCCAGTTACTTCCTGTCTTTGGTTTATATTATTCAGTTAACTTACTCTATCTAAACTGGAATTCCTGAGAAAGAGAACATGACTGTGGTGTTTGCTATTTACAGTGCTTTTTTACAAATTTCAATTTAGTGAGTAAAATGTTGATTATAGAGGATCCAGCCTGGATTTTAGATTGCCTCTGTATACATTGGCTCTGCAGTGATGGCAAAGATTACAAAGCAATTTCTGGCTATAGCAGCTTTGGGAAATCATGTAAAATATAATTAGCTATATGTTTCACTTCAGTTCTTTATGAAGATGCCTGCTGGCAGGGATCACTACCTATAAATGCAATAGTGGAAGAGAGAGTGTGTGAGGGACTGTGTATGCTGCTTATATCTGAAAATTGTTGCTTTGTGGCCATAGTCCATTTCCTGAACGTCGTGACAGCGTCATACCAACTGGCACCTCCAGCTCAGCTGAAACACTTCTCTGAGGCTTCTTGCAGTTGTGCGTCCTGCAGTACTGTGATGGGTTTAGGGCTCCCTGACACTTTCTGTGGGCGTGTATATTGGCCTGCTTTCTGATTGTATCTAGGAGGTCAGGATCTGGTGAAGATTCGGCTAGTACAAAAGGTCCCAATCAGTTCACCCGTGGCGACTGAGTACCGGGATGCTGATTCGTACTGTGCAAACTCACAAATACTATTAAATTCCTTCCAGGGCAAGTGGAGATGTGGAGGAGTGGGACCCTCGGTCTGAGTCCGGACTGTGACTCTAGGGCACAGAACCTGGCTAGGAAGTAGGTGGCCTTGTGCACTGTGGCTGCAGACCGGGGAGGAAAGGGGAGCCCCAGGCAGCGCCTGGGTGAAAGCAGACTATGGAACCAGGCACGGTATTAAGTGTCAAGTTAAGGTCCAATAGGCAGAAAGGGAAGAACCAGATCTGAGGGGAACAGAGTGGGAAAAAGTGAATTTCAATAGTGGAGTTCTGTGATGTTCTCTGAAGGAATACTAGGTAGATAAAGGGAAGGGAGTTTTGTAAGGGCTCAGAGTCAGTCTGGCATTAAGAAACTGATTTTAAGCCAGATGCCAGTTTATTATTCTGCAGTGGAAAAAGAACTGGGCTAGAATTGTGACCAGTTTATATGTAGGGACATTTCCTGGAGAATAGGATCACCTAAGAGATTAGATTACAGATGAGAAAGTTTCCTAGTAAAAGTATTATAGAACCACAGTAAAGGTTTCAGCTTTCAAGCAATTCTGATGAATTATCTATTTCCACTCTGGCAATTCTGCTTCTAAAGTAGTGCTTTTCACACACGGTATTCTGTCAGATTCTGTTTCCTGCTGTTGTTCTGGCTGTCCCAAGGGCCAAGGGGATCAATATCTGTACAATCCCCAATGTTCTCTTCATGAGAAACTGGAGGTGTAATTTATTCATGCTTTGAAACCAGAATTTGCTATGTATCTGCTGAGTAACTCATCTGTTTTCATTGGATGGATGTTGAATTGGTGTCTGATTACATCTCCCTTTTCACCCTGGCTGCTGGGAAGCTTAGAGTCAAATCTGTGGCTCAGGTTTAACAACATTTATGAGACCTATGGCATGTACTACATCTTTACCTTTATCCTATTTCTGCTATTTCCCTTTTTCTTCTAATTTATATATTCATTTATTTTTACATTTTGTAGTGCATACATATTTGTAAACTACCAGGGAATCATTTTGGGATTTGTTCATGCATTTGTCCATGTATCTCAGCATCTCACCATCTACTCAGATAGACAGGTGCATACCAACATACAAAGTGCTTTTATTTCTTCAGTAACACTGCAGCATCACCTTTC
Source organism: Desmodus rotundus (assembly GCF_022682495.2). Classification (NCBI taxonomy): domain Eukaryota; kingdom Metazoa; phylum Chordata; class Mammalia; order Chiroptera; family Phyllostomidae; genus Desmodus; species Desmodus rotundus. The sequence continues at coordinate 190,711,395 of NC_071388.1, forward strand.
AACTGAGTTGCTTCTGGGAAAATTTTCTGTGCAAGTCCTATTGTGGATACGAAAAATACCCATTAGGAGGATACCAGTTCCTATTTTGGGTATTTGTCCTTTTCCTGGTCTTTTGTATCATTAATCTCTAGCCCTTGGTTAATTTAATTTTGGGGTCTGCAGCCTTTTTACACTTCTCCTTCCTTTAAGGTCTTCACATTGATCTATTTAAGTGATTTGATTTAGCTGTTGATATTATAATTCTTAAGAGTTTGGAAAACAAATAGGTGAGAGTTTATATTACTTAGGATATTGGCAAAAATTGCATATTCCTGTTGTTCCACTGTAGAAATAGTATGGTGTACTAGAAAATTCTTGGCATTTATATTGAAGAAGCTTGTCTTTGTTACTCATAGCTGTGTGATTTTAGGCTAATCTTTTTGATTCTATTTTTTTTCATTTTAGAGATGACTGTATCTGCGCCATTCAATCTCACAAGGTTGTTATGAGAATAAATATGGCAATGTTCCACATGACAGTACTTGTTAAGCTTTACAAAATGGTAGTTATTTTTTCTTATTCTCCTTTGTGTGGAAACAGAATCTCTTACCAGTGATAAAATCCCTTGCTTAGAATATTTTGTGGTAGAGTATACAGGTGGTGTTAGATATTTCCAAAGCTTTCCGAACAGTTCACTTTTCCCCTCGACATATCGCTATGTTTAGTAACCTTCACTTTCATGTTCCCTCTTCACAATCTGGTCAGCAGTTGGTTAGTTTACAATTATAAATCTATCCAGATCATTACAGAATATTTACTTTTTTGTGGCATTTTTTATGGTATGAACAGTGATGAAGGATGACCTTGCTCTTCTGAGATCCAATGACAGATAATTGCTTACAAAATCAGTTTCTGGTAGTTGCCTCTCAGAAGGAAACATACTTTTCCATACAAAGAGAGGCTGGCTTCCTGTATCTGATAATCAGGCACTTTTATCTCATTAAGTGAAAATGTGTCAGATAAACATAAATGTAGAAAAGGAGGAAAATTGAGACTTATCTTTTATCCATTCAGCTTAACCTACGGGGGAACTGAGCCACGGGAGACTTCTGAGACTTTTCCCACAGATACTCCTCTCTTTCCAGAACATGGAAAATATAGCCAACACTGCATAGCCTTTTCTGTAAGCCATGCACTTTTCTAAATAATTTACATACATTAACTCTTTTAAAACTCTTGGAACCCTATAAGGTAGTGTGGGAGCCAGCCTGCAAAATGACGCCCAGGGAGCCCCGCCTCCTGGTGTAAATGCTCCTGTAGAGCCCCCCCCACAGTGAGCAGCGTCGGCCCGGGTGACCGATGAGTGATGGCCTGTGGCCTGTGAGGCTGTTGATAAAATAAATTGAGGCTTCCACGTCGTTGTCTTGGATTACTCATGCTGCAGGCGGCTAGCCGCCATGGCTAGAGGAGGCTTCAGAAGCCTGTGGGGAGGATCTGAGCTTTCGGGAAGTGGATCCTGTTGTCTCAGTTAAGCCTTCAGGTGACTATAGCCCTTCCTGTCATCTCGACTGAGACCTCCTGCGGGATCACATCAAAATCCGCCACTTAAGCCACTACTGAAGTCTTGATCACAGAAGCTATGAGATAATGGATGCTTATTGTTGTTTTTTTTTAATCCCAAAGATTTGGGGAGTTGGTTATGCAGCAGCCATAAGTAAACAACATACCGATTTTGGTACCTAGAAAGGTTCCAACATAGAAAGTACCTTAAAGTTTCAGAGTGGTTTTGCGGTAGTGCATTGGGTAGATTTGGAAGTACTTTAAGTAGGATGTCAGTAAAAGGTAGGTCCTCCGTAAGGGTGAGTTTACAGTTACGGGATGTACTGCAGGCATGCAACTATTTTTGTGGTTGTTTACTTTACTTTTAATGTTATTTTATAGCCTAAATTACTTTTCACCATATTTTTGGGAGAGACGCTCATGTTTGACAATAAAATACTGGCCATTTGACCAGTAGCTGGTTCCCAAGAGTTGGTCATAACTGAATTAGGCTTAAGTGTCTGTCTCCTTAAATAATAAGGCAAACACTGAAGAGTTATTGCTTATGGTGCGGCTTGGCAACAAGAATGTATCGCCTGTCTTCAGAGGTATAGAACTATGTGGAAAATAATTGGCAAACACCTCAAGTATTTACATGCACAGAAAACACGTAGAAAACAATAAGAGAGGTAGTGTAGCATAGCGAAACCTGCACTTCTGGGGTGTATTCCCAGCTTTGTTAGGGCCTAGCTGTGCAGTCTTGTGCCTTTGAGTCCTGTTCTGTAAAATGGAGATAATGGTGGTTCCAGCCTCATACACAGGATGAGGATGAAATGAGTTGATACACGTAGAACCCTTAGGACAGCATCTGGCTTCTATTAAATACTATGTATTATCAGTTCATATTACAAACAACATAAGTTGTTAAATACACTTTCAGCTAACTCTTGGAAGGCAGAATCACAGAAACAATTTCTTATAACCAGCAGCAAAATGCAAACTAGGCTAATCTCATCTTTGATTTTCATAACCATTACTGTGTATTAAAGTGTTTAATTTCATGCTTTTTAAACTTGGCACAACCAAGTCTGTACATTTGAAGAAAAAAGTAAACCTACCACCCAACAAAATAACTGTTGAAGTTTTCGCTTATAACTAGAACAACTTTTATAATTTTAGAAGTCTTACAGTAATATTGTAGAATTTTTATTAGAATCACTTCTGATATTTAAATGCTTTTTCTTGATAATTTATGAACTACTGCATTAGGACTACTATATAGTTTGTATTTGCTTAAAAAATAGGCTGCCTTTCTTGAGGAGCATTACAATTTAGAAATACAGATAAGAAAAAAGTGGAGATTAAAGTAACTTTCATTGATGAAAACTTTGAAATGTATTAGCCCACCAAGTTGGTAAGATAATGGGAGCTAATACTGTATTTTGATATCAAATTGATTTTAAATAGACTCATTTTATTCCATATATTTTGAGATTAAGACTTGACAAGATGTTCAGAGGTTACCATAACCGAAGCATCTGAAGATGATGATTTCGACTATGAAGAGGTAATTTGTTCATTTTGGGTATTCTGTAAATTCATTATGGTTGTTCTTAAGAAATATTTATTTATTTATTCCTTAAGAATTGCTAGGTTTTCAACTGATTTTAGCTAATCTCAGCTGGTTAAGAGTGAGGTGTGAAAATTCTATTCATGATTTAAAAATTTAGATTGGTTAATGTATGTGGCTTTTGGGGGTTTCCTGTTAACTGTCCTTCAGAGTCAGCCCCTTGTCCCCTGCCTTGGGGATCCACACTGCTGCCTGTCATGGCCGTCTAACAGGCGTTGGCCATCGCCCAGCCTGCTCTTGGCTGCGTCTCCCAAACGGCTACTGCACAGCTGGAGCGCAGGTCCTGTGCTTCTGCCAGCTTAACTACACTTCCGTGAGAGTGTGGTTACTGTCCCAGACCTTCCATTTACTGGACCATTCCAGTGGAACTTAGCATTACTTCTGAGACTTGGAGGATAGAGAGACTTCTAAGAGGCAGGGGCTGTGAATGAAACTGTGTGGATGCAAGCCTGGCAATTCCTGGCCTGGGCAAGCCAGAGACAGGACAAGCACAGAACATGGGCTTTTTATTACTGCTGGAACAATAGAGATGGTATGGATACGTACCGTGTGAAATTACTGAATGAGTTAAATAATTGCAAAGGGCTTAAAACTGTGATCAGCATGTAAGAAGCGTGCAATAAGTGTTAACTATTATTAACACTTATAATTGAAATTGATTACATTCTTCCAAGGGCTTAACATTCAGGCAGGGAGTTTTGTTTATTTATTTTTTAATAAACCAGAGATTTGCAGTTGCTAGTAGTAGTTATGAAGAAGTAATGGGCAAGAAAAATCTGGGATGAGGAGGGAATGGTGGCATTTACATTGCCTGACGTTTTTTTCAGCACAGATGTTGGTCTACATTTGTCATTATAGATAAAAGCAGTTAGTTGCCCATAAGCCAATACTGAGTTTACTAAAAGTGACACTGAATAATGTTTAAGAGAAAATCAGAAAGCTTCCCGCTTCTTATTTATTCATTTTCATAGATCTTCAAAATGATATGGTGTTTGACATAAAATATATTTCTCTGATCCTTTGTTTTGTGAGAAAAAAACTGAAGTGAAATAATGTATGTTTACATTCTTGCTAATCCTTCTTCCTGTCCTCTCTTTCTCTGTGATTTAGATTCCAGATGACAATTTTAGCATTCCAGAAGGTGAAGAAGATCTGATGAAAGCAATGCATATGTTTCAGGAACAGGTTACAGATAGTCAAATTTTGGTGAGAGTTTTGAACACAATGTAGCCTATAGTTTAGCAGTGATAACTTTTTACGGGAAGTTTTGAAAGTTGTTTATATTTCAAATACTTCACTTTACTTAACTAAATGCAGCCCTATCACCTGTCAGGTGTTTTTCATTTCTATTTCTCTATCATCAAACCTCCACCTGAAGTAAGTAGTTGTATTCACTCTTTTTTGTTTTGTCATTTTCTACATGGTGGTCACTTTGGTGTGACTTTGCAATAAATGACACTTTCCAGTAGAACTCTACCTGCTTACTATCACTGGAGATTTAACCAAGGATTAGCAACACTCATGTACAGAATTTGATATTTTATATATACTCTATAATCTGTTTTGTAAGCATTCTCTGTTTTTTGTTTTTTTTTTATGGAAGCATTTAGCTCACAGGGAATGTTTAATATATCACGGTATGTTTTTCTTATGAGGTTTATGCACTAATTTTACTAAAGAATATAGTGGGGGATGCTTTCTGATTAAAATACCACCTGTTAAAAGTATATAAAATGATGGCTTTCCTATAAAATTGAATATTCATTTAAAAGTTGGGAATAATTTAATGATGATAGCAGAAATATTTTTAAAGTGCTTAATATTTCATACCAACACTAATTGAGCAGGATATTTTTTAAAAATGATCTAACCTTTTTCTACTGAGAAATGTGAAGGAAATTGTGATACTCTTATTTAGTTGCAGGTTTGACAGCTTTAGTGCAAAATGGTACGTATAGACTTCTCTCCATATGCTGACCTGTGTCAGTCTTCTCATATTTTGTAGACTTTCTCTGTCTAGAAATCTAGTAACTCCTTTCCAAAATATCTGTCCCCTCAAAAAACCAAAAAACAAAAAACACCTCAAGAGGAGGAGTTCTTGAATCTGGAATTGATTATATTCTGTTATAAATGGAGGGCTCTAGTTCACAGTATTCTCTAATGTATCTTATAGACATAGTCCCTTCTAGGTAGACATAAAGTGAAGTCTACTATATAGACTTATTAGTCTTTTGGATATCTCAATGCAATAAATTATAGGAATAGTTTTAAATACAGCATTTTGAATGATATGCAACTATATAAACATATCAGTTGCATGATTGTTTATTTGCTGCTCATCATCTTCCCTCTTGCTTTACATCATTAGGTAAAGGAAGATTTAAAAAAATACACTATGTACCACTCGCTTGTACTGGTTCTTGGTAAGGTAGATACGCCTAACACAGTGCTTGTTACGCAGGAGGTACTAGACGAACAGCAGCTGAGTAAGTGAATAGATAAATGAATCCTTGAATGAAGTTATTATGACCCAAATGTAACTGATTTTTAGTGTTTGATATCATGCTGGAATGTGTTTGTAAACCCAAGGCTGAGTCCAAGGAGCACAGTTGGAGAAGAAATACAATGGAGTAGCTGTCATATCTATTGAACCAAATATCAATAATTCTTTTGTCAATTTCTCAGAAGCCTTCTTTTATCAAAACCTTGCAAGAGTTAACTTTCTAGATTTCTGGCACGTTTATAGCTGGTTGACTTTCATTTAAGTTCAGTGTACTAGCTTTTTGAGTACTTTGGAGGAACAGTGCTCTGCAGAAAATTCACAGAAATTGCCCTTCAGCTTTAAAAATTAAATATGGGTTCATTTTATGATAATACTCAATTATATATTTCTTATTTGTTATTTATATAGTATTTTATCTTCAAAAACTAACTTTGAGCTGTGCCATGGGCTTTCTATTTCAAAGAGTATCCATTGCCTGTGAAACCAACTTCCTTTTTTTGTGATCTAGTTACATCCGTTTATAAATAGGGTATATTGTCTTCTACATTAGAGGATGCAGTGTCCCTTATTCAATGAGGACTTTTAACATTTTCATTAAAGATTGAAAGGTCACTATGTTAGGAAAGTTTAAATATAGTTTGTTGGGAACTGCCCTGCCTGGTTTCAGAGACCGTAACCCCCTGTGGCTAATGCTGAGTGAGAGATCTTGAGACTGTAAGCCACTAAGGAGACAAAGCTTATCTCCCTGGCAGAAGCACCACCTCTGACCACTTTACTTCACCCTGCCTGGCCCCCAGTGCATGAGCGGGTAAGATTCCTCAAGGGAGGGATGACCTAAGACAGGCACAGTCATGAGGGGCCCCTCAGGGAAGGACTTGGAGGGCTATGGAGAAAGGGAGTGATGGATCCTCTTCCCTCGGCTTTGACATGGCCTGAGTCCTCATTCTGTCCGCAAGAAGTGTCCTAATTTCCTGGCTGCCTTACTTCCTCTGCTCAACCTAAGCCTGAAACAATGCCGGAGGTGGGTGCGGCCCTGTGCTGGAAAGGGCAGGGTCCCTGGGGTGACTAGGCCTAAGAAAGAATGCATGAAATCCTGTGAAACCTGCTTTGCTAATATCCTCAATTTAGGTGATAAGGGTCCAAGCATGAAATGAGTTTGTTTCCCCCAAATTTTATGGTCCTTAGCTATCTGACCCAGACTCAAAATAAGCCCTTAGAGTTCTTTGAATGTTTCTATTTGATTATTACTGCCTGACAATGATTGATCAGCTTTCCATATACGCCCTGTATTCCACTGGAGATTAAGCCAATAAAAGCCTGTCAAGGCAAGGGTTAGGGTGCTCTCCGCTTGAGAGAGTGGCCATGCCGTCCCTTTTCCTCCACAGGACTCGGTAGTCCATGTGAATTTGTCTCGTCTCAGCCACAACACTGCTTGCCGGCGACTGCATCAATAGTTAAAATAGTGAAAAAGAATTGAAGTCATTGGAATAATTGAAAGTTGGAAACAATTAAATAGTCTTTTGTTAAATAAATTTACACAGCTGTTTATTGAATAGTTGATATTTAAATAAATTGTTATGATTATCTTAATACATTGTTAATATAGATGAAAAATTTGAGGATTGCATGTTTTATTTCATAAACTTTAAATTGTGTGTGATACAACATCATTTTCCTTAATAGGTGCAATGTTTCTGAACTCTGAAATAAAATATACTTAAAGTGATTATTGAAAAAAATTAAGGTGGTAGGAAATGTTATTAATTTGTAAGAAATGTGTGGTTTGGTTATACTGCCAGGTATTTCTTGAAACTAAAGTCTTTTTTCTAAGCATGAATGTAAGTAGAGATAGAATACACACATTTATATGCCTTGGAGATATTTGTATGTATTTATGAAAAAGAATCTAGTTACATTCACGCTGGGTTTTCCCCTCTAAACTGTGATCCTTCTTATTAATACTATTATTGCCATTTTGGGAGTTATAATCTTTAATCCCTTTGGTTCTTGGTTTTTTGTTTTGGTAACGTTGGAGGTGCATTCTGGAAGGTACTTTGTATTGCTATACTTCTTTAATAACTTAAACTTTTTATAAAGTTTGAACTTTGATCTGTAAAGATCACAGTAGCAAGGCACACAATTCTTAAGTTTCTTGACATCTCCTCTCCTCCTTCTCAGTCTGCCTCATCTTCCTCTGTGAATAGAAGGCGTTTCATTGAAATGTCAAGTGTTTTTGTAGAAGACAAGTTGGTGACTGAACAAAACCATTACGTTGTTTTACATGTTATCAGTAGTTCTGAAAGTATAGTTGGCATCCTGCTGAGGGTTTGTGTTTTCCCCCGTTGTCTAACTACGTATGTCTATGTTGACTTTTCTTCACATGGCTCAACCAAGGTAACATTACAGTACATTGATGCAGAAGCAAATATTGGGATCCAGCTATCTCCTCTACATATTAAAGAGATTTGCAAAACTTTGTAACAGTGCTACTCTTCATACTAATTTATTTTGTTTTTGCAAAATATAGTTCTGTTTTATAAAACTATGTTAATTTATGTTACTGGGTAAAAGATTTCTTTTTTTTTTCTTTTTTTTAAATATATTTATTGATTATGCTATTACAGTTGTCCCATTCCCCCCCCCAACTCCACTCCATCCTGCCCACCCCCTCCCTCCCACATTCCCCCCCTATAGTTCATGTCCATGGGTCATGTATATAAGTTCTTTGGCTTCTACATTTCCTACACTATTCTTACCCTCCCCCTGTCTATTTTCCACCTACCATTTATGCTACTTATTCTCTGTACCTTTCCCCCCTCTCCCCCTCCCACTCCCCTATTGACAACCCTCCATGTGATCTCCATTTCTGTGGTTCTGTTCCTGTTCTAGTTGTTTGCTTAGTTTTCTTTTGTTTTGGTTTTAGGTGTGGTCGTTAATAACTGTGAGTTTGCTGTCATTTTTACTGTTCCTATTTTTTATCTTCTTTTTCTTAGGTAACTCCCTTTAACATTTCATATAATAAGGGCTTGGTGATGATGAACTTCTTTAACTTGACCTGATCTGAGAAGCACTTTATGTTCCCTTCCATTCTAAATGATAGCTTTCCTGGATACAGTAATCTTGGATGTAGGTCCTTGTGTTTAATCTTGGGTGATGTAATTATGATGTGCCTTGGTGTGTTCCTCCTTGGGTCCAGCTTCTTTGGGACTCTCTGAGCTTCCTGGACTTCCTGGAAGTCTGTTTCCTTTGCCAGATTAGGGAAGTTCTCCTTCATTATTTGTTCAAATAAGTTTTCAATTTTTTGTTCTTCCTCTTCTCCTGGCACCCCTATAATTCGGATGTTGGAACGTTTCAAGATGTCCTGGAGGTTCCTAAGCCTCTCCTCATTTTTCCAAATTCTTGTTTCTTCATTCTTTTCTGGTTGGATGTTTGTTTCTTCCTTCTGGTCCTCACCATTGATTTGAGTCCCAGTTTCCTTCACATCACTATTGGTTCCCTGTACATTTTCCTTTGTTTCTCTTAGCATAGGCTTCATTTTTTCATCTACTTTTCGAACAAATTCAACCAACTCTGTGAGCATATTGATAACCAGTGCTTTGAACTGTGCATCCGATAGGTTAGCTATCTCTTCCTCGCTTAGTTGTATTTTTTCTGGAGCATTGGAGTGTTCTGTGATTTGGGCCATTTTTTTTTTCTTTTTTTTTTTTTGTCTTGGCGCGTCTGTTACTGTAAGGGGCGGAGTTTTAGGTGTTCACAGGGCGGGGTAACGCTGGTTGCTGTGCTGTGACGCTGTACGTGGGGGAGGGGCCCAGAGGGAGCAATGGCGCCTGCCTCACTCTCCTCCGGATTTCAATCTTTCACTCCGATACCCACAATCAAACTGGGCCCCTCTGGTGCTGGTTCCCCAGTGGGTGGGCTTGTGCACACTCTAGGCCCCTGTGGGTCTCTCCAAAGACCTCTCCTGTGAGGCTGGGAGTCTCTCCTGCTGCCGCCCCAACCCCCAGGGGCATTTTCAATCAAAGGTTTGAGGCTTTATTTCCCCCGAGCTGTAGCCCTGGGTTGCGTGGTCTGCTTCGCTCCCCGCTGTTCGTCCGGTTTATCTATGTTCGAATGTGGGGCTGCGGTGTGCTACCCGCACTCTGCCTGCCCCGCTCTCCGCCACTCTGAGTCCGGCCCTCTCGGTTTATCTGCGCGAATGTGTGGCCGCAGGGTCTGCCAGTGCTCGGACTGCCTGCCCCGTTCGTCCCACACTCCGCCAGTCTCCGTCCTGCCACAGTTACGCGAGTCCTCTCCACCCCGGTGCCCGTCTCTGCCCCTCCTACCGGTCTGGATGAATGTTTATTTTGTATTTCCTTGGTGTTGGACCCCCTTGCCGTTGATTCTCTGTCAGTTCTGGTTGTGCAAGGAGGCGCAGTGTGTCTACCTACGCCGCCATCTTGGTTCTCCGAGGAGGCAATCGTAAAAGATTTCTTATAGTTACTTAAAAATAAAAATTTAAAAGTTTAATTTCTAATACAGTAACTATTGATAGATACAATCCATTTAAACAAAAGCCCTCTGTAGTCCTTGAGTATAAAAATCTACTGAGAACATAGAGTTTGAGAAGTTTTATAGGATTTTATGCTAAAATTTTCTGATATATTTATTAAGATTTTTTTATCAAATTTTTTTTTGCTAAGAATTATGTTATAACAAAAGAGTCTAGGCTTAGCAAATTTGTATTCCTTTTATTTAGGCCCTCTTCATCCACTGAACTTCCTATTTATTTATTTGTTTATTTATTGTTGTTTCTGAAAGCTTATTTTTTCCATTACCATTTAGTTCCCTTATGCCCCCTCTGAACTCCAACCCAAGAGGCTCCCTAACAAAGCCTTTATTCACCTACTCCTTTATCGTTTTACAGAGCAGCTCTCTATTGTTGCCCTCATTACACTATCTAGAAACCTCTCCAGTTAGGAAAATTCAAATTTATAACTCTAATAGATAAAACTTAGCTATATGCTAGAGTCACCTGTGTCACCAACAGACTATTGGGTCACATGTGGGTGGAATATATTTTTGTAATTCAGCAATCTTCAAAGAGGGGCATATTTGCTAAATAGTACCCCGAGTACTTGCTCTTTTTGTGCTTATTCTGAGGTACTTTATTAACATCATCATCAAATTAGTTATAAAGCCATAGGAGAATTGTGTAGAATGTGTAATTGAGATAAAAGTGCAGTGGAAGCCTGTGTAGAATTGTTAGTATGTGTATCAGATGTGTTTAGGAAGGGAGAGAAAGAAAACATCTATTGAGGACCACAGGGACCTACCAGCTGTGTTGCAAGCACACATGCCAACATGTATACAAACAGCAGCAGCCCACAGGCCTGGTGAGAAACTGAAGTAGCTGCATTCTCTCTGTTTTATCCTCCTGTGTTCCTGATTCTTTCAACTGTCATTCATCTCATCCTATGAAATATCATATTCAAATTTAGTGTCCCCAAATTCCAAGGTAGTACTTACTACCATATAACGAATGTTTGCATCCTACTGTGTTAGGCCCGCCCCAAACAGTTCTGTGTAATCATCCACTGGAATGCGAGGACTTGAGGACGAGCATGAGAAACTGTATTTTGCGCTGTATAATGTGCACCCATGTTTTTGGCCCAAACTTTCAGGAAGAAATCTTCCATTTTAATTCAATTTTTTAAATTTATTTATATTTAGAAACAAAACTGATGATCGTATTTCAGGTTATTATTTTGCATGCGGATATCATTATTTCTTTCTAGAGTTACACTTTTAATGCATAAGCATAAATAAAAGAAAAGCATTTTTATAGATGTGGAATTAGTACTACCCATGTATAATGTACATCCTTATTTTTTCCTCAACTATTTGGGCAGAAAATTGTGCATTATACGAGGCAAAAAATGGTACTCTGCTACCGTGGCATCGCTCATGGTGTTTTATATAGGGTCCTGAATGTAATCAACATGCTATATACCACCTTTTAACAGTCATTTTAGAAAAGGGATTCTAAGTTATTCTGCTCAAGTTTTCTTAAAAAATATTTAAAACCCCTAGTCATTTTAGGAATTTTCTGTAACCCCCAAGTTTGCTTCAACTCTCTACCATTTTGAATGTTATAGCACCTACAAGTAATTCACATCAGCATCAAATTGTGTAGTACTTTTTTTTTTCAAATATTTTATTTATTTATTTTTAGAGAGAGGGGAAGGGAAGGAGAAAGAGAGGGAGAGATATATCAATGTGTGGTTGCCTCTTGAGCATCCCCTACTGGGGATCTGGCCTGCAACCCAGGCATGTGCCCTAGAGTGGGAATTGAACCGGCTGGCAACCCTTTGGTTCACAGGCTGGCGTTCAATCCACTGAACTATACCAGCCAGGGCTGTATTTATTACTTTTGAAAAGAACTCTTTAGGGCAACAGAGATTATTTTTCCTCACTATATTTCTATGTAATCATGCTGTGTATTCTGTATAACCTGGTCTGTAACCACTAGCAGGGTGGGGAGGAGAAGAAGGAAGGGAAAGTCCGCTGCTGAGTTTCTGTGTGAGCAACTAGATCTGTCTATCCAAATGACTGACAGTTAAATTAGGAAGTTCCTGCTAATGAAAAGAAAATGAACGCAGGCTAACGACAATGATGCTGTTGATATTTTCCAAGAATCTACTGATTATTTGATTTATTTTAGACAGTGAATTATGTGATATATAGTAGTTTGTATGGCTGTCTTAATTTTATATCTCACTTGCTGAAATATCACCGTTTTTCTAATTGAGGGCCATAGGGTAGATCTCTGTTGCAGCTACTCAGCCCTATCACACAGAGTAACAGCAGCTGTAAACAAATAGGGGTGGCTGTGTTCTAATTAGCTTTATTTCCAAGAAGAGTTAGCTGACCTCTCCTCTAGTTGATAGAATTTACTTACTCTCATCGTGCAATAGTAGTGCAAGCCTCTTTCATTGCACATTATTTCTTCCTTATTTTTTCTATAATAAAAATCAAGGCACCAAAATCATTATGCAGTATTTCTTTTTATACTGATAAAAATTAAAATAATTTAAAGGTCCATAGATTTCTTTTTTTGAATGTATTTTGTGATATTGAAAGGACAAGCTGACTGTATTTGTCTTCAGACAATCCAGTTGAGCTCTCGCCTCAGGGCCTTTGTGCTTGCTAGTGCTATGTCTGGAACCTCTTCTGTAGATTTCTGCCCAGATGCTGGATACCAATGAAATCTTCCTTCATCGGGTTACGTACAGAGCAGCCAGACTTCACACACAGTTTTGCCCTTCTCTTGACTCCCTCTCGTTTTAATCCTCTGCTTTTTTAATGTAGACACACTACCATCTTCCATACTGTGTATTTTTAAAGTAGTTATTTACTTTCTCTCTCCGTCTACTTGGTTGTTAGCTATGAGGACTGAGTCTTGCCTGTTTTTATCACTGCTTTATCCCTAGTGATTATCCTTCAGTTATCATCCATCTCGACAAATATAGATGAAAAAATGAACAAATGAGTGAGTGAATCAATGCCATTAATCAAAGATTTGATGTTTTCAAAATAATTAATTGCACATTTAAATTTCAGGAGCAGAAAACAGTCCTTCCTTCAAAGCGTGAAGTCCCTGAAGTAATAGAAGACTTTCTCTGCAACTTCCTGATCAAGATGGGAATGACCAGAACCCTTGATTGCTTTCAGTCTGAATGGTAAATAATTATTTAAATAAAGAGTTCTCTAGAAATGCTAACAGTGTTTCATATGTACACTTTTAACCCTCTTAAAAACCGAAGTCACTCCGTGTATGCAAAATGGATGGAAACCTTTCGCATCCCCACAACTGAAACCATAGCACCCCCCCCCCCCGCCCAAACACATCCGTGTAAACGCACAAATGCACATAATCAGGATATCAGTTTCAAATAAATTTATATTAAGCATCTTTGTGAAATACAGTTATATGATATAATACAAAGCGACTTTATGAAATGCTTTTCCTAATATTTTCTGCAAAATTGGTAAGGATGGTATTTCCTGCATTAAGAAATCCTACTAACAGTACTGCTTTGCTTGTTTTATGTGTAGTGTAGTGGCTTGCCTTTCTCTGCTCACACAAATGATTGATTCTCTTTTTCTATAAATTTTTCTTCGTGTCAAGGAACACGTATAAAGGACCCATGGACAAAGCCAAAGGAGGGTAGGATTGAGGGTGGGGCAGGGGCGAGTGGTGGGGGAGAAATGGAGACAACTGTACTGGAACAACAATAAAAATAAATATATAAATTAAAATTTCTTTTCTTCATGTAGAAGTAGAAGTGGAAACATTTCAAATGATAACTAAAGACAAGATTTTTTTGTTATAATTGAAAAATTTACGAACTCATTGGCTATAAGCTTCAGCAGATATGCTGTTTATTCCTTTGCTACAGCAGCGATGTCACCAGGCATGTTTTCAGAGTCCTAATATTCTTTAATATTGTTAAGTAATCAGATATGAAAATATGTTTGGTCTTTAAAAACCATTGCATATTATAGTATATGAAGATGTTTATAATGTTTTTTGGATAATCCTTATTTTAAATATAGGGGCAAGTTTTAATTTTTACTAATCCATCTATGGTGTGATTTTTATCTTTTGCTTTTTTTTGGTTCTCATCTACTTGCACCACGCACATAGAAGAGATATGTTTTAATACTTTAAATTACATATCTAATGTTAATACATTAAAGGAAGAGAACCATTTTTTATTATAGTTTAGGAAAAAGAGTAAGTTTGATGGCAGTAAAATAATACTGTTCCTACTAAATCTGGAAATTGTGTAAATGATTTTTATGAAAATGCCCCTAAAATATTTACAAGTGCATTATAAGTGTGTTTTTGTAAAAGTAGATGATTAACTTGTAGTACTAATGAGATGAAAGATTAATATGGTTCAGTTACCTTTTCTTCTGAGAATATGTGTTGGGACATACAGTGCTCACGTGATTGGTCAGTGTAAATTGTTAAATGATTCCCTTGGAGAAATGTGGAACCAGTATACTCTTAACAAATATCGTCATATTATCTTTTCACATTTAGCAATTTGAATTGAGAGGAAATTTTCAGAACTACAATTGTGGTAGGAATTTTAGAACACTAAGTAAGCATGCCACTTAGCATAATATTATAATCATAAAGTAAAATTTGTACAAAATATCTTAATATATGGGTTTAATAATACTGTGGTTCAAATAATTTTATCCTTATCCCTGGCAGCCAGTTTGTAGTGAGATTGCAAATTGTTTGCACTGTGATTACACTGTATCAGCTACTGTACTCACAAAGAACATTTTGCCTTTGATCAGAGACCTTTATGTATTCTGCATAGTAGGATTATAGGAATATTAAATACATTACTTATATCACTTTTATTGTGGAGGAAAAGACATGTCATTGCTATGAATTCTTTAAAACAAGGTTTTTCCATTGTTAAATTGTAAAACAAACAAACAAACAAAAACCCAAACCAAAAAACCTGGGTACTGAAATTTGACTTATGTCCTTTCAATCCTCAAACAGTAATTGAAGTAAATCCTTTATATCTGGGGTCAACAAACCAAGACCCCTGGGCCTACTGTGGCCTGCCTTTTGTTTTGTAAATGAAATTTTCTTAGAGCCATGACATTTTTTTAAGTTATTGTCCGTGGTTGCTTTCATGCTATAACAGCAAAGTTAAGTAGTCACAGCAGAGACTGTATGGCCAAGAAAGCTTTTTTTTTTTCATTTGCTGTTTACAAAAAAAAAAAAGATTTTTTATATATGTATGCATATGTAATCTATATCTCTTTAAAAGAACTCTGTGGACAATGATAATTTCCCTGGAGGCAAAATAAAGACGGGGTTAAAATGGACAAATGTTCAGTGTGCTTTAAGCGCCCTCCCCTGAGCATACGTTAGTCAGCACTGGACTCCACTGGACCGTTTTGCTGTTTGTTAATGCAGTCAGAAGTCATTCACCAGAAACATACGTTCTTGCTCTTCTTGGCCTTTCCCTCTTATTATTCCTCCCATCCTCTCTAACTCTTCTTCCCTGTATAGCCAAATGTTTTGAAAACAAGGTCTTTTTCTTTCTTTACTCTTTCACTTCCTATTTAATCCTTGCTTATCTCCAATTTGGCTTCTGCTGAAGGTTGGGTGGTAATAAAAATGCCATCACAGGTACTAGTAAAGTTATTTATGATATTTTATTGCTAATTTAAAATTTTTTATTAATTATAGAAGAAATTATAAATTTTGTAGTAGTATAGTCCTGTAATTTTCTAAAAAGATAAATATTGCTGCTTTTAGCTGATAAAATTTGGCATAATTTATAGAATTACTCAAACGTGGGCAGTATAGTTAAAACTTTCTGGGAATGGTTAGGTTTAAAGCCAGAGCCTAGAACTGAAATTACACCTCATGTTGCACTGTGTATGTGGGAAGTATACGTCGTGCTGTGTGTACATTACTGTCTCTTAGCGAGTACCACACAACTACTTTCCGTTCCGTCATCACAGACCTGTTGCTGTTTTTTCAGTTGATTACGATTTGACTTCTGGTTATGGGTAATGTTGTAATAATTATTTTCTCCAGCCTGGATTAAGTTAAACACAGGGATGTTGTGACTCTTCTATCCTGCTAACTTTTACTGTGCTACAATATGTGAAATTTGAGCCCTGTAAATATATGTGCAGAGATTTATTTATGTACTGTATTTTTAACAAGGCAGGCTTGTAAGTGAACATGTTAGCGTAGTTAACATGTGCTTTGTAACCAAAATTAATATAGTCTTCATTAAATATGAGACATTTAAAAATATTTAAGAAGATGAAGCCTAAGGTTTATCACTCAGGAATGCACTTTGTTGTCATTTTCCTTAGTTCAGTATGTATTCATGCCATTTAAAAAATTTTTTTTTCATTATTTTTTGTTGTTCAAGTACAGTTGTCTCCATTTTTCATGCTTTTTCTCATTTACTTCTCCCAACAACTGTATATAGCAGGGAGCTACTATCATATCTCCATTATATGGATAAGGAAGCTGAGAGAGGTTGGGAAATTGGGGTACGTGGTAGCCAGTCACAGCCAATCAGCGGCAGTCAACACCTCTCCTACCCACCATGCTGAATTGTGGAATTGTACAGGGGATCTTGAAAAAATAAAGGAATATTTTGATTTAGAGTCCAAATTTGTACCTGTTTTCCATATTGGCTTGAAGAATCATAGGACCAGTACTAAACTTGTTCAGCCGTTCTCTATCTTTCTCGTGAAGGGCTCTTGCTTCTCAGTGATGTCGTGACAGTGCTGGGGATTCCAACATCCTTAGTTTGGCCAGTAGCGAAAGGAATTTTGTCTTCACCGGTGAAATATTTCCATAATTCTCTCTGTAAATATGGAGGAACAATTTTTATTTGATGCTTATTACCTAGTTGATTGTTTTTATGGCTTTTACATCCTATGCCTTAAGTTCCATCTTGAAGGAAAAATAATGCTTCCTCTTATTGCATCATTTATATGTTCACCAAAATTCTATCATAGTAGTCATCATTCGTGGCAGTGCGTGTTAAACTCTTGGTGTGTGCACACGTCTTATGAAAGCCTAAGCATTTTCTCCATGAAATATGTGTATTTCTTTCTGTGTCGTTGTCATTAATTTATGGACCTTGTGGTGAATATGAAGAACATTAATGTAAATTCATTGGCGGTAATTCCCTGGCGGTTCTATTGGTAGTGCTTTATTTTCAGTTCCTAATGCGTAGATGACCATCTTTTCCCCCATATGAACAGTTTCATTCCTACTTTAAGGGTAAGTGACTAAGGAGGAAGGAGTAGAGACCAGGGTATTTCTTTAAAATTCACACACACACACACCTGAGACAAAACTAAAAAATCTTACATAGGAAAATGTAGATTTGACTGAGAATATATTTCCAGAGTTTGTATATTGAAATTTCTAATTCACCGATAGTATTATAATAGTTTTAGTGAGTTTAAAGTCATGTTTGGTATTTTTACATACATGGCATAATTTTGGCTTGGTAAGTGACTTCTGAATATTCTAAGATATATATGTTGTAATGTGTTATTTGTGTTATGTTTTATTTTTATTTTACCACATGTTTATTTGCATAGCATTTAATTTAGAGAAGGACTCTGTATCACTATTTTTCTTATTGAAATAATTTCTATAGTGATTTTTTTCCTGCATTAAATAAAGCAAGTTGCTGCAAACCAATTTTATGCTCAGAAAAACTTTATGGTCCAGTTCTTCTGTCAATCCGTATGTCTTTTCTTCTGACATAAGTATAAATTACATTTCAAATATGGATAAAATAGTGAATTTATGATTAAATGGTTATCTGTTTGCTGTTTTAGAAATTGTGGCAAATATTACTTAATATTGATTCAATTATCTTAACCTTGTGGATATTCTACAGGGCTTCTCTTGATTTTTTCTTAATTTCAAATAACATGTATAACAAAAACATATGACTATGAATGTGCAATAAAAATAAAAATTTGTAATATGAAAATATGGATAATTAAACATTTTAAAACTAATGTTTAGTCCATCCATAGAAGATTTGTTTATTTGTAACAAAATAGAGATTTGTTTACTAATAACTTTATTACTTGAAATGATTTTATGCTATTTTATATTCAGCTTTGTTAATTTCTACATACAATGATTCAAATTATAATATTTACAAATGTAAATGATTCTCTGATGTTCCTTCTTATTTCACTGAGACAGTAGAAGTGCCACAACTCCTGCCTGCCCCTCTACGAGCCTGCTGCCTCTGTCCTCAGAGTTACCCTTTGACATGTCACAGGGGCTGCTCCATACACCTTGTCATCGAAGGCCACGCCTACTGTTCCCTGCTGGATCCCAGCTCCTCCGGCCTACTCAAGGACATTGCTCGTGCACCTGTCCCCCTTCTATCCTGCACTGTAAACTTTCCCCCTTTCTGCTAGATCATTCTCATGAACATACAGATGTGCAGTAATATGTCATATATTAAATGAAAGAAGAAATCAAAAAATACCCTGAACTCTATATCCTTTTCTAGGTTCATCTTGATTTCTTGGCTCTGCTTAAAGCATATCTCCTTGGAAAAGTTTGTTACCACGAATCCTTTTCAATTCTCTGATACCTCTAGGTACACTTTCTTTTCCATGACTCTCCTGAAACCTTTTCCGGTGACTTCACCTTGCCCACCCTCCATGCAGCGTTTATCACTGTCACTCATTTCTTCTCACCGTGCGTTTTTCACCTGGCCCCTGAGGCACTGCTCTCATATTTGCCCAGTACCTCACTGCTTCCTCTGTTTTCAGTCTCTGTTCAGCGGCATTCCTTTTCTCCTCATTCTTAAAACAGTCCCTGGACTCTTCCCTTCTCTCTTTACATACTGCAGTGAACATGAATAGGAAAAATTCCTTGATTTCTTTAACCACCCAATGTCTACCGTGTTTGTCCTCCTGTCAGTAAATGGCTCTGTTGCTCACCCAAAAAACTCGGAGTCATCCTTGACTTTTCTTTTTAATCAACACCTGACAGCTGATATATAATAAAATCCTGTTGGCTCCACCTTTATAAGTATATCCAGAAGGGACCCATTTTTCATAATCTCTACTGCTGCCGGTTTTGTTCATGCCACCGTTCTCTCTCTCCTGGACTATCGCAGCAGCCTCCAAACTAGTCTCTCTGATTCTATTCTCACTACTCTAGAGTTAGTTTCTTTAAACAGATGCCAGACAAGTCTTTTAAAAGCATAAATCAGATCAGTGTCACTTATCTCTCACAACTTGCCCGTGACTTCAGTCCTTTTCGGAGTCTAATGACATCCCTCCCTCTGGCTCCCTGCAGTTTTCTTGACCCATCTCTCACCGCTCTCCCTCTTGCTCAGTTAGTTGGCTCCATCTCTGGATACTCTAGATATACTGGCCTTTAGCTCTTTATTTTACATGCCAAGCACTTCCTTGTCTCAGGACCTTTACATTTGCTTTTCTATCAGCTGAGAACACTCCTCTCCCACATATCCACATGGCTTATTCCCTCGTTTCCTTCAGTTCTCTGCTCAAACGTCACTTTGTTGGTCATACTTTCTCTGGACACCCTATACAGAATAGTGCCAACAACCCCATCACTCTCCACTTCAGTGTCTCTGTCTCTCTTACCCTGCTTTATTTTATTCATATAGAGCATGGCACTGTCCACACTAGAGTGAAAACTCCATAAACTCCATGAGACAGAGACTGGAACCATTTTGTTCATTTCACCAGTGTCTAGATGAGTGCATGAAACCTAGCAGATGTTCAGTTATATTGTATACACCATGATGATACTAGTACCTAACAATTCATTAATTCTTTACAAAGAATTCATGAATGTTGACATTTTAATTTATACAAGTAATATTGCAAACTAATTTCTGTAAACATTCCCTAAGACTTAAGTTTTTGAGTTGTACATAAGTTCAGCAAATTAAGAAGAAACAACATAAAGCTTTTTGTTTCATTTTATTCTAGGTACGAATTAATACAGAAGGGTGTAACTGAAGTTCGTGTTGGGAATGTCCCGGATGTGTATACCCAGAATATGCTTCTAGAAAATGAAAACAAAAATTTGAAGAAAGACTTGAAGCACTACAAACAGGCAGCTGAGTATGTTAGTTTTTAATTGATTTTTTTCTTTATTTTTGGACTAAGTAAAAATAAAGAGTTAAATGAGGCTAATATGTGGGTGGTGGTTAATGTACCAGAACTTTAATTCTGGGGAACTGAATTATATTTAAGTTCTAGTTGGAAAGAATGTGAAAGGCTTCACTAGCAAGTTAATTGGACATAGGACCAGAACATCCACAATTGTAACTCATCAACTAGAGTGGAATGCAGGGGGTGGTGTAAGAGAGGGTTAGTTTGTTGTATAACTTTCACCTCCATATGCATTTTGACAATCTTTTCATGGTTTGTCAAATCTTCCCCTGTGAGGATAAGCTGACTGCTGAAATAATAATAAAATTACAGAAATCAGAGAGGACCGAAGAAGCTGGTGTATTTCTGGTAGAAGAATTTCAGTATCTGAAAATTTCCCAAAGGAAACTGTTATTTAGGAATTTTCTAGAATAAATTTATACATAGAGGAGAAACTTAACAAAAGTCAAATCTCTCCGCATCTTTCTTTTTTCTAAAATTAGTGGAAGGCATGCAGTTTTGGGTGCATAAACTTAAATAAACAGCGTTATTCTGGAAAGACAAATACGTGACTGTGTCGATCTGTGTAAATCTACCCATTTAAGACAGTGCTAGATGGAAACTCAGTTCTTACATATTGAGTAAAGACGGTTCAAGGTTTGTTCATTAATTTTTATTAAACATTTAAACAAGATCTTTCTTTGTTAAAGAATCTATATTAAAACAAAAATAAATAAAAATACCATATAGGAACATAATATTTTTAAGATCTTTGTAAAAACGTTTACCTTAATTAAATAAGACTTTGTATTGCATACTGACAGAAACATTTAACATAAGCTACTTTTAGAAGGTGGTGGTAAATAAAAGATAATTTGTAGGGTTGTTTATTCAGTTACAGAAATATTTTCAAGGTACGTGAATTTCACATTACTGTGGATGTGCTGTCTGGCGGTTTCCGTGTTAGGTAGAGGCGTGTGATGATCCACCGAACAGTGGGCTGCGAGGACCAGCGCTCTGTCCGTTCTAGGCTCCAGTTCTCAGAAGTGGCTCGTGCTCTTGGCCCTGATGCTCACTGGGGTCTTGTACAGACACCTGATGGCAGCACTGGGCATTTGACACAGCAGACTTTTCAGAGTGCTGCCTGGCATACTGTTTCTGTTCCAGAATCCTTTGAATTATTGCTTGAGTTGGCTCATTTTCTGTTGAATAAAGCCTCTTTGTGAAATGAGTTTTGCCCCAGTGGTATTAAATAATCCCTGTTGATTATTGGTTGTTGTTAATGATTATAATCAACACCATATAAACTATTAGCAAATGAAATTGTTAATGTAGTGTTAAAAGAAACCATGATTAAAACAGGTATCACTCAAATCGGTCCCTTGTTTATGTTTACTAAAATGTTAGATTACTAAATGTTTATGAAATATACTATATTTACTAAAATGTAGTGTTAGTTTCAATGACTTATGGTAATCTGTCAAGTCTATCTTATTTGATATAATTAAACTTGAACAAATTAGAAAAGGCAAATGTTTATTTGCTCTAATCAACCTGACATAGAAAATTTGAAGGAAAGGTGACCGGCCCTTGGTAGATGCTTACTATTTATATCGTGAGCGAGTGTTAAGCTCATCACCCTTCCACAGCACACTTTGGTGAGGTGTGTCCCTGCAGCCTAATTCTGCAGGGGACCTTCTCAGAAGATGGAGAGTGAAATTTTATAAAGAAAGTCCTTAAACTGTATCTGTTATGTCACAAGTTTGCCCAAGTAGTTATATTTCATCACACGGGTTTTTAAATTTGACTTGCAAGGCTATTTTCCAGTAGGAATCAGTGATAAACATGGGATTTCCATTATGGAATTTGCCCTAAAGGTTTTCTTTTTAGGATTAAGGCCATTTATTTCTTAAAGCAAGATTTGTTTTCTATTGTCTTGATTATACTGGTAGTATTCAATGATATATCTAGAAAAAGAGAGATCATAAAGCTATATGCTTAATATTTATCTAGGGGAGAGTTGGCTTGGAAAGAGTATAGAACTTAAAGTTCAAATACCTAGCTGCTAATATTCTGCTACTTATTAACAGCTTCCTTATTGTTAAACTGGGGGTAATTATACATAACATTATTAACTCCTAGGGAGCGATGCGATAATTGAAAGAGGCAGTCTGTATTAGAGAGCTGTGCAGATCACAGAGTGCTTTGAGAACGGCAGCCATTACTATCAGTATCTGTAAAGGCTGTCATCCCTGGACTTCTTTTAGTCCTCGCATTGTCCACATTTAAAAAATTCAGCAGCAATGAATCATGAAGGAAGAAATGAAAAGGGAAAATATTTCACTCTGAAATATCATTTGACTTGCTATAACTAAAAATGAAATTGGTTTTCTGTTGTAAGCAATGCTAATTTCGGAACAGAGGATTTTCCTATACTTGCTACAAATGTAGACTATGTCCTAAAATAAAAAAAATTGGTGTATGGTATATATGTATATATGGTGACAGATGTTAATTACACTTATTTAATAAACATAAAGTCATTATGTTTACACCTGAAACTAACACATTATTTGTGTCAATTATACCTGGATATAAAAAATTGGGGAAATAACTTTCTGGAAGTTTTCCTTATAGATGTTTTTAAGGTGAAAATATATTACTAAAAAAGACTTATACTTACATTGAAGGTAAAAGTGTATTAGTACTGGTTACCGGAGAGGAATGATACATGTAGCAGTCTGACATTCTTTTTTTGGAAAAGGAGAATACAACTGTACTTTTATTTTGAAATGTATATCAATTATTATTTTAAATGCAGAGGTGTAAAATCTAAGAGGCTTGCCATACTTTTGTGAAGAATTGGTTTGTTTAATAAAGAGTAGAAAGCATCACTGGAGTTATAAAATCTTCCACAGTTAAGACACCATTCTATAAACCTTGTTTTATTTGGTAGCTTGCATGACACAGTATTCACCTCAGTTTAAGGCCTAAAAAACTATTGCAAGTTTTGTTAATTAGGAATCTGTTTGTTTGATGATGTTTCTTATCTTGGCTAGCTTTTTTCCGTCTCATTTTCATAATGTGGATTTTGTACGTCATAGTCTCCATTTGATGGTTTACTCCTGAAAACATCACCGTACTTGAACTTTCACACCCTGTAGTCTGGCTTTCACCCCTCCTCTTCTCCTAGTTTCTGTTGTTCCTCTCCCTCAGCTCTGTGACAGCATTCTCTTCTGCCTTTCCCTCTGCCTCGTCGGCAGGCTTCCTTTTCTCTTCTCACCGCCATCCTGTTTACTCCCTGAGACGCTGCTGTCCGACAAGAGAGCTGTTGACTACACGTGGATGGCGGCAGATACAGCATATGTCGGGTGGTGGTAAGTGTGGGGAAGGAACGTAATGTGGGCAAAGGACACAGAGATAAATGGGGTGTCATTGTAGGTAGGCTGGGGAGAGAAGTCCTCTCACTATTTGAAGATACTCAGAGAGAAGGAAGCGTGTGAACTTGGGAAAGGGAATTCCAGGCCGAGGGAAAAGGAAATACAGAGTTTATGGTGGGGACAGCTTGGCTTGTTCGGGGCTTAGCAAAGGAGAACATAGAGACTGGAACCAGGGGCTAAGTGGTAGAGTCCTTTTTAAGAATTTTTCTTTTTTCCACTGAGTGGAATGTGAGGCTAATGGACAGTTTTGAGGAGTTGGCTCTTATGTAGGAAATGACTGGATGGAGGGACGATAGAAACAGGGAGAACATTATTATATTCTGCATAACCTTCTTATAGATGGACTTAGCTGGCTATGACACAGTGATAATGAAGTCAGACCAGCTCCTTATGGGTCAGTTAAGTCCCCGCATCTGCTGTTCTCAAACTCTTCATTACTGATCCCACTCAAGCTTTGGTTCAGAACAGATCAGGTGTTAACGATAGAGCAACACAAATGCATGATGCTCTGCCATACATCAGATGGGAGAATATAATTTTCACTCACTTCCCTCATGTGTAAGTGGGGTAATATTACTTGTCCTTGATGGGATCATTTAGAAGTGTTTAGCGCAGTATCTGGCACATGGTAAGTGCCAAATCAGTATTCTGTATTACAAAACCTTTTTAAAATAACGGTCACTACAGTTTACAGTTATATAACATATTCTATTTCCTTACTCATTTTTCTCTATACTTCTGCAACATGATGGAGGCAAAGAATGTGCTTGTCTCATCCATCACAGCGTAATGAGCACAGTATCTAATGTACAGTGTATGTTAAGTGGGTAAAATAGCATCATCATCATCTTCATCAACCTTATTGTTAGCATCAGCAGCAACACTTGAATAAACAACCAAGAGTGGTATTTCTTCTAGAAGGCAGGTAGATAGCAATTTATTTGTCTACTTTTGTTACCTTTTTAATTCTTAAAAAATAATGATGGGACTGGAAAGCATTATGCTAAGTGAAACAAGCCAGGTGGTGAAAGAGAAATACCATATGATCTCACCTATAAGTGGAACCTAATCAGCAAAACAGACAAGCAAGCAGAGTATAGCCAGAAACATTGAAATAAAGAACAATCTGACAGTAACCAGAGAGGAGGGGGGAGAGGGATAATAGGGAATAACATGGGGTGCCATCAGAGAACATGTATAACGGACACATGGACAAAGCCAAAGGGGGTGGGTTTGAGGGCAGGAAGTGGGGATGGGTGGGGCAGGGGAGCGTGGTGGGGTGAAAATGGAGACAATTGTACCTGAACAACAATAAAAAAAAAGCACATAGAAAGTAAACAAAATAGAATAATAAACCTCGTGGGCCTATTAACACATCAGTTTACTGCCAATATTTAATTGCTACCCCCAGTTATGTTCTACCCCACAAATAATGTACTTTTAGAGTTGTTTTTACAGTTAATATGCGTGAGTTGAAATGTACAAGTTAGAGCTATATAATTTGGGTGAACAGATGATGTCTTGTAACTTCATAACCATCTTGATGCCTAGAATATTTCTGTTTGTTCAGACGCCGCCCTTGCCTGCTTTCTTAGGCATTTCCTGCCCTAGCAGTTGGTGCTTTGATTTTTCACCTTAGATTAGTTTTACCTGTTTGAGAACTTTATAAATAGAATCACGAAATGTTTAGTCTTTGTGTTTGGCATCTAACACTCAGCGTCAAGTCTGTAAAATTTATGTATAATTTTTGCATTTATCACAAATTTATTCTCCTTTAGTGCTATGTACTGTTCTGTTGTATGGTATATACCACAGTTTGTTAATCCCTTTTCTGTTGGTTTGTTTCTAACTGTGGTTATTATGAATAATACTGTTATGAACATTTGTGTACATGTATTTTTGTGGGAATATGTTTTCTTTATTCTGTATAAAAAGTTAGGAGTGGGATTCCTGGATCGAAGGGTAGATGTATGTTTAACTGTGTAAGAAATTGCCAGTCTATTTTCAACATAAAAGTTGGGCCATTTTTCACTCGCAATAGCAGCGTACGTGCGAGGTCCTCTTGCTTCACATCGTCACCACGGTGCTGGTAGTCTTTTTAATTTTAGCGTTTAGAGTGGCAGCTTGTCGTGGCTTAAATATGCATTTTCCTGATAGTTCATGATATTTAACCCATTTTTGAGTGCTTATTTGCTGTCCATTTCACCTGCTTTTGTGTAAATCTTTTGCCCATTTTTATTTGGATTGTAGTGTTTGTTATATTGTTGAGTTGTAAGAGTTTTTATATATTCTGGATACATGTTTTTTTCAGAATGCACCATTCTTCTTTGTTTGTATTGTTCAATTGTACTTGTCCCCATTTCCCCCCATTACTCTCCCAGCACCATTTTTGAAAAGAATTTTCATTTGTCATTGAATACCTTTGGCATTTTTTTGAAAATCAGTTTATGCTGTAGTTGTGAGGGTATTTCTAGACTCTATTCTGTTTCCATTCATATGTTTGTTTATCCTCATGCTAATACCATACTCTTGATTGTTATACTTTAAATTCTTTTTTAAAAGCTTAATTTATTGGGGTGACATTGGTTAATGACATATGAGTTCCAAGTGTTTAATTCTAAAATACATCATCCATCTATTGCATTGTGTGCTCACCACCCAAAGTTGAGTCTCCCTCCCTCCCCATATGTTTGACCCTCTTTACCCTCCCTCTACCTGTAAATTCCTTTTAAAAATTAATTAATTAATTAATTTTTAGAGAGAAGTGAAGGGAGGGAGAAAGAGAGGGAAATATCAGTGTGTGGTTGCCTCTCACGCACCTTCCACTGGGGATGGCCTGCAACCCAGGCGTGTGCCCTGACCGGGAATTGAACCAGCGACCCTTTGTTTCACAGGCCAGTGTGCAATCCACTGAGTCACAGCAGCCAGGGCATACTTAAGTAAGTTCTTAAAGTCAGATGGTATTAGTTATTCAGTTTTGTTCTTTTTAAAGGAAATTTTGATGATTATAAGTCCTTTGTATTTGCATATAAATTTTAGAGTCACTTCATCTATTTTTATAGGAAGGCAGGTGTGTGATTAGCATAGGAATTTACTTGAATTTATAACTTAATTTGGGAAGAGTGTGTGTGTGTGTATGTGTATTTACACATACACTTTGGGGGAGAAAGGATTGATGTATTTATAAGTTTTAGTATTCTATTCATGTAGTATATCTCTTTTTTCCTACAGAACACAGGTAGGAAACTCTGCTTTAATATTTTCAATGGAAATAGAAAATACGTAGATGTGCATACACTATACATGTACAGCTGGAGGAATTCTTGTGAAGTATGTAACCAGCACCTAGATCAAGAAATAGCATTATCACCATTCCAGCCACCCCTTTGTAGCTCCTTCCACTCACTACTCCCCTATAAGGATAGTTTTTCTTCAGACCGACATAGATTTGTTTTGTGTTTTTGAGCTTTTTAGAAACAGACTCTTTTTGTGTCTGTTTTCCTTTACTCGGTGTTATGTTTGTGAGATTTATATGTATTCGGCATGTACCTTTAGTTTTTATTCTCCTTGCTGAAATCCCTTGTATATGTTTCTAGTTTTTTATTATTATGATCAGTTGTAAGTGATTGTAATTTTTTACAAACTGCGTTTTGGTCTCTTTGCACAGCCAACTCTTTATTGGAGTATTCCTTCCAACTCTAATTGGAAATCTGAGGTAGAGTTTTTTTATGTTACCTCTCTTTGTTGTTCTTTATTCCTTTCTTTTATTTGTTTACCTACCCCTCCAGCCCTCTAGTTCTCTAAAAGGAACACACCAGTTCCATATCTGCTCTCTTTCTTCCACTCCAACTTGCAAGTCTAAAGCCAAAGAGACAGTTTCTTGAGTCTCACGAGAAGCCTGATGCAAAAATACCTTCCAGACTATCCTATGGCCCCTGAGGTTGTCTATAAATAACTGATTTGAAAATGCAACATGTGTGCTTTATATTTTCCCAAAATTTCACTCTGGGATTTCACTTCTACCTTTTGAAGGTCTTAATTTCACTTGCTATGTCACAGATAGATGAGGCTCTGCTTAGTTTGGTTCCGGAGCTGGTACTTAACCCAGGGTCTCTTATACCCAGTAATACTGATAAATGGTGTGGCATGTCTAGGAATGAGCATCTGACTGTGGGCCCCCCATCCTTTCCCAGTGAGCTCAAAAACTCACTTACTTCTTGTTTGCACTTGGCCTGTGTATAGATTGGATTCCTGCACGTCTCAATGTTTCTTCTGTCAGTCTCAAGCTCCCAGGTTTTAACATTGGGTATCTTTTCTTTTTTGTGTGTATTTTTAATTGACATTTTTTAAATTGTTGTTCTAGTACAGTTGTCTCCATTTCCGCCCCCCACTTCTCCCCACCCCAGCCATCCCCACCGTCCCACTCTCTATCCTACCCCCTTTTGGCTTTGTCCATGTGTCCTTTATACATGTTCCTTGACAACCTTTCCCCCTAGTCCCCCAATCCCCTCCACTCTCCCCTCTGGTTACTCTCAGTTTGTTCTTAATTTCAATGTCTCTGGTTATATTTTGCTTGTTTGTTTGTTTTGTTGATTAGTTTCCACTTATAGGTGAGTTCATATGGTATTTGTCATTCACCACCTGGCTTATTTCACTAAGCATAATGCTCTCCAGATCCATCCAAACTTTAGAGAGGGTAGGAGCTACTTATCTTTAATGAGCTTGAAATTTATGCCTTTTACATCTGATTATCCAGTGTGAGCTCCATGTAATAGGGATTGTGTCTTGTGGTCAGCATATCCCCAGGACCTGTCTATAGCTGTTTCCGGCAAACAGGTGGGGGGGGCATAAATGAACGCGTGCTTTTAACATGTTAGCTCTTTAGTTAGGCAGTTAAGCTTTTAATAATTTTCAGAGTAGTTAATTTATGATTTTGGCCCCTGTCATGGAGTTCTTTTGGAATAAGAATCATTTCCCCTTCGTGGTGGAAATTGGAACAATTTCTATAAAGTTAAGTCTTGCCCCATTTATAGTACTATCTTCCTTTGCTAGACTGTTGTGTTAAGGAAATACAATGCAGACCAGAAAAAGTTTTATTGAGAGGCCAGAAGATTGGGCAGAAAAATGATACTGATTGGTATTATTAATTAAATAAAATGTATCATTAAAATACTGAAATAGTTTCTTTTACCTTCTCCCAGAAAATATAAAGAAATTATAATTAAATTGCAATTAATTCTGAGGAAAAATTAAGTGCTTTCCTATGGGGTCCTAATTGCACTTACAAAATTCACTTCTATAAAAGGTCAAAGAGTACCCAGCTTTTCCAAAGACCCATTTAATGAAATGACTTTCAGAAACAAACACTGTGGAAATAAAGATAATGATGAGGCCCATAAAATTTTATGCTCTAGTGTTTAGGTAATTGCTTGTTAAATTAAGACAGTATTTTTTCCGGACATGGGTATAGCCCTTTCTTTTTTGGTTAAGAATATAATGAAAGTTTTCTTGTAGTCTGGTTGAATTCAATTTTGTCTATTTAAAAATTACTCCAATATTAATTTTACTGGGTTAAACTAACTCATTTATAACCGATTCTAGACAATAATATAATCGGTTATCATATAGTATTGCTATCAGAAAATACATCGATTCATGTTTGCACATACGAAAAAACTGAAGGTTTGCTTTGACTAGTGCAGGTGAACAAGAACATGTTTATAGACTCCCTTTCGCCAATTATTATAACAATAGCTCAATAAACCTATTATTAAATACTAACTCTAATATACTTAGATAAAACTATTCAGCTAATAAAATCATTTTACTGGGCATCCACTTAAAAATAATTTTCAGAGCACAATATTAAATCACATTCATGTATGGAAACATGGAGTTTTGGGGAGAATGTTTTTATAATGTGATAAAAATATGAGTATCATGATATTTTATACTTTAACTGTATATTTTGATATGCTGGTTTCCTGAAATGGGGATGTTATATAATGATGTGATCCTGCCATTTCCTTAAGAGAAAAAGCATGTAAAAGTGTGTTCTTTATGATTTGCAAATCTAAATACATTGTTTCACAGCATAACTCTCAATTCATTATACTTGAAATAGAATCTCTATGGTTTCTGTCTTAATAAAAGTTTATTCTTTAACACAACATGCTTTGCCAATATAATGAGAAAACACCCTATAGCTTAAATATTAATTGCTTATGAATATTTTAAACTTTATTTTTTAGTACTTCTTTTATGTTCCTTTTATTAAGCAGATGGGCAGCTGGAAGGTCATAATAGGAAAAGCATCACCATGAAATGAATTTAAATTGTTCTACTGAGCAGACTTCATTTGTGCAAACAGAAAGCAAGTCCCAGAAAACCAATTTAATGGTCAGAAAAACTTTAAGGTCTAATACTTCAATCAATTCCTATGCTTTCTTTTCTTGGATGAGTACAAATGGGCCTTTAAATGTGTACTTAAAAAGTGAGTTGATGCAATGCTGCGCATTTGCGGTTCTGCTTAAGAAGCTTTCCTGCATCATTTTTCTACGTGCAGGGTGAGGCAAAAGTAGCATACAGTTGTGAGTATGTGAAACTCATTTTTGTGTTGTTATTTATTCATCATTTCATTATTTTCCATATGAACAACTGTAAACCTGGTTTTGCCCAACCCTGTATTTTTTAACCTATTTTGGCTTTACATTTCAGATAAGATAAATGAGACATAAGTTTATTTATATAATTCAAGTTGTTTAAAGTAAGCAGTCTTATTAGATGTAAAATAGATGTTCATAAAAGTTTGAATTATTTATAAATGTAGTTTTAGTAGTGATTGTGAATTTTGATATTTTTGGTTCATTCCAGGATACCTATCTATTGGCATGCCCCCTATTGTAGGTAGATAAATTTAGTTGTTAGAGAACTTAAATATATCTTTCCTACTGTACGAAATAGTAATAGTAATATGATGATGATGACGATTACATTAACATTTACTGAATGTTTTCTATGTACCAGACAGTATATAAACCAATTTACGTGGTTTCTTCTAAGTGAATGAGAATTCAGGTGTTCTTGCGTTTTCACAACTAAATGTCAACTCAGCCATTTGCTTTCTCCATTCACTCTACTTAAATTCTCTCCTCTTCATGTACTACTCATTAGCCACATGGTGGTGGCCGGCAGGGGGAGGGGTCTCTATTAGTCCCTCTTCCTTCACACACACAGAGGGTTAAAAATGGAAAGAATGAATTATTTGTTTGTCTGGTAATTGACACATTTAACAGATGATTTTTCCAGACAGTATTTTAATGAGCATTTTCCTGCACCTTCAATATGTTAGCATGGAAATGAAGTTGAGGGTTAGATGGTGGGAGTAGACCATGAGTATTGTGACAAGTCGTTTATTTCCATGTAATAAACACTGCAACAGTGGTAGTCAAATAAAGAGTGATACAGGTCATCCTCACTAAAAAGGGGAGGGATGGGGGAAAAAAGAAGGAAACTTGGAAAAATAGACAGGCCCCTGTCATCGTATGCCACATGTGACTTGATCTTGCAGCAAGAAAGCTCACTGATCATAATATACTCCATCAGGAGCCTGAACACTTCACCTTGTCCCACTTTTTGGCTGCATGCCAGGCACTGCTCCTCAGTGACTACTCTGATGCAGCTCCTAGAGCAGAAATCCTTAATCTTTCTGCCTGCATTTGTTTTATGTGAGTCTGAATTTTGAAATACTGTGAAACGGAGGAGCAGATTTACTCCATTCTGATCATCTGGTGAGTGATGTCAGCACTCTGATTCAGTCCCTCCGTTTCCAGAATGGGGGAGTGTGCGTGCAGCGGTACTTTGTCATTTAACTACCACTGTTGGATAACCACTTTTTCATTTTAAATTACATTTTACATTTTTATATTGAAACTAACATGGGGTGAGCGAAATATTTCCATTAATTTTTCACATACAGCTTGGACTTAAAATTAATATTCTTGCTTTAAACCAGGCATTTGTGGAAGATATATCTACTTGAAGAATGCTTCTGTATTTCAATACTGAATTTGGAGACCTTTCTCATCAAATAACCAACTATTTTAGTAATATGATCTGCTGGTGGTGTGTGTTTCTCATATGCATTAACAGAACAAAATCTTGGTTTTTCAGAACTTATATGCTTACTTTTTCACAGTTATCAGAACCAAGTAACTCAGTGCATTCTCTTTTAATTATGTATTCAAGCAAGTTCAGAATTAACTTTTGTAAAGTCTTTTCCTTGTAGTTGTTTTGAATTATCCTATTTTATATGTATTTCAATTTTGTAAACAAATTCTTTTTGTAAGTAGATGGATTATAAGTTATTTTGGCAGCATATATTTAATTTTTCTTTACTTAAATAAAATGTGAGTGAATGCTATTCTTGAAATTGCAGGTAGGTTTAGGCCCACTCACCTCACCACATCCTAATATACATTAGGTTCGTTGGGATCCTTCGATGAGAATTTTAATGGAATCTTGTTTTTTGATTTTCTTTTGAATTGCTCAATACTGGATTTTAACTGATGAGTAAATAATTATTTTAGAAATGAATTAGCAGTGATGTTTAAAGTTGTTATTTTTACTTTTCAGCAAGGCTAGAGAAGATCTTCTGAAAACTCAGAAAGAACGAGATTTTCATCGAATGCATCACAAGCGAATAGTTCAAGAAAAAAACAAACTAATTAATGACCTTAAAGGGTAAGCTGCTAATATTTGTTGGCATATTTGCTTGCTTGGTTATTTATTTATTTATTTATTTATTTATTTATTTTATTCCCTTCCAGTTGTCCTGCCTTTTTCCCAATTGCTCTCCCCTACCCTGTCCCCTCCAACTCCCACATTTGTTAAAAAACTATTTAGTTAGTGTTTTAGCAACTTGGTTATGGCAGAAGGTTTCAGGTAAATTTCCTTATTCAATATTTATTGAGCATATACCATGTGCCAAAGTCTACACTATACATCTGACATACAAAGATGAGTTAGTTTAGGCTCTTGCTGTCCTATACTCTCCTCTCTTCCAAGGCAGCTCGGGCATTTCCACCTTGCCGAGGGTTGACTCTCACTCTTTCTAAGTTTCTAAGAGGCACTCCAGGAGTGAGTTCACCTCGTTCACTGGAGTTCTTGCTCCAAGACATGTAAAATTCAGTGTTTTAAGGAAGCAGTTCAAGGTCAATTAATTATTATTTATCCAGTCTTAGTATACAGCCCTCTTTATCAAGTACCTCAAAATTCATTTTTGGGTTACTCTGCTGGTTCCTGTTAGTGTATGCTGATTACTTCTTGGAGCAGTTTGGATATATAGTCTCTTTCTCCCCTTGTCAGACCATTAGCTTGGCAGTCAGGAGAAGAGGAAGCAGGAGTAACTCCAGGAGTAGATCTGCCATCTTGTGGTAAAGAGATCTCTAAAACAGCATTTTCTAGGGAAGGAGGGCCACCCTGGCAAGCCCACAGGGCCTCAGGAGAGAGGCTACAGAACTAATATCCTCAGAAGCATCCTGAGAACCAGAGAAAAAGGGGTATTTTCCTATTGATAAAAGAGTCAGTTGATCAGGAAGACAAATGCATGAATCTCATACAGGTATAGGAGTTTCAAAATATATGGAGCAAATCCTGATAAAATGGAAAGAAAAAAATAAATATTTCCACATTTACAACTGGAGATTTTAACACTCCCTTTTTAGCAATTGGTAGAAAAATAGGCAAAAAATTCTCTAAGCCTATAGGACAAGATGTACTAATTGGGCATAATTGACCTTTCTTGAATTCTACTTTGGACTTTGCAAGTGCACATGGAACGTCCACCAAAATAGGTCTGATGCTGAGCCATAAAATAAGTCTATTAATTTCAAAGAATTCATGTCATGTAAAATATGTTCTCTGATTAAACATAATTAAATTAAAATTTAATGATACAGAGATCTCTGGAAAATTTCCAGTTACCTGGACATTTAAGTAGCACATTTCTGAGTAACCTGTGAGTCAAAAGGAAGACATAAGAAAATATTTTGAACTGCCTGATTGAAAATGCAGCATTTTAAAATTTGTCAGATGAAGCCAAAGCAGTACTTAAAGTGAAATTGATAACTTTAAATGCTGATATTAGAAATGAAGAAAATTTTAAACCAGCAATTTAATCTTGTACCTTAGAAGCTCAAAAAAAAAAAACCCAGAAAACAAATTAAATACAAAGAAAGAGAAAGAAGTGAAATTATAAAAATAATATCTGTAACAAATAAACTAACAAAGGGACAAGCATAAGAAAAAAGTTAACAAACTCTTATATTAGTTGTTTTACAATATAATAAAACTGAAAAAAATTGATAATGGAATTGAGAAACTTTCAATAGACTAACCATTAAAAAATGTTGGCAAGTTGTAGTATAAATTACAACCCAGGAATTCATCTATGTATTTTTTTCTAAAAGAAATGAAGATCTATAACCAAACATATCTTATGTGACTGGTATAAGAATGTTCGTATAAATTTTAATAGCCCCAAACTGAAAACAGTCTGTTCTTCATCAGCAGAATATTGCATTAACACATTTTGGATTATACATACAAGGAAATACTACTCAAAATAAAAATATGAATGAATCAATGATATACACAACAATATGGAAGAATCTGAAAAACATTATACTGAGTGAAAGAAGCCAGTTTCAAAAGAGAACATGTTCTATGATTCCATAATATAATATATGAAGTTCTAGAATCTCCTGAGATATATTAGAAATGCTCTATATTTTAGTAACAATGTGGACTATCTGGGCATGCATATTTTAAAAAAGATTTTATTTTTAGGGAGGGGAGAAGGGAAGGAAAATGAGAGGGAGAGAAACATTAATGTGTGGTTGCCTCCTGTATGCCCCTTATTGGGGACCTGGTCCACAACCCAGGCTTATGCCCTGACTGGGAATGGAACCTGTGACCCTTTGCTTCACCAGCCCACATTCAACCCACTGAGCTATATCAACCAGGGCTCTGGGCATGCATATTTATGCCAACTCTAAACTGTGACATTTAAGGTCTATACATTTTATTCCATGTAAATTACACTTCAATAAAAAAGTAAAAACTATTTTAAAACATTTGAAATAAAACACATTCTAAAAGGTGTTTATATCATAAGTTTAGTCAATTATTTCTTCTATGAGATGACAAAATATTTTTTTACCTTATTTTCTTAATATGAGGTTAATCAAACTTGCTTTCAAGAACATCCTGTAGTTTATTTTGATGTGAATGACACTTTTGGTTTAATCATCTTTTGTTTGTAATCCTTGTCTATTTAAAAGTTATTTCTGAATTGATTAAAGGATTCAATTTTTCCTCTTTCAGTGATCTTTTGAGTGCATATTTAAATACAGAGCAATATGACTTTTTAACTCCCACCTAGGTTGCAGGGAAGTTGTATACCGGATAATACTTCTTGGCTCTGTTGGGTTGACCTTTATATGGTTATTATTTTTTATTCTAATGCAAAAAAAAGCCAAAAGAAATAAAATGTTCAGATGTTAAATAGAAATCACTGATTTAACTGAATTACCCTTTAAGGTGCCCTTTATTTTTCATAGGTTGAAGTTACATTATGCGTCTTATGAACCAACTATAAGGGTGTTACTTGAGAAGCACCAAACTTTACTGAAGCAGAAAATGATGACCTCCTTGGAAAGAGACAAAGCCGCCAAGAAGGTAAAAAATCAGATACCTCACAATTATTTTTAACCTTTTTTAGAAATACTGGTTTTGTTCCTGAGATAAATTTAAAAAGTTTTCACCACTTTTCATGTTGTAAAAAATATGTATTTGGAAACATGCAGGAAAATGGTTTTATCAGTTTTAAATATTTTATCCATTTTATTTTATTAAGACATGCTTTAACCAAGTGTATTTGGTCTTTTATTGAATGTGAGCTTTAGCTAACTAAAATGGAAAACACCATTTGTGAGTCTTTGTGCTTGAATTTTAATTTTGTACTCTTGAGTGTTTGAATTGTATTAGTAATATTGCATAAAATGAGTTTAACAATAATTTACATTTTTATGGCATTTTAGGTCACACCTTCAGAGATTCATCTCCTTTCTCCTTTTTATCTAACCTGTTCCCCAGCCTTCCAGTAAGAGCCACCACTCTACATCTTGGCTTCCTGCGAGCTAGATTCAGTTTGTTCCTGCTTCTTGCCCTGTGGCCAGCTGAAAGTTTTGCTGCCCATCTTATTCTCCTTCTCCTCCTGGTCTCATGCTTCTTTTCCTGCTGTCCTTCTGCAAGAAGGAATCCATCAGTGACCTGGCTGTACATTCCCAAATGACCATGTGTACTTTGGCATCTCTGACAGACCACTTGGACTGAGTTTCACAATTCAAGACTATCAGGGCCTCCCAGGCATCCATGCTGGCAAGTGCCTGCAATCCCCTGCAGATTGTTGATTTCCACACCTGCAACCTGTCCAACTCTGGATCTGCCGCTCGGTTCTCCTGTCTCCAGTGGGAGGGGAATTTCTGTGGTTAGATCAAAGGCCATATTGAGAACACATTTAGGGCACATACAGTCTTTGCATCTCAAATTGCTCCTCACTGGTCTAGGTAAAGGAGCTAAGGACTGGGAGTGGAAGGTAGCCATGTGAACCTTCAGGTCAATTTACACGTAAGTCTGTTTTCTCACCTATTAAACAGACAAATAACTTGCCTTGTAGTTGACATTTATCTAAAATGAAAACGTTTAAAAAATTAACATCACTGTATGAGGCAGGGTTGAATTTTACACACTGCCATTAAGATGTTCAAAGAATTTTGTTTTTAGTATCTGCAACGTATTTTGTCCTTGAAGCACTACCTCTGCTGAAGGCAGAAGAAAACACAGCCTGTTATTAAAGACTGTTCAGATCTTTCTGGGTTACAACAGTCTCCGAGTGTAACGATGCAGCATGTTATAATAACTGACTGTTTAGCTATCAGTGTTAATTTTCTATTTTCAAGTAGCATCCTCTTCTCCACATCCTTTCCAAGATGAGTCCTAATACAAGGGGCACTTATGTGTCCATGTGACTTGAAGTTTACATGCTGTCCTTTCAGCCTTCCCTTTCTTTCTAGAGATGTGTGACTGGTTTGGCCATATTCCTGGTGTTAAGGTACATGGCTCTGGGTAGTTATTTTGACTGTGAACTTAATGTACCTTGTGAAATCCAAGACCTCTCTGCTGCAGCACCTGTGAGGTCCTTAACATCTGTGGCCTCATTGTCCTGACTCTCATTCTTGTTCTGGTTCAGTGCTTCAGATGTTAACATTTTCCTGTACACTATTGAGACATTGTGTGACTTCCGATTTCCCTACACTGCAAATATAATCATGGGCAATTTAGAAACCACCTAACATATATCTACATAGATACCTCCTTTAGTCAATTTTCACATTCCACCTGGAGATTATTATGTTTATCCAACACAGTGCAAAATATGAAGGTCTCTTTAAGGAGATGTCAATTTTCCTAGACGATTCCATGAAAAGCTAAGAGCAAGTATTGTCTTCCTGAACTACCTGGCTTTATGTGCCCTTTGCTTCCAGCTAGCCCCATTTAGATTTTTAGCTTGAGAGGTGAATCAGATCACTCATATCTGACCTCATGCTTTTTCTCCCTCTCAGGCTCAGAACCCTGTGTATTTCTTTGTTCTGTTGAATTGGATATCTTCCTGTCCTCTTCTACATCATTGGTCATCGCTCGACATCCTCACTTGTCCCAGACAGTTGTGATTTATACCTGTTATCTCAGGGCCATTATTAAATCTTCCATTTTTATCCTAAAAAATCTATTTGGAAAATCCTATTGAGGAAAATTTAAGAGTTTATTATCTAAAAAGGTGC
Source organism: Desmodus rotundus (assembly GCF_022682495.2). Taxonomy (NCBI): domain Eukaryota; kingdom Metazoa; phylum Chordata; class Mammalia; order Chiroptera; family Phyllostomidae; genus Desmodus; species Desmodus rotundus. Next base: position 190,749,111 of record NC_071388.1, read on the forward strand.
TGTTAGGATTTATAAATATCTTTTCTCTCTTTATCAATTCTGCTGTTCAAGATGGTAGATTCATTATAATTCTACAAAGTCAGATTTGAGTGGAGATGCCATTTCTGCCACCACAGGTTTCACTGTGGACAATGCTAAGACTAGGCGCTTGGGTGCTCTTCTAGATCTGCTTTATGGCTGTTGATGGAGACTGGATGTAGCTGCTGCCATTCTCAGGGTGAATTCTGTCTTGTGTATAGTTCCTCACATCACCAGATTTTTTGTTGACTATGCAAAATGTATACACATTATCGATGGAGCCTATGGAATATTCGTAGAATCCTAGTTACAAGAAGGGATTGTAGCGTCTTAACGTATACAGTGAAAGATGGAAGACTCACAATTCACTAAATCCAGGGTTCTGAGTGGCCAAAGTGACTGTTAGATATTCCGTACACCAGTCTAACCCTAGGATCAGTTAGCATATTCTCCAAATTAGGACAGAGAATATAGCCTCAGGCGTATCAGGTCCATCTTTGGAGAACACGCTGAAGCTACCATATAATAAGCTGAACAAACCCAATCCTATTTTTTTTCTGTTGAGTCATTTTTATCAGGTACACCCTAGGTATGCAGCCATGGATTAGCCTCTTAACTTGACTCTATTAGTGTGTTGTAAATTTGTGGAATAAATTTACCATGAAAATATATTGAAATGTAAATGAAAATATATTAAAGTATTTGAAAAGTTTCTCTATGATTGAAAATGGAAGATACCAATTTTTATGCTTATTTTTTATTATGTCTCAGTGTTTTGATGTAGTTATGCTCTGAGAATTCATTCACTTCTAACAAAACTTTTATGATATGAATTAAAACAGTATGAAGTACATTGTGTTTTCTATCTGAATCCTCAGCATTGCTTCCTTAAAAACCTTATTTTAATGAACATTGAGTTTATTATGTTTTTCTTTAAACATATACACCTCTCAAATATCTTGCATGAAGAAGGATTAGAATTTTTAAATTTTAAATGCTATTTAGTTTGTATATAAAAGACTGAAAGTATGCTGTGAGATCACAGAAATCTGTGTTTTCAGATTATTTTGATAGATAATAAACAGTGTAGCAACTTTGAAATATATTTAAATCTTTTAGGAAAATCTGTAATTTATTTATTTTAAGTTTGACAGATGTCCAACATTCTGATTTAGAGCCCCATATTTGAAATAAACATTTTTATTTGTTAACATGTATGTTTAATAAATTGTATTTTACCATTTTGGGGCCACAGGCCTCTAATTCAGGAGATACTCTAAAATATACATAAATATATATTCTTAGGTGTGTTTTCTGAGAAGATGTAGAAGCAATTACACTCCAACAACAAGTAAACCCTATTATCAGGTATTGGTTTCCAACAACCTTCTTTAATAAAATGAAATAGGGCTTCTTTCAGAAGTGGCTGATTGTAGACTGGGCAGGAAAAAACAAGATAAGTCTGGAGCATTTAGAGCATCTAGTTATGCTAGGAAGTTGGGAAATGTTCACATTGTAAGAAAAAGAAGAAAGAAGGGGTGGGGGTAGGGAGGAAAAAAGAAAAGAAAACAAAAAGTGAGGCATGTGAAGGGTTTGTTTTGGGCGACTACAGAGTTAGATGGAACCAACCAAATTTGTTTTGAGTGTGGAGCCTGACGATGCCATAGACACACCAAGAGGGTGAGAATACAGCTTTTACTTAGAAATTTGGGTTCTCTGGGGAAAACAGCACACACCTATCATGCAGGTCTGAAATGGCTGAGAGACCGAGGAAAGGAGACTGGCTTGGGGGTTTTATCGTGGTTAGGATTTGAGGCCGGGGTGAGAGTTCTCCTGTGCAAAGAGGGGCTTGTGAGGTTTAAATTGTCCACCAGCACTGAAGGAGGGAGCACTGAGGCCTTCTTACCAGCTTGCCCAGTTGTGGGACACACAGGGAAGTGGGAGTGTGAGCTCTAAAAGCTGGTAGCAGTCAGACATAAACAAATGGAGTCAGATAGGAATCAGCCTGAAAGAGCTTGCCATGGTCAAATTTGGAACAATTTGAGCAAGAAAACAAATAATACAGTATTGAATTATAACTCACAGTATAAAATAAATGTTCATAATGATATAAATAAATAGGGGATAAAAGAATAAAAGGGAGATGGAAATATCTCCTCAAAGAATTCCGGTAACGTATGTAGATAATCATTCTCTTGAGGAGGTGGAGCTTAATCCTTAAACTGTTAAATGTGGCTACACTTACTAACTTGCTTCCAAATACAGTGGAAATGGGGAAAAAAGTAACTACACTGGTGAAACCTGGCAAATAGTACTGCAGTAAGGTGATCAAAGTTAGTACCATCAGTGCTTAGTCACGTTGATAGCATGTGCCCTTGATGTGATGTGCTAATAATAATGGCACCTCTCCTCTGGGGAGTTCCTCCCCCAAACCCACAACTGCAGTCGAACTGTGAGAAAGCATTAGAGAAACCCAAATTCATGGACATCCTTTGAAATATTACCTGGCCAGTATTCATGGGATCCTGGAACAGAAAAAAGGATATTGGAAAACATTAATGAAATTAGAATAAAATATGGACTTATGTTAATAATAATGTTCCAATATCATTTCATTACTGGTGACAGAAGCCACGGTAATGCACGATGTGAGTGAGGGAACAGGGTGCAGAGTATACAGGAACTCTGTACTCTGTTTTTACCTTTCATGTAAATTTTATACTACTTTAAATGAGGTGTATTTAAAATTTTTATAATGCATTTGGCATCCAAGAATAGATATGAATTTTTCACTCTTTTTTTAAACCCAAACATTTCATGAGCACCAATCTATACATTTCAATTTATTATCTGCTCTTTTCTGTTAATAAAGAAATGCTGCTGCTCGGTGAAAGAAAGATTTGTGTATCTGCACATAATTAAACACATGGTATTTCTGTTGCATAATCAGATGCAGTGAGGGATGAGACAACTTTTAAGGCTGAATTGTAAATTTAAATCTATTGTTCAGAAAATACAGGGAATGATATGCTACCAAACTAACAAGTGTTCTTAATTACAATATGTGTTTAATAAAACAAGGAGTCTCTGTGGGTGGGAAATGAGCTAACAGTTTTAGGAATAACAGTAGTCTCTTCATATTTTACTTCCTAACTAATAACTACCTCATCTTTTATGGACATAAAGATCAATTAAGTTGTGAAGCAATTTGAACAGAGGAGAAACCTCTCTCAAAGTAAAGATCTGAATAATTATCATTCAAAATGTGCAGTGAGTATTCTTGATTTGGGAAACAATGCTGTGAAATAAATGTTTCAAATGCTTGCCCATATTAGGTAATACTTGCCTGTGGAATTTAGTTTAAAGCTAATAGTTACCCTTTTTTTGCCATTTATGTTTAAAATTTTTAAATACATAGGACTTAAAGAGATATTAATATTTTTTATATTTTGCAATCAATACTTAAAATACTGCATTTTAAAACTTTTTTGAGTCACTTAAAAAAGTTTGTAGCTTATAAACTTTTATAAAAGTTATAGTTTATAACTTTGTATCTTTGGATTTTATTTTTTAGGGTTCTGGACCTGGAACAAAATTAAAGCATATGGAACCAGGGCATAGTTACCAAGCTTCTAAAATTAGAGGTAAAAGAAATTGTGATAAAACTATAATTTAATACTGGCTGGTGATTTCACAACCTTGTCAGAGCTCAAACTTCTAGAGCTATTTAAAAGGGAATAAATGGTGTAGCTATTTTACAAATTAAAATGTTAATGAAAAGATCAAGGGGAAGTATAGATGTGATACTATATAGGTTAATTTTAGCGAAAAATCTAAGTAAATCATAACGGGAAGATTTCTGGCTGGGTAGAGTACCTGGTGTCAGACTAGTCTTCTCCCCACAAAAAAAAACCCCTCTAAAACTAGACTATATATATGTATATATATATGATGCAATGGAATATATGTATATGTGTGTGGGTATGTTAGTGTGTGTGCGTGTGTGTATAATGTTGGACAGTGGAAAATAGCACAAGTCACAGGAGGCAAGTGACAAGAAAAATGTATAAGTTGAGCTCCATCATCCCCATGACTTTGTGCCTTGGGAATTTTCCAATCTAAGCTTCACAGAGGTGAAGATTAAGAAGATTGTGGCACTCCTGCAAGAACTGAAAAGGCAAGCTGTGGAAGCAATTAGAATGTCGGAAAGAGCACCAGATGAGAGTCCTTCAAAGAGCAATGGTCCAGTTTGTGAAGGAGTTTACTGTGAGTCCTTAATTGATGGCTGGGCTACATATGCAAGACTACCTGAGACCTATCAGAGAGAAGAGATTCTATAGGAGTAAGAGGACACCAGAGATTCTAGAGGTCAAGTGGTGATGGAAGCCATTGGAGTTCTAGCCCCGCCTGGATGGAGAGACCTCTTTAACACCCCGGTAACAGTGTATTGACATTCAGTATCCTGTGTCCACCCTGTAAAGCCAAAAACAAAGCTTATTCCAAATTCCTAGAAGAAATAGAGTTTAGAGTTTGAATCTTGGCAAGTTAGAGAGCTTTGGGAAATACTTAGAGATTTCCATGGATTCACCATAACAAAGCATAAAATTAAGCCTTGAAATTCAGGGTGATCAAACACTTAAACTGCATGATACAAAAAGGCAGGCTGCCATGTGGAATGGGATCAATGGGGGTCAATGGGGCCATGCGAGAAGAAATGGGGTAAAAGGACTCTTGCCGGCCAGTTCTGAGGAAGTGCCATGCAGTTTTGGATTAAGAACTGGAGATCGTGGTGACACAGCTGACGGTGCTGGGAACTGCAGGAGACCTGCCAGCCGAGCACGGAGGACTGGGATTACTGGGAGGAGACAGAAGTGAGCTGTGGACTCCTGTTTTTTCCTTCCGGAGAGCAGTACTTCGGACTGGCATGCTCTGAGGCTGGCCTGACTGGGTGTGGGACTGGGGGGGTGGTGGGGGTGGCAGGCCTGTGTGTTTGTGGGTGTATCTTCGTGTCTAAAGGGAGTGAGATTTAACAATAGAATTCTATCATTTTTCTAAACCTGTATAACTTCTAATTAAATACTTCCTTTCCTTTTTACAAAAAAATTAAACTATGTGCTAGAACAAACATTAATACACTTCAGAGGAAGAGAGTTGTCTGTATGCTTTATCAGCTCTCAACTATATTGTCTTGTAAGTAATTAAAATTTTCTAGATATGTTATAGAAATGTGAAAATATGACCAACAATGAAGACAAAAAGCAATAAATGGAAACCTACACTGATATGGCTCAGATGTTAGATTTAGCAAATAAAAATATTAGGAAGGCTATTTTTAATATGATCAAGGACTTACAGGAAAAAATGACATCAGTAAGTGAAGAGATAGGGAATCATGGCAGACAAATGGAAACAAAAAGGAAATAGAAATTCTAGTACTGAAAAATACAGTGACTACAACAAAAGTTTATACTTCTCAACAGATTGCATGTGACAAAAATATCAGTGAATTTTATGAGATTAATAAAAATAATGTCATAAAGAGAAATAGGAGAAAACAAAGTAACATATATGTAATGAGAGTCCCAAAGGAGAAAAGAATGAGAATGGGACATAAAAATACTTAAATAAAAGATGACCGAAAATTCTCCAAGCTTGATGTACAACATCAACTTACATATAAGGAGAAAAAGCATCTAACTATAAACATAAAGAAAATCACACCTGGATGTGTCATATTTAAACTGCTGAAAATTTAAATGAGAAAATCTTTTTTTGTTTTGAATTCTATCTTATTTATTCATTTACTTATTGCTCTTCACTTAGAGTTGTCCTGCCTTTTTCCCATTGCTCTCCCGAGAAAATCTTGAAAGCAGCAAGGGAGAAAAGAAGTTACCTAAGGGGAACAATACAAACCCAAGGCTGATCTCACATGAGAAATAGTGAAAACTAGGAACAATGGAATGATAGCTTTAAAATGTGGCAAAATTTTAAATCGGAAATTTATATACAGTAAAAATATTCTTCAAATATTAGGGTGCAATGCAAATGTTAGGGCTGAGAGATTTTGTTGCAAGCTATTGTGACGTGCAGAAAATACTAGAGGGTTTTCTTTGCTCTGAAAGAAAAGAACGCCAGAAGGGAACTCAGACTTACAGAATGGAATACAGAGATTAGAAATGCTAAGTTCTAGTTAATATAAAGATTAAGTTTTTCGCTTCTTAATATCCTTAAAAGAAAATGACTGACCTCTACACTTTAAAAGTATGCCTTTTGTTGTTTGTAAATTATACCTTAATAAAATTGATTTAAAAAAAAAGAGTGATGGAAAATTCTAAATGATAGAAAGACTTTGAAATGGTAAATTTTCTTAATAAACATACTCTTGTGTTATTTCCAGATGACTATTCACTGTTTCTCTAATTAATTAAGGCTTACAAGAAATATGTAGCATTGTTATATTTAAAATGTTTTCCTTAGCTTTGGTTCAGTAGTTTCTTTCCTAACATTTTATGTTAAAGAAACATCAGTTATGCTCAGTGATGCCTAAAGAGACTATGCACATGGATGTTTACTGCAGTTATATCTATAGTAACAAATGATACAAGCAATATTAACCTCTAACCACAAGTGTTTAAATATAATTGATCATACAGTACTAGAAAGTCTTTAAAAGTCATGTGTAAGAAAGTACTCATCTTACTATGTTAATATAATTTTAAGGAATAAAAACATTTATGTAGTATGAGGGTTGTCTGTTAAATATGTGTGTGGAAGAATGATTGGAGGATGAACAAAATGTTTACATAATTTTCTTTGTGCGATGTGATTATTTTCTACATTTTTTGCTTACTGCATTTGCTTATATGTCTGTTTACATTAAAAATTATGTTTCATATGGTATTTGTCCCTCACCGCATGGCTTATTTCACTTAGCATAATGCTCTCCAGTTCCATCCATGCCATTGCAAAGGGTATAAGCTCCTTTCTCTCTGCTGCGTAGAATTCCATTGTGTAAATGTACCATAGTTTTTGGATCTACTCATTTGCTGATGGGCACTTAGGTTGCTTCCAGTACTTGGCTATTGTAAATTATGCTGCTATGAACATTGGGGTGTATAGGTTCTTTTGGATTGGCAGACAATTGTAACTGAATAAAAAAAATTGTTTCATATGTAGATAACCTTTAAGTATATAATCAGATATAAATAATGAGAAGATAATATGAAATTATCATAATCTTAGAAACTCTAGCTTCCAAAGTGACTAAAGATTGTGAGTGAAAAATAATATAAAAAGGCCTAAAGCTGGAGTGTCATTCATTTTCAGCAGGGGCCACATCAGCCTTGAGGTTGCCTTCAAAGGGCCAAATGTAACTTTAGGACTGTGTAAATGTAACTACTCCTTAACTAGGGGCAAAGAGCTCAGCACTGCCGCCGGGTAGAAACAAGGTGGAGGGCCAGATTCGGCCCCTGGGCTTTGTGTTTGCCACTTGTGGCTTAAAGGTTGAGGAACTTTGTACATTTGGTTGATGCTCCATCAGTTAATTTCTAATGCTACATTTTACTCTAATAGTTTGATTATATACATTTATTCTTGACATCTCTATTAATATAAACTAATGGTTTAGATGACTCCTTTGTGAAATCATCTCCTGGTATTTAATGTAATTAAAAAATGAACACATTACATGTTTTTCTAAGATGACATTTATAAGTTACTTTGAATATCAAGTTTGTAATTATATTTTGATTGATGATATTTTGAAGTGGCTTTTGATCAAAGGGAATACATTCCTATCCAACATGAAGAAATAGCTTCTTTTAGTTGAACAATTCTAGTGATGTGAATAAAATTAATTTCTTAAATCCTGTACTGAATAATTTTTGTGCTCCTCATGGAACGCACTCCAGTGCTAGATGTAGGACTTGCAGTACCTTTTCCTGTGCTTCTGGTGTCAGCATTTGACTGTGTGATCTCAGTGTCTGTCGTCACTCTGTCTGCCGGATCAGCCTGGGTCCTTGCTTCGCCAGGGATTGTAATTTGAGAAGCAGTTGGCTTTATTGGTTAAGTGGTCATCCCTCATGAAGACTGCGGTCCTTCACAATAATTTTCATATATTTAACACCTCCCCTCTTCCTTTGCTCATTTTAGTTTAATTTTTAAAATATTTTATCTATTTTCTTTCTGTCACTCATCTATCCATTTACTTCCAGCAGTAGAAATTTTTAAGATTAAAATTGTGTTCCCTCTGTAGTTAGGGGAAAATGAATTGATTGTCAACTGAACTTTGTGAAAAGGAAAGGTTAATTGTTATTTAATTCAAATTTAAGGAATAAGACAAATATTGGACTCATTTGGAGTACAATTATTAAAGAAACTTAAACATGTCATATTTTTGGACTAATCAGAGTGGGATACTAATTTTAAAATGGTGAAATATACTCAAAATGTTATCCATTTAATTGCTACCACCAGAAAGAATATTACTAATACTTTAGCACTTAACTATCTCACCTGAAAGCATTTTCAATTCTATATTTATTATATGGCATGTAGAATAATAGAAAAATTCCTAGGAGAAATAGTGAATTATCATTTACTAGATATTTGAAGTCACAATTTTATACTATTTTTTATTGTTATGAAAAATAAAATGTATCAAATATTTACAAGAAACCACACAAAAAGCACTTAAGTATGCATATTATAAAATAAAACTTTTTGTGCAGATTATTACTTTCAAAAAGTTTATGAATATGCTGGTTTTGATTGCTATATTTGTGTTAGTTAATTTATATGACTTTGATTTCCTATAAGGTTGCAATTTGAATGCAATTTTTCCTATTTCAAAAGCAGGTTGTAAAGATACATATCATTGTATTTTAATATAACCTGTAATTTATGATGGGGAATTGTGAATTCAAAATAAACAGCTAGCAACTGGAAATGTTTGGCGAGGTTTAAAGCTGGAAGTGCACTTCAGAGCTTCACAGAGGAAATAGGTGTCATGCGTGGAGAAGTATTCCTGAAGGTTTTTAGTTTAATTTTGAAGTTGGGTATCTTGCTGCTGCTCAAAATTGAATTACTAGATGCTAATTTTGAATAACTATATAGAGTTTATGGTCTACTTTAGAAAGATTTACTAATATTTCAAATATAACCTCTTCTGCTTTACCTTTATTACAGTTTTGAATTCCAGTTAGATTTCCTCATGCTAGCTTACATCTGTCCTAATCTTAGATATTTTCTAGTTATCTTTCTGGGCTGGTTATGGATAATTGCTTTAAAACCCCTTTTTCAGTAAAATAATTCTCCTTTCAGCTGTGTATAATCTACAGGGAAGTTAGGGAATGGCATATTGGAGATACTTAAGTATTTATGTGTTACATGAACATATGAGGTCTGTCCAGAAGGTATCCGGCCATGTAATATGTAAAATTGTGACATTTATTGAAGAAAGATATAAGAAACATTGTACATAGGACAATGGCGCCTCAGTCCCCTTCAAAGTAGGCACCTTGGGACCTCACACAGTTTTTCCAGTCACCATCAGCTGCCTTGTCTTATTTTCCAGAATCTCATCAATGATCTGAAATCTCTTCCCATTCAAAGGTGATTTTGGTTTTGGGAAAAGCCAGAAGTCACATGGCACCAAATCTGGGATGTAAGGGGGTCGAGTCGCCTGGGTGATTTGATGTTTTGCCAAAAATCTCTGCATAGGACGTCAAGCATTAGTGGGCACATTGTGGTGATAAAGCTGCCAGTCACCAGTTGCCCACAGCTGTGGCCTTCTGAATTATCTGAACAGTTTCTGCAGAAGAATGTTCAAGCTTAATGCAAAATCTGATGCAGCTCTACTCAGTCATTTTGAATGTGACGGTCACACAGACCACGTGCTCACTCAACCGTGCCTATCACCCCCGCAGACTAGTACAGTGAAGTGGTCACTGTTCACAGGTGCACATTTCCAGTTTCCTTGGCTAGGGGGTTACATTGATGTCACTCAAACCTTTCTTGTTATATTAACAATGGCCGGTCTTTTTCTGGACAGACTTTATATTCATATATTTTTCATATTTAACTAGGGACCTGAACGTGTTTGGTTAATGTTGGTTGAATATGTGTATCCATGAAGGAATAGTCGAATGGGTGAAATTTATCACTGGAGTTACAATAAATAAAATTTTGGTAAGCAAAAATGTGTGTATTTGTCTATTAAACATTTGCTTTATTTCTCTTAAGGATTCGTACCTTCCTTAAGATGTTGATTGTGTCCAAGTAGCTTAGGAAATTGCGTAGCCCCAGTTAATACTATAGGCCTTGTTATTAATAAGCATTAGATGATTAACATGAGGCTTTCATGATGGAGACATGAGCTTTGCTAGTATATTACTAAACAGGAGGAGGTGCTGTCTGGACTATGAAATTTATATGCAGTTAACTATGAATGTGACACAGACTTTAATGTCTGAGACTTTCATTTTTTCTACAAACCTTTGTGTAAAAGTAATGTTTACCTGATGGAGAGTGGAAATTATGTTTATTCTTGCTACACTGATAAATAAGAAATGTTATTTTTCTGCCAATTCCACATACATTCTGCAGTTGATTCTTATTTTTTGGTTCCAAATGTTGACATTTCCCCTAAAATATTATTAAAGTATGAATCTTTGTAATTTGCATGTGGAACAACTTCATATAATCATGAACCAAATTCTTGGGTTTTGACTTTCATTTTTTATCCTTACCATTTTTTGTTTGTTTGTTACTTTTTATTTTATTTTGCTTATGAAGTGGTGCTTAGTAATATTTTGCATACTACCTGAGATCTGCTTGTACTCCTAGAATTATCTGCTGAAATCTTGAGTTTCTCTTCCCTGTAGTTATTACTGTACAAATTCTCCTAGTTTCTAACGGAAATAAAAGTAGTAAACATCACAGGACTGTTGACAGGATTTCAAAACACACGGAGGGTGTATTCTGGTGGCTGTGATAAAGGTCAATTAGGCATAAATGGTAATTATTATCATTATTAGGTTGTCACCCTTGGTCATTGAGGAGGAAAACAATATTTTTTTAACCTCAACAGCTGTAGTTGCCTTTTCCCCGCATTTGGACTTCCCTGATGCTGAGGGGCTGTAACTAGCAGCACCATTGAGGGAGGACAGGCTATTTGGATGGATAGCCAAGTGTTTGAAGTCTTTCAGGAACTTTCCTGTAAAGCTAAGTTATACAATACTCTGTTTGTATTTACTGTGGGGGGTATTTTGAGGATTTTCTCCTTTTTTGTCTGGAACAGGTAGTGAGTAGGAAAAATTAATTGGGTAAAGAGAGAAACTAAATACCATCCGTGTGTCCCCCTGCCCTTGTAGCCTCTGGGCTCTTTGAGAGCTTTCACAGTGAAACCATCCCAGTATTTTTGTGTTCATTGTCTTTTCTTTATTATAAATCTAGAATTAGAACATTGAGTTATTTCTTTTATTTACTAAGGGTTATGACCTTATTTTTTAATTTGAAATCAGCTTCCTGTTTAGACATACAGGAGAAAATTATGTATATTAAAACATGTATATGTATATGGAAGATGGAAAAAAGGAAATATTTTTCCTATCACTTTTATTTTTCCCTCAGATGATTCCATTAGGACTGTTCTTTATGTCCAAGAGAGTGTGGAGACCAATTTTACAACTACATTGCAATATTACCCTGTGTTTCTCTTTTTGTTTTCCTCAATGTTTCAAAGCATAGAGAATAATATTTTATTAATGCAATATTCTTTTAAAAATCTCGTATTTCTTATCCAGCTCCACTTGGGAGATTTCGTTATTGCTTACCATGCTGTCCTTTGACTCTCTTCTACTTTGTTTATAAATACAAGTAACTTCATGATAACGCGAATTTGGATATAATGTAATTGCAGATTGGCTTCTGTGCCTTCTAACTGCCTTGCCAAGCTATTTCACTAACCTTGCAGTAATGCCACCTGCATTTTTGGGTAATGAATTTGAGACTTCACTCATGACATTTTGGTATGGCTTTAATATTATTAGGTAAAAATAAAGGTATCGTGACTTTGGCTCCCATAATAAGAATAAATGTATTATCTTGTAGTTGTTTCTGACTCTGAAACTGACTATGAACCAGAAGATCCTACTCAGAAAGGCCTTGTTCGTGAAGCCAGGGAACAAATCAAATGTAAGACAAGGATGAAGGATAATACAAAGGTATGATATTTGTTTTCGCTGCCATTAATTTATACTTAACTCTCAGATCTTCAGATCCATGGACACACAGGGTGTCATTATTTTACTGTGAAAGTTGTTGAGGGCTTATATGCTTCGAGCCCCTTGCTGTAGAGGTAGAAAGTGGATGTCCTCAGATGTTACATAGCTACTGGAGGGACGCACACTGTGTGGTGGTGGAGACAGCTCTATGAATCCCTCCGCCATGTGGCCCAACTTAAACGTGGCTATGTCTGCTCGCCTGCTTGCTTTTCTGCTTCAGATACCTCTGTCCAAAAGAAACAACTCCCAGATGATTTCTTACTTATTCATTTGTTTTTTATTTTTATTTTTTATTGACTTTCAAGTGCAGTTGTCTGCATTTTCCTCCCACCACTCCCTCCACCCCAGCTGTCCCCTCCTCTCTCCCTCTCCCATGATCCCACCCCCTCTTGGTTTTGTCCACGTGTCCTTTATAGTTGTTCCTGAAAGCACTTTTTATTTATTTTTTCATAGTATAATTTCACACTATTTTTAGTCTTCTTTAAAAGTAGAATGGAAAGAATTAAGTCCCATTTAAGAATCTCCTTACATCTGATCTGAGTGCCTTTGCTTTGCAATCAAGCTGATAGTTAAAATCTTCTATAATGATTAAAGAAAATTTTGGATTACAAATGACTGGCCAGGCCCTGGCTGTTGTGGCTCAGTTGGTTGGCGCGTTGTCCAGGATACCAAAAATAGAGGTGGGGTAGGGAGGGAAAGACATCGATGTGAGGGAGACACATTCATTCATTGTCTCCTGTCTGGGGGCGGATCCCGCAACCTTTTGGTGAACAGGATGATGCTCCAGCCAACTGAGCCACCAGGCCCGGGCTGGTAATTCTTTTTTTTTTTTTTTTTTTTTTTTTGTGGTATTCGGATTAATATTTTACTGTTACTTCATTATCACTATCAATTTATGGATTTATGGTATTTGTGGTAGACCCACTTTTCTAGTCAGACTGCTTCCAGCTTCCCCCCATGCCGGCAATCCCCTATCAGGGCAGACCTGCTCCTTTTGCCACCATAACGCTTCCCCACTCCTTTACCTGCCTTCAGTCTGAGTCTCCGCCAAATAAACGGTGGTGGTGGGTGACTGTGGCTGTCAGTACGTAGTGCTTGTTCTGATTTGGGTAATGCTTGTTTATCTGCACAGAGGTTACCAGCTCGGGGAGCAAAGAAAGCATTCCGAACAGTAAAGGAAATAATAAGAGTGAAGGATACGGGTGTGATGATGGTGATTGTCATCAGGGACGTTTTCATCTTCTAATGGCCTAGGCATTCTCTTTCAGGTGGAAAGTCATTCTTAGAAATGGGTTTTTGATTCACTCCCTAAGTGCTTATGACTTGTGAGACTTTATGTTAGTAAGGCAATGTGATAAAAAGCTACTAAAATATAGGCCAAGTATATTATATATTTCTGCACAGAATATTATTTTTGGTGTTGCATTAAAATATTTAATATAATAATAACTGCAACATGATAGAGAAATTCAGGCCTTACAAAAGAAATAAAGTGAAGAAATAGGGAACTCTTCCTCTTTACACTGATTAATCATTGTTACTAGTACTTTAAAACGATTTTTTCTTTTCCAGCAAGTTTGTACATTTTGACCAGTACCTCCCCAATTTCCCCACACCTGTGCCCCTGGGAACCACCACTCTCCTCTCTCTTTATAAGTGTGGTATTTTTAGGCTCCTCATATAAGTGATGTCATACACTATTCTTTATCTGTCTGACTTCACTTCACTTAGCAGAATGCCGTACAGGCCCATTTGTGTTGTCTCAAATGGCAGGATGTCTTTTCTCATGGCTGACTAGTATTCCATCCCACTGGGTGTGTGCGTCCCACATCCTGTTTATGCACGCAGTGAGCATCCATTGACAGATACTTAGGTTGTTTCCAGAGCTTGGATACTGTGACTAATCTTGCAGTGAAACTTAAGAGTGCAGATATTTCTTCAAGATCCTGTTTTTCTTTCCTTTTGAAATATATCTGGAAGTGGGATTGCTGGGTCATATAGTAGCTTATGTGGAGCATTCTTTCATGCACCTGTTGGCCATTCATGTGTCTTATTTTTGGGGGCAAATATTCAGTTTCTCTGCCTGTATTTTACTTAGATTGTTTATTTTTTGTTATTGAGCTTATGAGGATATATATATATTCAGATATTTACCCCTTATCAAATATGTGGTTTGCAAATATTTTCTCCCATTCCATTCATTTTGTTGACTCTTTTGCTATGCAGATTTTTAGTTTAATGTAGTCCCAATTGTTGATTTTTTTTCTTTTGTTATGCTTTTGGAGTCATATTAAAAAATATCATTGATAAGACCAGTGATATGGGGCTTTTCCCCTATTTTCTCTAGAGGTTTTATAGTTTCAGGTCTTATGTTTAAGACTTTAATCCATTTCTAGTTTATTTTTTGAAGATGGTATGAGATAGGGATTCAATTTCACTTTCCTGCATGTGGTCATACAATTTCTCCATTATCATTTATTGACCCATAGAGTATTCTTGACTCTTGTCAAATATCTGTTCACTGTTTATGTGGAAGTTTATTTCCAGTTTGTCTGTTCTGTTTGTCTGTGTGCCTATTTTTATGTTCCTACTGTTTTGGTTACTATAGCTCTGTAGTATAGTTTGAAACCAGTAAAGTGGTGCCTCCACCTTTATTCTTCTTTCTCAGGATGGCTTAGGCTATTTAGAGTGTTTTGTGGTTCAGTATAGATTTTAGGATTTTTTGCTTTTTCTGTGAAAAATGTCATTGGAATTTTCATAGGGATTGCACTGAGTCTGTGTATGGTGTTGTGTAACATTTCACTGGGCCAGGAGACTATAGAAAGGGGCTGACAACTCCATCATTATGTTAAGAGCGTATTAAGGGAACTTATGGGGTGTGTCTCGGGCAGCAGCAAGATGGCACGGATCTCCTCCTCCGTGCTTCATGGTGGGTGCGAAGGTGTTACACAGGACAGGGTGGGACGGATAGAGGTACTGGGGCACGGCCTGCCTCAGAGAAGGGGAAGATGCCTTTCCTGCTTTCCCAGGGAAGGGCAACAGCCCGTTCCAGGAACCAGCACACCGCGTGCTGTGGGGCGTAAGGGAGGGGTGGACCAGACAATCTCTGAGGGGCTTTCAGGGAAGCAGTCTCTGGTCCGGCCAGAATCTAGCTGGCAAGGCTTGCAGAGGTCAGGCAGTGGTCACATCATGGAATAGTTTCTCCTCCACACAGCTTTTGGCCGTATGGACATTTTAACAGAATTAATTCTTCTGATTCATGAGAATGGGAATATCTTTCCATTTGTGTCTTCTTCACTGTCTTTCATCAATGTCTTGTCGTTCTCATTATACAGATTTTTCACTTTTGGTTAAATTTATTTCTAACTAATTTATTGTTTTTGATGCTGTTGTGAATAGGATTGCCTTTTACTTTTTCAGATATTTTGTTGTTAGTGCATAGAAACAACTGATTTCTTTATGTTGATTTCTTATCCTGCAAATTTACTGGATTAGTTGATTAAGTCCCAACAGGTTTTTCATTGAATCGTTAGCATTTTCTATATGTAAGATTATAAAGCCTGTGGATAAAGACAGTTTTACTTTTTCCTTTCTGATTTAGATGCCTCTTATTTCTCATCTTGCCTGCGTTCTCTGGCGGGACTTCAGTGCTGTCCTGCACAAGTGCTGTGAACTTGTCTTGTTCCTGAGCTGAGAGGAAAAGTTACCAACCTCTTACTGTTTATAGTATAATGTTATCTGTGGGCATCTTGTATATGGCCTTTATTATATTAGGATTTGTTTCTTAAATATGCAATTTGTTGAAGGTTTTTATCATGAAAGGATGATGAAATTTGTTGAATCATTTCTTGCATTTATTGAGATGGTCATATGACTTATATTTCACTTTATTACTGTGATACCACATTTACTGATTAGCTTACGTTGAACCATCCTTACAACCCAGGGGTAAATCCCATTTGATCATGGTACGTGATTTTAGTGTATTGTTGAATTCAGTTTGCTAATATTTTGTTGAGAATATTTGAATTTATGTACGTCAGGGATCTATCGGTCCATAGTTTTTTTGTAGTGCCCCATTATGATTTTTGTATTAGGGTGATGCTGGGCTTGTAAAATGAATTTGGGAGTGTTCCATCCTCTTCAATTTTTTGGAAGATTTTGAGACGGATTGGTGTTAAATGTATAAATATAAGATAGAAATCACCAGTGAAACCATCTGGTCCTGACCTTTTCTGTATTGGGAAGTTTCTGATTACTTATTTATTCTGCTTCTGTTAGTTTGTTCAGATTTTCTGTTTCTTCATGATTCTTGGAATCTACCCATTACTTCCATATTATCCAAGTTGCTGGCATGTAATCAATCATTCATAGTAGTCTCCTGTGACCCTGTGGATTTCTGTACTGTAAGTTGTAATATCTATATCTTCTCTTTCATGTTAGATTACCATATTTTGCTGTGTATAATGTGCACTTTCTTGCCCAAATTTTTGAGGAAAAAGTAAGGATGTGCATTATATATGGGTAGTACTAATTCCATATCTATATAAATGTTTTTAATTCTTTTATTTATGCTTATGCATTAAAAGTATAACTCTAGAAAGCTATAACAATATCTGTATGCAAAATAATACCCTGGAATATGATAATTGGTTTTGTTTCTAAATAAAATAAATAAAAAATTGAATTAAAAAATTAAAAAGATTTTTTTTCCTGAAAGTTTGGGCCAAAAACATGCACAGTTTACATGGGACATGGCAAAATATGATATATTTATTTGAGTCTTTTATATTTAGTCTTGCTAAAGGTTTGTCAATTTTATTTATCTTTAAAAACATTGCTTAGTTTTGATCTTTTTTATTGCTTTTCTGGGCTTCTAAGGCCATGAGGAACTCGTCTTGAAGTTTCATTTGCAGAACATACTTACTTAAGCTAAATATTATTTCGGTTGTATTTAGGAAATCTGGTGGAGGTTATGGGGGTTTTCTAAAACTCATTTCCACGGACTACTTTAGGAGCATTCTAGACTGTCTTTAATGGTCCACCTGCGTGGCATTGAATATGTCTTCCTGAAACGCGCCCCTACAAACTGGTCTTCTTTAGACAGCTGTGTATCTTTACTTCTCAAGTCTGTGAGCCATCTGGCTTTCTGATATGTAACAGTAATTCCTCTATGTATTTCTGTAACGTTGTAAATCCCTTCTATAAGGTTGAGTCAATGTGAGACTATACTTTAAAGTTAATTCTTGTGTTTTAAATTATTTTATCTTGAATTAAGGTAAACAATTTGTGTAAACCCTGGGAAAGCAGTTTTCTTCTGTCTTTAAGCTAATCATTAGGTTACTAGTCAGTATTATTAGTTTTGTAAAGATAACTCTGTATTATAACACAACTTCCTCTACCTGTGAAATATATTTTACTCTAAGGGAAGTAATTGCACAATTAACTGACTACTTTTATAATCACATTAGTCACAGTTAGGAGAAAAAAAATTGTTGCTTTAGTGAGACACTGAATGGTGATTATACATATGAAACTTTCAATGTGCCAGTGTATTAAAGAGAGACAGAATGGAAGAATTCAACATATCGTGAATCTGAATAGTTTTAAAAGGTAATATTTATGTGTAGAATTTATTTTTCACTATAGAGGGGGAAATCATCAGCATTAACTATAGTTCAAAGCTGTTGTTTTAATGACTCCTTCAAGACTTAAATTTGGAGCTTATAGCAATCATAGTTCCTATGTATTCCAACTTACATATATTAAAAATCTACCCCTCACCTTGTGTCCTGACCTGTGTACTCAGTAATTATGCAGGAAAAGTGAAAAATGGACCACTATTGAAAGTAAGTCAAGAAAGTGAGGAGAAAATTAAGAAAGATAAGGGATTGCTAACTTGTTCTTTCCAGCCTTTCACTACTAAATTTAATTCTTAGCATCTGTCTGGTTAGAGTATAGACATGCCCTTCTAAATGAAACTCCCTATCTAGGCTGTTATGCTTCTGCACGCAACAGATTTATGTTCTTACTACCCCTTTCATACTTCTGCTAGAAGGCATGTTTTAAAGCATTGTAGAGATATTATCAATGAGGCATAGGTATGTCTTCTCCAAAAGGGTGGTAACAGAGGACACATGGGCAAGGCTATATAAACATTACAATGCACACAATGAAGCTGTAACAACAGCTCATAACTTAAATATTTAAATGTTGTTAAAGGATAAAAGAACAAATACCTGTTATATTTTGGGAAATATTTATATTTTCATACTTAAATAAAATTAAAAAATCTTACTAAAAGAATAGTTACAAAGCTTATGCATACTAAAATGTTTAGATTGCTTACCTAGGCTTAACCTGATTTAGCAACAATTATTCGGAACCTATTTTAAGAAAAAAATTTAGCTGAAGTTGAAATGTTTTCCTTAAAGCAGCTTTTAAGTTCAATGAATAATTTAAGTTACATTATTTTTAGTGAATTACTTCTGTTTATTAATCAATAACACATGTTATCTAAGAATGGCCTTTCAAAATTTATAGCTTATACTACCAATATACAATAGCTATTAAAATAACTGCTTTCTAATAAGCTATGAATGAGTTTTCATATATTTTCCCATTTATCTTAACGTCTTTTAGGCCTTTAGAAATTATATAATTATCTTTTGATAAGTGAGGAAGAGAATATTTTTTAGCTTCGATGTAGAGTTTTCATAATATATCTTTGCATAAGTTAACTATCATAACCGTTTTCCCTTCAACATAGCACCTGTTAACTACTGTGGCATGTTCTTTGGTTGAAGCTGTTTATTAGAGTATGAATTACTTTGAACCCTAATCTGTATTTGAAACCCAAGTCTGCCACTTATTACTTGTACAAACCTGGGCAAATACTAAACTTCTATGCTTCCAACAGTATAAGCTGGGAAGAATAGTACGTGCATGTAAGGGCTTTTGTCACAATTTAATGAAATAATATATGTAATATATTTAGCATAGTGCCTATTTAGAACTGATACTGATGAGATGATTGAGATGATGGTGTTTCTATGGGAGAGATTATTTACCTGAATATAAATAATACTTAGTTGTTAATACTATTTCATTTTTGTGTGTGAAATATGATATAGGTGACTCTTGATAGAAGTCTATTAAAACTTCTAGACTCATTCCTTTTAACCATCTTTGTCACTTTATTACATATTCTATGACTTGAATAATTAGGCAGTGGCTTTCTGTGATTGTAGGTGTGGTTTCCCTAATTCAGACTGCATGCAAACTGAGATAAGGAAAGTAGAGCATAAGGGAGGCTAGTTTGATGTTCTAACATCTGCATTTTTCTGTATTGTGTTAGAAAATGCTGTTAGGTTTATAAACATGGTATATACCTCTCAACTTCTTTAGGAGCTATTCTATACTTTGAGTCACTTCACAATTTACATCTTATTTAATATCTATGCTATGACATCCATCAGTGATTATATAAAACAGATTACAGTTTACATATAATGGAAATAGGATGTGCAGATAAAGGGTTTCTTCAGCTCTGACACGACAGTGTGCAACATCGTGACGGGTGTCCACACTGGTGATGGTAACGGTACCCTTCAAGAGCAGCTACACGCTCTTACTTGCTGATACTTTGCATTTATTAGAGGAAGTTTAGTTACATTTTTGCATAGTATTCTTGAATATTGCTGTGTATTTATTTATTTCTTTGCCTTAAGTACCACTGTGAGTTTGGCATCCAACTCTAGATCTGGCTGATATTTTGCCAGTAATTGTGAATATTACATTAGGATGTTAAGTCATTCTATTTATCAGATACAAAGTTGCTAAAATGGAGATTAGTTTTCTATTTGTTCAGAGTTTAGAAATGTGGGAGGCAT
Source organism: Desmodus rotundus (assembly GCF_022682495.2). Taxonomy (NCBI): domain Eukaryota; kingdom Metazoa; phylum Chordata; class Mammalia; order Chiroptera; family Phyllostomidae; genus Desmodus; species Desmodus rotundus. The sequence goes on from NC_071388.1 coordinate 190,769,305, forward strand.
TAAAAAGTCTGTAACCATGTGCAAATGGGAGTTTTAGTGCCTATAATTTGGTGATAATGTTGAATGTCTTCCACAGTTGAAATAATTCATTAAAAATCCCTGAGGGGACATATTAATAAAAATACTTATTAATAAAATCCTGCCATACTAAATACATAAGGATTAGCCAATGTGTTTATAAGTCTGTTCTGAGTAGAAAATCAAATATATAGAAATATGTTATTATACTAAATATAAAGAATAAGTAAATGTGAATCAGAATAAATGCAATTAAGAAATACAAATTATTCTCAGGTTTATAATTCTATTTATTTTGAATTATGCATATGCATAGATTATTTAGAAAATACAAAAATGAGATTATGATAAAAATGCTCAGGGTTTTAAAAATTAAAGTTAATATTAGTTTCTACATGACATTTCAGAATAACAACTTTATGGAATATGGATTTGTCCATTAAATATACAAAAATTTAAAAAGTAAATATTTTCAAGTAAATCTTAATTTAAATATATATAATTATAATATATATTATATATAAATAACAAAGTAATATATAATGTATGGAGTTTTCTGTGGCTTGCTTTTTTCATTTGGTGTTTTGTTTCTGTGATTGTTCATGTTACTACCTATGGCTATAGAGTTTGTTTCAAAATACTTCCCGATTCTGTGCTAATACATGCTCGGGTTGTTTTCAAAGTCGTGGTCTAATAAACAATGCTGGCATGAGCGATCTTCTGTGTGTCCGCGTGTACACATACAAGGTTTTCTGTAGGACACTAATCTGGGAGTGCAATGGCTGGATCACTGCGGATGAGGATTTGACGAGATAGTGGCATATGCTTTTCCAAATTAATTAAACATGCTTACAAATCCACAGTTTCTATTACTCTAAACCCATCTAGCAGTTAGTATTACCAGGGCTCTTGATTTCTGCCAATCTAGTAAGTAAAATATGTTACCTATTGTGTCTTAATTTTCATTTTTCTGATTAATAATTAAATGAAACGTGTTCTTTGTTTATAGGGAATTCATATGTTAGCTTCAATGAAATATCAGTTAATAAATTTTGCCCATTTTTCTATTAGGTTATTGATCTTTTATTTGCAGTGCATCTTAGATACTAATTTTTGATCAATTAAATGAATGTAGATATATTGCCCCAGATGGTGACTTATATTTTCTGTTTTTACAATGTCTTTTAATGAATAGAAGTTTTTTATTTTGTCATGTTTTACTACCAAAATAAAGTTTTTATTTTTAAAAAAATAATTCAGAAAAAAGTTTTTCATTTTAATGTAGACAAATTTGTCAATACTTTTTTATATAGTAAAATTTATTGATACTTCCTTGAGATTCTATCCTATCCCAAGGCCAGAATGCTTTGCTTGTATATTTTCTTTTAGTGTTTTTGTTTATGATTTATTTTTCCCATCATCAAATATTGCAGTATGTAATTCCTAAAAAGATAGACATTACCTTACATAATAACAATACATATAATTATTTAAATCAAGAAATAAACATTTTTACTACTATATTCAATCTACAGAATTTACTAAATTTTGCTCTGTTCTGCTATTGTCTGCAATTTTTAAAAAAAATTTGTATTTTGAGACTTCCAATAAAGATGGACGCGTAGGTAGACACACTTCACCTCCTCATGCAACCATAGAATTGCAACCAGATCTCCAAACTAACACCCATAACTGTCAGAAAATCGAGCTGAATGGAAGTCCAACAACCAAGGGTTTGTAGAAGACACATTCATCTAGATGTGCAGGAGGGGTGAAGTCACCGAGATAGGTGGAGAGGCAGTGTGGTGGAGAGGCGACAGCAGAACAGATGGGAGGGATACATTCGGTGCAGGTGATCCCAGCCTCAGGCCTCACAGCCCAGGGTGCCAGCACTGGGAAGATAGATCCCCGTTACTTCTGACACTAAAAACCGGTGGGGGTTAGGGTGGCAGAAGAAACTGCTGGATTTTCGCCACTAAAAGGACCAGCACAGTCTTAGGTATGCAAACCCACCCACTCCAGGATTCCCCACTGGGGCAGCAGCTGGAAGGGTACCTGTTGTATATGGGAAGGGGGTGAAAAGACTGGAAACAGAATGAGCACCAGGTGAACTGCCAGAAACCAGGTGGTGGCATCGTTCCTCTCTAGCCCCTCCCCACACAGACACAAAGCAAGTGGTGAAGCGGGTGCCCTACCCTAGCAATTACTTAAGGCTCCGCCCCACACAATTTACAGGTGCTTTTTTTTGAGATAGGCCATGCTACTAAGATAGGGAATAGAAGCAGCTCTACCTAATACACAGAACCAAACACAGGGAGGCTGCTAAAATGAGGAGACAAAGAAAGATGGCCCATGTGAAAGAACAGAACAAAACCCCACAAAAAGAACTAAGAGAAATGGAGATAGTCAATCTATCAGGTGCAGAGTTCAAAACACTGGTTGTCAGGATGCCCAGAGCACTCCTTGAGTATGGCAAAAAAATAAAGGAAGAAATGAAGGTCACACTAAGTGATGTAAAGAATAATCCACAGGAAACCAACAGAGAAGGGAGGGAAGCTGGGATTCAAACCAACGATTTGGAACATAAGGAAGAGATAAATGTTCAACCAGAATAAAAAGAAGAAACAATTAAAAAAAAATGAGGATAGGCTTAGGAACCTCTGGGACATCTCCAAATGAGCCATATCTGAATCATAGGGATGCTAGAAGGAGAAGAGGAAGAGCAAGAGCAAGAAATTGAAAACTTATTTGAAAAAATAATGAAATAAAACTTCCCTAATGTGGTGAAAGAAATAGACATACAAGTCCAGGAAGCACAGAGAGTCTCAAACAAATTGGACCCAAAGAGGAACATACCAAGATACATCATTATTAAAATGCCAAAGGTTAAAGATAAGAGAGAATCTTAAAAGCAGAGAGTTACCTACAAAGGAGTTCCCATAAGACTATCAGCAGATTTATCAAAAGAAACTTTGCAGGCAAGAAGTATTCAAAGTCATGAAAAACAAGGACCTACAACCTAGATTACTCTATCCAGCAAAGCTATCAATTAGAATGGAAGGGCAGATAAAGTGCTTCCCAGATAAGGTCAAGTTAAAGGAGTTCATCATCACTAAACCATTATTATATAAAATGTTAAAGGGAATTATTTTTTTAAAAAAGAAGATCAAAACCATGAACATTACAAAGGCAACAAATTCACAACTGTCAACAACTGAATCTAAAACAAACAAACAAAGCAAACAAGCAGAACAGGAACAGAATCATAGGTATGGAGATCATTTGGAGGGTTATCAGCTGGGAGGGGGAAGTGAGAGAATGAGGAAATGGTGAAGGGATTAAGACGCATAAATTTTAGGTACAAAAGAGCCAGAGGGATATTAAGAATAGTATAGGAAATGGAGAAGCCAAAGAACTTACACATGTGACTCACGGACATGAACTAAGTTGGAGATTGCTGGAGGGAATGGGGGTACCAAGCACAGGAGGGCAAAGGAGGAAAAATTGGGAAAACTGTAATAGCATAATAAATAAAATACAATAAAAAATACCTTTGTGTTTTGAAGTAGTTGCAGATTCACATGCGGTTATAAGAAATACTACAGAGAGATGTTACATACTTTTTATCTGTTTTCCTCCAATGGTAGCATCTTGAAAAACTGCAATACAATATCACAATCCAGAAATTGACATTGATGCAATCGAGGTATGGGATAGTTTCATCACCCCAGCTCTAGGCTCCCAGCTCTAGCCCTTTTATACTCATACCTACTTGCTTCCACCCCACGCTGCCAATTCCTAGTCTTAGACAACTACTAACCTGTTCTACATCTTCATAATTTGTCATTTTAATATTGCTATATAAATGGAAATCATTGGTATTTAACACTTGAGTGTTTACTTTCACACTCATCATAATTTGTTGAGATTCATCTAAACTATTGCACGGATCAATAGTTTTTTCTTGTTGAGTAGTTGCTAATTCCTTTAAAAATATTTGGTAGAATTCTCAAATGAAACCATCTGGGCCTGAAGATTTCTTTTTTGGGAACTTTTTAGTTACAAATTTAATTTCTTTAATGGTTTAGGGCTACTCAGACTATATCTTTTTAATTGAGTTTCAGTAGTTTGTGGCTTTTGAGGAATTGGTCTTTTCTAAATTGTTAAATTTGTGAGCATGAAGTTGTTTATAATATTTCTTTATTATACCTTTAATGACTGCAGAATCTGCAGTGATATTTTCTGTCCCATTCATGACATGTGTGTCTGCCTCCCTTTTCTTTTGGCGGTATTACTTTATAGAGTTTTATCAGTTTTGCAGACATTTTTTGAAGAAGAGCATTTTGTTTCATGATTTTCTGAATTGCTTTTCTATTTTCAATTTTCTTGATTTCTGCTTTTATCCTTATTATTTACTTTTTTCATCTTGTAGTTTTGGGTTTCTTGTGTTATCTTTCTACTTTGTTGAGGTAGAAACTTAGATCAGTGATTCAACACATTTTCTCTTTTGTAATGTAAGCATATAGTGCTATAAAATATCCTCTCGACACTGCCTTAGCTGCATCTCACACATTTTAATATGTTGTATTTTCATTTTTAATTTATTTCTATACTTTTAAACTTTTTTGAGAATTTCTCTTTTATCCATGGATTATTTAGAAGTGTGTTGTTTAATTTTAATATATTTAAGAAATTGTCCTGTTGTCCTTTTGTTTTCTCTAGTTTGATTTGCTTATGTTTAGAGCACATTGCCTTTTTTACTAGATTAGGGGTCAGACCTGAGTCACCTTCTTCCATTGGATAGGGGGAGGCAAAATATTTGTCTCTATGCTATTCTTCAGTTCTGGCATCTCTAAGCAGTTTGCCTTCCTATTTCCACTTTTCAGAGTTCTGCTTTGGTTGTGTCTTGCAGTATTTCTAGGGTTTATAGGGGTATTTATCAAGCAAGAATAGGAAGAGGTATAGTCCCCATCTTGTCTGGACTGGATCTCTCTTCATAAAATTTGCTTTCCAATTTTAAATATTTAATGACATTGGAAATTTTGTTTTTTTAATGTGGATTATAGTAGGAATCCAATTTCACTTGGTTTCATTCAGATAATTGCTGTCTCAGATAATTTATTTTTATGGTTCTTTTTTTTACCCCCAAAGGTCTGTAGTGGCAGCTCTGTCATTTAATAACTAGTTTCCATGGGTTTGCTTCTGGGCTTTTAAAATGTTCCATCAGTGGGGGTTTTTTTCCCTCTCGTGGCACTGTGATACTTTTTAATTATTATAGTTTTAAATAAAGTTTGTATAATAGGACAATTTCCTCAACCTTATTCTTGTTCTTCAGAAGTATTTTAGCTATTTTGTAATTGTTTACATATTTTAAAATAGGGTTGCTGAAATCTTAAAGAATGTATTTCTTGATCCTTTTATTGGAATAGCTTTGGTTTTATGGGCCATTGTCGAGATAAGTGGCATCTTTGTGATAGTGCAGGTTTCAGTGCATGGATGAGCATACATTCTCTTCCCATATATTTAGATTTGTAAAATATATTTCAATACCATTTTTATACTTTTTTCCATACAGATCTTCTACATGCTTTTGTTAAGTGTAATTCTGAATACCTGATAAGTTTTGCTATTATAAATGATATTTACAAGTAGTTAAAATAAATACTTTGTCCTTTTGTCGGCTTTGAGGCCTCCAACAGAAGTCGCGAGGAAGCCCATGAGCTCAGTGCAAGATCGACCCTCTGTCCAACTCGATGCCTCCATCAGCAGTTCAGAGGGAACTCTCAAACTTGGAATAAGACCACACCTCTGCAGGACACCACTGGCAGTAGACAACAGAGTGCCCGAACACTCAGAGAAAGGCCGCCCATATACAGCAGGAACCAAACGGGAGATTCTGAGCAACACATGTCCCTGGCCGGTCTTCCCCCGATTCCCTCTTCAACATCTGTACCCTCTATCCATGTTCTTTTTACTCTTCAGAAGGAGTCTAGGCCTGCCAGTTCATCATGTGCTGCAGAATCCTAATTCCCTCTAAGGCTCCTTATATCAGTTTTTCTGACCCAGTTTCTCCTTCCCCTTTTCTGACTCCCGAAACATTTTCTCTGTCCTCTCTGGAACTCAAGATTTTTGATCAGAAAAAGCCTCTATATTTTCCACTTATGTGAATGTTCCCTTCAGCTTATGTGCTAGTGGAAATCTAGCTTTTCCTTACTTACAGTTTTTCCAGTAGCCAGTATAATTCTGGTAAATGTTCAGCAATCAGCCTTTTGGGAGGAAAAGCCTTAATTTTTCGTGTTTTCCAGTTTCTGTGCAATGAATACTCATATCAGAGCTTTTGAGTTACCATCTTACTTCAAAAAAAAGTGGAATTGGGAAGGATGTCCACAGCCAGCTCTCCTAAGACAGTTCCAGCTCACCGTGTGGTACAGTACTGTTGAAGCTATCTGCTCCCTACGCAGCCCAGCTTTGGACCTGGGCAGGAGATAACTGTGCCCTTGGCTGCTCATTGCTGACTTCAGTGTCCTCTCCTGCTCTCTCTGCTCTGAACACATCCTGCCTTGAATCTCCTATAATCAGATTATCCCACTGACTAATTTTTTATTACAGGAACTTTTTTCAGGTTACTTTTCTTGGTAAATGAAAAAAATTGAGGCCTATGACATTGTCACTTTCTTAAACACCAGTCCTTCATAATTCTTTGTTATTTAAGTATTCACGTGCACGATCCTTGTAACAGGCTGGACTTCCAGTCCCTCAACAGCCTATTTTTTTTGTGCCTGTTCTCCATCCACTCATTGAGAAATGACCAGCCGCTCACTCTCTGGTTATTTACCAGGGCTTGTTATTGACAATAAATGCCACAATTTTCCGCTTTCTTTACTGCTTGCTTCTCATCTCCCCAACCTCAGCACGTTGAGATGTTGTGGAGCTTAGTTTGGGGACCTGTTTTTGCTGCCATCTCTATGTGGGTGTTTCAACAAGCCTCATTACTTTAAATTACGTACATTAATGACTCCTTTTACATCTTCAACTGAGGTCTCTTTCCTGAACTCTCGTTTTATATGTTTAACTGCATACTTGCTCCTTCAATTAGATGTCGATTCCTCACTAAAGCTCTGTCTCCTGGAATTTTCTCCATCTTAATTAATGGAAACTCCACCCTTCCAGTTACCTAGCCAAAAAGCTAGAGTTGTCCTTGAGTCATTTCTCAACATTTCACATCAGATATGAAAAACAAATCCTTTGTCTATCTTTATAAAATATTCACATTTCTGTATTTTGTTACCTGTTTGTTTTTCCCATTATCTGTAGCTTGCATTTTTGCAATAGCCTCCTCACTGGTCTCTTTGACTTTTCTTTGTTTTCCTTCTGGCACCTTTGAACGCGGAACCAGAGTGATTCTCTTATAACATACATCTGTCCATAATATTCCTCTGTCGAAAACTTTGTTTGGCTTCTTATCTTTCTCAGTTACAAGTAAAGTCATTATAGCCTCTGAGACCTGACGTGATCTTGTCCATTTTTACCTCTCTGACCTTATATGTGGTTAGTCTCCCATCTTTTATTCAATTGCAGCCACTGTAGCTGCCTACCTGTTTGTAGAAGTCTCTAGATGTGCTCCTGCCTACAGGCTTTCACACTTGAGGTTTCCTCTGCCTGGTATTCTTCCCTCATGTCTCCTAATGGCTTGTCCCCTCACTTCCTTCAGATTTACTTGAATGTCCTCTTTTAGATATACCTTCCATAGCCAACCAGTCTTAATTTTCATGTGGCCTCTCACTCCCCAAGCCTTCCTAGGCCTCCTTGCTGTCTTGCTTTTTCTTCTTACATGTCTACATGTATTTCTCTTACACATCTCTGTTGTACTTAATGATTTGTTTATTGTGTCTCTTCCCCAGTAGGATGTAAGCTCCAGGAGAGGAGGATGCTTATCTGTTTTATTCACTGATGCATTTTCCATGACTAAAATATGACTGGCAAATTGTAATTATGCCATAAATATTTATATTTGAATGAATGTGAAAATGAAAAAATATGTTTTGTTTGTTGTTGTTATGTAGATATGAATTTGATTACTCTAAGTTGATCTTATATAGATATATAAATTCTAAACTATTTCAATAGTTTGTAGTTTTTAAAAAATTTTTTGTGAATGCTGTCATCCATGAACAATGATAGTTGTGATTTTCCTTTTCCAGTTCTGGAAGATTTTATGTATATTTCATATCTGTGCATTGTCTGAGACCTCTAAAAAGTGATTCAAAGGAATTGGTTGGAGTAAGCCTTCTTACATTGTTTTTCATTTTAAAGGAAATGCTTCTCATGCTTCAGCATAAGAAATGATATTTATTGTCTTTGGTAGATATTCTTTTTTTTAAGTAAAGAAAGTTCTTTATGCTTCCACATTTGCTTGGTCTATTTGTTTGTGTTTTATCATGAGTTAGTTTTAATTTTTTAAATCACAAATGAATGGGATTTTTTCTCATGAATGAATACTGAACTTTTGCTTCTGGGATAATTTTCTCCATTATTATTTTAGTGTAGTAAATGACAAAATCAATTTTCTAATGTAAACATTCTCTTTTTTTATTGAGCTAAATTTACCATATTTATGTGTTATCTGATTTATATATCACTGGATCTAGCTTAGTATTTTTTCTTACAATGGTTACTTCTAATTTATGAAGAAAATTGGCCTATACCTTTCTTTTTTAGTAACTGTCTTTTTCTAATTTTGGTATCATTGTCTCTTCTTTGAAAGAGCTTTTATATTATGGAAGACTTATTCCATAAATATATGGTAGAAATCTTAAAACTAATAGGAGCTGTTATATATTTATGGGAATATTTTATTCTATGGATTCAGACTTTTTAATGCAATACAACTATAGAGGTTTTTCTTCTTGAATCAATTTTTATAAGTTAAGTAATATTTACATGAATATGACCATTTTGTTTTAAGTTTCAAATTTAATAGCATAAAGGTATTTGTCTTTTTTATCTTTTAAATCTCTAATGGATCCATAGTTGTATTTTCTTTTTATTTTAATGTCTATTTCTCTCCCTCTCTTTTTACAGTTTCCCCCTCTTCCCATTCTTATATGTCTTCCTGGAGACACATGAATTTATAGGTATTTTTGAAGATTCAACTTAAGAGTTTTATGATTCTCTATTATGTCTATTTTTCTTACATTACTTATATGTAACATTCAAAATTTTGTTCAGTTTCAAGTATTTTAAGATTTCTATTATGATTTCTTCTTTGTCCCATGGTTTATTTAGAAGGCATTTTTAATTTTAATGTGTGCATGGGTTTGGGGGTATTTTTCATTGCTTATTATATATTTCTATTTGAAATAAATCATGCAGCACCTGATCCATATGAAATAAATTCTTGAAAAATGTTGGGAGTTACTGTGGCAGAGATTGCTAGTTCACTAGTAAAACACATACTTTTATTCCATAGTTTTCTTGATATAATTAGGCACATAGTTAGTACTATATTTCTCAGTCTCCTTTATATTTAGATACAACCATGATACTAAATTTTACCAGTGTGATATGCACTTAGTTGGTGATGTCTATGGAAGTATTTTTCAGAAATGTTTACTCTTTCCCCTCATTTCCAAAGAAAGATACTGCTTCCCTGATCATTGATACAGAGCTTTGTCATGTGCTTATTTTGGCCAGTGATAACTTAAGAAACCAGACACAACAGAGGATTGAGATGTGCTTGTACACTTGGGTTTGCTCTCTTGTACCTTTGCCATTGACATAAGAAGAATATGTCTCCTACCCTCTGGTCCAGGGAAAGCCATGAGCCTCAGTGCTGCTTGGGGCCCACTCCACATCAATGACCTTTAGCTGACGCCCAGTGCATAAGCCAAATGAATGCTTCTGTTGTACAACACTGAGATACACGATGGCTTGCTATATGATAGTAACTGCTACAATGCCACTTCCATATTCTGGTCCTTAAAGGGGCATTGGGCTAGAACTCTTTTATACTCATTCCCTCCACTTTGCACGGAACAATGATGTACCTGTAACCCACTTTGGAGCATCAGACCATGTATTACCTTAATACAATAATAAGATAAATTATATCTATTATAAGACAAATTATATCTATTATAAAATAAATTATGTCTTAGTAGCATATTACATAAGTAAAACACCAAATTTAATGTTAAGGTGACATCTGCTCAGAAGATAGAAAATTAAGTTATAAATTAGCATATTAACTAAGAAAACTTGGCATTTAATGGTTCTGAGGCAGTTTTTCAATACTAAATATTTGTTTAAGACTTTGTAGAGCCATTTTAGATTCACAGCAAAGTCGAGAGGAAGGTGCATAGATTTCCCACATGACCCCGGACCCCAGTGATTTCATTGCTTTCCTCATTATAATCATCCCCTGCCTGAGTGGTACATTTGTTATAGTTAAAGAATCTACATTGTCAGATCGTAATCACCAAAGTCCACAGTTCACATAACAGTTCACTCTTGGTCCTGTATATTAATAGGTTGCACAAATGTATAATGACATATATCCATCATTATAGTACCCTACCAAGTATTTTCACTGCCCTAAAAGTACTCTTGTGTTCCACCCATTCTTCTTTCCCCACCCCCAACCTCTGGCAACCACTGATCTTTTTATTGTCTCTATAGTTTTGCCTTGTTCAGAATGTAATCATATCATATGTTGTAATCATCATATGTAGCCTTTTCAGATGGGATTTTTTGACTTAATAATGTACATTTAAGGTTCTTCCATGTGTTTTAATGGCTTGATAACTCATTTCTTTTTATTACTGTATATTATTCCATTATCTGGGTGTACTACAGTTTATTCATTCACCTATTGAAGAACATTTTGCTTGCTTCCAAGTTTGGGCAATTATCAATAAAGTGGCTATAAATATTCATGTGCAGCTTTTGTGTGAACATAAGTGTTCATCTCCTTTAGGTAAATACCAAAGAGCATGATTACTGGATTGAATGGTAAGAGTACATTATGTTAGTTAAGAAGCTGCCAAAATATCTTGCAAGGCAGCTATGCCATATTGTATCTCCACCAGCAGTGATGAGGGTTTCTGTTGTTCCACATCCCTGCCAACATTTAGTGTTGTCATTATACTGAATTTTGGCCATCCTAATTGGTATTATTTTGATAGCTCATTGATGTTTTTGTTTGCATTTCCCTGATGACATATGATTGGAGCATCTTTTCATATGCATACTTGCCTTTTGTGAGGGGTCTGTTTATTCCTTTGGTTTATTTGGTCCATTTTTAACTTTTTTGTTCCTTATTGCTTAGATTTAAGAGTTTTTAAAAAGATTTTTTAGAACAGTCTTTATCAGATGTTTGTTTTGCAAATGTTTTCCAGCCCATGACTCCCATGCTCTTCACATTGTCTTTTGCAGAGCAGAGTGTTTTCCATTTTAATGAGCTCTAGCTTATCAATTATTTTTTCCATGGGCCATGTCTTTGATGTTGTATGTAAAAAGGCATTACCGTTCCCAGGGTTTCTCCTATGTTACCACTGGGAGTTTTATGGTTTTGCATCTTCCTTTGGAGTCTCTGATCCATTTTTATATTAACTTTTATGTAGAATGTAATGTGCCTACATTCATTTTTTTTTTGCATGTGGATATTTAGTTGTCCTAGCACCATTATTGAAAAGACTATTATTGCTCCATGGTATTGACTTTGCAATGGGATCATATTATGCAATATTTGGAAACTTACATTTTTTTACTTACGCATATTCATAAATATTTACTTGATTCATCATTTCAATCAAAGATTATTATCTCCTATTTTTCTTTTCTTTAAAAAACATTTTATTTATTTATTTTTAGAGAGCAGGGAAGGGAAGGAGAACGAGAGGGAGAGAAACATCAATGTGTGGTTGCCTCTCATGTGCCCCCTACTGGGAACCTGGCCTGCAACCCAGGTGTGTGCTGACTGGGAATCAAACTGGTGATCCTTTGGTTCACAGGCTGGCACTCGGTCCACTGAGCCACACCAGCCAGGGCCTATTTTTCTTTTTAACAAAGACAGAACATTGTAATTTATTGCCTTTTAACTTTTAAGTAGTTAGGAATTAGTAAAAGCAATGTAAATGCAGTGAAAATTCCTTTTACTTATTAAAATTTTTTATTGATTTTAGAGAGAGAGGAAGAAAACCAGAGAGAGAGAGAGAGACCAGTTTGTTACCCCACTTATTTGTGCATTCATTGGTTGATTCTTGTGTGTGCCCTGACCATGAATTAAGCCCTCAACCCTGGCATATCAGGAGGATGCTCTTACCAGCTGAGCTACCTGGCCAGGGCCAAAATTTTTATTTATTAAAGAATGCAGAAAGCATTTTAATTCTGATTTTTAGTGCTTGATTTGACTGTTTTGGAAAGACGCATTGATAAATCAGACATGATATCATTCTTCAACTTAAAATTTAATTTCTTGGATTTCCTATAGTGGTCATCTCTATCCTAAATTATTAAAATAATTGGAGTAAATAATTAGAGTGGGAATTTAAATTCTTACAGACATTGTGTTATGAAATCTACGTTCAAATAACATTTTTGTGGTAATATTAACAGAAGGATATAGTACAGTAACCTACAGGTGGTACATTATGTTTTTACTATAAAATAAAGCTGTTTGGTAACGCAGGGCTGTTCTGTGGACTGCTACCAAGCACAAATAAGAAGAAAGTAACTGAAATGTTAGTAGTGTGTACTGTGTTCCAGGAACTGAATTGCATGCTTAACTTACATTGTCTCATTTTAATATTGCCAACAATTTATGCTTTAGAAATAAGTTCCTTTATAAGGAATATATACTTAGTTGGAAATACACACTTACATAAGTAATAGCCCCATAAGTATGTGATTATTTTATCTAACTATATACTGTATTCTGTAATACACATATCATAAGTGCATATTTAGTTGCCTTCATAGGCACAATAAATATAAATATTGCATAATTATACTGTAAAATATGTATTTATACATTGTAATACCCTATTAAACATGCATACACATATATTTATACATGTAATTTTTATCTGTAGATATATATTTTGTTTTCTCTGTGCCTCTTTACATACACCACACGTACACACACACTCTTACTAAGACAAGAGCATCCTCTTTGCTTGCCAAAACTGGGGTCCCCACAGTGCATTCCCAACTCACTCTAGGGGACTTCCAGAGTGTGGCCTGAAGGGTTTTCAGAGAGGCCCAGTCAATTTTTCTAAATTCTTTTATTACGCCTGTTCTTTCATGTTTGCTGTTCTGATGCACATAGTGATCATCAGCTGTTAAAGATTTTTAAATTGAATTTATTGGAGTGACATTGGTTCACAAAACCATATAGGTTTCAAGTGTACAACTCAATAAAAAACATCACCCAGCCCTGACTAGTGTGGCTCAGCAGACTGACTGCCTGTCTGTGAACCAAAGAGTCACTGATTCAATTCGCAGTCTGGGCGCATGCCTGGGTTGTGAGCCAGGTCCCCAGTGAGGAGTGGGTGAGAGGCGACCACACACTGATGTTTCTCTTCCTCTCTCCCTCTCTTCATTTCTGTAAAAAAATAAATAAAATCCTTAAAAACAAAACCATCATCTTCACACTGTTCTGTACCCATAGCCGCAAGCCAAGTCTCTTCCCGTCCCCATTACCCACCCACCTCGTGCCCACCTGCTGTTAAATATTTCTGAATGTTGTGCTTGCTCGTGGATTTAAAAAAATCAAATCGTACAGAGCAGCTTACAACAGTCCTACGCCGCTCTTAGCTACCTCAAATTATCCTTGAAGAGACACCTATCTTTAAAAGATTTGTATTTGTAGTAAACTTTTTGTAGTAACTTCCATACTCTGTCTATAGGTTGTTCGTAAAAAGTGAATACTAGTAAACTCTTTTTCATTACTACAATGGTGAAAACATTGTTCCTATAGAGCCACATAATGTTCTGTGAATATGTATACTTTTCTTAATGTGAAAGCTTTGGGGCCACTCGAAAGAGAGTGTCCACGCATAGTGTCCTGTTTTCACACCCCCATCGAATACTCAAATTTGGGCCAGATAATAGTTTTCTTTATTTGGAGCATGTTTTTTGTGTGTACAGAGTTTTCACTTAAACTCGTAATTTCCAGTAGGAAGAAGAAATGCGTGTTTATTTCTGTACCTGTAATAGTTATTAAGTCTATTGTCTGGCATCTGTAACACTCTTCTTTTGAAGCCCACTGATTACCTGCTCTAATAAAGGTTGGCTGCTGATGCTGACTTTTCTATGCAGATTTAATTTTCTCTACCTTTCCCTCTGCCATTGTGTTTCCTCGAGTTCTGTTCCTCTAGCATGTCCGAAAGCTCTTTCAAACTCCGAATCATATCGTATTACCCATTTAATGAATCCTACCCGCTGCCTTGCTTCTGACTGTCCCATTTTCCTGGAGATCAGCTTCCCTTTATCTGTGTTAGGGAGTGGTGAATCTCTAGGTCTGCTCCCCAAATATCATCCTGACACTTCCATTTGCTGCCCCCCAGGTGGGTATTTTGTTTGCTTTTTAGTGGGTTTCACTTTCATTTTGCTAATGTATTTTCTTAAGTAACTTCCTAAGAAAATGTGCAATCCGTACTAACTTTTGGTTCCTGATCATTCCCTGCTGTAGGAGCAGTGTGGTGAGAGAGGGGATAGCGAGGAGAAGCGGGACACAAGCGGAGGCAGCTGTCCTGTGTAGATCGCTGAGCCCTCCACTTTTAACGCCTGTTTCTTATTGCTGTTCTAAACCTGTGTTTTTGTGAGTCCCTTCTCTCTGTGAATGTGTAAATCAAATTTGTTGTCCCTGAAATGTACCCCCTCCATCAAAATTCTGGGCTACAGTTCCCTCTTCTTGCTTTCTCAGTATTTTCCAGTCACTTTTTCTCCCTTATTAATACCCCATTTTGGTATTTTTAACCTTGTGGGATTATATCTTTCTATTTTCCTTCATATTAAAGGTGTTAGCCATTACCGTTTCCACTTGCCTTCTCATTCTACCACCATTTTCTCCTTCATATGCTTACAGAGAAGATTCTTTTAGTAGCATTAACTGAGGTCAAATAAAAATTTGGGTGAGAAGGAACATCATTTATAAGAAAGGAGCATATTCTAGCCTATGTAATACTTGTATGGGACTATGACCTGGTAGGCCTTTAAGAAATAATGAAGTCCAATAACATTTAAAGGGTGCACATGTTAAAAAATGAATATTTTTTCTCTTTAAAAATAATGTGCATTAAAAATACGCACTATTTTCTTCCTCAAAAAGAACTATTAATGTTACACACATGCCACTTATTGTTTTATGAACTACATTGTGGTTTGGCATATTAGATTATAGGCTTTGAATTGAAAGCATGATTTAAAAGAACATGAATATGAGCATGCGGATGGTTTAACAATATAAGATATCACTGTGAGTGGGTCATTGTAAGGACACAGCCTGTTGCAATATTGCAGTAGCTTGGTCTCTGGGTCAGACTTTTCCACGCGAACACCTGACATAAGGGACCTAGTTATACGTAGTTTTCTTCCTGCTGTGAAAGCAGATGAACAAATGACAGGTTGCACTTATTGTAATTTCTGTGAACAATATTGCTTTCTCAGTTAACACAAGATAAAATGAAATTATACATTTATTTTATCAAACATTGAACAATAGGAAAAGCAAGATACATCGGTTTACCATTTTCATTCATACTGTATTTCAGTTGCATTGCTGCCTGCCATACGACATATCTCCCACTGATATTCGCAAGGCGTGTCAAAGTGGCAGCGATGTTTATTGCTTTTTTTTGGAACTTAACGGTCATGGAGAATAAACCCTGGATAAATGATACATTTGATCTGATGAAGGATAAGAACAGTGATATGTATTTTTTGGGATAATCTGTCATAAGACACAGTTAGATGATCCCTAGAGTGTGTGCTCATGCTTTATAAGCCTTATTTTTCTTCAGAGACTGATATTACCCATTTTTGAGATGACAAAAAGAGAACAGAAGAAAATGGGTTGCTCTACGAAGCAAAAATGAGCGCATTATCACTCACAAAATGTGTTACTGTAAACTGGAAGGCATATCTACACATTTTTATTTTAAAAGACAAAGTCCAAGAAGGCATTTTACAATTTACACAGCAGTGAAGATGTGAAAATAGGAATCATGTGCGTTGCCGTAATACTTTTGATGAAATTAAATGTTTCCCAAGGTGATTTTTTGCAGCCATATATTGGATTATTCTGTGTTACATAAGGTTCTTGCAGTTCTTTTATTAACCTAATATATTTACAGAGTTTCTAGAAACATTACATGTTGGATATAGAATGGCTTCTGGGTTAATTTTCAAAACTCTTTTTTTAGCTTAATAATTTTTTTGAAAGGTTTATCATGGTTTTCCATAGACAATTAAGAAAATAAAACAACACCCCTACGCATGCATGTTGACTCACATAAATACAGAACCGCCGGGCTGTGCATTTGTACATGCATGGGAAAGCCAGAAATGGTACCAGATACCATGGAGCTGCTTCACAGTTACGTCATTTTCCAATTTCTGGCCCCCAAATAGAAGATTCCTGTAGGCAGTGCATTTTACTCTTTGGTTGTCATAACTTTAATGATTCCTCTAGGTTAAAGCTCAACCCTCTGGGTACCATCTTTTCCACCTTGGTGCATGCCTGAGGGGTAGCACAAGATTTCAGAGCCTTAGCCTCCAGAGGTAGATACAATATCAACAACAGAAGCCTGTCTGTGACGGCAGTTCAAGCTTCTGTGTACTTCTCCTGGACCCAGCTCTGATCTCTTAGAGCAAGGCTCTCTTCTTACCAGTACTTCCTCGCCCTGATGCTGCTTCCAACACTGGAGGCTTGTATTTACTGACTGACCTTCTGAGGCAGAGGAATAATGGTTTGGCTGTTACTGGTTTAATGTCTTTATCTCATTTAGGGGGATAGAACCTTCCTCTCTCAGGGTTGTGTTGACCAGAACAAAAATTATCTCTTACTTTATGCTACATTTAAGCCAAAAAAACCCTCTTGCTACCTAAAATCTGAATGTTTATCTGGCCTTACCATTTCTTTCTCCAGGGGTAGAATCAAATATGCTGGAGAAAATACCCATTCACAGATCATAACTTACCTCTTTATGTTCAACTCCCAGTATTAGACATAAATAAATGAATATTTAAGAAGTGTTTCAATGCAGGGTTAGGTTACCTTAAAATGAATGGCATAGTATCACAGAGTTGCGAAGAAGAGACACTCAGGAGCGAGGGACAGTGACTGTGCTCAGCTGCTAGGTCGGTCACTTCCTACGTGTGCGGCCTTGATGCAGTTAGGTGGATTGTCTGTTTCAGTGTCTCCATCTGTGAAAAGGGTGGGGCTAGCTACCACATTTGGTGGTTTTGAAGTTTGCAGTGTTTAAAACAGTTCCTGTCTCACCTGGTAGCTACCGTCACTAGTATTTTAATGACAATATGGCACTATTAAATCTGTACACTTTAAATATGTTATTTCATTTTTTATTATTTCAACAATCCTGAAAGAGGAGATGTTATTCCCATTTTATAGGTAAGAATACTAAAGGCCAGGGAATTTTATTTATTTGTACCAGATTATATAATCAATATGGGGCAAAAATAAGCTTATATTCAAAGACTGCTTTCTCCTTCATTACAGTCTTTTTTCATTTGCTTTGTTAAAATGAAGGTCCTTAGTGAGAACAAATACTATCAAAGATGCTTTATTTTCAGAGGGAATTTCAGCAGTGCGCGTATTCTATATTCTGAGCTGGTCTTAAACGTCCTGGGACTCTCAGATACGATGTGGGAACCCACAGGGCACTTTCCATGGAAAACTTAATTTACCTATTCTAGAGGGAGAGAAAAGGGTTCAGAGAGAAGGATTATTTTACAGGAAATTCAATCCAGTCAGCATGCTGTAGTGGATGCTGTGAGCCTTAAAGGGGCAGCTTGAGAAAGGGGTTTGGAAGAAAGAAACAAAGGGTGGGCAGGAACATAAGAAGGGAAGAGTTCTCACACTTCACTGTTTCACGATGCAGTTTAGGCCAGATCCTTGTTATCAGCATGGACAGCAGAAGATGAAATGACTTTTAGAAATGAAATAATGTCTGTGCAAGTATTTTATTTTGCCCATTACAGACCCAACAATTTCAATCTACATTTAATCATACTCATTTTTAAAGCCTGACTTTATGACCTAATATGAAAAGATGGGCACAATTGTTCTTTGCATTACCAGAGTCATATTAAAATACATTACCGAAACTCTATTAGGAAGATGAGTGGCCTTCTCATTATAACTGATTTATTGAAGGAGTTATCTTTTTTAGATACTACTTTTAAGTGTACTCATTTATTCTTTACTTAAAAACCCATCTTTAACTTTGAAAATGTTGATTTCCTGATACCTAAATGATGCCACTGACATGAGAAAACATGCTACATTTATGTTCCAGTATGAGCTGGGTGGTGTCTGTTTCATACAGGTGGGGACCCATGTCAGGGTTGCCACATTCCCCCCACTCTTTCAAAGCTGTCCTTAGAGAATTTGGGATGTTAAATCTCCTGTTCAGGAGTTTATTCTCCTCCTTGGCTCTGGGCATAGGAGGGAAACTTTGGTGGGCTGAAAATTCTGCCTCTGAGTTTCATTTATTTCCTTGCCATGGGCTGGGGGGAGCCTTTACAGTTCGGAGAGTTTTAGAAAACAAGAAAGATGCGTGTCCTTCAATGTCAGTGATGTATCTAGTGTTGTTTTTTTTTTTTTTTGTCAAGATTGAGGGATGTACCGAAACGTGAAGGAGAATCTGTGGTTGATATGTAACCTTGTTGCAGCAAAAGTTCTGCATCTCCACTTCCTCTGTAATGACCTTTTATATACTACTCTGTTAACATTCTATGTGCTGTTCTATTAACATCCTGTACAATTTCTCAGTAATTAGTGAATTTTACAAATCCAAAATCTTATTTTCTATGCTGATATGGTATTTTACTGTGTTAATATGGTGGTATTCATTCTCCAATTAAAGGAAACAGGGCTCTCTGGTGAGATAGTTGATGGTAGGGCTGGAGCAGGGAACATATATGATGAGCCTGGAGTATGTTGCAGTGTCAGGAAGCAGAGGACAAAAACATGCGAGCATACCAAAGGGGCATAGGACATAGGAGTTCACCTGAAGAAGCTGCCAATGCCCAGAGCTGTAACAATTAGAAAAAAATAACATGGTATTGTATTATGACTCTGAGTGTAAAATATATAGACACAAATTAATACTGACATAAATTTAAACAAATGAAATAACTAAAGGAGAAGGAACAAATCTTCATTATAGAAGGATTCCAAAATACGAACATTTTCCATGTCATTCAATGTTGTTCCACAATATCATTTTTCGTAATTATCGGGCACAGCGTTATTTGGCTGTAGCACAATTTACTTAGAACATATATTTTGGCATTTGTGCTTTCTTTTCCCATAATGTAGTAAACAAGCGTCACTCAAACCCTTGCATATATACCCTTAGTCAGTTACCGTGTTCTGTCTTCAGGTATTTGTGAGAGTAGCAGTAGAAACTTTGGCAACTTTGAAAGTGTGACTTTATTGGAAGGTAATGAGAAAATTCACACAAATAAGGAAAATGTTAAGCTCTAGGTCTTGGAGAGGAGAGAAGCCACACTATTTTACTCTTGGGATGAATAAGTTGTGTTGTTCCTCAGTATTTAGGTCAATTGGCTCAATGTTAAATTGTTGCTAGCTTCTCTTGGGTTATCCGTTGGAGGTCAAGGTACCATGGACGACTCCAACGAAGACGGCATGCTGATGCAGGAGTAATTCCTCCAAGCACAATATGACTGCTGAAACCAGAATAAGGGAGAAGCGACTTGAATTGCAAAAATGAAAGCCCTTGCTTCTTTACCACAATGTAACCTCCTCTACGTGAAATTTTTATGTGCAGCAGGAGATACATGTAAAACTTTTATATTCACTGTACATTTAACCTCAGGAAAAGATAAAGCAATTATACTTCCAACCATATGATTTCATTCATGTGTGATATAAAACTGAGAGCAACAAATGAACAAACAAGAAAAATGAAAAAAAACCCACGTAGACAAAAGACCATACAAAAGTATGGTGGTCACTGGAAGGAAGTGGGGTGGGGTAGAAAAGGGTGAACAAGGCCAAGTATATGGTGAGGGAAGATTTGCCTTTGGGTGGTAGGCACACAATACAACATACAGATGATGTATCATAGAATTGTACATTTGAAACCTATATAATCTTATTAGCCAATGTTAGTTAATTAACCCCAAAATTAATTAAAAATAAAATTAAAATGAGGTACTCATTTTCTCATATTCTGACCAATGTGTTTAGCATATTTGCCAATAGGACAAAAGGAAAACATTTTCTATTACTATTTATTAGCATTTTTGGTTATTAGTCAATTAAACATTGTATTATGTTTATTGGACATTTGCAGTTCTCATTTAATGAAATAAATGAACATGTCCTTTATTTATTTTCTACCTTTGTGATTTATACATGTTTAAATAAGGATACTAACCCCCTATCTTACATTTACATTGCAAATTATTTTGGTACTTTTCTACTATTGTTTTAAATTGGTTTATGATAATGTTCACCAAAGAAATTTTTTAAATTTTCTTATATCAAAATCACCACTTTTCTTATTGTACTGGGTCTTTTTTATTTTTCAATCACTGTTGACAGTCAAAATTATATCACCTAGTGATTATGCATTATATAATTTATGAAGAAATCCCCCTGATAAGTCTAGTACCCACCTGGCACCATACATAGTTACTACAGTATTGTTGACTATATTCCCTGTTCTGTGCTTCGCATCCCCATGACTGTTTTGTAACTACCAATTTGTAATCCCTTCACCTTTTCCACCCAGCCCCCAACCTACCTACCCTGCTGGCAACCGTCAGCGTGTTCTCTGTTCCTATGAGTGTCTGTTTCAGTTTTGTTTATTTGTTCATTTTGTTCTTTAGATTCCACAGATATCTGTTTTTCTCTGACTTATTTTACTTAGCATAATACCCTCTAGGTCTCTGTGTACTGTCACATATGGTAAGATTTTATTCTTTTTTATGGCCAAAAGATATTCCAGTATATATGTGAACTCTTTAGGTTCGGTGTTGTATATCTTTCTTAATATTTTCATAAAAATTATTCTTCACCCCAAAGGTTATAAAAACAACCAAAGTTTTCTTCTAGTACTTTTATATCTTTATATTTTGCATTTATACATAATTTATCTGGAGTTTATTTGGGCATAGCTGGTGTGAGGATAAAATCCAGCTCTCATTTTCCTATAGCTGGCAATGGTTAATTTTTCTTTAATCTGCACAGACCAAAAATGTTCTCAAGATATGTATATATGTATAAAATATAAATACTACTATTTTCTATAATTATTTTGTTTTTATCCATACATTGACTTCTTTGGTGGGAAGGCAGATTATAACCTTCTCTTTTAATACCATCATCCCTATAATTTTTTTCCCTGAATTGTTCTTCAAAAGGTTAGAACTGGCATATATACATCCTACTTTAAAAGGCCACATTCATGCCCTGCCCGGTAGCTCAGTTGGTGAGAGCGTTGTCCAGATATGCTAAGGTTACAGGTTTGACTTCTGGTCAGGGCACATGCAGGAAGCAACCAATGAATGCATAAATAAGTGGAACAATAAATCAATGTTTCTCTCCCTCTCTCTCTCTCTCTCTCTCTCTCTCAAAAATCAATTAAAATAATAATAAAAAAGGCCACACTCATTGAGATCATTCTTTTGAGATTTTGCTCCTTGAATGAATAGCCATTTTTCTAATGTAAATGGAGTTAAAGAATGAATTTCAAATAGTTCTTTTTGGATTTGTGTCCCTAATGCAATGGAAGCAAGGGCAATGTTGGTACTCTCTAGAAATAATTGCTGTATTAAATTATAGGGATATAGTTCATGGTATCTCAACTCTAGTTGTTATAACTGAACATCTTGTCTGCTTTATAATGATTGTTTAGGAAAGATTGCTCTGGCAAATGGCTGTCACTAAAATATACAGTGCAAATTTAATTTCCTTTACTGAATACAAAATTCACCTAAGAAATAGTACATCTTATTTTCTTCATAGTGATTTTAAGGGAAATTGTGTTGAATGGAGAATAACAAGTTTGTCTCTTATTATGTAGTTAAATCAAACAAATAATTAAATGCTGATAGGGAAAAGCAATAAGGTAAAATGAATTGAAGGATAACATTTATTTCATTTAGCAATTTGGGCATTTTTCATTCATATGGAGCTCAATTATACCACATTGCACCAAATGTTCAGGACAGAAAACAAATCTAAACTCACTTGACTGCATCAGATTATCTGTTTTAATATGTTTCATCAAGTAACAAGGTCATACAGTGTATATTTAGGCCAGAGCTGGCAGTCGAGACGTGTATCCAGGCTCTCTTTACAATGCTACTACCTGCTAACTATATAAACTTGGACAAATCATTTAACCTTTGTCTTTTTAAATCAGCTCATCTTTCACTTAGTTATCCTCTCTCCTCTTTAGAAAAGGCAGGTATGCCCTTCATTCCCTTTACCCTCTATATCTTTTAATTCACATGTGCTGGTAAACTTAGATGTGTGAGAACTAACTTAATCATTATCAAATTTCCAGTCAGATGTAGCTGCTATTTACCAGCTGTTTAGTGTTAAGTACATTCCTTAATCATGTTTGCTGTGGCTTTTTTATCAGTAACACGTAGGATGTGAATAGGACTAACTTGGATAATTGAAAACAATTTTAAGGGTTTTTCAAACTTGAGGGTGTAAGAAGAAATGTCTGTGGCTAGTGGAATATTGGATGGGGAGGGAGATAGCACAAAAATAAACATCATTTTCTTCTGAAAGCATTCATATCTATTTCAGACCTATATATAAAGAAATATAGATATTGGGCATTTAGAAAAGTGCATGGTGCTATAAACTTCTGATGCTGTATACGCAATCTATAGTTAACAAATAAAATTGTTCTTAATATAATTGTAATATTGGATTATTTTATTCTTATCATGCCATTCAACTTGAGTTAATGTCTTATCCATCAGATAGCTTATAAGTTATTTGAGGGTCAGAAATACTGATTGTATTGAATTATGTATTGTATTTTTTCACATTACCACAGCTAGCAAAGCTTTATCTAAAATGATGTTTCTTTCCTCACACCATTTAATTCCTTTTCAAATACCATTCAGTTCCTTTCTTTTTCTGGGAACATTTGCATTGCCTCTCACTAGTGGTACCCCTGAGCTAAATCTTCTTTATTCCTAGGTTTGTAGTCTTTCCATTCTCAGTACAGTGTGTAATACTACGCAAAAATGAAAACCCTCTTACTTTAAACATTTTGATGGAAAGTATGAGGCTTAGAGTTACATATCCCATGCCTTGTCTCTTACTAACTTCGAGACCTTGGGCAAATTAATTTCTCTGACCTTCAATTTTATCATCTGTAAAATCAGAATTATAACATCCCCCCTTTCAACAACTCTCGTTCGAGTTAAATAATAAAATGCCTAGCATTTAGTCAGGTGCCAGCACACAGCAAGCCTTCATACTGTTACTATTAATAAGAATCTTTCTATATTTTTAAATTGTTTCTTAAAAATATTGTTTAAGCTTTCTGTTCTTACTGCCACCTAATTTGTTCCACCACAAATTCTGACAAAATAAAGGCGACTTCAATATTCCCATAAATGCCTCAGTATTATGGGTGTTGACTTTTTCTGCTTCAGTGAGCTTTCCTTTTTGTACCCCGATCTCGCAATAATACCCCAGTATTTTATTTTACATGTTCTGTGAAATTGGAGTGCTTGAGTTAGGGAAATCCTCATTAAATCTTGATTTACCTTGGATATCAAAATGCCGTCCTTGCCTATTACTTTATCGTATTCCTCATGCTGTCTCTCTGTCCACTTTGGGATTAAGCAGAATATGTAAGTAGCTGTCATTAGTTAATGCAGTAAGAAGCTTGGGCCCCTCTGTCACTTGTCAGTTGAGATTCTTTTGCTTGCTAGTGACAGAAGCCCATCTCAAACTGCATTAAGTCAACACTCATCTCAAAGTAGCTTAATTTTCCCTAAAAGAGGTGAACTCATAGGCTGGTATAATTAAGAAGCCCAGGTGCCAGTCTGAATTTAGGAATGTCTCGACCCGAAAGGTTGAAGCAGCACTCTCCTATTTTCTCTTGTCTCTCTTCAATTCTTTATGTTTCTCTCTCTGTGTCTCCCTTTCTCTCTTTGCCTTTCAATCTACCTCAGCCCTTTGGCTCTTTGACTCAGTTAGGTTTTTTTGTAGACACGTGCTAGTAACAAGTTCTGTCCTCTGCCATTGCTCACTAAATCTTGCATCAAATTCGCGTTGGCTTTCTGGGGCGTTCTTTTGGGTGCTCTGCTGCATCATTACACCTCCAGTGACTGGGCCTTTGCCGTGGGCCAACTTAAAATCGCCTGCCTTTGAAACACAGGTACTGTATCAATTACACTAGTAGAAGTCATTCTTCAGTTAATGATTTTTCTATTATTAACATAACATAAAAAATACAAAGAAGGCATATGTGTTCTAGACTTATCAGGACGGTAGTTTTGTAAAGTATGTAAATATCTAATCACTATGTTGGACGCCTAAAACTGTTGTGATGTTGCATGTCATCTGTAATTGAAATACAAATGTAAAGCATACACCACAGAGGCTTCCGGGTTGGTGGACTAGAAGGCATCCATGTGCCAGGCCTCAAACGCTGTGGGCACCCAAGCTCCTATGTTCGGGACCTCGCCCTGTGTATCTCCTCATCTGGCAGTCTGTTCATATCCTTTACTGTCCTTTGTAATAAACCAGTACTCTAGTTAGTTAAAAAAAAAGAAGAAGAAGAACAAGAATAAGAAGAAAGGAAGGAAGGAAAGAAGAAAGAAAAGGGAAAATACACCATATAAAATACTGGAATTTTCATTTCTTTTGGGGAGGTCTTTCTATATTAACATCTTTTAAGGCTCTATCTAATTCCTGTTTCCTTTGGACATAAGCACAAGCATCGTTTCCCCAGGAACATTTTTCCAGGTTCTTTGTGATTCTCTACCTTATAGTGCCCAGACCCTTGTCTTTTTTCTTCTTAGAACATTACCTCAGTTTATAATTCTACACTGATCAGTACCATTCTTGATTAACATCCCTTTCATTGCCAGCTTTGAGAGAGCAGGGGCACTATCTCTTTATGTACCTCCAACCTATCATGGTGTCTGGCTCATAATAACAACTGATGTTTGAGTGTATGGATATAAACAGCCATTAACCGAGAGAGCTGGGATTTAAAAATCAGGTCTGACTCTAAAACCACTATTCTGCAATGGCAGAATATATATAGCATATTGTAATAATAAATTGCCATACTGGATGTTCAGTACTTGTCCTGGACGTTCTCAAAAGCAATATATGAATCCTTAGCTTTTCCAGCTTAATCAGGCTATTTACATAATTTGTAATATTAATGAATGGGGAGCCTTTGTGAGTGAGATGATGGGTGCACATGAAGCATTTGGGAGGATGAGATCCTTAAGGGCAGAAGCAGTGCATGTCTGCCTGTCAGGGCCATCATTGGGAAGCTAGAGGGCAGAAAAAGGCCCCTGACTCTGGTACCACTATGAGGGACTCAGGTCCTAGGCAAGGAGTGTGGCACTGAGAGCTCACCTGGCTTCTCTCCTGGCTAAGAATCATAGTGGAGTGAGCAGTGAGTCAGTGACAGTAAAGCGGTTCCAGGGGAAGAGTAAAGCCTATCAGGGAAAACCCGCAAGTGGATTGAATGTGGTTTGAAGTTGCGTCCAAAAACATCTTTGATGGAAACAGAGATTCTACATTAAGAAGGGAGTTGATTGTAGACAGTTTAAAAGTTGTCCTCATTCTTTCTTTACCTGTTTCTCTTTCTTTCTCTTTCTGTGCCTTCATTCTTCCTCTTACTCTCCCTGTTGCTATTGTGTCTTTTAATACTTTATTAATACTTTAATGATCTCTGGCCTGTATACCTTTTCCTAATGGCATGGGGAGAATGGGTAACCACAGCCCTCCAGTGAAATTGAGGTCATGGCTGTATTATCTGCTGCTTTCTCTCTCTTTGCCATGTAGATAATTGTTTTAGGTAACAGTAAATACAAGAGAGTTTTGCTTTATTAATTTCAATGCTTCATTCTTCATGTTAACAAAATTTTGATCTATTTTTTAAGAAAGCAGTGAATATTTAATTCTAAAAGTCTAACACTTAAACATTTTTAATTGTTTTTCAGTTACAGTTGTCCCTCCCCCGCCATTGCCCTCCCTGCCCTGCCCTGCCCCCTGCTCCCACAGTGAATTCCCACCCCACTGTCCATGTCCATGAATCCTCTATTCATTTTCCCTAACTCATCCCTCCCTCTTCTTTCTCCTGTTATTTCCCTTTCCCCTCCCCTCTGATCACTGTCAGTTTGTTCTTTTATTTCCAAGTCTCTGGTTCTATTTTGCTCATTTGTTTGTTTTGTTGATGAGGATCCACTTATAGTTGAGATCATATGGCAATTGTCTTTTACCACCTGGCTTATTTCACTCAGCATAATCTCTCCAGTTCCATCCATGCTGTTGTGAAGGGCAGGAGCTCCTTCTTTCGCTCTGCTGTATAGAATTCCATTGTGTAAATGTACCACAGTTTTTTAATCCACTCATTTACTGATTGGTACTTAGGCTGTTTCCAGCACTTGGCTATTGTAAATAACGGTGCTATACTTAAACATTTTAATATTATATATTTCCCTCAGTTATTACTATACTTATATTTTAGTCTATAGAATAATATTAAGATTATGTTTTCTCTATATTTATCTTGAAATTTATAACTTTGTTATTTTATGTGTTTAAAACATAGTTAATAGGATTGAAGTTGGCACTTTATTAGTATTCTAGATCCACTGTCTTCAGAATTGCTTTGGAAATATGATCCCAAATTCATATTGTAGGTTAGATTTACTTCTTAATCTCTGGACTTACTCAGAAGTTTCCCACAATTAAAAATATTTGGTTGCCAAGGTGGATAAGTGTATTGCTTAGGAGTGACCTCCTGAGTAGCCTGAGGTTGATTATTAACTAGAGATATGGGCTAGGCCAAAAGATCTTTTGCTGCCAACATGTAAGGTAGTTTTTTTCATAAGCATGAGTATAGGGCTGAGTAATGCACGCACAAACCTAAAACTGGAGGGGTCAGATTCTGTGGGCCCCTGGGTTTAAATCATGTATCTTAACTTTTTTCTTTCTTGTCTGATTAAGATGGATGAAATTTATAACCCAGGCATGTGTTGCTACACAAGATTTCCTTCAACTAATCAAGTTATAGTTTTACTCAATTATGAAATCTACATATTTTTCCCATCTGTTGGGCACACCTCTTTTAGAGGTTTAATTATATTCAGTCGATCTCCAATGGTTTTGTCTGATTCTGTGCTGTAAATTTATAAAGTCAGTTTCTAAATACTTTGAAAACATCTAGATTAATTCTAATTTAGTGGGGAAAAAACACTTTAATATCTTTTTTGAAATCTAGATTTCAAAACCACCTATTTAGAAATGCCAGATAATAAAATCTGTCCAAAATAGGAACTCTTATTCATTTTTCTTATCTGATGAACTAGAGAGAGCCTAAGAGTTCTCTCATCAGTAATTACATTTATTAAAGATGTGATAAAATTTATTATTGTAATCTACAGTTTTAACTGAGGAAAAATAAAAGCTCAAATGTTTTTATTTTTGCTTAAGACACATATAAATGTTGTATATATTCATTTAAAAAATTTATTGTATTTTTCCATTACCATTTTAAATGGTATATGTTATATTATTATTCATAATAAATTATTGTTAAGTAAGATTTTTCATGTTAGTATTTCTAGCAGTAAGTTTAGAACAGTTTGATTTATATAATTATATACTTTCTTAATCATGCTCTTCTTGTAAATTCAAGTGCTCCCAAGAGTCTCCACCTCATCCCTCATTTGTGATGTACAACCTGGAAGACCACACATAATTAGTGGCATACACTTTAACCCGCAGCTCTACTGGGAGGGGGCTCCTTTCAGTTTGTATGGCTGGGGAAACAGTATTAATAACTAGGGAGTGGACTTAGTACAGGTGAAAGCATTGCTTTTGTCTGAACGCTTGCGGTTGAGGCAGGGAGGGAGTGTGGGTTCCCAAATTAAAATCAGATATAAGATGAAACCAAGTAATTATTTTAAAAGTGTATAATGCTTCAGTCACACCCCACAATGTCTGAAATAGCATGTGGGTTCAATACCATAAAGAAAGATTAAAATCACACCACTATTAGTAGATTAAGATTATTTCCAGAAAATTGTAGATTAAAAAATTTTTTCTCTTCAAACTCAGCGATACTGATTAAGCCTGAAATGGAAAACAGGAAGTCCTTCTTTGGTGTCTCTTCCAACCTGCAACACACACACACACACACACACACACAGACCAAGGTCTTGGTTGGTAGGACCATGGGAGACCATTCTTATAATCAGTATGGGTGGGTTTAAAGTCTTAGATTCTTTGAGTACAAAATTTTATGTCACTAACATTGTATTTTTAACTCTAAGCAAATTTTCCATGGGTAGTTTTGTAATCAAAGTCTCTGACATTTTAGCTAAGACCCTATGTAAAAGCAGAAAACTACTCTCTGCTTTAGAAACTAAAGGAGACATGTTGTGAAAAGACAATTGTGGCTGTATATGCAGATAAGCAACTTTAGAGAAAAGTCTCAATTGAAGAAGCAGGAAAGAATGAGTTTAAAAGATTCCATGGGTTAGAAAGGGGAATAATTAATTTCCAAAAGTAGGAGACTGAGCAAATGCAAGTGTTTCTACTACTACTTATCCACTCTTAAACATTTCAGTCACTGGATTTTTTTAAACATACTTTTTCCTTTAGAATAGTAGAACACAAAGTTATAGCTAATCTCTCATTGTCCCTCCTCATTTCTCTCCTTTCCTTCCTCCCTAACAACTAACAAGTATCCTTCCAACAAACACTAGTCATGTTTGCCTGTGTTTGAAATGAAAGTAAGTGCATCCACTATGCATGCCTTGTGCCTGGCTCCTGTAACTCAAAAATACGTTTGAAAGTTTCCTCTATGTTGTATGCAATTACAGTATGTCTATTTCTATTGTTGCTTAGTATTTTAATATAGGAACATATAAGAGTTTGTTTTTTATTCCACTACTAACGGACATTTTAAGGTATTTTATTTGGGGGGCTGTAACATAATGCTGCTACAAGCATTAAATATGCCTTTTGATTCTATCTCTGTCTCCTTGTATGTTCTAGAGTTTTTCTACATAAAAGTAGTTGCTATGTTAATTTGTGCATCAGTAGTAATCTTTGTTGTGAATTATGGGTTTTAGCATTAACAAGTTCCTTTCTTTGTCACATATAATTCTTTTTGATTATATTTTACTTTGATAACAGGGTCATTGTCCCTGGTCTCTTGCTTTTTCATTTGCCTATTAATCTTTTGTACATCTCTTTATTTTTAGTTTTCCTAAAACACCTTGTGGTAGATGTGTTAATTGAATATAGAATGTAGTCGCATCTGCATTGTGATCCAGAAAGAAAAATATATTCTTAAACATGGAAACATGGGAGTTAAGCCCATTTATATTTATTGAAATGTGTGTTGTGTTTGGTCTCAACCCTTTCATGATATGTTAAAATCATGTGTATTCTGTTATATATACTATGCTTTCTTTAGGAGATGTGATTTTTTTTTGGTCTTTCATGAAAAATATTCTACCCACCTCACCCCAGCAATCTCCACACCATTGTCCATGTTCATAAGTCTTTTTTTTCCCATTTTGCTCAATCCCTCCACCGCCTAACTTTCCCCTGCCACTAGCTGTCATCCTGCTCTCCATCTATGAGCCTGTCCCTGTTTTCCCTGTTAGCTCAGTTTGTTCATTGGATTCCACGTATGAGTGATCATATGGTACTTGTCTTTCTCTGACTGGCTTATTTCACTTTGCATAATGTTCTCCAGGTCCAGCCATACTGTTGCAAGGGGTAAAATTTTCTTTTTATGTCTAAGTAGAATTCCATTGTGTGAATGCCCCATAGTGGTTTTATCCACTCATCTATTGATTGACACTTGGGCTGCTTCCATATCTTGTTGATTATAAATAACGTTGCAATGAACATAAAGGTGCTTGTGTTCTTTAAAATTAGTGTTTTGGGTTCCTTCAGATATATTCCCAGAAGTGGGATCACTGGGTCAAAAGGCAGATCCATTTTTACTTTTTGGAGCTATCTTCATACTGCTTTCCACAGAGGCTGCACCAATCTGCATTCCCACCAACAGTGTGGAAGGGTTCCCTTTTCCCACATCCTTGCCAGCCCTTCTTGTTTGTCGATTTATTGATTTTAGCCATTCTGACAAGTGTGAGATGGTATCTCATTGTGGTTTTAATTTGCAATTCTGCGATGATTAGTGACATTGAGCATCTTTTTGTAAGTCTATTGGCCCTCTGTATGTCCTCTTTGGAGAAGTGTCTATTCAGGTCCTTTGCCCATTTTTTATTGGGTTGTTTGGTTTTTTGGTGTTGAGTTGTGTAAGTACTTTATAAATTTTGGATATTAACCCTCATTGGATGTATCAGTGAATATGTTCTCTCATTCTGTGGGTTGTCTTCTATTTGATGATTTCCTTTCCTGTGCAAAAGCTTTTTAATTTGATGTAGTCCCATTTGTTTATTTTTTCTTTTGTTTCCCTTGCCAGGGGAGATATATCCAATAAAAAATTTCTGTGGACAGTATCTGAGATTTCGCTGTCTATGTTTTCTTTTAGGATTTTAATGGTTTTGGATCTAACATTTAAGTCTTTGACCAATTTTGAATTTGTTCTTGTGTGTAGTGTGAAGAGGTGGTTTAGTTTCATTTTTTTCATGTATCTGTTCAATTTTCCCAACACCTTTTTTTTCTATCCATGTTGTCACAAATGGCAATATTTATTTCATTTTTTATGACTGAGTAGTATCCCATTGTATATATGTATCACATCTGTTTTTATTTCTAATTTTTATTGTATTTTTCCCATTACAATTTAAGTCCTCTAATACTCCCCCCCCCAAATTACCCCACTGTTGTCCATGTCCATGAGTCCTTTTTCTTTTTTGCTTAATTCCTCCATCCCCAATCTTAGCTGTCTCTTCCCCTTAGCTGTCATCCTGCTCTCTATATATGAATCTGCCTCTATTTCACCTGTTAGTTCAGTTTGCTCATTAGATTCCTAATTGCTTAATAAACAAACTTTAAGTTACTTCTTCTAGCCTACGGCTGCCTGGAAAAAATATTGAGACACTAAGGGAGACATGAACTGAGAAACTTTGGGAACCTCTGGCCTATTGAACAACCAGTGTACTTACTCCGTTATCCTCTTTCTTTCCCTTTCCTCCATTTTGTGGTGGTGGTTGTTTCTACTTCGTCACCACACATTCTGTTTATGCATCAATCATCTTCTCTTGACCCACTTTTATTTTAGTCTTAGATTTATAATTACAATCCATATATCAGTGTGATCACCCTCAGTCCTTTTGCTGAAGCATTTCTAATCACTGTTGGTTGAATGACTGACCCTCGAATAGATTGCTCAGCAAAGGCATACTGGTGTAGACTTCCCTAAATCCTTCTCCGTGTTTAAAATTGTTTTTCCAAAGCCATAATATTTTTGGAGGGTAGTTTAGCCACATCTTAAATTCTTAGTTTATACTTAACTTTTATTGAATTTATCATTATATTTCAACATGCTGCTTCACTGATACCTGTCTTTTAATTATTTTTAAAGGGTAATGCTATATAATTTTTCCCTTGTAAGTTATTTGATCTTTTTCCTAGAGATCTTAAAGATTTTATTTTATTTTTTAAAGTCTAATAGTTTTACTGGGATATGTCTCAGAGTTGATATTCTACGTTAATATTTCCCAATTTTCATGGACTTCTTTTAATATGTAGTTTTAAGTCTTTTTAATTTAATTTAATTTTTAAAAATTATTTTATTGTTGTTCAATTACAATTGTATGCATTTACCCCCACAGTCCTCCCCCAGCCATCCCCACATCCCTCCCCTGATCCCACCCCCCCCCCTTGGTTTTGTCCATGTGTCCTTTATAGTTGTTCCCAAAAACCCTTCCCCCTTCCCCCCATTCCCCCTCCTAGTTACTGTCAGATTATTCTTAATTTCAATGTCTCTGGTTATATTTTACTTGCTTGTTTGTTTTGTTGATTAGGTTTCACTTAAAGGTGAGATGGTTTAAGTCTTGCAAATTTATGGAAAGTTATCATGAATTTTAGTTTTACATATTATTTCTGTTCCATTGTTTCATTTTACTTCTCTAGAGACTATTATGCAGATGCTATTTTTTATATCTGTCTTCCATTTCTCTAACATTGTTTCAAAATTTTTACCATAGATGACCCTTGAACACAGGTATAAACTGTGTGAGTCCATTTATGTGAGCATTTTAAAAATAAATACTGTGAATGTATTTTGTTTTCCTCGTGATTTTCTTAATAACATTTTCTTTTCTCTACTTTATTGAAACAGTATAGCATATAATACATATAACATACGAAATGTATGTTAATCCACTATTTATGTTATTAGTAAGTCAACAGTGGGCTATTAAGTTTTTGTGGAGTCAAAAGTTATACTGGGATTCACGATGGTTGGCATTCTTATTCCCCTCGTTATTCAAGGGTCAACTGTACTTTCTCACTTTCATTACCTTGATTGTTTTTACCTGTCTTCAGGGCTCCATAATATATTTTAATTTGAATGTTTCCCTTAGGTATTTTGAGATTTATTTTTTATTTCTCAGATAATTTTGTCTTTTCTTTCATTTCTGTCTTGAGTTCACAAGTCTTTCTGTTTCTTCCTGTTTTTTGTCTATTCTATTTTTAATTTTTGAATTTCCAATCCAATATGTTTTTCCCTCAAATGCTTCTTTGAGTGTATTTAGTTTAGTATTGACTTATATTTATAGTTTTCTTCTTCTTGACTCTTTTTGCTGGGAAATTTTTATCAGTTCAGATGAGACCAATGTTTTTCTTTCTTTTTTCTTTTTTGTAATAGCCCTGGGTGGAGTTTTTCTTCTATTCATTTTTATTGATTTGTGGTTGTTTCCAAGATTTTAATTCACAAATGTCCTTTTATGTCTATATATCAAATCTGGTTTCTTTAGAATTTTTTTTTCCTGATTGTGGGTAGGTTTGTACATTGTTTGATATTTTAGTTCTCTTCATTTGTAGGACCCTAAATTTTGCACCTTGCATTTTTTTTTCCTTTACACTGTTTGTCTGCCAGAGGCCACAGCTCCCTCTCTTTTTGGCTCTTTTTTTTCCCAACCCTCCCTCCCTCCTCTCAGAAACTGTGCCTTTTGAAAACTACCACTTAAAGTTTCACATTTTTCTAATACCCTTCTCTGGAATCCCAATCCTCTTCCAGGAAACAATTTTCTTATAGAGGATGGACTTTTCACTCTTTCTGTAGATGGTTGGTCTTGCCTTACCAGCACTCCTTCCCTCTCCGATGTTTTTATCTTGCTCTTGCTCTCTATGAAGGCTTGCAGCAGGGGGGAAGCTTGAGCGATTGTTGGTTGGAATTTGGCATTTTCGATGCTATTATAAGTATTTTTAAGCTTGGGCAGATGATGTTGAAGGTTTGACTTCTGTGGTTTCTTATTTTTTGTGCCCTTCTCTATTATTTTTGGAGGAAATATTGTGAGATGCTGTCATGAGCATCATTGTTCTTTAAACTTTTGAGTTTAATATTTTGAAGCAATGTGCAGAAATCTTAGAATTGTATTCCCCCAATGGATTAAATTTATTAATACCATTGATATTTCTTTAACAGGCTTTAGACTTTTTTTTATTAAAGTCTTCTTATATTATTCTCACCAGATCAGATTTCTTTTAGGTGCTTGCTTGGTAAAATTTTTTTTTTTACTATCACCGTTTTTGTTTCTAAATGTTTTAGTTTTGTATTTTAAACAGCATATGCTTGACTTCTGCTTTTGCTTTCTGACAGTCCGTTTATTTTGAATATGGCATTTAGTCTATTGATAGTCAATGTAATTAGATAATATATTGAGATAAATTTTACTCTCTGATTTTATTTCTATTTTTCTTCTTGTTTTATATTCCTTTTTTCTTCTTTATGCCCCCCCCTTTTACTAATCTATAATTATTGTTCAAGGTTTTCCTCTCTGTTTGCTTGGTAATGTTTGCCAGACATGCTAGAGATTGCTACCTGCACCCTTTGCTCATCAGATGTCAGTGCATATTCAGATTTTTCCCATGATGTTACAATTTCATTGATTCCCTTTACATTTTACTGTTCTACTGTTGGCAGATATCTTCACTTGCATATATTCTAATCTATGTAAAACTTTATTTTATTGGTAATCCGGTCACTTTCTTTAGATATACTAAATATTTACCTACTACATTTCTAATCATTACTTCATATATCACTGAGCTTCCATCTGAGATCAATTGCCTTCGAACTAAAGAGGGCAACATTTTTTTTAAATGTTGGCCACTCGTGAGAATTTCTCTCAGTTGATTTATTCTAAAAAGGCTTTTATTTCACCCCCAGTTTTGAAAGATTATTTCACTGGGCAGACAATTCCAGGGTGACAAATATTTTTTCATCACTTTGAGATACTGTTCAATCATCACCTACCTTCCCTTGTTTTTTTGGAAGTTGGCTGTAATTCTTATTCTTCCTCCTTTGAATATAATATGACTCTATTTTCTTCTGGCTTCTTTAAAGATTGTATCTTATTCTTTGATTTTCATCCACTATACCATGAAATGATTATGGTTTCATTTTTATTTATGTTGCATGTTGTTTGTCATGCTTTTTGAATTTGTGGCTTGATATCATTTATCAGTTTGGGAAATTCTCAGCCATGGTCTGCCCGAATATTGATCCTTCACCACTTTCTATTCCCATTTGGGACTCCAATTTACATTTTTATAGATTTCCCCCCTTTTATTACATCTATACCTATCTATCTATCTATCTATCTGTCTATCTATCTATCTATCTATCATCTATCCATACATCTGTCTATCATCTTTCTAGTCTTTTTACTCTTCCTATGTCGGCCAGGTTGTCTGCCAGGGTGTTGTTTCCTTTGGGTCAGTCTTCCAGTTCATGGATTAACATCTGTGACTCATCCCTTCATCATCTCCATTCCATGTGGCTAAGTTTCTAGTGCTCATCATTTCTCTTGGGTTTTGATGACATTGTCTTGAATTTCATATGCTTGCTTTTGTTTATTTGTTTTGTTTTTGTTTTTTGAGTACTAATTTTTAAATAGAAGTCTAATTTGAGGCCCAAGAATGATATATATTATCTTCTTCCAAAGGGGGTTTATGCTGACCTTCTGCAGGTAGCTGCACTAGAAGCATTATCCATTGCATATCATTTTATTGTCTTTGGAAGGTCAAGTCTATTTCTAGTTCCCGCGTATTTTTCAATCCAGAGGCTGGCGTGTTTACCAGACCCCATACTTTGGCTGGGCCCTGTGCTCTAATTTAAGTCCTTCTGTTGTTCAGTGTCCTAGCCTCCTCTATCAGGATTTCTGACCGCTGCCAAAGCTGCAGGAGAATGACTCCAAATCAGGTGTGCCTCCGTGTGTGTCTCTTTTCAATTGGACCTTGACCCATTATTACCCACTACGTTGTTAAGTTCTCTGACACTTTCAAACACGTTTTTAAAATATATATCTTGACTATATTTTTCCAATTGTTTTCAGCTGAAGGCTTGTTTCACATAATCTCATTCATCATTACTGAAACTCTCTTTTCTTTGAAGATAAATATATATGTTTATATTTTTATGTATATTTAGCATGTATCACCTATTGAATAATTTAAAATAGTATATTTTGTTGAAATGTGATATATTACTTTAAATCCCATTTTGCCAGAAACTTCAGTGCCTCCATTGTCTTAAAAAGTCCAGTTGTTTTGTCTGGTCTTCCTGTTCCTTCCTGGCCTTCTACCGTTCACCTTTCCAGCGTACCCAGCCTCACCTGCTACTTATGCCCTCTGTTATCTGTTTTCACTTGCGTTTGGGTTTCTCATTCACATACTCTGTCTGCCTCTAAAAATACCTGCAATACCAGGTTTTGATTTTCCTAGAGTCCAAATTCTTATTTTAGATTAATGCATGTTATTTGTTTCTATCTTGTTCAAATGTCCTTATCTGTCTACAAGGCTGTGGTTCCCTAGATCTGGAGATTAGTTGGTCTCTATTCCTAGAACAAGCCTAATTGTTATGTCATGACAGATCCCTACCGGGGAACCTGCTCCTTCCCAGTTGTCACACTCTGCCCCAAATTATCTGCCTGTAGATAAAATGTGCTTTACTCCCTCATCTGTGCTTGCTGATGTTGCAGGGACACTCAAGCAGGAATGAAGCAAATTTTGGCAAAGTGATTAAGCTAATTTTGACCAGAAGACCAATGTTTGAACCTGAAACACAGATTATTTTGAATTATTGCTGCATAATCTTTGATTTTGTTACAAATGCACAGTAAGTTTGGCATATGTGTACATAACTGGAAGTCAAAAGACAGAATTGGAATCAGAATCTCTGAAAGCTTTTTACTAAAATATAAATGTATAATGGCTTAAAATTCACATTTACATAGTGTTACTGTTAGTCATTGTAAATCAGTAGTTGCATTTTTAGAGTCACTAAATCTTTAACACTCATTATCATTCCATAGTGCACAATAAATAGTGCTTCCTGCCAGTCTCATGTAGGATTTACCACCTAGGGATTGAATTAGTGAAATAAAATTCCTAGGTAAGTCCATGTACAACAATATATTTATAGTTATTTTTAGACCATTTCTACCTCAGAAGAATTTATCAGCTCTGTTCCATGGATAAGATATGGAGAACACACTGACTTTGGGGAAGGCTATTTGTTTACTAACTAGGCATTTATAGAGTGTCTATTATGTGTGAGACGCTATGCTAGAGAGACAAAAGTGATTAGCATGCTATATTTGTCTTCTAGCTTATATAAGAATGGAAGGACTATGCAATGACACTGCTGTGATATTCTGTAATATGTACAGTTCTCATTAATAGCAGGGGTTGCTCAACAAAAGGGATAATGTGGCATGGCTTTGTATTTAGAGAAGCAGTGGAAGGTGAAGTTAGAGGGGGAGGCTGGGGTCAACCCCATGAGTGATCTAGTATCATAGGAGTTTAAACTTGACCTTGTGAAAACTAGGGAGTCATTTGACGGCAATACATAAAGGAATGACATATGAATATAAATACAGATATCTATTTATCTGTATCTATATCATCTATCTATATCCATATCTATATCTATATCTTAGTAATGTCATATTGTGTGTGGGATTCCTTAAGCAAGGAGACATGCTGGCGGCTACAGCAACCTTTTATGGAAAATGATGGAAACCTGTATTAAGAGATGAACAAGTAAATACACAGGGAAAATGAACTTTTTAAAATGTGGTTCAACAAATATTAGAGTGATGCCAAATTTCAGGCTTGTAAGCAAAAAGTAGTGCCATTAAGATTATGAATTCAAAAAGTGAAATTGATTTGGGTGAAAGATAAGAAAGAGATGTTTAGAATTAGATAGTGAGGCACTTTAGAAATGGAACATCTAAGTAGAGTTAGACAAAGACAGCATGAGACCTGTACGGAAAAAAGTCCAGCTGTTGTTAATATAATGAGAACAATTTGTGCCATCGACGTAACCTGGCAGCCAAGGAGAGTGGACTGGAATGCACACGTGTGAACAATGATGACTTCACTGTACTAGTCAGTGGGCATGGTAGACACCGTTGAGTCAGTGAGTGTACCGTGTGGCTGTTGCATTTAAAATGACTGAGCGAGTAGAACAGCGAATCTGCATCAAATTTTGTGTTAAGCTTGAACATTCCTCTGCAGAAACTTTTCATATGATTCAGAAGGCCAAAACTATGGGCAACTGGTGATTAGTGGCTTCAGCACGACAATGCACCTGGTCATGCATCACATCTCTTGCATAGTTTTTTGGTGAAACATCAAATCACCTAGGTGCCTCTGCCCCCATATAGCCCCAAGTCAGCACCTTGCAACTTCTGACATTTCCCAAAACTAAAATCACATTTGAAAGGGAAGAGATTTCAGACTGTTGATGAGATTCAGGAAAATACAATGGAGCACCTGATGGTGATTGGGAGAACTGTGTGAAGTCTCCAGGTGCCTACTTTGAAGGGGACTGAGGTGTCATTGTTTTACATACAGTGTTTCTTATATCTTGTATCTTCTTCAGTAAATGTCTCTATTTTTCATATTACGTGGCTGGATACCTTCTCAAGAGACTTCATATACTTGCAGGGGTATCCAACCTTTTGGCATCTCTGTGCCACATTGGGAGGAAAAGAGTTGTCTTGGGCCACACATTCAATACATTGTAACATGTAATCACACACAAAAAAATCTCATCATGTTTTAAGTAAATTTATGATTTTGTGTTGGGCCACATTCACAGCCATCCTGGGCTGCATGTGGCCCACAGACCACGAGTTGGACAGCCCTTTAGGGTAAACCTTAGACATGGACAAAAAATGCTACAGGCTTAGGTGTGGAACAGTGAAAAGAAGGGTGATTATAGACTCTGGATAAGTTCAATTTTTAAGGGGCAAGTCTGTGTATGTAGACTTCTGATGACTAAATTCAATTCAGCGACAATGCCCAGAAAGGCCAGAGAAATTGATGGCTAACATAAGATCATCTTGTTATAAATTAGACTTGGTAAATGCTGAAAAAGTATTAAAAACTTTGGATTCTTATTCATACATAAAGTTGATAGTGAAATCTACAACAAATGAATAAGAGGCAAAAGCATCCTGTTGTGCAGACTTGAAGATATTGACCTGTTATCCCCCCCCCCATGCTGCTCAGGGCCACTTTTAAAGAATCGATAGACTTTTGGGATGGGTTGTGACAACATTTTACATTAAATAGAGTGCACGTAGCTGTGCGGATAATATACGATATAAAATGTAGTTCAGCTGGACAGGTTGTATTCAGTCGTTGCTCATTGACACCCACACCCACCTGCACTGGAACTCATCTTCATATGTCCTCTCTCGTTTTTCTTACAGTAGAGTTAAGGTAAAAGTTCATTATATATTGTACTCACATCTTTACCAAAAGGGGAAACATGGAATGAAGAGGGAGCAAAAAAGTTACATGCTTAATAAAAAAAAGAGATAAGCTGATTTCTATGTATCTGTGAAGTGATGAATTTATCTATATATTAAATGTATAAATATATATATACCTTTCAGTGCCACCTAATTGATTCATTTGTGTTATATTCTTGATACTTTGCTTTTGAATGTCTGACCCTGCTGCACGTAGTTGCAACTGCCTCCTTTAAAATTCCAAGATAAGAAGGATCACTGAAGCATGTATTAACAAGAAGATAAATATTGCAGAAGATAGTATTAATAGCAAGTACCTTGAGTAACTCAAAGTAGAAGTTAGTTATTTTATTGTGAATCTTCATGACATCATAAGTCACCAAGCCACAAACGGATCATCCTCGTGAATATCCACAGACAGGGAACTTCAGTTAGCTAAGATGTTATCACTTTAGGCCCAAGCTTGCATTTGTATCTGGACATGTAAAGCAAGCAGATGCCAATCGGATGGGGCAGAACTATTAGGCCTGACCCCTTAGCCACTAATGCAAATAACGTATCCTTACTACCACAAAGTTTTGTATTGTCATTGAGGAATGGGTGCAGATAAAACCAGTGAGGACAGGTATCAATAATGACCCATACTGTCTACCCACAAGACCAATTAGAAAATCTTTGACATTTCCTGAGTAATGCCATAATTCAAGTTGATGAAAGTAGGAATTGCTGATTTAGTAAATCTGTTGAA
The DNA here is from genome assembly GCF_022682495.2 of Desmodus rotundus. NCBI lineage: Eukaryota > Metazoa > Chordata > Mammalia > Chiroptera > Phyllostomidae > Desmodus > Desmodus rotundus. The sequence continues at coordinate 190,809,488 of NC_071388.1, forward strand.
AACAGGGCCACCAGTTGGAAAAGCTGCTCCATTATCGACTCTCACATAAAGCATTGTCTAGCGCTGCCTCAGCACCTGCCCCCGACAGAAGTGGTCCCTTGTGTCATCATTATAGTGTGATTTTCAGAGCTTTCACGTGCCTGCAGCTCTCAGTCTTGTCATTGCATCCACCCTCTCTTTGAATATTTTTGAGTTTGCCACACTTTTATGTGATTATAATAGTGTTAAACAAAAGTTGTAATTTATTGTATAGCATTATTTTATATGTAATATATAATTGATACTTTTTAGATATTTTTATTATTACATAACAAGCTTTATCAAAATGAGTAATTGGATGACTTAAGTTTTTATTAAATTATACTTATTAATTTAACAGCATTAAACTCAGGATAAATAGCTGAGCTAAATGTTGCAATTGCAATTACAAAAATGCATGCTTTTTCTTAATTTTGGAAGCTCACCAGCCAGAGAATATATTAGGCAGGGAGTACAACCAGACAAGTTATCAATTCAGCAATTTCCAGCCAGTCAGATATATCCGCAGGCAAATTTAAACTTTGTAAGATTTACTCTTGGTTTCTACTTCATAGAGTTTACACGATTGTCTATTCTAAGTAAAAGCCATTGTGTAAGAGATAATAATCCAAAAGTCATTGAAATTCCCATGTCTATCAATTTTAGTTTATATATTGCTAAGTGAAATTAATTAATACAGACTAGAAAGCAGTCATTTTTAAATAAAACTGCTAGTGGAGAAATGCCTTACTTAACAAACCTAGATTGATTTTACTGGCAAATGTCCCATTCTTGGACATTTGTCATATTTCAATTAATTGTTTATATTTTTGCATCCAATAGAATTTAAAAAGATGTTATAACCATTTCCTGCCAATAGTCAGCTGACCTGTTTTAAAACCGTTAGGGAAATAAGCAGCAGTATTTTAACAGCTACACATACAATAGCTAGATGCTGTGTGAGTGATCCCACGACCTCCCTTCTTCCTGCTTGGGTTCTGATTAGCATCTGTTTAGGCTCCTGGGTACCGTGGGAGCCACCAGAGGATGGCCTCCAGAGAAACTGGAGGGTACGCAACCCAGCTGTGTTTGAAAATGCAGAAACAAATACAAAATAAGATAAAAAGCATACAGTGAGTTATTGTTAGTATTCTCACACTTCCTTCTAGTTGCACATTTATATGTGTGTTTGTGTGTAGATATGTCACACATGTGAACTCTATATTATGTGTATACATTTGTCTGTGAGTATTCTTTGTGAATATAATAATTATCAGCCAAACAGTGTCTCATCGCCTGGATGCCTGGTGTTCTAAAATTAAATTAATCCTTTTTTATTGGAATTTAGGAGTTTTAAGTACCTCACTATAATAAGTAATTGTCCACAGATATATCCTATCTGATATAGTGATACATCCTAACACATTGGTCTGAGTGTTTTCTTAGAACACATTTTTAGAAATAGACTTGCTAATAGAAGGTATTTACTCATTTTTTAATATGAGTGGTACATAAGACCAAATTTATTTAAAGTTTGTATCAATTCATATTACCACTCACAGCGTATGAGAGTACCTGTATTAATGCCCTTCACCAATTTCCTCATTGAAAAATGTAGTTTACCAATTTTCAAATAAATAACATGTCAGCTGTTATTTTTGTATTCATTAATTACTAGTGAGATTGTATGTTTTTACCTGTTTACTGACTATTTTATGGGTAAATTATGTATCCATAACCTCTGTACCTTTTCTTCTGAAGAGTTGATTTTTTATGATTTATTTTAAAATCTCTTTATATATAATTATATTATTATTTTAACATTTTCCTTGAAAATTTTTATTTTATAAGTTTAAAAGTATATAATCAAATATTACTTTCTTTTACTTATATGTATTTTCTGTTTATTTTATGATTTCCTTTTTTTTTGTAAAACATGGAATTCAACTCTATTTGGAATCAAATTAGGAGCAGAATAAGATGCAATAGTCTACTTTTCCTCCCAAGTAGTTAAACCACTTTTCACAGCTTTCACTGAATAATCCATGTTGAGTCTTCTGGAGACTTCAGTCATCAAAAATGTGGATGGAAACCTCCAAAGAGGCTGACAACATGGGGCTGGCAGCAGAGACAGAGGCAGGCATTAGAAATCTACTGAGAGAGGTTATAAATCTATTTTTCATTCCCTATGTTTTTAAATCAAGCAAATTTTATGTCTGTTCTATTAGTTTGTGGAACAAATAAGCAGATTAGTCTAGAAATGTACTTTAAAAATATAATGAACTAGAGGATTTCCCAGTGATAGTTTATGGAGTGTACATTTTATTTTGTTAGTCTTTTTGCTTTAGCCTAATATGATATAGGTCAAAGAATCACTCAGCGATACCTTAAAATGCATTAAAACTCCTTTGCTTGATATAATCATATAGAGTAGAAACTTTAAAGAATAATTAGATACTTTAGGTGTATTATATCAAAAACTTTTTGTCTCTTTTTAACATTTTTTAAAATTTATTTTTATTGTATCTTTCCATTAATACAAGTGAAAATAACATTTTCAGGTACAATTCTTCTCATGGCAATCCAAGGCCACGATGATGTAAACAAACATAAGGTCAAGAAATTGAACAGAAACATAAGGAAGACTTTCCGTGACTCACTCTCATGTTCATACTTAGACTATAAATGTCAGTTAGCACAATCAAGTCTTGTTGATAATGTCAGCTGTCTGTCATTCCTACGTAGTGATTGATGCATGCCGTTTGTCAGTAGGCAGTGGCCCACTGGAGTGAGGAATGAGGTAATGAGGGTACAGAAGGCCAAACAAAACTTTTCCGTTTCTGGTGATTTCCTCTTCACATGGGGACTTAAGACAAGGAGAGAACAACCGCATTAAAATTTGTTTTAATGTAGCCATTTAATTCAATGTCTATCTGAAAACATTTATCTTTACCCTCGTATTTTTTAAAGAAAGGGCCAATGATTAATCATCGTCATTTCCCAACTGTACTGGTCAGTATAAACAGTATTAGCTGCTGCAAGAGATAAGCCCCCAAACCTCAAGTGCTTTTGCAGCAAAGGTTCATTCTTAACTTGGTGGTGGTGTGACTCCTCTGTGTGGCTCTTCTCCATTGAGTGGCTCAGGAATATGGGCAGCCACTTTATAGTGACACCATCCAGGACAGAGCTCTTTAAAGTCACTGTGGCGGAGGAAGAGAGATGGTGAACAATGTTGGGGCATTTAATGGTTAAGACTGGAGGTGGCTTACATTATTTCTATTCACATTCTGCTTTTAGAACCCAATCACTTTAACTTAGTTTAACTGCAAGGAAGGCTGGGAAATGTAGAAGAGGTCTTATCAGTCTCTGTTACACATACCAAACTTGTTTTATTTTGAATTGTCATTTGAATCTAGCTTTTAACTATATCATATCTAATTAAACCATGGTTTGAAAATATTAGCTCTATAAAAATTGATGGCATTTAATATGTGCAGGGTTAGTTTCCTTACATACATTACTTTACTTGAAAACAAGTAAAAATAATGCATACATATAGTAAAATATTCAGATGGTAAAGGAAGGTATAATATAAAAAGTAATTAATTCTCTTTCATTTGGTCAGATAATTTACTACATCCATTGGTGACCACTGTAAAGATCTTCTGTCTTTTTCTAAAAATGTTTTTTAAAAGTATATACACATAAAATGCAGACAACTGTAATAACAATTTTTATTGAATAACAATAAAAATTTTAAAAAGTATATACATATATATAAACATTTACATGTGTAGATCCTTTTTATTTTATAAAAATGGAATAATTTTTTATATGCTATTCTGTATATTTCTTTTTAAAGTTAATAATATTTATAGAGGTAATTCTCTATAAGTAAATATACATTCAGAGTGATACTCAAAATATTTAACAACCATTACAGTATGGTCACTGACCAATACGTGACGGATGTAATCAGAGTGTGTGCTGAATATATGGAGGGAGAAAGGCCCTGGAGGCCCAGGTGTGCCAGGAACTCCCTTAATTATGGCACAGTGGTGAACAAATCAGGGCCAGGGGTGGATGCCCAAAGAAAGGACTGAGTAGTGGGAGTCAGTGGGGCACAGAGAGTGTGCTCAGGATATTGGCTGTTTTCCGAGTAGTATGAATATCTTTTGTATTTTAGTAACAAAAAGAGCATGCTGGTACACTAGGGTTATGTCAGCCCTGCATACATCTCATTCTATTTAATGTAGTGTATAAGAATAGTATTATAATTTAAAAAATCAACATATGGCTGCACTGTTAGATTGTTTTTAATATCTAATATTATAAAATGCTGCAGATTTGGAAATTATTGGTACTTTTATCTACTCCATTTTAATAGTTTTATTGCTCATTAAAATAAAATATCTACCTTAATATCTTCTACATATTTCTACTCCAGCATTTATCACTGATGTGTTTTTTTATTTATGCTATTTCTTTCACAAGACTGAGTCCTTGGAATGGAAGGGGGGTATTCTAATTAGACTCGTGGTCTGTGGTCCAGTACTAACATCATGCCTGACACAGAGTAGACATACAAGTGTTCAGTGAATGCTTCGGTGAATAATTTTGAACTTCAGGTTCTAAATTGGTCTGGGTAATTCCCACGAATGTTAGCTCAATGGAAAGCAAGGAACAAGATAGAGAAGCAGACATGAGTTGAATGGCATGGATAGAGGGTCTGGGAGAAACCTGGTTACCCGAGAAACTTAGGGGGAAGGAGGCCAAATAGATAGTTTCTCAATCAGGATAACACAGGAGATGCCTACGTGGTGTATCCCTGAAGTGGAGAGAAAGGTACCCCTCAGGCCTTTCATTCTTTTAATATAAACGTCAAGACTATATTTAATCCCAACTGGCCAGTGAAGCCAGAGTTCTTTTCATTACTGATCCTGGGACAAACAGAGATGGCTATCAGTTAACTAGATTTAGGACTTCTGACCTGTGAGACCATACTCAGGTCTGCTTTAATCAAGATCCCAGGAGAATATGAAGTCTGGAATTTGATGAAGATAGAATATGTTATAATAAATAAATAAGGTATAAAATAACAATAAATTTACTAAGTGTTTGAAATTAACATGTGTCACTAATTGAAGCGATAATAAAGATATCCTTAGAAATAGCTAATGTTTATTAAAGGTTTATTAGGTGCCAAGCACGAGATGAGGGCTTTACAGAGATTATCTCACTTCATTCTCCACAACCACCTATGGATCAGGTATGATTTGGGTCATAATTTATAGATAGGAAAATACAGCTCAGAAAGTTTGTTAAAACGGCTTGAGTAAATTTGCATACTGGGATGCAGTAGAGCTGAGTCACTGGGGAAAGCCAGGATTTTCAGTCTTGACTTTTATTTCACATGTGAAGCTATAAAATAAATGTCAGTGCCTCACCCTCATAAATTATTACTTAATTGGTCTGTGGGTAGGAACCGAGTGATACTGGTATTTTTTTAAAAAACTGCCCAGTGATTTCAATGTGTAGTCATAGTTGCAAAACACTGACCTATCACAGCATATTATTGAGAGCTTAGCTTTGTGCTGATTGTACCTTGTCAGCACAAAGAAATGGTAATGATTATGTAGTCTGGAAGAATTGTTTAAGACTCGCTGCACTCCCTCTATTCACTATGCATTTCCTTACTTATGCACACCGTGTTTACCTTACTGATGCTGCCTGCCCAGTTACTGGCTTTTGTCTCCTGGAATGTTTCAGTACAGAGGCTGGGTGATGTAAGAGGTCTTCTGTTTTCCCTCTGCCAGTACATTTATGTTTAGATAGGATTGCTATTAGTAGGCCTTTGCTGATCTTGTATATCATCTTTTAAATAGTTGTTCAGTTATTATTATATTTCCTATATTTTATCACCTATACTATAATAAGTTTAGTTGATTAGGTTTTATCAAACCTGGTTGATTAGATTTTATTAAATGCCTATTGTATTCATTATATATAATGATTAGTTTAATGGTGCTTGTAGAAGTTGCTGTAGAAAGTAAGTTTATGGTTCTAGGTATTTTCATTAGTCAAAAATTGTATGCTAGATTCTGATCCACCTTGCTATATTTATCAACATTATAATTTAGCATCCCTCCATTTCCAACCCAAACCACATTATTAAAATGAAGTATCATCACAACAATAAAAATTGGGCAAAAGGCATACATATGCAGAAAAATGAAGCACAAAAAGAAAAGAAATACAGAAAAAGTTTAACTTAAGAAACATAAATGCATATAGTTTTATATATGAATTAGCAACAATTTTGCCACTGAGCTCTTACCTTATAGATGCAATTTATGTGTATTAAATTTATTGTCTATGGTATTTTCAAACTAATATGCAAGGTCCACAGGGAGGGAATTTTATCTGTATTTTTTTTTCCAGTGGTATTTTGTAAGAGCTGAAACCAGTTCCTGGTGTGAAATAGGCACTCAATAATAAATATTAGTCAAATAATTACTGAATGGATGATTTTAAATATGAGTGTGTGTGCGTGCATGCCCATGTGCACACTTAACAAAGATGTGGTGAAATGCACACAGTAATAAATGACTGGCAGGAGTCTAAATTTGTGAAATATTTCTGAAGAGCAATCTGTGTTTGTTAAATATTTATTTATTTGAATTATTTATTTATATTTCTAGAACTATGCTCTTAGGGTATAATCAGTGAAGTGCAGATTTATAGAGAGAAAATTGTTTGTAGCATTGATATAAGGGAATTATAAGGGAAACAAAAATACTGACTGTCAAATAAAGTATGACATTTAGCATTTTCTCAGAGCAGAGTAAGTAGTGTGAAAATGCAGTAGTACAATGCGATGTGACAACTGGAGGTTGGTTAAGAGCATGATCTCAATTTGGTAAAAATTGAGAAAAAGGGGCAGATAAATTATTAAACCAAAGTGTTATTAATAATTACATCTGGGTGGTGAGAATAAGATTGCTTTTAATTTTTTCTTTGTAATGTTATGAAAAGCATGAAATTTATATATGAATATCTATTACTTTGTTAATTGGAAAAATAATTTATTTATACATTTTTCCAGCTCTGAGGATTTATTAAAGAATCTATTGCAATTCAGTCTCCATGAGGGCAAGACTTTTTATCTGCTTGGTTGATTGGTAGATTTCCCATGCCTAGAGCAATGTTTGGATAAAGTACCACTTATAAATCTTTTTTTTATTGTTGTTCAACTACAGTTGTTCCAATATTTCCCCCATTGCTCTCCCCTGCCCAATGCTCCCCGGTTTTTGGATGTGCCTCACTCTCTAAAAGTGATTTTAAAGCATTAAATGTAAGAGGATTGAGTACTTCCTTTTTTTGTAGAGTTGAGCAATTAAGTCATCCATCGTTAAGTGTTAATTAAGTGCCCGTTTATAGTATATCATCTTTCCACTGAGGAGAAATTACTTTCTCATGGACTGAACATGATCTTTGTTCCCTACAGTTAGAGTTTGCTTGGTGGTGAGGGAGGCGGCCAGCACACAGCACACACAGATACTAATGAATGTGAGATTTAAAATGATTATGACAGAAATCTTTTACTTTCAGTAAATGCCTTTAAGGTAGCCCTGTGTCCTCAGATTTAAAAGAAGAAAATCATAATTAACCAGTTAGCAATTGCCATTATCTGGTTAACCAATGAAAGTGGTTTTTGTTTGCCATTTGTGGAGTACAAATGGAGTATAAGAATAATCACAGGTGTTGTCACCATTACTGTCGGTGTCAGAAACATATTGTAAAAGGACAGTTGCATAGTGAGACAGCACCGTGGTGTGCCTCATTGTAATTTACTATGGGAATGTTCTCAAATAACTTTTATCATGTAGTGTTCAGTTTACACTTGTGCAAATAAATGTGCGCCTTATTTAAAATGTTATCTCTTCTGCATATTTTCTCGAAAATAAACTAGGAAATGAAGGACCTAAGGTAAGTCCTGAAGTAATATAATAATAATGTTTATGTTGTAATGTAATATTAAATAAGATACTATTAATGTATACAGTGATATGGCCGTTTTACATGGAGCTCTTGTTTGCTTTATTTTTTTTCTCTAGGACTCAGAATTTCCTACAGACATGCAACCAAATCCAAATATGTATTCACGTAAAGAAAATAATTTTCCAGAAAAACTTGGCTACAGGCTGAAGACCATATTTAAACTTCATGAACTTCCAGTGAGCTGGTAGGATTCTTGATGCTTTATTAATGCCTTTGAGACTTCATTGCCACGTCTAAATTGCGGAGCTGCTACAGCCATTTATGGTTGAAGTGGTTAGCTCTTAGCCTGTTTCCAAATTGCTTATCAGAACAGTGAAAGAATCTGATTATAGCTGTTGCAAACTCTTAAGACTAATTGGTTTAGGTACTTGGTGGCTGTACACACTTAAGTACCCTGTTGTGCATATTTATTGTAGAGGTTGCAGTTCTGGCGTAAAGCGCAAATTGTTTTTAGAGAGACTTGTAGGATTTATTTTAAAGATAAGATCTCAGCAACTATGCAACTCATTTGTTTATTTTACTTACATTTTAGCAATATGTGTATATTTTTATCTTTAACAAATCATTAGTTTTATTCGTTTTGAGGACCATAGTTTCATAACCCATAATTGCATTGGCTTAAAGACAAAACTTAATACTTGGTATTTATTACAAAGCATTATTTTATGAACCTGCATATTTATATTCATAGAAAACATTTTAAATTTTGTAAAATCCTTACTATTATCCAGAATTTTTGAGAAAATGTTTTTGTGGAGAATCTATAAATATACATTGTATCATATAGGTCTGTGGTACATTGAAATATTAGTAAGTAGTCAGGTTTCTTAGATTATCAAGGATATATAATTTTGATTATGGTTTAGGTAAGTAATATGATTTTCTTACATTCGTTCATATAATCCCAAGTTTATGTCATTAATTTTCATTAGTGTAAGATTTGTACAAAAATGCATGCAAACATTATGTAATTGCTTCTGTTATGCTTAATGAGGACAAATATCTCAGGATAAGATGTTAACCAACTCTAATACCTAACATATATTAATTTACCTATGGTAGTTTTTTTCATTTCCAAAGATTTATCTGTGCTTGATGACTATGTATAATCTACTTTCTGTTTCATGCATCAAGAATATTGTCTATGATACTTTACTTCAGAGCATGGTAGATATAATGGTAACTGCCATGATCAAAACTGGTAGGTTAATGAATTGAAAATTCTGTCAGTAAAGGGAACCACAAAAATGGATACATTCACGCCTTCAGTATTCTATTGCGACTTCGTACATTCGCATTCACATGCCAGTCTTTTGATATAAGGCCATGGCATTTTCAGTAAGTGTTGATTGGAATTCTACACCATATTACTTGCACAAACTATACCAGTAATGCATCACCTACAATTTCAACTTTGTGGATTTTTTAATCAGAAACAAGAACCTCAAGTAACTTGGCAGATGATCTCCCTACCTTTCCATAGCATTAATTTTTACGGACATAATTTTACACTTCACACTAATATTACATCTCCTTGATCAATCTTTGATTACCTTACAACAGCAAACACATCTGCCTTTAAGGAGATTTAGGAACAAACTCCTTTGATTCTTTGTGTTCCTGGACTCTGGCTGGATTGGGGAGCAGCCAGTGCTGGTCTGCTTGGTGTCTGCTGAGAGCTCAGGGCCGTGAGCTCAGCTAGTGTGTCTTACAGACAGAATGAGAAAAGTTGGTCAGCCCAACAATTAAGTTATGGGAAAAGCTCATATTAAATGAAAGTGTGGAGGACAGAAGAAGGAACCATGTAACTGTTAGTTAAAGACAAAATCTGGATTTTAGATCAGTTTATTTACAGCCTTTGAAAAGACAGCCACCCTGATAACCTCTGCTGCAACCCAGGGAGGCATCTCTCTGCCCCAGTCTTTATTAGTGAGGCCATTAGGAGAGAAGACTCTATTATTATGAGTTAGGCAGAAAAAAAATCACTACCAGGAAGAGTAAACACTAATCTTCTAGAGTAATGTACCTTCGAGGAAGATTAAGCTGTGACTTTGGGACAAATCATTTACTTTGTCCTTTTTTTTTTAACCTGTGTTTATTTCCAGTTGTTCTATGTTTCTACTTTCTTACTATACTGCTATTTTTTTTGGGGGGGGGAAGGGCTGTTTTTGTTTTTCCTTAACTTAGTTTATCCTATTTCTTTCTCTTATCTCTTGTTCTATACTACCAACCATTAAGTAGTCATTATATAAAATTTAATTGTAAATTTTTAGTGTTTTTCAAATAATTTAAAAAAATTATTGTTGTTCAGTTAGTTATCATGCCTTTTTCCCCATTACTCACCCCTACCCCACCCCCACTCCACAGTCAGCCCCCGCTATTGTCCCTCCCTGTGAGTCCTTTATTCATGTTCCTTTGCTTGCCCCTTCTCCTTCATTCCCCCGTTATATCCTTCACCCCTCCTCTCTGGTCACTGTCAGTTTGTTCTTTATTTCCAAGTCTCTGGGTCTATTTTGCTCATTTGTTTGTTTTGTTAATTAGGTACCACTTACAGGTGAGATCACATGGTATTTGTCTTTCACCACCTGGCTTATTTCACTCAACATAATGCTCTCCAGTTCCATCCATGCTGTCATGAAGGCTAGGAGCTCCTTCTTTCTTTCTGCTGCACAGTATTCCATTATGAAGATGTACCACAGTTTTTTGATGCACTCATTTACTGATGGGCACTTAGGCTGTTTCTTGCACTTGGCTATTGTAAATTGTGCTGCTATAAACGTTGGGGTGTATAGGTTCTTTTGAATTGATGATTCAGGATTCTTAGGGTATAGTCCCAGCAGTGGGATTACTAGATCAAAAGGTAGTTCCGTCTTTTGTTTTTTGAGGAAATTCCACACTGTTTTCCACAGTGGCTGCACCAGTCTGCATTCCCACCAACAATGTACTAGGGTTCCCTTTTCTCCACGACCTTGCCAGCACTTGTTATTTGTTGTTTTATTAATGATGGCCATTCTGACTGGTATGAAGTGGTATCTCATTGTGGTTTTAATTTGTATCTCTCTGATGGCTAGTGATGCTGAGCACTTTTTCATGTGTCTGTGGGCCCTCTGTATGTCCTATTTGGAGAAGTGTCTGTTCAGGTCCTTTGACCATTTTTAAAATGGATTGCTTATCTTCCTGGTGAGGAGTTGTGTGAGTTCTTTATATATTTTGGAGATCAAACCCTTGCCCAAAGTATCATTGGCAAATATGCTTTCCCATGTGGTTTGTTTCCTTTCCATTTTGTTGATGTTTTCTTTAGCCATGCAGAAGCTTTTTATTTTGATGTAGTCCCATTTGTTTATTCCTTTTTTTATATCCCTTACCCTAGGGGATGTATCGGTGAAAATATTGCTGTGTGGGATATCTGAAATTTTCCTGCCTGTGTTTTCCTCTAGGACTTTTATGGTATCATTCTCTATTCTTTTCTTTTTTCCAAACCAATTATTTGCCTTTACTACATTATATATATTTTTTCTTTTTGTTTTTCTCCATTTTTTAAAAAAAATTATTGTTGTTCAAGTACAGTTGTCTGCCTTTCCCCCATACCACTCCCCCTGGCCCCAGTCATCCTCACCTCCCTCCCCTGATTCCATGCCCCCCTTGGTGTTGTCCATGTGTCCTTTATAGTTGTTCTTAAAAACAGAAACATAGTTGTTCCTTTTCCCCTAATTCTTTATTCTTAATTAAAAACCCAAATCACTCACTTCCCCCATCCCACATACATGCACAGAAGCTTGGTTGTTTATAGGTCTTTAATATAATGCTTATGGACTCGATTATGCTTCTTTAAGGATATTTTTTTAAGTTTTTGTTTTATAATGACTTGAATTTATTGGTTTATTTTTGTTTCTCTTACCATCAGTAGACATAAAGTTCTTCTCCTATGCTATATAGGTTCATTAATTTTGTCAATGCAACAGTAATACTAATGACAATGATAATGAAAGAATGTCAGCAATAATAATGAACTATGTTTTACTAAGTGTCTATACATTTTAGGGTTTAGCCGCTTTGACACTATCTTTGACCTTTGTATTTCTGTTAAGCAATTATTATTTTCCCCATTCTCTCTCTCTCTCTCTCTCTCTCTCTCTCTCTCTCTCTCTCCCACACACACACACACACACAGGCCCTCTCACACACACAAAAAGCTCAGAATTATAGAGAAAGAATTTGCATCAGGTCCGGTTAACTCAAAAGCAAACTATAAGACAATTACTAACCCACACAATATTTTTTTAAAAATACCAAATAATTTCTATTTTTACATTGAGTATATAATTTAACCAGTAATGTACAACTATATGACCTATGCATTTGGCTAAATTACTTTTTTCCCCCCTGATAAACATGGCCTAGAAAAATTGCTTTAAACTTAAATATTAAAGTAATTAATTATATTTGTTTAAGTGCAGAATTTATGAATTATATGAACATAAATTTTCCCTGGAAAACCCAATTTATTAAAATTTATTTTTGCTATGTTTTTCTAACATGTTTATAATAAAATATATGAATATTAAATATCAGATAATTAAACAATTTCTAATGTCTTACTAATTTACATTTTTATAATGTACAAGTTTATAGGTCAAACAACCAGAAGAATTTTAAATGAAATTAGTTAAAGATAGGCTTAAGTTCTGCTTCCTGTAGATGGTCTCCTAATTTTACAGGATTGTTCCCCTCAGCCTAGAAAATGTTCTCCAGTAACTCCCATTACTTAAAAAAAAAGAGTCTTTCTTAACCAGACAACCCCCACCAAACCTCTGCTGGTTCCTCAGAAGCTGCTCTGCTCATTTTCGCTAAAAGCGTTGCCAGACATGCTGAGTTGGCAGCTTCCACTCTTCCTTCCCATTCCCCTCTCCAGTGGAGTCACCTCTCTTCCTCTGCCCTGAAACTAGTCTTCTCTATCAGTTGCCACTTCTGTGCCTGCCACCCACTGGGATAAAGAAAAAGTGGCTACGTAGATTTTATTTTTATTTTCTAAATATTTTATTTATTTATTTTTAGAGAGGGGAAGGGAGGGAGAAAGAAAGGGAGAGGACCATCAGTGTGTGGTTGCCTCTTGCATGTCCCCTACTGGGGACCCGGCCTGCAAACTAGGCATGTGCCCTGACTGAGAATCCAACTAGCAACCCTTTGGTTTGCAGGCTGGTGTTCAATCCACTGAGCCACACCAGCCAGGCCTAAGTAGATTTAAATGTAAAACAAATTAAACATTATTGAAGTGTATTTTTTTTACTATAGGTGAATGTAATGATACTTTTTTGGCTGTGAATTTTATATTTTCAAGAAACCAGTAGTTACATTTTAAAATGTGAGTTTTCAAATTAAATACTTAATTCTTTCCATGTAATTTATAAAATTCAACTGGTATTTTACAGTGAATATTTGTAGTCAGCTTGAGTTATATTGTAATATTATGATATTTATGTGCCCCAAATAAATAAGCAACTACGGGCAAAGTATACATTTAACTTTTGAATTATCAAAGGTAAAGGACTTATACTTTCTTGAATGAAGCTTTCAGAAAATTCTCTATAGGATGATAATAATTTCATGCAGATAAAAATATTTGTAATAATTATTTATCAGTGGTGAACAGAATAATTTAAAACATATTCTACAACATAAAGATATTAGTTTTATTTTTTAATTTACTATCTACTTATTTGGTTGTTTACTATCAAAGTACTAATGTATATAATTAGCTTCCATTAAATAATGATAATATTTATAGCATTAACTTTTAAAAAGGAAGATGTACATGAATTTACAGTAAATGTAATCATACATATTAATGACCTGTTTATCATTTTGGGAGTATTTCATGGGTAAATAGATCATCTAATTAGGAGAGTATATCTTTAATATATTTCAGATTGTCTTTAGTGCCCTTGCATGTATCTGTCTTGAGCTTTAAATTAAATTTGTTTAGACTTTTTGGGTTTGTTAAGCAGCTCTCATCCTCTAGGTGTTCTGATTTGTTTTTTGGGTCAACTTACAGCTAAAATTATGGAAAGGTCTCTTCATTGGGCACAGATAATGCAGAGAACGTTTTCAATTCCAGTATTTCATAGACCCAGAGAGAGACCTATAGTTGCCCTTCCGGGTTATAACGGTTTTTCATTCTGTTTTAATTATCTAGATCCATAGTAATAACTGCAGTGACCTACAAGAAGGCATGTTGGACATATTAAAATTATATATAGAATTATGTGCAGTGCCAACAAAAGGAAACTATACTTGTCTCTCTTAGGACATAGTTTCAATTTTTGAAAAAAACAAGTCTTTCAGTTTTTGCATAAAACTTTTTCTGGAGTATATTATTATGATAAGGCAAGTCAAATTTCCATGGAATGGCAATACAATAATAATATTCCAGTAAATATAGAAGGCATCTCTCACTCTACCTTGTTGCTAAGCTACATATTATTTCCTATTACCTACTGTGTAATAGAAAAGGAGATGCAAGTTAAAGGCACAGGTTAAACTTTATAATGCAGAATGTCAATGAGGATGGATTAGGACCATTACCAACCTACCTCTTTTTGCTCTTTAACAATTTATTTAGTATTTCAGGCTACATTATATTCGCACATGTACTTACAATTCAGTTTAAATACATAGAGACAAAGACTTGAAAGACTTGATGAAGTACTAGTAATCAGTGGTTCTAGCAATTTTTGCCATTACTTGGGCATCTGGCTCACCTAATTTTGCTGAGACCTTGTCTTTAAACCATGGTAAAGTTGATGCATGTAGAATTGTATCTCATAATTTTTTTCCCTGTTGTTCACTATTATATGGTGAATGGGTTGTAAACATCAGTACTTGTGCTCATACATTGAGATCTTAAAACAATTTTTGCATTTTTTTTCATATGGCCATGACTAAGATGATGTTATCATGTTTATTTTATATCAATAGTGTTTTACAATCAAAGAGTAAGTAATACAATTTTTATTAAACTTACACACCCAACATACATAACAATATGCTTCAAATTCAACTTTAATTTAAAACTACTGACATTATTTTAAAGTAATGACTATACACTCAGCGTACCTCATAAGACAGGACATTTTAACGTGCATGTCTTGTGACCCCTCAAACTTAGCAGATCTCAAAGCCAATTAATTCCCTCTTTCCATCATCCCTTTCTTCTCCACCCTCACCTTCTCCCATTTTTTTTAGTGTTATTATCATACAGATAGTCACCTAAGATGATCTGTGAATCTTAAGTCCTCCTTATGGCCTACTCTCACATTTAGCCAATCACTTAAGTCTGTATATTCTACATCCAAAATGAGTTGTACAGCCATTTGTTTGGTCAAAGTTGATCATTTGCCATTGAGGCTTCCCCAACAACTCCCCAACTGGTCTCTCTGCCTCCAGTTTCTCCAACTCAAATGTATCTTCTCTCCTACCATTGTAGTAATCTTGTTAGAATGCCCTATCTTTTCTTTCACTTTAAAATTTTTAATTATACATCAAACCCTCAAGACATACTTGGATCTTCCCAATCTACCTTGAACCTCTTTCTAGCTCTGTTGCATGCCCTTGCCTCTATATTGCTATGTTCTAGACTCAGGGAAATCTTTTCCCATGTTCACTTCTCGCCTCTTATTCTTTTGGCTTGAATGCATTTACCTCCATTTTCTATTTGCAAATACTCAAGTAACCTATACAAATCCCATCTATAAACCGAACCTCCTTTCTGTTCTCTTGGTACTAGGTGTAAGTACCAAGATATACATAAAATGGGGGCACATAAATAAATTGAATCCCAATTTATTTATATGTTGATGACTCCCAACCCTCAAGGACTCTTGAGGGCATATATCATGTCTCATTATGAATAGCCCCTGACATACAGGAAGTGCCTGTTGTGTGCTGAAGGGATGAGTGCACAGAGTGAAAATATTGTGTGCAGTTGCACTTCTATAGGTATCTTTTAATCTAGGATAAAATTCAAATTTAAATTTTAATTTAAAAATATATTATCCACTTCAAATCTAGGTATTGCCTGATGCTACCCTGTTCTTAAAATTTAGTTTAGCTGAAATGTCCAATGAGTTCTGTGAATATCTGTGATCTGATTTTTCTGCTCACAGTCATAATCATATGTAGCATACTCTGTGCAAATACGGTAGCGGTAAACCCTACACTAATAGTAACTAGAGTTACCTCTGGCATACAGTCAAGGCCAAGTTCTCTCATATTTGGCAACAAGTATAAAATAAGCCACTTATATGCCTAAATTTTTGGCATGTAAGTCATTTTATGACTCTTGCTTGTCTTCCCTTCTATAGGGATTTTCTCCCCCCAGTTCCTAGTCATAGGAATTTTTTAAAGCATTCCTAGGACTGTCACTGGATTCCTGATTTTTCTTTTTTCTCTCACCCATTTAGTCTCCCTTTGTTTTTGAATTCTGACAGCTGAGTAACTTGTAACCCTGACCTTCATGCCCCAGATCCTGGGTTTTTGTGCAGTCATCTCCCAGATCCATTCCTATCCCTGTGTTATCCCATTTTCTTGGGATATCTTGGCTATCTTCTCTATGTACATCACCATCTAATCTTTACAGTCCTTCCTTTTAGTCCTCTCCATTCCAATATAAAAATGTTGTCCTGGCTGGTGTGGCTCAGTGGATTGAGTGCTGGCCTGTGAACCAAAGGGTCCCTGGTTCTATTCCCAGTCAGGGCACATGCCTGAGTTTTGGGCCAGGTTCCCAGTCGGGGGGCACACAAGAGGCAACCACGCATTGATGTTTCTCTCACTCTCTTTCTCCCTCCCTTCCCCTCTTTCTCCATTGTCCTCTGTCTAAAAATAAAATAAATAAAATCTTTTAAAAAATAGTAAAAAAAATGTCATGTTAACATTACCTTAAAGTGTTCTGAAAGACCAGGTGGAAGAATGTTTGACAATGAAGCAACCATTCCCATTGCTCCTTGTCATCCCTCATCCCCTTCAGGTACGATTCAGGCGATAATGCTGCCTAATATTCTGGGATGAGATTGCATTTTTCATTTGGGAGAAGGCTTGCGAAAAAACTGAGAACCCATTTATGGAAGCCAGGGGAATGTTGCAGGGAAGTTGAGGGAAAAAGGCTCCAATATCCCTTGTTTAGAGGAGATTTTCCAGTAGCTTAGTGCTGCTCTTAAAAATCAATCATGAACTAAGAATACTTTTGTGACAAAAAATAAAAGGAAAATTTTAAATGCAAGTGAATTAGTAAATTCTTTAGGTTTAAGAGTTTAAAAAAGTAAAATGTGGTAATAGAACATAAAACATCTTTAAGTTCCAGTCAAGGAAAATTTTTAAGAAATAAAATTGAGAGATATTAAATAAAATAAATCAATAGATTAAACAGTTAAAAGAAGAAACCAGAAAATAGAAAAGTTAATCTAGAAGGTTAAAAATAAGAGTGGATTTTAGTGTAAAAAATGATGACAGTTAGAGGTGTTTTCTTCCTGTACCTTATAAACAAATATATTTGTTAGAAAAAGATAGGACAGGTGGAAATAGGGAGACTAAAGATAAGAGATACAGTGAACTAGTTGAAGTTGAAAAAGGAGTAATTTACAACCACCAGCTCAAATCAAAGCAATCGAAAATACCCTCTTGCCCCCCCAAAAAGATAAGGTGCTGCTGGGTGATAAAATAGTACATTCTACAAAGATGTAAGAAAACAAGTTAGAAAAATGGGCAGGGGCATGCAATAGAGTGTATGAAAACTGGAAGTATAGGTGAGGTGGAATCCTGGCTAAATGCCCCTACGGAGGTGTCCAAGATGCGCATCCTCATAAAAGCCTGTGAGCAAACCATGCTTCTCTTTCACCCTGGCCTGTCACTGACACATAGACTTGCCCCTGCCAGCCCTCTGTAGACAGGAATGTGCTCATCGTCCCACAATCTTTCATCTCAGGCTCGCTCCACAAGTAAACGCTTATTTTCATGCAGGGAAGAGCATTCAAGGACTGGAATGCATTCCAAATATCATTTGTATCACGGACATTTTAGAAATCCTTACTATATATAGAAACAAATGTTTTGTATAATCATATCTTTCTATTTGACAGCTGTGACCTTTAATTTTACCTGGATTGTGCAGGTTATATATAATATCAATTTAGATTTAAAGAGTGATGTTATAGAAATAAATGGAAGGGAGGTATCAGTTTCAAATGTACAATGTCCTGACTACTAAGTGCAGTGGAAATGAGATTGACATGTCGTCAACATACTTTCTTTTTATAGTTATACACTTGTATAGCCTTTTATTTTTGCAATTATTTGGAGATATGGAGTAAAATTTTGCTGTACTATGTTCTGATCATATCACTCTGCAAGACTTACTCCACCACACAGATATATTTTATTAGCCTTTCTTGTATTTCAAAAGGTTGTATGGTTAGAATGTTGGTATTGACAATATAGATTTATCAACAACATTGTATCTGTTATGTAAAACATAATGTCTTGCTTGTTTGGATAGGGTGAAGGACTTAAGGATAATGAGGACAGTTTTGAATTGCAGGAGAAATAACTAAATATTACATAATCATGTACAACTTTTGGCAACTTTGTAAGTTTAGGGATGACTTTTAATTAGGCATATTATTATTATTTTTGACTTTTTTATTGTTGTTCAAGTGCACTTATCTCCATTTCCCCTCCCCCCCGCCACTCCCTGCCACCTCACCCATCCCCACCTCATACCCTCCATCCCTTTGGCTCTGTCTATAAGTCATTTACCCATGTTCCTTCACGGCCCTTTCCCTTTCCCCCATTATCCCCCCTCCCCTCTGGTTACTGTCAGTTTGTTCTTTATTCAGTGTCTCTGGTTATATTATTTTCTCAAAAATGGAAATACTTTTATTCTTTTGTTTTCTTATTATAAGAAAGAAATGCCCCTTCTTGTTCCCCCCTCAAATACCAAAACAGATAAACACTGTCACCACTTTAGGTAACTATTTTCCTTTCAGAAAGTTTTTGAAAGTCCCATCCCCTACCCACTCTCCCCAAACCTATTTAG
Source organism: Desmodus rotundus (assembly GCF_022682495.2). Classification (NCBI taxonomy): domain Eukaryota; kingdom Metazoa; phylum Chordata; class Mammalia; order Chiroptera; family Phyllostomidae; genus Desmodus; species Desmodus rotundus. The sequence continues at coordinate 190,828,653 of NC_071388.1, forward strand.
AATCATATTATAATGACTTTTTAAAATTTGCTTTATGCAGCTAACACATTGTAGATATCCCTATATGTAAACTATTCCATCCTTTTTCAAACATCTGACTAGTATTAACATAACTTTATCATTATATAAATAGCACAGCTGTAATTACATTTTACATAGTACTATGTGTACTTATTTGTTTAATTTGAATTCCTTTATTATTGCCACCTTGCATTTTCTCTGTTTGTATTAGATATTTATGAATACAATATATTTCTGGGGTTAGATTAACATATAAAGCTAACTACAACCTATTACTATGAATTTTACTTTACCACTCATGCTTAATTTAAGCCAATAAGAACACTAGACAAGAAATTATTTATTGATGCAATAATAAATGTTTTTATCCCAAATGTATGAAGATTACATTTTCATGATCTTAATGTGAATATATATTACTTCCTACCTAATTTTCTCCTCTGCCTTTTCCACATATGGCCCCCCTGGATCTCCCTGCAAGGCCACTCAAACTGATGGTGACTGGAACTCTCCCCGTGTTACCTCCTGCCCTTATCTCAGATCTCCCTGCACTCTGGCTCATTTTGTAACTTTCTTGATGGCCATTTTAGAGACTATTTATCTCCTGGGCCATGCTGAGATCCCATCTGCTACCAGCATAAGATGGGACACTTTATATTGAGAATGGCTGGAAATACAACATAAATTGGTTAAAAAGTGAAAGGGAATTATTGGATCAATTAACTGAAAAGATCAGAAGCAGGAGTTGCTTCAGATCCAGCTTGACTTCACTATTTTTCTGTTACGCCATTTGTATAAGCATGGTCCGCAGGCTCCAGGCTCTCCTGTCACAGTAGCAAAGTGATGGAAACAGTTCTAGGTGTTCCAGTCTTTCCCAGAGCCGTCCAGTGATCAGAGAGGGTCTCTGTCCCTGGATCCTCACAGGAACAGGAAAGATGCTCTCTTTCCTGCAAGCTTAGGCAAATGCCTGCCCGTGTTTCATTGTCTGATTGCGTGGACAGCCATCCCTGAGTTGAAAACCGTGACCTTGGAGAATGACTGCTGTCTTGACAGAAAAGAGTCAAGACTTACCCTTAAGGTGGGGATGGTGTCAGTCCGCATGGCTGAGAATAGAAAGGGGTATCTCCTTTAAAAAAAAAAAAGGCCTGGCTGTTGTTTCCAGAGAGAAAAGGAATGGATGCCAAACAAGTATCAGCCTTACTATGCAGGTTTCTGTCTCTGCCAGGCTTCCCTGATAATCGGCAGCAGCCGCTTCCTGTTCCCCAAGTTGTGTGTTCCCAGGTGTCCTAACTGGTGTCTCTGGGTGTTGGCTCTGTTATTTGTTTTAAAGGTTCTGTTTATGGAATATATATCATCGTGTAATAAAAAGAAAATTACCACAGGCTGTTAGCCATTTGTCTGGCAGCATTTATCCAGTGCACTCCAGACATTGTGCTATGTGCTGGACAGAGCAGCCGAGAAAACACTGCAGACCGGTTGTAAGGGTTAGTGAAATGGTCTGCGTATCAGTACCTGCCAGGATTCCTGGAGCATGTGTGTTAGGCAGCTGCTAGTCTTTCACTTCGGCCTGTGTGCTGTCTTCATCCTCTTCCTCTGACAGGTCTCCTGCTCCTCCTGCTGGTCCTCCTCTCATTGAAGTAGTGACCTGAGATGGGGCTTTTATTACCTGTGAACATATCTTCAAGACGTTTATTTTGCCTACTGAGCTGCACCTGTATTACTACCTCTGTTGACACCTTTGATTTCTGGTGCATAAACTTTGCAGAACTGTATGTGGATTAAGTGATAAGCATATATGTCATATAGAAAGTGTTTAATACAATATGCTTATGTCTAGATATAGTTAATATATAATGTTATTTATATTCCTAATGGTTGAATATATTTCTGATACAAAGAGCTCATGTATTGTTCATTTTATTGAAGCTAATGATTAAATATTTGATGTATCATTTGGTGATGTTAGGTTGCCATTCAAATAATTCTGGTTTACAAGAATTTCATAGTGATAATAATAGAATTTTAACTTTAATTATGGAAGTCTTGAAAAAATTACTTTTGATTATTAAGTATAAAAATACTAAATGGTGTATTGGGTATAGGAACATGTGAGTGTAAGGACTGATATAAGAAGCTCAACTTTATTCCCAATTCCTACCCATCACTCAAGGTTAACATTAAGAGTCACGACCTCAGAGAGAGCTTCCCGGATCCACGGGGGAATAATTCACATTATTCCCTTTACCACACTGTTTCTTTTCTTCATCGTTTAAACCTCAAAGCTCAAGTTACTTTTAACAATTTGTCTCCTTCACACGAAACAGTCCTATTTGGAATTCAGATGTTTCCACATTGACTTACATTCAGAATGACAGGAGAGAACATTTTTAGATGATGCTATTAGCTTTTTATATCAACTAAACAAAGGTAGACAGCTCAGGTGGGGGCCAGACTTCTTCAGCAGGAATGAATTTCAAATGCCACCACTTTTGAAATATCAGTGGAAAAGATAACACGGTTTGAAGGCCAGTGTGACACTAAATACCATTGTTTCCAGATCTGGAAAATATATATATAGTTAATTAAATCACAAAGCATCTTCTTGAACTGTAATTCTGCATTTTTGGTAGTATTGTTTTAAATTAAATTGGTTATAAAACAAAATTTGATTAAAAAATGTTAAATTATCCTACTACATAATTATTTTTTACTTTATTTATTTTTCTTTAACCCCAAAGCATATTGGAAGGAATTGTTGCTACTTAGAAACAGCCTTTGTATCAGATTAGTTTTCCTCTGGAAATTTTAATCTTGATAAAATGAAGCCATTGTAGCATTATATTTTAAATTAAAAATTTTCTACTATCAAGTTTAAATTATTCTGGTGATGCCTTTTTCACTTTCGAAGAGTACAAATTATGTTTCCTTTAGGGTCTCATGTTCATTCCAGTCGCATGTGTAATAGACATAGAGTAGGAGATTAGGGTTATGTAAACCCGAGGGACTAATCTATAAATAATAAAATATAAAATTATATATTTCCTAAATTGTTATTTTTAATTAAAGTATTTATAGTCACAATAATTTGATTCTAAGCTGCGTATTATTTATGAAACACAGCAAAACGTTATGGATGTGTAATATTTCCCCTTTGGAAGAAAAGGGAAGTAAAATATCACATTATAGTTATAGATAAGTGCAGATTCTATTAGCTAGATTAGGGAAAACTGCAAGAATCATGGTTGTTAATGTGCAAACCTCATACTGAAGACTCTGTTACTGCACCGATGAAACAATTTTTGGTGGCACTGCAAAGCCAATGATCGTAGACATGCACATAAGAGGGCGGTAAACAACAAACTAACTTTTAGACAATGTGGTATATAAACTTACTGATTCTACTCCAGATATGTAGCATGTCATGTGATAAATAAAATTAGAGAGAGAGAGACTTGAAACACAGTAAACCTCAGTTACTAAATTATATTGAAGAATAAGTTGTTCTCTGCACTCAAGCTTCAGAGCTCTAAACCTATCAGAGAATTGCTTTCTATATAATTACTGAAGAAAAATAGATAGAAGACGGAGAGCTGTTGAATAACACCACCTGGCATGAAGTTAATCTGTATGCACTGACATTTAAATCTGTAGTCTAGCAATTCGGGGGGAAGGAGGAGCTGCCCTTGGGTGTGAGTACAGGAAGGATGGGGCCTGGACGCATGAGCCGCGGGGAAACAGCCCCGTGTTGTGCAGGCCAGGCTGACTCCAACCTGCTATCCCTGGCTGCTCTACCAAACACTATGATAATTACCCAGAAGTTCAGCATCCTCCATCACGTATCAATCCCTCATGCCGAACAAAACATAAACGTGGCTTATGGTGGAGTTCATGGTTGCTGAGAAATGTGCCCACGGTGTCATTCATAATGTTGCCTTCCTTGCAGTTGGCTTTCTTCCCAAATGAATATTTTAGTGAAAGTGTAGGCTCAATACAATGAACACTGAACTGTAAAGATAATATAAAAATACTATGATACTCACAGTTTACTTCATTAAAAAGTCAGTTCTATTTATATTTAGCCTAATGTCAGTATGTTATTTATAGTTTTTAACTTTTTAAATTCTCATAAATCTAAAGTGAAATATGTAATTTATAAAACTGAAATTACTTATGATAGTGCAGATACAAGCCTATGCTAATTGCTCTAATAACCCAGATAATTAATTAGTATGCATTCCTAAAATGGAATGCCATTAAGTTATTTTACTATGATGGATATAATTATTTTGATAATGTAAGTAATCTACTCATTTTTCTAGATTAATTACAGATGCTGTTCTAAAGCTGTTTTAAAATGATGAGTTATATTAGTTTACTTATCAGCATCAAGAGTCTTTAAATGCTCTTAATCATATTCAAATTTTATAACTTAGGAGTAAATTTATTTTTTATTCAAAATAACATATCTGATTTATTTTCTACAAAACAGATAACTTGTATGTAATCATGAGATGAACTAAATAAATATTCAAATTATTAAGTAAATTGTTTATATTTATAAAAACCCATGCTATCTTTGTAAAAGTTTAGGTCTTCTTGATTTCCTAATTAGATTCACAGCCTCCTACTAATTTCTCCTAACTCCAATTCATCTTCCAAAGTCACTGGATTCCTCTTTCAAAAGTGGAAAACCTGCCGTGAGACATCCCTGTTTTTAACATAACGTTCATGGCTTCTTATTACCAAGTGATGAAAATCAAATTCCTCTATACTTTAACCCCGGCTTCATGTCCCACTGTTCTCAAATGGAGTGTTTCCCGAGCCTTGCTTGTGCATCTGCCGTGTCCCCTGAAACAACCAAAATGCGAATCAAAAGTATTCTTGAAATATTAACTGATTGTTTTTACCATGGCAATTCCTTTTTCCTGTTACCTTTATACCAGTTGAAGTAGTGTGGTTCTGTGCTTCTGCCGAGGGGGAAAATGTGACAGAACAAATACGTAGAAGAGAAATGAGAATCTTTCTCACTGAGGAGAGCTTGGGCTCTCAGAGGGATGGAAAAGGCTCACAGCCTAGTTAAGACAGACTGGAAACGTGGTGAGTTAAGAGCAGAGACCCGCCCTTTGCCTGTGCATCCAGACAGCTTCGCGGTGTCCAAGAACACAAGACATCTGGCCCTGTTTCCTGGGGACAGCCCTAGGCTAGGACTAGGACAGACCACGGAAGAGAAATGGCTGCCTGGTGTCCCTAGACAGGCAGCAGTGGGGTTTGAGAGGTTATCACTGTCACAGTAGGGGAGTGACGGGGGAAGGTAGGCCCCGCAGCAAACGGACCTTAGAAGGACGGACAGGAGGTATGGCAGTTAGTGACGAAGTTTGCCTGGGCGTGGTGCTGACTGCTAGTCTCCCTTGCTGCGAGGAGTCATGAGTCGATCTGTGATGAGACTCCTGGGGAGGGGATTTATGACAACCGAGTTCCTTTTGGAGAATCGGGCTTAGTCAGATAAGGGGAGTTCAGAGAAAGCCCCTCCATGCTTTTGTTGTTGTTCAAGTGCCAACAGCTCAAAATAATCCTAATCTAAAGAGGTATAGTTTAAGGTGGCAAGTATTGCCACCTTCCAACATTGGCTTTATGAGAATATAGCCACAGAAGAAGGTTTGAGAACGTGAAACTCTGAAAGTGGCTTTATTCTTTATATTTGATTGAACAAATTCCTACATCAAAAATAACTTCCTCACAATGTTGAAGTATTATTAGTACAATGTCTTGAAGTTTAGGAATGTGTGTGGGTCTTGTCAAAAAGAGCTCATTTTAAGGGTGGGGAACCTCAAAAGGTCAGAATCCACATGTGTTTTCTCTAGGCTGATTTGTATTTTCTAGAGAAGTGTCCAGTGCCCTGCTTTGGCTGCAGGGGAGACTAACTTATCTTATTATTCAAAATTTAATTTCAGTTAATCCGTCTGTTGTGAGTGTAGCCTCTTCCCCTTCCTCAGCTGTGCCGGGGGTCCTGGAGGCCATGCCCACCATGGTTCACTGTCTTCCAAGGGTCAGTGTTTGCCTTCTGCCAAGGAGGTGGCATCGGCGGGGGCGGGCATCAGGGAGTCTGATGTTGGTGTGAAGTTTCAACAACTCTGCCAGTTCCCAGCTTTACCCAGTGCCTCGTATCCGCATGTTGTTGAGGTCTGGGAGAAGAACTGGCTTGCTTCTTGTGTGTGTTACCCCGGCAAGCTCTTTGCTTTCGGCCTTCTCTGGACTGCTGGTTTGATTAACATTCATACGCTTTGCAGTTTCCAAAAGTTCACCTTTTCTCCACTGCCATTGCTCTTATGTTTTCTATGACTTTGTGAGATTTTTAATCAATTTATTCCCTGTTGTCATTTTAGTTGAGTTTTATGGGGAGGAATTAAACATGTACAGTCAATATGTCATTTAAATTTCAATTTCTATTCAACTTCAGTGCTGTTTCTGCCTTTTTGTCTCTCTATTAAAATATTTCTCTTCTTGATATTGTGAATATCAATAATAGTACAAAAATTCTGATCACATATGGTAGAGTCAATGTTTTGATTTCATTTTCTATTCTAAAAGCAGTTTTAAAAATTAGAAATGAGACACCCAAAAACCATAAACAGAGAAAATAAGACACCGATTTGAGTGAAATTGAAATCAGCCCCAACCCCCAAAAGAATACTGTAAAGCCTATCTCAGGAAAGAATACAGGAAAAATGTAACAGATTGGGAAAGTAAGCATGCTAAGAGCATGAATTTACTGCAGTCTGCAGAATTTTTCAAAAGTAAACCCAGTACAGAAGAAAAGTCAAACTAGATGCAGCAAAATGTATCATAAACTCTGTTGAAATAAATTCATATATATGGGTGAAAGGCTTGAAAAAACCCAATAAAATGCAGAATAAATGAAGCTGGTTAGACAAATGAAAGAAGAGCCACGATATAAATAGCAGCGAAGGCGGGCACTGATAGACTGTAGACATTCAAAATATAACGAAAGACGTGCAGTCTATATGACAGTTTAATTCCTAACAAACCCAAGCTTTTAATGAGCCGAACACCATTTAATCTCCTTCACAGTCAGAGGGTATTCTATATTGTCAGCCAGTAATTTTCAGTTGGAGCGAAGCTCCAATATTATCTAGGATATTCAGAGGAAAATAAGATTTGTTTTCTAAAATATTAATACCTAGAAAGCTCATTGTTTGGAGGGAAAGGTAAGGTTTGCGTCACATTTAATGTTCCAGATAAAACTATAAAGTATTTTAAAGTATCATACTTCAGAGTGGAAAAACTGTTTTGATTTTACAAGAGTAATAAGCATTAAGTTTTTAATTTATATATGTATGTATAATTTATACAAGATGATAGCATGTATGTTTAATTTGCATACGTAACTACACTTGAGTTCATACTTTTTCCATTTAATTACTTTCTCTATACAAAAAAAATTTCTGCTTTCATTTCCCCAGAAAGGTTTGAAATCTCTCATCCACCAAGATTCATTCTTGTATTCTCATTTTTATGGATTTATTTCATTTTTTTCTGCAAATAATATGAGTATGCATTGGAACTTGGAATGAAAACTTCATCATCACTGGGTTTATTGAACAATAAGCCCATTTGGAGTCTTGGCATTGAGGAACTATCTCAATGCCCTCCTTGGCTGCTATCGACGTTCTGTGTGGTATAGGTATATAGTTATAATGTTTTGATTTTAAATTTTTTTAAAGATTTTATTCATTTATTTTTAGAGAGAGAGAAAGGGAAGGAGAGAGAGAAACATCAATGTGTGGTTGCCTCTAGCGCCCCCTACTGGGGACCTGGCCTGAAAGCCAGACATGTGCCCTGACTGGGAATCAAACTGGTGACCTTTTGTTTTGCAGCCTGTGCTCAATCCACTGAGCTACATCAGCCAGGGCTAATGTTTTGATTTTGATCTGAGCTTTAGCTAAATAGTGAGCAATATCATTAGGTTTTGTTTTATTTTATTTAGGAAAATATCAATTTTAGAAAATGATTTTCCTCTAAAAGTATATGTATTTGTAAAATCCTTGTTCCAAATTCTGCTTTATAAAATTATAAGCATTATATTTAAAGTTTGGAATACATTTAGGAAGATCCCTTCAATTGGAAGAACAAAATAAAATCTTATAAATTATTAAAATGTTGTATCCATAGATCTCATTTCTATTTTTATCACTATCAGAATATAAATTTGTATTCCTTAATGCTTCCTTTAGTAAATAATTTTAGAAAACATTTATAGTCAATTGAGCCTTAACTATAAAAATTTATTTTTTTATTCCCTAATTTAATTACTATGTATTCTTATTTCAAAAAATAATTTGATTTGTTGAGAGGATTGGAGACCCAAGAAAATCAACATTATGAAGATGGATTCAATTTATTGACTAAAAATTTCACTTTATATGGGCTCAATTGATTTTATGAAACTTGAATATTATTTCATACTAAGCTATAATTTTATTTTCTAAATATTTTAAATCTGATAATGCAACTCTTACTTTACTGTCTTCTAACAATCCATAGTTATTTGATTGGAACATTATTCAAACAATAAACCTATGTTTTAATATTAAGTAATTTATATACAAAATATGTGTTCATATTTTCCCACAAATTATAGAACTAATACAACTGGAGAAGGATATAAATACCATTTGTCTCATTCATTTCCATGTGTATTGCTATGAATGTAAGTAATTATTCTTAGAAATTTGATTTTCTGTGTCATGTAATAAATACCCATATGTATGAATATAGCTTTAATATATGTGTACATAGTACTAAATATGAAAATATATACATGAGTTCCTGTCTGGTGTGGCTCAGTGGATTGAGCACCAGCCTATGAACCAAAGGGTCGCTAGCTCGATTCCCAGTCAGAGCGCATGCCTGGGTTACAGGCCAGGTCCCCAGTGGGGAGTGCATGAGAGGCAACAACACATTGATGTTTCTCTCCCTCTCCTCTCCCTCCTTCCCCTCTGTCTAAAAATAAATAAATAAAATCTTTTTTAAGAAAGAAAATATATACATGAGTTTTAAGTCAAATATAGTCACCTATGTTTTGTATGTACACAGAACATAACTCATATATGGGTGTCGGTAATGTGTCCACACACTCTCTCTGTGTATATATATAGAATAGATGTGTGTTTTCAAGGCCAGAGTAAGCAGAATGCTTCAAGTCCTGCCCTTCCTCCCATGCCTTGTTCTTCTGCAGAGCACATTCACTGTTATTATTGAGTGGTTAGGGTTAGGCTGACACTTCTCAGGCTGAAAGGCAGAAGCATTTATCTTTACTGACAAACAATTTGGAAGTATTTTCCTTGGGTTTCAAGACACTTGCTCTAACACAATTCTCATTCTTTTCTAATATTAGGAAGCACCAGCAACATTTGGCATCTTCTTACTGGATTTGCATATAATGAACCAAAAGACACTACAGGTTTATTGCAATATATGTTTAAAAGTTCATGCAACAAATTATTTTTGAAATTCAAAAAATAAAGTGAGGATTGTTTTACATACAGTTAAAAGGAAGAAATATGATTACATTTATCTTGAGTATAAATGTAATATATGCTTCTATTAGAAACTATGAAAACATAAGAAAATGCCAATAAAAATAATATATGTAATCTAAGATAATTCTTATTAATATTTTACATATGTCCTTTAATCATATTTGTGCCTAACATGCATTGCATATATTTGGTGATTATGTTTAGAATCCTGTAGTTTATATTTGTAGGCTTTTTGCTTAATTATGAATGGCATTTTATGTCATTAAAATACACTAAATATCTTGATAGCTTGGTGTTTAATAGATGCATAGTATTCTTTTCTATGTGCATTCTAACATGTAATCACCCTCTGCTGTTGGATACAGATGTTATTTTTATTTTTCTATTATAAATTACGCCATTATTAACATCCATTCTCAGCATTCCCTGGTACTCCTCAGCTTCAGAACTTGTCAAAAACTGTACTTGTATCATTTCGATGAGAAGAAAATGCTTCAGCACTCAGCGCTTGCTCAGGGCTCGTTGCACTTGCTAGAACTTGTGTGAGTCATGACGTCACCCAACAAGACAAAGTGCCTCATTGTTTGCTACTTGTTGGTTTTGACACGGTTCACAAGAACCAATGGACAACGAGTACCGAGGTACCATTAGATACATTTTCATTCACATATACAATGGCCAGGACTATTTTATTCTTTGTGTGCAATGTAATCATGTCTTTTGTCTTTAACAAACTTTTGATATCTCAATATGTGTGTTTTCTTTCTACTGATTCAGAAGAGTAATTGTTTCTATTTTGGAAGAGTAAACTTTTCTCCTAGGAATTTACCCCAAATAATATAGAATATATGCCCAAAAATACTTGTGCAAAAGTGTCATTGTAACACTCAGCATAATAACAATTAACTGGAAGCAACTTAAATTTACACCAAAAAATAGATTAAAAAATGGTGAGTGTTTATAACATTATAAATGTTCATAATGATGAATATTGTAAAATGTCATCATTAAAGTAAATGACCTACAGACTTGCACCTAACATAGAAGAATCCTAAAACCATGCTCATTACAGGAAGTAAGACACTTGTATTATAACTGCATTCCATATGTTCAGGAACCTAAAAGTTTAAGCATATTAAGTAGAGACAAAACACATAAAAAAGGCACAAATGCAACTTCCGGTGGTGACAATTACAATGCCTGAGATGAAAAATGTCAATTATGTCTATTTTTTCTTTGCATTTTTGCTAAATTCATGTCCCATTCTGACATAAAATATTCACCCAACTTTCTTGTAATTTCTTTGAATTTTCAATTCTATATTGAAATATCACCTGGTGTGTATTTTACATGGTGTAAAGTAGGATCTAATTTATTTTTCTATATTATTAATAACATTCAGAACATTAATTATATTGTCCAACATTGTAGCATTTATTTGAAATGTCAGTTTTTAACATTCATGAGGGCAAATATATACTAGTGTCAGTTTTTTTCTTATACTTCTAGTTGGCAGAGCCACGTTTGTTCAAGACATTTTTCTGTATCTTGATTTCATTTTTGCTTAGGTTACAATCTGTATGCTCACTGTGCTTATACTTGTTCACTTCTCGGTGTTACAATTTATTCCATCAAAGAAAAGACTGTCAGCATCATAATGTCTAAGTGTCTGCTGCTCTGATACTTGGTTTGGTTGTATCCGTGGGAGGCTCTCAGGGCAGCTGTTTCGTTGCCTAGTTCCCGTACATGGCAGCAGGTTTTTTTCAGCTCATTCTGTTACCCAACCATCCCTTCTTTAGTGCAGGACGTATCAGTGGGATTTATCCACTCAGCCTTTTCTCTTTCATTCACTCATGAATTAGTTCAGTACTGAACTAAGTTAGTTAGTGCTGACCTAGGTACTGGTGATATCAAAGAGATGCTATCTCTAGGTTTTTGTATGTGAAATTAGGCTAATAATCACAAAATAAAATGATATTTAATTACAGTTGATGATGAGTGGGAAATCTCACAAATGTAATCCGTCTTTCACAGAAATGGTTACCTCACAAGGAGTCCAAGTTCCCCTTCAGTGTGGCCCACTGCCCTTCATACAGCATATACATAGTTCAACACACTCTTCAGTGGCGGTAAAATCATGTCTTGAGATTTGTTGGTTTAAGTAATAGCTGTGAATATAAAATCTATTAACTATTTTTTTCTTGTGGAGCTGGGATAAGGACCCTTAAGGCCACCTTCCAAATCTCCAATATGCATTTTATCTGAAATTACAGCATGTGACTACAATGATAGAATGCTTATTAAACACACTGGCTGAACATCACAAAGCTCAAAGTAAAATTTAGCTGGTTTAAAACATCGCACTTGAGTCACCTTTCAACTTGTACTGCTGTCACTAGATGTTTATGGAAAAGTCCAAACGAGTTTTCACTATAGAAATATTTGTTTCTCTGAACCTCACAGGCCTATTTGGGTGTGTAGCAAACATAGTAAGCGATTGTAATTTTCTGACTTAAAAATGCATAAACGAATGACTTCCCACTATGAGAATAATTTAGTGCTTCACTGAGTTGTAACCTAAGCCAAAATGAAATCAAGATACAGAAAAATGTCTTGAATAAACGTGGCTCTGCCAACTAGAAGTATAAGAAAAAAACTGACACTAGTATACACTTGCCCTCATGAATGTTAAAAACTGACATTTCAAATAAATGCTACAATGTTGGACAATATAATTAATGTTCTGAATGTTATTAATAATATAGAAAAATAAATTAGATCCTACTTTACACCATGTAAAATACACACCAGGTGATATTTCAATATAGAATTGAAAATTCAAAGAAATTACAAGAAAGTTGGGTGAATATTTTATGTCAGAATGGGACATGAATTTAGCAAAAATGCAAAGAAAAAATAGACATAATTGACATTTTTCATCTCAGGCATTGTAATTGTCACCACTGGAAGTTGCATTTGTGCCTTTTTTATGTGTTTTGTCTCTACTTAATATGCTTAAGCTTTTAGGTTCTTGAACATATGGACTATGTTCAACATAAACTTCCATGTAACACAGATGGATGATGCATTTTTGTGCTCACCAGAGGGTTTCAGAGTATCTGTGTTTCAGATTTCTTTGGTCATTTCAATTAGGAATGGTAGGATGTAGCGGGTGTCATATCAAATTTCTTATATGTATCCTTAAGAAATTAGGGTACAGTTTAATGAAAATCTTCCTGTGCCCCAGGAATGAGTAAATTTTATGACTTCCTATGAGTAGCTTTCTCTGTATCTTAAAAGGTTAAAAATTTATTCGTAATGACCCATTTTTTAATACAATAAAATTGACCAATTCATAGATCACCTGGAGAATGTCAGCCATTGTACATGGTTACTAAGGGACTATATTAAAATAATCACTTTTTTAATGAAGAAAACTTTGGCATCAAAAGATTCTGTAAAATGTATAGATGATGTATTAGAATTATACACTTGAAACTATATAATTTTATTAACCAAGGTCACCTCAATAAATTTAATAATAAAAATATTTTTAAAGGATTCTACAATAAGTTTTTTGTAGAATTCATCTTTTTCCATCCTATCTTGGTTTTTTCCCTTTCAACAAATAGTTTTAACATTGATTTCTTTAGTATAAGGCATTTTACACTTTTTGTGTTCAATTCCTTCACAAAGCCTACTATTTACTCCTCACAAGGTCAGAAATGTGTTGTGACAGCAAACCTCTGTTTAAAGCCTATCTATCATCTATCCACAAACATGCACGCACAGCAGTCGTTAATGTTTAGGAGAGACCATTTCCTTTTTGTAGCCTTCTTTAGTTAGCGCTACCCTCTTAACATTTTATCAACTGAACTATTTGGTACAAATGTGACAGTGATCTATGAAATCTGTTTACTTCATTCAAACTTAAAAGTATATGTGTATACTGGGTATCTTCTTAGAGAGCTGATTCGCTTCTTTTGATAAGGCCTGACTTCTGGTACTTTCAGGCAGGGTTTGGACAATGAGAGTTACCTGACTGAATTTGCAGTGAGGAGGCAGAAGTGCTCTTAAACGCTGAAATTTCACAAATGCATAGTTCAACATACTCTTCAGTGGTGGTAAAATCGTGTCTTGAGAGTTGCTGGTTTTAGTAATAGCTGTGAATATAAAATCTATTAAGTATTTTTTCTTGTGGAGTTGGGATAAGGTCCCTGATGGCCACCTTCTAAATCCCCAATATGCATTTTATCTGAAATTACAGCATGTGACTACAATGTTAAAATGCTTATTAAACACACTGACTGAACATTGCAAAGCTCAAAGTAAAATTTGGCTGGTTTAAAACATCGCACTTGAGTCACCTTTCAACTTGTACTGCTGTCACTAGATGTTTATGAAAAAGTCCAAACGAGTTTTCACTATAGAAATATTTGTTTCTCTGAACCTCACAGGCCTATTTTGGTGTCTAGCAAACACAGTAAGCAATTGTAATTTTCTGACTTAAAAATGCATAAACGAATGACTTCCCACTATGAGAATAATTTAGTGCTTCACTGAGTTGTAACCTAACAAAAGTGTGAGCCAGCGTAGTCTTTGTTGACAAACCATACTCTTTAACTAATTTTGTTAAAAGCGTGATTAAACAAATAATAATAATGTACACCATTAATTAACCTTATTATTAGATCACCGCTGATTTTCAAAACTTAAAGAGATTGTAATTCTAAACAATTTGTCAGAGGACAAAAGTTAAAATACTAAGTTTGGCATCATGGGTTTTTAAAATTTTATCTTCGTCACCATTACTTTAACGCTCTGCCGTGTTTTGCATGCCACAGTCACCGTCACATGACTCAGAGAATGAAGTGCAGTAAGCAGAACTTTCCGCTGGCACAGCGGTACTGTAGTGTTGAAAGCCTAATGACGTGAGTCATTAATGGAGTTCAAATCACAGCCATCAAGCAACTTTAGGCCATTTCTTTTTTTTATTTGCTCTTTTAGTTTCTATTACCTAAACAATAGCTACATTAAAAACTTATTCTATTTTTAACTGAATTCTTATGTTGCACAAAGTCTGCAGTGATCCAAAAGACACTATATTTCTTTAGTTTGGGAATACATGTGTGTGTATATATGTAAGTATATGTACATGTACACATATGTACATATACACATATATACATAAATATATTATATAAATGTATATATATTTAGTTCTATATAGTACAAATTATATTGTATATTTAATTATATATTAACATATTATATTAATTTTCAGAAATGTGAACACTAACCCCCCTGAAATGGTTGAGTAGATGCACTTTTTATAAATCAATGAACATTTTACATTTTCTTCTATTATGTTTGCTGTTGATATCGAAGCCTTAAATTAGTAGAGTTTTCTTGGCCTTGAGTTAATTGCTCTGTTAATGATTCTTTAATAAAACAAAGACATTGGAGGACCCTAATAGTTAAAAGAATATTTATGGATGAAATATAATACTTTATGTCTTAAATTGTTATATTTATAGTTTTTCACAATTTTGAAAAGTTGTAGAATGTCCAATGAGCTGACATATTTTTGTATTGACTAGAGTATTTAATTCTGCAATTTAAAAAAATGGAATATTATCTCATTTCTTTTATTATTACAAAATTAACTTTCTGAAACCAACTTCCCAAAATAAAATATATTCATCATTTAAACTCAGAAATACCTTTTCAAAATTTATATATGCATGTATATCAACAACTTAATAACATATTTTTATTTATTACTTTCATTGACAAAGACTGAAGTCATATTAATCTAAACCTGGCTGACCCAGTTAAAAATCAATTTAAAATGTTAATTACCCCAAATTAATACTCAAATGGTCATGTGGATAAGTATTTGATATTTTGAAGTTTGTGGTTGTTCGTACATGCTGGGTGCTGGTGGCGTTAAACATTATTTATCCATTCATGTTTACTCCTTAAATAGAAGTCATGTTCCAGAACCTCCCCCCAAACTTCCAGCCTAGTATGACTGAGGGCAATGGTCACATTTGTAGTGATGTTATCAGTGGGAGAGAAGTTTCTGCAGTATCACAAGGAAATGAATTTCCCGAGAGGTGCACGGTGCGGAGGATTGGGGTCGGTGGTGAACTTTACTAATGATGTAAAATGCAGGGGTTTCCGCTCTTGACTTTCCAACGTCCCACCTTTGCTCCGTCTGCCATGGAAAAAGTCCAATCTTGTCTTCAGTAGGGCCAGAATAAGGGCCACTACCGAGAGTTTCAACTCCGTATTAAAGTCCAGTCCCATCGAGCTTCTGGCTAGCTTGGCGTGCAGTCCATTGTTGTGTTGTGGTATTGAGGATCCTTTCTGAAGCCTGCATGTACAGTCCGCATCACCGGGAACATGACAGCTAGGGCCACATGGCCGTGGAGAGAACAAGCGCGTGCACTGGGCGAGTATTCGTTATTGGGCGAGAAAGAGCTTTGTTCCCCTGGGTTTGGGACACACTGGGTGCATTTTCAAATTGACCAATCAACTTCCCGGACTTTGGTGGGCTTTGGGTGGGTTCACACCCCCTAGTTGGTTGGGCATGTTCCCCCGTGCCTCCCACGATCCAGTAGGGGAGGGTGGGTAAGGGAAGAGAGTTAATGTCCTGCGCTGTGATCCCCTGGCGTGGCGTGTGAAGCTGTCGCTTCCTGGCTAAGCAGGCTTATGCTCACCAGTTTATTAAGCTCAATGTCTAGGTCCCTTTGCTCCCCTTTTAAAGTTAATAATCAGTTAAATACTGATGTTAACAGAGATAGCGATATTTGATTTTGGAAAGTCACTTTTATAATTAGAATAAAAAATTATCAAGAAAGCCTAAGATTTATAGTGTGAGGACCTATAATCACTTATATTGTCTTCTCTGTGGGACCAAAGTAATTGAAGTGTTTAAATCACAGATGTTAATCTCTTACAGTCATCCTTTCTTTTAGCTCAACTTGACAACTCTGTATTCTCTCACCTGCAAATGTCTTCTGGTGTGCTAAAAAAAAAGGCATGAGTCTCCTGTTTGCATGCTGGTTTTCCCAGCACTACCCAGGAATCAAGAGGCTGAGGGAGACAGCAGTCCTAAAATGAAAATGAAATCAGACTTCACCACTTATTACAACCATTTGATGACCCAACATGTATGCAAATGAATATAGTGTTACCTATAATATTTTTTCCTATTAAGTATGGAAGTGCAAAGTAGAAAATTGGAAGACCAAAATTGAAGGGGTAGATTCTGGGACTTTAATTTGAAATAGTGTGAAATGCGTCAGCAAATAACTTCCATATCCCTCCCTAACTCTGTATACTCATTTTTTTGGCACATGTGTTTTTATAGAGTTTACAAGTAAAGACTGGAGGTTCTTACCTCTGTTGTTAATTTGTTACATGCTAACATTTGTTATGTGCAGTATTAGCCAATATTGTTACGTGCTGTTCCTGCTACTGATTAGTTTAGTGCTCTAGGTTCCACAGTCTTTCTCTTCTCCTGACATTCTGTGGTTGTTTCATTTCCAGTGAAAAGTAAAGGCCAGGATTGGGGGACACCAGAAACAGAATTCTGAGTAGTGACAGGCAGAGGGCTGTTTGAAGTTGTTTCTTGGGGAGACAGTTCCCAATCTTCAGAGAAAAAAAATCTCTCAAAAACTTACATGTACTCAGGTGTAGGGAAAGCACATGAACATATGAAAACATAAATAACAAAAAATATAGCATGCAAAGGCTTTCTTACAAATTGCACAGTTAATTGCCAGATATGTGGTAGAGATCAACAATTTTCAACCTTTTCCAACTTGTAGCACACCTAATTAATTACTAAAATTCCATGGCACACCAAAAATATATTTTTCCAATATGACAAAAGTGGTTAAAAATTTTAAATGATTTTCAACAAAAATAGTAATTACCTACACTTTTTTTTTTGATCCAAAGTGACTTTTTTAAAATTCAGGTGCCTGTACTTGTATATAAGGAATTCTGGTACCAAGAATTAACCAATCAGATACAACCTTATTATGCATCACTGATTAGAGAAATGCAAATTAAAACCACAATGAGATATCACCTCACACCTGTCACAATGGCAATTACCAATAAACCAACCAGCAGTGTGGTTCGGTTGGTTGGAGCGTCATCCTGTATACTGGAAGGTGGAGGGTTTGATTCCTGGTCAGGGCAAATGTCTAGGTTGTAGGTCTGGTCCCTGGTTGTGGCACGGACATGAGGCAACCTATCAATGTTTCTCTCTTGCATCGATGTTTCTCTCCCTCTCTCTCTCCCTCCCTTCCCTGCTCTCTCAAATCATTAAGCATGTCCTTGGATGAGGATAAAAAATATAAATAAAAATAACTAAATCAACAAACGAGTTGTTGGCGAGGATGTGGGGAAAAGGGAACACTTACTTGTGCACTGTTTGTGGAAATGCAGATTGATGTAGTCACTGTCGTAAGCAGTATGGATTGCCTCCAAAATATTAAAAATGGAACTACCTTATGACTCAGCAAACCCACTTCTGGGAATACATCTGAAGAAACCTGAAGTACTGATTCAAAAAATATATATGTACCCCTATGTTCATTGCAGCACTATTTACAATAGCCAAAATTTGGAAGCAGCCCAAGTGTCCTTCAGTAGATGAGTGGATAAAAAGTGGTGGTGCATTTACACAATGGAATACTACTTGACCATAAAGAAAGAAGGAAATTTTACCTTTTGTGACAGCATGGATGGACCTGGAGAGTAACATGCTAAGTGAAATAAGCCAGAGAAAGCCAAGTACAATATTATTTTACTTATACGTGGAATGTAATGAACAAAACAAACAAAGTGGAGACAGACTCATGGATACAGAGAACAGACTGACCCCTATCAAAAGGGTGGGGGTTGGGCGATGGGTGAGAAGAGCGAGGGTATTAGCAAAGGAAAAAAAGAAAGACTCATGGACACAGACGACAGTATGGTGATTGCCAGGAGGAAAGCAGGGGGAGGTAGAAGAGGGTGAGGGAGGGTAAATGGCGATGGAAGGACACTTGACTTGGAAGTGGTAAATGCACAATATACCGACGATATATTGTAGAACTATATAACTGAACCCTATATAGTTTTATCAACTGATATCCCCCCAATAAATTCAAATTTTTTTTTAAAAGAATGGATATTAGTCAAATGTTAAACCTATTGAACTGGCTTTCTGAATTTTTTCCTATTTAATCATTTGCCCCATATTTTTCCACTCAATAATTTCTTTGACTTTATTCTGAGTCGCTTTTTATTTGTTCATTTGTTCTGGTCCCTGTTTTTCCTATCCTTCGATGTCTGATGGTGACCAATTATATTTAAGAAAGAGGTACTTCATGGGACGAGGCATTTAGTAGTCAACCACCACCATTTTAACTGAGGCTTCCCAAATGTTAATATCTCTAGGTCTTTTATCTCTGCAGAGAGTGAGCTTCCTTATATAAATTTCCAGGGATATAGGCCTGATTTCTGTTGTCCCAGAGCTGATTTGAAGTAAACAGCTTGTGGGGCCCATGCTGTATAATTTGTAGAGATCACTCAGTTCCTTTGTTTATAGTCCCTGAGCTTAGAGCCTTTACTGTGGAATTTCTTTAGGCATTATATCTTGCAACTTTTCTATGCATGAACAGAGGGTGAGGCCAAGACTGTCAGAACTAACTGCTCCATAAACAGCCTGAGTCAGCTCCTCTGCATAGAGGCTCCCGCCTTTACTTGAATCTTCCTTCTTTTTGTTTTCTTCCGTGATCACTGTCATCACTAGGTTTGATCTCTTCTCTGCTGAGTCATTGCCATGTCTCCATGTTTCCTGGTTCTTACCTTACAGTTTAGAAGTGCGGATGCTTCCTGCTTTGATCAAGCGTAGCGAGTGTGTTATTGCTGCGCTTGTTTTTGCTCTATCGCTACCTTGCTGTGCTGAAACCAGGAGTCAGAAACATACATATTTTATCATCCATTTGTTCATAGTGGTCATAGTAGTCTCTGCATTTGAAAAGAATTCCACAAATGTGGATCTATGATAACATATATAAAGGTTTAGTAAAATATAATTTAACAAATATTTTACCAAGTATGCTAGGCAGCAGGGAACAACTTTCTTGTGGGTAAGAAATAATAAATAAAAACTGTACAACAACTGAAGATAATGTTCAGTTCCATGAAAAAAAACAACACAGCAGATAAGGGCATAGTAACAGATCAGAAGGATAAGTAAGTTCAAGGAAGTCTCTTTCTATTACTTAACATTTCCCTTTTTGAATAACATTTCTTAACACAAGGATCACATGAATCACTCAAAAATTCATTTAGAAATAAAAATTATACTTGTACTGGTTAGTAAGGGTTATAATTACTTTACAAGAAGTATACCTATCCTTTTTATTTTCCTTGCCTTTGGAGAATTGGAAAAATAAAGCTATTTAATGAATGTATGATTTAAATACCCTTTGGAAATCTAAGTTGCTATTGAAAAAGATGTATAATGGAGTTAGATTCCTTTGTTTATGGAGCTGGAGGAGAGAGAGAAAGAAACCTGAGGCTAATAGAAATAGATTGCATCTCACTTATGGGGCATAGATTAAAATAATGTATTTCATTGTGGATCTCCCTTCAGAATTCAAACTAAATATCATTTACTTTTTCCATTTAAGTAATAGCCTCAGGGCTTTAAAAAATCATTATCAGAAGATAACCTAATATATCACTGATACAGTTTCTTCCTATAGCAGTATCATTGATTGACAAAGCATCATGTTAGCAATATCACCTTTTATAGTCTTGAAGTGATAAAATAGAAAAAGGCTCTCCAAATGCAACTTTTGCAGTAAAATAATCCTGGAATATTCTCTATTGCCCTGCTTTGTTTTGTTGAAAGAGAAATAATTTCTAATACTTTCCCATGCATTGCTTCAAAAATAATGATTTATTTGGTATATTTAAATTTATAATTTATTATCTTTTGAAGATTTTGCAGATATTTATTATATAATATTCATTTAATTTAAAAGTTGTTCAATATCAGTACTTTACTAAAAATCACTAAAAATATTTAAAATATTTTAACCTCATTTGTAATACTTATTATTAAAGAATTGTATTTGACATACAGGAATGTTCTTAAAGTTTTAAAGCTTTTTTCCTATCTTTTACTACTATAATCAATGACATATACTTATGATGTTTTGCATATATAAATATGTAAGAAATAGTCCCAGAAGTGGAATTACAGAATACAAAGGCCCAGCCTTTTGTAATTAAATCATGTGGTTTCATAATTGACTATATAAAACTAAGTACCAGTGACATTATCCCTCCTACCAGGGTCCTGCCTCTCCTCCCAGTCTCCTTCCACATTTGGAAGTAAACGTTTACTGTGTCTTGTGTATCAAAGCAACCCACAGATGATGCATTCCCTACCTTTTCTCGGTGTCAGGCGGTCCCCAGACTTACCGTTGGTCACTTCGTTAGATTTGTAAGTGTTGGGTAACTATGCTCTACACCCGAAACTAATGTTACGTGGTACATTGACTATATTTTAATAAAAATGTAAAATATATTTTTCTCCTCAAGAGGTTTAAAAATCTACTTAAGAATATTAACAAGACGATATGGTTCTGTCATAAAAATATATGTCATAGGTATAATACCATTAGTTCTTTGAGCTATTTGTAAATGTTCAGAATTTCTCTTTTAGTGAGTTTGCTACATTTTTTATTACAGAAAATGTCCACCACCCATTAAAGTAAAACGGTGCACTGTACCTCCATGTACCATTACTTAGCTTCAAAAAACATCACCTTTATATCACATAAATTTTTTGTCCTTTCTCTTCTTCCTTCCTGAAACCTTTTAAAGAAAATCTTGACATTGTGTAACTTCACTTATAAATACTCAATATGTACCTCTAATAGATAAAAACTTTAGAAACATAATTCTATTAGCATTATTAAATTAACAATATTGACAGTAATTCCTTAATAACATCTAAGAGGTCGTCCTCATTCAATTGATTACCTTCAGTTTTATAGAGTTCATTTTATCCATACAAACAGTGAACAAAGTATTTAAGAAATAAGACTATTAATTTTAACCTTTCATAAAAATAATAAGAAAATTACGGAACTAGTTTACTGTGCCTTTATTTTCTAAAGCAAAATAACTGATGTCCTAAAGAGGTCACCTCTCAATTGCCCACACAATATCGAAATGGAATGGCTCTGTTTATTCTGGTTTCCACTTAGAAGGTCAGCAAGGACATAAACTCCTTGATTTGTCATGGCGATGTGATGACGCCACACGTTTGCAGGGAAGGGATGTAATTAGCGTCAGGTGCGGCAAAGCGCTGCAGGTAACTGCAATCGTTTCTGAGGACAAACAACAGCACCGGGAAATCTCACAGACCAAAACAAAGACTTACCAGGTGTGTGACACATGTGGTCTCTGTTACTCAGCAACCAAATTACAGTGGAAATAAGGATCCAGATAAACACAAATTACATTGCAGATCTAAAAAACACATTTCAATTTTCTAAGAAATGTTTGTTCGCCCGAATACGTACATATTTAAATAACAAATTACATGTGAGGCTTTGAGTGTTGGTATATTTTTTTAAAGTTTTCTGAGTATATTTGTAAAGTTATAGTGCACTTTTTAATTTTTATTATTCTCAGTGAGACATGTGGAATATGATGAAAAATGCCCAAAACCTTGTAAAAATTTTAATGGCTTTTTCTTACCTAAAAATATAATTTCTTAGTGGACTATAACTTAAAGATTCATACAGATGATCATTTTCCAATTATAAGTATATAAACACATATTTAGTTAATGTGAACACCAAAAACTGGCTAGTGACCAACAAGGGAACACTTAGAATTATTCTTACCTTGCTTTATGAGTGATAATTAGTATTTTAAAGACATTATTCTGCTAGATGTTTATAATTTATATAGGTATTTTCTTGCATTTTTATTAGGCCATAAATCCTCCATACATGAACAGCAACCATAAAAGTCAAGTGAGACTCAGAGGTGAAAATGCAGCTGTTACTGCTCCACACGGCCTGAATGTAGACACATACTGCTCATGCCTCTTGTGTATTTATTATAAATGTTGGATTGTGCACCCAGTGTTCACATAGGAAATGCAAATATGAGAAATTATATTATCACATCTGCTCTAATTACCCTCTTGTTCACCTTTTCTTATGAAACCTCCGTGGAATAAAAGGAACGCTTAGTAGGTTTCTGGATCACAGGAGAAGAGTCTAGAACATAGAGACGTGTTAGGATATGGAGGGTCACAAACAATAGTGGCACGTTTATTATTTAAAAATAAAGCTAGAAACCATAGTTAGAAAGTTTCTAACTGCTTAGTCTACCAAAACCAATAATGTACGTACAGACTTTCCTTCATAGGAAAAAACTACACATATTTCAAGCAATTTTAGCATGAGGAAGAGAATCTACATAGGTATACAAATAATATTAGTGGAATAAATTTCAGCAAACCTCAAAAACATAATTTTATAATTTTAATATATGACATGGAAATAAAAATGTGAACAGCATTGAGGAAGAAAAATAATTGTAAAAGACTCCCTCTTAATCCATGTTCTCTGTGCCTTGTCTTAAATATATAGTTGTTACAGCTCTCTTTACTCCTTGTACTTCCTATGGCTTAAAAATTTAGGTTTTGCTTTTGTTTTATCAGTTGGATATCTTTGTAAATTTAATTAATACAAGTTAACCTTTATTTCTGTATTCATATATTTTAAGTTATCTTTCACTTCACATGATAAATTATGAGCAATTTAGTATGTATTAACTTTCTTCCAATTTCCGTCACATCTCAAATTATGTCAGATGCTCTAGTACTCTAATAATTTCAGATATTGAAATATATATCAACTATAATTGTCTTCAATATTTTTATAGTAGATTCATTCTGAAATAGATTTTAATAAATATAATGTAGAGTATTGTGATTATGTAGTTAACATTAACTAGGTGATGTGTTGGGCTTCTGCATAAAATAAGTATAATTTTTTACCTCTAACAAAACTTATGTCTGCGGAGTATATGTATACATGTGGAACAATAGATTCTCTTTTATTTTAAAAACTTTCTGTATTTTTCAATTACAGTTGGCATATAATATATTAGTTTCAGGTGTACAACCCAATGATTAGACATTTATATAACTTACGAAGTGATTGCCCTGATAAATCTGGTACCCATCAACACCAGCATAGTTATTACAGTATTATTGACTATCTTTCCTATGCTGTATTTTACATCCCATGACTATTCTGTAACTACCAATTAGTGCTTCTCGATGTCTTTCTTTTTTCACCCAGTCCCCAAACCACTACCATCTGGCAACTGTCAAAATGTTTTCGGTATCTCTGAGTCTGTTTCTATTCTGCTTGCTCATTTATTTTGTTTTTTAGATTCCACATAAAGTGAAACCATTTGGCATTTGTCTTTGTCTGACTTATTTCACCCAGCACAATACCCTCTAAGTCCACCCATGTTATTTTAGATGGCAAGATTTTATTCTTTTTTTATGGCTGAGTCATATTCTGTTGTGTATATGCACCATTTCCTCTTTATTCATTCATCTATTGATGGACATTTAGGTTGCTTCCATATCTTGGCTACTGTAAATAATGCTGCAATAAAAATATGAATTGTCTTTTTAATTTATTGTTTTGGGTTTCTTTGTATAAATACCCAGAAGTGGAATTGTTGGGTGCTACTTTGTCTCTTGTTTATAGCTTTTGCTTTAAAGTTTCTTTTGTCTGTTATCAGTATTGCTATCCTAGCTTTTGTTGTTTTATTTTGTTTCCATTTTCATGAAATATCTTTTTTCATCCCTTTACTTTCAATCTGTGTGTGTCCTTCAATCTGAAGGGAGTCTCTTGTAGACAGCAGAGTAAGGAAGTCTTGTTTTGTTATCCAGCCACTGTATATCTTTTGATTGGAGCAAGTAATCTATTTGCATTTAAAGAAATTATTGATAAATATGTATTTATTAACATTTTATTGTTCATATTTTAAATTGGTTTCTTCCTCTTAAAGAAGACCCTTTAATATTTTTTGTTACATTGCTTTAGTGGTGATGAACTCTAGTGTTTTCTTGTCTGGGATGCTCTTTATCAATTATAAATGATAGTTTTGCTTGGTAGAGTAATCTTGGTTATAGGCCCTTGCTTTTCTTTTCTTTTTTTTTTAATTTTCTTTTTAATTTTCTTTTATTTTATTTTTATTGTTGTTCAATTACAGTTGTCTGCATTTTCTCTCCACCCCTCCACCCCACCCCAGCCAAACCCACCTCCCTTCCCCACCTCCACCCTCCCCCTTGGTTTTTGTCCATGTGTCCTTTATAGTAGTTCCTGAAAACCCCTCTCCCCACTATCCCCTCCCCACTCCTCTCTGGCTATTGTCAGATTGCTCTTAACTTCAATGTCTCTGGTTATATTTTGTTTGCTTTTTTCTTTTGTTGATTATGTTCCAGTTAAAGGTGAGATCATATGGTATTTGTCCCTTTTCATCACTTTGAAAATTTCACTCCAATCTCTTATGGCCTGCAAAGTTTCTGTTGAGAAATCAGCTGTCAGTATTATTAGAACTGGAATCTGTTTTCATATATATATATATATATATATATATGAAACAGTTGTCTTCGTTTTCCCACCACTTCTCCCCACCCCACTCTCAATCCTATCTACCTTTAGCTTTGTCCATGGGTCTTTTATACATGTTCCTTGATGTCCTTTCCCTGTCTTTACCCCATTATACCCTGCCCACCTCCTCTTTGGTTACTTTAGTCTTCATTTCAATGTCTCTGATTATATTTAGTCTTTAGTCTTTATTTCAATGTCTCTGATTATATTTTGCTTGCTTGTCTGTTTGTTGATTAGGTTCCATTTATAGGTGAGATCATATGGTATTTGTCTTTCACCACCTGGCTTATTTCACTTAGCATAATGTTCTTCAGTTCCATCCATGGTGTCACGAAGGGTAGGAGTTCCTTCTTTCTTTCTGCTATGTAGTATTGCAGTGTGTAAATGTACCATGGTTTCTTGATCCACTTATTTACTGATGGACACAAGTGCTTCCAGCACTTGGCTATTATAAATTGTGCTGCTATGAACATTGGGTGCACAGGTTCTTTTGAATTGGTGTTTCAGGTTTCTTAGGGTATAACCCCAGCAGTGGAACTGCCGGGTCAAAAGGCAGTTCCATTTTTAGTTTTCTGAGGAAATCCCATACTGTTTTCCACAGTGGC
This sequence comes from Desmodus rotundus, assembly GCF_022682495.2. NCBI lineage: Eukaryota > Metazoa > Chordata > Mammalia > Chiroptera > Phyllostomidae > Desmodus > Desmodus rotundus. The sequence continues at coordinate 190,854,579 of NC_071388.1, forward strand.
TGCACCAGTCTGCATTCCCACCAACAGTATACTAGGGTTCCCTTTTCTCCACAACCTTGTCAGCGCTTGTTGTTTGTTGATTTGTTTATGACGGCCATTCTGACTGGTGTGAGGTTCTATCCCATTGTGGTTTTAATTTGCATCTGTCTGATGGTTTGTGATGCTGAACATCCTTTCATATGTCTCTGGGCCCTCTGTATGTCCTCCTTGGAGAAGTGTCTGTTCAGGTCCTTTGCCCATTTTTTAGATGGATTGTTTGTCTTCCTGGAGTGGAGTCATGTGAGTTCTTTATATATTTTGGAGATCAAACCCTTGTCCAAGGTATCATTAGCAAAAATATTTTCCCATATGTTTGGTTCCCTTTTCATTTCACTGATGTTTTCTTTAGCCTTTTAGAAGCTCTTTAGTTTGATGAAGTCCCATTTGTTTATTCTTTCCTTGCTCTAGGAAAGAATAACTTATGATTCTTGCTCTAGGGAACCATAGTTAGGCCCCCTGATATCTGCTTCATCCTTCCTGTATTTGCTCCAGTCTCCTAGAAGAGGAAGGGGCTTCCTCTGCTTATATTAGAGTCTTTTCTTTGCAATAACTAAAACTCTTATGTAATATTGATTATCATAGCACAACTCTGTAACAAATTATAGAAATGATCCCTGAAAGTCCAGTCTTCATAATACAATTCTGTATGGTCAAATATTCATTTCCACTCCAACTGTGATAAAAAATAAAAGATGCATGACATACACAATTCAAGGAGCCAATGAACAATTCATACATAAGAGGCTGCTTGTCGACAAGTTTCCCAAACATGACCACCACTGTAACCTGCTGTTGATCTATGTCTTAGCAGTGTAGTAGTTATTCACAAGTAATGTTTTCTTTAATGAAGACCATAGGATCTTAAAGGTCCTGTGTAATTTCAATGTTGATGATTTAAATTTTAGGCATAATAGCAATTATCAGTAAAAGGCATTCGGCAGGAAATTATTAAAACTGTGAGACAACTACTTTGTAAATTAATATCAAATGACAAAAGATAAGGTGTTGTTTTAGTTCAGGCTGCTATAACAAAATGCCATGGGCTGGGTAGCTTAAAATTAAAGGAAATTTATTTCTCACAGTTCTGGAGGCTGGAAGTCTGAGATCAGGGTCCCAGCATGGTCAAGTCCTGTGAAGTCCCACTTGAGTTGCAGACTTGTCAGCTTCTCATTTTATCCTCAGATGACAAAGAACAGAGAGAGGAGGCAAGCTGTCTAGTGACACTTATAAGGGCACTAATCTTACTCATGAAGGCTCCACCCTTAGGAACTCTTTAATCAGAATTATGTCCCAGAGGTTCCACTTCCTGACACCATCACGTTGGGTAATAGGGTTCCAACATATCAATTTTGGGGGGACACAAACATTCAGTCCATAATAGGTGCTGAGCTATTTGTACTTAGCTGCTGAAATTATGTGAGCTATGTGAAAATAGGTTTTATAATATTATTTCTTATTTTTCTTATATTTTACATATTCTTTATAGAGTTTAAAACATAAATTCTTAAAAGTTTTAAAATGCCCCAAACACCTTATGAAAAATATGCATAGTAAGCCCTTATTTTATGGTGCTACAAATAAAACCTAGGTTTTCTTACACTATTTTAGGGGAAAATTGCCACTTCAATGAAATGAGAGTAGCTCTTATGTCAAGAAAAAAAAACAACTAGTTTTAATTTTTAATATGGAGACAGAACAAAAAGATATTTTATCTGGTGATATTTTTATAGAGACTTTATTATTTGAAAACAATTTACAATACTATTTATCAGCTTTTGTTTTCCTGGAAAATTTGTTCTTTTTTCATAGATGACCAGAGATCCGTCCCATTTCTTTAATATGTACTATTAACATAGCTCAGGAAAATCTAACAATAGTTGCCTAGGTGACTTGTGTGTGGTATTGTAAAAATTTATTGAAATGTTCCCCAGTGTAAATATAATATTAGGAACCTGCATTGTTGTACATTAAAAAAACAACTGAGTTCGCTCTCTGTTGTGCCCATTTTAGAGGACTGTCTTCAAAGAGTTTCACTGTCTGTATTGCGTTCTCTATTTGCCATTGTAGTTCTTTCTTCTACAATACCTTCTCTAGATCATTTTCATCTGAGCAAAGATTGTGTTTACTTTATAGTACCAATTCATTTTTTATTATTATTGTTCCATAAGAAGAAATTTTGGGGTTCTATGAGAAACTCTTCCAAATAAGAACAGGGCCAGGGCAGGGTGCAGGGTTCTGTTCCAGAGAGTGATGGAGGCCAAGCTGCTTCCCCCAGGTTACACTAGGTACCCAGAGACTTGTATGTGCATCTCTCAGTCTCAACATCTTGCTCGCATGACATTTTCTATTCTGTCATATAACAATTATTTCTAATCCATACTTTGGTTTTGGCTTTATTAATTTTTTAAAAAGAAAACCTATCTAAATAGTGGTGATTCTCATTAATTTGCATGCCATCAGGAATAAATGTACTCTTTTGTTATTTTATGCTGAAAAAGCAAAATAACTTACAGGTAAAAAAACTATAAAAGTATTCTCTCTATATAGCTATCTAGATAAAGAAGGAGTAATTTTATTGTGTTTTCCTTTAGAAATGATTTCTCTTTACTGTTCTTTCTTATGATCAATTTCTATGTGTATTTAATTGATTTGACTATATTACATTGAATGCACTTGAATTGATCAAATCTATAACTTTATGTGCAACTTTTCAATAACATGTCTATATTGTTAGTCAAAGTAGTAAGATTAGTGGTAAAGTCATTGCTTTCCATCCTTCTGGCTCTCCTTATCAACAACTTTTTATCTGTGACCTAATGTTAATTGACATTGGTCATGTGTGATATGAAGATAAAAAGCACAGTTGTGCTGATGATGGTTGTACATAAATATAGGGAAATTGATGTTGTATATCTGAATATCATTATCTATCTCATGAAATGACTCCATGGGAAAGTGTATCTAAGATCTAATTGCACTTTTTGTTGCTAGGTTATTTCCCCAAAGATTGGAGTGATTCAGACCCACCAACAATGCATAGAGTGCCCTTTTTTACTCCTTGCCAGCATCCACATTATTGTTCTTTATAACCTTTTCCACTTAAAATGAAAAAGTTACCCATTGCTGTTTTACCTGCTTTTCCTCTGATAGCAGTGAGCTAGGCCATCTTTTGACAAGTGTATCGATGATGTACATTTCCTTTTCTGTGAAAGTCCTATTTGTATTCTTGCTTAATTTTTTATTAGTTTTCTGTTTTCATATAAATTATGGGTACTTATTGCCACTCCATTATTTATATGCAGAGGTTTTACATCTGTATCTCCCAGCTTATCATTGTTCTGTTTTTGTCTTTTAAACAATAAGCTTTATATAATAGTTTATTTTTCCTTTATGGATATCTTCCTGTTCAGCTTAAGAATATTCCTTCTAATTCAAGCTAACTTTTTTCCATTTTTTACATTTAAATAAGGGTATCATCCAGTTTTACAAATGAAGACATAGGGATTAAAAAAGTTCAACATTTTCGTTGAGTAACTATAGCTCTTTTCAATTCCTAAACACCTTTACTATATTGTAACTATTGTCATAATGTATGGCATCTGCTCTATTGAACATCTGTTATCAGTTGCCTGGCAACCTTTTTCCCCTCTTGCAATTTAAAGATGCTAAATATTGTTTATAACAAACCACACTTTTCAACTATGTACTGTTTGATCTTGCTCCCAATTTCAAGTTGATCTTGATTGGAAAAGCTAATTACATCTCATTCTAGTTCAGTTAGAGCCAGTGATCTCTATGTGATGTTGGGGTAGGAGTGGGGGGAGGGGATAGCAAAAAAAAATCCAAAACACAGAAAACAACTTTCACTCTTCCTCTTAATTTAGTGCTGTTAATATGTAAAACGTAGAATATTTGCAGTCATCTTGCTACAGTAATGAAAGCCAGCTAAAGAACTAATTTAGGCATTAGAACTAATGCCTAAAAGGAGCAAAATTCAAGTATAGATACTGTGCTATGTGAAGTATGAACCAAGCCCCACCTGAAGCTAGCCCTATCAATGGAACTTTCATTAAAAAAGCCACAAAGTTCCTCTGTACATGAAGCCACACTCAGACGGGTCCTCTCCCCTCCCATGTACATCATAATGAGTCATCAAAGACATTCCCTAATTATGAAATGTGAACTATGGAGTTGGGGGGGAGAATCTCAAACCTTTTGAGCTTTTTTAATCTAAATATTATTATATTTAATATATAATATAAAACTGTACCTTTTATTCTTAAAATACTCTTTTGTTTTATAAAAATTGAGTACTTTTTAGAGAAGTTTGGGGTTCACAGCAAAATTACGCAGAAGATACAGAGATTTCTCGATTTCCCCAGCCCCCACACATGCACAGCTTCTCCCCCATCACCAACATCTCACACCAGAGTGGTACATTTGTCATAGCTGCTCTACCCACATGGACACGTCATTGTCACCCGGAGTCCACAGTTTACACTAATGTTCACGCTTGGTTTTACACATCCTGTGGGTGTAGGCAAATGTGTAATGACACATACCTCCTTTTGTAGAGTCACATAGAGCTGTTTCACTGCCCTGAAACCCTCTGTGCTCCTCCTAGTCCTCCCACCCTTTCTCCTCTAACCCCTGCCAACCAACCACTCATCTTTTCACTGTCTCCATACTTGTGCCTTTCCAGGACGTCATGTAGCAGACTCATACAATATGTAGCCTTTTCCGATTGGCCTCTTGCACATAGTAATATGCATTTACGTTTCCTCCATATCTCTTCATGGGTAAATTGCTTATTTCTTTTCAGCGCTGACTGATATTCCACTGTCAGGACGGACCGCAGCTTGGCTACCCATTCACCTACTGAAACATGACTTGGTTAGGATGGACTTCGATGCGTGCATCGTGTTGACTGTATAGCTAAGGCTCTACTACTCCTGCTCTTTCTCCTGGGAAGAGAGGTCATGGAGATGAGAGTGACAAGGGGCATGTTCCCGTGTCGAGTCCCTACCATCTGAGTGTTGGAAGTCGGTGGTGCAGCTGCGGCAGCAGCAGCAGCATCACTGTGGTGTCACAGTCACTGGGCTGGCTCCTCTGTATGTCCTGTGGGGGCCCTTGATGTCCACTCCACCAGTCTAACCAACAGTCCTCCAGGCCCTTAATTTTAGTCATTAAACCCCTTCTTGCTTAAAATATCTAAAGTGGTTTCTGTTTCCTATGTTGAATTCTGAATGATACAGTTTATTATTAAACAAAATAATTGTCTTATTTTAGTTTGGAGATGTTTTTCTCTGCATCTTTGTTTTCATCTTCTTTCCTTATTGTTACTCTATTACAGTTGTCCCAATTTTTCCCCCTTTGCCCTCTCTGCCCAGCCCGCCCAGCCCTCCGCTCCCACAGGCAATCTCCACACCATTGTCCATATCCACGGGCTATTCATATATGTTGTTTGACTAGTCCTTTCTTCTTCCTTCTGCCATTACCCCCCCACCCCCCGTCTCCTCTGGCCGCTGTCATTGTGTTTCATGTTTTGAAATACTTTAAAAGAGAGAATAGCTACTGTGTAGACCATGGTACCTTCTATACTATTCAGAACCTTCTCTAAGTGTCTCACCTTTATAATTAGATGAATTTTCACCCTATATTGTATCCTACTTAAATTATTTTTAACATCACCATAGATCAGATATCTTTTAGCATAGCCTTTCATTTTTAACAGCCAAGTATGCTAGGGAGAAAAAAAATAGTTATTTTTAACATTTGGCCCCCAATTTTTTTATACAAAAGCATTCTCTAATTGGAAGGTACCTGAGTGTACGATGTCAGTCATGAAACACCAGACCCTGAGGTCAGGATGAAAGGGACAGAGAAACATGGTTGAAACGGTGCTGTATCAGAAGTTAACAGGGATTAGAGATTAGGGTAAGAACTAAGAGTGGAGTAGAAAATAGGGCTTTACAAAAACGGAAGTTTTGATCTTCACTTTTAAGTTGTGTTCTGTGCTAGAGAAATTTGTTTTAGAAAGGTCATTGTGTACATGGGCTGACATGCTGCTTGATGTATTCAAGCAAATTCAGCTGCAAGAGGTTATAGTTGGTTTCTCATGATCACTAGAAGTATTTTATTATTGCTATTATTAACTTGTGGAAGAGCAGGAACTTAGCTTTACTCTTTTGGTTCAATCTGTTTACATTTTGGTATAAAGCAAATCACAAAAGAACAGATGTTGTTTTTTGGGGGGGTGGTAAATAACATTAAAAAACACACCATCTTGTCTGAGGTTTCAGTAACTAAATATTAAAACACCTTATCACACTATTTTTTGTAGTATTTTCTGTCCAAGATAAAGTATCAGAAACCAGACTGAAAAAGAGAGACAGAGACAGAGAGAAAAGGAAAGAAGGAGAGAGAAGGAAAGAAGGAAAGAAAGAAAAGAAAAAGAAAAAATACCAGATGTGTTCAGGGTAGGCCTCGGAAGGGAGGATTGGGACAATCTAGGTGGTATATTCCTGGACGAAAGGAATTTAGCCATTTCAACAAGTCATTCATCAGCATTGTTCACTGATGTCTTCACATTAAGGATTACTGGCAGCTAAAAAATAATGTTTTAATAGTAATGGGTCCAACGAGCATGTGTTCTGGTGTGTTGGAGGAAGTATGGATAAAGGAAGCTCTTTTCTCTCTCTGTTTTTAAAATTAACAATAGCCTTTAAAGGGCTCTTAAAATAAAATATCCTGACTCTTATTTGTGAATGATGAAAGATTTTTTAGAAGTATAAAAACTTGTTTCAAGACAACCAAATATTTTCATATACTTCTTGCTAAACATATTAATTTTATCTCTGCAATTTATAGCAAGTTTTTTTCCTTTAATTTCACTTTTTAAAAATATAGCAATGTTTTTCCTTCTTGGAGAGCTAAAATACAGGCTGTGTCAAATAAAAAAATTAATTTGTAAACATTTATATTTGCATAAGTTTAACCTTAACAAATGACTTTTGGAAGTGAAAAAATTGCCAGAAACAGTTTAAGTTATGACTGTTGCTCGTGACAAAAAAGTAGTGTCAAAGAAGATTAAAAGGGACTGCTTTTAAAACATTTATTACCTGCCTGCCTTTTTTTTTCAAATGAAAGCATTGAACACAATCATTTCCATAACATATTATGGTATATATAGTAATGAATGCACTGAAGTATACCATGCATTTAGGTTCCTCTTTTCAGGGTTTACATAGGAGTCTTTCAAGAAGTAAAGACAACTCAGATGCTTCTTAGAGCAATCTCTGTTATTTGAAAGCTTTTAAGATAATTTTAGTAGACATTTGGCCGATATTTGAAATAAGTTTATATTTTAAACAGCCAACATGCGATCACAGTCCTGCAGCACATAGTAAAGTCTGTGGCAATGCCGGTGTGCACAAGTCCACTCTGCAGCCAGTTGTGTAAAAGTGCAGCACGCAGAATTGCAAACGTAGTCCGTACCATCTAGGCTTGTGTAAGTACCGCGTAGTGTTTGCACAATGACAGAACCACCTACCTGCACGTTTCTCAGAGTGTCTCCCCATCACATGGCTGTAAGTCTAATGTTTTTGGATAAAATTCTCTATTGAATAAACTCATATGCTTCTTAAAAATCTTTAGAGGGTTATGCAGGGTTAACCCTTTAGAGGGTTATGGAAAGGTTAGAAAACTGACTGATGAAGAGGACCCTCGATCACCGTAAGATAAATGCAAATTATTTCACTAACGATATTGTAAAATTTATTCAGTTTTATTAATGACTTGTTGCTCAAGCTCAAAATGATCTTTTGAAAAATGTTGATATGTAAAGTGAAGTGTAGCATTCAGTTTGAGTCTTGTGTAACCTATAATCAACAGTTATCTGAGAGTTTTTGTTTCTGATTAAAAAATCCTCGCCCACTCAAGATCTGAATAGTCCCCTTTTGTGGTTGAAGAAGGTGAGTCTTGCAGGTTATCTGCCCAGCTAGTGTGAAGTCACTCTAGTTCATGAAGTGTGCTCGAACTGGTGACCTTCACAGTGGCACTCTGTCTGTGCAGAACTGCTACAGCACGCATACGTAGAATTACAAAGAGTAATCAGACTTTGTACAAAAATACAAATATAGTAAATTGCTTATTAGATGCAATTATACTATTTTGTGAACAACAGAAAAAAAGAATACCATAGAATACTTACTCAATGATGGTCATGTATAAAGTCTCCTCAGTTCTGTTGGGCTAATGTAGGTTGTCTATATTCTTCAAATTAACAGAAAATTAGATCACAATGTGGATAAGCAGACAGAAATATCTTTGCATTATGACTTTATATGACCTTTATGTACCCACATAAATATATCCTCACATTTGAAATATTTTGTCTACAACTTACTTTGCTGTATCTCAATCTCAATATATATATATATATATATATATTGATGAATAAATGGATAGGGCTAATTTTTCAAGTCAGTTAAAAGATTTCTCAATCTTAACGAACTATCAGAGTTGACTCCTAATTCTTCTCAATATTGCACCTTGGAAACTGTTCCAGATTTTATAACAGAAAGTGGAGCAGGTGAGACTGCAGCTATGACTGGTAGGTTGGATTTCTTTAGGCACTTCCTTTGGCAAGGTAGCCCCACTTCGCCTCTCTCCTCCCCCAAACCACCACAGCTTCACTTTCCTTGAGAATAATTTTCCTTTAATATTAGGGACTCTGGGTGCTCTGTTGGGTTTAAAAATTTGTCATCTATACTTCAGGAATGGTAGCATTCCCTGCCATTCTCTTTAAGATTTGCCTAGTGATGAAACTTTGAAAGAAATAATATTGCTATACAACTTGATGTTCCTCAACCAACTGATAGTGAAAAAAGACACATTAACCTGTAGAAGTTCACAGCATTTGCCATGAAAAACATGCTAGAAAATGGCTGTCCTACAAACACTGTAACACCTAAATTTCAACAGTTTTTACATAGGACTATATTATGTTTTTGTTCCACAGTCTTGCCATCTTTATCTTCCAGGCTGTAGGAAGCACTGAGATCTGTCACTTAAGCTGTATTGCATTCTGAAGTACATGTTTCATTTATTTACTTTTGTGTGTGTGTGTAATTTTATTTAATTTTTTTATCGGAGTACATCTTCTAGACGAGATCAGGCGCAATTGGGTGGTATGGCCATAGGCTGGAGTTTTACATTCAAGTCATTATCTGCTTATGCTGAGGAAAGATCATTTAATTCTGGTCTTTAAAAATAATACCATTTTGAAAAATTTCAGTCATTCATACTCCTGGGAAGACTTCTGCAAAGCTCTAATATCTGTATTTGCCCATATCAATGAATACTAACTTTTAGCAATGTGTTTCCAGGGAAGACAGTGCCTCATATAGATAGGCCATGAGCCTGTAATTCAGGGAAGATATTCCAGTATACATTACAAAATTGAATAGTAGTTCAATTATAGTAGTTTCACATCTACTATGACATTTCATAGGATCACTACATTTAAAGTCCATTGACTTACATATATCATTTGTGTTTGAAATGTTATTTATATTATAAAGTATGCAAACTAGAAGCTTTCACCATTGCAAATTTAGGATTTAAGCATATTAAATAATTTTAAACAGATCTCTACTTCCAGACATATAAAAGTAAAACTGCTTTTCTCTGGGTAGTAAAGTATGACTGTAAAATCTGTAAAGAATGGCATTCACACACGTACACATATGCAAAAGTGGGTCTACCTGCTTTACTCATGTTTGAAATTAATCATTTTAACAGGGGCCTCTGATTGAATTTCTCTAGTGTTTTATCTGTTATTCAGCCTGATATTTTAGTTTTCTATTAGAAAATTAAATCAAGGATTTACAATTATATATTAATATTTTTTCTAAAGTGTTTGCTTAAAAAGTTAAAACTTTATAAAAGTTACAGAGTCAAGAGGTCAAACTACTGGTTGAAAATGCAAATACACTTAACAAATTAAATATCTATGCCCTACATCCTGTACCCCACTCCTGAGGTTCAGTGTTCTGTGAAGGACCTGTCAATCTTAACAATCAGGGTAGGAGACTAGATGACTCTTTTAAAGTCCTGGTGGGACCCATGGGAAGACCTTCATAAGGCAGATCTTACAGCTGCGGATAAGAACTCTTTTCCATGTCTGTTCTTCACTAAAGGGAGAAAGGTCAGCACCACTGAATGGTGCTAATGAAGCTTCTTGCTGTGCAACACAGAGCAAGCAGTTCGAGCAGGTTGATGTGAATGAATCTCTAAAGTGGAATAACCGCTTTGTCAAGCTGCATGTACTGTTCTTATAGAAGGTTGCACTCACAGAGGCCATTTCTGCCTTTTCTTTTTCTATTTGAAGGTAACACTTCTAACAGACAAGCATAATATATGGTAATGTATTTTAATAGTTTTTAAAACTACATCAGTCTCCACTTGAACAGATATAACCCTCGCCCAATCACCACCACCGAGTTTTCCTTATTCCTGCTTTTATCTGATTAGGGTAAACAGCATAAATCCATTTTTTTCCCTTCTTGGAGGAAAGCACTGAATTTATCTATTTCCTATTCAAAGATTAGCCAATGTCTTTTCCTGGAAGCTACTTTAGAAGTTAAAAAACAAAAACAGAAAATCTGACATAGTTCATTGGTAGTTCTGCTCCATGGTATGCATGCTTCCTTCTGTGTTCACATGTCACTTGTGATACTCCCGCAGATCCAACACTGAGTTTTCCCATGGGTCCACGCCCTGTCCTGCCACCTGACCAGATGCTGCATACTACAGTGCTCTACTGACCTTGGTCAAATTCGAGGAATGATAATCACAATTTTGAACATCTGGAAAATGCCTTTTTTTCCTTCCCCACTTATTTCCCATCACATCATTTATGTCTCGTTCATGCTCATGACTCTTAATATGACAATATACTTTTAAAGGTATTTCTACTTGTGAAATTTAAGATATTTTTACTTTTGAAATTGAAATAATCTGAAGTTTGTACTATTTATATTTGGATATTTTGTGAAGATTTGCTTCAATATTGTAAGCTGTCTCGTTTGCTAGTTTAATTATTAATATTTTCTCTGGAATTCTTCAAAATGATTTCCCTCTTTCTAGATCAGATTCTTATTCTATAACCCTACTTGTTAATGACTGTACCCCACCCAGAGAATCAAGTTAGACTCCTCCGACTCCATGTCTTTCCCCATACCCTATCAAACACTAATTCTTGTGGCTTCGACTCACAAACATTTTTAATGTCTCTCATTCTTTCCATCTCTACGGGCCCTGCCGTAGGTCAGATCCACATCATGTCTCACGCACATTACTCCAGGAACCTTTTATCTCTCCGACTTCAACCCTTCTCCTTCCTCCTCCGTGTAATCTCTGCTCTCCACCCAGTAACATTGCTCTCAAAGATCTTTCTTCTAAATCTCTTGGAGCTCCCCATCATCTACAGGTTTCAGTCCAAACTGCTCAGGATCACACATGACACCCTCTGTGACGTGCAGTTGGGCTGATAGGAGATAGCTTCTCCCCATACTTTGTGTCTCTTTACATATCTCATGCTTTGTTACAAGAAAATTCCTGGTCTTTCCTATGACTGTGTTGTTTCATGCTTCTGTGCCTTTTTTCTTTCTTTCTTCTCTGCCTATGCCACTCTTTCCCCCTCCTTCTGTCCCTGAAAAGTCCATATCCATCTTGAATATCTCAAGTATCATTGTTACCTGAAAAATTTGCCATTTCTTCTTTGGGTTCACTGAATGTTCCCTCTTCTTGGCTCACAATACATATTATTTCAACTAATCATTTTACATTTATTTCTAACTCCTTCAGTCTTTGAAGAACAGCCTTGGAATATGTATATCTGGGACCTGATAGAGGGTCAAACACATAAGATACAATCAACAAATGGGTATTGAACTGAACCAAACTAAACTTTTCCATCTATTTAAAACTTTCTCTTTTTTTAATTTTTAAAATTTATTTTATTTTTTTATTCAGTTACAATTGTCTGCATTTTTCCCCATCCCTCCCATATTTAAAACTTTTATCTTAAACATATATACTGTTTTAAAAATATCTCTAATGTTTTATTGTAGTTTTTAATAACTGAATAACAGAAAGATTATAATGATTTTGGAATTCACTTAATATTATAATATACATATCCATGTGTGTCTTTCTGTCTGTCTGTCTATCTATCTATCTATACTAAATTAACCCAAGGTTTAAGAGGGCTTCTTTGACTTTTGACTGTCAATGTTAGCTACATTACAAATGTAACTGTACTGTTAAGGAATTATACTAGATGAGTTTCCTAGGGGGGAGAAATTATACTTATATTTTAGATTACAATTTAGAAGCATGATAGAATTTAATTTTTGAAGTGTGCAAATTATAGGTTGCTATCCCATCAAAAATAAGAGTAACAAACTCAAAAGAATTCACATCCTCACCTATGAATTCTTCTTACCTCCAACATAATGCTTATGCAATTAATTACAACTCATTTGGATACTGTGGTGAAAAATTTAACATCACGTGTTTACTTTCATTAATAATATCATTGATTTTGTCAAGCTACTGAACAACTGAATTTATCCAGCTGGAAAAAGTTAGACAAAGACAGATTGACAGTAACTCTTTATTGTCAAGTAGTTTAGGAAGAAATGCACTTTTTCGTTTAATATATATCAACCTTGACACATTTTGCACTTTGTAGGATTACTTTAAGATGTTTTATGGAGTTAACTATCAGCAGTTTAGGTAATTTATGTTTAAGATAGTTATAGAGCTAATAGTTTTAGAATTTTCTTGTTATACCACATAAAGATTTTTGTACCACCTACAAAGACATCTAACACTAGAGCAGAAATATTTATTTCTAGACAGTGAAAAAATTATATTGCTATTTTAAGTAACATACTGAAATTTCAACTTCAACTTGGTCCCAAGCCAACAAATATTAGAATTTAAACACTCTGAGGCTTGTTTTACTATATGCCTTGAAAATATTAATCAACTAATCTTTGTATGTAAATGACAGAAATCACTGTTGAATCAATTAGATGGCAGTTTTTATTAAATTTGAATGTATTCTACAAGTTATTACATTAATTATCAATAATATATTAAAATATATTACAATCAACACTATGTACTACATCAATGTGCTTCTGTGCTTTATTAATTACTAACTGGAAGTTAATATTCATCTTGTGTCTCCTCAAGATAGATCAGTTTGCTCTTCAATGCTGAGTCACAAATGCTGAATTACCGGCAGCATCTTTGTTTTTCTTCTTATTTTAGGAAACTCAAAGATCATACTGATAATATATCAGATAATTAGAATAATACATTTTAATTTAATAAACAAAAGGCCAGACACATTTGTCTGTGGGGAATAATAAGTCCTTGAGTGAAAGCAGAAGGAGGTTGTAAGCTGTTGGGTAATGGTACAGAGCTTCTATATTCTGATTTGAACCCTGAATAATTGTGTAGTACCCTTGTTTCTCTTAAAATATGATTTATTTTAAATGTTTGGTTTCCTTAGGACACTTAACAGTTAAGTCTTATTAAAATAACATTTTAGATGTGCATTTAAACCACCTTGAGTTGCTTGTAACCTTCACTTTAGATCACACTAGCATCATTTCAGAACATAACTTACTTTTGAGTGTACAGCCTGAAAGCATGAGACCGAAATCCTCCCAGTCTGAGGACTTTCTCCGACACAAAAGTGTGTGGTATTGGAGGCCAAGGAAAAGGAGATTTTTAAAAGTCAAAGGCACGGAGTGCTGAGGTCTCGGGTTGTGTGTGCCCACCATGAACACAGTGCAGCTGGCCCTCCTACTTGTTAATGTTACTAGAATTTGGGAATTAAACACACCTTTGTAAATCCAGCTCCACGGGCACCAACGCAGACCTCTGATTGTTTGATCTCCCCTCTGTTTCCGTCCTTGCAGAGCCGACGTCTGGTCAGTTGAACAATAGTCAGCCAGTCACTCCCCTATTTACGACAGGGCTGGAGGTGACAAAGACATTTTGCTGAGACTTGTCCAAATAGAATGGCCAGAATGCAAATATAAGATATTCTACTTCCAGATACTAAAAACTGACTTTCTAGAGCAGGCACAAACTGAAATAAAACTGATGTGAGAATCTGCCTCAGTCAGTGATGTTGCCCAAGGTTTTCCAAATGGGAGATAGCAATTCAGTCAAGCCTTACGTGCTGTAGAAAAGTTTGGCGCTTGCACTCTGATTTATTGAGAAAGATATTCATTTATTTATTCATTCATTTATGTCTTTCTTTATTTGTTAATTCAGTACATAATTACTGCCTGCATTTTTGATCAAAGCACTTTGCTGGTCCCTGGAGACACAGTGTCAGCCCTACATTCCAGGTGTCTGCCCTCCTGGAGCTTCTAGTCTTCCTACTGCGTATGTGACATATATGAGTGTATATTTTTATGACTTTCTCTCCACTCTTGATTTACGTGGTAGAGCCACAGTTCTACAAATATCAGACTTTTTAAATAACTTTTTCATACGGTAATTAACAGTATACTGAATCACATGTACTAAAATCACACATGCAGTAATTTCAAAATTTTAGAAATTTGCTAGAAGTTAGCATTTCAATTAAAATTTTATTTTGTTCTTGTTATTTGATAGAATTAATTTTTTTCTAAGGTTAATTTATTTTGGTATCACTTTTGGCTAATTATACATAGTAACTAAAGTCCATGAACTTTGTTTTCCCAAAATCTTGACAAATGCTACTATTGTATTTAATAAACAGAAAGATACCACTACACATTATGCAATTATTTTCCTCAAGTAGTATGCACATTACAGAATTAATAACAATATTTTATGTATGTATTGAGTGGTTTAAGTGTCTTTTGAGGTAATCAATTAATCTTAATGAATAATGTGTCAAGCAATACGGAATTGTTTACAGAGGCAGGACTGCCAGGTGCCAGCTTCACTGGGATGTAGAATTCAGAGTACTCAGCACTGGTGTCATGTGATCCCTGGAAGAACTCCAGATGATTGAAGACTGGGGGCCCAGTTGACTGTTGAGACTTAAATGAGGTGTTATAAGAACAATCTGAATTATTCTTATAAATTGCTTCTGATATGTTCTATATTGTAATTTCTGTTCAAAGGGAAATTTTCAGACTAAAGTTAGTCAAGATCCCCCATGAAATAAGAAAATCAGAATTACACATGTTATTTTTGTTGTGGGAGAATAGACACGTTTCGGTAACGGGCTCTAAAGAGGAATCAGCTACATTTTAGGACAAGTCACCCTGGTACCTAAACTTTGGTGGGAAACGAACTGTAGACAACCTAGTTACTTTTGGCTTTTGCATGTGAAAAATTTGACACAGAAAGTTGACCTTTAGGAAGTATTAGCTTTATGTCATCCAAATTGAGCAAATGTGTATTAGAAAAGGTTATATTTCTTCAGTGTCATTGTGTTATATTGTCAAATGCTTATCATCTGCTTGTTTTCTAAGAAGAGTCATTCAGGTATGCCTGTACTTATATTTTTCTCTGGAGAAAGTTGGTAATTTGTCAGTGTTCCTGCCTTTGGTTTCAGGAAGTTATTTAAATAATTTTTGTTCCATTAAGTCCAATAAGCATGTTTCACATTTGTTCAATTTTGTACTTTCTATTACAATCCATTTTTTATATTTTCCAAATTACCAAACTGAACTATAGTCCTGAATATATATATATATATATGCATATGTATCTATATATATGTACACACACACACATATACTGTGAAGTATAATACTTTTTCTTTTAATGAGAAGTTGTCTCTACTAATTCTTGAGACCACAGATTCAAATCTATGCCCATCAACTCTAATTTTGTTTTCCCTTCATGTGTGTGACAGGAGGTGAGCAAAGAAGTATAGTTTGCAATTGTGGTAGATATTATACTTTCAGGAAGAAAACAAATCTACCAGTGAATAAAAAGCAGGCAAATTTTTTAAAGAGCTCCTTTTTAAAAAATTACATATTGTGACATTTTGTAGAACTGATTAAAAAAAACATTGGTTCATTGGTCTCAGAGGCTTGACTTTATAGCAAAAGTCAAGTAAGGGCCTGAACATTATCCAGTGAATTTGGCCAATTTTGAAAAGAAAAGTCAAAAACCCCAGACCCACATCCTTTTTTGCAGCTATCAGCTCAATTCCCTACATTTGTTCTAAATTACTGGAACAGTAGTTTATATTGACCATTTGAACACATTCCCTTACTTTTGACTAAATTCACTTTACTTTAGAGAAATAGTAACCTGTTTCTCTCAAAACTTATAAATTTTGTATGTACCATTTCTTTTGTCCCACTGTGGCCATCTTAGTTTTCCAGGCGTTTGCTCTCTTCCCTGGATGTTTTTAGTACAGCCCTCTCTGTTCTCCTATGTGTAAGTGTATTCAGTTGCTAGGTTCGCGCTCTCACACAGTGTAGTGACCTAGTTCTCCTTTAGGACTCATCTCATCCATGGCTCTCTATTTCCCTATATCACTAAACATGCTTCCAAGTTCTGTTCCAATCAAATTTGGTTACATGGCCTCTCCTATTATTTTGGACCCTGTCTTCTCAGGCCAGATTCTCCTGCCTATTCTCCCATCATTTCCTTTCCAGTCCAATTGTCCTTACAAGATTCTCATTGTGTAAAGTGCAGATCAATCCTATGTGCTCTCAGACTTTCTGGACTAAAAGCTTTTAAAGAT
Organism: Desmodus rotundus; assembly: GCF_022682495.2. NCBI lineage: Eukaryota > Metazoa > Chordata > Mammalia > Chiroptera > Phyllostomidae > Desmodus > Desmodus rotundus. The sequence continues at coordinate 190,871,410 of NC_071388.1, forward strand.
AGTAGTGATGGTTGTGTTCTGGTGGCGTGTGTGCATGCGTGTTTTTATTCATAGTCTTTACAGATTCCAGTCCTCTAAACAAAATTTAATATGCCTATTCAAAGTGCATTTCAATGTCAGCACCAAAGTTGTAGGCCGGGTCCCAGTCGGCTGAGCGTCCTGGCTGGAGCTCCTCCCAGCCCCTCTCTCCTTGATACAGTGTTGTGTTTCCGGGAACTTTCATTTCACTACTCCTGCCACTTTTATTTCAGAGTTTATGGGCTGACCTGTTTTGTCCTTATTTTCCTATGTTAATCGTAACATTCTTGAATATTTTACTATTAAGTATATTTTTGGTTGGAATAAAAAATTTGAGGACTTTTATTGCTCAATGAGTATATATTAATATCATATCTTTTACTGTATGATTTTATAATTAGGAACCTGTACTAATGCTCTACTACTGAAAAATAAATCTAGTGGTTAGCTTACTGAAGAATAAAAAAAATCTTGAATATTTTGAGTAGCTTTTTAGATGCAGTGTGAAGGAAGATTCAGTCCATTCTTATTGGTTTTAACTGTAGTGCTCAGTTAATATTATGAATTACACCTTCTATTTTATTTACTTCACGGATATAACATGAACCACCCACTTTTTAGGAGATTTGCTATGTAGATTAGTAATAGAATTCCCACAAGAAATAGAATTTTTCACTAAGAAACATAATTTGCATTCACAGATATCTTATTATTACATTTGGTGATGACATGGGATAACATATGCAAGTGTGTGCATGGGGAAACACTGAGATTCATTTTAGAGATGGAGAGAGAGATTTTATTTCATATTCTTAACATTTTACAGTTCAAACCAGGGATTTCTTTAATTATTTTTTTAACATTTAAAAACAAGGCTTCCTACTTTGGTTCACAGAAAGCTTCCCATTTTTAATACTGCTCTTCAGGATGTTTTCCACAAGCTATATTTTGTATGAATGGAACTCTGAAGGCAAAGAGGCGATAGCTTGATGATGTAATAACAATGACAGCAGTCATGGAAGCTGCCGTACTATATATAAGTATAGTGGAATATGTTTTTAACCTCAAAGTTTGTGTGTGTAGGTTATAATTTTGGCTGATTCATCCATATTTAATAACTATAGCAAAATAGAGTGAAGATTTCAAGCAATTGATGAGTATTTCTGAAATGTTATAGCTCTCATCTTGAGTTTAGATATGGATACTTTGCTTTTATTTTTATTACTTAACACACATATTAACTAACTAAGTAACATATGTTTGAATAATGTTCAGAAGTGGATTATCAAGATTATATATTTTGTACATAAGATATAAACAGGTAACATTTTAGATATCTTAAGATCAGTCATTGAAATTTTTCTTTTTTCCCCTCTTAGAATTATATCTAGTCCTAATTTATTGATTTCCAAATACTTATCTTCAACCAGGACAACTCCTCTGAACTCCAACTGCCACTTTCCATCATCCCTCAGATATTTAAAAGGCATCTCAAACTCGGTATGACAGATATAACCCTCCAAACCTGCTTCTTTCTTATTTCAGTAAGTTTACTAACTCCATTTTCTCATTTACTTCATTCACAATCTTGGAATCATTCTTGAATGTCTTCTTTCTCCTATACCAAATATTTCTTTAGGAAACCTGTTGGTTTCCTACAGATTACATCCACCATCTGACCACTATTCACCATCCCCATGTTAATGGCTTACAGTTCAAACTACCATTTGATATCACCTAGAAAAGATTATTGCTACAGCCTACACACTGGTCTCTCTGTTTATGCGTTTGATGCCCGTTCAACCCCAGCCAGGTCTATTCTCAAAACAGTGGCCAGAGTGATTCATTAAATGTTACCCTTCTGCTAACAAAACCCATTGGCCCTTTATTTAACTTAAAACAAAAGTCAAAGTCTTAATGACCAACAAGACCTTACTTGTTACTCTCTGACCTCATCTCCTGACCTCATCTGCTGAAACTCTACCCCTTGCTCACTCTACCGCAGTCATACAGGGCTCCTTAACTTGCTTTGACTACACCAGGGAATTCCTTTCTCAGGGCCTTTGCACATTGCTATTTCTGCTGCCTGGAACCATCTTCCTTCAAATGTCTACATGGCTTTTTCTATCACTTCCTTTAGGCCCTAAGCATATGACATCTTCTCAATGAGGCCTTTTCTCTATAAATAGTATAAACATCCTCTGACACTCTCCAGTTATCTTTTCCACTTTTGTTTTCTCAACATGTATTTCAATTTAGGTATTTATTCTCTGCCTCTCCTCTAGAATACACCTCCTATGAAGGCAGTAATTTTTACCTTTTTATTTTCATTGCTTTATCTCCAGTGTTTCATATATAACAGATGCTCAGTAACATCTGCATGACTAGTTCTTCCTGTTCTTCCTCTTATAGGGAGCAACGTTGGGATCAGGCAAGAGAGCTTCACTTAGTATAAACGAAGAATTCAAGTATTCAGCTCAAAGTTTCCAAATAGAAACTTAGAAGTATGATGAGTCCCACCTCTCAATCTCTTCCTCATATGGTGTGGTCAGGGACTAAGAACTCCTCGAGCTTTGCGAACAGGATAGCAACCCGCTGTACAATCCCATCCTCAGGTTTTGTTGAAAGAATATTCTGAATTGAAGGTATGGGTAATAATGTTTGCAAAACAACTTAGATATTGAAATCTTGTTGTCTGAGATATACCTATGGGGTAGGAGAATGGGGGTTATGGAATTGTACAAAGTTGGGTATGTTTTGCTAATATAAAATGACAGTTCTCAGCATTCAATAGAATTTTAATGCCTTGCAAGAGGTTGATTAAATTAACCTCTCATGAATTTCCATTTTTATAACAAATTTCATTTAGAAGCAATGGAAAATTCATAATAAGATACGGGACGTCTGTCTTTCTTTCCCATCTTACCCCGCACTTCTCAGTGCTAGCGCCAGAAGACAATCGCTGATGGGAATCAATAGGCCCCAGGCAATCTGGAGCAGAAAGAGTGGATGTGAGCTACTTTACATTCTTCTCAATTCACCCTTCGATGCCCGGCCTGTTGTGGATAGCTTGCCCTTTCTGCCCTCCGTCCTCTAGAGGTATTTGGGGGCAAAAAGCCATCACAACAGCCCTGTTATTTTCCCTGGAAACTGGACGCCCGTTGCTTGATCACAAAGGCTGGGAATAGTCCCAGGCAGGTCTTCATATAAATTTGTAATTTATGTTGTTAAAAGCTTAACTGTTCTTCCAGTTTGCCCATGGAACTCCCTCATTGTGCTTTCATAAGACATTTTAGGACATTAAAATAGGAAGATTTGTTAATATGGCACTATCAGTATGTAATTATGCTTATAGCAAAGAGAATTTATGATTGAAATTATGTGTGAAAACACCGATACAGAATTATGGGCAGCGAGTTTCATAACATTTTACCCCATGGTGGTGCAGGTGATGAGGGCTCAATCTTTCCTTTCAACATCTTGTTGCAAAGGACTATGTTCAGTGCTTTTATAAATTTAATTTAATTCTTAAAATAATTCTTCAACATTGATATTATTAGAACCATTTACTGATGAATAACCTGAGACTCAGAGTCATTAAGTGAATTCCCCAAGTTCAAGTTGATAGACTCAATCTGCAAATATGTACTGAACACTTACTATGGGCAGTTATTCCAGTGAGACAGTACAGGTAATAAACATAGTTGCAATCCTTGTGGATGACCAGGTAAGAAAAACCCAACAATGAAAATATCAAAATTGTTGTCAGGAGTAAATAGTGCATTTGGATTCTGCAGATTTTGGAGCACTTATTGGAGCTATGTTTTAAAACAAACTTTATTTTGCAAGTATAGAGATGATACTCCACTAAAACATAAAATAATCTTACAATTTTAGCCAAGAGATTTATTGTATTCTTATTTAACATTACAGAATATTTGTTTGGGTTGTGTAAATAGCTGCAGTTATGCACTAACGGGTACACAATTAGAATAGAACCGTAGACAATAAACAGTGTATTGTGTTATATGGTATACAAAATGACAGTTACTGTGTGCAGTTATCACAATAACTATGAACTTACAGTATTCCCATTTGTCCATGGTTTCATCTTCCACAGTTTTGGTTACCCATGGTCAACCTTTGTCCATAAATATTAAATGGAAGATTCAAGAAATAAATAATTCCTAAGGTATACTGTGCGCTGTTCTAAGTAGTGTGATGAAATCTCACATCACCCTGCTCTGTTCCACCCAGGACGTGAATCATGGCCGTGTCAGGGTATCCAGATATGTCCACTACCAGGAGCCATCTTGCTATCAGATCAACTGTGGCAGTATCTAACTAACCTTTACTTTACAATGGCCCCAAAGCACAAGAGTAGTGATGCTAGCCATTCAGCTTTGCCAAAGAGAAGTCATAAAATGCTTCCTTTAAGTGAAAACATATGTATGGGGGGAAAATATAGTGTTTGGTGCTGTCCGCGGTTTCAGGCATCTATGGGGGCTCTTGAACTATCCCTAACAGATAAGGGCAGACTGCTGCAGTCCCTTTTGCCTGTGAGGAAACCTGAGAACAACCTGGGTTAATGGATGCTCAGATGCAGGAGTAGTAGTGGCAGAGGATCCCAACCCACTTCTATAGTGCCATTTTCAGAGCTCTTTCAAGACACCCAGAAAGTATATAAACTCACTTCCTGCTTCTCTGCTTGTGGAAAGAAATATCCTCCAGCAAATTGTTCTGTCTAATTTAATTGCATAATGATGCAGATTATGGTATAAATTAATGTGTTGGCACAGTTAACTATTTCTTATTTACTTTTGTTTCCTTATGGAATCTGCTATCTGCAGGAGGCTTTTTAAGTGGAAACATCCCATTAAGTTTCCTAACAGCAGAGGTGGGCAAACAAACCTAGCAGTGAGTATAGCCCTGAGGCACCCTGAAAAGATGTCACCTCAAACGTAGGAGAGCAGTAATCATACAAGGAGCGTGACAGAAGGGGGGAAATAGAAGATAGTCTTATTTACTTGTCCTCAAAACGTGCTCTGCTTCAGAATTATTGAACATGCAAATTACGGGGTTTCAGCCCAAATTACTAATCTGGGAGTCACATGTGCCATTTTTGTGTGTGGTTTTGTTTTTCATTCAGCCACATTAATATTAGGACTCTGAGAATCTAGTTCATTCTGAATCAATATACTTTTGTTAGGGTACTTTGTCTGCACTAACATGCTCTTGGTAAATCAAACAAATTGGATTTTACTGAGAGCTCTCGAAATTTCATTGCGGTAGAAAAAGCAGCATTGGGAACAGGAAGGGACCCAATTGATCCTCGGAGTCTAGGAAGCCCAAACTACATGAACAATTTGTCCAGGACATTGTAGCTCAAACTGGATGGACCTCAACCACCTTTAGTGTCTTTGCTTCCCTAAGTGTAGCACACGTCAGGACTGGCCTCTGGTCCAAAGGGTAGCTGGGCCTCTGTGGAGCAGGCAGGTCCAATAGGGAAAAGGTAATTCAAGTATGGAATCTGGATACCATTAGAAAAGGGACTCGATGCTGAGCAGTTCAAAGGCAACTGTGCTCTCTACAGTACATAGGAGTTTAGTTTCATTATTGACAGAAGCATAATATTGCATTCCGGAGGCAACCCTGATAAGATCTAGCCTGGAAGGGGCCTCCACAGATAGAAATACACAACAAGCATTGTGAAGCCATCAAGTGACAGTGGGTACCAGAGCTTTGAAAGGCCCAGGTCAGCTTACCTGAGCCCTTGTGGTACTTCGTGTCACCCAAGTTTCCCTTGTGGACACCTGATTATTTCCCTACCTCAACCACAAGAGAGCCTGCCAAGTGTTAAGCTGTAGCCCCCTAGCTTGATTAATTCAGTAATGTTTTGTTGTAAAAAGATAGCAGAGATAAATTACTTGTTTTATGGAATAGTGCCCCACTGTAGTTATTGATTGCAGTTTAATGATTCATGTAGCTATCGTCTCTCTGCTACTAGGTTTCCATTGTCCGCCGTCTGCCTTTACATTCCTTCTACCTAGAACACTCCTCCAGATCATCACATTTTGGGCTCTTTATTGTCATTAGTAGCTCGGCGCAAATGAGATTTTCTCAAAGAGCCATTTCCAATAATCAGATCGTCATAATCTTTCTCATCCCGGCCCCTGCCTTTCACCCTCCCCTCGCTCCTGATCACTGCCTGGTTTATTACCATGTTTCCTTCGGAGCAGTCTTCATTATCTGAGATCATTTCCTGGTGCATAGGTTTCCTTGTCTAATATGTTCACCTATTAATCCTCTGCCCCCTCCACACACACCCAAATAAACTGGAAAGGGTAGGATTTCTTCAACTTGGTATGCCTAAGACTCACCTGTTTAGAGGGGGACTTAGTGAATTTATATTTGTCTGGAACACATAGACCTCATAATGCCACTCCTTGGCAGGGCCATAGAAGACCCTTCTTCTCCATCCTGTCTTCAACCACATCTCATCATTCACCCCACGTCTTAAACACCCATGCTGCTATAGACTGTGCTGAATGTGCTATGTATGCTCTTCTGTTCTCTATGAGGAGCTCTGTTTTCTTTGCCTCCACAAAAAATTAAGAGAGAGAGAGAGAGAGAGAGAGATAGAGACCTAGAGAGAAAAAGTTCACAGGGTGGACTGAGTTATTAGACCTTTTTACGTCCCATAATTTCTTTGTCTCTTTGGTTAATTTTTATTTTATTTGTTGTTAAGTTTCTTCTTCAGATTTCTTTGCCTTTAACAGTGCCTTGTACAAATTGGTAATTTAAAGACAATTATTTTCTTAGTTACTAGTTCTAATAATGATAGTGGGCTCACATAACAGTTAAGCATTTTATTTTAAAACAAGCATTTTGTTTCTGAATGTAACCATCTTAAAATAACTTAAATTTACCTTTAAACTATAAGTGGAAAATTATTACAACTTTAATCAAAGTGTAAGTTACTTTTACCACAATTCAAGAGTGTTTAAATTTTAGCCAATGATTAGAAAAGATGAGAGATGTTATCCTGGAAGCATTATAAGTCGTGTTGATTAGGGTATTACTTACACTTCTATTGTCAAATATAATTACATAACTATACACACATATGTAATATTAAATTCTTATGTAAAAGTTATTCAAATAACTACATTATATATTTAATTAAATATTATTTTATTTTATTTTTGCTTACGGTAGTACCATTAGACCCTGCAGATAAATTCCAGTGCCTACGAAATTCAAACACAACAAGGCTTATACATTTAAAGCTTGGGTCTCCTTCAGAGACTCTGTAGACCCGTTTTAGCCATTTGGATGATTGAAAAATGTCAGTTTCTATTGATTTATACCAAGTTTGATTTGTCTTTTTTTTAATTAAAAGCTGGTTTAATTATTTACTTTTAGTTTTATAAGGGAAGCTAGTGAGCTTGTTATGGCTAACTTTACTAAAGTATAATTTGATATATAATTAGGATATTGATAACAAAAGTGGAGGAACTTAGATTTCATTATTTAATTTAAAAAATTAAATTAATGATAAATATTTAAATTGGTCTTCATTTGTGAGTGTATGAACTCTAACCATGCATAATCATGGTTTTCCAGTGGAGATACTATGAAAATTTTAGTGGGATTTTTAAAAGATTTATGCTACAATTCTTTTATCACTCTTTGCATTTATAGAATTTGGGAGAGAGATCAATGAGAACATAGTCTGAATAGGTTAAGTTTAGATTTCTGGTTATTAACAGTATATTTAAACTCAATTTATCAAATTTGAAAGATAATCTCATCAAATGTTTAGTATAATTAGTGCTTTTCTCAAAGAAAAATACATAGTACATATCATTTATCTTCTAAATATATTAATGTAAAATTCTTGGAAATGAAACAATTAGTGTAGAAATTTCACACTTCAGTTCACGGATTTGAAATTCTATGGTGAAAATAAGTACTGTGATGTATCCTACTATTTTAAAGATTATGCATATTAAAATTCAGGTAATTACTATAACCAGGAAAAATAAGGTTGAGGACATTTTTGGCTAATTATGAGTCAGAAAATAACCAAATGTGTTAACTTTATTATTTAAAACACAAGTTTTATTACTCAGGTATAATATATGAGTGTGTATATTAGTGTATTTGACTTATTATACTGTGTTAATTAGTACTCCAGTATTTGAAGAAGAGCTTTATTTTAATGCTGAAGTCATTCAGGTTACAGAAGGACACTGTGTGAACATAAGCCCTCAGAGTTGACTATCTGTTTGGGGAACCGCAATGCCTGCTTGAAAGATAAATAACAATGCAAGCAATGTCCTTCATTAGTAAGGCAAATATTGCATAATATATAAATACCGGTCTATTTTTAGAAGGGAAAGGCTGTGTTATTAGAAAAGGCTACTGTGAGTTTGGCTATTGTGAAAAACTTCATAACAGATGGAAGATTTTTAAGGGGCATAGAAGATTGTTCAATATCAGAAGGCAGAACACTGATAGAGGAGATGAAAGAGGAAATGGGAACAGTCCAGGAGACAGAGGGGTGTGAGTACGTACGACCAGAGAGAGCCACCTGTGTATGGAATAGTGAGATGTATTTGAAAGGCAGTTTAGAATGTATCAGAGGGAATTCTGAAGCATTTAAGTGTTATAATTGTGTAATTTAGCAACGGTAGGTCATTTAAAGTGTTTTGAATCTTTGGAAGACTTTTTTGGAGAGAAGACTGGATATGTTTATTTTCAAAGTGTGTCCACAGATGGACCTCCTCATAAACTTATCTGGGGAGTTGCTAAAAAAATGCACATTGAAGGTTGCTAAACCCTGGCCCTCTGATTCAGTAAGTTTCGGAAGGACCCAGGAGTCAGCCTTGTAGCAAGGTCTCCTATTTCTTGGTGTACAGTGAAGTCCCAGAGCCGCTGGCAGAGAGACCAGAGCCAGTGGAGCTTTCCTTTGGGGTCGCTGGAGCCCCAGGATCTCAGGCCCCACTCCAGGGCTTATCTTCAAATGTGGAGCCTCTCAAACGTGTGACTTAGTGACACACCGGGACCACTGAAGATTTCATTTCTGTAAGCTAAATTTGCAATTGGAAACTGTGATTCTCTCCTAACCTGTGTTCAGAGCCTAGGCCCTCAAAGAACATCACTGGCCACCTTCATGTAATTGTCATTGTATTAATCGGGAACACCGGTAGCATGAAATATAATCCATGGAATATACAAACTCAGCATTTCCATTTCTGTACTACAGAAGAAATGTTACATTTTTTTTATGAACAAGTGAGGAGTTTTACCTGGGATTTTGTTCTCAGGGTATTTTTATTTTTTTAATTTTCATTTTACTAAAGCATAGGTCCAAAACAAAACAAAACAACACTTAAGAAATGAAATATGACCCCCATATTTTTAACTATTGATGCGTCAGTTTGAATCATTTATATAATGTCATGTGTTAATTAGTCAGGCACATGTGGAATGCATGTGACAAATGATGAAGGCCTTAATTTGTTGTTCAAGAATCTGTAAATGTTTCTCCTTTAATATTTGCCCTTTGTAAAATCAAATCAGTGATCCTTGGTAGTTACCCAAAGGCGCTGAATACTTATGTCCACACAAAAACCAACACGTGGATGTTTTCATAACTGCCACCACATGGAAGAAAACAAGATGTCCTTCTTGGGGTGAATGGACTGATGAAATGTGGTCCATCCAGACGATGGAATATTATTCAGTATTAAGTGAGCTATCAGACATGAAAAGTCATGGAAGTCTTAAATGTATATTGCTGAAAAGGCTACATACAGTATGATTTCAACTTTATGGCATTCTAGAAAAGGCTCATCTGTGGAGACAGTAAAAAGATCAGTGGTTGCTAGGGCTTGCGTGAAGGATGGATAACCACAGAGGGTGTTTAGGGCAATGAAAACACTCTGTATGATACCATAATGATGGTATATGTCATTATACATTTATCTAAATCCATAGAATATACACCACCAACCGTAATGGTGATTATGCTGTGTCACTGTAGGTTAATCAACAGCAACAAATGTACCACTCCGATGGGGGTGTTGGCCATGGGGAAGGCTATGCAAATGGGAGGGGAGCAGGGGACCTATGGGAAATCTCTGTACTCTTAATTGCAGTGTGAACCTAAAGCTGGTCTAAAAAACAGTCTTAAACAAACAAATCATTTTGTTTTTCACTAGCTCAGCGTTGATATTCAATATGCAGAGTCTGTACCATTTGACTGTTGAGTGTAAGGCTGTCATGAAGATGCCACGTAAAATTAAAGGCTGAATTGGTTTTCCCCATGAATGGATCGCTCCTATAAAATAGTTCTAATGCTGCTGATGTTTAAGATAGAAACCTATCTGAACTGTTTTTACTCACAATGCTTCTGACACCAAACACGTGAGGGGTTTTTTTGTTTTTGTTTTTTTATACCAACCAGTTTTTAAACTCTCTGGACACCACTGATTGGCCTACAAATCAATTCAGTTCCAGCACTGACTACCCAGAGTGAGCACAAGGGCTAAGTCTCAAGACAGCCCACACTTCAGGTGCCAGGCACACGCTCCATGGTTCCACCTATAGTTCAGACCAACAGGCTATAAATTCAGAGGGTTCCTACAATTCCCTTCTCGGGTTTCATGATTTGCTGGAGCAACTCACAGAATTCATGAAGGTACTTTACTTGCTATCACTGTTGTGGTTTATTGTAAAGGATAATAAAAGAGACACGTAAGGCATGGTATGGGGAAAGGGATATGACTTTCCAAACCCTTTTCAGGCTTGCCACCCTCCTACAACCTTGATGTGTTATGAACCAAGAAGCTCTCTGAACCACATCGTTTAGAGGTTTTTATGAAGGTTTCATTATGTGGGCATAACTGATTAAATCATTAGGCAGTGGTGATTAATTCAATCTCCAAGCTCCCCCACCCCCCGCAGAGATCAGGTGTGGAGCTCTAAGTTCCAATCCTCTAATCGTGCCTCGGTCTGTCTGGTGACCAGCACCTACGTAGGGCGCCCCAGCCACCAGTCATCTCATTGGTGAGCAAAGAACACTCCGCAGTCTGGAGATGGCCAGGTGATTTAGGGGCGTGAGCCGGCTCGCTGGGACAAAGACCAAATCTATATTTCTTATTGCATCACTACCCAGCACTCACTTTTCTTTTAAAAAATGGAACAATTACTGGTATATCCTGTATATAAAGCTTTTTTCACTATGCTGTCACTAAATTGAAGGTAAAATTTTGTGATTTTGCCTCAACTATGAATTCTAGCTTCTGTTGTAATAGATAAAAAACAGACAAGTAACGTATTAGAGGACTACGGGAAATATTCATGAAGCATCCACTTTAGTGAATGTGAAGTAGGCAAGGTTTTCTTATTAGTATTCTGCTTTTATGCCGCATGCTCGTTTTATAGCATGCTCTTTTGTTCCACCGTCTAAATCTAAAGAAATAGTAGCTTTCTACCCAGCGATTAAACTAGTCTCCCTTTTTATGGAGAATGTGCATATTTTTTATCTACTTTGATAAATAATTTAAATGGATGAAAAGGCAGATTGTTCTGGTAATAAATTTTTAACCAGGTGTAGGCTAGGTACTTTGAAAACCTACAGTAATACATATAAGCCATATTGGTTAACATTTAACAATTGACATAAAAATCATACAAGATGTGTTAATCACAATCTAAGACATACCAGAGTAAACACCTACCCTTCTTTCAACCCTAACTCTCTCAATGTGCAACTTCTGCAACAAAAAATATGCTCTCAAGTGTGACTCTTAGACATGTATCAGCCTATTACCAGTAGATTATCTAGCTTCATGCTTTCATGGTACATATTGAGCAATGAAATAAAATTAAAAGACATTTTATTAGCTTAATTACATGAGGCTTAATTAGTAGTTAAGTGAACTATGATATAACATATTTACACCAATTTAAGGAAAATGCTTTTTCTGATCTTTGAATATTTTATAATATCTGTAAACCTTGTAGAAGTTAAGATAGAGGAAAAATATCTGCATTCTGGGTTTTGATTATCAGTATTCTAAATTACAAATGCTTGTACTTGAACAAATTATATTATGGTAATTTTTTCCTTTAAAGGGAGAATATCAATGGTGGAAGAATAATGCCGGCTATTTATCATCATCTTTGAAAAAGTAGAATAACAATAAAGCCCATTTAGGAGATGCATTAATCTCCCATGTGACTCCAGAAGCAAGCTGAATTTTTAAAAGCATCTTCAAGAATTATTTGAGACATACCTCCTCTGTTCTCCAAGAATATATCTCTAACCTTCCTTTAAAAAGTTAAGACGTTTTGGCTAAGGTGATGCTGGATGTTTATGTGCTAGGGAGGGAGGGACAAAGCAGAAAAGTTTGGAGGAAGTTTCCTTCCTGGGGCCTTGAAAAAAAAAGACTGAAAAATATCAGTGGGGGGCAGTGGTAAAAACACCTTATTTTCCTTTTGCACGTTGTTGTGTTAGAACACTGACTGCTAAGTGACAGAGCTGGGATTTGAACCCAGGTGTGTCTGAATCAAGCCCCCACACATTTGACAACTATACCTTGATGTAGTGTTTAAGAAGGTATCTTGTTGAGTCAGATACCCAGAGTTTAACCCCCCACTCTATAGTTACCAGCTGCATGATCCTGGACAAGCTACTTAAACCCTGGGTCTCAGTTTTTCAGCTCTACATTGAGGTGATAATAATAACAATCGTACTTTCCTCATAAGGTTGTCATGAGGATTAAAAGGATTAGGACATTTAAAGCTCTCAGAATGATTGATGGGACATAGTAAGCATCCAAGTAATTTAGCAAGTAGACTAAAGTAGTTACCTAGGGGTATGTTTCTCATGAATCTTAAAAGTGTTTTATGGGAATTTATATTGTTGATGGTTACATATTCCTTTTTTTAATGAATCTATTGCCACTTGAGTATAGATTCAAGTGTTTTGTGGGGAGGTTTTTTTGTATTTTTTTTCTGCCTGTGTTGCCACTTGAGAAACTAGTACATACAAATTTCCGATTCAGAAATAAGGATGTCCTTCTAGTTCTCAACAGAGACCAGATTTGTTCCACATTGAGCCTTGGCACTTGCTCTTGCTTTGCCAAGAATATTCTGCCTGGATTTTCACACGGTCTTCATTCAGGTCTCCCCTTCCTGGCGCCTCTGCAGAGAGCAGCCTTTCCTGACTGTGCAAACTAACGTTTCCCACCACCACAGCGACCCCTCTCATCATTCTCTGCCCCATCGCTGTGTATTACTTTCTTCTTTCATTTACGCTAAATGTCATTCTCATTCATAATAAATGAATGTCTATTACTTGTTTATTATCGAATTTCCCTGCTTGAAAGTAAGCTACTTGAGGGCAGAGGGAATTCCCTGAGTAAGCCATTCATTGCTCATTTTACCTCCAATTTAGCTGACTCTTGAGGAGTAGGATGGTGATGCTCATGGTGATCTAGGCGCAGGTTAGAAACATGTGCTCCTCTGTGCCTTATTACTTACCTAAAACTTAGTTATGGGGGAAAATATAGTTATTGGAGGTCTCTGAATCATTTGTAGTTCCACTTTTTCTTGTAGATATTCTTTGTTTTACTCCAAATTTTTAACCAGCCATTATCAAGATAGGTATCTGGCATCATCTTGCTTCTCAGAAAATTGTAGAGTTACTTCTATAGGACCGTGTTTTCACAGTATGCCCTAGCCCACACCGAGGAACATTATAAGAAACAGACTTGTAAAACTTACTGTTATTACTTCAGAATCTACGTAATTGAGGATTTGACTCGGGTCCTCAATATAAGTAGTCTGCGGAAACAGAAACAACTTTAAGTAGTTAGAGGGGAAGGCATTTAAGGCAGGGCAGTGGTTATATGGGAGATGAAAACACTGAGAAGACAAACAAGACAGGCAAATGAGAAAATAGTGGCAGACTGGCTACTGTTGTCAGGCTGCAGGGACACAGTGAGTAGGTGAGATTCCTAAATCCAGAAGGTCAGTGCCCCTGGAAGGAGGGAAGCGTATCTGTGCAATGTCATCCAGAACAGGGCCCTGCAGGCAGCACAGCAGCCTTTAGAGACTTCATGTTATAAGTTGGGAAGGAAATATCCTGGCTGCTCCCTTTCTGTCCCCCTCCAGTCTCTGGCCAGTGCTTGCCATTGGCTGAAGCCCGTTGCAGTCAGCTGGTAGGGGGCGCTGGGGAAAAGTGACTTTCACGTCATGTAGCATTGGGCAGAGGCGGAGAGGACTGAGGGATAGGTCTAAAGGCAACCTGGCTCGGGACTGGCACAGCCCTCCATGAGGTATCGTAGTTCAAATTGCCCTCAGTCCTCAGCATGAGAAATAGGGGTGGTCCTTCATGGTAATTGAGTTGTTGGTATATAATAGGCACTAAAATATGCCACCCATCATGATTCTCTCCATGTGCTGGTTTCTGAAGAACATAAAGTCAAATTTATGGCTCTCTTTTGACATCGTGCACAGGAGTCTTCTGGAATATATTTTGAGTCCCATACTTATTCCCAGATTTATTCCCTGAATGTTGTCAGTCACTTGGCTAGGTCCTGCAGCTGCAACTGTGGGTTAGCAACACATACAGTCCTTGTTGGCAGTGGCTCTGAGAGAGGCGCTGTGGTTCTTGCTGCTAACCATCCCGGCCAGTCTGTCCATTGCCTTTATAGGTAAGGCTGATGAAAGGACAAGGTCAGCAATTATGACATACTGAGTTTCTCCTAGAAGCCTGGGCCTCTGACTCCAAAACTAATGCTCTTTCAATTATGATGATATTTTAATATTTCTTTCTAATTCTTCTCCAATCCTTAGCTTATGTGTTACTTCCTCCGAGAAGGTTATTCCCTCATTGCCTCTGTCCCAGAACTTAGAATGCTCTACGGATGTGCACCTTGCTCTTTCTCTTAGATTCTTCAAGGGGAAGGGCTTTTTGTTGTTTTAAACCATAAACAGTATTTATTTCCGTGTTTACGTACTAAGGAACTAGCTTTGAGAACACGGAGTCACGTTGGCCGATTTTAATTTAATCCCCTTTGGTTCCATCGCAACCATCTCTCCAGCCACGTGAAGAAGATCCGTCAGGCGTGACCTAGCATCACTTGCGATCCCCTCAATAGTGCAGCTCTCATAGCTTGTGTCACAGTTACTTCTGTGCTGGCGTTCTATTGCACAGCGCCCAGTACGTGGTAGTTGGCGGAGTAAGACGGTTTGGCTGTAACTTCATAGGAAGTGTGGGAGTGTGGGAGAATTGGAAAACAGAAACTAGTGTAATATTTGTGTCATTATCTATGGTACTTCAGTCTGAAGGGAAAAAATGAGTCTAATAATATATGTACCTAGTATTTGATACAGTTTTATAGTTGTCAAAGCACATAGATTAACACAGCAATAATTCTATAGCAAGATTGTCTAAATTTAAATTTGTAAACATTTATCAATTTCAACTTGAACATAAAAGAAAACTATATTTCCTTAGAAGATACAGAACTTATATTAGTATTCAGATATATGCAGTTTTTAATGCCTCTTTACTTATATACTTGCTTAAAAGAGACACCATTAGTTCAATGATATCAATTATGACACTGAAATATTTTGTAAGTAGATTAACCCATTTCACCTTTGCAACATTTTATTGAGAAAGGAAGAAATACAGATATGTATATTTTAATTTCTAGTATTATTATTTCTGGAATAGAGAATAGCTAAGTTTTTTATTTTTGATACACCTACCTTCTGGGGAAGAATATCATAAAATAAGTGTATTCTGTTAATTCTAGTAGTTATTCTAGTAGTAAAATTATATTAGGACAAAACGTTTTATATTTGCTCAGAATTTCAATATTAAATAATAATGTTGATAGTTATCTCCATAAGCTTCCTGATTTTAATTGAAGTGATTTAAAAATTTTGTTGTTTATGATATTTTGTTTATTATGGTAATAATTATTTATGATATTTAAGTGATTTTTGCCTATTCCTATTTTTATAATATTTATACAATGAATGCATCTATTAACATGAGTGTTAATATTTTCTTGGGTGTTTAAATTTTTTTTTGCTTGACTTTCCTCTTATCTGTTCTGTGGAAAGCTTCTGAATTTTTCTTTATTTTAGATTTTTGTTTTTGGTAACACTTGAACTTCAGGAATTTGGTAAGAATATACCTGATGTTAAAATTTTTTCTCATTCTTTACACCTCCACTGCTGATCATTTCGATCTAGAAACCTCATTTTTTAAAAACAAGTTAAATGCTTTTTTGTTTTTTAATAATTGCCTTTCCTGCAACAATTCTTCTTCCTTTTTTTCTGCAAATGCAGTTATTCAGTTTAGTCTCTCTGGATTTAACCCTTGAGCCTCATATTTTCTTCTCTCACAGTCTCCATCTCTTAGTGTCTTAGCTTTACGCTTTCAGGTATTCTTTCCATATAGTCTCCCAGATACCTAATATGGTTCTTGCTTATGATCAGCTTGCTGAACTGATCATTTTCTGAACCTTTTTGCTTCTGATTATTTTTTTTAGTTCCACAAACACTTCTCTTTTGTATGGGACACTGTCTCCCTAGTAGAGACTCAGACATGGTTATCCACATGGACAATGACAACAAAAGATAAAACTTGACTTCTGCCTACTCCATTCACACAGACCAGTTCCAAGTAGTCCTCAGAATAAAATGTCAAATAAAATTTTAAAACCTTTTGTAGAGTTTTAAAGGCAAATTATATTTTAAAATGAGAGGGGTGTAGGAATTTCTTAAATTAGACATGAAAACAACTATAAAAATAGATTTGTAAATTTGATTATGTTGAGATTAGGAACTTTTGATCTACAAAAGACACTTTAAAGAAATTAAAATATAAATTATAGACTGAGAGAAGGCATTGTGTTACAGACAACTAACAGAGTATTAAATATCAAGTATATATAAATAAATCCTACAAGTCAATAAAAAATCACAAATAATCCAATTTAAAAATGGGCATAAATCATGAAGGAATGGCACTTTATGGAAGAGGAAATATCTTACCAGTAAACATATGAAGACATTTTTGGGCTCCATAGTGATCAAAGAACTATATACTCTACCATAATGAGCTCTTTTTTACATCCATTTGATTGGGGGAAAAATAAAAAGCTCAATTATACCAAGTGATTAAGAGGATGTGAGTCCTCAGGGTCTCTTATACTTTGTTTCTCTAAGTATAAATTGGTACAAATGGTTTGGAAAGCAGTTTTGTATAGTTTTTCTTATCAAATATAGTTTTTCTTACCTAATGGTGAGGGAATTCGGGCCATAAATCCAGGAGAAGATCTTCCCTGTGTACACTGGCAGCATGCACAAGGGTGTTCAGGGCAGCCGTCTTCACAAGAGCAAAGGTGTGGAAGCAAATCAAATGCTTCTACAGCAGGAGGGTTGCTGAATATAGTGGAATAGACTGTTATAAAGTAGTAAAATAAGTAAACTGCAATGGCTGGATGGTTAATTTCATGTATCAGTTTGATGGAGCTAAAGGATGCCCAGATAGCTAGTAAAACATTATTTCTGGATTGATTGTGAGGGTGTTTCAGAAAGAGATTAGCACTGAATCAGTAGACTGAGTAAAGAAAATTGCCTTAACCTATGCAGGTGGACATCATCCAATCCACTGAGGGCCTGAATAGAACAAAAAGGTGAAAGAAGGGTGAATCCATCTCTCTGCTTGATCTGGAACATCAGTCTCCTGCCTTCTGACATCAGTGATCCTAGGTCTCCAGCCTTCAGAATCAGACAGGGACTTAACCATCATCCCCCACCCCCTTATCCCTGTTCTCAGGCCTTTGAACTTGGACTGACTTGCACCATCAGATAGATCCCTTGGTCCTCAGGCCTTTGTACTCAGACTGAATTACACACCGAGCTTTTCTGGTTCTCCAACTTACAGATGACAGACTGTTGGGACCCCATGGCCTCCCTAATTGCATGAGCCAATTCCTATAATAAATCTCTACATTTATTGGCTCTGTTCTCTGGAGGACCCTGGCTAATATAACTGGTATGCAACAGTGTGTCTGAATCCTAGCAACATAAACTGGACAATTTCAACATAATGCAATTTAAGTGAAAATAAATTTTTATTAAGAAGTGTAGATGAGGTAAAACTATATGGAAAGAAATGAAAGAGAATGACAAACACAAGCCTCCAAAGGGTTATTCTCTTGGAGGAGTTGAGGGGGAATGGGATGATGTGAGACAACATAAATAGCTATGAATGGTTGGTAACATCCTACATTTTCATTGCATATGGTGGACTCTCAGTTGCGTCCAACTATTCAAAAAACAAATAAAAGATGGCCATGCAGGAACCATTTATGAAATGTCACACACCAAGACTTACGATTGATTGAATTCTACATACCTTGGTGTAGAACAAAGTTACTATTTGTTTACTCCAGAGTATTATTTTTCTAGAGATCAGCTCTTTTTCCTTTGTTTTGAGCCCTTGTTAGCAGTATGCTATCACTTCATCCATTTACTTGGGACTCAGGTAGAGATGCTGGTGTACCTTTTATGGCGCTGATCCCTAGAGTGGTGAGTGGTTTATTTGCTCTGCTCCTTTGGGTCTTTGATTTAGCAACAGGCAGATTGGGAGTTCCTTGTTGAGGCCCCAGAGAGAAAGCTTCTGGGCCCATGAGTCACCTTGTGGTCTCCTAGCCTCAGTCATGTAGAGAACCTTGGAGCTCCTCTTCAAGCTCTGAAGGTCAGCCAGACTAGACACACTAATGGCACACTGAGCATCTCTGGAGACAAAGCTCTTGCCAGGATCTGTCTTAGCCCATTCTAAACCATGTGGCTCTGTCTACCCTGAGGGGTCAAGTCATGCCCCAAGTATCAGGACCAAGGGAGGCTCATTTGCCTCCTCTAATTTGTTCCTCCCTTCTATCCATAGCAGCTTGGCTCTTAGGAAGTAGACGAGTTAGACTTGAGAGTAAAGGGGACCAGGAAATTAAAAAATTACTTTCCCAGAAATGTCTACTTTCTGAAAAAATTCCTTTAGTTTAGCTACAGTTTTCATTTTCATAGGATTATCAGCTCAAAATTACAGAAATTTACTATTTTCCCCATCTATTTATCTGTCTACTCTTCAATCATTTGTTAATAGTCTTTATTATACTTCTGTTGCCAGTCTTGAATAGTTTTCAATTTAAACTTTGTGAAGTAAAGGGAAAAAAAAGTTCCAGGAATAGCAAGCAACATTTTAACATCTATAGCTGGCGGAGCAGATTTAAGAATAATCTAAGTTTGTGAATGACTACAAAGGGTGTTAATTAAGCAGCAGGTGTTTCATCACCTATATCTATTTGAAAAAAAAAAACGCAGCTCAGATGTAGATATCTATAGTTTGTATAACAAAACTCTATATTTATTGGGTTCCATCTGCCACAATAACCTCAAACCACATTTAGTGCCAGCCAATTAACACCTTGATTAATTTATACACCACCTGCAGCTTCAGCGATGTAGTGAATTCACTAACTTGTATATAAAAACTCATTGTGATTCCTGGAGTAGCAGCGCATAGTGACACGGGAAAAGAATTCACCCATCGGCCTTAGCGTGTCCACAAACACACACATACACTAAGGCATGCGCACTACTTGTCTCATCTCTGCTTCTCTATTTCTTCACTATCTTGTGTCCGAGATATTTAGTGAAAGGTCTTCCGGGCCCATAAAGCCACAGGCTACAAGTGCAGAGGAACTCTATTCTAGTCCCTTAAATGAGATTTGAAAAATCCCAGGCAAGTATTTTGATTTGCTGAGCTCATGTCACAAGCTCTTCTGAATAGGATTAGGTACCCGGTTGGCCCGGTTTAGATTAGCTACCTAATCCTCTTGCCACAGTGACAGGGGCCACTGGGCAGAATCTAGGGACCAAATACTTTGGGTTGGAAAAATAACCTGCATGAACAAACGAACCCCGTAGGACAATTGATGTGCATGTGTAATGTTAAATGTACAGTATAAATTCCTATTTTGTGTTTAAAATAAAATCTTCATTGTTCACTTATAAATTTTGAAGTGGATTTTATTTTTATACCGGGAAAAAAAACAGTGATTTGCCATCACAGAAAACAGAAATACCAGTTAAAATATTTTTAAGCAGAAAAACAACATTTCGATTAGTGAATTTCATGGCACCTTACCTACTAGCAGCCTGCAGGATTTATTGGGGGAGAGCTGGAAAAATAAGAGACTGTTATGATCATCCAGATGTAACGATGTAAAGGGAGGAGAGTTAGAATTGAAGGATAGGTCTGTGTTTCCCAAGGGAAGTTCACAATGAGGGGGTAGGTGGGTGACTAATGCGGGAACGAGTCCATTCATTCTGTCTTAATGATTGCAATAGCTGTGGATGAATTTTTTTCTCAACTGATCAAGGAAATCATGCCCCATTGCGATTTAAAAAATCAAGTAGAATACTGGAAGATAGGAAATGCAAGAATAGCAAAATAAACTAGAGTAAAAATAGATTTTATTTTGCACAACTCATTTTATTAAGAAGCTCATTGCAAAGTTAGCTATTCAGGACTCCAAGAAGAGATTCATCCACTTATTCAGGACTCACTATCAGAGTGCATTCTTAATAACAGGGCCCAGAGACTGCTATGACCTTAAGCATTATCATTTCATACCGATCCTTCTGTAAAAAGAAAGAAAAAGAAGTTCCTGCATTTCATTCTATTCTACTCTCAAGAAGGAGAAAAGCAGTTTTTAGTTTAATTTATTTAATGTCTACTAAAACTTAATTTAAAAGACCTTTACTTATGCTGAAATTGAATGTGGATAAATGTAAAAGCCCAATAAACAGTCCCTGAAATGTAATGAAATAAAGGATTTGTAGCAGGGATTTGACCATATGTAATTTGTGGCACTGGTTAAGTAATCTCCATAAGTCTGTTGTCTTAGTATCTGATGCTGGAAATTGAAGTTTTCAGAGAAGACATTTGAGAGAGGAGGAGGGATGTAAATTTAGAGAGAGCAATGACAAGATGCAACCCACAGGCAGGAGCTGGAACCCGTAAGGATGGACTGGGCATGTGTCAGTTCTCATTGCTCCCGGCCTTGAGGATGTGGATGTCCTGCAAGAAAAGCTAGCACCCTTTGCGTCAGAGCTAAACGCACACCTGACCCAGACACTGCAGCAGGATCCAAGGGGGGGTGCAGCCATAGTTTGCCTGGCTGCCACCTGTGTCAAAGAGATGAGCAGGCAGATTGATGGCTATGCACATGACCTACAAGAGCACCTGCTAACCCTGCCTTGACATTCTGGGATTAACAATTACTATGACTACTGCTTTACTTCTGTATTCAAAATGTAATGGGAAAATATACATCTTTTGGTCTACCCCGATGAAAAGATACAGAGAAGGGAATTCTGGCAGGCAGTCCCACTGAGCCCAGCTGACACATTATACAACCACTACAGTTTACAGATTTTAGCCTATAAACTCCACATGTATTTTTAAGCCATAGTTAATCTACAAGTAAACCAAGTCTTGCTTCTGTCTAATGTGAAAATATGACACAAATACCCTTCCTTATTACTGAACATATGTTCATTCTTTTCCCCTAAATGGTATACAAAGTTTCATTAAAGAATGTAGTATTCTTTTAGCTGATTCACACTCTCCATTTGATATCCTATAATTTAAATAGTGAGATATATTTTTAAGCTAATATTTACACATTGCATGTGATATAATTGGGGAATGGGAAGAAATAATATTTATTTTATATACACACACTCACATATTTGCACACTTGCATGTGTACACACAACATTCATTCAGATGCAAATAACAAAAAAACTCAATAATTATAGCCTTGCAGTTACAGTTTCTGCTGTTGGTCCTGTGGTTGTAGCGAGATATTTCTATCTACCTTCTTCTCCATTTCCATTTTCTCAGCTCTCCCTTATAAGGTAACTACCACAGGTAAGACAATTATAGGTTTTTAAGGCAAGGGGAGACCAGCTTCCTCAGGCAGGAATGGAAAGGATGCCTCTTCTGGGCAAGAAGGCTTGAGAATGTTCCCTTGTCTGTAAAATGGGGGATACAGTACTGTCCACTCTGCGGGTCTTAAATGAGGTAATGCATTTGAAATCTTTGCACAATGCTTGGTACATAGTAAGTACTCATTGGCATTAACTATATTCTTATTTTGTGAAGATATTATACATTTGAATGTATATGATAGCTTTTAAAATATTTTTAATAAACAGAAAATTACAATTATCACAATTGTTGTAAGTAAATTACAATAGTTGCCCTGTTCAATTTTTATGACTTTATGAACGTGTTGGGTACTTTCAGCAACTCCCTTAGTCCCCTCAGCAATGTGTTTCTACGGAGTCGCTGGTTTCAGGGTGTGAAATCGCTTCCCTGGAAAAAGTCATTACAGAAAGGAAGACAAATGATCATAGGAAATTTGCAGTCCTAACTCTAACTTTTTTCTTAAAATCAAAGTTCCCCTTGTTACTAGTTTGCTGTCATAATCCAACCCTTGCAAAGAATCTTTGTAATCATACCAGCTCCTCTTTAAATATTTTAGAAGGAGAAAGAAACAGAGGAAGAGTTATTAAAGTTTCAGTATTGTATTGATGAAGATCAAGAATGAGTTTTCACCTGGCATTTCTCCTATGATTTTTAAGTAAACAATAATGTGGTATACTGTGTGAATTAGCTACTCAGAATTCATTCACAATTCTTTTATCAGTCATCCTCCATTGCTTAAATTGTTCTCCAGATTGCTTACATTCAGGGTTACTCATGTAGCAAGATTCTGGTCATGAGGAGCGTTTCTTCCTGGTGAAAAAGGCCCCCATTCACCAGGAGAAAATCTTTTGCCTTTTCTCCTTCCCCTGATGTAAGACCTTACGAGACTGCTTTTCCCATCCCATCTTGAGCCATCTCTTCTCTCTGGTCACATGCTGCTATTTCCACTTTCTTAAGGTGCACCCTGGGCCCAGAGCGCCCTGCTCAGTCATCGCCTTTTGGTATCAATTTACTAGTTTCTTCTTCATGAAGCACCCTCTCTCCAAAATTCCTCCAGAATGGGTCGGGCTCCCTCTTTCCTGTATTTCTATATAGCCCTCATCACACCTTTACAGATGTGATGGAATTAGCTGGCTAGAAGCCACAAGCAGCAGGCACACCTGTCTTGTTTATCCGTGTGCCATGAAGAGCCAGGCATCATGGGACAAGCCCTGTTCTAACCACTGTGTGTTTACTAACATGCTACGCTCATTGCCATACTCTATTTCTCAGGTGGGGCGACTGCGGTAGGATAAAGTTAAGTAGTGGATGAGTGGCAGAGCCGGCTCCAGAGCCTCTGTACTTACCCTTTCTAGAAACGTGCTAAAGAATGAGAGTGCCGCACCTCTTTGTATGAAAAGCCACACCAAGAGCCATTATGTTGTGTAATTAGAACACATTTTAAATGTTTAAAGTATTTTCTGTATTCTATTCAGTATAACTAATGTCTAAATATATATTGATTTTTAAAAGTTCTTTTGCTTTGTTTTGAGCATTTTCTTTGTTGTGTTTGAAATTAATTCCCAAGTATTAAAGTGGATGAGGAATACTACCAAAAACTTTAGAAAGAACATGTTCTCAGGCCTTCCTCTCAGATATTCTGATTCAGCAGTATTAAGGAAGGAGCCCTAGAGTCTTAAAAAATATTCCTAGTGACGGACTGTTAGAGTGGGCTTCCTGATAAAAATTTAGATAAGACAATTGTAACTGAATAAAAATAAATTAAAAAAAGAAATATTGCCTTAATGAACATGCAAAAGGTAAAACAGATTTTGTGTTAAAATTCTGTAATTAAAAAGTTATTGTAAGATACTCACACGATAAAAATTTCAAAATATAGAGCCCTCTTTTAAAACATCCCAGTGGGTGGGGTTATTGTTTTTACTTTTAGATTCCCTCTGGATCATGTAACTAAAAATGATACTGTGAGTGCTAGTCAGGGCTCCAAGGAAGTGATTTTTGATTTACAAAACAACCTGCTGGGCTGTTTATGCACAGTTAAGTACAGTAAACAATGCCATCTCAAAATGGGTCAGATGGACGTTTTTCTATTTTAATAGTATGTTACAGCTGTTTGCATCCATTATGTATATATTGCACTTATTTTCTCGAGGTACTGTTAATTACATTTAATTTTAAAGCAAAATTGAACAAAACTACTTTTTCTTGCTATTTATGTGTGCATGCATTCATGCGTGTACATAGGTCTGGATGTATGTAAGGCAGCATGTGTTCACTTACATATGTGTGTATGTATTTAAGTGGTCTTAGTCCACCCAGTGCCCGGTCACTGGTTGATGAGGCACCATTGTGTCTGTGTGCTATACACCACTTCCTATTTTAAACATGCTTGGTGTTCATAGATGTTAATAAACACTTCCCTTGATTCTCAATGGTAGATTACGTTCTCAGTGAATAGAAGTTTTTTTCAGAGTGGGTAAAAACTGAAAAGAAATCTATCTATCTATATATAGATATATATATATACACACACATATATATACACATACACACATACATATTCTAATAATTATTGTAATGTACATATTTTAATTAAGACCAACATTTAATTTGATAATCAGATTGTATTCAGTATTTATCTTTCTTTAGAATAAATGTAATTATAGAAATAAACTCATTCGGCTTCTCTATCATATCTTAATTTATTCTCAATTTTAAATAGATGGATCAATATTTATGTGCCTTGATATGTGAAAATAGGATATTTTGACTTGTTCTTTTGGATTAAAAAAAAGGATTTTGAAGACCTAATGCCTAATGTAGGCGTAAGGTTATACTGCCACTTTAATCCAAAAATATCCTTTATCACTCAATTTTGTCTTTTGTTTAAAAGATCATTTTGAAAAGCAATGACATGTTAATGACAATGTAATTATTTTTCCTTGAAAGATAATTCCGACTAATTGAAATCTTTAAAATAGTTTGTGTTATTTATGTTTAGTTGTCAGTGAATAAAATGTATACAATAATTTCTGAATTAATCCATATTGTAATTATTCAGGAGACCTTTGTTTCCGTACAAGGAATATATATAAAATTATTTTCCCCTAGCAGCTGTTTCAGCCTGTAACCTGCAATAACAATAAACCTTATTTTAAAACTTTTTCTGGTGGGAGACACTAGTGTAGGTGCTAAGATTCAACAGTGAACCAGTCAAAGAGTCGGTTACTCTTTGGCCTTACAGAATCACAGGGCAGGCGTGGGAGGATAGACACCAATCATTAAAAGAGTAAATATAGAACTAAAATCTGAAGCATGAGTAGCAACTACTAGTTCGGGGAAGGTGTAATATTTCCCAAACAAAAGGATTAGCCTGTGACAGACCCGAAAGATCTTTGGAGAGCGAGCAGAGATTATTCTAGGATCTGAAACAAAGCCGGCATGAAAAGAGTCAAATACCAAGAGGGAAGGGGTGAGAGCTGAGGCTGGAGTGGTTGGCGGAGGCCACACTGTGTGGTTTCAAGTACACTGCATTAAGGATTTGGGTTGCTGTCTCAGCAGCAAAAGAAAGCCAGTAGTGTTAGGTGGAAGACTAAAGTCTTTTCAGTATCAAATAGGAGGTTAATGATTGCAGATGTATTTACCTGCATATCAAATGCTAAATAAGGAGGCTTCATGTAAAGTATAAAGACAACAATTAGGGCAAATAATTAATAATTTAATCATTTTATCTTCTTTTCATGGCACTTAATAATATTCCTTTTCTTAAGGATCTTACAGTTTTGTTAAGTTGCATAAACAACATACAATTAAATCTTACTTAATTTCAGAATATTTTAAATATTAAAAATTAGCATCAAATAATTGTGGCAGATTATGAGTCCTCTCAGCAAAGTTTGGAGATAAAGAATAAAGTAATATAATTGAATATTTCAAGAGGTTATACAACCTCCATTATTGATTTATTATTGGTTCAAGCTTGAATAAGACAGGATGATTCTGGGAAGGCAGTGGAACAGGAAACCTCAGGAATCTGTCTCCCCATTCAGACAACAATTACTCTGGCAGAAACTGTCTGATGTAAGTATTTGGGAACTCTAAAGTCTATTGAAGACTTGTCACTTGGCGGGGAGTGCTTGGAAGATAAATGGTCGTTAATTTAGGTGGATTTCAGCTCTTAGCGTCATAGAGGATGCCCATCCCTGACTCCCCAGCCCACGGCAGACAGGACTGCAGAAATTATTTTTATAATGGATTAAAAAAAAAGAAAGGGTAGTTTATAGTGAGCTCTTAAACCCTCCTGAGTACTATGGCTCTGGCTCCTGTAATTTTTAAAAAATCAACTGTGGTCTTAAATATGTATTCATTGTTTCAATTTAGCTACATAAAACATATAAAAATTTTGTTAATATGATAGCATTCAGCAGTGTATGTTTTCCAAATGATTTAAACAGTAAGTGATCTTTAAAGATACCAAATAAAGTCAATGAAATCGATGCATTTCATATATAAAATTAGCCAACATTTAAAAAATGAGATCAAGGCTTTTTATCATTTTAAACCAGTGTAATGGTTGCTCTCAAACACACTCAGGTATATTGTGATTGCTAAAGCTTTTCTGGAAAGCAATTTGGTAATGTATAGCAAAGACCGTAAAAACGTCCATTCCATTGACCCAATACTGTGAAATTGTGACAATATTTCACAAGAAACAGTGAAACATTCCTATAAGAATGTTTCAATGAAAATGTATTATGAATTATTTTTATTTCTCAAAGTAAATCTAAAAACAACCTAAATGTCTAAAAGTACAGAGTGGGGTAAGACAATAATGGTTCATACATTGATGAGCTGTTACTGAAGCCATAAAAACAGTGTATACAAAGACTTTAGTGGCATTAAAAGAGGTTCATGATGTTATGTTAATTGAAGAAAGTAAGATGTTAAACTCTATGGTATACAGAGTGTATCAGTTTTCTATTGTTACTGTAAGAAATCGACTCAAATGTAGTAGCGTAAAACAAAACAAATGTATACTTTTGTATTTCTAGAAGTAAGCAGTCTAAAGTCAATCCCGGTGGACTAGTAACATCAAGAGGTTGGCAGGGTCAGCTTCTTCTGCAGGCTCTAAATGAGAGTGTTTTCTTTCCTGCCAGTTGTTAGAGCCTGTCCTCACTTCTTTACTCATCTGCCTCTTCACAGCCTTTCTCCCTCCGCTGCCACTTCGCATCCTCTATCGCTGACTCTTCACCTCATTTTTTATAGGACCCTCGTGATGACAATTGGGCTCACCCAGATAATTCGGGATTAAAATACTCTTAATCTGATCACATTTGTAAATTGCTTTTGCCAGGTAGGGTAATGTATTTACAACTTCTTCAAATTAGAATGTGGACATCTTTGAGGGGGTTTAATTCTGCCCACCACAGATAGGATGTCCATGCTTATCGCTGAAACTGGGGTACTCCTAAAAGTGAAAGAAGACACTATGAATAATTGCTCCAGGGCAACAGAAGTACCACAGGAGCTGTTCTTGAAAAACCTGGGTAAGGGTTCAGCTAAGCATACACCTGGAGTGATAAGAAATGACAGGCTGGCTGAGTTCAGTCAGAGTTCCAGTTTTGAAAGGGACCCCTGCTTTTGTTATTTTGGGAAAGTTTAAATTTCCCCCATTTCCTTATAGCGTAACCTGTCTAGATGTAGACCTTTTTATTCATTATACTCAAGAATTTTGGGGGGGGCTTTAATCTCAAGATAAATACTTTTCTTAGATACAGGAAAATTACCTTTTATTATTACTCTGATTTTTACCTTCAATATTTTTTCTCTTTCCTCTTTATGGAACCATGTCTCTTAAACTCTTCCATATTTTCCACTCTGTCTTTTTGAAACTCCAATATTTATTTCATTTTCTCTTCTTATTTACTAACTTACTCAGGTCACCTTGGCCGCCATCTCAATCTGTGGACTCCAATTTTGCAGCATCTCACCTGTTTCAAATAGTACTTCCTCTGCTCTGTCTTCCCATTCAGTGTTTCAGGGTTTCCCTTTCCACAGTTCAGCTTCCTAAAATTTGTAAAAGTCGCTGGTTCCTTAATGATACCATTTCTATTTTTAATGCTGATATGAATTAAATTTCAAACCTTTCTACTGTGATTTAAATGGCCTTTGAAGAGCATATGTTATATTTCCATTAGCTTCTAATTTGAAGCTAAATTATGGCAGCTTATATTTCACTGCATGAGGAGATATGGTTAATTTACCCATGCACTATTTATAAACTATTGCTACTTTCTTAGCTGTTATAAGTATTCCATGTTGGATCATGGATATATATTGGGTACTCTTATTTTAAGAGTCAAAGACATATTGACTTCGGTCCTTTCTTTTCACAAGAAAGGTTGTACATTTTCAGTTTCTATTAGCTTGGTATGAGAATGCCTATAGAATCAATTCTCCTTATTCCTGGTGGTTATGTTCCATAAAGTTGCTTCGGATACTGAATACTGAACCACTGTTTTTAGAGGAAATACAGGGTTATGTCCCTGAGAGCTCTGGTCACCTCATTTTCATAAACTGATCAACACCTAACCTTGTTTATATGTATTGCTGTGTAACGATATTTAATATATATGTTCACTCACTTTTGAACTCATCAGCAGCAGCACTATAACTCATGCCTGAACAAAATTTATAGAACACACATATTTTCCCCATAAGGCTCATCGCAGACTTTTTTTGCACTCAGGAACACTAGCCAGTCCGTCATCACTATGCCGGGGGCTGACACCAAACTATTTTAAACAGAGACATCATCAGCGAAAAACAAAACAATGCAAACAGTGCCACTAAAAACACTATGGGAGGAACACTGTTCACAGTATTATAACTGAACGAAAAGGCAGACCGTTTACTTGTTAAACTTTACCTAGGAACGTGGGGGCTGGTGACTCTAATTTTTCCTGCTTTGAGAATTCCCGTGATTACCCATGAATTCTAAGAGACTGTAGATTTAGAGGTTACAAAAACAATTTAGTGAATAATCAAATTTGCACATATAGAATCACTCATAATAAGGGTAGATTGTGCTTCATTTCTACATATTCCATAACTCGACAAAATAAACGAACCCCCAAATTCCTACCTTTTTCAGGAGGTATATTACTTTGTTTATTTCAGGGAGATCTCGAGTTTCTTGCTGCTAAATTCACCAAATATTGAATATCCTTTTCTTTTGTTCAACCCCATAAAATTTGGAGTTCATATGACACTATCGTCTTCCTATTTGTAATAAAATTGTGTAATACTTTTTTCCAGGAAGCATATTTAGTTAGGTACAAAACACTATTTTCTACCTATTTTTATCAGTAAATATAATGTTACTGTTTGATGAGTGCTTTCTACAGTTCTCATATGTATATCAGAAGAGGAAATTAATTCCTTTTTCGGATGTGGAAACTGAGGACTAGATGTACTAACCACTTGTTCAGCTCACCCAGTTGGTATGTCGTGAACTGGAAACCTAATCCAAGTAGTTCAATTCCACAGTACAGTCTTCTTGAAGTGCTGCTGTTCTCCTCCCATCTGGATCCAATTGAATGATTATTTTGTGTTTAAAAGGTGTCTATGTTTTTGTCTTGCTTTTCAGAGGAAAACTTTATCTTTTAAGTAATCAGGTTCCTTTGTTGTCTTGCTGAATATTTTAAAGCATATATTAAAAAAAACCCATAAATACCTGCTTCATAGTCTTATTAAGACATCTACTTGTTTTTTCTATTTACTATTTATTCTTATAGTAAAGGCAGCCTGGGCACTAAAAAGACAATGGGAAGAAAAGGGAGTATGAGAACAAAATTACTCACATTTTATTTTGTAGTAGACACCTTGGATGAGGACTTCATGGTGTTATTTCACTTAATCCTCATGATAAATTTGTGAGATTGATACAGTGATTCCCAACTCTGAAGGAAGATACTGAGGCCCTGGGAAAGATGATGAGACCTCAGTTCACTCAGAGAAAAAGTGCAGGTTCCCATTTGCGCTCAGCTTCCTCTGGGTGAAGAACCCAGGAGTTTATGTGCACACTCATTGTTACTTGCCCAGGCCCCTCAGGATTCAGCCACTGTAAAGTACAAAGGAAATATCAGGAAAGGCTCATTTGTTTAGTAGCTGTTTGAAAGCCAAATTAACTTTTGAGCTGGAAGGGATTTTAGAAGCAGGTTCGATTCCTTTATTTTGCAGATGACTTGATTGTGCCAGAGAGGTTAAGTGTTTTGTCCAAGTTCACACAACAGAGGAGTGTCAGAGGCAGGCCTCGAATTAAAGCTTCTTTTTTCTTTTACTATTTCATTGCTCCTCTCTATACCTTATTGCCATATATAAAAACTGGAGTACTTTAATTAGCAAAATCCTAAAAACCCAATCTAATGAAGGAGAGTAATTTGTGAAAAAGTTATACAAAATGACTCTTACTCAGATTTTAATTCTTCCTCCCCTCCCCTCCTTTCCCTTCCTCTCACTCTCTCTCCCTCTCCTTTCCATGCTTTCTCTAATCTTACAAGGGGACATCGGGGAGGTTAAATGCAGTTCTGCTTATTGACAGTGATAGGGAAAGAGGGAATTCTTGACACAGAGGATAAAAGAATAACAGAGTATTGCATGGACACTTCATGGGATGGAAAAGCAATCTCTCAGATTGAGATGAAGCTCAGAATCAGAGACTCTGAAAATTAAGATACTTATTTTGCGGGTGCAAAAGTAGCACTTACTCTGCTCAAAGCACCAACAATTTTCTTTCTGTGATAACTGCTCTGTAATTTACATTTCTTCCCACACATACAATTTAATTTTATTAAAATAAAAATAAATATATTGTATTAAAAATAAGAATTTGTATTGGAAGAAGATAAGAATTTATTGATGTGGTTGAATTTATCTAAACTTGTAAACTTTACCTTTTCTATCGTATAAAAATAGTTGGGTGATTAGGATTCTTCCACTAATTACTTTTAGCTGTAGTTTCAAATATTATAGAAACTTTTAGTACAATTACTCAAACTGATACCAAATTGGAGAATCTGATTATTCTCAAAAAATAAAAAGACGCAGACACATCGTCATTGTGATTTAAAAGAGAGTGCAGACAGTGGCATTGGTTGCTGATTAGGAGACTGCGTGCCCTGTTAGGTGGGGCTGTTAGGTGGGGCCTGGAGCTCCGAGGGGGGCAGAACGAGTGGACAGTAACTCCTCCAGGGGAGGCGGCTGGAGGCAGGACCTACATGAACCAAGGTTCCAAGCATCTTACACATACTTTGTCCCACCAGACTTCGCTACAAAATAAAAACTGAAAGATAGCATTGTAGAGGATTTCAGAAGGCAACCACAGAGCATTAATCCCAGTATTAGGCTCTCCTGACTTCAGGATGCCATGGGGTGTGCTAGTGTGATGCTTTTGAAGCCAGCCCTGAGTAATAGGTGCTGCCTTTTTTGACTTCTCTTAACTGGAAGAAATTTTTTTAAATTATATTTTTATTGATTATGTTACTATAGTTGTCCCAATTTTTCCCCTTTGCCCCCTCCACCCAGCAACCCCCACTCCCTCAGGCAATCCCCACACCATTCTTTATGTCCATTGGTTGTGCATGTAAGTTCTTTGGCTACTCCATTTCCTATACTGTACTTTACATCCCCCTGGCTATTCCATAACTACCTATTTATACTTCTTAATCCCCTCACCACTTAACCCATTCCCCTACATCCCCAAGTGGTGTATTAAGTGCTCGGTATACAACCATAAGAAAAGACAAATTCTGTAATATATTGACTTTGAAAAACATTAATAAAACAAATATATAGTTGGCCCTTGAATAATACAGGTTTGAACTGCCTGGGTTCACTTAGACATGGATTATTTTAAATACATACTGTAAATATATTTTTCTCTTTCTTATGATTATCTTAGTATTTTTTCTCTAGCTTACTGTATTATAAGAATACTGTATATGATACATACAATCCATAAAATATGTGTTATGTTACTGCTAGGCTTCTGGTCAACAGTAGGCTTTTAGTAGCTCAGTTTGGGGAGCGTCAAGAGGAATACGTGAATATTCTATTACACGGGGGCTGTTGCCCCTGACCCCCACGTTGTTCGTGGGTCAACTGCACAGATAAATGTGCACTCTAACCTCACATTGCTCTGGAAGAGAAAACAGTTGCTGCATATAATGAAATATGGGATAATGACTTGAGTTTTGTTGGTAGGAGGACTCTTTGAGAAAATAGTATTTTAGTAGAAAGAGTAAGAAGTCTCTAGCCAAAGCAAGAGTTAAGGTGGGGGGAAGGTATACCAGTCACAAAACAGATAGTGGTAAAATCCTGAGATGAAAAGGAACTCCAGTTTGTTCAAGACATTGACAGACAAGCCAAGTTTAGATGGCCCATAATGACCAATGGGGAAAGAGTGGACAAATGTTGCAAAGTAGAGATGGGTCTGCACAGCTGGCCCGTGTTAGGGAAATGCGATTCATTCAGAGTTAAATAGAATGGTGAGTGTCATATTGTTTGATTTTCACTTCTTGATGCTGGTCTGGACAGTGTGTGTAGATTAGATAAAAAGAGGCCAATGGGGGAAGCAGGGAGACGGATTTTAAGCCTAAGTAAGGACAGTGAGAGGTGCGTGGATAGATTTGTTTTAAGAAGTAGAATAATGGGATTAATGAAATTTAGCAGTGCTGATTTTTGTTTCTGAAGAAGGGAGGTTCTAACTTGCCCAACCTGGGGAGTGCCATTTACTGATATCATGACAAGCAGTTTCAGGGAAGGATGTGTTATATGCGAGAGCGAGATCTCTTGTTCCAGGAACTGACGGACTCAGACTCTTAAGAGATTTATAGATGGTTTATTGGCCAAACAAAGTTTTTACCTGCACAGGGGCGAACTCTCCGATGAGAGCCGCCCCAAACGCTCACAGGCTAGCTCTTTTATAGGGTGAGAAGCAAGCAAGAAAGTTACAAAAGCGGGAGTTGCTGTTACCTCTGCATAGCTCTTGGCTCGGGAGGAACATTAACCAGATGTTAAAATTTTCTTTTGAAACCCTGTCTCCTGTCGATAAGAACCACCTGTCCCACTTAATTTGTACCCTCAGTTTAAAGATAAGGGTCCAGACCCGAGATGAGTCTGGCACCCAAAGTTTTATGGCCCTCTAACTAATTGGCTGTAACTCAGAATGAGCCCTCTGCAAATCACATATTGTTTACCTTTACTTTGGCCGACAATGTTGTTTCTCTCCCCTATCTATTCTGGTGACCATCAAGAGGTTTTCTGCTTAGCAATGCCTATAATTGCCTAGCTCTCTTGCCTAGCTCTCAACAGATGCAGAAAACCAAGGACTCAGGCTGGGCGAGTGCAATTTAAAATTACTGTAGCCTTTGAGTTGGCTAGTATCGCCTCCGCTCCCCTGCTCTCTGAAATTCCTTCCATCCCGACAAGCCCCCACTTCATCCCCATCCAGTGCGGACTGCACTTTTCCTCCCTGGGAGTGCTCGTGCACATACATTCTTTTACCCCAATTAATTGTTTTTTTGAGTCGTGTTTTATAGGGAGCTGCTTACAAACCTGGGTTAACCATGACGGAGAACTTTGAACGTAGGAATACATTTTTATATGTCCCGAGGACTTGCATTGTCTTTGCAGATAGGAATTTTTATTGCTTTTATTTATTTATTTATACTATTTATTTATTATTTTTAATTAATTAGATTTATTGTGGTGGCATTGGTTAATAAGATTATATAGAGTTCAAGTGCGCATTTCAGGATACGTGATCTTTGTACTGCATTGTGTGCCCACCACCCAAAGTCAAATCATCTTCTCTCGCCATATATTTGGCCCCCTCTACTCTTCACTACCCCCTTCACTCTTCACTCTGCTCCCCTCTGGTAACCACCACACTGTTGTCTGTGCCTATGAGCTTCTGTTTTATATTCCACGTATGAATGAACTCATACGGTTCTTAGCTTTTTCTGACTGACTTATTTTATTTAATACTCACAAGGTCCATCCATGTTGTCAAGAATGGCAGTACTTGATCTTTTCTTACGTGTAAGTAGTATCCCATTGTATACATGCACCATATCTTCTTTATCCAGTCATCTATCAGAGGACACTTTGGTTGTTTCTATGTTTTGGCCACCCATGAATAATGCTGTAATGGACATAAGGGTGCATAAACCTTTACAAATAAATGTTTTCAAAATTTTCAGGTAGATACCAAGGAAAGGGATTGTTGGGTCATATGGTAACTCTCTTCTTAATTTTTCAAGGAACCTCCATGCTGTTTTCCATAGTGGCTGTACCAGTTTATATTCCCACCAGCAGTGAACGAGGGTTCCTTTTCCTCCACAACCTCTCCGACCCTTGATTTTATGTGTCTCCCTGAAAATAGCCCTTCTGACAGGTATGTGGTGGTCTCACTGTAGTTTTGATTTGCACTTCCCTAATGGCTAGTGACGTTGAGCATCTTTTCATGTATCTGTGGTCATTTGTATATCTTACTGTGGGAAGTAGCTGTTCAGATCCTCTGCCCATTTTTAAATTAGATTGTTCGTTGTTGAGTTGTGTGAGTTCTTTACATATTTTGTATACTAACCCCTCATGGGAGCTGTTGTTTGCAAATGTCTTTTCCTGTCTGATTAGTTGACTTTTAATTTGTTGGAAGCTTCCTTCATTGTGAAGAAGTTTTTCAGTTTGATATAGTCCTATTTTTTTGTTTTTGCCTTTACTTCCCTTGCCTTTGGAATCAAGTTCATAAAATGTTCTTTAATACCAAGGCCCATAAGTTTAGTACCTATGTTTTCTTCTATATAATTTATTGTCTCAGATCTTATATTTAGGTCTTTGATCCATTTTGAATTAATTTTTGTACATGGGGACAAACTGTGGTCTAGTTTCATTCTTTTGCATGTGGCTTTCCAATTTCCCCAGCACCATTTATTGAAAAGGCTTTCTTTCCTGCATTGTATGTTTTTGGCTCCTTTTTCAAAAATCATTTGCCCATATACATGTGGTTGTAATTCCGGGTTCTTAGTTCTGTTTCATGGATGTGTGGCTGTTACTCTGCCAGTACCATGCTGTTTTGATTATGTAGTGTAATGTGAAGTCAGGGAGTGCGATACCTCCGCCACCTTCTTTTTTCTCAGGGTTGCTTTGGCTATTCAGGGTCCTTCGTGGTTCCGTTCAAATCTGTTGATTTTTTGTTTTATTTCTTTAAAAAGTGGCATTGGAATTTTGATGGGGATTGCATTAAATCTGTGTGCTGCTTTGAGTAATATGGCCATTTTTAACTATTTTTATGTTTTTCAATCCATGAACATGCAGCATCCATTTCACTGGAGGAAGTGGCTGGGTTTGTTTTTGTTTTTTGTTTTTGATACAGTCTGCTACTCTGCCTTTTTATTGGTGAAATCAGTCCATTTACATTTAGGGTAATTATTGATGTATGAGGATTCCGTATAGCCATTTTATCTTTTGTTTTCTGATAGTTCTTTGCCTCCATTGTTTTTTTTTTCCTTTTGTGTTTCTGTGTGTTGTTTTTGTTTGATAGAATTCCATACATTTTTTCCTTTGTTTTCTCTTTTTTTAAGTTAATGAGTTTCAGTTTCGAGTTTTATATGTGTGGTTACCCTTAGGTTTATGAAAAAAAAGTTTCTTATATACAGTAGTCTTTTTTTCTTTTGAATGCATTGAATCTCTCTCTTTTTTGCAAACTTAGACCTTTACCCTCTCCTCTTCTATGTTTTTGCTGTCACAAATTATCCTTGTTAATCCTGTGTTCTTGGTGATCTTATCCATAGTTTCATGACCTCTTGTTCTTTGTTTCAGATAGAATAACTCCCTTGAGTGTTTCCTGCAATGGAGGTTTTTTGGTGATAAATTCCCTCAGCTTCTGGAAAAGTCTTTATTTCTCCCTTATAGCTAAAGGATAACTTTGCTGAACATATTATTCTTGGATGGTTATTTTTCTCAGTAGTTTGAATATTTGGTTCCACTCTCTTCTTGCTTGTAGGGTTTCTGCTGAGAAGTTCGATGATAGCCTAATTGAATTTTCTTTGTGGGCTACTTTCTTTTTTTCCCTGGCTGCCTTGAGAATTCTTCATTTTCAATTTTTTGGATAGTTTTATTACAATGTGCCTTGGAGAAGGATTGAGGTAATTAGGTATTCTGTTTGTTTCTTGGATTCAAGGATCTAGCTCTTCCCATAGGTTTTTGGAAGTTCTCATCAACTATTTGAATAGACTCTCTGTTACCTTCTCCTCTTCTTTTGCTGTGCTTATTTTTCTTATATTGTTCTCTCTGAGGGAACCAGATAATTCTTATAGAATTCTGTCATTTTTTTATGCTCAAGTCTCTCTTTTTGCCTCTGCATTATTTCTAGATTTTTAGCTTCAATATCACTAATTTCTTTCTCCATCTGGTCTGCTGTATTTTCTAGACTAGCTAGTTTATTCTTGATCTCTTTTACTGAATTCTTCATCTCCAGAATTCCTATTTGGTTTTTTTTTTTTAGAGTTTCAGTCTCTTTGTTAAAGTACTAATTTTGTTCATTGATTTTGTTTCTGAGGTCATTAAACTACCTGTGTT
The DNA here is from genome assembly GCF_022682495.2 of Desmodus rotundus. NCBI lineage: Eukaryota > Metazoa > Chordata > Mammalia > Chiroptera > Phyllostomidae > Desmodus > Desmodus rotundus. The sequence continues at coordinate 190,908,167 of NC_071388.1, forward strand.
TTCTTGCATCTTGTTTTTTCAGAGTTGTAATCTTGAATTCTCTGTCATTTAAATCACATATTTTCATGTCTAAGTTTATTTTCTGGAAATTTTACATTTTCTTTCTTTGCTGCCATGTTACCTTGGTTATTAATGGTGTTTGACAGGCTCCATTTTTGTCTAGAAATCTGTGTATGAGTGGCACTTTTCTAGTAGATTGATAAGAAGTCTTTCTATGGTTTTCTAGTAAATGGCACAAACTCACATGTTTTTAGCTCTCTTGCACGCCTTCAGCTTTCTAGATCTCTGCGGGGTGGTAGAAAATGGCCTGTTTTCCCTAGGAAGGTGGGTGCCTCTCCTGTGACCCTGCCATTCTGGTCCCAGGGGACCCGCCCTGCAGGGGCACTTGGAGGGCAATGGGGCTCCAAATCCATAAAATCCCAGTGATGCCCCCATAGCCAGACACCACCAGCAGTGCAGCTGGGATATGCAGTGAGTTGGGGGAACCCGCCACCTTCTTTGTTGCCTTGCCCTCCCAGTAGTGGTGACCTCAGGCCTTGGCAGAGTGACCCTGCATCTACACAGGGCTCAGGGATTGGTTACAAGTGTTCTAGAAATGCATGGATTGTGTTTGTAAAGATATTTCAATCTTTGACTAACATCAGTATCCCAATTGGGAGTCTATTTTTATTTTTACATTTACTTAACCCTTATCAATGTCTAGTTGATTAGTTTAATAATCAACTTTGAGCTTTTTCCACACCGACTTTAAACTATACACTTAATTCAGAAGGGAGAAAACAAGGCCCACTGCCATTCATTTCATGGAAATTCAAGTATTCTGTATTTATAAATATAACAGAAGGTTTGATGTAGTTAGTGGAACAGGAAGAAAGGACTTTAGGAGTCACAGTGAGGCTTGGCTGCATGGATCTGTAGCTGGGGAAATAAAATGAGGGAAAAGTGAAATGCAGGAGTCTAGATGTGAAGAGACACATCCATGGCCTAGTAGAGCTGACGATCCTGATGGAGTAGAAAACTGGATACAGCGGGGCACCGTAATCTTGTTGCCTAATGCTTTTCTGTGTAAAGCGCAAAGATGCATTCACACACCACAGAGGCCTTGCCTGTTCGGATGAGGCTGGTGATTGAGAGAGTTGATGGAGAAGGGTTTATTGCTCTCTCATGGTCATACTCTTCTCATTTGTCAGCATCTAGTTTTGAAGTTCTTATAAAAACAATATTTAAAAATAATAATAAAGCATAGCCCTGTCTGGTGTGGCTCAGTTGGCTGGACATCATCCCACAAAGTGAAGGATTGCTGGTTCAATTCCAGGTCAGGGCACATGCTTGGGTAGCCGGCCAGGTCCCCAGCTGGGGTCGTGCAAGAGGCAACTGATCGATATTTCTCTCACATTGATGTTTTCTTCCCCCTCTTTCTCCCTCCTCTTCCCTCTCTGTAAGAATAAACAAATAAATCTTTTTAAAAAAGAATAAAATGTAGACATGAATCTGGATAGAGAGTAATATTTTTGTGTCAGTGACAGAGATGAACCATAGGGACCCGTGATGTAAGCCAGATGCTGGGGATAAACTTTTTTTTCTCCCCAGAGAGTGATGAGGTACATAGATTGGGCAGGATACTTAATTAATTTTATATAATTATAATTGATCATAATTAAAAAATTCTATTTTAAAAAAGTACATCTTATCTGTATTTAGATAATGTTTCATGTTTTAGTATTGATATGGGTCCTTTTAAAAAAATCCATATACTATTAGCCTTAAAGATATAAGGACACACAATAAATTCTATTACAATAATTCAGGAACTCATCCATGCATGCAATAATTATGATTATGAGCAACTGAGGAAAATTAGTGTGTAATGTCTTAATTAAAGCTGGGCAACACAATTTTATTTATAGATTGAATTCTATTAAATTTTCAGAGTGGTATATATTTTTTACTTTCATGTAATTAATATTTAGCATAACTCTTTGGGTAACACATTGCATTATTAATGCACATTTTGTGAGAAATATAACTGTGTAAAAAAAGTCTTTTTGGAAAATAGCCCATAAATTTTGCTATTATATTAAAATGCAAATTTTGCCTCTGGCTTAACAATTTAAAATACTTATGAGTTGCATTTTTGCTTGTTTAGAGATATTAGCTGAGAAAAAATTGTTAAAATCTGTTTGATTTTTGCATGGTGTTCTGTTTTCACATTTTTAAACCTGTGTTGGTAATCTTTCCCAGCGGCATTCTTAACTCATAGATATTATGTGACTATTGTTTTTGCTTTAATCCTGCTCTTGTTTCCTTTAGAAAAACTGTGACTTGTATCAGTAGCATATTACCAAAGCTACATGGCTATTAAAGTTTGAGCCTTGGGATAAAAGAGTAAAAATTTCGAATTCTTATCATTGGTTTTGTCAAAGGACATTGTTATTTTGGGTTGTGGCATCCCCTCTAAAGCAGCCTCTAAGAAAAACACCATTTATCTCAGTTTAGCTATAAGAAGTCCACAGAAATCCTTTCTTCATTTTTTAAAATAAGCTTTCAAAATATCCCACAAGTAGAAAACTGTAGTTAAGCACAAAACTGTGTAATGTTTGGTAACACCAAATAAATCTTCTGAGCCTTTTGTATTGACAAAATTAATGAAGAAGGAGTGAATAAAAACTCCCCAAACTTTTTATTCCTTAATGCTAAAATAGGGCTACATAGTATGTCTCAGATCAGAAGTGAAAATCCCCTGAATACAATAAGGGGTATTCTGTGGGGTTGAAAAGAAAGTGGATTTCCTAACTCTAGGTTGTAGCCTATTAACACACTATTGTTCCCCATGAAACGCCATTGCTCCCATCTCTCATTTGCTTCCACTCACGCATTCTCACTCCCTGCAACAGAAGCTGTGCCTCTCAGTGGCTGTGTGTTCCTGAGCATACCCAGAGAAAACCAGCCTTTACTGAGCAACCCCTCACTTGTACTGCGTCCCTCCTGGAGGGTTAGATTTAGAAATATGTGAATATAGGACTCTACTATTTTTTATTTGGCAAACATGTTATATCCAATTCTTAAAATTCATGGGAAAATTATTGTTGAACAGGTAATCATATTTTGCATAGCATTATTTCATTTTTATTAAGCACTTTTTAAAAACTGATACTAGTAATTAGCTTCATATCACAAAATGAATGCTTTCGTAAACTTGTGTTACTCTTATAGAATTTGAGGAGAGGGTTATTTTATTTTGTTTTCAAAGGATAATTTTCCAATGAGTTTTAGCTCTTTCAAAATCAATGTTTTTCTCCTTGAGTTTAAATATTTAGTAATGCCTTATGTGTCCTAGGAAATAGGAGAGACTTTTTCACATTCTGATAATATACACATTAATATTCCAAAGCTAACTAACCACTGCAGACCATTCATGTGTTCACCCCATGCATACAAATACTAAACTTCTCTGTTGTGTGTTACTTCTAGTTTTTAAATGTTTGTAATATCTTGGAATTTGAGGTTAATTTTGGAATGTCTCAAATCAACAAACAAAATATAGTCCATTAGAAAATTAAAACAACATTGGAATTTCAAGACAGAAAGATAGGTAATTCTCACATGATAAGCTAAACAACATCAGTTGTTTCTCCAATTATTTTTTAAAGCCTCCCCTACAAACCAAGAACCACCACGTGTTTACTACAAAGTGTCCTTTGCTGTGGCAGCAACTATGAAAAGAATTCACTATTGTCATTCATGATTAACTCCTAGATTATTTTCAAATTGAAAGAAGCCTAAAATTATACAAGTTAATTTTAAGAGGGTATATGGAATAGTCTTCATTTTTATTATTGTATTTTAATACTAAAAATATGACTGCTATATTAAAATAGAACTTTGAGTAATATTGTTTAATATACAGCTAACACTGTTTATAAGTGAAAAGGCAAATCACAGTAAAGAAAACATTAAGGAGAACATAGGGCAGTTAGAGCTTGGCTACGGCAGCCATTCTGAAGGTGGGACCTGACTCTCGGGGGTCCAGGACATGGCAGTCCAATGCAGTCCTTTTGTATCCATAGGTATTAATTATTTGCAGAGATCCAAGATTTCTCGAAGGCTTCTTGGATCCAGAGGCCTTGTGATGGGGAAGAAACACATTACTGGGGTGTCAATTTTAACAGTAACCAGGACAGCACTTTGGAGCTGCTGTTTTCACCCCCTCCCTCCTGGAGACCTGGTTTCTTCCCTCTGGTGCAGCTGCTGCCTCCCATTTATTTTTGTCTCTTCCACAAGACTCTTTCTTTATCCACCGTTCATGAATGTGATGAGAGATTGGCTAATGTGATTCTGGAGGCCGAGAGTCCCATCACCTTCTCTCTGGAAGCTGGAGACTCAGGGAACCCGGTAGTATAGTTCAGTCCAAGTTTTGAGGCCTGCAAACCAGGGAAGCTAATGGTTGAAGTCTCGATCTGAGGGTGGGAGACCGATGTCCCAGCTCAAGTACTCGGGCAAAAGAAGTGAATTCTCTCTTTCTGTGCTTTTTGATCTCTTCACCTGTCAGTGGATTTAGATGATGTCCACCCACAATGGGGACAATGCTCTGTTTGGTTGAGTCAGTTGATTTAAATGTTAATCTTGTCCAGGATCACCCACATACACACAAGGCAAAATAGTGTTTAGACTGATCTGGACACCCAGTGAGCCACTCAAGTGGACACATACAATTAACCATCACAACCTCTAAGTTTGAGTGTCCTTGGCTTAGGAGCCCATTCTTGTTATACTCAGATACGGCCAGAGCACTGCAGAGATTCCAGATCCAAAAGGGCTATGAGCAGGGCACATTCATTTAGACAGCCTCTGAGCTGAAAATAAGGCCATCATTCGTGTCAGTGGTGGGGACATTGAAGCCTAAGAGTAATCGTACAGCAAGTGAGGACAGATTCAAGACTAGAGCCCAGCTTGGTTAGACTAATTGCTAATCAAGTATTATCACCATTTATCCAAAAGTATTTACTATAGACCAGTGGCACATAAGATATTATTATGTGACTAAAAATGATTTAGACATATGAGGTTTTTTTCCTTTAGGAAACTAATATATAAAATAGACCAAAGTAATGTGGTGGGGCAGTTAAAGGGCTGTGAGAAGGAGTGGCATATTAGAGAGTTGTGAGATGTTCAAGATCAATTTCTGAATCTGCTAAGTCACTTTGACTCTTTTTCATTTTTCTTTGTGGTTTTCCTTTCCATTCTAGGAGCCTATTAATGCCATGCTTTGCTTTGGCCTAGAATCCCCTTCTTTCCCCACTCAGTCCTTATCAGAATTTTAAATATATTTATTCCTAATAGAACAAATACTTCTCTCATTTCTCTCCCTCTTTTTTTTGACATTTTTTAACATTACTGTTTGACACAACTCTTTCTGGTTAGGACTTATTTTTTCTTAAACTCTCATAGGGGTGTGCAACCTGCGTGTGGCCCAGGATGGCTATGAATGCGGCCCAACACAAAATCGTAAATTTACTTAAAACCTTTGTTTTGCTCACCAGTTTTTGTCAGTGTTTGTGTATTTAATCCATGGCCCAGGACAACCCTTCTTCTTCCAGTATGGCCCAGAGACGCCGGAAGCTCGGACACCCCTGCCTAGCACTATGTTTACTTTGATTACATTATCGCTGTAGGCGGGGAGGCTGTTACGGCCAATTTCAACTTTAGTTTTCTTGTTCATTTCAACATGCAGTTGTTTTGATTTAGATATTATAATAGAATGGAAATCCAAGTGTCCATTAAAAAAGTGACTGGAAAAATAAATTATGAGACTTCTGTGTAGTGAAATATTACATAGTTTTGAAGATGAAAGATGTACCCATACTGACATATGTCTTGCAATACTGCTCAGTGGGCAAAAAAAGCACATAACAGAAGAGGCAGTACAATTTAACAAAGCTGTGCTCATACACAGATTAGCACACACATTTTATATAGATATATATGTGTATATGTGTGTATATATATACACACACACAGAGACACACATACATACACAGAGAAGATCTTAAAAATTATGCCAAAAAAATTGTCAACAGTGCTTCCTACCAAGGAGTATAATAGTTACTTTTGAAATTTTGCAATAAGCCTGATTTTATATTATAATAAAATTAATTTATTACAAAACAATAAAATAAGAAAAGAACAGTTGAAAAATACCTATAATTTTAAAGGAAATACTCATTCCACCCCTAGTTTTTGAATTACTGTGATGAAAAAATGTCTCATATGTTATAGTGCATTGCATATAAAATGTCAACAATTTAATATGTAACAGTTACCAGTGTCATTTGTAAATAGATACATTTTTTAATTATTTTATTATCTAAGCTTTGTTTTTTAATGTTTCTAAAGTTTTTCATACTAATTGAGAAGAATATATTACATATCTTTACCTGGGAATTAACAATTTTAAACAAATTTAATTTACTATATGTATTTTAGTTGAATAGAGAACTAAGCAATAATAATAACTCTACCAGTCAAAATGACAAGCTATTATAACTTTGTAGTTATAATATTTTATAGTTTGAAATTTCATCGCATTCTCTAATACAACATACTTTATTATTTGTGATTAGGTTTTGGAGCAAATAAGATGTGATAATTAGATAATTACTCTTTTAAGACACTGTAATCTAAAATTGCCCGGGCCCCACGAATCTTGCTGCTTGTAGCTTCTACCCTCGTTCCTTCAGATTGACTGTCTCTCGTTTCACGCTGGAGACTCTCCCTTGTTTAAGGCTGTGGTTCCCTTTGTTGTCTCACCTTCGCCCGTCATCAGTTCTTTCTGGCTTTTCTCTCCTCGCCTCCAGCTGCCCAGTCACTGCTCCCAAAGCCACTCTGGGAGAATGCTCTTTCTGCCCAAGTTGCTCTCTTCTGAGATTCCAAAGCTGCAAAACAAGGATTGTAAATGAGCAACGTTTCCTTGCAGTTTTATCTCACCAGAGCCCTGCTGTTCCTAACACAGAAATGGGCTTAATTGAGTTCATTAAGTTTAATAAGCAATAAACTTAGCTCTGTAATCCAGATAGACTTGGAAGGGTAAGGAAAATATGGAACTCAGTGAACTGCAGCGAGAGCGTGAAGATTATAGAACATTCCAAGCAGATGAGGGTGAAGGAGTGCTGTCCTGAGCTACAGAGGGAATGGTCTGCTGGTTAAGATAAAACACAAGTCTAATTTATGAGAATGTCTGCAGTCGGCAGTGGTGATCTTGCTGGTCTTGCCATTCCTGGACCCACAGCGCTTCGTGGCTGTCACAACATCCAGGCCATCTTTCACCTGGCGGAAGACCGCGTGCTTGCCATCCAGCCACTCGGTCTTGGCCGTGCAGATGAAAGCCTGGGAACCGTCTGTGTTGGGCCCATTTGCCGTGGACAAGATGCCAGGACCCTTTTGCTTCAGGATGAAACTCTCATCATCAAATTTCTCCCTATAGATGGACTTGTGTCTTGTGCCATTATGGTGTGTGAAGTCACCAGCCTGCAATAAATCTCGGAATAATTCTGTGAGAGCAAGAACATTTGTAACCGAATCCTTTCTCCCCACTGCACAGAGCATGAGAGTTTTCTTCTGTCTTCGGAACTTTGTCTGCAAACAGCTCCAAGGAGATGTGACTCAAGGGCTCACTGTCTACAGCAATACTGAAGAACACAGAGCGGTTGACCACTACTGGGCCTGGGTATCTCCGGACCGGTTGCGTCTGCAAGGCCTTTACTGGAAACTTTAGAGGAAACATTATTTACTTACAATTTTTCTTTTGTTTTGTCTCATAATTTGAATAGCTATTTCCAAGAACCAGATAATTAAAAATGTCTATTCTTTTTCAGTCTTGCAAATCTGATACACCCAGAAAGTAGATCTAGCCAAATAAGTAGTGTAATTTGATTTAAAATTGCACTGCTGGTGCTGATACTAAGGACAATTGTTAATTTTTCTTTAAGTCCTTTTTTTTTATACTTGCCAGACAGCATGGAAACTGCAAATATATTTTAAAAGCATCTGTGGATAACCTTTCTTTTTTTCTCTTTCTAAATCATTCTCCTAACTGTATTTCACAATTCACTGTTGTTCCAACTGTTAGAGCAGGCAGTTAGTTAGATAATTAACAAAAGAGGAGGGAGCAAAAGGAGCAGAAACCCTGGAGAGTAACTGGTGTTGTTCAGCTAAGTGAAGCATACCCTCCTGCTTACTCAACTAGGCAGAAAAGATGGATTTACAGCCACCTTCAGGGTAACTGGCATCCTCTTGCCTGATTAACGGGGGAGGAGGAAAACACGAAGGGAATTCCTTTTACTAAGTGCATTCTCAATAAAAGCCAAATGATGAAGCAGAACTATGAAGCATGCATAGTTGGAACCAAAATGGTGACCATAAAAGGGGGAGGAGACTAGCCTGGGAAAGTCTGGGGGTAAAGATCAGATTAGCAGAAGGGCACAGGCCCCAGGAAAACCAGGAAAGGGATTGGATAGTTTGAAAGAAAGATTGCACTTTCCCAAACACAAGGAAATATTTTAAAAAACTGAAAACCTGACAAAGAACCAGTGCACGCCCTCCTTAGAGCACACCTGTGCCCTTCCTTCTCTTGGACAGGTAGGTTTTGCCTTCTCCTCCTAAACTCTAAGGGTCCCCACAAGACTTGCCACCAGGGCAGCAATGAGCAGCAGTGGAGGACTCCTGTTTTTGCCTCTGCAACTCCCTTCCCTGAGTCCACACAGCCCCTGCCCTATAGCCTGGCCGCTCTCTGCCTCTCCAAGAGTGTACTGTTTCTTTACACTCTAGTAAGTCTTGCCCCTATCTCTTAAAACTCCTCCTATGTGAGTATCCCTGAGGATTCTTTTCCTGTGTGGGATACCACTGAAGAACCTGATTCCTTTGATTTATGTATTGGCCATTTTATGATAAAAATATTGGTAAAGTTACATTGGGTAAGAGGTATCCATTGATTTTATGGTTGCATGATATTTAGGACTGACATTTTAAAGTAAATGTGAAAAGGATATTATTTTAGAGACATACAGACTATTTAAAAAAATGTTTTGTTTGTTTTTCCACAAGCAAGTGAGATACTGAGGATGGGGTGTCTGGAATAGGAGTCTAGACAGTAGTGCGCTCACAGAAAGCACCCGTGGTCTTCTCATACACAAATAAAAGGGGTTAATCACCTGCTGTTCACACCACTGGAGAGGAAGGGATTTTTATTAGGATTATGAGGATGACCAAATACATGGCATCCACCAGACACCAGAGAGGTGAGTTCCACAGATTCTCACATGAACCCCAGCCACAGCGAGCAGGACACAGTTCACGCTCTGGGCCACGTGGGGGTTGAATTCAGGAACAGGGTGAACAAGGACAGGCTGGGGAAGGTAGGCTTTGTAGTATTAAGACCCTTGACTCCCAAGAGATGATGTGGGTGACTTCTTTCAACAATACCAATGCTAGCAGGGAATTAGACCTGCACCTCAAGAATAAGCAGGAACTACACACAGTCTTTTTGCTAAGGAGACCTGTTTGGCTAGGGGAGCTTATTCGTGGGAGCAGCTTTAGGAGGGGAGCTTGCGATTAGGCCATTCAAGGCCTTCCCTCTTCCACCAGATGTTGAGGCAGCACAGAATATCAGGCCTGAGGTTCAGGCCTTTCAACACAACATGACTTCTATGTTGTTTTTGGTTTATAAGGAACAAATGTCATTTCTGATAGTTTTAAAAATATGCTTAATTATAAAGGCAAAACAAAGACTCTTAAGGAAATTCCAAGCCCAGAATTACGAGAAGACATCAGGAACCAAACCTGTGTTCTGTGGCTTCTTGAAGTGGGGTCTGTCTTTCCCCCTTCATGGATGATCTGCTCAGCTATGTGTTTCTGATCCTTGTTCTGTGTATTGACTCTCCTGCTACCGATAACCTTGAATGCCTCTCATAAACACCACTTTCCTAAGCTGCAGTGGTACTTCATTTTGTAGCTCTGGTGCCTGTTAACAGCTGGCAACCATTCTATGCATATAAGTTCAAATTCTCAAGACAAAATCTGATTATCTTAGACTTTTGCATTCTCATGGATGCAGCAATGCCAGGCCAAGTTATGTGCTTATGGCAAGCTTACTACTGAGAAAGACGTCCACTCTTACATAGTTGATATTAGCTGATGTGGGGGTTATGTCAAAACATGGCTAAATAATGGAGCAAATAATGGGGGCATTGTCTTCCTCAGGGAGGAAAGGTGTGGGACGCAAGGCCTTCTGAAAGGTCCGTAGCAGAATACCTCAGCGCATCAAATCAGTCTCTCCCTCAGCAGTTTCTCTTTCAGAAATTAAAACTATAATTTCTCAGCCACCAAGTCAAATGAGGGAATTAGCCTGTCTTCGTGTTCTTTTTGCTGCCCACCTCTTCATCTTCTCTAATTTTGATGCACTAATATGTTGTTTCTTTCTTTCTTGTTTCTCTCTTACTTTGAAATATACAGCCATTACCTTGACCCAGGCCCCTTTTCCTCCAACTTGGGGCTGTTAAAGTTGTCCCCTGGCACCTCCAGACTTTCTCTCTGCCAGCCCCACGTTACACCCAGCCCAGCAGGTTCTAATCAAACACTACTTGCAATAAGTTACTTTCCATGTCTCTTTGTCCCTCCAGAATTGTCTTCAAAGCAATACCTTGAATTCATTTCTGTGTTTTTATGTATCTGCTCTACTTCTTGTCAAAAGGAGAGTGTTTTTTCCGGAAGTTTACATCTATATAAAAGACTGGAATTATTGGGAAGGAAATAAAGATAAAAAAATTATTATAACCCTCCATATTTTTATAGGTTTTGTTTTATTTGTCTATTTCCCAAACCAGATTATAAGCCCCTAGTGGAGAGGAATTAATCTCGTGGTTCTTTCTGCCCCAGTACCCAGTTAATGATATATGCTTCTGATGATGGTGACACTGTTGATAACCTTATGCTTTGAAAGAATTCATAGTGAGTTATTTGCAGTATGTATTGTTTATCTGATACAACTGTTTATAAGAAATTAAGTACGGCTATTGCGTCTTATTTAGTGAGATGACAGAGTGGGAAATAAACTGGCTTAAATATGACATATATCATCTTAAAAGCCACAAACTTAATGGTGAATCCCAATAAGGAATTTGTGATCTTACAAAAAACTTAGTGATATTACAGAAAACTCCCTTGTTGATTAAAAGACAGGCAAAACTTTTTATTATGGTGGAAACATAGCTTTTGATCCTTTTAAAAAATAGGTAAAAGTCATAGAATTAAAACAATGAAGTATGAGTATTTTCTTAGCAGAAAAATCATGTAATAATGAGATGAGATCTGCTATAAATACAAGTTTGAATTAAATAAGAATTACTATTTCAAATGCAAAGTATGCACTAAAAGATACATATATACCATTAACCACGTAATTTATTGAAATCAATGATTTATTATTGTTTACTTTTTACTTTGAAATGTATTTTATTCTTGTATCACCCTATTTTCAATTCAAGGGGAAAGGCCACACATATGGAAATCAAATCTCAGCTGTAGGATCTAGTGCATTTTAGCATTTTTATGCCATATTACTGATTCTCTATGTGTATGTGTATGTGATATGATGGATATTTAGAAATGATACATTTTGAGAAACTAGGGCAATGCATTATGATCAGCTGTGGAAAAGTTTTCATTTAAAATTTCTCTTGAAATTTGAACAAACGATCCTTAAATACTTTACTTATCTTCTATTTATATAAGAATTCACATTTTGCTTATCAAAGTTTTGGAGTATTCTGATCTTAAGCCTACGGAAGGACTCTTCCTCCATTTCCTGGCTGTGTAAGTGCCCACAAAGGGTTCACCCTGACTCTGCACGGAGGACGTTGACGGACAGCTGATAAAGTTATCAGAAGCGCCCGTCATACTGAAGCTAAGTAGTGCAAAAAGGCTCGAAAAAGCTTCAAGTCAGCCTGTCAATATCGGCATTTCATTAAGGATTAATTGGGCCAAATTTCTTGTTAATAAATCTCAAAATATCTGTCTGTCACTAAAATGTGTGACTCGCACGTTATATTGTAGGTGTGCATATCCATGGTAAAGAAATGAGGTATTTTATCTTTGTTTGTTTTTAGTTTATACTTAATGCATGCAATGTCAAACATTTTTAATTAAGATCAGATCAGAGCATACACAGAGCCAAGATTAATTTTAATATTTTCCATAATCAGAAAAATAGGAGACAATATTTTTTTTCTTTGGAGACCATTCCAGAATTGATTTTACACTTATTCATAAATCAGAACAAAATTACTTTCATTTACAAAGTGAAAATAGATCACTTTGCATGTCCAATTTAGTATGACAGTGAAAAGCTTGTTAAAGTTTTACTTAACTAATTAATTAACCAGACCCTCATGACTCCTCCCTGTATTTGCTAGTAATAATAAAAATATCATTTGTGTATAGTAAATATAAAAATATCTGTGTTACTTGCAGTCATTAATAAGCATCTTATTTAGGTAAAAATAAGCTTATTCATTACATAACAAATATTTATTGATAATGTACTTGGTTCAAAGTACTGGGGGAAAATGCTCAGCAAAGCAGACAGAGTGCCTACACCCATGGAGCTAACAGTTTATTGAAGAGAAATAGTGGACATACAATTTGAATTGTTTTACCATGCAGCATTACAGCTCTGGCAACACTGTGAAGGGGAGGTTGACAGGACTGTGCGAGTCTGCGATGAGGAGGTCTGACGTAATGGAGCAGCAGCTCAAGGAAGTGTTAAAGAGGTGACATGAGGTAGGACCTGGAAATTGATAGGAATTATTGATGGGAAGAGTCAGTGAAGGGTCTGCTCAGGCAAAACGGCTGCATAAACACCCATTGGCTAGATGCAGTTCAACAAATTCAGGACCTGTTGTGTGTTAAATTGTGTCACCCCAACAAAGATATGCAGGTTCAGTCCCCGGTCAGGGCACTCAAGAATGAACCAACGAACGCATAGATAAGTGGAACAACAAATTGATGTTTCTCTCTCTTTCTAAAATCAATATTTAAAAAAAAAAATTAATGATATCTTCCTCACTGCCAGGTTTTCTGTCTTAGTGTCTATATTTGCTTTTATTTTGTCATTATTATTTATAGTAAGTATGGGAAGGGAATGGCCAGAAGCAGGCCTGTAGGCCTCCGTTAACTGAGGACATTCTTGGAAAAGAAGTTTTCTTGAACTATGTTGGTGACGGCCGCGTGGCCAACACAACGGTGTGTGCTAGCGGGAGAGTCGTTGTCCAGGGACTGCTGCAGCCGTCCAGGGTGCTTGTGGAAGAAAAACCTCGAATCTGTGGGTTTACGTGGCACGGCCCCCCGGGAACATCGTGTACACAATGTCACACTCCTAGTATGAAAAGGAAACGTCCCAGGCCCAAACAGCTCCCTTTGTTTAAGCCATGTAACTATACATATACTTCACTTGTCAATCTGGGCCAGTGTGTCCTGATTCATAGTAAAGGCAAGTTGTGTTAATAATTCTGGACATTTCCCTGCTCTGTATGTACACCATTTGATTGCATGAATCCTTAAAATCATTAGTAAGGCTTGATACTGGGTAAGTCTTATTTTTGAGTCTCATTTGACAACTGAAACCTTTGTGTTTTATCGGCGGATGTGGTGGCATTCCAGATGACTGAAGTTGCCAGCAATCTCTGTAGATATGAGTCAATACTGGACTGTGGTCCCAGCACAATTATCTGTGACATCTCTGTTCCCTTCGAGGCAACGCATCATCATATACAGTGCAGGGAAGAAACGTGTGTCCGTGCGTAAAATGCAGCAGCGCTTCATTAGCACCTGCATCCCTGGGTTTGCGCAGTGACATGAGAACGAGCCGGTCTGGGCAGTTTGCTATTATAGAGCCTCTAGAAACTTAACAGTTAACAAATAAATAATTTATTCATTTGGAGTTGAACTGTTTTTAAAATTTTGGAAATACATACATTTCTTTACTGAATTCCATATGAACCAAATTTACAAATGGGAAATAATGTTAGCTCATTTTCAAACATTCTGTCTTCTTTTGAAATTTGTAGCCTAGAAAATGTAGGTATTATTTATGAGAAGTAGAAATATAACATACTATATTTGTGTCTTTCTTTTGTTTTTGCTGCTACAATGAATATTACATATTTCTTGAGCATGTTATTTTCCAGATAAATGTGTATTCCATCATATTGTAATTAGGACCATAACATTTCCTAGGATGTTGCTTACATCTTAAAGAAAGAATAATCATGCTACAAAGCTTTATATTTTGGACCTTATATTTACTTCTTAGTGTTTTTTTTCACTTTGTAGAAACAATTTTCATTGTTGTGAATTTCTAATGCATCATGTACAAAATGGAAAACAGAGATATTCTTAGAGAATGGGAATGAGTATTGCCTGATGATAAGAATTCAAATATCTACCTGGATCCCCTTTTCGCCCTACCTGTTACAGATTTTTAAAATCCTTTGTTCCTTCTTATTAAGGGCTCTTTTGATATTTCTTAACATTGCTTTTGTTTCTGCCTCTTTTCAAAGACCATCTATATGTAGAGAGGATTCTGGCTTACAGGGACTTGGGAATCTAAAATGCCATCTGGATTCAAGAGAAATGGAGTCAATATCAATTGCAGTGTAATAAAAATATAACCAGAGACATTGAAATTAAGAACATTGTAACAATAGCCAGAGGGGAGTGGGGAGGGGAGAGTGGGGAGAGGGGTCTATAGGAGCTACTATAAAGGACACAAGGACAAAATCAAGGGGGAGGGTAGAGGTGGGGGAGGGAGGTGGGACTGGCTGGGGTGGGGTGGAGGGATGGGGAGAAAATGCAGACAATTGTAACTTAATAAAAATAAATAAATAAATCAAAAAAATTGAAACTACAAGAAAAAAAATAAAAATAAAAATAATAGTCCCCCTTTGTGTAGTCCCTTTAACTTTTCAAAATTTTTGTATCATATAATGATATTTCTAGTATATAAATATTATCATCTATAGCACACAGAAGTGGAGATTTCAACTTGTTTTTGTTGACTGGATTATAATTGACAAATGTAAAATCTCAAAGTGGATTTTCTTTTGACTTTTCCTTGGAAGGGGCTGTTTCCTTAGTTGATGTAAATCAATATGATTTAAGCTTGGCCCCAAACCAACCATCTCCTTGTGGGCAGTGAAGCCCGACAGTAGTGCTGGCACCTCAGACCCACTGTGGTGGGCTCTTCCCTGGGATTTGTCATCTGTGTTCTTGTTCGCCTCTGGGCTCTGCCCTTCTCTGGAAGGATTATAACTGTCCACAAGGTGAACTGAGGTATACGCATTGGATGTGCTTTAGTCAATGCAATGTGAACAGACGTGAAGGAGGTTACTTCCGGGCAGAAACTTTAAGACTTGGTACACTCTTTGCCAATCTCTTTTTTCCCTCTCTTATGATGATAGATATATCTGACATGACAAAACTGCAGTCAGCCAGAAATGGACACGCATGACAAATGAGAAACAAACCTTTGTGTTCTGAGCGACTGATATTTTGGAGTTGTTTGTTACTGAAGCACAACGTAGATTGGCTTGCCTGAGGCAGGTTTGTTGAAATTATTACGGACTTTAAAATCCTGTTCTCTAATACTGCTACTCAATTTTTAATATTCTGGCCTAAATGTGGTCAAGACATTTCCTTGATTCTCCATTGCTAAGAGAGCACTATTTAAAGGACTACCAGAACCAGATGTCAGGAAACTGAAACAAACCCAGAATCTAGCCTATGTTTACTGATTCCCCGATTCTGTATGGAACCCAGGGTAAAACATCAGGAAAGGAGTGTGGTCTTTTGTTCCTGCTCTTGGATAGCCATCGAGTGGCTCTCACCACTTGTGGCAGACACTACAGAGCTGCACAGATCAGCTCTCCCTTCAGTGAAGGACTCATGGCCCAGCTGTGAAGACCATCTGTTAACTCCTTCAGGTCCACCTCAGCTTAGTCAACGACTGAGGCAGAAGGTGGGGAAAACACCTCGCCATTCCCTTTCCGCAGGGACGTCTCTGGTGGTAATCTGTACTCCGCAGCTCTCCGTCAGGCTGGCACAGTCTGTCAGGTCTGCAGTGTCACCTGCCAGTTCCTCCTGCTCAATCCTGTTTCTTCAAAGGTTCTACTTTCCAAGATTTATAATCTTGACTTCAGTTTGATTGGCATCTGTTGCCCGGAGGAAGAAATCCACATAATATTTAGCTTCTCTTTGGGAGTACCTTCTTAGATAAAGGAAAAAATGAATGAATGGATGGATGAATGAATGAACGAATTGAAGGCTTGCCCTGTTCTCATCTTCCTATGGCTATTTTTCTCAGTGCCTGTCTCCTGTCTGTGTTTGTTCACTGGGCAGCTTTACCATCAGCAGGATAATTATACCTTGTCATAGAACAGTCATTTATAACAGCTATATAACAATATATCTAAGTGTGTATTCTTGGTTCTGTTGAAATTTTGAAATAAAATATTTTTGATAATTTTCTCAAGTGTAAAGTCAAGATATTAAAAGTAACTTCCCCGCAGAGTTGTAGGAAGAATCAAGAGCTAATGTTCTTTGAGGGCTCAGCTTTGCTCAGGTTTTGCATAAACTAAGTTGTTTCCCTCCCTCAGCAGGTGAGGGTAGGTACCAGGACATAGAGAAGATAACTAACATACGGCTAGTAGTAATAGGCTGAGCTGAGACTGGAGCCAGACAGAGTGATTCACGGCTCATTCACTTAACAGGCTGCTCTATCCCCTCTCTCAGTCAGCTCTGTAAACAACTTAGCAACATGTTTACCATCGATTTAAGCTCACTGTTTGTTGGAGTAGGTGTTCAATACACGTTAACCACTAGGACTATCTATTGATTGTCAAAGTTAAAGAAAACACTGAGTATTTTCGATATAAAGAAATTTTTTAAGTCAATTTAATGAATTTGGACTTGACTCTGAGGGCAGTGAGGATTATTGAAGAGTATTAAGAAGGGACTGACATTCACACACATTAAAAAGGAGGCTCTATTTGTAGTACAATCAGTGAATTGGACTTTGCCATGAATGCAGGTAAGGAAATGGTGGAAAATATCCTGAAAAATGATGAGGGCTGCCTGAACTATGGTAGTAGCAACAAGCATTGGAATAACAAGATTTGAAAAAAAAAATAGGAAACGCTAATTATAGACTTAGCCTTGCAGCTAATTTGTGTCACATTAGTCTGGGCATTTAATCCATGTGGACTTCAGTTTACTCACTTGTGGACAGGAGTCCTTTGAATGAGGAAGCTGCTGAAGGTTTTTCAGGTGCATGGAATCTATTCAGACACAGTGAGAAGAGGAAGAAAGGGGAGGGGGAGGGGAGGGGGGAAATAGGGGAGGTGGATTTGTAGGTACAAATATAATAGAAAAGATTTGGAATAACTTTAGAAGCTTTGTGCATTTGTAACATTAGTAAGAAAGTGGGGGGTTTTTTTCAGGCAGAAATCTAAATGAAGTGCATTGTGCTCTTGTTGTTGTATGTGTCTGTGGGTTTTTTGTTTTTGGTTTTTGTTTTTGCCTCATCCCTTCACCTTTTTCACCCGGCCCTGCAACCCTCCTCCCCTCTGACAGCTGTCTGTCTGTTTTCGGAGTCTGTTTCTATTTTATTTTGTTCATTCAATTCCATATATGAATGAAATCATATGGTACTTGTCTTTGTCTGACTGGCTTAACATCCTGCTTTCTGTTGTAGCCCTCTCAATTTACTTTTAAACTCCCTTACCCAATAAACCTGTATTTATGTAGTCCCTTGAAAGAGAATTTATGACATCTTAGAACTGTCCCTTAAATTTGAATAGAGAGCATCAATCATAGTTGGGGTGTTTTGTAAGTTCGTGAAAAACATTAAGCAAGTTCCCAATAAAAACCAATTTTCCTTTAAGAGAACTCTAGGATTCATGCAAATCCCATTGACTTTAGCAGTCAGGGAAAATAGATATTTGCCATAAAGAGTAGTGACTGGAATCTATATCTCAAGCAATGCAGATAATTGTAGGGAAAGTAAGGAAACATGCTCCACTTTATTCTCTTGTGCTTTGGCAAATTGTGTTGCATCTGCCACAGGCCTGGCAAAGTAAAGTGTATCATTCTGAAAATTGCTGCTGAGCGTGGTTATTGCGCACTGCCACAGCAGAGATTCCCAGTCACTGCAGAGCTGAGCTGGCAGGGTCACTAAGTGTGAGCGCTTTCATGGCTCCTTGTCAGTCTGCTGAATAGCTGACATCAATTTCAGGAGACAGGAAAGTGCCAGACTATTTGCACTTGGCAAAGCTTCCAGAGATAATGGTTGAATGAATAAAACTTCTACTAACTTACTTGTACTTCAAGAACTCCACGATGTTTCTTGAATTGTTGAAGTAACTGGGGAGGCTAAATGTTCACTCGCTATCTATCATTCTAAAAATGTTTCAGAAAGGATCTGTATTTTATTTTAAAATATCAGTAAATGTAAATTTATCAATGGAAATTAATACAATACTAAATATCCTAGTTTGGGTAAATATGAAACAGTCTTCATTTTGCCTTTCTGAAGTCTTTCTACACAATGTAGCCAAAGAGATTTTTCTGAAACGAGAATCTTATTATGGCATGCCCTGTTTGAATATTTCATTGTCTTACCTCCTATTTCAACAACTTTAGTAGGTTAATTCATTAACTAATGTTATATAAGAAATTATACCAAACATATTTGCTTTAAACATCAAAAATTACTTTCTTTTCCTCAATTTCTGTGAGTCCATGATCAGGAGTACTTTGGATGGCTGGTTCTGGCCTGAGGTCTCCCCACTTTGTGGTGACTTGTCCCCTGACACTGGTTGTATGAAGGCTTGTCCTCACGATTCGGTGGCTCATTTATCCCAGACTGTGTGATTCAAGGAAGCAAGGCAGAACTCTTCACTGATTTTTATGAGCTAATCTCAGAATTTATCTGCTTGCCTCTGCCATATTGTATTGGTCACATGGCCGGCCAGCACCGATTCATTATGGGAAGAGTCTACCCAGGATGTAAACAATAGAAGGCAGAGATGATTGGGTACCGTCTTGGAGGCCAGCTATCATAGCTGGTGTTCATTTGTTCACTTCGGAATAAAGTCCCAGCTCTAAGACGTTGCTTATAAAACCTCGCATGATATAACCATTTTTATCTTTAATTCCATCCTGCCACTCCCTGGATCATGCTGAAGCCATAAGAAAATTCTTACCAGTTCTTCTAGTTCATTATACTGTCCTTACTTCCCTCTGAGTTTTCATATTCCTACTCATTTAATTGACTCACACCTACTCTCTTTAAAGTTAAGTTATTAGATATTACTCTTCTCTGAAAGTTTCCCTTGACTTTCCTTACCCATCATGGATTGGTGGCATGACTCTGTGCTCCATAATATCTTGCCTTTTAAAAATAATAATACCTATCGCCTATTATTTTGTATGATTACTTGTTCATATTGTCTATATATTAGTAGACTTTGAGATTTATAAAGGAAGGGGCATTTCATATTGTGTTCATCATTCTGCCTCCTTGCCTTTCCTGTGCCTAAGATGCAGAAATATTTGCTGAGCGAATGAATGATTATACAAATGAACATAATAATGATTATGCAAATGAATATATAAGGATATCTTGATCTCAGTAAGTGACATTTAATTTACTTTTGATACTCTAAGAAAACGGACATGATCTAATAGTTGAACTCACCTACTCATCGTTTTTATTTAACTTATCTCTTTTCAACATTATAAACAGAAAAGAAAACTCTAGTGCAACATGTCGAGATGAAGGTTTAGTTTTCTATAGAATAACCCTGCTAGTTTGTTGGCTCCATAAATATACACCCCATATTTTTCTTTCAATCATCAGTAATAAACTAATGAACATTATTTTGTCTTTCTAAGTTATACATCAATACTCTTATATCTGAGAATTAGTGGAAATCAATTAAGATTTTCTACCAAATTAAAAAATATATTTTTTTAAAGCTGTGAAATTACAATGTTGTGGTTAAACAGACTAAGTCAAATTGTTCATATCTTTAAATTTATTGTCACCCTTATATAATTTATAAAACTTTTGTTAGTATTGTTTTATTGTATTTTTTCCATTGCTATTTATTTCCCTTTGCTCCCCTCCCCCCTGCAATCACCACACTGTTGTCTATGTCCATGGGTCCTTTTTCCTCAATCTCTTCACCCCCTAACCACCACACTTAGCGGTTATCCTGCTCTCTATCTATGAGTCTGTCTCTATTTTGCTTGTTAGTTCAGTTGGTTCATTATATTCCACATATAAGTGAAATGATATGGTATTTGTCTTTCACTGCCTGGCTTATTTCACTTAGCATAATGTTCTCCAGGTCCATCCATGCTGCCTCAAAGGGTAAAATTTTCTTTTTTTTTTTCTCCAGTCAAGTAATAAAACAAAACTTCCATTGTGTTAATGTCCCATAGTTTTATCCACTCATCTACGGATGGACCCTCGGGCTGCTTTCATATATTAGCGATTGTAAATAATGCTGCAATGAACATAGGGGTGCTTATGTCCTTTTGAATTAGTGTTTTGGGGTTCTTTGGATAAATTCCCATAAGTGGAATCACTGGATAATAAGGCAGTTCTATTTTTAATTTTTGAGGTATAAATTCATAAGCAATAATTTTATATTTTTAATTTAGTTTTCTGTACTTAAACCTAAGATCTCTTAGGTATGTAGCACCAAAATGTAAATATATGCATATATGTATTAAGTAATAATTGACATTTGTCATAAAAGTTATAGTACAGTATTCAGAAAGGTACTTTGGGAAGTGGGTCCCATCATATGGATGTGTTGTGTTCAGGTGCTGTAGTGAGGAGCCTGAAGAACTGCTATTGTAGCCCCGGCTTGTATGGCTCAGTTGGTTGGGCATTTTCCCACAAAGCAAAAGGCTGCCGGTGCAGTTCCCTGCCAGGCACATTGCTTTTTTCTCTCCCTCCCTCTCTCCCTCCCTTCTCCTCTCTTTAAAAATAAATAAATAAATAAAACATGGTTTTTTTAAAGAAAAATTGCTACTGCAGTTTTCATTACGAAATTCATGCATGTTTATGTAAGGAAAAATTTAACAGCACACATAAAATTGAAAACCCATTTCCAGTTAACCTAGCAAAACAATTATTAGCATTTAAATATAATTCTAATCACTTTTTACATTTATATTTAGACATTTTTGCATACAATCACATTTTTGTTTTCTATTTCTCTATTTTGTTTTATTTTCTTCTGTAGACATCTAACACCAGCTGTAACGTCTAACATCATGCCTAATGCATGGTAGACTTTTAATAAATGTAATAAGTTGACTACATGAAATATATCCAGATTCCAGAGGAGTGCCTTGCACATTCCTGTAGAAGTCCAAGGATTTTCATAATTTCACGACACACCATTCTCAGCATTCTCTATTTCAATAACATTCTCAAGAGTATAACTCTACGTATGTAGACTTCAAGGTGAGAGGTGTCTCTCAGAGACGTGCAACACTGTGGCCATGTACATGTATTTAGGTGTAAAACGTGCACTTACATATAAATAATGCGCAAGCACGCAAACGGACAAATGTAGAATGCTTGGCAGCTCCGCGACCGCAGACGTAGTGCGGAAGTATCCTTACATTGCGAACCGGGTCTGCGCTACTGATGCCGTGATTGTAAAATGTGGCCAGAAACCTGGTTCTGCTGGTATCTCCCGTCCTCCACACTTCATAGGAAAAGGCTGAGAATTCATTTCAACCTGAAGCTCAGAAGGGAGGACTTTTTGGGAAAAGTCAGTCCTGTGCATGTTACCTCTTTTCCCTCTGGGTAAGGAGAAGGCCTCTTCCCCCTTCCTTCTAGGTCAAGTGAGAGTGTTTCCAAGAAAACCACTCTGAAAATTGGCTCGAGTCCCCTGGAGTGGAGGAATATCAAAACTGGTTCATGATTAACTAAAAAATTACAAATAAAATAAAATAAAAGTGTCTTAAGGCAAGAGACTAACTAGCTGCCTGTTTCCCTGATGGTAAGGCAAGGAGATCCTGTCCTAATCATGCGGGGCACTTATACTGGCAGGGGAAGCATCAGTGTCCTTGCAGATTGGATGTGGGTACCAGACAGGAGAGACTACTGTGAGAAGCCTTGACAATGTTTGGTCCAAGATGGCCTTGAAGGTTGTATAGTGACCACAGCACAAAGAGCCTGAAGGCAGAGTGCTAAGGGACATTATAAGTCACTTCCATGGGGAGGAATCACAGTCTTAGGAATAACAAATGGCAGTCACCAGTGGAGGACTCTCTGAAGAAGGCACAAGTACCAGAAAGAAGAAAAAAACCCTAGGTTTCAGACCAGCCACTACAGAGGAGGTCAGTGCACGTAATTTATCGTATTTAGCCATTCCAGTTGTTGAAGCTCTCCTCTGCTCCTCATCACTCCTCCACAGCACCTGAGGAGTGAGAGGCGGTATGCAGTACAACCTCAAGGTGGGGACAAGCCCGAACTCCCCTCCCTGGCCACTTCAGTCCAAGCTGAAAGAGAAAAGATTTAATGTGGATGACGTATCATGGTTTTTATACTAGACTAGGTTCGACTAGGCATGGTGTTTTTAATATTTAATACCATATAGTAACTTGAAAAGCAATGAAACTTGACTGAAATTTCATCCATTATAAGGAAAAATGTATTTAAAGTGGAAATTGTGAAAAAGTAGCCATGTTATTCTTGTACCTTATCCAACCTAGTTCATTCTAGTAAATGGTCACAAAAATCAATGACAACAAAGTATCACAAGTTCAATAATATAGGAAATAAAGAATGTTATGGGGGGACAGAAACAGCTGTGCTTCTTGAACTCCAGTACTAACAAGTGTCCATGACAGTAGATGTGGAGAGAGAGTGCCCTTGGATACACGGAAAGCCTTTGACGGTAGAGGTCAGGTTCTCCAAGTGGTGGGTAGAAATGCAGAAAGCAGGGGTTGAGTGGAGTCAAAAAACCCCCACAAACCTAGAAGAAAATCTATTTCTTGTACTTCAGGGTGGCTGTGGAATATTTTCAATGTGCTCAACTTTCTCTTATGGTGTCAAGAACTCACAAAAGCATCCCATAAAGGGGAAGAAAGCTCTAAAAACCTGTCAGGTTCAAAAATTGCTAAGCCATTTTGCAGTAATTCCGGTCAAGTAAGAACTTTTATGCTCTTCTTACGTTTCCACCCTCTGTTTGATCCTGGAGGGGGATAGAAACAACAGCTAGCCAGTGATAGGGAAGGGCGGTAAAAGATCTTACAGTTGAACAAAATCTGAAGCCTAGAATAATCACATGGGGTAGGTCTTTCAAAATCACTAAATTGAATTGTGTTTTTGACTTTAAAGTTACATGGAGTTTCCTATTCCCTAGTAATAGGACTAAGACATACAGTCTTATCTGTACCTATTATGTGCCAAGCGTAGTTCTAAGAGCTTTGACCTCTATCTACTCTTTAATTTCCAGAACAACCCCAGCATGTGGGAATTGATAATATTCTGCATTTTATAGGGGATAAGACTGAGGCACAGTTAAATGACTACCAAAGTTACAATTCATAAGTGATACGTACGTTTGGGATTTAAACTGGGCATTTCGGTTCCAGAGCACATGATCCTAACCACCACTTTATGTACTAAAAGTAGAGATAAGTATCATGGATCTGCTCTGGTTTTCATCAAGTACCAGATATAGGGAATCCACCCTCCATTAGGCACATTTGAGTATGGAGGGAAACAATAACAAAGTTACTTCTATCTCAGTCCCCCTTATCCACAGCTTCAATTTTTACAGTTTCAGTACCCACGGTCAACTGCGGTCAGAAAATGTTAAATGGAGAATTCCATAAATATACAGTTCCATAAATATACATGTTTTAACGTGTGCACCTTCCTGAATAGAGTAGTGAAATCTTGCGCCCTCCCGCGTTATCCACCCGGGATGTGAATCATCCCTTTGTCCAGTATCTCCACGCTGAACAAACTACCTGCCTGCTAGTCACTCAGCGGCTGTCTGTTATCAGATGGACTGTCACAGTACACAGCACTCGTGTCCACGTAATCTTTATTTTACCCAATAACGTCTTCCTCATCCCACTTCATCTCATCACAGAGGCATGTCTTCATCTCGCACCGTCACAGGAAGGGTGAGTCCTGTACAATAAGATCTTTTGAGAGAGAGAGAGAGAGACAGACAGACAGACAGAGAGACAGAGAAGAGAGAGAGAGAGCATATTCACATTACTTTTAGTACACTACAGTGCTATAATTTTTCTGCTTCATTATTAGGCATTGTGAATCTCTTGCTGTGCCTAATGTATAAATTACACTTTATCACAGATATGTATGTGTAGGAAAAAGCAATATGTAGAGTTCAGTCTTGGAAAGTGTCCCTGATAAGGAAGAGGGGCTATCGCGCAACTTCAATCCCTTGTCCGATGTACTGATTGCTTACATGTGCTTCAGCTTAATACCTCCGCTACCTTGACTGTGAGGCACCTCTGCCTTCCTTATGGCGTGTAGAGGGGATTGCCTGAAAGTGTCCTTGGGAAGGAGATTGACACAGTTCCCGGCACACAGAAGTTCTCAGTTAACACCACCTATCTTTGACCCTTTCATTTTCTTGTCCTGCACCTGAGTGCCGGACACGGCTCCTTGACGTCACTAAGGACACACGGTTGCTCTCAGAAGAAAATGAAGTTTCGTGAAGACAGCTCATTGCTCTGGTGTAAATAGTGAAAGTCCTTTTGACCTTGTTACCTTCTGACAAAACAACTCTGTTTTAGCATGATTCAAGTACAGAGGGTACTGGGATGTCATCCACTCCACATACGTAATCGATGAGACAGTTTGGTAGGAGGGAA
The DNA here is from genome assembly GCF_022682495.2 of Desmodus rotundus. Taxonomy (NCBI): domain Eukaryota; kingdom Metazoa; phylum Chordata; class Mammalia; order Chiroptera; family Phyllostomidae; genus Desmodus; species Desmodus rotundus. Next base: position 190,933,157 of record NC_071388.1, read on the forward strand.
AATAATTGCAGACCAGCTACAAAGGGCCATGTTTTGTCAAGCAGGAGGTGATAAAGCCCTGCCAAGGGTTAAAATTTCCCTCGTCTATCTGTTTAGGCCTCTGACAAAGCTGTCACACTCTGGGATGTTTTGATTTTTTATTTTCTGTATTCCACATACGTTCTCTGATTTGATTCTCTTTCCTTTATATTTAAATGTACAGTAAATCTGCTGAAGCCAAATCAACTATTTTAGTTCTGTTTCATTTTCTGTCAAATGCATTACATTTTGGGGACATACTTATTATTGACAAAACTTTTATTTTTTTCTAATTATATAAAGACATAAGATGCAATAAAATATTCACTTTATCGCAGATCTGCTATGTATGTCAACATGGTGGCAAAGATAAAGTGATTTATAATTTTATATGTAGCGGCTGCATGTCATGGCTTGAAATGTTAATTAGCCAAATGTTAAATTTAGCATTTAATTTAGTTAATTAAATGTTAATATACAACATAATTTGGGGTATCAGTGAATACTATACAGAAGTGTAGCCTGTAACCAAGTCAAACAGGTCTAAGTTGAAATGTGTTTACATCTAAAAGCAAATGCAAGTGCTGGATTCAAGGAAAAATTGTGAGGAGGAAGAGAGTGACAAAGATGTTTTCTTTAACCAAGTGGGGAATAAGAATCTGCCCAACGCGGAAGTTGATATCTTAAATTGCTATTGTTTTGGCATTATTTATAATAATTTACCAACTGGCTTTTGAGGGTAATCAGATTATCTTTTGTTTATAATGCTTTTGAGGGCAATTTAATGTCTTGTCTTTAATCTATCATTTCTAATTATCTTCAACATTAACTCTGTACAAGTTAAATCACATTTTGCTACACTTTAGGGATCCTGGGATTGTCTCGTCACTACTTTGTCATCAGTTTAATTCTAAAAGTTCTATTTACAATCTGTAGAACCTGGAGTGGCAAACACAGCCAGAATCAAAAATATATCGGCAGGTGAAAATACTGAAGGAACGTTCTTTGATCTCAGTGGCACAAAGAGAAATGTAGTCATACAGCCCTGACTTCCACCGCCTTCATATTCTAAGCCTTTGAAGTTTTTCTTTCCTTGGCTGTACATCCTTTGGCTCATAGTTTGAGCTTTATTTTTTTATTGGTAGTGTTAATCAATATGCCTGGAGTTGAAAGGACAGGGGCATTATTTAATTAATGTAGAGCAATAAAGGTAAATAAGTGTTCAATTGTTTCTATTAGGCTGAATGCAAAGGCCATGCAGAGCTCCATCTGTTCTACCCACTGTCCACGCGCTCCCACTGTACAGAGAAGCATTTTCGGAACTTCCATGTGCATAACAACCACCTGACAATCTTCCGAATAGGCAGAATCTGACACCGTAGGTCTGGGGAGACCTTCAGTTCTGCACTTCTGACACGATTCCAGGTGGTGCTCTGCGGACCACACTTTGAGCTGTAAAGATAAATAAGACAAAGGGATGGGAAGGATATCCTAAATATTTTACTTTAATGCTTTCACTGTGTTAGACGTATAACATCCATTCTTTGCTATTAACACCCAAAATAGCTCCAGAAAGTAATATTATTCCTAAAATGTGGGAAAATAAACAGACTGACACAGCCACAGCAAATCAGAGTAACAAACTTCTCTCCACTCAATAAGCACCATATGCACTGTGAAATTACCTACCTTCTGAGGGTCTTAGTTTCCATTTTGTAAAAAGTAGAAGATCTACCTCCCAGGGAGGTTAGAAGGGTTTGAGATGTAGGTAAAAACATCTACACAGGGCCTGACCCAAGTAATCTCATAGCAAGTTATCTGTTGTTGTTATTATAACTCCAATTTTAAAGTATAATTTGCCAATCAACCAAGAAGGAAACGGAAGTGCTGATATTTAGTATTGGCCATTAAGAGAAGATATAATTTGAATTATTGATGTAATTGACAGATTTGTACTTCCATTGACCTAATTGGTTAAGGTACTTAATCATATAAGTATGATTTAAATAATTAATCTTGGTAATAACCATTCACTGCAAATTATGAATGTACTGAACTTCTTGTAGTTTTCATTAGTCAGCACGGAGGCATACCGCGTGTGTGTTTTTTTCTCAGCATGGAAAAGAAGAAGTCAAGTAGTGAACCCTAGTATGCCAATCATTTAGTAATTTCAACATTGCTAATTAGCATCATGTTGAAGTGTTAAGATTATCAGGGCATAATGCATTCATTTATGCTAATGACTACTTATTTTATCTTCTACAAGAATCACACATTTCCCCTAGAAGGAAAAAGAATTAAAGAACCAACTGGAAGTTTTTAATCAAATGTTTATGCATTTAAATGTGTGATTAAATTATAACCACATCAAAATCTTTTATTTTCAAGGAAATAATACAATAAAATGAAAAGGCACATTATTATATAAAAGGAAATGGTTTTATTTTTAAACGTAATTGATATTTCAGTAACTGAAAGGGGCATAACTATTAGAAATAGTATAGGAAATGTCCTTCGCCTTCAAGGAGAAAAAGATGTTACACACAAATAATTAGAGACAAGCTATAGTCTAAATGCTGTGAAAGTAGCTATATACAAAGTAAGAACTAAAAAACAGGGTAAGGTGAGTAATTATAGATGTGATGAGTGAGATGTGCTTAAGTGTGAATAACAGACAGATGGATGGTGGAGAGAAATGAAAAACTACAACCTAAGAGGTAGCATCTCCTCTTTTTTTTTTGGAAAAGCAGGGGAATAAAGATCAGAAAACCCGAATTTAAAGTTGGTACTAGTTTGAGCAAGTGACTACATTTCTTGAACTATGTTCTCTCATTTGTGAGAGATTTACTAAACATATTTCCCTAACTATAGTTCTTGAATTCTAAAATTCTATGCCTAGCTATCCAGGACTAGAAAGAGAAGGGAGTGTGCAGGCCATGTATGTTAGGAGCTAGTAAGAAATGAGATTTTGCATAGAGCAAGGGCCTACCTATGGCAGCCTTCACCACTTAGTACTGGAGTCACTACCAGCTGCTGAGATAGCATGTGAGAAGACCTCTCAAAAAGGTCACGATTAAGATGTAATTTCGAACAAGGGAGCCCATGAATATCAAAAGACAAGGAGGGAATTCAAATACAAGGCAATACTGAAAGAGCTATGTGAGTAACATGCAGGCTGACTCAGACAGTCAGGTCAAAATCATGTGTCATGAACATTCAAACAGTTGAACTGGGCTCTCAGTGTACAGGAGTCAGAAATTTACAGGAAAAATTAGATGTCTAGAGTTCAGTCCAAGAAACTCAACACAAGTTAGTACTAATGAGGAAGGGAGCATAAACTAAGGGCTTAAGTTAAACAATGGGGTTGAGAAATGTGGGAATCCAGGCATCAGACCAATGACCAAGGTGCTGAAGCAGTGTTAATCTACTAAAAAACTGGTGACAGGACCAGCAGTAAAACTAACCTCAATTTGGACTAAATTCTTCTGCCTTAGCATACCTTCTTTTTTTAATTATATTTTATTGATTATGATATTACAGTTGTCCCAAGTTTTCCCCTTCCACTCAGCACCACCCACTCTCTGAGGCAATCCCCACATCTTTGTTTGCCCATGGGTCACGAATATAAGTTCTTTGGTTTCTCCATTTCCTATACTGTACATCCCCATAACTATTCTGTAACTGACAATTTGTGCTTCAGCTTCTCAGCTTCTCCCCTCATCTCCGCTCCCACCTGGTTGCCATCAAACCATTCTCCATACCTGTGATTCTGTTTCTATTCTGCTTCTTTGTTTAGTTTGTTTTTTAGCTTCAATTGTTGATAAGTATACATTTGTTGCTATTTTATTGTTCATAGTTTTGATTTTTTTTAAAAAATATGTCCCTGTAATATTTCATGATGATGAACTCCTTTTGCTTTTTCTTGTCTGGGAAGCTCTTTTTCTGCCCTTTGATTCCAAATGATAGCTTTGCTGGATAGAGTAATCCTGGTTGTTGGTTCTCACTTTTCATAACTTTAATATTCCTTGCCAAGCCCTTCTAGCCAGCAAGCTTTATTTTAAGAAATCACCTGAAAGTTTTATGGGAATGCCCTTCTAGGTAACTACCTGTTTTTCTCTTGCTGCTTTTAAGGTTCTCTCTTTATTTTTAATGGCATTCAATTATGATGTGTCTTGAAGTTGGTCTCTTTGTGTCCATCTTGTCTGGGATTCTCTGTTTCCTGGGCTTGCATGCCTATTTCCTTCACCAAATTAGAGAAGGTTTTTTCATTATTTTTTTCAAACAGATTTCCTATTTCTTGCCCTTTCTCTTCTCCTCTGGCATCCCTATGATGTAAATGTTGGTATACTTGACGTTGTCCCAGAGTCTCCTTATACAATCCTCATTTCTTTGGGCTCTTTTTTCTTCTTGCTGTTCTGGTTGGTGGTTTTTTGCTTCCTTATGTTCCAAATCACTGATTTGATTCTTGGCTTCATCCACTCTACTGTTGATTTCCTATAATTGGTTCTTTATTTCAATTAGAGTATCCTTCATTTCTGACTGGATCTTTTTTATTCTGCTGAGGTACTCACTAAGTTCCTTGAGCATCCTTATAACCAGTGCTTTGAACTCCAGATCTGAAAGATTGCTTATCTCCATTTAGTGTAGTTCTTTTTCTGGAGTTTTGTTCTCTTCTTTCATTTGGGCCATATTTCTTTTTCCCTTATTATCGCAGCCTTCTTGTTTTTGTTTCTATGTATCAGGTAGAGCTTCTATGACTCCTTATCTTGGTAGCATGGCCTAATGTAGTAAGTGTCCTGTGAGGTCCAGTAGCACTGTCTCTCCTATCACCCAGTCTGGGTACTTGAGGTGCACTGTCCCTGTGGGCTAACTACATCCTCCTCTTGTAGTTGAGCCTTGATTGCTATTGGCAGATCAATGGGAGGGATTTACCCAGGCCTATCAGCTGCAAGGATTGGCTCTGACCACTGACCACCAACCTCCACCCTCCATGGAAAATCAGCTCTTCAGGGGCCCACTCCGCAGACAAGGGCCTACATCAGCAGGGCTCTGGTATCCCCTTGTGTTCTGTCTGAGGCCACTTGGCGTAAGCTATAAAGCAAAAAGTAGCTGGATGCTTCTTGTGCTGGGCTTGGAGGTGCTCTAGTGAGGCCAGGCTGTGAACCAAGGCCAGCTGCTATTCGTGCCTTTCCTGAGGCCACTTAGCAAGGTATGGGGGGCGGGAGGCTCACTGAAGCCAGCTGCTGCTTGTTTGAGAAGACTTAGATCAGAAGCACATGCCAAGGCAAGTCATTTGTTTGTAAAAACCACTGTTAATCACTTGGGAGAGCTGCTTGGGTGGGGCAGAGTCTCAGGGAATCACCAGGGCAGGGTAAACAGTATGAGCCAAGTTGATGGAGTCTCAGGTATAGTGTCCACTGTGCTCTGTGGCTCTGTGTGTATGTGTGTGGGGGGCGGTGCGGGGAGTGGAGCTCAGAAGAGGAGCAATGGCCTCTGCCAGAAGTTCTGTCTTGGAGGAAGCTGTCCTCCAGCTCTTGCCCTGATGCCAGACACTTCAGTTCCTCCCTGTGTACCAGTGGTGCCTTTCAAGCTGCTGCCCCAGTGCTGGAGCTCAGCAGGAGTGAGTCTGGTAAGTCCAAATGTTGTCCTGTTAACAGGAACTGCCTAGAAACCCAGCATTTTCTTCCACTGACTCAATCTCCACTAGTTTTTACAGCCAGAAGCCCCTGGGACCTATATTCCTGGTACTAGAAACCTGGACTGGGGGGCCTGGTGTGGGGCTGGGACCCCTCACTCCTGAGATATCCCTCTTGATTTTTATGTGCTGCACTTGGGTGTGGGACCAGCCCATTCAGTGCCTTCGAGTCTCCTACCAGTCTGAATGGATGTGGTTTCTTCTTTAATTCCATGGTTGCAGGACCTTCATTCAACTCAGTTTCTGCCAGTTCTGAGTGATGGTTGTTCTATATTTTAGTTGAAATTTTGATGTTGTTGTGTGAGGATGTGAGCTGTGTTTACCTAGGCCACAATCTTGGAGATCTCTTATGTCATTCTTTATTAACTTCAATTTGGAGAAATTTCACACTATGGTAGTAGCATCCAAGCTTCCATAACTAGTAGATTATGACACTAAGATTTAAACCTCTATCTGCAGTCTGGTTCCAGGGTACCAGCAGTTAAAAATGAGCAGAGCAAGGGCAATGGGCCAGGTATAGAAGGTCATCAGGGTGGAAAGCCCCACGCACCTAGCAATGAGCAAAAATGGGGAAACAAGCACCTCACCCCTTGTGTAACCTTTCCTCCCCTAACAAATCCACTCAGGGTGCCTTCTGTAAGCTTTTCTCAGGTCTTGAACTTGGTGTGGGGAGTTTTCAAATTAACCAATATAGCCAACTCTTTTGGGAAGGTGTCAGTCACCATTTGATGAGATTTTCAAAAGACTAAATTCTTGGTCTTTTCACTTTTTCTTATTTTATGGACTAAAAGTGACTTACCTGATTGGTAAGTTGAGCTCCTTTCTTGCCTTTCATTTTATAATCAGATAAGCTTTCTGGACTCCTCTCCCTCATCCAGCAAGGATCCTGCCTCTGTGGGATGGATGGCCTATGGCTGTCCAGCTTAGCCATTCAGTGAGATTTAGATACAGACTCCAAGGTAAGGTTCCAGGAAGTCCTGTTTCTGCATATCAAAGTCATGTTCTACAACCCAGGCTTCTTTTTCTATCATATTCTTCTGTCCATATCTCATTTGCTTCAAAAATCTGAGGGAAATGGGTGTGATTATTGCACCTGAACTAGCACAAAGAATCAGATTGTCAAATTAGATGCATAAAATCAGACAGCTACCTAGTGTCAAATTTTACCAATCATTTCAAGGGTATAAGCAACAACATAGACAAAAAAGGGAGAAGTCTAGGACCTTCTATGTGACTCCTTAGGTCTTTCTTTGCTTTATCAGATACCCATTCCAACCAGTAACAGATGAGGTTTGTGGACAGGTTTGCAAATCACCTCATCTAGCAGACAGTTTTAGGTTATGAATCATCTGTATTTTATAGCCAGATTGTTATAGGGCTTCTGTACATGTTAAAGGGATCTGTGCTTCAAAAATCCAAGACTTTTGGTTTGTCTACTATAAACAAACCAAACCAGGGTCATCCTGCTAAAATAATTCTATAGATAAGAACTGTGCTTAAGTCATCAGTTTATTTGCCAGGAAGTACTTTATTAGCATGTTTACTAGAAGGAAAATCCAGGTCTCATCCCTAGGCATGCCTTCTAATTTTAATTAATTAATTAATTTATTTTAGCGAGAGAGAAAGAAGAAGGGAGAAAGTGAGAGAGAAACATCAGTCTGTTGTTCTACTTATTTATGCATCCATTGGTTGCTTCTTATATGCTCTGACCAGGGATCAAACCCACAGCATTGGCATATTGGGGTGATGCTCTAACTGATTGAGCTACCCAGTGGGGGCTGGGTTGTACGTGACTCTTAATAATCAAGGAGAGAGTGAGAGATAGATGAATGAAAGGAAGGAAGGAAGGGAGGAAAGAAGGAAGGGAGGAAGGAAGGAAGGAAAAGAAAGACAAGCCACTACTTCAATACCTTCTTCCACAAAACCACTAAATTACTCAGATTGAGATAAAGAATATAGGAGGGGAGATAGATATAGTGCACTTCTGGCATTAAGCCCAACGACTATTTTTGCTTGTTATTAGCAGAAGTATTATTTTTAAAAAAACAAAAACAAAAACTTCTTGTCAGGGGTAGGACTGCCTAGCCAGACATTGTACAAGAGCTTAGCAGTGAGTACATGGAGGTAGATTGACCTGGCAGGAAATGCGAGATGGTGAGTTTGAGCATTACAATAATAACAATACCAATGGGGAGGAAGGAGTGAAACCCAAAGGTTTTTCAAGAAAGAAATGGCAGAAACTGGTAACTTTAACATTAAGGATAGAATAACATAAGAGCAAAAGGTTTACATACAACTTCCAGTGAAGGAGGTAAAACTGAAAGTGGTAAAATTAAAATAAAGGACAATTTGCAGAACAGTTCAAAGTCATGAAAGAAAAAGTAAATCTGAATATAATTGATGAGTGAGAACATATGGCAGTCATTTAAAAGGAAGTAAGCCAGACATATTGGAAAAAAGCAAGAGTAGGGAATATGTGAGAATTTGGGAATTAGAAAAATCTAATAGTTGATATATTCAGTTAGCAAATATATATTGAATATAATACTGGGTTATTTCTAGATATGGGGAATGTAGATGTAAATAAAAGAATTATAAAACAAACAAAAACAAACACAAATCCCTGCCCTTCATTATTTAATTCCTGTTGCCTCTCCGGTCTAATCTCCTACCACCCTCAGACTCTGACCGAAGTGGCGCAACCACGTTCTGAATTTATCTTAGAGTGCACCTCCGTCCTCCTCCCGCACCAAGAGAAATCATGGCAAGTGACATCTCTCCTTGAATGCTTTCATGCTCTATAGCACGTAGGTCAGAGCTCTGCCCATATTCCCTGTCTCACCCGACCAGTGCATACCAGTCTGATTGCCACTGCCAGCGTAATGGACAAAGAAATCCCCAGGGCCTTCTCTTCATGGGGGAAGTTCATTTTTCCTGCCCCTGTGGCAGTGAAGAAGTGATGGGGCATTAAGGCCTGCTGGGAGAAATGCTTAATCAGTGCTGGCAGTAGTCAGTGTATAAATACTCCACTCCGCTTACCCTTGACGTTAGATATCTCTGAGGAATGTCTCCTATCCTAAAGAAGTTCCCCAGCAGGGTTTAGGATCCAGCCCCCACAGTGGTATATGGCTTACTAAGTATCCTTCATTAGCCACCTTTTCTTTCTTAGTTAGAATTATTATAGGCAAGGCTAACTGTATACACCCTTTCCTATCCCTTATTGAATGTGTTTAGCTGTGGGACTAGAGTTAAAAGTTGCCCATTTTTGCTTTGAAAAGAAAAAGCTAAGAATTGAAGCTGCTAAAAAGCTATGGCCATCAATTATTGGGCAATATGCAAATAGGCTGAGAAATCTTGGCAGTTTCTACTAGAGATATGGCCCTGTAGGCACATCACTACCCTGGTTACTAATTGGCATTTGGCTTTCACTTTGAAAATTTCAGGGCTAGAGCAGCAACGGCAGCGATGTCAAGGGGGTCAAGCAGACATGGTACGACGCGGCTCATGTCAAGATGAGTAGTGAAACTCCTTGCTTCCTCTAGTGCGATCACACTCATCTGGGTTGTGTGAAGACATCAAATGCTGCTGGAGGAGCGAGGAGTCTGACAGGGGTAGAGCTTCTTACGGGGAAATTAGGTGTGTGAGTGTCACAGGCAAATGTCAGGTTGTTTTGTTCTGATCCACTCCTTTTAATTTAAAGGTTCTCAAAAGGTGGTTAACAATGTATACACGCTCTAGACATTTTGTTCTGCAAGTTTAATTTTGAGCATATAATCAAGATAGAGTTTTATCTCTGGAATAGCTTATGGGCATTTTTATGCATTCCATCTTGCTATGAATGATAGTCTTTATGGTTGTTTTGGTGTGACTTTAACATTATCAAATCACGATCTAAACTTTTCAGGACATAACAAACATACACTAAAATTGAAAATAAATTTGCTTGCCTGATATGCCTAGAGGAAATACGTTATTAGATTTTATACTGTGTAGAAATATCCGTTTTCTAGCCAATTTTATTCACTGACTCATTCAGTCAGTCATTTACACTGGGCACTAGAAATTGAGCAGTGACTGAAATATACAGTAGAAAAACACCTGCCTTCACAGAGAATAATTCTAGAGGAGAAATTGGCAGTTAAAACGATGTTAAAGAAAATAATATACATGGTGATAAGTGCAATGGAAAAAATATATATAAATCAAGGGAATATAATGGGACATGGTAAGGTAGGTTTGGGGAGGACTTGAATAGCATTTTAAAGAAGGTGGTCAGGGAAACACTCACTGAGAAGGTGATTGAGCAAAAGCAGGAAGCAGTGAGAGTGAGTCAAGCCAATATTTGCTGCAAGATCATATCTAGCAGATGTACTGAGAAGCAGTATATACAGTATTGTTTTCAATAGCCAGAACTCGATCACATGGCTGAGCCCAACAGCAACGGAGGCAAGGAAATGGTGTCTAAATCTGTGTGTGGGCGGGTGGGGAGGGGGAAAAGTGATTTTTTGAGAACAAATTATAGTCTCTGCCAAAGGGAACAAAGGAGAAACAAAGACATGAGTTAGGAAGTTGTTGCTTTTGACTAGTAGAGAGATGATGATCGCCGAACCGCAGTGGTGGCAATGCATGTAGTGAGGATGGTGCACCAAAGAATATCCCCAGCTCTTCTTCTTTCTCTTGGCAGAGGGGAGTCAACACTAATAGATACCATATGAAATTAACATCCATCCCCTTCCCCAAACTGGGTGCTTGAGACTTTTCCTTTAGCTGAGCCACTAACAAAACATAGGTAGGATAAAGATAAATTGTAGAAATTAAATAGTTTCCTTCAAAAAATAAATGGAAACTAATATAAAATAGTATAAAATATGCACATTTTTTTGAAAAAATAGTAATCATATGCTTGCAATATAAATCTTTAACTTTAGAGATTGTATAGTATCATAAATTTTCAGGGTTACAAGGGATCTTAAAGGTCAATTTCTTTTCTAAATTTAAACCATTGGTTTTATCCAAGTTGTAAGGAAGGGTTTATTTTATTTTTAAATAATCATTGTTACTACATAGAAGAATCATTCTTCTTTTCCACTCTTGCACTTTGAGGATTTAGACATGCCTTTATAATGTGAATATGCATTTCTTCAGTTTTCAATGTCACTATGAGCCAGACAATGTGCTATTGATTTGTTCAAGTACTTTTAAATCTCTGGAAAAGTAGCCTTTAATCCAATAAATTCTATGGTGATTAAATTAGATCAGATAAAGTGATTGACTTGTGTAACATATGATGTTAAAATTGTGAATCTCCATACTCTATTTCAGCACGTCTTAACCTTTTTTTTCATTATTCTCCCAGGTCACACCTCTCAAGGTATTTTTTCCTTATCGCTACATGTCCCATGATGTTTATTACTACTACAGGGTATACTCTGTACCTCCCTATGCATTGCAGTGCTTGGGAGATCAAAAACCATTGTGATATCTAAGAGTTTTGCTGCCTCCCCACGACCCCATTTTTATCTCCTATCCTAGGAGATCATGCGCTGTTGATCTAGTTGAGGGTGCATCCGTGCCCTCTTTGACTAATTGTAACAGTTTTCTGATCAAGCACCGAACAACATGTGTGAGTGCGGAATCCAGAGTCGGGATGTTTGGGTCAGTATCCTAGCTCAGTGATTTGGCAGATGTGTGATCATGAAAGATTAACTCAATATTCCTGTTTTCTCAATTTAAAACAAAATTAATAGCACCTAAAATTTGTTAAAGTAACACTGACTGCTGTAACAAAACCTCTGAATGCATGATGTTTCAAATGTGAAAGAGTGTATTTCTCACTAAAGTGAATCCCAAAAGGAGTTTTTCCTGGGTGTCAGGTTAGCTTTGTGCCAGGTATTGACTCCTTCCATAATGGCCCCACGAACTTTAAGCCCAGACATAGCTTTCAAGATTACATTGAGGTTGATCTCCAGCTATTCATTAAGACAAGATAATTTAGAATTGCCCCCAAAGTCTTTATGGGCCAGTGTGGAAATGGTACCTGTTACTTCTGTCCACATTCTGTGGGTGAGAAATCGGTCTTATAACCACACCTAACTGCAACGGAGTGGGCGATATGCCCCGCCTCTGTTTTCAAGGAAGAGACGAAGTTGATTAACGCTTTGCCACGGCAGCTATTTTACAGCATTGTGGGAATTGTTAAGCTATTTGAATGATATACAATTTTTTAGAAGAGTCTAACACTGCAACTAGATTTTTATAGGAATGTTTTAAGGGTGGGGTACAGAAAATAAGTTTAAATGCTATCTTATGCAGATGAAGGAATTGAAACTTATAGAAATTAAGTAACTTGCTCAGTGTTACTAAAGTGGAATTGGAATGATGGTCAATCAAAATGTAAAATCTATTTTTTTTACCTCATTACACTGTGCTTTCTTCAGTAAATTTAATGTCACTTTTGTTTTCTAAAAGACACTCATTCTTTTATTTTCACTGGCAAATCAAGGATTACTCAATAAAGTGACATAGTTAGACCATTTTCTGAAGTGCTTTGGATTATTATAAAGATAATGCTATGACTCTAATTCTTGAGTTTGTAATTGCTGTGGGTAGAGTTTTTAATAATATGACAGTTATAGAATTTTTCAGAGAGATGATAAATAAAAATTAGTCATTTTTTAAAACGGAGATCTTAATACCAAAATGAGAAATAAATTTCTCTGAGAATATAGAAAATACTCTAAGTGAATAAACAGATCTTTAAAAATTCTTTGATCTTTTTAATAGCTGGAACTATATAGAACTCTATAAAAATAGCCAACATTTTATCACTTTCCAATTTATTGCTGTCATCGAGATGATGTCTTTGTATACATTTGTTTTTATTCATTATTTGTCTATAGACATTCTCTGAGGTGTAACAACAATTTCATAGCTGGTGACTTTTTAGAAAGACTATTACATAATAAAACTTAAAAAACACATGAAAGTACCAAAAAATTCTGTACCTCTGCCCCTAACACTAATCTATTCATGTTCGCTTTTTCTTCTACTAGTTTTCCTCATGTATGTTTTTCGTGCCAGTGATTATAGTATACTTGCCAGTTTATAGTCTTTGCTGTTTCCTAATACAATTTTGTATTTCTGTGGAGTCTTTAAAATGGTCATTTTAAAAATAATGATTTTGTTTAATAATAGCTTTATATTTTTTAAAGATTATTTATTTACTTTTTAAAGAGAGGAGAAGGGAGGGAAAAAGAGGAGAGAAATATCAATGTGTGGTTGCCTCTTGCACGCCCCTAACTGGGGACCTGGCCCACAACCCAGGCATGTGCCCTGACTGGGAATCAAACCAGCAACCCTTTGGTTCACAGGCCAGTGCTCAATACACTGAGCCACACCAGCCAGGGCTTGTTTAAGAACTTTTTAAAAATATCACATTATTTAATTTTTGAAATTAATTTTTATTATATTTCTTCCATTATCATTTATCCCCCTTGTACTTCCCTCCTTCCCTCAATCACCACACTGTTGTCCATCTCTGAGTCCTTTCTCCTTCTTGCTCCATCCCCGCACCCCCTAATCACTACACCCCCAGAGCTGTCATCTGCTCTCTATCTATGAGTCTGTCTCTATTTTTCTGTTCATTCAGTTGGTTCATTAGATTCCACATAGGAGTGAAATCATACGGTATTTGTCTTTCCCTGACTGGCCTATTTCACTCAGCTTAGTGCTCTCTAGGTCCATCCATGCTTTTGCAAAGGGTAAAATTATCTTCTTTATTACAGTTGAGTAATATTCCATTGTGTAAATGTCCCATAGTTGTTTTACCAACTCATCTACTGATCGACACTTGGGCTGCTTCCATAGCTTGGTGACTGTAAGCAATGCTGCAATTAACATAGGGGTGCTTATGTTCTCTCAAGTTAGTGTTTTGGGTTTCTTCAGTTAAATTCCCAGAATTGGAATTGCTGGGTCAAAAGGCGGGTCCATTTTTAATTTTTGGAGGTATCTCCATACTGCTTTCCACAGGGCTGTACCAGTCTTCATTCCCACAAACAGTACAAAAGGGTTCCCCTTTCTCCACATCCTGGCCGGGACTTGTTTGTTGATTTATCGATGACAGCCATTCTGACAGGTGTGAGGTGATAGCTCACTGTGATTTTTTTTTTTTTTTTTTTTTTTTTGGCCATCTGTATGTCCACCTTGGAGAAGTGTCTATTTAGGTTCTTTGCCCATTTTTGAGTTTGATTGTTTGTTTTTTTGGTGTTTCAACATTTTTATCAGAACATTCTCTTATGCTGTTGTATCATTGGTCACATTTAACCAATGTCATTTTTTTCTTCTCATTACTAATTCTCATATGTAGACTTTCTTTTTAGCATTACTAGTAAACATAGGTTGAGAAGTTACTTTTTCTTTGCATTAGCATGAAATTTTGGCTTAATTCCAGCTCTATTCCTCCTCGGATTTCTTCCTATCTTTTTAAAATTTTAATTTCTGCTTCTGTCTCTTTCTAGCTACAGTTTTCACTCATTCACTTTCTTGAGTGATCTTCATTGTAGTTTTAAGTAAGTCTGTTCTCTTTCTAGAAATCCTCCATCAACTTTAGCATTCTAATGAAATCCTGTTTTTATCCATATAGTACAAGATCATCTGGATTGCACTATTTATGATTTCTTTGCTTATAAATTGATTATATTCCAGAATTCCAGAATTCAATATTTTGTGGAGCTCTATAGGTATAATGTGCTGGATTACTGATAAAAGTCATCCAGAAGATAAATGATGAATAATGATAACTGATACAACTATAAAAGATTTTTCACATTCCTTCAAATACAATGCATATAGAGACAAAATTAATTCACTTTACATTTAATTATATTTAAAACAGTGTTGGAATTAATATTCTTGGGATGAGAAAATCTAATTTTAGGAATTACCACTATAGAGTTTTAAAAATTAAAAGCATGGGACATATATCAGAAGTTTAGTTCTTATTTCAACATAAAGATCTTGTAAAACATTGATCTTAAAGCTTTCAAAGTTTTATCATTACTTTCTGATATTGGTTTACTATTATTGTTGTTATTATTAGTTTGACACAGTTAAAAATTTACTCTATGAAAAATATGATAGTTATAATGCCATTCACCAATTATATCCAAGTCTTCATTTTCTGGGCACATGAGAGGATTATGCTTTTGTCCTTCTTGTTGCTGTGTTAGAGCTATACGATTGAGTTAACCAGTACATTTTGGACAGAAGTCGCATATGCCACTTCCAGGCAGATTTCACTGGCAGTGAAAGACTGGAATTCATTTTCTCCCTGATACCACACCTAGCCATTCTGACAGAGAGCAACTGCTCACTCAACAACGTTGGTCTCAGTGCACATATAGGACGAGCGAGAAGTAAACCGTTTCTATTTAAATCAACACTGTGATTTTGGGATTGTTTGTTATTGCAGCATAACCAATCATATTCTGTTCATTACAGGAAATTCAGTTTTTGCTTGATTTGACTATATACCATTTGCTGATCTAATTAGTCCTAGCTGGAATTTATGCCAAATGATAAATGAAGAATTCTGATTTCAAATTATTTTTTTTCAGTTGTAATCTCAGTGGGAAAAGGTGGTTTGGTTAATTTGCCCCTATGATTGATTCTCTGACAAGTTAATTTTATAGCTTCTTATTTTGTAATGTAGATTACATTGCTTTCATACATTTCAGAATTAATATGTGTCTTCTGCATAGCAATATTTCATTTGCAGAATAAATGTTGGTTGGATAAATTAATGACTGCACACCTGTTACTTTTATTTTTTAGTTTATTTGTGTAGATATCCACACATTTATCAGGAATTCTCTATAAACAATTCTCTAATTGATTCCTGTATGAGAATATCCCTGGCATGTATTATTTTAGGGAGGATATGCTGACATAATATTTATAGGAAAACTTGTTTTGACACCGTGTTGCAGCGTGTACTCATTTGATATATCTACATATTCCTTAAAACATTAAATATAATTGGAATATATACTAGTATATTTTTATTTCAAACCCATTGGGAGGAACTTTCTTAAAAAAAAGATTTTATTTATTTATTTTTAGAGAGAAGGGAAAGGAGAGAGAAAGAGGGCAAGAAACATCAATGTGTGGCTGCCTCTCAGGCACCCTTCAATGGGGACCTGGCCTGCAACCCAGGCATGTGCCCTGACTAAGAATCAAACTGGCGACTCTTTGGTTCACAGGCTGGCACTCAATCCACTGAGCCACACCAGCCAGGGCTGGAAGATCATAGTAATCTTTCACATTACTATGAATTCTTTTGGAGGGTCAAGATTAATTTTATCCTTATTAAGAATTAAGATTTTTTAAAATACTTAGAGTAAAAAATCAGCATCATATTTATACCAGAATTAAACTTATGATTGCATTGAATGTAATATATTGTTGAACCAGAGTTGTTGCTCTAATATAATTTATCATTACAAAATATTTCCAATAATTTTTACTGAATAAGGGTTCAGAGTGGTAAAATAATACAATCTTTATTTTGAGATTTAAACACTCGATTCCGGGAACATAAAACCTAAGGTAGAGGCCATATTAGTTGAGTGAAGGTTCTGTAACAAAGAACCTATAAACAGAGATTAATATCTTGTGAAGTTTGAAGACTCTGTCCTGGAAAAAAATAAGTGAAAGAAATAGCCTCTGCCAAAAAGAGGCAAGTCAGGGCTGTACCTGTGGATAGGGCCAAGTTTCTTTCAAGAAGTTCATGTTAAGTCTTTTGGAAAAGTTGGTGTAAGAATAAGGCTTCAGTATATGTGTCCTTCTCATCATACTGGCTGAAATGATAAAATGAAAATTAATGAGGACAAGGGGAAAAACCCATATCAGCCTGGACTAATATGCCACAGTCTTTTATTGTATATAGAACACATAGACTTTTTGAAATAAAGTAATAAGAGTAACTTACTAATCTCCTCAATGAGAAAGCTCTCATTCAGTTAGTAAGCCAAAAGAAAGAATACTGTTGGCCGAATACCATAGAGTGTGGAATGAGAGGTGGGACCTAAAGGTGAGAATGGGCTGTGGTCTAAATGAGGACCAATCCTTTGGAACCCATTTTACTATCATGTATTTGCAACATTTTAATCATAACCACAATTTGCGGAGGGAATAAAAAACATTTTCAAAAAAAAGTGAGACAGAAGTACCTGCTCTTTTGTTTGCCTACAGAAAAGTTCCTCAAATGTTTACCATACCATAATATGAGGTTAAAAAGGTTGGAAAAGTTTACATGTAAAACAGCAAGTACTGAGTGTTAAGCCATTTAAACATTCATTTAATATCCCATCGCATTAATTAATATAGTCAAAAGAAGTGAAAATAGAATACATTAAGGAAAAAGTTTATTAATGGTTATTAAAGATGAGGAAGTCATAAGAATACAGTAAAAATCTGAACAAAATAAATATAAGTGCTTATCTACAGTATTATTGTAAACATTTTATATGTATAAGCTTATTTAATCATCAGAATGTTTCTATTTGTTATAATTTCCATTTTGAAAACCAAGAAAAATGTCTACCAGAAACCCACTTTAAATATAAAGATATGTGTATGTTAAAAGTAAGTAGATGTACATTAAAAACACGCTATTCTAATACTAATCAAATGAAAGCAGGAGTAGCTATATTAATTTCAGGCAGAGCGGACTTCAAAGTATAGAAACTTGTAAAGGATAAAATAGGATCTTGCATATTATAAAGGAGTCAATTCTCCAAGAAGACATACAATCCTTAACATGTATTTGCCTAATAATAAAGCATCAAACTAGATGAGGAAAAATTAATAGAACTTCAAGGATAATTACATGAATTCACTATAATGATGGGAAATATTGGTACCCCTCTATCAGAAATGGAAATATTCAACAGCAGTGTATCAGTAAGGATGTGGCTGAACTCAACAACACAATCAATAAACAGAATATAATTCACATCTATAGACTATTTTATCCAATAACAGCAAAACTCACATTTTTCTCCAGCTCACATGAAACATGCACCAAGATAGACCACATTTGGGGTTATTAAACACATTTTAAATTTAAAAGAATAGAAATTATACAATGTCTGCTCTTAGACTGTGATGGAATTAAACTGGAAATCAATAACAGAAAGACTGTTTGAAAATTAAAAAAATATATGGCTATTAAATAATTCACTTCTAAATAACTCATGAATCAAAGAAGAAATCTCAAGAAAAATTTAAAAATAGTTTGAACTGCCCTGGCTGGTGTGGCTCAGTGGATTAAGCACTGGCCTGCGAACCAAAGGGTCGCTGGTTGATTCCCAGTCATGCCACATGCCTGGTTGTGGACCAGGTTCCCAGTAGGGGGTGCACGAGAGGCAACCGCACATTGATGTTTCTCTCCCTCCTTTTCTTGCCCTTCTGCTCTCTCTAAAAATAAATAAATAAAAATCTTTTAAAAAAATAGTTTAAACGAAAATAATATGACATCAACTATTGTGATGGCAAGTGTGTATTGCTAAGTTTAAAAAGCTAATGTGAAAAGACTACATACTGCATGATTACAACAATGCGGCACCCCACAAGGGCAAACCTATGGAGACACACACAAAAAATCAGTGGTTGAAATGAACCAATCAACATTTAAGTGACTCAGTTGCTCATAATATATGCTGCTTTGACCTGTGAATGTTGGACTTGGAGAAACAAATCTCCTGAAGTTCAAAGACTGGTAATTTCCCTCATATACTTACAGGCATTACTTGAAAGAAAATATGCATTTTTCATTGCAATGTATCCATTAACTTACTGATGTCTTCCCAGTATTACTGCTGTTATGTAAATGCCATATATATAAATCCATTTCAAATTGAGGATAATACTACCTCCTAGCTATCTTATTAATTTTGTAATAAGGATCTTTCATCTATAGTATTTGAGTCATCTTATTTGATGTTCTAAATTCTTACCACAATAAAACACTATCGTTCAGGATTATACTATCCTTGAAATGGCTGTATTTTGAATTTGCTGTTTATATAAATCTCAACTCTATATAGCAGCTAACTTATGCAAGTTAGCAAATTATTCTTAGTAATTACCAATGGATTTTTTAGAAAGTTTTAAAAATTATTTTAGATCATTTTAAAATTTATCAAATTATTATGTTTTCTTCCAGTACCCATCATAAATTTATAACATGGTGCATAAACATCAGGTTACAAAAAAAAAAGACATATGAGGACTACATGTTTTACCCAAAGATATTTTATAAATATACATAAAAAAGAGAACATATTGCTAAATAAAAAACACTTTCTGTTGCATGTTTCAGAAGCACTTTTATTCAAGTCTCCTTAATGAGTAAAACTTGAGTGAACATCTGCTTAAGACTCATTTAAAACACAAATGGGTTTTACTTCCTTGGGAACATAACCATGTCTTTAAAATAATCTAAATACAATTGCATTGTAATGAGTTTATAGTTCTTTTCCTTCTTAAACTTTTTTTATTTTTAAATCGAATTTGAAAAAATATGAGGTAATCATTAACATGGTTATTGGCTATTTTATATTTTTAAATACAGCCAGGAGGTATAAAATATGCTTCATGCCGCTGAAAGTTAGTTACTGCTTGGTTTTTACCAGTATTCTCTATTAACGCATAACACATTAAAATGTAATCTATAAGTAATTATAAATCTTGTTATACACAATTTTGTTTCATTTTCCATATCCAGATGTCCACATAGATGCAAAAATTACAGACTGATACATAGATAATTTATTTTCTTTTATTTTTAGATTTATAATATATATATTGCAAATATCTTTCTCAGGGTTTAAGAAAACAGAATTCTAGTATCTTTTGTGTGTAAAATTCATTTATTTGATTTATTCTGTGTTTGTTAAAAATATAACCAGAGACATTGAAATTAAGAACATTGTAACAATAGCCACAGGGGAGTAGGGAGGGGATAGTGGGGAGAGGGGTCTATAGGAGCTACTATAAAGGACACAAGGACAAAATCAAAGGGAAGGGTAGAGGTGGGGGAGGGAGGTGGGACTGGCTGGGGTGGGGTGGAGGGAAGGGGAGAAAATGCAGACAATTGTTACTGAATAAAAATAAATTAATTAATTTTTAAAAATCTATTCAAAAAAACTTGAATTACAGCCGCTTACTTTTGACTTTGTCTCTTTGTCTTTCCCTTATACCATGTTACTTGATATTTTTTGTATGTTTTCAGTTAGTGTACTCTGGCAGCATAAGTGGAGGTTGATCGTCTCCTTGTAGGTTATACCCAAATTTTCCTATCCTCACCATATGAGTCTGTGCTTGGCATGGTAAAGGCTATTGGATCCAGGTTAGGGTTGGTTGATGAGGGTGGGAAAATGATAGCGCCCAAGTAAAAGCAGCATTAAAAAGGAGTTCTAGTTTTAATCTTTTTCTTAAATAAGAGAGCATTTCTTAAAACAGAGAGCATTTCGATGATTGTCAGATAGGAGGGGCTGTGGGGCAATGGGCGAAGAGGTGAGGGGATTAAGAAGTACAAATAGGTAGTTACACAATAGCCATGGGGATGTAAAGTACAGTATAGGAAAGGGAGTAGCCAAAGAACTTATACACTTGACTCATGGACATGAGCAAATGTGGAGATTGCCTAAGGGAGTGGGTGGTGCTGTGTGGAGGGGGCACAGGAGGAAAATCAGGACAACTGCAACAGCATAATCAATAAAATGCAATTTTAAAAAGCTCTAGAATTATCATAGGGATCATTGTGTAATATTTTTCAAATCACTATGAAATATACCGGAAACTAAAATATTATATGTCAATTTAAAAAATGAAGTTCTCTCTATATATCTAAGCTAGTTTCCAGTTATCAGTTTATGATTATTTTTTCTTAAAATAAAAATAAAATGATTGTTTTACATTTTATTATTTAAGTAGAACAACTTAGTAGATTTAAGCTGCTTAATTTTAACATCTTGGCTGCTAACATCTTAGCCTGTGAAAACATTATAATTTATTGAATATTAAATGGATGTTGTTTTACAAATTCTATTTAATTTTGTTCTCCTGCTTTCCATTTTTACAATCTCTTTACTTAGCCTACAAGGATTATTTCTTTTTCCATCAACCTGTTTTTTTTTTTTACTACAGTTTACACTCAATATTACTTTATATTAGTTTCGGGTATACAACAGAGTGGTTGGATGATCATATACTTTACAAAGTGTCCCCCCGATATTTCCAGTACCCACTGGCACCGTACATAATTATTACATATTATTGACTCTATTGCCTATGCTGTACTTCACATCCCTGTGACTGTCTTGTGACTACCAATGAGTCCTTCTTAATCTCTTCACCTTTCCCCCCAGTCCTCCAACCCTCCTCCCCTCCGGCAACCACCAGTCTGTCCTCTGTATCTGTGAGTCTGTTACAGTTTACAAGGGTTATTTTAAACCTGAGTTTTCTCTTGGTCAAGTCACATCCTGACTAATTTTACTGATTTTTCTATATATTGAGATATGGAAATCTATGCAGATATTCAATGAAAGTGTTATTCTGCAGCATAATACAGCACTTATCATCAGTGGAACCCTGGCTACGATACTTTTAGTCTTATTTTATAGTCATCAACCTTTCAGACCCTCTTGGATTGCATCCTGAGACCTGGCATTCTTCTATATTCTGTAATGTTCACAGTGAGTCAAGGAGATACTCTATTGTATCCTAGAAACAGTAATTATGTTGACTAACAGGGAAAAAGAATTATTAATTTGTACTTTGTTGTATATTGGCAGGAAAGTTACACCAACAAGTCTGAGTGAGCACAGAAAGTGCGCTAACACAAAGATTTTGTAGAGGCTGACATTGCTACAGTTACTTAAGCACACTTTCCCTGACTTTAGAGTTGCCAGCTCTCTGAATTCAAAGTGACATTTTAACTTCAATTTCAATGCTATATGAAACACTGACTGAAACGACAATAATAGGTAAAATTGAAAAATGAATCATAATTAAAAATGAAATTTAAGCATACTTTCATGGTATCTGCTGTGATTGTTATAAATGAACAAAATGGAATATTTGAATTTCTGGTTTGTAGAGTTATTTGAAAAAACTTAAAATATACTTTATCATAATGTAAAGTTTTAAAAGATATAGTTATTTTAACCTGTTTTTGGTATTTTCTCTTGTAAATCCCAAGAGACTAAAAATTCATGTTTCTATGTTTAAGTGGTGGCTATAGTGGATTGACACTCACCTCCCATTATCCAAGCTTTTCATGTACCTCAGAGGTGTGGAAGTTAAACAACTACATTTCCCAGAACCTCTTGAAGCTTGAGTTCTGTGTGTAATTTGGGCTCTGCCAATTGGATCTGCTTAAGTGAATCTTGGAAGGTGGGAGGGTTCTTAGGCTCTGTATCTGAGGTTTTTCCTACAATGACTACCTGGTGGAATTACCTAATATCTCTAGGGGAACATTCCAGAAGCACTGTTTCCTTGATCAGAGCTGTATCCTCATCACAACATGCTCACCCCCCTCATCATGGCTATCTTCTAGATTCCAGAAGATGCATTGACTCCTTGGGTTGTCTGGTTCTGTGGCAAAGCATTCATCATTTTTCTCTTAGATGCAGAAGGCAGCAAATGAACAAACGAGAAAAACAAAAACTCATAGACACAGACTAGAGTATGGGGGTTAGCTTAGGGAAGGGAGGAGGTTGGGAGAGATAGAAAAGCAAAAAGGGGGACAAATATAAGGTGATGAAAGATTTCACTTTGGGGAGTGGGCACACAATGTAATATACAGATGATACATTATAGATTTGTACACCTGAAACCTATATAATTTTATTAACCAATGTCACCCCAATAAATTTAATTAAAAAATAAACATGTGCAATCTATCATTTTTTTTCAGACTTCATATGATTCTGACAGTCATTTAAGGTTTCATAATGTATTTTTTCTACTTATATAGTAACAGAGTATGTCCTCTGCACTTGAACCAATCGACATTTTTAACAATATTTTAAATTTTATTATTTCAATTGTTAAATATTTCATGAGAGAAACATACTCATGTGCTAATATAAACTAAACATAGAGGTGATCCTATAGCAAACAGTAGAACTTCCCTGGCTCCAGCACCCCTACCACTAATCCTATAGCTAGAGACGATCACTTGTAAATATTTTGAAGTTTGATTCTTTGGCTGGTTACTTCATTCTCTGAAAAATGTGAGAATTGTAACAATCTTGATTTGCTCATGCCCCACATGTTCTATTGATTTTCTCCTAGACTGTATTTATACTCCTCCCTATGTCCCCATGACCAGCCAATATAGTTATATCACTGTTTTTATTCTGTTATTATGTTTGAAACTTAAATAATACATCTATACTTTTATCCCCTGCCCATAAACTCTAGAAATGATATTTTGACTCTTCTTTTTGTAAAATTAACATACCATCTCTACTCTCATCACTTATCACCACCCCAGCCCAGCTCTTCCCTGATCCCTTTCTGCTCTATTACTCTGCTCTCCCTTCTGTACTTTTTCTGTAGTAATAAGTATAATGACTGTAGTAAATAGCACATTTTATTTCTCTTAAAACTTTCTATTGAACTCCAAAGTGTTTTAAGCTTTCTTTAAACATCTATTGATTTGATAATGATGGTTTTTTTCCTCCTATCAGATTGTTGCTGATTTTGTTAGCTCTGCTCAGGGTCATTTAGTGCCTGATCTTTCAAATCAGAAGTTCCATTTTAGTTTGTTCTCGTGCTGAAATTCCTCTCCCGCCTCGGTGTGGTATTTGCTGTTCTCTTAATCTTTTCCTCTGCTTTGTATTTTGTGAAGCACCGGGAACTACAAAGTACACTACAACATAACTAATTATATTTGGCAAAAAAAGAGAAAAAAGAGTAAGGAAATGCTTTATTTTGGGTTTCTAAATCCTAGGAAGTCACTACTTTGTTAACTTTATTTAATTTTCAGTAGGATAACTTCAGGGAAAAATTCACAGAAACATCTTGTTCCCTGTTGTGTCCAATAATCGAAAGTTTACAAGCCATAATTTTATGTTCACAGATCACTTCTTCAAAATACTTTCCTGTGTACTTGTTTGAAGCTTATCGGCCAATTCTATGCTAACTTGCAAAGTTATGTTTTCCCCATCTTACATCATTTAGTTTAGCATTCTCTTTCTCTTAAGTGCTTAAGGCAGTTTGACACTTGGTATTTCACTGGATTTTTTTCATCATTCCTCCAGATCATTTATAATCATACATGCTGTTTCCCAGATAATATTTATATATTTGTACATGAATTATATACATATTAGTATAACAAATATTAGAGTATAAAATTAAATAAAGGGTATTAGTTTCTTGCAGTATGAGCTTTCATGCATGCTGAAGTCCCAGCAAGTTCAGGTATGGAGGGAACAGAAAACTAGGTGCAGATGGATCCAGAGTCAGGTACTTCCCCTCACGCTGGAACTAGCTCTATAGGTAGTGACAGCAATACAGATGACAGTGTTCAGCGTGGATGTAATGTGGCAGCAGGTTTCTCTAGGGCAAGTGAGGATACTTGTAGATGGAGCGGTGCTGTCATTGTCATCGTAGATGGTGTGAGTGATTTGCACTTGACTAAGACAGAAAGATGCATGTGGTCTTAGGGAGAAAGGGATGTCAAGATATGGTCAGACAATTGGGAATCAGGAAGATGTTTCACCTTTTAAGGGGAGATAGACTACAGTCAAGAAACAAAGGGAACAACTATTCTAGTTGCACATTCTAGCCATAGTGTAGTTAAGAAAAGATGCAGCACAGAGGTATCTTGGGAGTTTATCTAACCTAATATTTATCAGAATGTAACCTATCATGTTTCCCTGGAGTTCTAACTAAAGATTCAGATCCTTAGTTCTATTCCAGTTGTTAAGCCACACATAGGATTCAGTAATCTATATTGAACTCCCTGTGAGATTCTTACGAATCTTAAAATTTGGGAACTTTCATCTCTAAGCAAACAAGATACTGAGTTTAGGACAGGACAATGAATTCCCCTTGATGCAAGGATTAAGGCCAGTCTTCGTAATCCACTGTCAGCCTTTCAGGTATGGGCAAGGAGTGAAATGGTGGTGCCTGTGGTTTGAAAGCATTCACACTGTCTGTGGAGGGAGCTGGAACGGGGTGGGGCTGAGAAGGGATTACACGGTTGCTTTGTTTTCTGCACTAGGTGAAGATGTAAACAGAATATGAAAATACGTGTTAGCTCCACCATATTCTACTTTGCTTTCCATAACAAGTACTTAAAATTATATCAACAGGCGTAGCTTCATAATCAATGCAAGACAATGTGTGTATGAACATATTAAACATATTACAGTTTATGAGGCCTAACGTCCCTTTGTAAACTATACGGACATGAACATTTATTTTTCATTAATAAATATGAGCACTAGACTAGTCTTCAATTAGTCAAAAATAAGTTTTAAATAGAATGTTGAGATAAAATAAGGTTTCACAGCTAAATCACTATCTGGTGAGTAAAAGCAAGCACGCCAGCTGGATTAAATCACCTGGAGTATGCTCAGCTGCATTGAACTGCAGGGGCCGAGGAGATGTGAAGACATGGGGTTCTGAGTTCACCTGCAGACTTTCTGAAGGCAACTCATAAACAGTTGATAGTGATATCATGCTGGCGGCACTTGAGCTTTCTGCTGGAGGTTGTAATCCAGTCTTGCAAACCTGCAATTACTATTTCAGATTCCAGGTTTTCATTCTCGACTCTGGATATGGCTAAAAGGCACTGAGAAATAATACACAAACCAGACATAGCAATGCAATGATAATAGCAAGTTTTATTTCAATAGTATTAAATTTTGATCTTTCTAATGATATCATGATATGGTATAAGAACACGTAGTATGATTGGCAGTTTGTTTTGTTTGTTGATGTTCTTGTTTTTATTGTTTTTATAGTTATAATATCTGCTAATCTTTCAAGTAGAAAAATGTTTTATTCCATTATTATGAATTATATATCACAGCTTGATTAAGAAGTGAAAAATAGTGGAATTTTTAAATTAAAATGTAAATATCTGTATCTAGTTATTCAAGGTAAATATTTTAACATAGTTTTCTATTAATATTACATTGCATAAAAATGTGAATTGCACAGGTATTTGTATAATGGAATGTAAAAATACAATTTTGATTGTTAATTTTGAAAATAAAGCCTGGTGGAGCCATCATTTCTACTCTGAAATACATAGATAACAAAGTTCAGTTTGGCACGTGAGAATATATTGTACCTAGTGCCATTTTTGGTGAAAGAAATGAAACTTTTCCTTTTTTTAATCATTTCATTTTTTTAAAGATTTTATTTATGTATTTTAGACAGAGGGGAAGGGAGGGAGGAAGAGAGGGAGGGAAACATCAATGTGTGCTTGCCTCTCACGTGCCCCCTACTGGGGACCTGACCTGGCCCTCAACCCTTACTGGGAATTGATCCTGTGACCCTTCGGTTCGCAGGTCACTGCTCAATCCACTGAGTCACTCCAGCCAAGACCTGATTATTTCATCTTAATGTGTCCCAGGAACTGTCCTAGGCATAGGGAACAGAGTTGTGAAGAAGACAAAGGGTTCGCTCTTGTAGACTGTGCATTCAGATGGAGGAGATAAAATAAACAAGTCAGTAACAATCCCAGACTGATCGGATGGTGATTCAGATGACAGTTGTCACAGTGGCGATAATGATGGTGGGCTTTCATAGATGTAAGGACACGTTCAATGTCATTGAATAGACAGGGACTTATAATAACTGAATCCAAATGTTAAGGCTGTGAATTCATTTCTCTCCAAGGTCTCAAGTACATCTCTATAATACCGTGAAAGACGCAGTGCTGGTGCTCTTATGTGTCACGGAAATGTTAGGTAGCCTGTGAGTTAATGAAGTCAATCAGTAGGATGATATGTTTACAAAACGCTGACTTTATTAAATGAGAAAATACTAACAGATTTTAAAATAGAGACAAGGATGTCTTTCCCCCTTTTACCTCATTTCTCCACCCCTTTGCCAATAAGGGGTATTTTTTCTATTTTGGTTTTGAGACAGGTGATTGCTTGGAATAGTCTCTCTTTACTGTTTTGTTGCCTCACACTACTTTGCAGTGCTTATTATAACACTATGTGTAACACTGCGCACATTCAGGGAAGGAAAAAGAACTGAATAAATTCAAGTTGTCAGTTACTGGATGTGAGAATAATCTGCAAAAGACAATAAATTGACAGCGAGCTATAATGTAGCCTTAGTTTACGTCTTGTAACCTGGTAGATTACATACTGTATTCCAAATACTGTTTTCAAACTCTCTGAAGAATAGAAAAACTAGGGTAGAAGTAACTTCTAGGAACTTCTTTTATTTAGGTAGCAAAATTGTTTCATTTTTACGGTTGGCCTCTCTCTGAATTCAGGTCTGGTGTTATAACCTTGAAAAAAAGCAAAATATTTGAAACTGCTGGGAGGAAATTGGATTACTCCCCCAAAAGCCAACATCTACCAAAAGAATATAGACACAATTGTAAAATTATAAAATATAGAATTATAAATGATATTTAAAATCATAGACATTACATATGAGTTAATAGTTTAATAAATTTACTGCCATCTGAAACATTTCTTTATAACTTGAAACTTAATGTTTCATTTCTAAAAGAATACTCATTGTGGGAAGAAGAAATATTTTCAGAATGGAAGTCTGGGTGGCCATCGTGACAGTTATAAATGCTCACCGTGGGCAAAGGTCCCTGCTCCCTCACTGTGTTTGAAATGCCCCTTTCTTACCTTTCCCAGGCCTTTTCTTTTACTGTCATTGAAGCAGATGGAAAGCAAACAACAAAGAGCAAGCCAACAAAATACAAAAATCAAAAAGCGAACCAGAACAGTCAGTGGCTCTTTGATCAGGTTTAGGAGAATGGAGGTAGAGAACGTAAGCAGATTTGCAGTTGGAGAATGCCCTCATGTCCTCTAGAGATTTTCTATACCGAGGGTATATGGGCATTATTTTTTACTTGGCTGAGCCTTCTCGAGTCTCTCCAGTACACAGGCATACCTCTTTGTATTGTGCTTCGCTTTATTGCACTTCACAGGTGTTGTGGGTTGGTTTTCTTTTTAATATACTGAAGGCAAGACCTTCCTCCAATAAAAAGATTATGACTCGCTGTATTGCGATATTTGCTTCATTCTGGTGATCTGGAACTGAACTTGCAATATCTCTGAGGTATGCCTGTACACTCCTTTTTTCCCTTCCTCCAAAAGTCTTATCTCAAAAATGCAAGCCTCTTTGAAACTAAGACTAAGAGAGTCATGATAGCTTTCAGTTGATTCAGAAGGATTGCTCCATTTCTAACAGGGAAGGGTAGCGCGGTTCTAATTTTGGTGGTGACGGAGGTCTGATGGTCTTGATGTTAAGGCTTTTGTGATTGGAAGTGTTATGGAGAAAGAAGAAACTTGAATGAGGAGCTATATAGGTATAGCTTTAGGACAGAGAGGTCAGGGACAGAGAGATGCCAAGAAATGGGGAAGTGTTGTTCAGTAAATGTGAATGACTCAAAGTCAAATGAGAGGGATTATAACATGTGCCTTGAACTGACCTTGGACTGAAATTCTTTGGCCTTAACGCTACATTTAAGCTCCCTTAGGGATCACGTGCGCGGAGGTCTGTGATCAGGGCTCTGAAAAACAAAATGACTCACACATGGACTTTTACACTAGGCCGCTTATCACATGATTCCATTTACAAAAAATGTCTAGCACTGGCAGATTCACAGATACAGAAAGTAGTTTGGCGGGTGGCAGTAGTAGATTGTTGGGCATGCTTGGGGAGGGGGCAGAGGGCATGGGGAATGGGGACTGACTGCTAACATCAAGGGTTTTTCTTTTTTGAGTGATAAAAAGTTCTAGAATTAGATAGTGGTGATATTTGCAACCTTGTGAATGTACTGAAAACAACTGCATGCACTTTAAATGGTAAGTTTAATTATATATCAATAAAAAAGAAATCAAGTCATTGGTTGGAAACTGTCAGTGGCTCAGCTGAGCTGCAGAGAGCACTCTGAGCTGTCAGGTCCAGGCTATTAAAGCAATAAACCAAACTGAAAGAGTTAAGCCTTTAATCTCTTACTATGATAGTATAAGCAAGAGGCTAAACGAGAGAAAGTGTGAACTATCCCTGTTCCATTTGCCCCATGGTTGAAGGCTAGGTGGATCAGGGCAGACTTGGGGTGTCATCTCACTGTTGAAGGAGCCCCAAACAAAAGCTTCACCAATGTTTTGAACCTTGGGATGGGGTTATAGAGGGCAAGGGGGAAGCGCTAAGAGTAGAAAAGTTCAAGTACAAGATACTGAGTCACTTGGGGAAGTATGTCCTTAAGGTTCCCTTCCTTATCCGCCCCCTCTCCTTCCACCCAATAAGGAGGCGTCATCAGAGAGGCTTGAAGAAGACCTCAGACTAAGGACTCAGATAGAGACACCTAGGAATGAAGATACCTGGCTAGAAATGCAAGTATGCAAAAAACATTGCCCACCAGGCCAGGGGTCCCTGACTCCTAGACTGCAGCTGTCTTCAGAGACAGCAGTGCACTGACCCTGCTCCAAGTCTGGTGTGCGGAGGGCAGCTTTTCTCTCCGAGGGCTCCCAGGTAAAGCCTTGGTAATTCTCTGAAAAGTCACCCACAGGTTTTTAATTGGGAGCCAGACTTCTTAATCTCCGTATCACCAGTTGTTTTGTGGATGTAGGCAAACCTATTTCTATCATCCATTACATTCTTTGCATTAGAATGCCAAGTAGTAGGTTATTGTTGCATTTTACTTAAAAAGAAAAAAAACCCTTCATTATCTTCTAGGTGTTAAATTAATTCATACATTGTCAGGCTTTGCTTAACCAATAATTTAAGTTGTTTGAGCATGCATTATATGTTCTATAATCATATAATAAACAACTGATGTTTAAGCCACACCCATATGGTGCACTAGGGCATTAGGTAGTAAGTGGTCTCCTCTTTAGAATGAGAGACAAAAATCAGTAGTATAGATGGGTGTGTTAAAAAGAAATTTAATAAAAAACCTGTGCAAAAATTCAGACGAGAGATAAGGATTTATGAATCTTTCAGTTAAGGGAGAACTTTGTGAATATAGACATTTGCCTACTTTTTTCCATTGGAATAACTAAAATTACTGTAAATCAAGTTGATGCAATCTATTAATATATTGAGTGATTTACTGTGATCATACAGTAAGATGGCTAAGAGAAAATGGTGAAGAAGTAAACAAAATCTCTGCCAGCTCCAAGCTTATAGACTATTAGGGGCTACATACAAATAGAGATTTACTATTGGATTGGCCAAAAAGTGTGTTTAGTTTTTCCGTAAAGTAAAAGACATTTTTCATTTTCACCAATAACTTCATTGATTGGGATATTTTGAGTATGTCAGCTAATTCTCTTGTGATATGATGATTGTTCTCCACCTCGTCACTATCAACTTCAACTGGTCTACCCAACTATGGAGCATCGTCCAGCGAGAAATGTCCAGCAAAACCTTCGCAGACCGCTTTTGACACATTTCATTGGTCACAGCACCTTCTCCACACAGTGCACAAATCTTTTTTGTGTTTCAGTTGGTGTTTTTAAGCTTTCTTGAAATAATAAAAAGCGTTCTGGCTGTTGAGGCTCAGAGGAGTGAGTGTCAGCCTGTGAACCAAAGGGTCACCATTTTGATTCCTGGTTGGGGCACATGCTGGGGTTGTGGGCCAGGTCCCCAGTGGGGGATGTGGGAGAGGCAATCACACATTGATGTTTCTTTCCCTCTCTCCTTCCCTTCTCTCTCTAAAAATAAGTGAATAAAATCTTTAATAAAAAAGAAATAAAAAGCATAATATGCCAAAAATGTTGTTTATTTTCTCCTATCTTCGATATTAAAATGGCTACCCCAAAATTCACCATATTTGATAAGTTCTTAAATGCACATTGATATGACAGCTGTCAAAATACAATCTAACAAAATTGTTTCTAATGAAGTTAAGGACAACTAAGAGCTACTAGAGCCATCTTATGGAAAACACACACACACACACTTTTTGGCCTACCTGATGTATAGTGTAAGAAATGCTCTGACAAGGGAAATTCAATGTGCTCAAGGGCTGCATTGAAATAGCCCTTAACTCGATTTTGCAAGGGCAGGGGAGTTGGGCTGGCTTTTAAGGGATGGCTACCTGGGTAAAGTAAGATCTTATCCTGGGCTTAAATAATGAAAATAAAAAAGAAAGCAAAACAAAAGGAGAGAATATGTACCAATAGCAACAGGTTAAGGTGCCGTCAGGGACCCGAGTGGAGTGTAATGTGGCCTCAACATGGAGTACTCGGTTAAACACTGTGAGAGCCGAAGCTGGAAAAAGAGGTGAGGACTGAATAAGGAAGACTCTCTAAAACAGATTAGAGGGGACCATTGAATGTCATTAAGCAAGGTGATGACATAATCAGATTTACAGAGTCTTCCTGATGTCATTGCCAAGAATGGATTAGAAATGGGCAAACTGCAAAGACAGGAAAGTTCTTCTGAAAGCTTTGGAATTAATCCAGGCAATATTATGATGTTCTAATTTAGGACAGTAGCCATCACAATAGAGAATGGTATATGGTACAAAAAAATAATCTTTAGGATTTAAAATGCATAGGTGTTAGTGATTAGATATGAAAAGCATGGGAATGAATCTAAATTTCTACTTGTGGACAGAGGCACAATTTACTCAAAAAGGAACAAAGAAAGAGAAATAGGTCTGAGAAGATGGCAATAAATTTTAGATATGTTGAATTTATAATGTCTATGAGCAAATAAGTGGAAATGTCCAGCAACCAATCATATATATGCTGGGTGTGTGGCTCATAAAAAAGATCTGAATTGTGGATATCTGAATTGTGGATATATGATACATTTAGAAATTGTCAAACTCTTGCATGTTAATGTTAATGGTAAGAGATGTACAACGATGGATGTGGTTATTCAGGATAAGTATGCATTGGATAGAAACGCCTGGAAGAGCAACCAAATGAACAGAAACATTAACAAAAGGCAAGTGAAGAGGAGGCAATAAAGGAGAGAGTGAGTAAGAAAAGGTCAGAGAGGTATGAAGAAAACCAGAAAATGGGTGTAATGAAATCCAGGAAAGAGATTGTTATGAGAAGGAAATAGTTAATGATATTACAATCAGGTCAGAGGAAAGGAGTGGGAAAAGAACCAGTTTGCTTAGCATCAAGGTTGTTGGTGGCTTGGCAAGAGCACTTTGAGTGAAGTACTAGGACTAAATCCAAACATCAGTGAATTGAAGGAGGAGTTAGAGTGAATAAAGTCAACTCTTAAGAAGTTAAATAGTAAAAGGTTTGGGGCTACATTTGTCAAGCTTGTATGGCCAATTCTACCTAGAGAAATTGTGCCACCTTTTACATTTCAGTGGGATGTGCAGTTTTTCCCCGCTGTAGTGAAGATGTCTACAGAAGCCGAAAGTGTCCTCTTCTTTGTTCATTTGCAATGTGCAATGACATAGGCTCTCGTAGACCTTTTTCATTGATTGCTGCTAATAAAAGAAGCAAGACCAACAGAGTATCTTTTCAGGCAGTGGCCTTGGCAGCAGCATTTCAGATTGGGGGTGCACCAGAGAGAGGACTGGAAGCTGCGGCACCCCTTCTCTGCACCAGTTGCAGAGATTATGGCATTAGAGCCTTCATCTGAGTTACCTGGTGTGATTTTAAATACAGTTTTGAATTCATAACCTCTCTTGGTTTCTTCTGATTTCCTTACCTGGCACTCTAGGCTTTTTAGAAATTACTAACCATCCAATATCTTTTAAATATATCTTTATCTGCTTAACTGAGTCAGTTTCTGTTTCTTCCACTTAAAGAATTCTTACTGATAGGCAATTTTTCTTGAGACATAATTTAGATAAAGTAAAGTGCACAGTATTCTGTCTTTTTATTGGTGAGTTTTATTTCAATATATGAAAATAGCACAGTTTATTAATTCATGAATACCTAATACCATATCCATATTTGATTGTTTTGTTGTTTTAATTTTTATAGATGTATCATTTCCACTGGCTACATATGGAATAGAAGATGCATTTCTGGTATCAGGGTAGATGTATTTTAAATTTCTTAACAAACGGAGAAGCATTTTTTAAATAAACCATCCAAAAGGATTTTTATCTCCATTATCATATTTTGTTTCTAACATTTCCTTTTAGTTTGTATAGTTCCCACTGCTCTATTATTATAAAATCATCTACCCATTCATTCTTATTCACTTTTTCTACTGACATACACTTTAAATAGCATCATATATTTTTATAGTTATTTTAATGCCTTTGTCAGGTAATTCTGAAACCTGGGGTTTCTTTTGGCTTCCTTCTCTTTATTTTCTATTTGGTCATTGGTTACCCTGTTAGCTGCCTAAAGCTGCTGTAACAAACTATGATAAACTAGGTGGCTTAAAACAACAGAAAGGTAGTGTTTTTGCAGCTCTGGAGGATAGAAGGCTGAAAACAAGGTGTCAGCAGGGTGATAACTTATCAATACTTTGAGGCTGATAGAGGATTTCTCTGCCTGATGCATCACTCCCACTCTCTGTCTTCACATGGCACTTCCTGTTTCCTTGTCTTCATGTGGCCATCTTCATTCATATAAGGACACCAGTCATACTGAGTTAGGGGACTGTCTTAACCAATGACGGTTGTGTTTTCTTGTTTCTTCTCCTGCACCATCATTTTAAAATCAAATACCAGATATTTGTTTAAAAGAGCAGTAGATACTGAAGTAAATAAAATGTATGTCCAGGACAGAACATGGCCCATCTTCTCTGAGGCCACGAGAGTGGTAGGCTGAGTCCATCGGTCTGTATTTGGTGGGGGTCTGGTTTTGTTGAGACGTTAAATTCTCTCCTCCTCAGACTTCACATTATTTGAGAGAAGAATTCCAGGGGCATTTGTCATGTCCCCTGCTCATCTCCCAATCCTCAGCAGTATGCCTCTCGGTACTCCTGTCTTGTCTCCAGATTTCTGCATGAAGGCTTGTAGAAAAGAATTTGAGGGTTCAGATTCTCTTTGTTCAACTCTTTCACTCTTGTCCACATTTTTAACATTTTCTTCTTTGTGCTGTTCTGCCAAAGATGAAAACATCTTGTCCCTTCTCTTCTAGATTGGGCTTCTTACATTTTAGACTCCAGGTTCTTTTTTTCTTTCTTTGCATCCTCATTTCTCTGGTGGGTGTTATAAATCCTGAGTTGTACATTATCTTGTATTTTTTATTATCAGTAGGGTAGAATTGGAGTGTTCTTGCAGCCTTCCACAATCTTGGATGTAGAAGTTACTGATACTCTTTGTAAAGACCCTTTGAAAATTTCTCTTTTGCCTGAAATTATTAAGGAGAAACTACAATTTTTTGTTCATATCTGGGCACACCATCATAACTAGGAAACACCAACTACAAACCCTCATTCAGATTTCCCTAGCTGAAGATTATTAGTAAACCTCCAATAAATTAACCCAAAATATCTGTGATGAGTGCTTTCTTCCCAGGAACTGTGCATTTACCACTTTGGCATAAATGTAAGCTAGATAAGCAAAGTATTATAAATAACATAGATAAAGTTACATGCAACTCAAGGCCTGTTGTAGGTAGAAAAATCCCTTCCCCTACAACAAAGATGTAGCTGTCCTAATTCCTAGAACCTGTGAATATGTTACATAGCAAGAGAGTCTTCACTAATGTGATGAAACTTAAGGTCCTTAAGTTGAAGAGATCAGTCTGATGGGCCCAATCTTATCATATGAGTCTCCATTAAAAGTGGAGAAATTTTCCTGGCTGTTGTTAGAGAAAACTGGTGCTAAACCAGAATGATCAGAGAGATGCAATACTGCTTGCTTTGAACATGGAGGTCACTAGCTGAGGAATGGAGTAACTGATAGAAGCTGGAAAAGGCAAGAAAATGGATTCTACTCTAGACCCTCCAGAAAGAAATGCAGCTCTCCTGGGCCCCTTGACTTCAGTCCATGAGACTCAGGTGAGATTTCTAATGTACAGAAGTATAAGGTAATTAACTTATGTTGTTTTAAACCACTAGGTTTGTGGTAATATGCTATAGCAGCAATACAAAAACTAATACAAGGCCAGAACAAAAGTATATATGTATTTCTGCATATCTAGTTTTGAAAATTTTGCAAGCAAAATGACAAAAAGAATTTTTTTTCTCTTATTCTCCTCAATCTTTGGTTTGCCAGAAGAGTAATATAAGAAAGAAATTAGAACACTGGAAAAAATATGAACATTTTTATAAACAAAACTTGAAGACTAAGAAATCTGTATGTTTTAAATCCAAAGACCCCCAAGGAAAGGAGATCTCATAACAAATTCACTCTCTCTCCGACGTTCCATACCCCAGTATCCGAGCATTGTTCCTCATATGATATTTACAAGTGTTCCCAATAGCATCTTTAACATATACTTAGTGAATCATAAGCATTTCATAATGAGATCTTTTTAATGGATCTATAATAGTGAAAACCAGATAAATTTGCAATTGAGGATGATTTGGAGAAAGAGCCAAACAAAAGCAACTGGTTTATTTGTAGAAAGACATTGAACTTAATAAAACTTCATAGGTTTGTTAGTTGCTTCACAGTTGAGAACATCATACCATATTTTTCTGTTTTCATTGATACTATTTGAAAAATATTTCCCGAAGACAGTGCTACTGTTCCTCCTGAAATACAACTTTTCTAACCCTGTGCTAATGCCCAAAATTCCCATGGCTCTCTAGCGAGTGGCCAGTTTTGAAGTACAATTTAATTGCGCTCCAGTTTCCCTAATCCAGTTGCACTCCAGGGTTTCTAAAACCAGCCCCATTGTACTCTAAAAAGCCATCTTCCCCAAGAGCAAAGCATAAGACTCCTGGAAAATCTGGCATTTTAGTTTTGCTCTTGAGATTATGTATTTTCTGGCAAAGGGACTGGCTACATTCTTTCTGGCGATATCTAAACACTCTATCTATGAACTCTACAGTTCATTATAAATGAGTGTGAGAAAAAATCTCAATAAATAAGATGGTTGTTGTAATCTTTGATATTAAAGTTTTGTACTCTTTTAAATACCCTGCTATTAGATGAGAATTATATAAATACATGTATTATCAACTTAATGATCACAGCCATTTCCAGAGAGTGTTTAATGTTTTGAACCTGAGTCTATCAGATTTTGTAGCTTATAGTATTGGTTTGGCCAAAAAGTTTGTTTAGTTTTTTTCTGTACGATGGCTGTAGTAGCACTTAGTTGTCTTTAACTTCACTTGAACCAATTTTGTTAGATTGTACTGTGACAGCTGTCATATCAGTGTGCACTTAAAAACAACTTATCAAAATTGGTGAATTTTTTGTAGCTATTTTAATATTGAAAATGGAAGAAGATATGCAACATATTTGGCATATATGCTTTATTATTTCAAGGAAGATAAAAACACAGTTGAAATGATTTGTACAGTATATGGAGAAGGTGCTGTGACTGATTGAAAGTGTCAAAAGTGGTTTGCCAAGTTTCTTGGTACTATTGACATTTTGGCCAAATAATTCTTTGCTGTGGGGCTATCTCATGCATTGGAATATGTTTAGCAGCACCCCTGGTCTCTACTCAGTAGAAGCCAATAGCAGGAGATAGACAACATGCTCAAAATAGCCAAGTCAATAATGTTATTGGTGAAACTGAAAAATGTGTCTTATTTTATGGGGGGGGGACACATGGAATCATTGGCCAACCCAATATGTAATCAGCTACAGTTAAAATAAGAAAGTCATTGCTAGATTTTTTTTGAGACTTACTATTTTGAGAAGTGATGAATGGAATCCTGACAGTGAGAATAGATTAACAGAGAAATAACTTTTAAAATATACTCAACACAGTCAAATGATCTTCAATTCTTTATGATGGAAGCTATCTTTATACCCTTCACTTCCCAAGGGCAGTGTGCAGTATGCTTTGTTACTGATTGCCCCAGCCTTAGTCCCTAGTCCTTACATCTGTATTGTATCTTTATCCAAACACTGACTATACGCTAGGATTTGTCATACTGTTAATACCCAACCGTCTGATCATAGACCAAGAGCTTTCTAACTCTGATTAGTATGCACTTTTCCCTCTCAATTTTTTTTATCTTTCCCTACCTTTTCTACCTGAATCCATGGCTCATCATTGCAACCACCCTCAGACTCTGTCCTTAGTGTCTGCCCCCATGGATCCAACTGCATTAACCTAGCTGTCTACCAAGTAACTTTCTTATGAAACTGGAAAGGTGAGAATTAATATTAATTAGTGGTCTCCAGTGTCATATCTACAGTGTTTCTCAGCAAGCCTTTTAAGTCCTCTTAGTCACTGCCTTTCTTCTCTGTCCAATAACATTAAAATTTGTCATCTCTTCAAAACTAATTACGTAGTCACCACATGTCATTTTCCTCACAACCCATCAATTCACCTACTTTCCAAATAACATAAAAATCACTGACTAAATGTAATCAACTGTCCACCAGACCTGCAGTAAATGTCTTCATCCACTTCCACTGTTCCAACTTCTCTTTTTTTTTTTCAGAATAATGTTTCTCAAGGACTTTGCTCATCATTTTTTTTCTTTTTAAAGTTGTATCTCTAACTTCTCTTTCTCCATGAGGTCTTTTACTGAATTCTTAAATATGTTTTCATTTCTTCCATATTATTAGTCAATAATATACAAGTAAACCAAATCTTTCCTCAGCTCCACATTTCATACGCAGGTCTGTTGCATTTAGTATAGTTTAAGCTGCAAATTATAGTAACCCTGATGTAAAATTGACTGAACAATAAGAAAAGCTTAGCTTTCATAAGAAAATTTCTAGGCAATCAGGATTTCATTCCATTCTTCTGGGATTTGTTCAGTTCTGCCTTTTTTATATGTTGGTTTTGTTCTTTGTGGTCAAAAGACGGTAACTATCCATGAGTAAGGCAACATACTGTATAGCTCGTTGATATGCAAAGAGAGAAGAGGAAATATCTCCTGCAATT
Source organism: Desmodus rotundus (assembly GCF_022682495.2). Taxonomy (NCBI): domain Eukaryota; kingdom Metazoa; phylum Chordata; class Mammalia; order Chiroptera; family Phyllostomidae; genus Desmodus; species Desmodus rotundus. Next base: position 190,971,062 of record NC_071388.1, read on the forward strand.
AAGAAATAAAAATTATTCCCTGACTGGATCATCTGTCTTATGCCCGGATAAGTGAACCAACCATTCAGTGTCAAAGGGTGATGTGGATCCCGGCCAGCGGGATCCCTGTGCTGTGGCAGCTATAGATAAATTCACACAGACTACAAAAATCCTGTGGAGAAAAAGGGACAGCATGGCCACTCTCTAAGTGAGAGACAGTGAGAAGTCTAGAGAGAGCCCAAGAGAGCCCAACCCCTGCTGGACAGGCTTTTATTGCTTTTCTGGGCACATTATGTCTAGGATGGCCCTCATTTACTATGCACAGGTTCACTGTAGGTGATTACCTTTTATAGACAACAAAGGACAGAATGCTGCTAATTACGTCAAAGAGAAGGATGTTACAGATCAAGGGGGAAAGTGGTTGAACTAGTTACACTCCATACTTGGGAGGTTTAGCAGGGATTTTAGGAAGTGAAAGATACTCAGTAAACATTTGCTGCCTCAATTCAGGGTGAGGGAGTTTTAGCAAGAACAAGCCTCATAGCAGTCTAGGTACAATGAAGGCCTGATTCCCCACGGGAGAACCTATCCATGGGCGTGGGTCCTGCATGCTGGACCTTACTCCCCACAGGCTGTTCCAAGTGGGGGCTGGGCTACATTTCCCACACATGGAACGGTTCCCTATAAAAGGGAATGGGTTTGCCATGATTGGCTTAGTCTAGTCAGGTTCCTTGTCTGGAGCTCAAAGGTTAACATCTTGGGTCCTAAGAACTAAGGAAGCTTTATGGGGTTTTTTTTGTTTTTTTTTTTCTCCCTCTCAAGGAAAGGGTGGTACTGGATAAGCCACTAATAGTGTCTATTACACAATGAAACAGAAAGAATACAGTGGATCCAAACGCATAAAAGTGATTGCACAGAAAGGTGCAGACCTAGGATCCTATGAATATTCAAATTAAATTCCTAATTTAATGTTTGAAGCTGTATTCTAGAAGTGATGGCTCCGGTTCTTGTCCTCACCCTGTCTCAGGAATGCTGCCTGTGGTGGCTTTGGGTCCCTGATCCTGGGAGTTAATGCTGAACCTCCTGCCCTGAGAGCAATGTCTAGCTGTGGAACTGCTTTGGCTGCTTTTCAGCCAGCACGGGGGCCTTTCCCCACCCAGACCCCAACTAACACAAACTTTGATGAGAGGTTCTTTTATATGTGTCACATGATCTCCCTAAAAAATCCAAATTATCCTACCCTTAGGGATATCCTTTCAACTCTCTTTGGTCTTTCTAGTTCCAAACTCTGACTTTTATAACATATATATTCTTCTTTGGTATTTAGTGTGTCCTCTCAAGCAATTATACCTTTTTCTTTTACTATCCTTGATTATTTTCTAGACCTAATAGTTATTCAACCATGTGAAGTCAGATGTCTGGTTCAAATAGGACCTTCCCACATCTGCTCCTTTGCCAAAGCTGACACAAACTATTTTCTTGTTCTTTGGAAAATCCCAAATGTCTTGGGAAATTCCTATTGACTTTGGATTTCAGAACTGGAAGAAATCATTTACTTCTTTATACGTTTGCAAAGTAGAATAATTTATTACTTCATTTCTTTTCTAACATATTCTCAAGGCTGAGAACTCTATTTAGTTCCCCTAAAAATGAACATATTATTTTTCTCTCAGAGAAAATGTCTTATGAATACCTAACCATTTACAGTTTGGCAGTTGTGGAGCCTCAAACATAACAATTACACACATAAAACTAAGGGTGGTTTGTCTATAGTCAGTGCCTCCTACCTAGTACACACTACTAAAAGTTACACCTCATGTACAAGCGGATACTTGCTGTAATCCACACAAAGGTAGGCCTTTTGGCTCTTAGCAGAAAAGCCATCTCAGGACATCATCATGCTAAAAAGTCCCCCAAAATGATGTAGGCTTCTACAGAATTCCTTCCTGAGGGGGTGGCAACAAGAGTGAGATTCTATGTAGTGCATAACACTAGGCAAAACCTAAAGACCTCTTTTGGATACAACTTCCCTTTGATTCTTTCATTCCTGAAGCCCTCTATCCTCAGAGTTCATATTTTTCTTCTTTAGTGACTCCCATTTTCTTAGTCTTTGTTTAAGACGTCCCTCTCCTGGAGTGAGAAAAGAAATAGTGAGGACTTACATGTTTTGTTCTTGTCACTCATTAAGAAATAATCTGTTTCAAATAAATGGAATTAATGCTTATAAAACATTGCCTTACTTTAATTTTTAAAAAGTAACAAAAACGTTGATGCTACAGAACCTTCAGCACTCTTCTGCCCATTTCTATAATCTAGAGCTTTCATTTTCCTAGCTCCTCCCCTGTCCATACTTTCTTCCCATGGGAGAAACCAGTCCATACCTTTATACCTTATAAATGACTAAACATCTCAACTTGACTTCTGTGCACAGATGTATTTGAATCCAATCAGAAGCAATATTTGAAATTCAGGGGGAAAATTCTTTACTTTTGGAGTTTCAGGCATCAGCCTTGTAAGTGGGGTGGGTTTCTCTGAGCTAAAAAAAAATTCCTGGAAGTTCTGAAATCATATCATGTGTTTAGTTTTCTATTTGCAGTTTGCTCATGAAGAAAATTATTCTTGAATTTTGTTATCGAAGAGTTTTTCCTCCTGTGATTTTCTCTTGTAGTATTAAGGTCAAAATATACCAAAGAATAATAAAATTTAGTAAAAATTTAGATTATAGTTTAAAATGTACAAAACCCTTTTGGTAAATAATTCCATAGTGAATTTTATAACTAGAGAAAAAGAGAGCTAAGAGGAATATTTTCTATAGCAATAACTACCTCCTCTCTGTTTCACCTCTTCAGAAGCTAATAAGACTGTCCAATTGATGGAAAGCTTCCTGCTTTACTAAATTATAGCACCTTGATTTACATTAGTGTAACATGTGCCAGAAATGAAATACTATCTCATTTCAAAGTTTGTGTATTTATTTTCTTACTTGTAGTTGATTTTCCTAGTACTCTAAGCTATGATAGTCCCTTATAGGTCCTTGTTTTTTAACAAACAAAAGAAGGAAGGAAAGAAGGAAAGAAGGAAGGGTAGGAGGGAGGGAGGGAGGGGACCTAGAGAGGGAAGATGGGAAGAGGCATGAGGAAGGGGAAAGAAGACAGAGGGAAGGAGATAGAGAGGGAAATCAAAGATACAAAGAAGAAACTGAATATTAGTGTTTTCCTCTCTCACTATGTTACAGGACTATCAAGTACGATTTTTTTTTCTAACCTTACCTTAATTTGGTTTGAGTTATCTCTCTTCTTTTATTTTTGCTTTGTTTGTGATGTTGTAGTGGTTATCTTGACAAAAACATTAATGCTTATCTTACCTCCCAAATAATCTCATTTCTTTGAGAGGGTCTGTTGTGTGCTGTGATTTAATTTTGATAAGTGAAAGTGTCTGAGTAATAAATAAAATTTACTGTGGATGGCAAACATTAAGAAGTAGAGAGACCTTATTCAAAACAGAGGCTCTCATCTAAGAGCATAGAGAAATGTCCTCAAAGGAAACTGAGCATTTTATACAGTGAAATATGATACCTAATAGCAGAGCACCTAAGAGAAATCGTATAGATTCAAATGTAACAGCTCAAATGTGATTCCATCACTGACTTTAGAAGAACTCTTTGTATTATGCTGATCTGTAATCCTTGTCAAAAAGAAATTGCAAAGTATTTCATCAATAAAAAGATAATGAAGTTAGGTAGAATTAAAGGTTGAAAATATGAATATTTATACTGGTTGTAATACAGAACTTTTGAAAGCCTCACAACACTAAGAAAGAGGTAGAATGGATTACTCTATTTTACAGATGAGGAAACTGAAGCTCAGGGTTGATTCAAGGATAAAAGTAAGTTTGAGAGAATTGGCAGTGGGACATTGAAGCTAATATTCTAAATTTAGTGAAATTTTCACAACAACATACTAGTTTTACATTTTCCTAGTGGATCATCTTCTAGTAAGAATTAAATTCATTTATGATCATGGGGTTTTTTTGTTTTTTTTTTTTTATAAAGGGGCTTTTCATTTTCTCATTTAACCCAGCAGTGTCTCTGCCATAACAGAGTGCTGAGCATGCAGGAGCTCTGTGATGGAATGTAATATGTGATCCCTGATCCCAGAGAGATTCCAATTCAATGTAAAGAGAAAGGAAGCAAATAGCCTAAAGTTCTTACACTTCCTTTTTACTGGAAGCTTGGGCTGGTATTTTTTTTGACAATTCTTTAATATTTAATATGTAAGAGCTCATTTCCCTACTTCGGTGTTCTCCCCAAATTCTGTGTGTAATGCTATTCATGGTGTCTACATGTATTGTAATTATTTGTAAATATATTTCACAATTTTTTAAATTATATCTTTGTCTTGTTGAGTATAACGATGAGGTTCTACTCATCCTAATTTTACAAGACCAAGCCCAGTGCTGGGTATACAGTAAGTGCTCAGTAGATGCATGGATTTATTATATGTTTATTATTAGAAGGGTACACACACCTTGTATAAAATTCAAGCCATACAGAAGGGCATAATGTAAAAGTATAATGTAAAATGCTAACATGTAATGTAAAAAGGGCTAACATATATATAAACAGGTACTGAAACAGATGAGGATTATTTGCAAGTAAAAGTGACTATCCTTTTTCGGTGGAAGATACAAGTTTTCCATCTCTTTCACTGCTTCTCCTGCTCTCTACTAATCACTCAGCATTTTGACTCAGAACCTCCTAGGCATTTTTTACATGTATAAGTGTAATGTGACTTTTAATAAATAAGTTAAATACATAAGATACTTCCATAATATGAAAATGGCCCTTTAAAATATAGAAACTTTATGTGTGATTAATGACAATATTATTTATATTAAACTATTTTCTTACCTCTTGTAAAAAGTAAACAATTGGATTTGATGATGACCTTGAAACTTTGAGGTTGTACAGACTATTAATAGTGTGTTACATGTCACACCAGCAACATTAATTTCAGGTTAACATTTTAATTTCTCAGGACAAGAGGTTGAATATTTGCTTTTCTCATCGATCATTATTATATTTTTATTTGCATTGTAATATTATTGGTCAAACTCTTAGTTTAATAAAAGCTGATTTATTTCTATTTGTTAGGTTCTAAACAAGCAATTTAAAAGGAATTTCTACTTTGCAGTTCTCATTTAGTAACAGGAATTATTTCTAATACCTTGAGTAGATATCTGGATAGTACATATTTAATGAATGAATATTAAGAACTTTACACTATGTTTCCTATTGTTCAAAAATATTTTTCTTTACAGACATTAGTTTAAATATCTTTCCTAGTTTCCTTTTGTCTTACTGATTCATGACTATTGCTTGTCTTGACTGCTGATGTATATTTGTACTTTTTTGCTGACTTAAAGATGGAGCAAATGTATGCTCTTTAGACTCCATGCTACCTATAATACAGCTTCTCAGTATTTTCATAGTTGAACTACTGCCCTTGACATAAAGGCTGTGTGCGTGGAAATTATAAAATGTTTCAGTGAGATTTAAATTAAATAAATAATAGTTCATTATAAAGAATAAACAATTTATGCTTAAACTAAACAGATATTTAGCTAGCCATATAGAAACTGGTTGACTAAATAAATCATAATTTTCTGTTTTCTAAAACAAGTTATAGTTAATTAGTTGATATTTTTTATTTTGGAATATAAATAAGTAAATTATATAACAGATTACTATGTAATTGAATTATACTTGGTATGGAACAAACATTATGTAACCTCAGATGGGGAAAATTTACTAGGCAAAGAGTATATCAAAATAAGATATTGCAGAAAAGCTCTAAGAATCATAACAGACTAAAAGCTTGATATGTGTCCAATAACATGGTTCAACATAGATGAACAGAAAACAAACAACAGAGTAAATTATATCCTGAAAATTGACTTGATTTAGGTCTTAATCATCTCAGTGTGCATTAATTTAATGGTGTATAAAAACTTGGAATAACTGAAATTTAAATTGAGAGAGGGATTTGAGATTTGAAATAGTTAAGATAGTTAAAATAATTCTGATTAATTTCATGTGGGAAGGGCTAAAATATATATAAACTTGTATGAAACAGATAAGGCATATTCATAAGTAAAATTGATTACTCTCTTTTTTTGGGTGAAACATCTAAGGAAAGTTATAGAACCAATATTAAATGTGATGTTTGTTCTATGCAAATTGAGTATAACTAGATAAATTAGAAAGTTAAAAAATCTATTAGAAGTTTCCACACTCTTTCTAGGATGTGATGAGTGATAATATTGACACTTCTTGTTTGCTATTGGGAATATGAAATAGAAATGAATCAAGAGCTATTCTTTCCTGAATTTTCATCTCATTCTAGGTCATTCTAGTACATTGTTTTCTTTTAGGCCTTGAGTTGAAGAGTGCGTGAGGAACCGAATGAAGTGTAATTCAAGTGTAACACAGGGTTCCAGGGAAACACGATGAGGCGACCCTGGAGATAGGAAGGCTGTACTTTTCGGACAGCCATGTAAGTCATGTGCCCTTTATCCTGTGGGCAGTGGGAAAGCACTGAGAGTGACAAGCTGTCAAATTATAGTACAGGATGAAGATATGATCACATGTGATTTTCCACCACGTTCCAAAATAAAATATAGGTTTATTTCATGTTTATATTGGAAGACATCTGCAAGTTTTAGTATAAACTCGTGTTAGTGAGGTGGTAAAGAAATACATACTCATTGTTTTTAGCAGTACAAGTTGATAAGCCATTTTAGGGTTGTGACGCTATGTTATGAAATGGAATTTAATAACCACCTACACTTTGACTCAGGAGCACGCGGGTAGAATTTACACTGTAGATTCTCCTCACATAAACCCAATGATACAGCCCTGCCTGGTGTGGCTCAGCTGGTACGAGTAGCACCCTGTAACCTGAAAGGTCACTGGTTCGATTTCTGGTGAGGACACATGCCTGGGTTGCAGGTTCAGTCCCTGTTGGGGCCTGCACCAGAGGCAACCAATGGATGTTTCTCTCTCACATCGATGTTTCTCTCCATTTCTCTTTCCCTCCCTTCCCCTCTCTCTAAAATCAATAAGCACATCCTTGGGTGAGAATAAAAAAAATTCAATGATTCATATAAATTTGAGGATATCCATATATCCTAGAAGATCCTGCCACTACTTGAGAAAGGCAGACCTGTCATATGACCAAATAATGAGAAAGAACCGTAACAGCTAGTACTGTTGATAGGGAAATCGGCATGCTTACACACCGATGCATGTAACCATCATGTTCCTGCAGGGTAATTTGACGTTTCAGAGGGATTAAGACAGACTTAGAAATTAAACTTTTAGTTACCTACCCTAATGAATGTATTGGATTTATATTCAAAGATTTAAGTACAAATGTGCCATTATAATATCATTTATAATAGTTAGAATCTAAAACCCCAAAAAAGACAGTTACATGAATTATGATAGATTACACAGACTTTATGTAGTCATTAATAATAAATACTCATAGAAATGAAAAGAAAGTGATAATTCTTTGTAAAAAGGGGAAAATGTTACAGAATCATGTCTATACAAATCCCATATAAAATCCTATGTTCATATATGGTAAAGCATATATATAGGGTACAGATATAGAAATATATATTGAAAATGTATTTATAGATATAGTTAACACCTATACCAAGTTCTTGATAGTAGTAAACACATGATGATGAATTTTAGGTGGTGTTTGTTTCCGTGGTAGTGTTTATCTACACTTCCTCATTTTTCTACAGGAATTATCTGTTATTTATTGAGTCAAAAACACACAAAATAATGTTTTGTGTGAATTCTAGATCTCATCACCAACATCCAAAAAGCCTTTGTCCTGTCAGGGCTCTCACAAATGCTTCACCTGGGGGACTTACCTGTATGTCATATTCCGCAGGAGGGCCTCGGAATAGGCTCGGTCACTGGGGCCCTCGGTGTCATTCTTCCCATGCGTTGGACTTAATCTGTTTGTCTAGAAATCGCTTCATATGTTACCTAGAATCTATTCGATTATCCAGAAATGCTGAAAGAATGAGACAAACTTCTAAACCAACCTTTCGGCTTGTGTTACTGGTTTGGGTCCTCGCTTAGTAGGTGTGACAGACTGACCGTTTACTTGTGTGGCTTCTCCATGATAGGGTGTTGCATGTGACTCTGGCACGCGGCATAACTCTGTCCAGGGTGACGTCACTGTCAAACCTTACTTTGCTTTAATATTTAAAAAAAAAACCTTGCATGCAACATTGAAATTTATCAAAAATTTTAACAATAATTTGAAGTGTGACAGACTTACATTTACCAGCCCCATTGGCCATCAGACTCTCTTGCTGCTTAACTGATATTCAGTTTGTTCTGGGTTTTCATAGATATAACTTGTATCTGTAAGCTTTATAAAGGATGTATAAAAAGTTGCTTTTATATTACAAAATTACAACAAATCCTTGATCACCACGCCAGGTATCAATATTATTGATTTTGTAGATGAATACTAACATAATAGCTCTCAAATCATTTCTCAGTTTCCGTAGATAGAATCTTTCCATTTACATTAATTCTAAGTAATATAATTTCTTCTCTCTCCTCTTTTAGTATCATGTTTGTTTAATAAAGATAGATGGAAAACAGAGGTCTGAATATTTGTCCTGTCCTGTCACTGAAAGAAAAATATTGGTGTACTTAATGATAAGCAATTGAATGCTAATACTTTGGAAGGGCCATTTTAATCATTATGCTTGTAGATAAGCACTTAAAAATGCATGTAATGGAATTTAAAAATAGATAAAAAATTACTTCAAGAAACGCACTCACTCATTTGATTACTTTGTAGTTGGAAATAAAACCATTCTTTCTGTAGACTATGGTACTTCATTTTAGGTTAATCGCTGAATAAGATGAATTCAGTTTTTGACATTTAGTGTGAGTCTTAATGCTTTATCAAGCATTTTGATAAATTTGACTTCAGTGCTTTATATGATTTCTCACTGAGATCTTCCCATGGTCTTATTCATCAATAAGAGTAACTAAGCAGTAGCTATGCTTTTTTAATAAGTAAAACCACAACGCTAAGAACTATCATTGTGCCCTAGCTGGTGTGGCTCAGTGGATTGAGTGCCAGCCTGCAAATCAGAGGGTCACCTGTTCAGTTCCCAGTCAGGGCACACGCCTGGGTTGCGGGCCAGGGTCCCAGTGGGGGGGGGGGGCGGTGAGAGGCAACTGCCCATTGATGTTTCTCTCCCTCTCTTTCTCCCTCCCTTCCCCTCTCTAAAATAAATAAATAAAATCTTTCTTTTAAAAAAGAGCTATCATTGTTTCTATGTTGTGTCTGAGACATTGTTTAACACCTTTCCTGATAAATACACGTGAGATACTATTGTTATTTTGTTTGAAACACTGTTCGCAGAACTTCAATTTGTTGGTCATTCTATCTTTTGTTTCACTAGCATCTTTAAAAAGGCATCCTGTTTTATTTATTTAGTAAACTGCATTCAGCACTTGACAGTTCTGCTGGGCGATAGCCTTATTTATCACAGGGTGTACTGATGGCTGTTGTTCCTAAAGGACTTCCCCTGGTCTTCTCGTGTTACCACTGTATTACACCCGTAGGCTCGATGGTTCTTGAAATTCCACTACGTTCATTTTTCTACAAAACTGAACCTAGCATATCTACCTACCACTTTTAACCCCCAAATATACTAATCTATTTTCCTTTAAAGTTAAAAATAATGCAAATCCTTTAAGTTCCCAGTTTTTGAAAATGACATTGTAACCATCCACTCTATTTTGCATCAGAATCTTGCTTTTATCTTTGCTCTTTACTTTTGTGGATCTTTGTTAACCATTCATATTTAAATCTGCCCTCCGCAAATGACCTTTAGCCTTGCCTGACTCCTGTGCTCCACCACTTGTTGCTGCCTCTCAATGTCATTTAATTTGATTTTTGCTTTTGCACTTAACTTCCAACCCCCAGACTCCATTCGCTCCTGTGTTCTTTCTCAGAACAGTTATTTTTCCTTATGGCCAAGATGGTGCTCAAAAATTATGCGTTTAATTATTTTAATTTAATTCTTAAACACCATTGATGACACATTACTGCCTATAAAACAAGATACCTTTTTTCTTTTGGTATCCAAGACTCGAATATAATTCCCCAAACTATCTTTTGAGCTCTATAATTCACTTCTATTACTTTTCAACTTGCCAACTCTCGGTTCTCAATATTTCATCTTGGGCTCAACCCCAGGGGATCATTTACCATTCTCTGAACATTTCCTTTTCAAAGCCCTCTTGTCACCAGCTAAAATGCTCTCCACAGCTCTGATCATTATAATCAACAGTATATTTTTTTCGTTTTTTAATTTTAATCCTATTTTTTCCATGAAGGTTTTATGGGTTATTTCTGAAATGTGTGTTAATTTGTATGTCTTTTATACTTGTATTTTATTAATTTATTCATAAATTAATGTTCTGTAGTGTATAGTATTTGTATAACTCTGTTTTATGTTATAGGTGAAAAAACACCTCACTGCATGCCATGCATACAGACTAGGCATGTGTGTATATGTGCTCTTGCACCCACAGGCGTGTGTGTTTGCGTGTGTTCACTGAGGTGGAAGAATGAAGGGTCCCTACCTTAGAAAAGGTAACCTTTGTCTATGTCACATTTTGTCACGGTCCAGTGCTGGCTACTCCGCCTCACTGCAAGTTGCACATTAAGATATCTTAAATAACTTTCTCTGACTATTCTGACCTTTATTGTCTTACTTTAACACATCATCCAGCAGCTGCCTGAGTATTTTGCTTTAATCTATTCACTACTCATCTAATTTAGAAATACTATTTTAGATGAAAATAGCGTATAAGTATCCACTGAGAAATCGCTGGAGGTTTAATTATCACTGATTTTTTTAGAAGCATCTTAAAATGCTCTACCATTGTGGTTAATTTAGCAATAAGTTTTCACTAGTGTGGACATGGCACTAAGTGTTAAAATATTAAACAAGCCTCCTTGGGCTCAGGGCGGTTTGGATTGTCAAGTTCCCTCCACAGCAAAGCTGCTGTAGGAGTCCCTATAGTCAAGGCTTCTTTACAAACCCAAGCCTTCATTGAGTGTGTGTGTGTTTGTTTAAGCTCAGGATGGAAACATAAAAGTCTCTTTGGGGAAAAGCAAAGTTTGAAAACAACTTAAATCCTTTCTCTGTACCCTTCACTTTTGAATCATGAGACACGTTCAGTGAAAGTGCTAAGCAAATACTATTGGTGATCTTTAATACAACTCCCGTTTGTTTAGACAAAGAGAGCAGATCTGTGGAATAAACTGACTGGTACATTGAGTTCAGCTGCTGAGCAGATAATCATAATTTCTGTGGAAGACTATTTGACGACAGCTTAAGGGATACACAGAGTAAGAGCATTAAACCATATAAAAAGATTAGGCGGTGTTCTCTCAGTAACGGGGCGAGTTGCATAAATCTAGAACTTGAATGGGAAACAAAATGTGTGCATTTTAATCCCAAACATGAAAACCATGTCCATTCTTTAGTATGCATTCAATATTTTAAATACTACACATTTTTGTAATAGCCATATAGATGTTCTGAACTCCATTATTTTGAAATATAAGTCAAGCATGGTAACACAAGTCCTTATCACTTAATGGAAGGGATTAGGCAAACATTTGTTTTATGGAAAAGAAGTCCTGTAAGATGTTTAATGACAAATACATGTTTGTGAATGAATGTTTTAAAAATATTGTGCATGTTATATCATACTATATTGAAGCTGGGTCACTCACCAACATAATGAAGACTGTGGGCATTTTGCAACACATTGGAAGCCAACTTTCCTCAAAATTATTTCAGTACAAGATACTTTCCTAAGCCACACATATTTTTTTTCCCTCAAACCACCATATGAGTATTCATCAAGACAAATGCTCTGGTGTATTGTTTTAAAATGTTATCCATTTAAAAATTGAGGTAAGAATTGCTTGCAATAGCTCAGAGTCTTTGGCACATAAAGTGGGACTGTGGAGGCATCTCGTGGCTGGTGTTAGGCGGAAGCTAGGGGCACCTTTCACGGCACTGACTGTGGTATGTTACATTTGACCTCACGGGATTTTCCTTTTATCATCCATAAAAAAGCAGCAATTGAAACTCCTCCTGTGTTGTTGTGAGGATTGTATACAGAGGTTTATTTTATCAGCCTTAAATTGCTACAAAAATCCCCATGCTTTGCAGCTTAATTTTGTCGGGCAACCTCAATTTTTCAAGTCAGCCAGGATTCACGTCCAACTGCAGTGACTGTTTTGGACACGTTCCACTCCCCTCCCCATCGCCGAGGACACTCCTCCAGCTGCGGTGCTCATTAAATGAGTATGCTTCTTACTCCTCAGTGAAAATGTAAATCTTAGGAGATGTCCTCGGTGTCCTGCTGCAGACCTATAAACTGACCTGCTTTTGCCAGTGCTTTCCTTCCTGTTAACATAGTGGTGCGCTTCCCTCCCTCACAGGATGTCTGACTCCAACCTTCCTTTTCTCAGAGCGCCAGGTAAATTTTCCTCCTTTATCTCAAATTCTTGCTGAGTTTGTCTCCTTTAGATTTTTCTCATTAATATTTTAAAACAGGTTTTGTTCCTATCAAAGAAAGAATAACAGCACCCAAAACATACAAAAGAAAATAAAACAACAGCAAAACATGCAAACCTTCATTCTATATATGCCCTTCAACTATATTCATTATTTTTCCTCCCCTCTGGAGTCAATTTTTTTGAAAGAATTGTCTATACTGGGCCCTTTCTGGTCACCTTGAATAAATAAGCCATCAGTCCGCCTCCTGCACATATACATTTCTCTCAAATTTACTTTAAATAACTAGCAACTAGTTGTGTCTAACAACTTTACTATTCTTTTAAAAATACTTCAAAAGGAATGATTTCAAATTTCTAAATTTCTGTGATTTACATAAGAGTTATAGTTTACCTGCACAAACCATCACTGTCTTACTGATAATTCAAGAAGGAAACCTCTAAAACATGTTAAATAGATAAAGCAAGATTTTATATCCAAAATCAGAAATAAAGAGATAAGATGATGTTCGTGTTGCTTTTTTAAAATGCTAGTTTCTTCTCCCTCTGGTACCATTTGAATATCCCAGAAATCAAAAAGCATCACAACTTAACACCTTCAAGTATCTCTTCTATACCTACATTATTTATTGATGGGCCATAAATAAATTAGGCATTGCTCAGTAGTTATGAATATGCATTACTTCTCAAATGGCTTAGGTTGTTTTCTTCTTTAAATGACTAATACCTTTGAATTTAAGTCTTTTGTTTATAAATATCATTCATTAAATTCTTAGCCCCTGTGGCCATGTCCAAATTTAAGAAATTCTTTAACCTTTACAAAGTATAATTAAGACTTCTCAGAATATCAGCGAGGTGTGCTTAAAAGGCCTGAATGTTTTGAATTATGGTTCAAACTTTATTCTTACCCGTTCATTTTATTCCTATTCAGAACATTCTTAATATCAGGAAATTACTTTGATAATTTTCCTATTGTATGTTAAAATGGCTCATGAATTTGAAATGAAAATTATTTTAATTACAGTGACAGCAAAGTTAATACAACATTCCTTTCTGGCAGTTTGTTCCATATGAGTTCATTCAGGAAGTGAAAATGGATTGGATGTAACTAATACACACATTAGGTAATTTGGGTATATAAATGGTAGCTCAAATCATAATGGTAGCCCATTTTTATAAGCAGTATTTTAAAACAAAGTACCTAGGTTCTCTGCTAATAGATAGGCTACTAAAAATGGAGTATTGGTTTTCTTCATGTTCTCTTTTCTATTCTTTTTGCTATTTCTCTTTGTCTTTTTCCATTTCCTTATGCTGATTATATCATTTCCTTTCAAAGTTTTCTTTCCAAAATACTTATCTCTAAGAACAGTTGTTGAGATAGGGGCAAAACTTTTATTTTAAGAATATACCTGATATCTCACAAGTTAAATGGGTAAATTTTATTTTGTACCATTTAAAAAAAATTTATTGTTGTTCAGTTACAATTGTCCCTCCTTTTCCCCTATTGCTCACACCTACTCCCGCCCCTCTGCCCCCCTGTTGTCAGTGCCCATGAGTCCTCTATTTGAGTTCCTTGGCTTGCACCTTCCCCTTCTTCCCCTGTTACCCCCCTGACCCCACCCTGGTCACTGTCATTTTGTTCTTTATTTCCAAGTCTTTGGTTCTATCTTGCTTGCTTGCTTGTTTTGTTGATAAGGTTCCACTTATAGGTGAGATCACATGGTATTTGTCTTTCACCACCTGGCTTATTTCACTTAGCATAATGCCCCTCAGCTCCATCCACGCTGTCACAAAGGCTAGGAGCTCCTTTCTTTCTGCTGCGTAGTATTCCACCGTGTAAATGTACCAGTTTTTTGATCCATGCATTTGCTGATGGGCACTTAGGATGTTTCTTGTACTTGGCTATTATAAATTGTGCTGCTAGGAACATTGGGGTACATAGGTTCTTTTAAATTGGTGATTGAGGATTCTTAGGGTATAATCCCTGCAGGGTGATCACTGGATTGAAAGGCAGTTCCATCTTTTGTTTTCTGAGGAAATTCCATACTGTTTTCCACAGTGGCTGCAGCAGTCTGCATTCCCACCAACAGTGCACTCGGGTTCCCTTTTCTCCACAACCTCGACAGCACTTGTTCTTTGTTGATTTGTTTATGATGGCCATTCTAACGAGTGTAAAGTGGTATCTCATGGTGGTTTTAATTTGCATCTCTCTAATGGCTAGTGATGTTGAGCATTTTTTCATGTGTCTATGGGCCCTTTGTATGTCCTCCTTGGAGATGTGTCTATTCAGGTACCTTGCCCATTTTTTAAGTGGACTGCTTGTCTTCCTGGTGTGGAGTTGTGTGATTTCTTTGTATATTTGGGAGATCAAGCCCTTGTTTCAGATATCATTGACAAGTATGTTTCCCATATAGTTGGTTCCCTTTTCATTTTGTTGATGTTTTCTGTAGCAGTGCAGAAGCTTTTTAGTTTGGTGAAGTCCCATTTGTTTATTCTTTCCTTTATGTCCTTTGCCCCAGGGGATGTATCAGGGAAAATATTGCTGCATGGAATATCTGAGATTTTCCTGCCTATGTTTTTCTCTAGGACTTTTATGGTATTATTTTGTATCTTTCAAAGTATTTTCTCATTTAATCCTAACAGCATCCCTTTGAAACATGCAATAAAATTATGCCATGAATTTGGCAAATGAAGAAACTGGAAAGCTCTTTCCAAAGTGCCTACCCACAATTTTTGAATGTTCCAATTTCTCTTATCATCACCATCATTTGTTATTTTCTGTCTTTTGATTATGTCCTGGTGAATGTGAAATCATATATTATTGTAATCTTTATTTACACTTCCCTAATGACTAATACTCTTGAGAAAAAGTATTGGCCATTTTTTATCCTCTTTGAAAAAAATGGCTACTCAATTTCTTTGCCCATTTTTAAAATTTATCCTTTATTATTGAGTCATATTTTTTATAAATTCTGGCTATAAATCCCTTAGCAGATATATGACTTGCAAATTCTTTCACCCATTACGTGGTATCTTTTGAAGCATAAAAGTTTTTAATTTTCATGATGTGCAATTTATCAATTTTTTAATCATTTGTTCTTTGGTACAATCTAAGAACTCACTAATTAACCCAAGATCTTGAAGATTTTTACTCCTAGGTGTTTTTTTCTAAGAGTGTTACAGTTTTAACTCTTACAATTAGCTGTATAATCCAGTACTAGTTAATTTTTGTGTATGATGTAGGGATCAAAATTCATATTTTTGCATTCAGATGTCTATACCATTTGTTTAGAAGACTGTTTTTCTCCATTTAATCTTACAGGCATCCTTGTTACAAACCAAATGACTGTAAATGTAAGGGTTTATTTCGGGGTTCTCAGTCATACTACCTTCAGACACATCACACAGCCCATGGTAGGTTCTTCACATGCATGCACTTACACGCTCTTCTATATACTGTACTAGAGACCTTCTCCATAGCTTTCATTTCTTCCATTAGACCAGAAGTCAGAAATCCCTTCCTTAAAGGGCCAGACAGAAAATATTTTAAACTTGTGGCCCTTCAGTCTCTGATGCAGCCACTCCGCTCTGATGCTGTAGCACAAAAGCATTCATTGACAATGTATGAAAGAATGAGTCTGGCTGATCCAATAGAGCCTTATTACTAAGACAGGAAGGGAGCCCATGGCTCATGATTTTCTGAACCCTTTACTAGATTCAATCTTCTAAGCAGCCATGGGGACTTAAACTTTTATGGAATTAATGACAAAATATTCTTTATATCCCACACCATTTATGTTATATCCTCTCTTAGAAACTCTTTAGTTCATCTATGGCTCTCTTAAATTATGATGTGGACGGAATGCTTTGGCGTATCCAAAGTGTGGTGTGCTTGCTGACCCCTTCCTTCTGGATGGCCATTATTTCCGTTAATGCCCCTTAGTTTTTAGGCAGCAATATTGCACTTTTGGCTTATACCAGTGTGTGATCACCTAGTCTCCCAGTTCTTTCTGATCATTAAATTTTGTTGAATTATGCTTCTTTCAAGTTACTCTTGTACATTTATTTATTCTTTCTATATGGCATCATATTGGTTTTATCCGCTAGTATTACAGTGTTAAACCAGATCTTCTGACTTTATCTAGAACTAGAACTAAATTGTGAAAAGTTTTTGTTTTTGTTTTTGAAGCCAAGCCAGGCTTCCAGATATATTCCATCCCTATAATTCCAAACAGCCCTGGCTGGTATGGCTCGGTGAATTAAGGGCCAGCCTGTGAACCAAAGGGTCACTGGTTCAATTCCTAGTCAGAGCACATGCCTGGGTTGCAGGCCAGGTCCCCAGTGAGGAGCGTGCTAGAAGCAACCACACACTGATGTTTCTCTCTCTCTAAGTTAAAAAGAAAAAAGATTAAAAATGTCCAAACCTTATGTCAAATTTGCAGTGATGCTTTATATAAGTGTAACACCCTAATCCTGCTTGAACTGACCTTACTCTACCACATAACACAGCAAGTGAGCTCTGACAGTGTCTATCTATGATTTCAATCAAATATAAGTTTTGCAACTCAAGAAGACATTTTAGTCAATTCAGGAAGCAGTGAACCTCAAGAATTTTACCATTATATTTCTAATCCTAGTTTTCCACTGACTCTATATATTTAGAGTTTTTATGTCCCACCATTATTATCCGTAGTATAAAAGCCATAAAGCCAACTGTTGTGAATGCTAAATTAGGCACTTCAGATTTTCTGTGATTTGTGAGAAAAACTTCCTAAGTATAGAATAGCCCATTGCGGGGCTAAAAGGCCAAAGCTCCCCAGCTGGTAAATTGAATGCATATGGATTAAAGTAGGCAGGCGATACTTAAAAGTCCTTGTGTATGTGTTTTCAGATCTGGTCTGGCATACTTTGGAAACAGTTATTGTCAAGACAACTATAAAAGAATATTGAACTATAAAATAGAGGAGTGAGGAAGAATTTGTGCTTGGTTTTCTTTTCTTTTTTTGTAAGGTAATAACTTTCTATGGTTTCTAATTTACGATTCTAGGAATTAGCTGTCTTCAAGATGATAATGCATTTCTGGGCAACACAAATATGAAAGCTGTCAGTAAACTCTGTCACTTGTTTCCATTGTTTCCACCCTGCAGTAAAAGATAAGAAGTACAAAGCTGTATTGTAGAGGAATGACAGATTGCCCAACCATATGCCATATTAGCTCCACAGTCAAATATATGTTTTGCAGAACACAGTATGTTTCAAAGCTACCAATTGAGATGCAAATCTTTCCACACTATCCAAACAACCTTATTATAAGCCAGTAAGACAGAAAAACTAAGGATATATCCCACGAGAGTATAGGAAATGAGGCCAGGTATGAGATGCCAGGAGAAAATGGGAATTGAAAGGTAGGGGGAGTTGGTAGGCACAGAGAGTCTGAAATAGAACCTTGAGAATGGTGAATTGCCAATCTTAGACTCATTTCCTTATGGTCATTGTCTCCGAATTTAGGAAGAAATTTGGGAGGAGATGAAAGTATACTAATCTTGGGAATAATTGAGGGGCTGACAGTATTGTAGGAACCATATCTTTAATGTGAATAATAATTAGTTTATTTGAAAGATTTGATTTGGCTTATTCATTTATTTATTTACTCTATTTCATTTATAAGAATGAAATATTTTATAAATTACAAGTCACATTGTTATAAATTCCATGTAAAGTATAAGCATTTACTTAAACATTGTGTCATGTGTAGTGAATTACCTCTAATCTTTTCAAGTTATCAACGCACAGATAATGATTGAAAAGAACATGAGAAGAGGCCATATATTTTGGTTTGCATTGTTCTTGTAGTGTAAGGGAATGCTTGCAGTATCTCCCCACTCCTTTTCTCACACACTTGCATTTATCTTGCAATGGTTTTGAGGAAATGGACTCGTTGATGAGAGGTGATAAAGGTGGAATGATTTAGACCTGGACGTACCTCTGATTGGTTCCTCAGTAATGAGTAGACACAGATGGGAAGAATAAGAGGTCAGTCAGGCACCATGGGCGGAGCAAAGGCATTAGAGACTCATCAGCATTCATAACCATTTGCCTATGACCATCCCTCATCTGAGTTGCAGAATTTCTAAGAAGCCAAAAGTTCTACTGAAAATACTCTTAAATGATTCATGTCTTCTTAAGTATATGAGCTTGGACTTCAAGCTAGTATCATAACTTTATCTTACAATTCAGTAGTTTTCTGAGTTAGCCAAGTATTGTATTTTTTCCAAGCACAGTGTGAAAAAGAAACAAAACTTTTTGTTTAACTTTTATTTTGCGAAAAGTTAAAACAAAACCTACCTTGATTTTGGAGACAAAGACAGTAGTAAGTACTTTTAATATTGGGTAAAAGAACCAACATCTAATATCTGATTCTCAAAGAGAAATAATCTTGATAATACTAATGATTTTACAAAAATAGCAAAGGTGTTAAGAGGAATAAAATATGTAAACTGTCTGTGATTATTCAGAGTTTAATTTGTATGCTTTTCATTTGGCAAATTACTCAGACTCACTCTCTCTCTCTCTCTCCCTCTCTCTTCCCTCTCTTTTACTGAACACTTTCTTTCACCACTTATCACTTCCAGAAAAAAAAAATGGACTACACAGAAAGAAGCCCTGAAATCATAGCTATTTCCATTTTCTCTCTACTATTCAGAATGTTTTTTTAGAACTGCAACTTTTTAAAAACTAGTACAATGGAAACTGAATCTGAAATTACTGTACAAGAAGATGAAAGAGTTCTGAGCAGCTATTTTAAAAGAATCGGTAGTCTTTTGTATCAAATGGATCATACTCCAGTGTACTAATACATAGGAATATTTTTCTGTATTCAACATATGTCTATAAAGTAGTTATATCTGTGCAATGTCTATGTTAGCAGAAATAAGTAACAGAAAATTTGAGTAAGCCAGATAATTACAGAAAAGTAGGTACCCTACAAGTAAGAAAATAGATCACAATTAATAGTTACCTATAGTAATAACGCCAGAGAAATGAGGTCTCCTAGAATATGACAAGATGATGGATTGAAAAGAATGGTAAATCCCAGGCAGAGTAGCTCCTCCCTCTCCTGAGAGTCAATCATTTAAAACGATCCTACTATAACGTGATGAGATATGAACAAATGGACAAGTGCAACAAGATGCCTTAAGAAAAAGACTTGATGGTCTTGTGTACTAAGGGGGAAGGTGCAGAGGTGAGAGAGGAGCAGAGAAGCAGATTTTACCTTTAGATTGTGTTATAAGCCAGACTTTTCATTCTTTCAGTCTCCTCCAAGAGATGGGAACGAGCTTCAAGAGGCAAAACCTCCAGAGAGACAGGAAAAGCCCTAATTCCGGAGGTCCCAGCTGATAGCCTTGATGCTCACTAGGTTGCTATCTCCAACTCTTTGTCCCAGCACCACAGGACTTACTAAAAATCCTCGTCTGTTTTTCAGTGGCTCTCCGGAACTCCTGACCATCTTAGAATCAGAAAATTCCTTGAGAGAAAAACCACTGCCAAAGACTGAGCTCTCATGCCTGCACCTTTCTTCTTTCCAGAATCTCCGCCTCTCCATTTTTGGTTGCTTTGGCAGTCCTGAACTCCAATTTACTCTATATAAATATTTATCGATTACCTATTGTAGACCAAGTAGAGAGCTAAGAACTAAGGGAAAAATGAGTACAAAAACAGATGTGGTCTTGCCCTCATACAATTTAAAATCTATTCTATGACTTAGAAATAATCAAGTAATTACACACACACAAGCCAACCTGAAATTGAGATGAGTGGAAGGAAGAACAAAGTGCTGCAAAACCGTGTGACAGGTGAACTTACTGCGGAGGTTGGGAGATGGTGCTTCATCTCTGATTAGGGGACCATAAGGGGCAATTAAGGGAGATGGAGAGTGAAGAGCATTCCTGAAACACGGAGCACAAAGGTGACAGTCTGTGCAGCCTTGTGAGCATAGAAGATGCAAAGACTGATGTGCCTGAATGAGAGAGTGACTCATGAAAAGACCATGTATGATGCTGGAGGACCGTTCATGCAGTGTCCTTTAGGACAAGCCTTATCTTTATTCTCAGAGCAATGATAGGTCATTGAACGATTTTAAGCAAGGGAATATCACAGTGGGAAGTGCTTATTGGAAGTATTAGCTGGCTGCATTGTAGCTAATGGCTCATGCTTCATTAAATATTACAATAACAATTTTACCGTTGAGGAGACTAAAATGCAAAGAGATGATCAGACATATTCATGGCCTTAGGGATAATAAGTGATGCAGATGAGACTGAAGCTCAGAATTATTTCCTGGCCTGGCGCTCCTCCCTCTAATCAGGCTGCCTTATGTGAAAAGGCAGGAGCACGCGTAGACCTGACGGCACACAAACGCCCAGTGTGGTTTGGCTGCCGACGGCACCTGGAGAGGAGACATCCAGCCTGGGCATTTTTTTCCACTGCTGTAGCTGTGTCCCACAAAGTTCAGTGCACAGTGTTTTCATTACCCCTTAGTCCTAAATACGTTCTAACATCAATTAGGAATTATTCTTTGACTCATAGGCAGTCTAGAAGTGATTTTTAAACTTCTAAACATGAAATTTAACAATTAACTCTTAAAAGTTTAAATTAAGTTATGCTGTGGCTGGATAACATACTTTAAATAGAATGCTGACTCTCTGACTAGACTAGTAAGCGGTCAGTTTTCACCACCGTTCCCTATGCGCTGGAAGACCGTGTGCATTGTTTCCTCCGTCCACTAGCTCGAACTTGCAAACTCTCCCGTCCAGATCTTGCACATCCACCTGACGTGGCCTGCCTGCTGCATCGATTCCTAACAGATATTAAGTATCTCCCTTTTTGTTGTGAATTATTGATCTCTCCTTGTAGCTATGTCAGTTTTTGAAGCTGTGTCGCTGGAGTGCATATTAGAACTGTTCTATCTTCTGGGTCAACTGAGCCCCTTTTCAATCCGTGGTGGTAATCTCTATCGTTAGCAGTGCTTTTTATATTAAAGTCTATGTTGTCTAATAACACAGCCATACCAGCTTCCTGTTGGTTATAATTGCTGTCTTTAAACTGGAATTCAGTCCAAATAATTTTTATTAATGCTTAATTAAAATACAACTCACATACCATGAAATTCATCTGAGTTTTGTCAATTTGTATTCATTTTGATTGCCTATATTTTCAAGTTGGATGAGAAAAGAGGGGGAAAAAAAAGAGAATTTCTTTCCAGGCTGGTAGAGAAATTGATGTTATATGAGGAATATCTGAAGTAACTAGGTATGTTTATCCTAAAGTAGACCAAAGGTGGATAATGGGAGCGTGTTACTGTATTTTTTGGACTGTAAGACGCACCAGCCCATAAGAGGCACCTAGATTTTAGAGGAAAATAGGAAAAAAAAAAACCCGCTCCACCACCGCTCCCCCCACCCAGCAAGCCAGATAAGCTGCATTTGGACTATAAGATGCACCCCCATTTTCCTCCCAAATTTGGAGCGGGGGAAAGTGCATCTTATAGTCCAAAAAATACAGTAACTGTCTTCAAATATTGCAAAGTATGACTTTCTTCTGCAGGATTCTGGAGAGCTAACCAAGGCCAATGGGGTTAATATACAAGGAAACACACCTGAGGTGCTTAGAATTCTCTGGGGATGGGTGTTGCCACAACTGCCGTGGAGTTTTCCTAGCACTGAAAGTACATAAGCAGAGCTGAAGAGCTACATGTTAATGATACTGTAGAAAACGTTTTTGGGTGGATAGATGGACCTGACAATGTCTCAGAGTTCTTCCTACTCTTTAAGTCTATGATTACCTGATACAGAATTACATGTAACACTTCACATTTATTAAATGATAGAAGAATCCAAATATAAAAGTAAATTTAAAGTACCTACAATGCAAATAAACTTGCTCCTAGTTCAAACTATTTTTTAATTTTAAAAATATCCTTATAATACAATGGTTGTAATGTCTAAGACACAGTTAGAAGCCAGGTTCTAGGTAGTGTGGCAAGTTAGAAATGCCCAGTTATATAATAAAACATCAATCCCTTTAAAAGCTTTCTTCAGATGTATTGATCATTAATAAAAAAGAAATTTAGACGGGCTATAAATTTCTGTATATATAAAATAAATGGAGAATTATGATCAGGTTTTCTATCTAACTTGATTGTTAATACAAAATTGATGGTGCCTTTGTTAGCCTGAGGCATTATTAATGTGCTCAGCTTGCAGCTAGCAATGTTCCCAGCAACCACGGAGAGCGTTTTCCTATTAACAAACAAAAACAAAAGCAAAGCTGTAAATGTTGTAGTTTTTTCAAGTAAAGGATGATACCTGTACTCTGGGAGATTAATTTATGATTGCTCAGTGAGGCCTGTGCAATAGCAGCCTTGCTACCAATGGTGAATATGCCTTTTGCTTTGCCACCAGATGGCAGAAGTAGGCATTACTTAAATAGAGGTTATGGTGAAAGTGCTTTAACTTTTGGGTTTTTTTACCTAATTAGATTAAATCAGGACAGACTATTCGAATATTTTTAATAGCTCTTATAACAAGTTCAGTCATGGTAAAGATGGGGAATATTAGCTATAATTAAATTTTTGATTTAAATTCCCTACAATTTTTAAAGTATTTCCGTAGAACAATATTTTTCTTTATTTAAAAAAAAGTCTCACAAAGAATTCCCACTGACATGTTTTAATTCATGAGATAAATATTTCCATTATTTCTTTATAGATTAATAATAGCTGTATCTTCCTAAAATTGATTGGTGAACACAACATCAGTAAGGGATAAAATACAAACCAAAGAAGAAATGTATAACATAGTTACTAAGTTAAGACAGATGATTTTAAATAGAATTAGAAGTGTTAAAAATAGAATATGAATGATCACATACACATTTATATAAAATAGTCTGGCTGTCTTTAAAAAAGTTAAAAAATAATAGAAATTCATTCAGATAGATCATAGGCATTTAAAAAAAAGTCATTCCAAAGGAATACATATGTTTCTTTATTAAATAGTAAATGCTAATGCTAACCAATAAATGTTTTAAAGAACAAAAATTCATTAGCGGTTTTTCCTATGAATTAACATTTTTGTTTAGTCCTTTAAAAATTTCACTTTCTTGTATCCTATTTAATCTTTTTTTTTTTGCCTGTTTAACTTTATTTATTTTTTTGATTCAGTTTCAGGGTTTTTTTTTTCCTTTTTTTATTGATGTTCAAATACAGTTGTCTCCATTTTCCCACCACCACTTTCCCCTGCCCCACCCACCCCCACCTCCTACTGACTCTTCAACCCTCTACGTCTCACTTTTGGCAGAGGGAATATCCACATTTGCTAAGGTTGTCTAGTAAGCATTCGGATGGACACCCTCTTTGCCAAACCAACAGACTATTTTGATGATAATTGCTCAGTAGCATCTGACAAAGCTGCTTTCCTTCTTAAAACATGAGCTTCCCTTGATGTCTGTGATACCACACTCCTCCACATTGCCCTTTGTGTTCCCTTTTAGTCTATTTGTGGGTGGGGTTCTTGTCTTCTAACCCACCTGCAGATGTCAGAGGTCATAGGGCCATTTGTTTTCCCCCTTGACAACATTCCCCCATGCTATGTCATTCATTCTCTTACTTCAAGTGTTATCCATAAGAAGAAGTCCCCTGATGCCCATCCCAGCCCATTTCTGTTCATTGGCCTCCAGATTGTTTCTCCAATGCCTATATCCACCTGCCTTCTTGAACTAAATTTATTTTATTCTAGCATATTCTCTTTTTTGGTGGCACTGGCTTTATGAGTGGGCTAAGCTGGTTTTCCTGCATAATGTTCCACCTTCCAGTAAAAATGTCAAAAACATGCCAAAGTAAAAACCACATGACCTGCATACTTAACATAAGAAAGTCTCACTGTACAACAGAGGGTGGTAATAGGTATACAATGCAGTATGATTTAATTTACAGAATACACATCTAAATATAAACTAAGTATAAACGAGTCAGTGTGTATTATTTCATAAATGTGTTAATTTATAAATTTGTTTGAGTTAAGATTCTTGGTTTGTATAGTTTGTCTGATATTGCAAGGTCTGTGAACTCGAATATGCCTATGATGTACATTTTATTTTTAGTGTTTGCACCTGGCTTGGAGTGTGAAACTGCCCAAGAGCCAGTCTCCCACAAGGCCAGCTACTGGCCTATGACATATCTTGGTGCCAAATACTCTGTGCAAATGAAAACAAGCTACGGCACACATTCACTTTGCATTTGAATCAAGAAGCATGGGAAGAATGAGATATTGGGCACTGGGATCTGCAGTTGTAAAGTCAAGGATTAATTTGCTGAATAGGCCGTGACTGAGGCCAGGCATGAATGAGGTTGACCTTATGAATAAGAATAGTGCTAAAGTGAGCCCCCACTATGTGCTAAGCACTGTCCTGAGCTCTTGAATTATAGCAGGAAACAAGACAGACAAATGGAAGGAGGGCAGCCTAGTGAGAAACCAGGGTGACTGAGAGATTTTTGTTTGAAGTGCCCAAATAGGGCAAAGAAGAGAGCTTAAAAGTAACTAGAGGGCACGGCAGGGCCCAAGTAATGCTGTTTTGCCTTTGGTTTTATATTTTTAGGAAATCTTATGTATATATACATAGGCTTGAATAAAGGAGAATGAAAAGTAGGAGAGGTTAAAGAAACAGGTCGAGAAAAGTGAGTAACGGTGTAAGTCCTAGCTGAGGTTGGGAGTCTTAATTCAAAAAGAGTCGGCTCTTATTGTGCCAGATGGATCCCATCAGAGTTCTTTCAAGTTATGCAAGAAATCAGGAAAAGTTTCACAACACCAGGAGTTAATGGAACAACCTGTACTGGAGAAAGGAAGATCTTACACGCTGGAGTTGGCAAGACTGAGGTGTAAAAGTGCCCCGACTCTCATTATCACCCCACGGAGAGGCACAGCCGCAGTGCAGCATCTGTCAGACGTGCAATAGTTTCATTTTAGTGGAAGAGCCGCTCAATTCCGTGTGTCTCGCCGTTACTACAGCAAGCATGAGAAATGCCCTTGTAGGCAGGAGCATACATTGGTTTGGGGCACCAGGCAATCTGGACTGGGTGCCAGCCAATTATGAGGAATTCTCTGGGAAAGCACATGTTTGACTCCTTGGGAAACAGGGATGTAGGGGCCTAAGAAATTCTTTAGTCCAGTCTGGTCTGAGGAGGAAGGCATCGGTTCTGTTGGTTCATTGGCTCTATGGGAGCTGCCCTTGGGGGTGTACCTTGAGCTGGAGAAAGTAGAGCCCATCCAGGTCCTGGCAAGCTGCCTGTCCCTGCAACCCAGAGTAAGCATTTGAGGTCATTTGTGAATCTTTCTGCTAATAGTTTAACAGTCTTGATAAAGAGAAGAGATGCTCCACCCAAAACTAGAGAAAAGAAGTGATTGGTGGAGGTATTTGAGGTCAGAAGAGGACAAAGAAACAGGAATTTAAGCAACTGATGCTCCCAATTTTCTCAGTGAGCTATGTTGGGGAACCTGAGGGGCACAGAAAGAGTTTAAATATGGAAATGAGAGAAGCTAAGAAAAAGTGAAAAGACTGATAACAGTGCTAAGGGCCCAGGTGATTTGTTGTTTTGGGGGGAGGGGCTATGAATCTTAATGCTACTGACATGCATGTGTTTGTGTGAGCATGTGCTGGTGTGTATGATAGAATGATGGCCATTGAAGAAGCCGGCGAGACATTAGTCCATAGGGTAAACCACACGTCAAGCCATCCACATGGGATGGAGAAAGGATTCAGCAGAAGACCAATATTCTCTCTATTTCAGAAGCCCCATGTATTATAAGAGTGAACATATGAGAGACTAGGATAATTAGAGGCTCTTTGCAGACTGCGGAGTGCTCGTGTTTACCTAGCTTTAGTAGAGCCATTTGAAGTGAAAGCTAGAATGTAACACTAGGATTTTGTTGCCAGTGTGGACTGAGAATAGCACTGGAATTAAGCAGATCCAAAATTTTTGAGTTCAGGAGTATTAAATAGCTCATATACGTGAATTCCGAAGTCTTTTGGTATTATAATGGGGATTCTTAGGAAAGAAAGAATCTGAGACCTCCCAATTTTTGGCAAATTGGAAGAATTTATTGGAAATTCAGTTGATGTAAGTGACAAGGAAAAAGTACAGCCTTGCTTAGTTTGGTGGTTAAAGATTGCTGGGATAGGGGCATAGCTAACTATATTTATTTTTTATTTTTATTTATTTTATTTGTGTTCAAGTACAGTTGTCTCCATTTTCCTGCCACCACTTCCCCCACCCCACTCACCCCAGCCTCCCATCCTCAATCCTCCCCCACTTTGGCTTTGTCCATGGGTCCTTTATACATGATCCTTGACAGCCCTTTCCCTGCTTTCCCCTGTTATTGCCCTCCCCACCCTCTGGTTACTGTCAGTTTGTTCTTTATTCCAAGTCTTTGGTTCTATTTTGCTTGATTGTTTTGTTGATTAGGTTCCACTCATAGGTGAGATCATGTGGTATTCATCTTTCACCGCCTGGCTTATTTCACTTAGCATAATGTTCTCCAGTTCCATCCATGCTGTCACGAAGGGTAGGAGCTCCTTCCTTCTTTCTTTCTGCTGTGTACTATTCCATTGTGTAAATATACCACAGTTTATTGATCTACACATTTACTGATGGGCACTTAGGTTGCTTCCAGCACTTAACTATTGTAAATTGTGCTGCTAAGAACATTGGGGTGCATAGGTTCTTTTAAATTGGTGATTCAGGATTCTGAGGGTATAATTCCAGCAGTGGAATTGCTGGGTCAAAATGCAGTTCCATTTTTAGTTTTCTGAGGAATTAATCCCATACTGTTTTCCACAGTGGCTGCACCAGTCTGCATTCCCACCAACAGTGCACTAGGGTTCCCTTTTCTCCACAACCTTGTCAGCGTTTGTTGTTTGTTGATTTGTTTATGACGGCCATTCTGACTGGTGTGAAGTGGTATCCCATTGTGGTTTTAATATGCATCTCTCTGATGGC
Source organism: Desmodus rotundus (assembly GCF_022682495.2). Lineage (NCBI taxonomy): Eukaryota > Metazoa > Chordata > Mammalia > Chiroptera > Phyllostomidae > Desmodus > Desmodus rotundus. Next base: position 190,998,746 of record NC_071388.1, read on the forward strand.
TTGTGATGCTGAACATCCTTTCATGTGCCTCTGGGCCCTCTGTATATCCTCCTTGGAGAAGTGTCTGTTCAGGTCCTTTGCCCATTTTTTAATTGGGTTGTTTGTCTTCCTGGAGTGGAGTTGTATGAGTTCTTTATATATTTTGGAGATCAAACCCTTTTCCAAGGTATCATTGGCAAATACGATTTTCCATACAGTTGGTTCCCTTTTCATTTTGCTGATGCTTTCTTTAGCCATGCAGAAGCTTTTTAATTAGATGAAGTCCATTTTTTTATTATTTTCTTTATGGCCCTTGCTCTAGGGACATATCAGTGAAAACATTGTTATGTGTAATATTCTGATATTAATTTTAGATGTTTGGGTTGCAGAACTGGCTAGGGGTCCAAGGTGATGATGATATTTCTAAGTCACAGACAGAGATCTGTCTTGCAGAGGGACAATTCTGATCTGGAGCAGTGACCAGGACCCTGGTGAAGCAGAGACCAGTGTGAGGATTGGGGAGCAATTGTTCGGTTCTCCTTCTGGGCCTAGCAAATGTTTAATGTGGACAACAAGGGAGAATTAGGGATGAAGCTAGGCCATGCTAGAAATCTTGTTTTCATATTTATTTTATTAGATGTGAAAGATAAGCAATTGTTAATATATACACTTTTAAGAATAAAGAAAGCATGTGTTAATATTCAATTATTACAGTTCTGCTTACTTTTAAACAAAAACTTGTTTCCTGGTTTAATAGAGTAAATGTTAAAGCTTGTCACTCAGCATATATCTCGGAAATGCAAAAATCTCTTTTATTTATTAATGACTATTATTAAGGCACACGTTGTCTAAAAGACCTATAACTAGGTTCCTTAACAAACATACTGTAGTAACCGTTGGCTTTGACAGAGAAACCATGGCAAGACAAGGGTTTGCTTCCATTTTTCTTCCCCTCTAGTTTATACTCCCTCTGACAAACCCTTCAATACCACTTGTGTGAGCATGTGTGTGCCTGTGTGCTCTCTGCACATAATATGGTCATGGCAGCAAGAGAGCCTTGGGCTTTCAGGATGGTGAGGAGCAGGGCAATAGTCTGTTTGACAACATGCTGGGAGATTTCCTCTTCCTATGTCACTCGTCTCCTTTCTCTCCCATCCTTCTTCTCTGCCCCTGCACTCTTCTCTGCCAGCAGGCAAGGGGATGAGATGGAAAGTGTGAAAGAGAGCAAGGGGCAGATGTCCCAATGGTCTGCTGAGGAGGAAAGGCAGCCTCCCCAGCTATGGCATTTAGTCAGGCGGGTAGTTGAGAACCGAGATGATTTTACACTGATCATTTGTACAGTTTCTTTACTATCCTAACAAAATCAGCTGCAACTATCAACATGACTACTGAGCCATAGCTTTCATGCAGTAGGCCATGGAGAAAATCAAGCAGTAAGGGGCCAATCTCGGAAACTGTACGGTAGCTGGACATCATGGGTTGACTGGACTGCAGGCTACTAGAAGAATTTTGGGCAAGCAGAGAGTGTGGAAATCTAGCGTACATAATCATTTTTGCAGGGTTAGGGGAAGTCAACAAGAGCTATGAAGTGGGCATAACAGCAAGAGTCAGCAGCACAGTGAAGGGGAGTGGGAATCGAGATGAGGAGATTAAGGGTAATAGAGTAAGAGGAACTAGGGTCCTTGGTACTTAATCAAGGCCAAGCACAGGGAAGAGGAGGGGAACCGAGTTACTGGAACGGGGGGTGCAGTAACTTGAGAGGATGCCACTTGGGTAGAACTGCAAAGCTGTGAGGTCAGTGCTACACTGAGTTGTCTGTTCCGATGGAACCAGGGCTTGGCTAGGGACACTGTTTGTCTCTGACCTGATATAGAACTGAGTCTGCCCCTGGGAGCTGAGACCCAGCTTTAGGTGATGGATAAAAATACGGACAGGCAGTCTAGTAGGTTGTTATGACCAGAGGATCTTTTAAAAATAATTGAGTAAGAGAGGAAAGTGATTCTTTCAGCTATTGAATAACTACCTGGTAGCAGAAGGGTGTTTTTGTTTTTTTCAGGGAAGGGGTGCCGAACAGTGCAGAGAATTGTTTCTGGGAAGAAGAGACTTGCATTTTTATCTCAGAACATGTTAGGAGATTTTTTGTGTCCTGACATCTGTAATATCTAATGCTGCTTAACCTAGTAGAGAACTTTTGGTTTGTTCCTTCCTGCCTTCATTCATTCACTCATTCATTCATTCATATAGCAGCTATTTATTGTGTTGCCTTTAAACTATATATAGCAAGGCAAGTACTATATAATCTCAGGAAACTGGGATGGGTATTTAAAAGGAAAATATGTTTTTTCTCTTTGCTCTGATACATTATTTCTTATGTTGTAAATTCTTGTACATTTCAAAATACATGAAAGAAGGTCATGAGATTAATTTAAAGAACAAGATTAGGATTTTTAAATTTTGAAAAACTACCTTCAAATTATAGTTTCAGATTTGATAAGCAAAAAAAATCAAAGGTTGTAAAAATTTACTCCATTTCATGACAAAATTTATTTTGAGAAGTTCCGATTCATCTTAAAAATTGCAGTTAAGTGGGTGGTGTGAATTTGTCAAAACTCATTAAACTGTACATCTGTAAAGTATGAATTTTATTACAGGTAAATTATACCTAAATAACCTGATTTTAAAAATATTCCCATGAGTCAAAATTTTTCAATTTTGGAAATTTTATACAGGCTGGCTCCCATGAGATTTTCAAAAAAGAGAAACAGCAATGGGTTATCTGGTACCTCGCTGGTTCCAAGGACCAGAAAGCTTCCCTTTAGGCTCCTTTTTTTGAGAACCTTGTTCTTCTCTTCTTCATACAACTGCCTACATGCATAAATGAGCACATATGAATGAATGAATGAATGAATGTGTGTATCCATCCTTCCATGTATTTATGTTTTTAAAAATACTGGTTATGTTTTATGTTTTAGTAAAGTTAGTTTGTAGTGAATGTGGTAAATTTATTAATAAAATTGAGTTCCAAGATGTACAGAGACATTAAATAGCATTGTTTTTTACTCTCATGGTCTTTAGTAAAGTCGACCCTATAGTGGAATAGTATCTGAACTCTCTATATGGTAGTTTTGCATTTCTTTCTATTTTTATGAGGAAGTCTATTCAGAGTATATCATGAAAAAATGTTTGTTTGGAAGTTAGAAAGACTTCCCTGATAAACTGCCTCGACTTTAACCATAATGTGGAACCACTTACTAGCCAATATTTTATTATATATCGATTTGTTTGTTTATTGTCTGTTTTCCTTCTCAGAAGGTAAATGGAGACTGTTCCCTGTGTACCTTTGTATTCTCAGTTACTGGCACAGGTGTTCAATTAATATTTCTAATATGAACAAATAAAGGAATGAATGAGTAAGCCATTTTTTGAAACTAATTTTGAAAATGAAAACTGACCTATTTAGGTTTCTACTTATTCTTTGTTGTTTTTGGTAACATATTTTTTTCAGGAAATATTTTTATTTCAACAAAGTTTACAAATTCCTTTGGTGATAGAGCAGACATATGAATTGGCACCTAGGTGACTTTTTAACAGTTTTCATAAGAATGTGTGTTCGAAAGATCATCATTTTAGTGTCCATAGTCATTTGAAAAAAAGTGTAATCTTGTTTACTGAGTATATAGTATGAGAAACTTCTTTAGGCTATTACATTATCTAGATTATTTTATGTATCTCTTTTCTGTCTAATCTGTTAATGACTGAGAGAGATATAATAAAGTCCCCTAAATAGTTGACATACATATAGGTGATATCCTGACAGATCTATATATGTTTATGTCTTTATATCATCATTATGGATTATATCTTTTATCAATATTAAATGACCTATGTTACCAATCCTATTTTCTTAATGTAATTGCTAATTATGTAAAATTAGTGCTACCAACTTTATTTTGTTTGATTTTCATATGTATAATGTTTTTGTTTATATTTCATATATAAGTAATTATTAAATATGTCCTAAGCCTGTCTGCTGTGCAAGAATCTGGGCATAGAGCAGTAAACAAATACAGGAATTTCTTTCTGAATTCTGATAAATATTTACCCATCTTTTTTATTCTTAACATCTCTCTACTGAGTTTCTTAAAAATAGAAAATGCATAATTTTCTTGTGTGCCGGCTTTCTTTAACCCAGTCTGTAAAGTCTTGTTTCTGAATAAGCTGTTCAAATCCCTTAAGTCCATTCTTCTGTGGTACTGGTTTCTCTTTTTACACAGTCATACAAAGTGTTGACTTTAGTTTCTAACTTCTGCTTTTTGAAGTGTTTTCTTGCTTATTTTATTCTCTGATAAATTGGGGAGCTTACAGCTTCTTTCTCATTCTACTGGGAGTTACCCTGATAGCTGTAAAACATTATTTAACCTATTTTTTCGTCAAATAAAAATGATATAGTTTATGCATTCCATCTTTCATTATAAAAGATATTGTACTTTATTAGTAGTAAATTGCTCTTTTATCAGTAAATTCATATCCATTGTAAAATATGCATCCTCATTTTCAAAAATTGTAATTTAATTATTGTATTTCACTGCAAATGCACATTTACAGCAATTATTTGATTTTATCTTATATTTAATTTTATTCAGTACTCAACTGTAATCTGTTTTACTTTTACCAAAGCTCACTGCCTTGAAATTCTCCAAATCTGGGTTCTTAATTTTGATTCATATTTTGTTGAGACTGCCAAATATTTTTCAATATATCTTTTCAAGACATTTACTATAAATGCTGAGTTTTCTGAGATGTTGAGTAGCTTTGACTGTCTTTTTTTGACCTTTATATGTGAATGATATTTGGCAGAATAAGGGTCTAATGTATAAGTCTTTCCTCTCACAGTGCTTTAGTTGGTACTTCACTTTATTCAAATTTATTATTGGAAAAGAAGGCATGGCCTCTTGTCTTTGATTACAACTGATATTTTCCCCTGCCAAAGTTTTTTTTTAGATTGTTGGTTTAGCTTAGCTCTGTTGTGTTTGAAACTTACTTTCAGAGAATCCCTTTGTTGCACATTTCCATTGAATTAGATACCGCCCGTTAGCCAACTTGCAGTCCATGTAGAGTTTGTAGTTGTCTTTGTTGTGGTGATAATTTTTGCTGTACTTTATATTTGTTTATTTGCTTGTTTGTTTTTGGTTCAGAAAAAAGTTCCTTAATCTGTGTCTTTGATTTTTATTTTACTTCACCTATACATTTCTTCTATGGGACTAATAATCTTTACGTCTGATTACCGCCACGCCTCCATTTTCTTGACCTTGCTCTGCATTCTGGGAGTGCTCATGCATGCCACATGCCACGTCACCAGTTTGGTTTTATTGATAGTTAACATTTATTGGTTTAAAACTTTACAACTATTAATTATTGAATCCTCCTAATAATTCTATACTGAGGGTATTATTATTATTTCTCCATTGTATAGATGAGGAAACAGAGACTAAATGTCTTTTATAATCTGTCCAATACCACACAACTAGTAAGAGTTGAGAGAAGCTCCCAAGTCCATGTTCTTGGACCCGGCCTGTATTACGTCTGAAGTGCAAGTCTGGCTTTTCACCATCTACAATGCAAAGTTTAATTCTGCTACGAAAGTTGATTGTATAAGTTTTATATGATCCTTTCTTTGTCCAAGTCTCTCTGAATTTCAGTCTTTACATCATTAGGCTGCCTTATTTTTTCCCCCATCTTGATATATTCTTTCTCCATAGCATTTTAATTCTTCTTCCTGGAAATCACATTTCAACCTTCTTGTATCCTGATTATTACTTTACTTCCTATAACATATCCTCCCTCTCTGTCCCCCAGAGATGGCCTTTCTCACCTCAGATAGTTTCCTTTCTGTTGTAGTATTTCTGAGCAACCTTAGGCTAGTGTTTCTCTTATTGCAATTGATGTTTCCTGTTTATTTTCTGAAGGTGAGAGATCCACCAGATTACTTTCTAACATACCGAGTATGTGAATTGTATGAACTAAATTCTCCTGCTCCCTGTGCACTGGTATAACCTGATTTTCACACTTACTGTTGGAGGGCAGGGGTGTGTGTGTAAACAGTTCCTGGACCTGCTTCCTTCAGACGTCATTTAATGTGTCTGCTGGACCAATATGGGATCTTCTACCCACATGGCTTCTTTCTGAGAAATTCAAACCAATAGATGACAAGAAAAACTATAGACTTTTCTCTTGTCTCCTAATCTAAATGTCCTTACCCCCCCCTCTCTCTCTATATATATATATAATCTCCAGTGATAAACCTATCACAGGTATTTTACTTTCTCCCCCTTCTTGTATTTCAGACTTATTAGTTACAGAATCTAAACTAATGTAGAAGAGACTTATATTTATACAAAGAATTCATCATATTCTATTTGCCTTCAGAAACTGTGCTTTTCAGAAAGGAACACAGATAAGTTTTGCAGTTTATTTATATTCTTTTGTCTGATTCAGGGGGCAAATGTTCAGGTAGACTGCAATGTACTCCCCGCTTCTTTTGGTCCTGGATTCTCTTCCTGGCTACAGTTTCACATTGCAGAAGTCATTTGAACCACCCCCCGCCTCCAATCCAGACTCTCCCAGTTATAGGTTGTTGTTAGATTTATACTACAATGTTTTGGGGCAGTTTCTATTTCTCTGATTTTATAGACTCAAATTTAGGGGGAGCTTTAGAAAACCGAGCTCAAAGAAATTTTATCTAGACACAAAAACAAAGCTTAGAGATATTAAATAAATTGTAGGTCTGAGTGTTGAGCCAGGGTTGGAACCCAGAAATGTCTGATTCCAGTGCCAGGTTGTGTCCATGTCTGTTTTTGCATTTATAGTATGAAAATGATTTTTTCTCTATGAAAGACAAAGATCCAAGTAATTCACATAAAATTATTTCTTATAATCCAATAATGTTAAATTACAGCCGCACACTGCTGGCTTGTCTCATAGTTGTTCTGAGTAGGATAGATGTTAGAGAACCCCATGAACTACTCAAACCATTGCTTCTCATTCTAAAGATTATTGTAAAATTTACCTCTCAAATATGTTTTCTAGGATCTATGCTGCCATGTTATGGTGTCCACAAGTTGGGTATCCCAACTTTTATCTTATTTTTTCAAAGATTTTATTGCACACTGAAAATGTTTTTTCTTTACAATTGTGATTGCATAAGGAGACATATTATAATGGGAGCTCTAGCCCCTAAAATTTTAACCTCTGAAGATTATACAACGTGCTAATTTGGCATGTCAATATTTTACACTCTAATTGGAAGAACACTGATCAATTTGGAGTTTTTAGAATAGCAACTGCAACCAGGTGAATCCACCCATTTTGTACTTTATTTTAATATTAGAAGGTTACAATTTCTCATTTGAAGCAGAGTGAAAATGGGTGGGTGGAAGTGTTCCACAGCATCCTGGCAGATTCCATTTATTCCGTGGTGTAAATAAAGCAACATTGAACCTATAGCCATTTTTACTACATGCTCTGAAAATAATTGTTTGTGTATTTTGATAAATAGATTTTTCTATGAGGACTGAGTTCAGTGGAAATGGAGTTACTAATGATAACATTATCTGTTAGTTATCTGAGACCAACAACATCTAAAAGTTTAAGTGGATGCGATGAATTAGTAGTACTTGTTTTATCTCTAAGAGCAAATGCAAACTAAATACTTAATGTGTTTTTCCTTTTCCCACGTCTGAGAGAATAAAAAACTGCCGTGAAGCCATTGGGTATTATAATTACTTCTTGCATTTTCTTCTTTTTAGAAACATATCCAAGGAATATATTAGCCAAAGGGAAAACTAATTTTCCCAAAATTGTCTTAACTAAACATGAGACGTATGGGTTAGTGGAAATCCTTGGTCTGTCTAAATTAGAAAATTATTACTGAATTTTTAATGAATATATTTTTATCTAACTTGACAATTATAATAGAAAATGTAAAAGCTTGCTGTTATTATTTTGCATTTATATTAGGTATTGTATTGCTTCAGAATTACATTTTATTAGTCCTTTATGATGGCAAACAGCTCTTTTTAAAATTTCTCTGTGCCTTCCAGCAACTCTGGTTTTATTATAAGGCTTTGTCTGAATATTAATATTTTTATTTCCTCACAGTGCTTTGTCTCTGTGAAATGAAGAAGTTGATATTAACTCCCCCTAGAAAAATTATTTATTTTCTGCGAATCAGCCACAGGATCTCCCCAATCCTTTTATCTTTATCACAGGCTCCTCATTTTCCTTTGTCTTGCTCTTCTTGCCACCATCAATTCCTCTCTTTTGTCATCTTGTCGATTCTTAGTGGCTTGCCTGCTTTGTGAATACCGTATTAAAGGGATGTACCATGAAATATATTTATGTGCTCATACAATGTTCTTTATTATCTACCCGGAGGATCACTGTTGTAGGTAATAATTTAGTATTGTGCTAGGGAACTAAACTAGAGAAAATTTGAATATATTTACTATAGAAGCCTCAGATCAAGAATAAAAAGAGTTATTTTTGTTATGTTCTAATACATGTAAAAATAAATTTCATTTCTATAGCCTGACAACTTCTGTGCTGTTCCTAAATGAAAATCGCAGCTGAGTCCCCGTTATGCCAAACTGTATCTGTTTCGTTCAAGGGTCACTTCTAAACATGCAAAAGTCACCTCTATCTCTTAGCATGTTTTATAGATTTTAAAATGTACTTTCCCTTACAGTGCCCATATAATGCCACTACTTGCATCTAAGAACATTGGGTTATTTTCATGGCAATGTTTAAGTCACCAGCATTCTCATCTTTGTTTTTGCTGCACATAAAAAAGAATAGAGGTAAACAGAATGATGTCCCCTTAAAGATGTTCCTGTGCACCTCTTGTTGGTGTGGTTCAGTGGATTGAGCACTGGCCTGTGAACCAAAAGTTCATCTGTTCTATTCCCAGTCAGGGCACACGCCTGTGTTGCAGTCCAGGTCCCCAGTTGGGAGCATGCGAGTGGCAACCAATCTATGTTTCTCTCACACATAAATGTTTCTCTCCCTCTCTTTCTCCCTTTCTCCCTTATTTATTTGATAAATAAATCAAATCTTAGGGAAAAAGAAAAGATGCTCATGTGCTAGTCACTGGGACTTGGGAAGTTTATTCATATGGCAAAAGGGATTTTGCAGATATGATTAAGGATCTTGAGATGGGGAGATTATTCTGGATTATCTGAGCAAGCCCAAGTGAGAAAGAGGGAGGCAGGAGGGTCTCAGGAGATGTGATGATATAAAGCCTCAGAGTCAGAGAGAAGTTTGAAGGTGCCGTGCTGCTGGCCTTGGAGGTGGAGGAAGAGGTCATGAACCAAGGAATACAGGCGGCCTCTAAAGCCGGAAAGGGCAAGGAAATAGAATCCCCTGCACCCTCCAGAAGGAGCCAGTCCTGGGAACACTTTAAGTTTAGCTCAGTGAAACCGTTTCAAATTTCTGACCTCCAGAACCATGAGAATATTTGTTAAGTCACGGAGTTCGTGGCAATTTGTTACACCAGCAATAGGAAATAACACAGATATCTACAACCCTTGAATAGTAACTGTAGTCTGAGCCCCCGTTAGTGATTGGTTGTGAGCAGTTTTTGCTTCTCTGAAAGGAGCTCTGTCCAAGGGCACTGAAGAAGCCTCAGCTCCTAGAAGAAGGAAGAACGCCAGTGGCCCAAAGGCTAAGTCCATTTAATTGGCTGGTTTGAGAATATATGGCAACCTGGAAGTAGCATCTTCCATCCTCCTTACCTGATAGGGTTAACTGTCTGTATAAAGGTGGTGGAAATGTGAATACTGAGTATCCAACCACTCTGGACTTGAAAGTTAGTAATTTTAAAAAATATAACAGGGACACAAGTATGTACCCATTGATGTGTTCTGTTGACAAGCATGTGGTCTGCGTATAGCCTATTTTTCAGCTTGAACAAATGTTTTGCCAACATATTACCAAAATTTAAAATTATTGTGTCATTAAATTGTGTCTTATTCACTAGGGCAGTTCCACATTTCAGGTTTTGACGCTATAGCAATGCAGTTTTCAGGTGGCAAATTGAACTTAGGATGTGTTCAGCTGACAGAAGACACAATAACTACCATTCATTTAAAAACATAGGAATTTCGGTGCCATTGGTTAGCATGTGGTACTTATAAAAACACAGGAATTTCTTTACGTCATGCAGTGTAGGGTTAGCGGACTCTCTTAACAAAATCATTATACAATCTGACTTCTTTTTCTCTCCTTACCTGATCTGTTATCCTTCATGTGTTGCTGTATTTTCAGGCGTCATATCCATAACAGGTAAGAAAATAAAAAGGCAAAGGGCAAAGAGCTTCGGCCTTGTCCCTGCCTTTAGGAAAATTGTCATTCCCAACAACTTCACCCTATTTCTGAGTGAGCATCAGAACTATGTCACACGGTTACTGTTACTATCAATATCGTGTAGGAAAGATTGTAGCTTTCTAGGACAAATAGTGGAAAAGGAAAGAGAAATGACATTGGGAATGATTAGGGGAGCCAATCCTCAGAAATAGAGAAGTACGAATTTTAGTAATGATATCTGTAAGACGGATTGGTTAAATCCACTCTAGGGAACAGGATTCTTCAACTGCCATCCTACTTAAAACACTGAGCTGCCTAGTGCTTCTGTAGGAAGACTTGGAGAATGGTTACCAGACTCACTATTAGTTTAGTCTTTTGCTCTTATTCTTCATTTCAAAAAAGAAAATACTTGCCATGTAGAATTTTAATGGTTATTAATGTATTCTTTTCCTTTCCATATATATATGATGAAACATTTTTCACGATCTTTCTTTTTCCCACTCATAATTCCTAAAGAAATGTCCACTGTCTTAATAGAATTTCCTCACCAAGATCTTAGACATAAAAATGGTTTAAAATAAATGATCCTTAACACTTATTGTTGCAAAATCCTAAAACATTCTGCGAGTTCTCTCACATATAGGATCTAGCCAAAACCAACAATTCTAAAATGAGATCTTTTTTTTTGTTATGTATTGCAAGTTTCCTTAAGAGAGAACATATTTCACAACCTAGAATGTAACATTATTGTTGCTGAGCAGTAAAGTTGATGTGTACAGTATGTGGCGTGCATCCAACCATTATCATCCATCACCAAAATTTCAGGGATTGATTATATTACAGTACAATCCCATAGTAGAAAATTACCCACTTTCTCATGAGCTACCATTTAAAACATCTTTTTCGAAATGAAATTTGTGACTCCTTGCTAACAGCTATAGAAAGGAGAAGAGGAGGGGGGCTTGGGGGAGGCTCTTCCTATAATTAAAAGGAAGAGAGAAAGAGAAAATGTAGGGGGAAGAAACACTTAAATTGGCTATGTCTCTAAAGAGAAATCCGCATGCTCCACAAGCCTCCAATATTATAATGGCTCTGGGGTTTCCTGAGAGCTTCTAAACAAGCCATTTATGGGAGACCACATATTTTCGTTGTTTTGAATTTGGATAATCTTAACATTTAGAAATTATAAATGTAGATTAAAATATTGATAGGAAATTTAGTAGAGAAGGAATTTATATTTTAATCAATAACCATTAATAACAACCATATTAGACAGACATCTATCACTCAGTGAAGAAAAGAATTGAAGCAATTACCTTGACCATTGAGACAAAACCATCCGGAGGATGTCCAGTTTAGATAGCTGAACACTGGACAAGAGGCCCGAAAATGATAGTGCTTGTTAAGGAGGCACTGGGCTACTCAAATTGAAATGGAAATTTTTTTTCCAGTCTGTGACAAACTCTTGGATTGTCTTTCTTTTGGGGAAGAAGTCATTTAAAAGGTAAATGAGAAATAAAACCGTGACTGTTTGACTTTGGAATAGTACCTCAATTTTTAGAAAGTTTGGTTAGTGTTCCCTAATTTGGGAATGTAAACTCATCAACTTAAGGCAGAGTAAGATAAATTCCACCCATGTCTACAATAAACACCCTGGAGGTTCCAATGAGGAAGAGGAAAACCAGTCAGAGGAAAGCAAGAACATAATCTTTGGGAAGGGTATCTAAGTCTCAAACAGAGCTGCGATTGGTCAGTGGGACATGGGACACAGTGTTGTGTGTCTTAAGGCTTCGTGAGAGCAGAAGCAAAACAATAAGGTTGAAAGGTACACTGTCTATATTACTGAGCATGTTAGTAAGTCAGAGAATAGTGAAGTTCCATAGAAAAACCCTGGAAACTAAGACCAGACACTGTGTAATAGTCATTACAAATGAATAAAGATGTGCTGAGGCCCAAGCACATAGTAGGTCCTCAAAAGTTTCTCAGTCTGAAAGCATACTCTTTGCTAAGGTATCAAATAGACTTTATGGCTCCAGTGAAATTCATTTACCGCCAACTAATTTGCCTACGTATGGAACATTTCTATTCATTCCTTCAGTGAAAAGAGTTTTCTCATTCACGTGCTGGGTTTTGTTTTTTTTTTGATTGATTGTCCTAAAAAAGATGAGAGAGAGAAAGACAGAGAGACAAAGAGAGAGAGAGACACTTTTTGTTGTGTTCCACCCCGCCCTAAAAAATTGCTTGAGTGTGACAGTTGTGCGTAAGAGGGTAAGAGCAATGGGCAGGTGACGGCGGGCTTGGGTTGGCAAGACTGTCTGTTCTCTTCTCTTAGTGGGAAGCTGATGGGCATAAGACCATTCTAGATCTTTGGTCTGCTTGACTGCTTTCTATTTGCCTTATGAATATATGAATGCCATTTTTTCCTGAAGAAATTTCTGTAATAAAATGAGTGAAATAATCACTTTAATGGAAATAGACTTAAAATTTTTAAATCATTTAATTGTAATAATAATTTGCATGGTGTAACATTAGTCTTCTCATGCCTGCAGCTTTGACTTAATTCTTGATGTGTTTTTAAGGTTTCATTACTTCTCAAGTTTAAAGTAAAGTTACATTTTTAAGTTAATGAAATATAATGCAGCTTATTTGGTAATTGAAGACTACTTTTTTACGTACAGAAAATACCCTTTCTTGGGGACTGTAATTAGCTATGTTCATTGTATCACATTAAACAGGCATTATTAGTCCTTCAAACCCTATAATAAATTCTGTACATTACTGTTTGGGGGCTTTTGCTTAGTGTCACAAATATTTATATAACCAAAATCTAAAGTATAAGAAAATCACTTCTCTCAATCTTTACATTCTTTAAGATATACTTTTTCATAACAAAAGAAACAATGAATATTTTAATCGAGAAAATGGGATGAGATACTCTTAGTAAATGATTTTTAAATTTATAATGAAGCACTGATGTTCATGTTTATAATCTTGTAAAATAGGTCTATATCATATAACCTTTTTGTTAAGGCTAATGAAATATGAAAGCATCATAGTACTCCATATAATACATGAATTAATCATTCCAGATTTTGAATAATTTTGTTCTGAAGATTCTAAATGTATTTCTTTTCTGAATTTATAAAGTTTTAGAATATTATGAAATATAACTCTTTCATATGGAGAAGTATCTGCTGGGTTTAGTAATACAGGCAAGAGACTAAGAACTTAATAACATTATTATTGTGGTACATGTATTTTGTATAATTTGAAAGTATTTTCTTGGCAATAGTCTCAGAACTTTTTGTGTTGATTGGTCTTTTGTTTTCTTGCTTTTTGTTTTGCTTTTTTTTCATGATTCATTTAATAGTAAGAAACAAAATGTCTGTATTTTTTAACCAAAAGAAATCATGTATACAATTTGTATATAAGCATTCAATTCCATTTCATATATCTTACCACCTAGATAAGTTTACTAAGAAGTAAATTGTTAAAAATAAGAGGTGAGTATATTAGGTATATGGCATTGTTTGCCAAAAATTTATTTTGTTAACACATATTGCTAGATATTGTGGAACTTCAGTGCATTAAAAAATGAGTTGTTAGTGTAGTATGTTATCTCCTTTTATATTGAATTTTCATTGAATAAGTAGACATTACCCTGATTTTAACATAATCATTTTCTGTGTTTCCAGAGAAAGTTGAAAGGCAAACTAATTTCCTGAAAAATAGTTCTTAAGCAACTTTAATATTACTAGAAATGACTATATAGAAGAACATCACCAATTTTGACCATCGTCCTGCTCAAATCAGTAATCCTATGATTAGCTGTGACAGAGATAGATGATATATTATTGTTGGGATAAGGAGTAGAAAACCAACAATTCTGTGTTACATGCAGAAAGAAAAGTACTGATAAATTGTTTTGGGTCTTTTATAGCCTTTGCCTATAACCCAACTTAGGAAATCCATAGAGATAGTTCTTTCAGTAGTTTAGTGTGAAGAAAGGGTCCATCAATCACTTCTTTCCATTAGAGTTTATATTTCCAATGATACAAAGAGACTGAACACCAGGAGATAACCACCTGAGGTTTGGGGTTTTTTTTAGTCCCTGTTAAACAGTGTATCTAGAATAACACCGTTTAATGATTTTAAAGGATTTGGATATTAAAGAAATCAAAGAGATGTTTAAACCCAGTTATGTGGTTTAAAAGTAGAAAGATAATTTTTTCCTAAAATTTAAAATTTTCAAATTGATTTATAAATGTAGAAATAATGATAAAATAATAACTGACATTTAATTGAGCACCTAATAAGTGACAGGTGCTTTCCTAAGTGCTTGTTATGTGATTTAATTTAAATTAGATTTCATTTCCCAACATCGATTTTCTATAAATGAGGAAATAAGGTACTTATCGGTAACCCAGGTGATTTGTTCAAAGTAGGAGATATTATTTTAAAGTCTTAAGAAAATTATGAAAGGAAAAGCATTGTTTCTTATATATCTAACGAAACCTTATGTTTGTAAGCAATTTCTAGGGGAAATATGATTTTAGAGTTTAATGTTGTACATTGTTTGAGAAATTGATTCAGGAAGCTCGTCACTTAGAACCCCGCGATCTGGGCTTACCAGTCCATGCCCTTGGCCCACATGAGACCATCCACAGGTCTGCAAAACTGCAGTAAACCTCAAAGTTCAAGGAATATTAGGAGCTCACCAAAGCTGCTAGGATCAAATTCAGAATGCCCCAACATCATGTAAACCACGGTATTTTAGTCTTCCAAACACTACTGCTTGTCGCTTTCTCAAGACCTGGAATCCAGAGAGCTTAAATAAATACTTTCGTTCCTTGATCAAGTCAAGTATCCATTGGGAGCTAAACATTGAACTCGGAAAGATGGAGATGAACTATTAGCTTTTACTGATAACAGCTGTATTAGTAGGATATTTTTAAATATGTTGCCACAAGGGGCTTTCCACTAGTCCAGTCTTGCACATATTCTAACATTGTAGAGCACGGATTCGCTAAATAATCGTCAGCCTGTCACACCGGAGCTGATCGCTGCAATGCACAACACAGAAAACCGGAAAATGTGCTCACTGCAGGCAGGCTGAACCAGAGAGGAGATAGAAGGCAGAAGTAGCTGAGCATTGAGAGTCCCTGGCTTTACTCCAAAGATGAAGTACAGCCATGCAGATAAGTTTTTTCCTGCATCCTCAGGAGTGAGTGATGGGGTGGAAGGAGGCCAGGGTTGCAACCTTTAAAGGAAATTCCTCAGTAAAAAAACACAAGGCCTTGTGAGAGGCTCTCCTCTAACAGTCTTTTATAATCATAATCATTATAATATATGAAAATTACAATAATTTTAATTATTTTAGAGCCATTTGTTAAAGTTGTAGATTGTTCATAGTTCAGAACAGCAGGTTGTGTATGTGGCAGTGATATTGGATCTAAGAAAGCTAAAACCTAAAGGTCAAGGAGCTAGTTGCCTTCTAATTGCTGTCAGAGAACAGAGGATCAGAACAGGGAACACTCACTTTGCATAAAGATTTCCTACTTCTCTTGACATTTCCAACAACTCAATAGCATGACCCAATGAACCTGAATTAATGGATGGGAAAAGTTAGGTGAGAGGACTGTCTAATGCAAGAGGTCTGTCTCAGCTTAATTAATCTTGAAGGAGCTGATGGAAAAGTTGAAGTCAAAGAGAAAAAACAAAATTAGAGAGAAGTTATTATCATTGATAAAGAGGAACTATACTTGATAGAAGGAATAAAACTAGTGATTTTAGTCATCTTTCTAACCCTGTCAGGACTTACAGCAAAATGTTTTGAAATTTCTAACAGGTAAAATATTATTAGGTCTGAGAAAATAAAATTTTAAAAATGTATCATTTTATATGATATTCATAGTATTTATCTGTTTTCAGAAGACAAAATTAAAAGCCTCTGCTTAGAAGTTCAATAACACGGACAAGATTTTATAGTATCCTTGTTTTATGATTAGTGAAATCTTAATATTAAATAGTCAAAAAATACTAAATGATTATGGATCAAATTGAGGTTTTAAGAAACATAGTTTTAAAAAATTATTTTTAACTATTCAAAGCTATAGCAGGTTTTTTTATTATCTTTACTAATGAAAGGATACTAATGTAATGTCATAAATAGTGAATATTTTTGAAAAGATTAAGGTTACCATAGGATAATAAAATAATTTCACCTACAAAGCAACGAAGCTCCAAAATATAAAGTAGCATTGGAAAGTGAATCTGGAGATAAATGTTTTTCACAGTGCATGTGTAACATGGTACATAGCCCATGGTACATGCATGGGCAGTCCCTCCGGTTGCAAACAATGAGTGTGCCTCAAATGCTGAGTTATACAATAGCCTATAAACACTTTCTCTTGTGCAAATCATCTTAAAAACAAGTGCATGTGGAAAAATGTTTTAAAATTCGTAATATTTTATTTTATTCTTGGTACCTAATAGATTCCAAACATAGGGGCATAAAATTTAATGATAATTTCAAAGTAATATATAACAAGAGCATTTTATTTAAATAGCGGTAAATGGGGAAAATGTGAACAGAACATTTTCCTGATTCTGAAAAAGGAATATCTCAAAGGATACAAAGTGTTATAAAATAATGTGTGTGTGTCAGTTAGCTTTTTAAAATCTTTCTTATGTGTAAAAATCTACAAGCCCTTACTACTACGTAACAATAAGTATTTAATGCTCAGCCACCGGAGGTAGTTACATAGGCAAGTCTGCTGTTTGAAGCTGGGCTGGAGGGGGGTTCCTCTGGTCTTGACTGAACTCACACTGTGTGTGTGAGCTCATTTTGGTGTGTGGCGAAACTCAGGACAGCGCTGGCACTGGTCCATGCGTCTCTCCTGTCCCGCCAGGATAGGGAAGGCACATCCATCTCGTGACGATGACAGAGGTCAAAAGAGAGGGAAAACCTAAACAAGAAAACACTCGTCCAGCCTCTGAAGTGTGCCATATTTCCTAGCATCTCCTGGCTGATGCAATTCACAGGGCACGTTCAGAGCTGGGAAAGCTGCTACAAAGTTACCCTGCATAGGGGCTGAAACGGCAGTGGTCTCAGAAGCTGACATTTTTCTACTATACAGAATTAAACACATTTCAGAAGGGAAATAAATGAAAAATTGGCGAAAGGGGTGAAGGATTAGGAAATACAAATTGGTAATTACAAAATACTAATAGGGCTAGTGACAGAATACCGATTGGGGATGTAAAGTACAGCCTAAGGAACACAGTCAATAATATTGCAATAACTCTGTATGGTGCCGGGTTAGTACTAGAAATGCGGGGGAGAACACGTGGTAAGTGTTAGCATGTGTGTATGTGTGTACGTGTGTGTGTATGATCATGACATCTGAAATCTTTTCTATTTTTGTCAGACTAACAACGTATTTATGTTATAACAAAATAATTTCCTTTTGGCAAAAGATGTTCTAGAATAAGAGTGATTTTTATTCACACATCTGCAACATTGTGTTCAGAATTGTCAGTGCTTAAGTTTACCCAAAATGAACTAAAGAAGTAGTTCCCACGATTATCGGCGGTATCACTCTTTTTTCCCCAGTTTGAACGTTGCCGTAATGCACCAGCAATATTGATAAAGGTGTGGGTGAGGGCCCCGGGGGGAGCAGCTGATCTGTTGAATAAGAAGGTGGGAAAATACCAAGTAGAGTTTAAATGAAGTAAATGAAGTTATTAAATCAGATGAAGGTGTACAGGTCATTGGAACCGTATATTGACAAGAGATAAAACCGAATACACGAGCTCCGAGAACCAGAGATTCCTGCACGTTCCCACCCCTACACCAGCGGAGTGAACGGAGGACAACAGCGCATGGCGGTGTTTGAACGAACAGGGGGAGACGCTGGTAAACACTGCAGTTCACACCGCCTCCTGGTCGCCCTTGCAGGGAAACGGCCTCTGCGTGCCAAGGACAACAAAATGTTAAATCATGAATGCACATGCACGTACTGCAAAGAGTAACTGGAGGCAGAGCCATGTGGTACAGCGGAAGCCTTGAGTGATTTCCGGAGGGGTGTGCGCTGCAGGTATTAAACGCTGCCACACAGGAGAGTAATGTGAGTTATTTATAAAAGGACGGTTGATTAAGCTCTGTGCTTGAAAGTGTTGGGAATGGTGCTTTTATTTCTCCCACTGAACTTCGCAGAACTCAGGGTAGATAATAAAGCACCAAATTAAATGTATGTGCTCCTGTTGTGACTGTATTGTACAACTGGGGCGCGGTGATGTGAACTCATCGTCTTAGCACATTTTAATGTAGAAATTGAGACTCGAAATGACTTCGATAACATGGTGATTTCAATATGCTTCTCTTAGATTCCAAAACTTCGTTTTTAAGAAGGAAATCTTACCTTTTATGACAGCATGGAGAGAACATTAGGCTAAGTGAAATAAGCCTGTCAGAGAAAGACAAGTAACATGATTTCACTAATATGTGGAATCTAATGAACAAAATGAACTAACGAACAAAACAGAGACAGACTCGCAGATAAAGAACAGGCTGACAGCTCCCTGGTGGGGGAGGGGGCTGGGTGTGTGGAGGGATGGAGCAAAAAATAAAAAAGAGAACAAACTCAAGGACACAGACAACAGTGTGGGGGTGGAGGGAGGGTATAATGGGGGGATAAATGGTGATGGAGGGGGACTTGACTTTGGGTGGTGAACACACAACAGAGAGGACAGATGATGTGTTGTAGAATTGTGCACCCAAACCTGTATAATTTGGTTAATCAGTATCACACCAATAAGTTCAATAAAAAGGACAAAGCTGCCTTTTACAAAGTGTTGAACTTATAATTAATTTTGGTTTTCCAATTGATCTATCAAATAGGTACCAAAAATAGTTGTCGGAAGTTAAACGTTATCACAGTCATTGCATTGGCTTAGCGGCTCTCTCAGACCGAATTCTGTACTGCGCCATGCCAGTGGACCTCAATGCCATGTCTTAAATGTCAGCCCTTGCAGCTATCCCAAGATTCTGTCTTGGTTATATTTCTAAATACCCTCCTGGAAAGAGGTTTTTGCGATGGAGTTCTTACCGGGGGTGGTTGGACTTAAGCCTAAAACAGTGCCCACTCTGGGTGGGTCACAGATACACAGAGGGGATGTGAAATGGAGCATTTTTATATGCATAACTACACAGAATTCCTGTAAATTGCTGAAACATGAAATAACCAAATAAACTTTTTTATTGAAGTGGGTTTCTTAAGAATATAAATGTGTAATGTAACTTTCCAAACTTGTTAAACCGTAAAGAACTACAGCAATTTCCTAACATGAAGCTCAATCTGTGTAAAACTATGTAGCACAAAACGTTCAGCTGCTAAGGAAGCAGGAAAGTTCCAGGAGATATTTTCATAAATCCGAAAGTAGTTAACCTGTTTGGTTGATCTTCCTCATTCCACTTACCGCAATAGTGGGGCTTGCCTTGTCCAGTCTTTGGAGTTTAAAATTTTATTATAATACCATAATAAAATTACAGTAATAAAATTACAAACTGAATCTGTATCTTGAATAGTCTTTCACATGTTAGAAAGTTCAACAACTTCAGGAGAGATGATGATAATGTTCAGACTAGGAATATCCTTTTCTAATTGTTTTAATTTAGTAAATAACACAAGAATGAAGTAAAGGATACAAAATAAGTGATGTCACACTTTTTTTAATGTGAGGAAACAGAAATGTAATAGTTAAATGGCTTTTACTCAAGGCGACTGGTCCCCCACTCTTAAGAATTGTCATTTAAAGATAACTGGGAAGTGTCCTGGCTTGCGCTTTCACAGAGGTGGAACTTTCCCCGCCTCATGAAACAGATACCCAGCTATGTAGCTGAGGTGATGCTGCATTTGGGAGATTATTAGGCTGCATATTTGCATATGTGTTAATGTCTCATCACTGACATTTGAGTTGAGTGTTGGTAGACAATCTCTATGTTTGTATGTGTAGTTGAGGATTTTTCTATATTAAAAACACAAATTTCAATGGAGCATTTACACTAGTATATAGAAGAGGTAAAAATAAATGCCATTACCCTTACTTATAAATAGCTGACTTAATTAACAATAGCTAAAATTTGACTTTATCCAACCTGAAGACTTTTCCTAGAGAACTGGTTACCTTTGGAATTAAGCTAAAACTTTAGTTTAAAAGTGTAAGTTTGTGCTACCTACTTCGAGAAGAAATCATAGATTTTTGGAAAGTTGTGTGGATCCGCTTCTTTACATGGTGCAAGAAAGACCAAACAATTTATATCTTGTTAAGAAGGATTTGGTTGGAGTCTGTAAAATGATAATATGGATGATTGTGGTGATGTTACCTAGTGTGTGTGAATTTGCTCTTTTAATAAATGGTCATTTTCGATTCACAGTACCTAATATCTAAGTCACCGCTTGAGGCCTCTCCCCACGGAAGAGCTGGAGCAGGGACCCAGTTTTGGCTGCTTCCTGCCTCACTGATCACTGGGATTAGCACCACCAGGGAGGTAGAAAGGCGGGGGGGGTGGTTATTATACATCCAAGGTTGGAAGAACATTAGTTTGGACCAGAAAAATGAGGAGAAATTAGCCTTTCTGACTACACTCCAGGGTATTATTAATAAATACACCACAAAGGGGTGAAAATATCCTACCTATTCAGTCAAAATGAAAGGAAGGCTCCATTTTTTCAGATCTGGACAATATAAATCCTACTTAAAATCTACAGTATCACAGTTTTTTAACTAAGAGTACCAGGAAGTATTAAAATGTCATATTTTCACATTTTCTTAGCTGACTTCTGAAAACAAATGAAACCCGATATCTTATTTTGATGATTTCTAATTATTTAATTTTGTGCACACACTTGCTTCTGACTTTTATCCCAGTTGTGTACTTCTATTTTTTAAAGCACACTTAATTATTCAATATTTTTTATTGGAGAGAACAACTGTGAGTTGACTCTTCCTGAAAGTAATGGTGAAAATGCTAATAAGCTAAAATGATCTGTTATACCTAATGAGGAGCTATATGTTAAATGGATCTGAAAACCATTATTCTTAGCTAAGTAAGTACTGTTTACTCCTAATTAATGTCCTTTTTTTTTCTCTTGCCTCCAATTTTCTCATTTTCCACACAGCAGCTAGAGAGAGCTTTTAAATAATTATCAATCGTATAGCATTCTCCTACGTAAAACCATCCAGTGGTCTCAGGATAAATTCCAGTCTTCTTTTCTCAGCCTAGGAGGCTCTACGTGGTCTGGTCCTTGGCTTCCTTTGGCTCCTCATTCATCCTAAAAGCAGCCCTCCCTGCCTGCTCTCTGCAGGCACCCTGGCCTCTTCTGCCCCTTGACTACACCAAGTCCTCTCAGCCTTAGCACTTTGGCAAGCGCAGTCATGTGCACTTGACCATCCATCCTTAAATCGTCCTCAAGATGCTTCTTTCTTCTTGCCGTTCTGATCTCAGCTAGAAAGCCACATCCTCAGTGAGGACTCCCCTGGCTCTTCACTGAATATAACACTCTCCTCAAAGCATTGTCATATCACCTTATGGTTTTCATACAGCTGGGTTATTTTGTTTATTTTAATGTTACTGGTTGTTTCTGCCATTTACATGGAAGCTTCCTGAGAGGGACGCCTCTGTCCATTTTGCAAAGTGCATCCCAGGCTCCATATACGCATTTGTTGAAACAAATCCTGACGCGTATCCAAATATAACACGGAATTATTAGCTGAGCAACGACATGAGTGTATTTGTCCTGGTAAACCGGAGATGTACAGGGCACACATTTTGATAGTGATATATTCTCAGCTCACTGTGCATCTTCTGTGCTGGAAATAACTAGAGCCTGTGAAGCGAAGTGAAGGAAACAGTCACAATGCCGAATAACCTGAAGTGAAGGCAGGAGTATCTAATTAGTCTTTCTTGTGACAATCTTTTTTTGGATTAATATTCTTCTCTTTGAAAAGTCTAACGGTGGTGCTTATGTCTTCGACTTTACTGATAATTAATAGTGTTCTCCACACACCTACACACCTTCTCTCCAGAATCTCCTCGTGTAATGCCACCACTGGAAAGAACGACTTCAAGTACAGAGGAGCTTCTGAAGCATAGATCAGGTGGTCTGGGGCAGGGGATGTGCCTAATTATAAAGGAGAGAAAACCTCTGCTGGGACATAATACTTTATGTAACACACCTGGTATATTGTTTAACACAACATTTTATGGATACTTCATCAGGATATGACTTGATTAAGAAGCAGAACTAGCGTTCACCCACATTTTCTTTCTTTGAATCCTTAAGATGTTTTCTGTACTATTTTCACCCTAGTCACAAGCTTATTAACTTGGGAACAAGGTGACAGGGCCTTTGTCTCTGAACCTTGTAATTATAATTAATAGTAAGTTAAAGGGAAGCGGAAAGCTTATATTCAAAGTTTAAAAGAAAATGACTCTGTGGCACTTAGGGCAGGTGCCAGGGAGATATTAAGTAAGAGCTCATTATTCTGATTAATTAAAACTTCAGGGAGACATCTCTGAGAGTGAAAGTCATTCTGTGGTTACAAGAGATGTAACCACAGAAAGTCACTCTGTGGAAAGTCATCCTGTGGCCTGTTTGAGGACCAAGCTTGAGGAGAGGCACTGTGCTGTCTTCATTTCAGCGGCCCGGGGCCTGCCGAGCAGTGGCCTTGCCCGTGGCTGGCAGCTCCTTCGGACCAGCTGTGTATGTGAAGGCAGGGGTAGGGGTCAGTGTGCACACACTGTCCCCTGTCCCTCCAAATGCATTCCTGAACACTCTATCATGAAAAAAAACCCACACAAATTCTTTATGTTAACTTGTGAAAGTATTATACCTGAGGGCAACAATTTAGTCAAAGGATTTAACATCAAATCAAGGCTGGCAGTCTGGGATTTATCAAAACCACATGGGAACGTAATTTACCTCTAAGTATCTACAGTTTTAAGTGCTGAACTTAATGCCCATGATCTCTAAAAGAGGCATGTGTGGATTATAGAGGTTAACTATTTGAAGGGCCAGTTACAATGAAGTACAATAATGCTGATTAATGTTAATAGCTACTACCTTTTATGGAGAGCTCACCACGTTCAGATATTGCTCTAACTACTTAATGTACATTAACTTATTTTATCCTTACCACAACCCAATGGGTCAGTTTTATTATTCCCTCCTTTTCACAAATAAGGAAACTGAGGCTGCAAGGTTGTGTAATGTAATCAGCTAATAAGTCTAAGTGGGAAGCTAGGATTCAAATCTCGGCAGGCTAGCGTCGGAGGCCTTGTCTCTCTGTACGATGCCAACGTGCGTTGAGTTTTCACTATGCGTACAACTCTGTTCCAAGTCCTTTTATGTATTAAGGCATTTAATTCTCGGAACAAATCTATGAGATCAATACTTATAGTCTTCCCATTTTTCAGATGAGGACCTCTGGCAAAGGATGCCCAGCAAGTAAACACTCGAGCCCACACTCTTAAAATACTAGCCTATTCCATGTGGTGCACAGGATTTAAAACAAGCTGTAGGAAAAGTAGAACCCAAAAGCCAAACCTGGCCCACCACCTGCTTTTGTAAATGAAGTCGCACCAGAAGTCTCGTGCATTTCAGTTCTGTTTTGTCTATTGCTGCTTTCAGGATATGATGGCAGATTCGAGTTGTCACAACAGAGACCACATGACCCATAATTTTACTGTCCAGCCCTTTACAGAAAATATTTGCCAACCTCTGCTTTAGAACATAATACTCCTTTCTTAGTCATCTTTGATCCATCCCTCCAGCACTCTGAAACTAGCCAGTGCCTACCTAATCGAAACCAACAAGTGACAATAGTTATAACCTTTCATACATCATTAGAAAATGATAGAAGAAAAAGTTCAGTTTTTTTAGAATCCTCAAGATGCATCTCAGTAAATCCCCTAGACAGAAATAAGACAATATTTGGCTTAGCTTTTGCTCCTCATGTCATCTTGAAAAGATAAGACATCTGAGGGTCTGAACTCACTCTACAGAGAGACATGGACCCTAGGCTCAGTCCACTGGAACTTAGCCCTGGGTCTGCCACTTCCTAAATTCATGACCTTGAGCTGATCACTTAACCTCTATGTGCCCCAGTTCTACCATCTGCTAAGTGGGGATAACAATAGACTTAACTCATAGGGTGTTATGGCCATTAAATACACAATTTATTTGTGCAATTATATATGTAGTTTTAGGAGTTAATGTATGCAATTTTAGGATAAAGAACTGACTCCTATGGAGTGGTGGTTATTTCTCTTTTTCTTCAGCTTATTCAAAAGACTGATTCAGAAATAAATAGAATAGTAAGAGTTGAGAACTCAGTTTTCTAGGAAAATTATGACTCCTTATTAAATATTCTCCACAACTATTATTTATAGCATGCTCTATAAAATAGATGGATAAAAAGGCAATGCTCTCTGACAACTTGAAGTACAAAGCAAGGCTCATAATTTTAGCACAAGAAAACAAATTAAACACCTTATCAGGTGCAGAATGTCGTTCATCCGCACAGAAGCCTGACGCAGACAGGAACGTGGGAGGGTGCTGTTACCCAGTTTCTCCCACAACCCTAAGAGCTCCTGCCAGGGAAGGGCAGGGTCCTCTAATCTCTCGGAGACTATTACGTCAGGTGGTGCACAGCTCCAGTCTGTACACTGACAATTCCCAGATGGCTTCTTTAACTTGGGGTTTAAGTTAAAGAGGAATCTAACCCATGGCCCATGGGCCACCTGTGGCCCAGGACGGCTATCAGTGTGGCCCAACACAAAATCATAAATTTACTTAAAACCTTTTGTTTGTTCATCAGATTTTGTTAGTGTTTGTGTATTTAGTGTGTGGCTCAAGACAACTCTTCTTCTTCCAGTGTGGCCCAGAGACACCAAAAGGTTGGACACCTCTAAATGACATAAGCAGTTACTGGCAATGATGATAATGATCTCTATAATAATCTCTATAATAATAATTACTGATGTTTATAATACACATATAAATAACAAACGGTGAAAGATTGATACTAAGTAGAAGTAACTAAAATCAAGAGCCTCAAAATCAAACTGTCCTGAATTCAGTCAGCCTCTATCCATTACCAAGTGTGAACTCGAGCAATTTGCATATCTCAACCTCTGTTCACTTTTTCGTAACATCACAAAACTAATAGTACCAAAGACCATCCCTCGATCAGATATTGGATGAGCATTTGTTGAGTAGCTCTGTGCCAGCATAGTTGGGGGTGAGTATACAGAAAGTACACAGCAAACGAAACAGCCATAAGCCCTCCTCTCACAAGCTTTCATTCACTTGTGAAAATTAAAAGAACTTAGGACAGGTTCTGGTGCACATTAAGTTTTCAAACAATATTAGATATCATCACCATGAATTGCCGATGATGGAGGACGAAGACTTCAGACACCAGTACCACATTATGAGTTGATAATGATGTTGAACTTCTGTATCTGGGGAACCATTTCTGGCCCCTGTTCCCTCCTCCCTCCGTCTTGATCATCTCCCACAGGGACTGATCTGAGTTGGGAGTTTAATCTTGATGGAGGGTCTTCATCACTGTGACCCAGCCTCTGCCAACACACTTATTTAGTGAACAAGCCAATAACAAGAGTGTGTCAGCTGATTGTTGTGAAGCATTAAGCACCTTCTGATACATGCTGGAAATATTTCTGTTCACTTAAAGACCATTTGGTGGATGAAGTAAAACACATTCTTTAAAAAATAGAGTATCAGCATTTGGCTGAAATTTGTGCAGAATGATTAGAAAAAAACATTTATGAGAGACATGTATAAAGTGAATCCACGTTAGAAGAGGAAGGTGTGGGCAAAGACACAAGAGAGTGTGATCAGTGTGCGGAGTGGAAGTAGGAGGTACATTTGGGGTAGAGGAGGCTCCAGAGCAGAAGAGATAAGGAGAGTCTGGAAAAACACTTCCAAAATTGATTAGCCACCAATGGGTTTATATTTTTATTTTTCCTTAACTTCTACAAGTAGCTCCCCTCACAAGAGTCATTTGGGAAACTTATCTTTCAAAGTTCGTAAAGACATCAATGATTTAGTTATCTCACTTAAAGAGGGTAATTTATCATCTACTCAAGTGTGCATGTGTCTGCCAGGAAAGCTGTGAGCCCATATACATCATATTCAGTAGCTTCAAGGATTTGGTCTGCCTTCTTATGTGTATTTGAATGTAGAATTCATTTCAGCCTGACATTTTGTTTACCTCTCATCATATTTTTCTTCTAATTAAGTTCTATAAATGTAACCTCTACCTGGTTTGAGCTGTAATAAATTCCTTTCCTGAACTGGCCTTCTGAAAGTCACAAACCAACATTATGATGAATTGCAAAATGAAAAATTTCCCTTCTACAGTGTTTATTTTGAGCATGGAAGTGCTGGAGAAAAATGAAACAT
Source organism: Desmodus rotundus (assembly GCF_022682495.2). Lineage (NCBI taxonomy): Eukaryota > Metazoa > Chordata > Mammalia > Chiroptera > Phyllostomidae > Desmodus > Desmodus rotundus. The sequence continues at coordinate 191,025,577 of NC_071388.1, forward strand.
TGTTTCACTAGAAAGAAGGCCCCGCTCACAGTGGTACATGCCTGCGAGTTGAATGTTTGCAACACTGATCGACCTCAGCAGATTTCCAAAATTGTACAGGTCTAATGCAAGGAAAGGAAGTTTCCGTTCCAGACATTGAGGTTAAATGGTATTCATGGGAGAGACCCATGGTAAAAAGTTTTAATCTCATGTAAACCCTGGAGCTACCCATGCAGGGGTGGACTAAGACCACTATTTCTTTGGGAATTGAATTTCCTCAAGTCTATATTGAGGAAGAAAGGAACAAGGTCATTCAGAGAAAGTACTTTGAGAGAAATGAATGTATAGTTTTTATTTTTAAGTCATTGTTTCACTTCACTGTTTGGGCAAGTAAAAGCATTATGCCTTGGCTTTGAGATGGCTGTGTTGAAATCAATTTGTTGCTCATATTTAGACTGATATTTTGATAGGTGCTTAACATTGGGTTCCATTACATTGTAAGGCATAGCTGAAACTCTGTATAAATAAGATTAAAACACTGCCATAGATAAAATATCGGGCATGAACCTTCTAGACTCTTGATTTTGGAATGAGTTAGCTTCAATATTTAAATAGCCCCAATGATCATAGCCCAGTTCAAATAATACTGCTTAATGCATTAATCGTTAATTTTGCATACTTCTCTCTGATTTCCCTCTATGTCTTTATAGAGTGGGAATTGCCTTGTGCATCCTGAATTCATTACTGTAATTTGTGTACTGTGCATTGACTGAAGCCAATTTAAGTGGCATATTAGCACCGAATTTGTTTTGTGTAGATAGTAGGCCATGGAGTTAATCTTTCATTTATAGTATTTGTTAAAGGACTATGATAGTGGCTATGATTCATGATCTTTTCCTTGATAATGCCTGATTTAAGATATACTATAATCTGAAAAGAATTTTGCTCTTCTTACTAATAAACATGGTTATTGGTCCAACTATCCTAATGCCAAATTATCATTGGCATCGCTTTTTCCTCCTAAAAAAAAAAAAAAAAGACTTACTGTTTTCAAATTAGAATTAAATACAAGCAGTTACCTAAACCAAATGTCTCACTTGACACATAGGGAACCTGCAATCCAATGAAGTTAATTAGATTGACAGTGATTAGGGTTGGAGCCGTAGCCAGGACAGACAGTCCGCTCCCTCTGAGCTCCAGCACCCTGTGAATGGCCCTGCCTTGCCAAAGTGGGATAGCCACTGCCATTTCATCTATCCAAAGTGTGGAAGCATTCTCTATTGTCCCCCATCACTCCCTCTCTTCTCTCTCTCTGTGCAGCATCCTCATGCACCCCCACAAAGACATCCTAGTCTCCTGTAGTGAGGACCGCCTCTGGAAGGCCATGGGACTCTCCCGAGGCAAAGTGCTTGTCACAGGAACTGGCCATACTGACTGGCTTTCCAACTGCTGCTTGCATCCCAGGTGAGTGCTCATGAACCCCTGAACCAGCCTATTCTCTCTAAGGAATGCACTTGTGAATTCTGCTTCTTCACTGTCCTGCCCTTTTAAAATTGAAATAGGAATAATGGACAAAAACTGTGCATTTTTAATATATGCGACTCGATGAGTTGGGAGATAAGTATACATCTTTGAAAACACCAGCACCATCTATGCTATAAATGTTTCTATCATCTTCAATGGTTCCCTGCCATCCACTTTATTTGTTATTATTATCACCATCACTAAAATACTTAACATAAGATCTACCCTCTTAGCAAATTTTCAAACACACAATCCAATAGAGCTCTAGTACTTAACTTTATATGTTAAACTTTGTGCTTTGCTGGTTTTGATGACACTTTTTTTTTTCTCTGCAACATCACACCCTTACTGAATTCAGAAAAGTGTACATTAATGCTCCTTTGGCTTTCATTATATTGAATTTAGATTGATTGCTTTTGATATTTGGGGCCTGTAAAACTTAGTCCACATGCTGATGCATTTAACAAGAGTAAAAGGCTTCCCAGAAGAAGTGTTATTAATGCTTCTTGTACTCACAAACTCTGACAAGACATCCGGATTTCTAGCCCATAATGTATGCTAGTGTTTACTTTGCCTCAGCTACTCTCGTAGGTTTTTCATTTAGAATTAAGTTATTTGGCAAAAAAGGATCAGAAGGCATTGATCAATTTTGTTACAGATTCAGTGACACTCAAAATATTAAAGAGAACAAAGTACAACTGAAAGCATAGAGTTCTGTAATTTTCAGAATTCATTGAATTTTTGTACCACAAAAGCCAAGGACACAAAAGGAAAAATATTGCTAAACACACAGATGCACTGAAAAGTTCTGCCCACAGTTGCTTGTAGTCAATTCCTACCCAATCCCATGCCTTCTCTTGTCCATCGTTACACTCAGCGTTTGTAAACACGCTTGCATCTGGCTCTTTCCAGCATTCTCTGGTCTCACTACTCCTGGAGACTCACAGTTCTGGTGCAATTTCTAAACCAGTCCATTAGGAAATTTTATTCTGAGAAAGACCCTCAATTTATTTTTGTGTTTCCACCAAACTCTTTTTCAAAAACATTTTTTCTTGGTATGATGTCAATGAAATTAGATATATATGAAGAAGCTAAGATTTTCCATAAATTTGTAAGTGAACTCATTTTTTGAAAATTGTCTCAAAGTGTAATTTACCTTTAGTGCTAGATGTTTGAATTTGATTTTTGAATACATAGTGCATTCCATATCAGGTATATAGAGAAACAGAGCCACACCACCTGTCATCTTTTAGGAACATAAAGCCCATCTTGCAAGCAGAGACAACACAATTAGAAGTATAGCCTATCACTTATGTAGCTGCTGGGCATGCTAATCAGATTTCCATAATGTGTGGTTACCATGGCAGCCAGCGACTCAGATATTTCCTCATTAGTGCTTGACCAGCACAGGGTTCTTTTAATAGGTCTTCCTGTTTCCCCACTCAATTACTGAGGTGAAATATATCATTATTCACTTATAGTATAGATTTACATTCAGTACTGTCTTTGGCAGAATTTTAGTAAAATGAAGTTACACTGCTGTCTTCTCGTACATGAGAGAAAATACGCTTAACCATAAGTGTTTTTGAGTAAGTAGTATTCAACAGCAAATATTCTTTTGTAGAATTAATGAGTAAGAATGATTATCAAAATAATAAAAAACTCTTTTTTAAAAATTTTAGGTAGAGATCATCTCTTTAAATTTTTATTTTTTAAATTACAGTTTACATTCATTATTATTTTGTTTGGTTTCAGTTGTATAGCATAGTGTTTAGACAATCATATACGAGGTCTGGCCAGAGGTGTCTAGCCATGTGATATGAAAAACAGAGACATCTATTGAAAAAGATACCAGATACAAGAAACATTGTACATGGGACAAGGACACCTCAGTCTCCTTCAAAGTAGCCACCTTGGGATCTCACACAGTTCTCCCAATTGCCATCAGTGGCCCCTTTGTATTTTCCTGAATCTCACTGATGGTGTGATATCTCTTCCCTTTCAAAGGTTATTTTAGTTTTGGGAAGAGCCAGAAGTCACTGGGCACCAAACACGGACTTTAGGGGGTGGAGTCCCCTGTGTGATTTGATGTTTCACCAAAAAACTCTGTATGAGATGTGATGCATGAGTGGGCATATTGTCGTGATGAAGCTGCCAATCACCAGCTGTCCATAGCTGTGGCCATATTCATCATATCGCATCTCTCAACCAGTGAAGAACATTGAGGTAGTACTCCTTAATAATCGTTTGGCCTGGAGGGGTGTACTCGTGATGGATCACACTTTCCCATTCAAAAAACACAGTTAATATGGTCTTGATCTTGCTAGAACTTTGCTGCACCTTCTTTGGGCATGGAGAACTAGGTGACTTTCATTGGGACAACTGGGCCTTCATTCCTGCATTATAACTGTAGACTCACCGTTCACCTCTAGTTATGACCTTCTTGAGGAAATCTGGTTCATTGGTAGTAGTCTGAATGAAGTCATTAGCAACTGCAGCACAATGTTCCTTCTGCTCTAGTGGCAGAAACAGTGGAACAAATTTTGCCACAACACGTTTCATGCCAAAACCTAGCATCAAAATCTTGGACACAGTATTTTTTGGAATCCCCAGATCAGCTTCTCGTTCTTGCACTGTCAGTCTCTGATCTTGGTTGATTGGAGTCCATACATGTTCAACATTCTCAGGTGTTCTGCTTGTTGAGAAGGATCACTTTCAACAGATTCTTGACCATCTTTGAAGCATTTGTGCCACACTCTTCCTTGTGCTGCACTCATTGCTTCATCCCCAAATACCTACTGAGTCATCTGAATAGATTCTGCAGAGGCATGTTCAAGCTTAACACAAAATTTGATGCAGATTCATTGCTCTTCTCACTCAGTCATTTTTTTAGATCATTTCTTTTTTTTTAATTTTAAAAATTTTTATTCAGTTACAATTGTCTGCATTTTCTCCCCTTCCCTCCGCCCCACCCGAGCCAGTCCCACCTCCCTCCCCCACTTCTACCTTCCCCATTGATTTTTGTCCTTGAGTCCTTTATAGTAGCTCCTATAGATCTCTCTCCCCACTGTCCCCTCCCCACTCCCCTCTGGCTATTGTTACATTGTTTGTAATTTCAATGTCTCTGGTTATATTTTGCTTGCTTTTTTCTTTTGTTGATTATGTTCCAATTAAAGGTGAGATCATATGGTATTTGTCCCTCACCACTTGGCTTATTTCACTTAGCATAATGCTCTCCAGTTCCATCCATGCCATTGCAAAAGGTATAAGCTCCTTCTTTCTCTCTGTCATTTTGAAAGTGACAGCCACACAGTACACATGCTCACTCAATGGCATCTAGGGCCCCCATTGACTAGTACAGTGAAGTTGTCATTGTTCACGAATGCACATTCCAGTCCACTTTCCTTGCCTGACAGGTTATGCTAATGTTGAGCAAACCACTCTTGTTATGCTAACAATGGCTGGACTTTTTCCAGACAGACCTTGTATTTACAAGGTTACCCCCCTGATATTTCCAGTACCCACCTGATACCATACAGAATTAATACAGTATTATTGACATATTCCCTATGTTGTAACTTTACATCCCTGTAACCTTTTTGTACTACCATTTTTTACTTCTTTAATCCCTTAGCCTTTTAACCCAGTCCCCTAACCCCTTCCCCTCTGACAACCATCAGTCTGAGATCAATTCTGAAAAAGTTTAAAAATCAGACCTGATTTTATATTTAATGTATGCAGATCAACACTGAAGACCATATACATGCAACATAATTTATATAATATATGCATATAGTATTTATTTATATAATGCTTATGTCTTAAAACTTCTTGAAATTCTTGCTTTCTTAAGCTTGAAATTATGTAATTTGATTTTTATTTTGGCTTACATAATTAAGTCAGTAAAAAATAGTTTATTTTTGAAGATTATTTTTTTCCGATTTCTCTATGTGCTTTACCTATGGTATAATTTTTAAAATCAAACAAAATAGATTTGATTCAAATATTATCATTTCATATGTAGTTGTTTCTTTAGTTAATGAATGCAATGATAGTCCTCCTCAGAGTCCATCTTTGTGATCTGCTTGATTCTGCTCCCTTGGAAGCAGAATGGATACACTACATACTAACGTACAGGACCTGGCACAAATAACGCCCCTATTTTATTACAAAATCTCTTATTACAAAATCATAAGCATATAACTTAGTAACATAACACTATTGCACTCAAGCATACCATATGACATTTTAAGTGAAATGTTCAAATTAAAACTATAAATTATTACACCTACGTTATTACCCTACCAACCACACTCAAGCAGGCCTTACTTCTGCTGGATCCTGTCTGTGATGCTCTTCACACAGAAAAATAAATTTGTACATTTTCTTTATTTTATTTTTAATTGTAATTGTTCCCAGTTGAATGTTTTCTGTAACTTTCAATTAGAATAATTCTTAATCACTACGACATTTGAGACACTGTCTCTTCTGCCACAGTGATATAGCCCATACTTCTATCTGGGGTCAGTTGTACTTCATATGACAGTGGTCCACCTTGACTGACCAACTCTATCTCCATGGTCCTGTTTCCCTTGCCATGCTGGTTTTGTCAGGGCACAAACAAATACAGCACTCATAGCAATTTAATATGGGCAAAGGAGGGCCAACATGTAAAAACTAAATGATAGGATAACTATCACCTGAAGATTCAAACAACATGACCTTAAAATATGTAGAATAACAGGTCTGATAAATATATGTATTATACAAGAAGATTCTGACAAAGCCACCATGTTCATCAAAGATTTCAAAGTGTCCTTCCCAGTTTTTAATCTCTCAAGTGAATAAAATTATAATGGAATTAGAGGAATTAATAAACTAGTAGGTGTATTTAATAGTAAATATGTTGAATTTTGTACTTTAAGAAGAGAGAATACAGATTCTTTGAATTCATTCATTGTTCGATTTTTAAAATATATAAATCTTACACCAAAAATTCAGCATAAGTGAATTCTTCAGAATAGTAATTATAATACCAGTATTTGTGAGCAATATTAATAATAAAAGAAAATGATAATATATAATTATTAAAATATAATAAGTCCTGAACTATTAAAAAACAACTAAATAAATATTGGTCAAAGAGAAACTACACACTGTCATTACCTAGTTGGTAAACAATTGAAACCACAATATTAATCAAACTTGAGATGTAACCAAAGCTGTACTCAGAGTAAAATTGAAAGCTTTAAATGCTGTATTATTAAGCAAAAAAATAAAAATAATTGAATCATGAATTCAAATTAAAAAGTACAACTGTTCAATGAAGTACAGAAAAGCAAAAGAATGAATAAATAAAAACTAGCAATTAACAAATTAGAATGAAAATATTAAATATAGATTAATTCAAGTTTGTTTTTGAAAGAAAAAATGATAAAATGAATAATTACAATAAAATAAGTAGATACTGCAGAAGTAAAAGTAAGAAATGTTAATATAAACTTAGCAGTTTGGAATGAGTTAAAGCCAAATATGCAGAGACTAAAATATATATGTGTATATATGTGTATGTGTGTGTGTATACATATATATTATATATAATATATATATATATTTGGATTTCTTCATAAAACAATAGATGTATATTAAAATAAACATTACCAATATTGAATTAAGATGAAACAGAAACCCAGAAAAGATTATTATTTTTCAGAATAACTGAATTTTGGAACTTCTACCTTGTAGTCCCATCTTGAACAGTTTTATGACTGAGTTTTAAAATTTTTATTAAAAATATAAATCAGTTAATTTTTAACCTATTGAATTTTGAGGGAGAAGGGAAATAAAAAGGAAATTTTAGTACTGGTTTTACAAATATAGGGTAAACATAATTCTAAACTAAACAAATGTAGTACCTCCCTCCACAGCTGTAGGCTCATCTCACAATCATAGATTCAGAGCCTTTTAAAACAATATAGAAAATGTAATTTACTTGTATGTTTAAAGGCAACTTGCAATGATCAAGTAAAATTTATATTTGAAAAGCATGGAGTACATAAGTGATCTAATTATGAGAATATCATATTATAAATTATATCAATAGACAGATAGTGAAAGTTACCTTAAGGTAGGGTGGTTAAGCCCCATGTTTTGAAGTTTACAAGAAGAATGGATTTTGTAGAGCTGGGAACCAAGAAGACTCGGGAGGTAAATGTAGAATCTGGATGTCGTGGATTAAGATGGGTCAGAAGAGAAATACACGGTTAAAGGTAATAGGGTAAAGTGGGGAACACAAAACCAAACAGGCAAAAATACCTCCAATACCTAAAGCCAAAATAGCAGGAGGGCCCATTGTCCAAACTCTCACATACCTATTCGAGCCTAGTTACTTGTCTAATTGGCGGATATTCTCAATAAATGTTAGCCACATTTTTTACTTTCCTTAATGATAATGATTAGTTTTTATTAAAATATTTTCAACACTTACATTTCAAACATATTTATACTCCAAATATAAAATGAATGTGGAAAACTTTTAACTATAAAAATTATGGAAATATACAGCCTACACATACTAAAGGCATTTAAAAACTCTTATTACAAAGGGTGTATTGTTCCAGAATCACATTATACACATGACTGATCATCACCATGTATTGTTTACAATATAATTGGTTTTGTTTATACCTAAGTTTGTAGGGTCCTTCGTAGGATTTGTGTATAAGGACTCTTCTTAGGAATGACATGGGTAACCCAATCACTGTAGAACTGGCTGTTACTACGTAGTTACCCAGAGAGGGCAATCACACATTGGTAAGGTAGAACACCCTGTGCATGTATGTACTTGGTAGACTGATGAACTAGCTGTTGAGAGTTATTCGCGGTCACTGAATGATGGCTGAGTGGAGCAGAGCAGAGGATGTGCGTTGGCACTGTCTTTGCACAGTTTAAAGAGCAAATGTACTAAGTGCCAAAAAGAGCACACTCCAGTGGAAGGGAGAGGTGCACGAGCGTGCTCCAGTGCAAGCTAGATCAAAACACGTAGCACACGGAGTCTGAGTTTCAGGTTCCCTTGATGGAATCCCAGCTTTAAGTTTGCTAGTCCTGTCAGTTTTCTCACCTGCGAAATTGGTATAATATAATAATACCTACTTTGTAGGGCGATTATGAAGGCTATAATATATGAAAAATAAAAATAGTATTATTGCCTGGCACATGTAGGCTCAATACATGTCACCCATTATTATTTTGTATTCATTCATAGGAATTTAGAGAACTTAGAGAACTCATAGCTCAAAAATTGCTATAAAACAGGTAACCTTAAATACAAGGGGCTAAGAAGGAAAAGAGGCTTTTGCGATGTCAGGGTTACACCAAGCTCCATTAAAAGAACACTACTCATGAAATATTAACTGGGAACATCACGCCTCAAGGTCTGACCAAGTTAAACATGGAAACAGGTATACACTAAAAAAGAAATATCATTACTGGGAAAATACTTGCTATCTGTTGGTTTTTAGCCCTTAAAATATATATTTAAAAACCATGCCAATGAAGTCTTTGTATTCTGTTTTTACAGAAGAGAGAAAGAATTCTGTACATTTCATATGTATATGATTTAGATTATGTTTTAGAAGAAAAACATTTTTGGCCAGAAAACCAAAAGTACTTTTTAAAATAGTTTTTTTTTTTCATTTGGTTTCTTTTTTTGAATAATGTAAAGCATATAGTATTTGACCTCATATGACCGCGGGCGTGTTTTATTATTGGTGGTCCATTTAGATGAGCTCTGAGCTCCTGAAATAGAGTTGCATATCAGTCTACAGGTCAATATTAATAGATCAATAAAATACATACTACACTAACTTAATAACATGTTATTTGATCTTTACCTCTACCAAGTAAATGACAATAGCGTGGTTTGAATGTAAACACAATGTCCACTTTTCTGATGCTTATGGCTGCATTTTCTTATGTATGACCGCAGCTTATTATGCGCAACAGCATATATCTTCCCAGATATCTCTACAAAATAAAAGCAGTTGGGATTAGTGGTTTAAACAATTTCACAGTGCTGCATGTTTTACTGAGTTCACTGCCTGAGGCAGAAAAAGAACTGATAGTATCCTGTTAAACATAACTTCTCCCCTGATAAGGTGATTTGTGAATTGTGAATAAATGACCCTCTCCAAAATCCCTCATACTTTCTCTTCCCTGTACAAGCTACCTGTTCATGTATTTATATTGTGCCTAAAACCTGTTCATATGAAAGGTCCTTGACAAGTATGTCATTTAGTTATGTAAAAGAACTGAAATATGGATGATCTTTGTATTTGCTAGAAACAAGGTCAAGAGTTCAAATTTCAAAGCACGATAAAGAGATTGATGTACCATTTCCCTAAGATTGTGATGTTCTGTGCCTTCCTGAGTTTCAGAGGTAGATGCTTTCATAATCAAAAACCTCATTAGATTTTTACCAAGATGGTTTTTTAAAATTTATTCATTTTACAGAGAGAGAGATGCAGAAAGAGAGAGAGAGAGAGAAACACCAATTTGTTGTTCCATTTATTCATGCATTCATTGGTTGATTCTTATAGATGCCCTGACTGGAAATCAAACCCACAACTTTGGCATATTGGGACAATGCTCTAAACAACTGAGCTCCCTGGCCAGAGCTTTAGCAAGATAGTTTTTAGACATACCTGTTAAATAAAAATATTCTACTTCCTATTTTCTGAAGAGGTGTGTGTTGTGCTTCTGTCCTTAGCATAGTTTGTCACTTTTCCGTGAAGGACATGAAGAGGCTGAGCATTGAGAGTAACAGCATACTTCTTTGAATGCATCTCTTGTCTCACTCTAAGAGTGATACCTGATCACCATAGAGAAGCGTGTTAAGAATGTATTTTGCCTGGTCTCACAGCTCAGTGAAAACTTGGAGTGACTGCCCAAGGGCCCTCCTCAGGCAAGTGGCAGGATCTCATTGTACATTAGAAGCACCTTCTAAAGTCAGAATTCTTTTCAAGTGTGGAAATGATGAAGCAGCAGCTCTGTCATTTTATGTAACCTCTGACAGCCTCAGTTGGTCATTTTAAAATGGGGATAACACACTTCATAAGGTTTGCATGACAACCGCATGAGGAAAATCTATTCACTACACAGTAACCATTTGCTAAGAGAACCATTATTGGTACTTTTTTTTTTTTTGGCAGATTCCAGCCTAGATGCATTTTGCTTTGAAACCAATATTGTCTCCAGATCTATTGGCTTAGCCCCTTCTTTCTAGGAAAACAAACAAACAAAACCGAGGAATACTGTAAGTGCATTAAAGGCAGCATCTGTGTCTTACTCATCTTTGTGTTCTTGTGACACAGCAGATCAGTTGAAATATTGTAGGGAATCAATAAATATTTCTTTAATGGAAATCAACAGAATTGAAGATGCTAGACCAGGAATTTGGCCACCTCCTCTAATACTCCTGGTAGCTGTCGTGTGATCATAGAACTATCCTCACATATGTACATATACATGCTTGTTCGGGCACGCCACATGTTACTACTGAGATCACTGTATGAGGAACCCAAAACTAATGGAAGCCTTTCATTTGTCATAAAAACCCTAAAATATAAAATTTTCTCTGAATAATATTATAATGAGACTAAATTTCAGTGAAAACCTATCATAAAGAGAAGTAGTTCCAGAATTACAGAATAAAGACCTTCAAAAATCTCCTCCATAAAAGCAAAAATTGCCAAAATTTTTTCAGAACTCTAGATCTTAACCAACAGTCGGCATCAATCCAGAGAGCATTTATTCAAGAAAAGCTGCAGAATTCGTATAAGAAGTGGTTTTTCATGTTCTGACTGGTCTCATTCCCAAGCCCCTCTTCTCCACTCTGCGGTAACCTTGTAAACCACGGCCTCGCAGCATGGCAGCCGTGCACACCAGTGCCAGCGAGCAGAGCGGCCCCGCAAAGACCCGTGCTCTGAGAAATGCGACTGTGTGAACTTTCTGGAAGCCCCCTGGAAGTTTACATTTGCAGGGCTTGTTTTTATTTGACCTGAGTCAGGGCTTATTCGGTTTAAATGGACTATTTGCTAGAACATTTGTAGAAAACAATCATGTAAGAGCAAGTGTTTAAAATCGCAACTGCCTGAAGACAAATTCCATATGATCTCACTTATATGTGGAATTTAATGAACAAAATAAACCGATGAACAAAATAGACACAGAAGCATGGATATGTGAAGCAGACTGACAGCTGTCAGAGGTGAGGCAGGAAGGGGGCTGGATGAGAGAAAGTAAAGGGATTAAGCAAAAAAGAAAAAATACACACACACACACATACATATGTATAACACATAGACACAGACAACAGTGTGGTGATAGCCAGAGGGAAAGGGAGGTGGGGGAAAGGTAGAGGTGGGCAAACAGGTGAAAAAGGGGATGGAAAGAGACTGCCTGGGGCGATGGGCACACCAAACAGTGTGCAGATGATGTTTTGTTGAGTTGTATACTTGAAATATGATTTTTGCGAACCAATGCCACCCCAATAAATTCAATTTAAAAATTGCACCTGCCTGAGGCAGCAACCAACAGTTGAGTAAACAAGTGGTTGACCAAATTCTTAAGCAGAAAAACTGGAGAATTAAATGTCCATAGGGGGTTTTAAAACACTCTGCCATATGCCACTGAATAACCAATACATTTAGAGAACTGTGTGAATATCCAATAAAAAATTAAGAAGGGTCTAATCCCTTACCTCTTGGCTGACCTGGAGGGATTCTGCAAGTAAAAAGGAAAAGCTGAGGCAGAGTTGTAAACTCCCAGAGCGTTGAAAGTGTGCCCCGTTATGCACACAGAGCCACTGGCCAAAGACCATGGATGACTTATTTGTTCAAGGCATTTAATCCTTACGTGTTCAGTTTTCAGTTGACCACTGAGCTAAACAAGCTGATTTCTGTGGCTACACACAACAAAGGATACAGACTTTACTGAATTACTTCAAGAAAGATACTAAAAAATAATTAAAAAATTCAAAAACTAACAGCAGCAAGAAACCCTGGAGAGAAGGAAATCTGATTTCTAGAGTTTCTACATAATATTTTTTTAAATATCAGGTTTTCAACAATAACAAAACATAGAAAACATTAAAATAAGCAGAACAATGTACAGAACTTGTAAATATGTTGTGTTATATAATATAACAGGATATATTAGAATTGCAAATGTTTAAGATTCTAATCAGCTGACCTGAAAATAAGGTTATCCTGGACTATCCAAGTGGGCCCGATGCAATCACAAAGCTGCTTTCAATGTGGAGGAAGACAAAGGGGTCAGAGTAAGAGCCACATGATGTGCCAAAGAGATTCTCCCTTAGAGACACAGGCAGGACCCGTTCTTTTGACATCATGCCTTCAGCCCAGTGACACTTACTTCAGAGTTGTGGCCTCCAGAATTGGAAAAAAATAAATGTGTGTCATTTTAACTCTGCTAAATTTGTAGTAATGTGTTACCACAGCAACATAAAACTAACATATGTCTTGCACTTCTATTGCTGTATTTATTCTAAGCATTCTATTCTTTTTGATGCTAATATAAATGAAATATTCTCAATTTAATTTTCCCTATTCAATATTAGGGTATAGAAAGGAACTGATGTTTGTGTCTTAATCTGATATCAATATATAACCTCATCTATTAATTTTAATATTTGTAATACATTTTTTAGAAATTCCACATACAAGATCATATTATCTGTGAAGATAATTTTCCTTTTCTCATATCAATGCCTTTCATTCATTCATTCATTTTTTCCTAAAAAATTTGGCTAAAACCTCCAGAACAATGTTGAATGGATGTGGCATGGACAGACACCCTTAGGGGAAAACATTCAGTCTTTCATTACTAAGGACGATGATAGCTGTCAGTTTTTTGTAGATGGCTTTGTCAGAGTGAGGAAGCTCCCTTCTATCCCCAGTTTGAGTGTGTTTATCATGAGAAGGTATTGAATATTGTTAAATGTTGTTTCTGCAACTATTAAAGTGATCCTGTAGTTTTAATTCTTTATTCTATCAATATGGTGATTTTCTTTTTTACATTAAACATCTTTGCATTCCTGGCATACATGTTAGTTGGTAATGATCTATAACTCTTTTTATTGAGGATGTTTGCATGTATATTCATAAGAGATATAGGTCTATAATCTCCTTGTGATGTCTTCGTCTGATCTGGGCATCAGAGCAACACTGTCCCCAAGGGGTGAATTGGGAAGCGCTCCCTTCTCTTGTCAGTTTGGGAATATTTTGTGAGGGATTAGTGTTAATTCTCCTATAAAGGTTTGGCAAGATTCATCAGTGAAACAATAAATGTTTGAATACTATCTCCCCAAAATAGATATTCAGTTTAATTTCTATAGTAGAAAATAAAAAGTAAAAAATAAATTAAAAATATTATAAAGTTCTACTTTAAGTGTGTGCGAATCCATGCTCCCTCTCATAACAAGAATGCCTATTCTTGCCAACTCTGAATTTCAGTATTTTTTGTCCAAAGTCTTGAATGTGTAATGAGTATGCCATTGGCATTTAAAGCTGCAATTATTAGTGAAACTGATCTTTTCTTATATGTTAGCTATTTGCATTTTTCCTTGGTGAATCAACTACTCAACATTTTTTCTATTTTTTCAAATTTATTTATTTGTAAATGTCCTTTATTTGTTAAATAAAACCATTTCATATTATGTTATTTATAAAGATCTTCAGGACTTACATTCAAATAACTTTTTTGATAAAGATCTTTGATTATGATTTTTGTAGCTGTCATTCTGTAGTTTGATATTAAATCTTTTGAAAAGTTTATATAGTATTATCTAACATACAATTATTTTTATGGTTCTTTCTTTGCCCTAATACAAATAAAAGTTTTACCTAACCTTTTATTTTTCTCTTTTATGGTTCAGTATTTTTAAAATTTTATTATTTAATCAATTTATTTTGTTTTGAATGTAATAAAGGAATATAACTATCTTTCTGTTAAATACAACATTAAATTTAGGTTTAAATTAAACTTTTAATCATTTATATTTATTTTCAGTATTTATTTTGATATTAGATGCTTAAATAACTCTAAGGTTAGCTGGTGATATCATTTACCAGTGGTGTTTTTATAGCAATATCTTCCTTTTCTTAAGTACTTTTTTGTTGTTTCCTTCAAGCATAGATCCATAATATTTCTTAATGCAATGATTCTTGATAACTCATTTTCTCATTTATGAATGAAAAATACTGAATCTAAACATTGTATCTAATTAAAACCATTTAAATTCATATTTTAATAATTAATGTTTTGATTCATCTTTTTGTTCTTTCTTCCTGCATTATTCAACATGAATTTGATTTCCCAAGTCTATAATCTATTTATATCAATCTCTTATTATGTCTAATTCATCTCTTTATCCTCTCCCAGGGGCCAAGTTAAAAAATTAAATTTTGTTTTACTAATTACCATTTATAAAATAACTTATTTATGTTTACAGCTCCCTTGCAGATTTACTTTGATAATTATGTTTTCTTCAATTAATTGGAGAGAGATAGGGAGAGAGAAAGACAGAAGGCATTGATTTGTTGTTCCACTTATTTATGTATTCATTGGTTGATTTTTGTCTGTGCCCTGACTGGGGATCAAACCTGCAACTTGGCATATCAGGATGATGCTCTAACCAACTGAGCTACCCACTCAGAGTAATACTTATTATTATTTTTCCTTTCTTTTTAATTTTCTTTTTATTGTATTTTTCCAGTACCAGTTAGTCCCTCCCCCATGCAGTCACCACACTGTTATCCATGTCCATGAGTCCTTTTTCCTTTTTGTTCAATCCCTCTGACCCCTACTCCCTCCCACCCCCTTGGCTGTCATCCTGCTATCTATAAGTCTGTCTCTATTTCACTTGTTACTTCACCTTCTTCATTAGAGTCCACATAGGAGTGAAATCATATGGTATTTGTCTTTCTCTGACTGGCTTATTTCACTTAGCATAGTGTCCTCCAGGTCCATCCATACTGTCACAAAGGGTAGAATTTTCTTCTTTTTTACATCTGAGTAATATTCCATTGTGTAAATGTCCCATAGTTGTTTTGTCCACTCATCTACTGATGGACACTTGGGCTGCTTCCACATCTTGGCAATTGTACACAATGCTGCAATGAATGTAGGGATGCTTATGTTCTTTCAAATTAGTGTTTTGGGATCCAGAAGTAGGATCACTAGGTCAAAAGGCAGGTCCATTTTTAATTTTTGGAGGTATTCCCATACTACTTCAACACTGGCTACAACCAATCTGCATTCCCACCAACAGGGCAAAAGGGTTCCCCTTTCTCCACATCCTCACCAACACTTGCTTGTTGATTTATTGATGATAGCCATTCTAACAGGTATGAGATGATCTCTCATTGTAGTTTCATTTGTATTTTTCTGATTAGTGACATTGAACATCTTTTCATACATCTATTGGCTATCTGTATGTGCTGTTTGGAGAAGTGTCTGTTCAGGTCCTTTGTCCATTTTTTAATCATGTTGCTTGTTTTTTTGGTGGTGAGTTTTGTAAGTTCATTATAAATTTTGGATATTAACTCCTTATCAGATGTATCGCCATTCTGTGGGTTGTCTTTTTATTTTCTTTTCCTTTGTTGTGCAAAAAAGTTTTAGTTTGATGTAGTCCCATTTGTTTATTTTTTTTCTTTTGTTTCCCTTGTCTGGGGAGATATATCTGAAAAAATACTGCTATGAGCAATATTCAAGATTTTGCTGCCTATGTTTTCTTCTATGATTTTTTTTAGTTTGGAGTCTAAATTTAAGTCTTTAATCCATTTGAATCCATTCTTGTGTGTGGTGTAAGAAAGTGGTCTAGTTTCATTTTTCTACATGTATCTGTCCAATATTCCCCAAACCATTTATTGAATAGACTATATTTAGCCCATTGTATGTGCTTGCTTCTTCTGTCAAATATTAATTGACTATAAAGGTGTGGGTTTATTTTCTGGGCTTTCTATTACGTTCCATTGATCTATGTATCTGTCTTTATGCCAGTACTATACTGTTTTGATTACTATAGCCTTATAGTATAATTTGACATTAGGTAATGTGATTCCACCATTTTTGTCTCCTTTCTTAAGATAACTGTTGCTATGTGTGTCCTTTTGTGGTTCCATGTGAATTTTTGAAATATTTGTTCTAGTTCTGTTCAATACATCATTGGAGTGTTGATAGGAATTGCATTGAATCTATAGATTGCTTTGGGTAGTATGGACATTACTGTCCATACATTAATGATGTTAATTCTTCCTATCCATGAATATGTTAGGTGCTTCCACTTATTTGTATCTTCTTCACCTTCTTTGTACAATGTCTTATAATTTTCTGCATACAGGTCTTTTACATCCTTGATTAGGTATTCCTAATCAAGTATTAGGAAGTAAGTATTTTATTCTTTTTGAAGCAATCATGAATGGGATTGTTTTCTTAATTTCCCTTTCTGTTAGTTCTTTATTGGTATATAAAAATGCAATTGATTTCTAGATATTAATTTTGTGTCCTACTACTCTGGTGAATTCATTTATCAGTTCTAGTAGTTTCTTGGGGTTTCTAGCAATCTTTGGGGCTGTCTATGTACAGTATCATGTCACCTACAAATAAAGAAAGTTTTTCTTCTCCCTTCTAATTTGGATGCCTTTTATTTCTTCATCTTATCTGATTGCTGAGGCTAGGACTTCCACTACTAGAGGTGAAAGTAGACATAAAAGAGGTGAAAGTCGACATCCCTATCTTGTCACCAATCTTAAGGGGAATGCTTGTAAATTTTGCCCTTTAAGCATGATGCTGGCAGTGGGTTTGTCAAACATTCTGGGGAGAACTAACGCCTCTCCTTCTCAAACTATTTCAAAAAGCTCAAGAGGAGGGAAGGCTCTCAAGCTCATTTTATGATGCCAGCATTATTTTAATTCCAAAACCAGATAAAGACACTACCAAAAAAGAAAATTACAGGCCAATATCCCTGATGAACTTAGATGCTAAAATCCTCAACACAATATTAGCAAACCAAATATAGCAATACATCAAATAAGATCATACACTATGACCAAGTGGGGTTTATTCTGGGAATGCAAGGTTGTTACAACATTCACAAATTGATAAATGTGATTCACCACATAAACAAAATGAAGGACAAAAATCACATGATCATATCAATAGATGCAGAAAAAACATTTGATAAAATCAATCACCTACTTATGATAAAAACTCCCAGCAAAGTGGAAATAGAAGAAACATACCCAAACATAATAAAGGCCATCTTTGATAATTATCTTTTTTATTGCTACAAGAGACCTGTACTTAGGATTCTTTTAATTGTCTGTAAACACTTAAGCAACCACATATGTTTCTGGGTTTGGCATTGCTCTTCCATTTCCCCTGGAAAGTTGGGAAGCAGTATCCTCTCTTCTCTCTTTCTTCAGTTCCCTAATTCACACTCATGTCCGCCATCTGTCCCAGCCAGTGTTGGGCCCACCCTCAGGAGCTCTAATTGGACCTGTATAAAACAGCTTATTTCACTTCCTTAGGAATGTCTTTGTATGCAGTCCTGTTGTTCTGCCAAATAATCAAGGTTTGATTTCAGTCTGAGTTACTGGCAGGGCAGGCAGCTCTTTAGTTTCTGCTTACATAACATATCTATGTCATGGATTCATACTCGACAGACTTGACAGAATACAATAGTTCACATCACATTTTTCTTTTGGAAGGGATGCTCTTGGTGCAGCCATCTGGAGCATCCTGAGGCTTCAGCTTCTGCTGATGCATGTTTAGGAACTGTGACATTCTCCTTACCTGACCAACTAAGAAGCTCCCCATGGCCTCCCTTTACAAAATACTTCTGCAAGGGTGAGCCACCTGTGGTACTTGTTGAATTAGCAGAAAACATCTGAACACAAATGAAATTGCTTCTTTCAACTTAACAAAATACGTATTCAACATATACAGAAACTATTTATAGTCTTCAGTGCCTTCTCTGAGTGGGGTTTATCATCTGGTATTCCATCTTTATAACCCCCTCCCCAATGTAACACATTATCTTCATCTCGTATTCTTCTTACCTCACCATTGCTTACTGTAACTTCATACATACTAAATTGTTTGATGCTGAGTTGTCTTGACCTTTTGGATATGATTCAGCAGTTTTCTTTTTCTTTTTTTCTCCTTCCTTTGTTCGTGAAGACTTCAAAGAAAGATATTTTCTCTGGTTCTTTGAAACTGTCCCCTTTTTCTGACCTTCAGTATTATTTCAAAGATCTTATAGTTTAAGGGAAATTCAAGATGAAGAAGAAACAGTGCAATTGGGAACTGGTCAGTATGCTGACTTTCCACTTACTTTATCTGCCCTTTCAGAAAGAAGCCTGACTTCGTGCACCTTCTGATTCTTTTTATCCTTTACCCAAAAGAAAGATCTGCTTCTGAGGTTTTGTGACCCATTCAAATCTAGAATGATCTTCCCCTGGGTATTCTGCTTATATCTTAGACACTTGTTTCAGAAATACACCCCTTGCTGCTATGTCCCCTTGTGTATTATACCGACTCATCTCATAAATTTCCTCCCTTCTCTGAGAAGGAATTAGTGGGGTTTCCAGGCTCTTTCCTGAATTGTTCTTAGTGCTTTTATGGAAGGGAGGCTGCAAATAAGACCTGTGTGCTTCCTTAGAACTGATTTGATGTACAGTCTATTTGGCAGACTTTCCTTGAAATCTTTGGCTGAGAGCATGTTGTTCCTTGTTTTCATCTTTTCCTGGTCATTCTTATAAACTCCGGGTAGGGGAAGTTAGAAGTCTGGGTCCATGTTATCATCTTACTCAGAAGCCCATATTTATTTTTAATAGATGATTAAACTGACCTTTAAGGTCATTTTTATTCTTGAGTTTTCACATAAGCAAATTTTGCCCTACAGCTATTTCTGTAGGCAAGAAGTTTCTCAGGTCAAATAGATGCTGTCAAAATAATGACTCCTGGAACTGTTAAATGTCATGAGGAACTAACATTTTGCCTCTAGTTCAACCAAAAATCACTCAACTGTATCTAAGCTCTAAAGAAATATTAGCTTGTATGACCTAACCTTGCTGATTGATGGCCTGATTAAATTACAGAGTTACTTGGCAAGTTACTGCAGTTTTTAGAAAATTTTATTGCTGCACAAATAGCGGGAGAGCTCACAGTTCTCATCTTGGAAAGACATTGTAATATATGCACAAGCATTGTAATTGAGAGGATGTAAAACCCTGAAAGACAGCATCAAGCCCTCAGGTCAAGTGTTGTCATTCTGGACCCACCATGTGCTTTGATGGAAAAGTACACCAGGGCCACAGCCATTGGGCCAGCTAGTTCATGGCCTGGCTCTTCCATTTGTTTTCAGCTCTCTCCAAAGTCTTTATCATATGCTCAGCACAGTCCATCAAGGAGAGATAAAGGCAGAGACATGGCAGCAGCAAGTTTTCATACTTAAGTATTGTTACTGATGCATAGCCAGGTAAGCAATGTAACGGTATTAGTGATATATTAAATATACCATCGTTTACATTTTGTTAGCACCCTTGTCAGAGAGGATCTTTTTCTTTGTATGCAGTTCATTCACAGATGAGAAACAATGGCAAAGGCTAGAGCACATCATAACTTGTGGAGGAGCAATCAGAGGTGAGGCTTTCTAGGTAGAGCAACCATGTAGACCATTGCAACGGTGCCCTAACAAATGAGCAAAGCCTCCTTAAATCTGGATTCTTCAAGGGAATTAAACCCTAGAGAAAATGATTTGAGTGAACACCTTTTCAATTCTCCAATTGTGAATGTATAGGAGATAAATAAAGGTGTTCGTTCAATGGGTGCATTAGAACATTAGGGATTCTCTTGCAAGAACCCTGACTGAGAAGGCTGAATCAAGGCCTTCTCAAGGAAACAATGTTTATAAGGAAACATAAAAGATAGACTCTGTAGGAATAGCTCTCCTGTTGAAGTTGGGAGTGAGAATTTAATATGATCCCAGATTTTCCACTTGGAAAACTGGATTCTGAGATTAAGGCATATAGGTAAAGGGACATATTTGTGGAAAATTCTATAACTTTATTTTCAGTTCCTTGAATTTGGACTGTCTGTGGGTGATTCAGGTAAAGATATTTAGTATGTGATTCTGCAACTCTGGGAGAGATTGGAACTAGTGTATGGGTTATCTACTGCCACACTATCATTGCATAATAAACCACCTCAAATATTTTTAGCTTAATATAGGAATTCAACTCTGAAATTTGTGAGATAGCAGTAAAAAATCAGGCCTGTCTGGGAAGATCTGATCTCAGCTGGGCTCCTTCATATATCCATTTTCAAGCTAAGTCAGCTGGATAGCCCAGGTTCTGGTGGTATCAGCTGGCATGCCTTCAAAATCTTCCACAGGTTTGATGCTCTGCATGCTTCTTGCATCCCTCCCACAGGCTAGGCTGGTGTGTTCTCCCAGAGAAGCTTAGGGGCAAACACAAGCAAGCCCAACTATGCAAGACAACCAACAGAAGGGTGGACATTCTCTTGATGACTAGGCTTGAACTAGAATGACCTAATGTCCTTTTCATTCTATTGGGCAAAATCCAGAGTGAGAGAGGGTGGGGACAACAAAGTGGCAGGGTCAGGGGCTTGCACAGAGGAAGAGGTAGAAATTAAAATTATTTTTGCATTCGATCATTTCATATGGGTGGATGACCATGCATCCAGGTTAATCCAGAAAAGTCTCAGCTTATTCCTGCTGCCCTTATAGAACTACTGACGACATCCCCTTCTTACTGTAAAAATTGTTCCAGTTTGAGTGTCAAATTATACAGGAGCCCTATATGCAGGAGGGTGTGACTAGGAATCGATGAACTCATTGAAACAATATGTGAAGTGAGTAAAAGAGTTAAAGATTAGAGTCCATGAAGGCAGTGCCTCAGAGATGACCCAGGATGGAATGAGTATTAGGAAACCAGTAGGAGAGACATGCATAAAGGGGGAATAAATGACAAGGTTAACACCACCAACATGTGAAATAAAATGTGGAATGAATATGTCTAATGCATTTAACAACGAGAAGTCTTTGATGAACACAGTGAGAAGTTTCAGAAGAGTGGTGGCAGTGAATTAAAGAGTTGACCCCAGTTCTTGCTCTCAGACTGATTTAACATTGGAATTTTCATTTGACTATTCTTGGTTTCATATTTAAAACAAAAAGGACTGTACTTTGAGGAATGAGGTCCTTCAAGTCTAACAACATTCTCAGGGTTTGAACACTAAATACCAACTCCAGACTGAACCCAAATGTACAAGAACCCAAGCCTATAGCTCCCACTTCTTCCCTTTTCTTGATTTTTAGCACTAAAGGAAAATGGTCTGTTGTGTATTCATTGGGAATTATTCTAACTTTATTTTATTATGTCTGTAAGTTCCTTTTTCTCTGTGTAGTGATGCCTTTGATTGACACAAATCTCAGTAAGATCAACTGTAGTTATGTTAAATATTAATTAGGACATTATTTGAAACATTTGGGAAGCTGTGAAAGCTCAGTTCAATTTGAAACCTTACTGAACATATTAAATATGACATTTTTAAGGCTTGCCGAGATATTTTTGACAATTGTCCTAAGAGACGATGAAGCAAATAAGATCAACTACACCATTAGAGAGTTTACTTTAAAAGCTTTCTAGATTTCACATATTGTAACAGTTTCCAACTATAAGCAGATACAGCCTTAATGGCAGTAAATGACATTAATTTTTTTAAATAACAAAACCTGCATTTGAATTAGGAACATAGCTTTTGTAATTTGAAACTTCAAGGGTAACTAAATGGGCTAATACATAAAAGGACGGAAAATGTGACTAGTATTGACTTTGCAACAAACAAGAAAAAAAATGGAAGAGAAGAAACCCACAACCCTCATGTAGTTAAATCCTTTCCTTGGCTGCTACTTACACTTTACAAACCTGTTTTGTGTGAGTGGACATCAAATTCCCTTTGGGATTCTCAATTTTATTTATTTTATCAATATAAAAGCATTCTTGTAGAGAAAGGAATAAATCACATGTAAGTGAAATATAAGAGATTACACCAGGAGCTGAGCTTTTACCTTGACTAATCCGATAGCTGTAGCCAAATACCTCAACGTCAAAAGCATTATAAGTATTCTGGAAGGTGTGTCTGGCAAAGAGAAATCAATAACAGAGTATTAGATTTGATTAAAATGTTTACTTCTTCCCTCCACCTTTCCACTTCCCAAGCTATATAGCTCTTTCCCTTGCTTACCTGATCTTTGTTACTGTTATTGTCTGGTTTTGTTTCTTGTCATAATGCCATATGCTTTAGGACTCATTTCTGAATCATATACTGCTCTGCTTCTCCATAATTTCAATATCAGTGTTTCTGCTCTGACGTCATGCTATGTGCCTCTGAACTTGTTAACACCTTCAAAGAAATAACAGAAACGCATTTATACAAATTATTTTTATTCCAACGACTTCATAAATTCAAATGACTTTATAATTTGTACAGAAGAGAAAAACATGCTTAGCAAGATAATTCTGCCCAAGTTTGCTCAGCTCAGCTCCGCTCCGCTATGAATCCTTTCAATTATTTTGCTCATCAGAGGTTCTTGAACATCATAGAAAAGTCCAAAAAACTGCTTATGATACTTATCTAGTACCTCAGGACCTTTACATATACTAGTTTCTGCTTAGAATTATTTTCAAACTCTCCCCTCCTTTTGTCCCTTACATAGCTCCCACCTGATGTGTCTTCAGGGCTAAGTGTTTTGGTCAGCTTCGTTCTCAGTTTGGTTCTGCTATAACAGGTTATCATAGATTGGGTGGCTTTTTTACAGTTCTGAAGGCTTGGAAGGGCCAGATTAGGGTGCATGGTGGGGGCTCTCTTCCTGGTTGGCAGGTGGCCATGTTTTCATTGCATCCTCAGCATCCTCATGGTGGAGAGAGGTCTCTGTGTCTCTTCTTGCAAAGGTGCTCTTCACAGCAAGACAGTTCCAACTTCACGAGCTAGTTACCTCCCAAAGGCCTCATCTCAAATGTATTCACACAGTGGTTTCATTTATTTACTCTTGTACAGAAAGGAGAAAAAGAGAGGGAAAGAAACGTCAGTGTGTGGTTGCACTTGTGTGACCCTTACTGGGGACCTGGCCCACAACCAAGGCATGTGCCCTGACTGGGATTTGAACCGGTGACCCTTTGGTTCTCAGACCTGCGCTCAGTCCATTGAGCCACACCAACCCAGGGCTAAAGTGCTGAGCTTTTAAAGTCACCTTTCAAGGACATTTTCCCTTGATCCTCTAAGAATAAAAAAACTCCCCAGATATACTTTTATATCTTACCAGCATTTATCACAGAAGAAATGATTTTTTAAAGAATATTTTCTCAACTGATGTGAGAACTCTGGGATAACAGGACTGGGAACCATAATGTTTGCTTCTATATTCCCAACATCTTGTGGCACTGAAAATATTTGTCAACATACTAATGGTCTATTTGCCATTTTAAGACTTTGTGGTCTCATCGATGAATTATGGCACAAACTGCCTTACTTTTCCGCTTGCCTCTCTCAAGTCCATATTGTCCAGCCCTGACTGATTTGTTTTCCTAAAACACTTTTTTATCATGTTACATTCCAGTGCAACCACTCTATCACCATGTTATTTATGGAGGAAAAAGAGATGCTCCTTAGAGTAACATTCAAGACCCTCTGCAATATTTTTGATCTTTTTCTTGTTCTGGAGAAATAAATTAGATCTACTACTGTTCTCATGGACTGCAAACCTGAATCCCCAGATGGCAGCCAGTACTCTCACGTGACAGGCTTCCGTTGCTTAGCAGATTGTTGGTTTCTTCCCTATATGGTGATATTCTTGAGAGAAAGGGAAGTTGGTATCCTATTTACATTGAGCTTTAGGTGGCTAGCACAGTATAGGTGTTATTAAATATTGATGGAATTGAATTGATAGCCTGTGATAAACTCTGTACTTTGAAGGACCCACCGTGGCTTCATTTAGTCACACATAAATAATATCTTTTTCTTTTAGGAGATTTTGATGTTCACATGTAAAATGTAAGGCCTTAAAACCTCTTATTTCAGTATATCCCATATTTGAGAATTGCTGTGAAATGTCTTGATATGTAAACAGAATTATCTTGTTAAAAAAACCAACTACCACAAACTGGGCCAACACATCATTTTAGACCAAAACATAGGGCTTTTAACTTAAATAAATCTATTAGTTTGAATCTGCTGATGCAGATTTGAGAAAGGTTTGTCTGGAAAGTGATTAATGTAAAAAAGTGTCTCTAAAACAGGTGTATCAAGTTCATTGTAACTTGTCTGGAGAAAGTATATGTTAGCAGGAAAAAAACATCTTCTTCGTGGAAACAGTGGAACCAAAGGTGAGAGTTTGTCAGGCACCTTTGTGTAGGGAGGGCGATTGCTTCCGCATCATAGACGTTAAAACAACCCAGTGCTTTTTGTCTAATTTTATGATCGACAAATGATCGTTTAACCACCAATTGGCGTCCATTTCAGACTCTTAAGGTTCGGTGAGAGAATATAAAGATTTGAGTATTCTACTATAGAACTACTAGCTATATTTCATACTAAGAATCACCATTATGCTTTCTTTACATTTATCTGTGCTTTGTGAATTTGTACAGAACGAATAAGACTTTTCTGCCTGTTCCGCCCTTGGTCCACCACAGCATTTTCCCTGTCCAGTCTCTAAGCCCAAGAGATGCTGGGTGGACAAGCTCTTGAGTAGCCTATCAGGCTGGCTCCCACTTTACATGTTTTCCTTTTTAGTAGATACAACAGATTTGTGCTTGTCAGAGTCAGCCTGTGCCTGAACTTTAACCTTCAGAGCAGGCTGACAGCTCCGCAGGGCAGGGGGGGGGACGGGGGGGGGGGGTTGGCCGGTGGAGGGATTGTGGAAAAAGGAAAAACAACTCATGGACGTGGTCAGTGGGGTGGTGATTGTGGAGTTGTGGGGCACATGAGGGGGATTAATAGCAATGGAAGAAATTTTTTTAAAAAAACCCTTTAACCTATCACACAACCATTGCCTTTTAATATCTAACTTCTGAAGCATCTATTTTTCTGTCTTATATAAAATTTTCTAGTTAATTGATACCAAAGCCGGAAGCAAGGTTCTTTTGTGTATCTTCAGGTATGTCTCTCTGACCCACGAATAAAACGTGGGGATTCTCCAGTCATTTTCAGCTCATCGAAATGCAAACTGAGAAGAACATCATGTTCTTCTTCAAGTCCTACCATTCTGTCCACAACATCTCCCCCTGGGGAAACTCAGCATAATCTGTGGCTTTATAAAGATTTTTCCATGGGGGTCATTTTAACAGCACTTTTATTTTCTGTCAAAGCTCCTGTTGAGAATGCTGTTTTAAAACAAATTCTTTCCCATGAATTTAGATGTCTTCAGGGCACTTACTTAAATTTTAGTGATTTAAGTAATTAAATATATATTGCAATTATGTATTTATTTAATTGTGAGATATTAATGGTAATATTTTATTCTTTTACCTCAGGAACTATATTAGGTACTATATTATTGATTTGTTTCTAGTTATATGTTAGAGCTTTCTGATATTCGGTTAGGACTATCCCTAACTTAGCCATTTCTTTATGCTTTTCAGAAATGTTATGCATGTGATTGTCACAATAGGAAAAATTAAATTAGATTTTCAGGGGGAAAAGGGGACAACTGTAATTGTACAACAATAAAAACAAATTAGATTAAAAAGTAGTTTTAAAATTGTACTCTGTTGGGGCTATTTTTTGATGACTGGCTGTACAGGAGAATTGTCTTAATCTTAGTTGTTAGTTCTTTAGACAAATAAATCAATAAATATTTAATGCCTATTATATATTATGTACAGTATGTATTTTTTAATTTTTACTCAGTTATTAGTTAACATATATTCACAAGAAATATAAATTAAACAATAAATTTATGAATGTATATATGTATATATAAATTATTAATGATATTTATGTTAAATTATATAAAGAGAAGGTTTACTCTGAATTCTATATTAGAGAAATAGTTCATTTCAGATAAACAATTTAAGATGTATTCAAATAATCTATAAACCATAAAAAAATCTAAAAGTTAAATACATTACTTTTAATGGAAGTCATGATACATTATGGATAGACAAGAGAGAAGATTGCTATGACTGGGTCCAATTCATTCTTTATTCTTTATTAATTTATTTTCATTGTGTTTTTTCCTTTACCATTTACCCCCTTATACCCTCCACCCTCACCCCCACAATCTCCAAACTATTGTCCATGTCCACGAGTCCTTTTTCCTTTTCCCTCTATCCCTCTACCCCCTAACCAGTACACCCCACCAGAGCTGTCAGCCTGCTCTTCATCTATGAGCCTGTGTCTATTTGGCTTGTTGGTTCAGTTTGTTCATTAGATTCCACATAGGAGTGAAATCATATGGTATTTGTCTTTCTCTGACTGGCTTATTTCACTTAGCATAATGTTCTCCAGGTCCATCCCGACTGTCATAAAGGGTAAAATTGTCTTCTTTTTTATGGTTGAGTAATATTCCATTGTGTAAATAGCCCATAGTTGTTTTATCTACTCATCTATTGATGGACACTTGGGCTGCTTGCATATCTTGTCCTTTATAAATAATGCTGCAATGGACATAGGGGTGTTTATGCTCTTTTGCATTAGTGTTTCAGGTTTCCTTGGATAAATTCCCAGAAGTGGAATTGCTGGGTCTTAAGGCAGTTCCATTTTTACCTTTTTGAGGTATCTCCAACTGCTTTCCACAGTACCTGCACCAACCTGCATTCCCACCAACAGTGCAAAAATGGTCCCCTTTCTTCACATCCTCACCAGCACTTGTTGTTTGTTGACTTACTGATGATAGCCATTCCAACCAGTGTGTAAACTTGAACACCACAAAAACAATCCAATTAAAACATGGGCAAAGGAGCTGAACAGACACTTCTCCAAAGAAGACATACAGATGGCCAATAGACATGTG
Source organism: Desmodus rotundus (assembly GCF_022682495.2). Taxonomy (NCBI): domain Eukaryota; kingdom Metazoa; phylum Chordata; class Mammalia; order Chiroptera; family Phyllostomidae; genus Desmodus; species Desmodus rotundus. The sequence goes on from NC_071388.1 coordinate 191,053,199, forward strand.
AGAAGACGTTTGACATCACTAATCACCAGGGAAATGCAAATTAAAACCACAATGAGATATCATGAACTCATTCTTAATGATTCTAGTGAGATGCTCACTAGATTGATTATATTATGAAAAAAGATTTGAAGGAAAATGTTTTCTTCCTTCACTCTTACAAGGGGAAAACCTTTATTGAATGTACAGAACAAAATTAAATCTGCTTTGTAGTATTGAAAGACTGTTAACATGAATAACCTATGATAATATACACTATATTTCTGCTTTAACATTTGTTCTTAACTAAAATTAAAGTATCATAAAATAGAAAGGACTACAAGGGATTTAAAGAAGACCACACCTTAACTGTATTTAAATTATAAATTTCCCAAGCAATATTTCCAATTCTTGAACAGTTTTGCAGTTTTATTACAATGTCAATACATTGCAGTGTGCACAGATAAACCATTTGCATCCAAAATATAAATTAAAATTACCTCTGAAAATAAACAAACCATTTTAACTTTATGTATAAAGCAACAACTTAAATCATCTCTGTATAGAATGTATCATCTAAAAGATATCTACCTTCCATGTAAACTGTTTACTCTGCACATTTTATCACTCTGAGGAAACCTCAGAAGTATTATTCAGATATGTAGTTATTACATTAAACTACCAAGGAAAACTTATATTTATGGTTATGGTATTTCCTTGAGCAGTGAAATAGATATTTTTCTGAAATAAGTATCATTCAGGGTAGGGAAAAGAGTAGTGCTGAGAAAAAATGTTGTCTCTTGAAACATAACTTATTTTTTTTGAACATTTAACATTTACTTATGTAAAGTACTCCACCAAATCTGAAAGTTGGAGAAAAATTAGGAACCTTTTCATGGCAAGCTTCTGATCTGTGAAATGTTGGGTTTTGTATTCAAATATTTAGACTTTGTACCCAAATATAAAACTTCATGGTTGTAAATTATTTCATATTCTCTGAATGTAAAAACCCATATGCTATTATTTGAATAATGGAGTTGTCATGGAGTAATGTGATAGTATGATAGGTAGTATATGCAAATGAAATAATTGCAATATGAAAACACTGAGATCAGTAGGTAATTTTCTTTGTAATTATCTTCCTGAAATTAGTATAATTTGGTTTTGAATTCAGCAGACCAACATCAGCCATAAATTGGCAACCTTCAAGCCACTTACACAGTTTCAAGCCTTATAAATATTGGCAATTTTAGCGAGAGGGACACTTTTTAGAAAATTTCTAAGCTAATGACTTCAGTGGCATTGTTAAAAATTCACAGGTTATGTGAAGGAAACCCTAAATATAGAAATGTGAAAATTAAATAGAAAAACTACCACATTAAATATGGAAGATCATAGTAGTAAATGATAATCTCCTTTCAGTAATCTTGTATTTCTCAATGACCTCAATTATGTATTTGCACCAAGAACATGAGTAAATGTGTAGGAGCTAAAAAAAAAACCATTTAATTATTAGAAATCAGTCTATTGTAATACTGAGAAATCTCTAAAGTAGATAGTGAAGAAAAAGTATTTCCATTGTTTTCTTTCCAAATTTCAATATCTTCACAAAAATGTAACAATTTAATCATGAATAATATTTAAACTGACTTTCATTTGTTATTTTGGCAGACAGAAAAGATTGTTTTACTTTTATCTATATTTCTTTAATTACTTCTTTGACCATTATTTTGTATGTAAACAAGTTATATTTTCTCCTTTGCTAATTACCTGTTTGTTAATTTTTCATGTGGAATTATTTTTAATTTGAATCAACCATTTATAATTCCAATATGTTTCACTTTTTATGAAGTTTTTGTAACCTTTTGTTTTACTTGTCTACTTTTTCCCCTTTGGATAAATTTTAGAATATTTAACTTTAGAGTTTGCAGTGTTTGTCAACATTTAGAGGTATTTTTTTTTCTGTGAACATATAGCTCAAAATGTCATCCTTCACAGTTGGTTAATATTTGCTTGCATTTCTTCTAGTTTCCTGGTAACTTTATTTCTTTATAGCTGTTTTGAGTTTACAATATTGAGAGGGATGTACAGAGATTTCCAATATGCCCTGTGCCCCTACACATGCATACCCTCTCCCATTATTACTGACCAGAATGTTACAATTGTTTTTATTAGGGATTAACCTACACTGGCCTATCGTAACTTTCAAAGTCCACAGTGGACAAACTTCAATGACTTATCCACCATTGCAGTGTCATACAGCGTATTTTCACTGCCCTAAACAAGCTCTGCTCTGTCTATTAATATCTCACCACCTCCCAACCCCTGGCAGCCTCTGAACAAAATTGCCTCCATATTTTTCCTTTTGCAGAATATCATATAGTTGGGGTAATACAGTATATAGCTTTTCAGACCGGCTTCTTCCAGTTAGCAATGTACATTTAAGATCCTCCAAGTCTTTTCATGACAGATCATTTATTTTAACATTGAATAATATTTTACTGTCTGGATGCAACAGAGTTGATTTCTCCATTCACTACTGAAGACCATCTTGGTTGCTTCTACGTTTTGGCAAATATGAATAAAGCTGCTAGAAATATTCATGTGCCAGTTCTTGTGTGGATGTATGTTTTCAACTCCCTTGAGTAAATGATACCAAGGAGCTCAACTGCTGAATTGTACGGTAACAGTGTGTATAGCTTTGTAAGAATCCACTACACTGTCCTCCGAAGTGGCCGTACCATTTTGCATTTCTGCCGTCAACGTGGGAGAGTCCCTGCTGCGTGTGCATCTTTGCCAGGATTTGTTGTTTTCAGTGTTCTGGATTTGGATCATTCTGACTAGATGCGGAGTGATAGCTCATCGTTGTTATAATGTATGTTTGCCTAATGACATACGATGTGGATCATTTTTTCATATGCTTATTTGACATCTTTATAAAGTTGTTTTCTTCTTGAGTTTTAAGAGTTCTTTGTATATTTCAGATCACAGTCTTTTGTCAGATGCATTTTTTGCCAATGTTTTCCCCCTCTGCATCTTCACTCAACATTATCTTTTGCAGGGCAGAAGTGTTTAATTTTAATGATATGTAGGTTATCTCTGATTTCTTTCATGGATCTTTCTGGTGTTTTCTCTACAAAGGCATCACCATGCCCAAGGCCATCTAGGTTTTCTTCTATATGCTATTTTCTAGGAGTTTTATTGTTTTGCATTTTCATTTAGGTCTATAGTCCATTTTGAGTTATTTGTGAAGGGTAGAAAATCTGTAGCTAGATCCATTTTTGGTACATGGATGTCCACTTCATCTAGCGGCATTCCTTGAAGAGACTGGGTGTTTAAAAAAATCTATCTATCTATGTATTTATTTAAAGCAGCATGCTTCATGCAAGTGGCAACCCTTTAAAGACCATTATTATAAATATACACAAATTTCACTTCTATTGTCCACAGCTGCTTTGTGGATTCTGTTTTGGCAAACATCCTTAGTTTGATAACACACTAAGGAGTCACAGTAGAGAGCTGTCTTTTCTTTTTTTTTTTATGCCTGAGAACACTAATCTCCAAAAAGACTGTTCCACAAGCCACAAAGTTTTTAAGTGGCCATGATATTACTAGAACCTCAGTTCTACCTTCTGCTAGTATTCTAGTTTACCTTGTTTCCAGAGCAATTCAGAGCTATCGAGTACTAAATCTGGCACACATGAAGGATCCAATTTAGTTACACTTGCAAAGCTTGAGGTGTAGAATTCACATTTGTTAGAAATACATGAATACTCACCTGGGCTTCTATCAATTCCTTGGTGAATGGCACAGCCTGGTAAAGGATATCTAGTCTAGGAAGACTTAGAAAATTAAGTGAAATCTGTGTTGTTTTTCTAGAGTTTATTAGAAATGTGATGAGAATCTGCTGAGATTACATTTATTATTACCCTCTCCACTCCACTGATTTAGGGTGAGACAGATGACACTCTCAGAAGGACCAACAAACATTTTAGTGATTAGGGAATCTTTGACAGGAAATTAGAAGGCTTGGGGGTACACGTGCTGTTACCATTACTCCTTCCTCTTATCTACACTTGGCAGGGGTGGAGGAAGAGGAAAGGTAAACAGCTGACTTTAAACATTATTTAAACTAAAAGAGTTTAGATTTCTGAAAAGTGACTTCATACACTGAAATGCTCATTTGGGTTCCTGGGTAGAAATACAATGTAGCTCAGCATATTAGAAACAGCTTTGTTTGTCCTGAAACAAGCTGATCTTATCAAAAGAACTTCAACCTGACGGTCCTTGGAATAAGTAGGTCTGCTTTGGAAAGGAAAATAACAATGTGAAAATGAAACACCAGAAAGTAATTACTGGAAGAATACAAAAGACTACTGCCTCAGAGAATGGAAATTAAGCAAAGTGAATCTCATTTTAATATTAGAAGTACATGTGCTTTTATATTTATTACCAAGATTTGAAAATAATAGGATAAAAAATTGGAATATACTAATGGAAATATATACCCTGTTCAATAGAAATAGACCAGTTATGAGTCAAGGTAGAGGGGATGTACAGATTCTTAGATCTCTGTAAACCGCAAAAGCGGAAGTAGCGTGGAGAATACTTGGGTGATAACGGAGATGAACAGATGTCATTTGTAGGACATGATGGTGTTCCTCCTCTACTCTAAAGGCTACTGGACAAGAGGGATAACTTGAACTCTGAGTGATGCCAAGGATTGTAACTAACTTTAATGAGGGGAAGTTTTGTATACAAGAAAATCAACTCAATAAAAAGAAGGCTTTCAAACAGAGCTACTCAAAACCAAAACTGGGTTTTCTGTTACTAGAAGTTTTAAATAGAGGAATGGGCAATGAAATAACAGAGTATCAGTAGAAATAATTAAAGTGGGGGATGTATGATTAGATTAGATGAATTTAAGGGCCCTTCTATCCTATAGATTCTAGAATTCTGATACATGAATTTACTTTTACCAAGCTAGTTTCAAATGTATCCTTATTGTCATTATGATACTTCCAGTTATTTAAAAAAAAAAAAAAAACCCACCAACCTCTTGTTTTACCAGAATCAGAAACACTGCTTGCTATGGAACCATAGAAATATTCTGCTAAGTCCATTCTGAGGCCTGCGGACAGTGCTGGTTTAGCAGGTGTGGACGATGAAAAATATGAGCCTAAGACTGAATGTTCCTTCCCAGACACACAAGGAGAAAATTTTCTAATTGCACTTTCCAGACTGAATGGAGAGAATAATCATTTGGAAAATATTGTCCCAAGTGCCCTTAGAAGTTTCACAAGTCTGTGAAAAGCAGTCCTCTTCACGACACTTCTGGTTTTTTTGAAACTTTGCCCAACAACCCTTAGTGCCAAAGAAGCAGCTGCTAAAAAGGTATTCCATTCTACTTAGTCACTGGCTACAGGCGATAAAATATGTATCCTGCCTCTATCGATCTTGAGTATTTTGTCAAATCAGTCCTGCTAGGACTTGAACTCTGCATCACACTTGTGTATTTTGGTTACCATGTACTCCCGGAAGTCAGAATACAGTACACTGAAAAATTCTGAAATTCAGGATTTTTACCAAGTCACATCAGAGATTGAAAGAAGGTAAAAAGGCAGCAAGCCTAACAGTTGGGGGGTTGGATTTCTTCCAGAATAACGGCATTTCCCCACACTTTGTAATTTAGACTAGGAAAGATTCTTTAGCTAAGTGAAAAAGACAAATGCTAGAATGAGATTTAGACTTGAGAATCATTCACCAAAATCTGGGAATGAGTGTGATTGTACAAAGCATAGATCTCAAAATAATTAGGTTCAATTATTAAGCACAAGCCTACAACAGACATCGCTCTCAGTTCCCTAACATTCTGCCTGCTCTTTCTCTAACAGTCTGGCCTTTGTGATGTTCCCAGAGTTATCACCCTAAAATTAATAGGTGATTGCTTTTCCAGCTCCTCCTAAAACTCTTCAATCTCTCCTCCTAGCCTATAGATTGGAAGTCTTTAGTACTATAGGAAAGCCTGTTAGCATTTGACTGGTGTTTATCTGTGTAGACTAATTTTCCGTTATTTTATCATTTTGAATGTAAAATGCTTAAATATCTCTGAATATGCCACAATATCCGCATGTTGAACACTCATCCTTTTCCTTTCCTGTTTTCACATTGCAGACATCTGCTTATACACGTAGATTTTGGTCAGATATTTCTACCCTTGTAAAGCCTTCATAACTGCCTTCCAAGCTTGGAACATTGATTACACCCTTCTCTGTCCTCTCACCACATCCCGTGTGCCATCTATTAAAACACTTAGGAAAACATCGTTATTAATTGGTTATATATCTGTGAAACCTGTTAGACAGTGGGATCCTTGAGGACGGAGTTTATATCCCCAGCACATGGTGCCTTTCAAGGGTTGTAAACTATGTTTTATATCATTTATTTTCTAAAGGAATTTAGATAACTTAGATATAAGTGTGTTTAGATATAAGAGGACAAATTTTTGAGAAGTAATTAAGGTGAAGGATAACTTTTCTTATTATAGGAAAGTGGAACAATACCACGGGTAACTCAGTAAAAGCAATTCAAAAGTAAGAGTAAGAGGAAATGGAAAAGTGATCTTGGAATATACAAACTTCTAAATCTCATAGTGTAATCCAAAGAGAAATGTAAAGAGTTTGAGCAATATGCGTACTTTAGATCCTGTAGGTCCTTTGTATCCCTGGTAAATAGTGGATACACAGGAGGAATTGAATAAATAAAAATTGGGCTTAAAAAACACAATAATCTAATTATAGCATAGAACCGATTGGAAGATACCCAAAGCACTAGAGAAGAAGTTGGGATGTATAAATGTCCTCAGTATGTAAACAGACTCGGTGACGTGTAAGACCAAGTTGAAACTGTACGTGAGAAAAATGTCATTCTCAATAAAGAGTGGCTTCACTGTCCAGTGGACCACGTGGCCAAGAGCACAGGTTTGGAAGTGGAGAGGTCCTGTGTCTGGTGCCGTGAGAAGAGGCCTGGGTCCTGTTCTGAAGGAAAATGAAGAACTTTGTGAGAAAAGGGGCAAAAGCCGGGTCCTCACATTCTACACACAGAGATGATCATTTTAAACTTTGCAAGATGGTGAGATTGAGGCTGTTCGTAAATAATGTTTCTGTAAGAACTAGATTAAGGTAAGGTATGGAATCTACCTAAAAAGCATTCCTTATCTATATACCAAAGATTAAAGAACTGGGTAAAGCAGAGGCCCACAAACCTGTGAGAGCTTGAGAACAGATAGTAAGCAAGAGAATTCAGTAATGTATATAGTAAGTTAATAGTGGTAAACGCTACCAAAAAAAAAAAATGTATAGGACAGGAGCCTCATGTGTCTCCAGTGACACGGCATGAGTGGGTTCTGGGAAGGCCTCCCTGATGTGTCTTCCTGTAAAGTGCTGAAGAAAGGGAGCAAACCAGTCGTTCGTTACTTTTCTGGGAAGAGCATTCTCAGGAGAAAGGAGGGCAAGTTCAAAGGCTTTGTATAGCTAGAGTAGAGAGGAGGTAGGGGTAGGAGTAGGAGGACAAGTCCAAGTAATGATGAGATAGGTTGTGGGAAGACCATGAAGGTCCTCGTTTCATCGTCAGGATTTTACTTTTTCCTCTGGGAAATGAGAAACCATTGGAGGGTTTTGAGCAGAGGAACAGCATGAACAGGAATCTTCAAGCTTCTGTATTGGAAAAGAGACTATAGCATGATTAGGACAGAAGCAGTTAGGAGGCTACGGGTATAATTCAGGGAGAACATTGTGGCTGATAAGCCTTTTATAAATTCAGATAGTCCTGTTGAGTATTTAGGCACAGACAGATGGGCCTACAATCTAATGGGAGTAATGATTCTGTTCCACTATTTAGAGAAATATGGATATAATCAATTCCATATAAAAACTGAACTAGAGATCACAAGATAATCTTTCTTAAAAATAAACTTAAATTTGAGTAGTACCTAGAACTAAAATGTGCTGGTATGTGAATTCTCATATTTGATCTTCAGAACAACACTTTAAGTGATACTGAGCATAACTATTTTCAAATAAAGACCATGAATGTCAGAGATGTTAAATATAAATGTTAAATGGTCTGTCCAAGGTCACGTGGGTTGTCTAACACAGCAGAAGAAGGCAAGCAGGTCTCCTTGCTTTTGCCCTCTCCACTTCCTATTTTGTGACACAAGAGGCTCTGAGCCTTCCTGTCCTGCCCCTCTGTCCTGAAACACGTTTAGCACGTCTCCTTAAAAACAAGTAATTAGAGTCAATCTGAAACCTGTATTATATTTAGTTCTCAAACTGGAGTCATTTCAAAAGGAACAAGCTCAAAGACTTCTGGAGTTATGTGCTAAAGTCTGAAAAAGGTCAATTTGCATAAAAACATGAAAAATATGAAATTAAGCAATTACAGGATATATAAAGTATTTCTAAATATAATCGATACTTACTGCTTACTGTTCGTAAAGTATAAATTACTCAACCCAAATTTGCTATGATTTACTTGTAGATTGTTCATAATCTGCAAAAAACCTCATGTTAATATAAATAACATTTTTATGAAAATAAATGTAATTCTCAAACAAAAAAATTATAAAGAATGACACTATACTTTTGTAAAATCTCTTTAGTATCTGGCTTAATAGATTGCCATTTGAAAGGACCTTTTTATTTTTCTTGTTTTTCCAGCCTTGCAAAGATTTATTTATTTTGTAAGTGTCTTCATTCACCTTTGGTCTTTATTGATCTTCCATTTTATTATTTTATAGTATATGTTTTTAAACCTAAAGTCTTGTGTTTAGCAAAAGAAAAGTTTACAGCTGTCTTTTTTCATTATAAAGAGATTAAAAAATTAATTTGCCTTCAAAATATTATTTTGATATTAGTTCATAGTTTTGATGTGTGTGTTTTTAGTCAGTTCTAGTTATGTGAAAATATCTAGTAATATTTCTTTTTTAATATATAGGTTATTTAAAACTTTTATAGTTAACACAGGTTTTAAAAATATAGAATTTAGTTATTCATTCATGCCAATTGAATCGCGATGAGAAAATATAATCTTTAAAGCAATTATGTTAAATTTGTTAAGACTTGTTTTGTGGCTTATTATATTATCTGTTTTTATAAATGTTCCATATATGTTTCAGTTAACTGTATAGTCACTAGTTATTTGGTGAAGGATTTTATCAGTGGCCTTTAAAATTTGTAATTTTAATTCCTTAAATGTTCTATATCTTTATATTTTGAATTGGAAAACTGAATTGAGAGAGGTGTGTAAATCATTCTGTGAATAGATTGGTCATTTTTATTTTTGTGGTTCTAATTTTTACTTTTTATCAGCTAAGATACATTTAGCATTTCTGTGAAATTAGTTTTTCATGAAAATCATTCCTATTTTTACAAATGAAACATTTTATCATTACATAGGAATTCTCTTTATCTCTAATAACACACTTTTGCCCTATGGTCTATTTTGTCTGATATTAATATGTCTATTTCATCTTTATTTTCATTTCCTTTACCTAGGTATCTTTTAAAAAATCTTTTCTTACTTTCAATCTTTGTATATCTTTAAAAGTTTAGTGTGCTTCATGTAAACAAGATATAGCTGAATTGTTTTCTTTTTAGTCAAACTGAAAAATATTTGTCTTTTACCTTCCAGTTTAGCCCATCTTTTTGTTTATTGGTATTATTATGTTCAAATTTATTTCTGCTGTATTTTTTGTTTGTTTTCTATTTGTACCACTCATCCTAATGCTTCCCCCCTTCCTTTCTTGCTTTATGTTGGACATATGTTTGTAATTTGGATGGATATTTATAATTGTTAGCTTTCCTTACCCATTTCTTTTTTTCTTATACAAGGCTAGAAGGTATGCACTTCATTTCTGTTATTATAAGTTACCTTGACATTTTGCTGTCCAGTCATAACTTCAAAAAATCTAAAGAGTATCAGTGTATTACCTTCCCCTGTAAACAACACAGGACCATCATTGTCCATATTACTGTTGTTGTTTTACTTTTATTTTTTCAGGGACTATTTGTAGACACAAATCTTTGGATATACTGACATGTTTACCACATTCGCTGCTCACCGTGACTTCATTTCCGATCTTCCTTCTAGGTTTCAGATCTTCCTGCTAGGATATTTTCTCCCCTGAAACATGTGTTCTTAGTATTAAGAGTTCCTGCAAGGGAGGACTGCTTTGTTTAGCTGAAGATATTTTTATTTGCCTTTGTTTTGAGAGGAAGTTTTGATAGTTTTAGAGTAACATTATTTTCTCTTAGGTCTTTGAAGAAATTCTAGATCTGCCACTTACTATCTCTGTGATGTTGTTCAAGTGTTTTGAAGATAATATTGGTGCCCATCCTATATAGGATGCTTGTGAAGATCCAATGTATAAAATGTGCTAAGTAGGATTCTATCACATATTATGCATTATAATATACCTTTACTATTGTTTCCTCTTCTCCTTATTCTTCTAATTATTATTGCTGCCTGTGGTGCTTGAACTTGACTAAAATTTACCTAAGTGAACATTTCTTTCTGTTTACACTGTTTATCCTGATTGGCACACACTTTTCTCCCTGAATATATAATTCTATTCTTAAATTTTCTAGTTTTTGTAAATTTTCAACCTTTCATTCTTTGAGTGTTGCACCTATCCTTTTACATTCTCTTTTGAGATTTTAATTAGGAAAATATATATTTTTTATTTCATCATCCTTATTCCTTAACTTATACACTGTTATCACCTGGATGTCTGCGTCCTCCCTAAATTCAGTTGTTGAAGCCATAACCCCTGATGTGCTGGTATAAGGAGGTGGCAGCTTTGTGAGGTAATTATATTTTGATGAGGTCATCAGGATGGAGCCCCTTGAGGAGATTAATGTCCCTATAAAAAGAGGAAGAGGTACCAGAGTGTCCTCTCTCTCTGCCACATAAAGATATAGAAAGAGCACAGTTATGTGTGAGCCAGGAAGGGAGCCCTTACTATGAACTATGGACTAAATTATCCAGCACCTTGATCTTTGACTCTCCAGCCTCCAGAACTGTAAAAAATAAATTTCTGTTGTTTAAGACTTCTAGCCTATGGTATTTTGTTATATCAGCCCAGACCGACTCAGACACTTTCATTCTCTGGTCTATCTATACTCTAGTGGGGGTAATTTATTTTTCAGATTTATATTCCAATTCATTTATTATGTCTTTTGCTATTTCTAAAATGCTATTAACCCACCCATGAGTTTGTTAATTTCCATAAATTTATTTTTGTTGCTAAATGCTATTTTTGTTTCAGATCTGATCATTTTTATAATATTTTGTTGCTTGATAATCTTTATTTCCCCTTTATTTTAGCTTTATACACTTCATGTATAGTTATATTCTCTACCCTGTAATTAAAACAACTAGGGTCCTTTAGGGTGTATGTCTGTTAGTTTTATCTCTTCACCCTCATTTGTGGCTTTTTTTTTCTCATTGTTTGGTGATTTTTTTTTTGTAAACTTGTATTTGTTTGACTTTTATCTATGCAATGCTGGGAGCCTAAAATCAGAGTGATCAAGTCTATACGCTAATAATCTGGATTAGCTTTTGCTCTTTTTGAGGGTTTGGTGTCTCCTATTTGTGTGGAAAGGAGAGAAACCCTGACCCTTGCACGGCTTAAAGCAACTTTTGAATTTTAGTTCACCATTTTTCCCCTCTCTCAGCCCTCAGATATGCCTTTGTTTTCTTATGAATCCAAAGCATATAGTTTTCCATATTTCAAATCATGCCTTTTGAAAATAACATTTTAGAAATTCATATTCTATATATTTTGCATTTGGTTGAGTTCATACACATAAACCATAATCACAGTATATTATGAGAATATTGTTTATATCTATTGTTGGCTAAAATCCGTTTATGGCACTTATAAAAGGTAATTGCAATGGCTATATTCCACTTGTAATTTTTTTTTATTGTGATTTTTGTTTCACACATAGTTTAAAACAGGAGAGAAGTATATAAAACTTATCTGAAAGGATTTTCAGCCACAGGCAGAAATATACCATAGCAATTTTTATTCTGGGGCAAGATTTATGTCCATAATAGCTTGCTAGGCCACCAGAAAGATTTGAGAAAGAGGCATGGTTAAATTACTTTTTATTTCTATATTTGTTGTGATATTTTTGCAAAAATGTATGTTTAGTCTTTAATACTAAAACATAAAATTTTGAATGGGAAATACACGTACAAATAAAACAAAACAGCTACAAAGCAAAGGACAGTTTTTAATTTCTATCTATTAGTAAAAACTACCTGTAATACAGCATTTTTTTCAACTCTACTAATTTGAAAAATAAAATATTGTCTGATAACTTTACTGAGAACTTCTTCACTCTGTAATTCACCTTTTCCTGATACCTTTATTAAGCTCCCTCTCCAGTGGCTGTTTCTCTTCTGCACATAAACATTTAATTCTCTCAGCACAAAAATAAGCATCCCCTTAAAAAAAAAAAAGGAAGCAAGCAAAACCCTTCTCTTGATCCTGCCATTTCTTCTCTTAGGAAGACCTGGCATTTTTTCTTCTTTACTCATGGTATAACTGCATTCATTCATCCATTCATTCATTCAATTTTTTTTCTGGAAACATTTACTTAGCACTTCAGTTGGTCAGTCATAATGCTTGATACTGTAGAAACAGGGAGAAAAACAGTTCTGCATCAAAAGCACAGGGAAGGAGAGAAAATAAGCATTTTATTATGTTCAGTGAGAGAGAAGTTACTAAGAGAACACATAGATAATGCAATGCTGGACAATATGGAGGAGATAATGGAATAGAAATCTTCTTGCATCTGATATTTTACCAAAAAAACACATATTTCCACTTATGTTATTGACACCCACTCATTTCTTAAATTAGCTTCTGTGTCCAGCACTTGAAAGGCGCAACTTTTTTTTTTAATGTCTGCTAATGATCTAAATGGAAAACCCAGTGACTCATCCCAACTACCCAACACTTCAAATCTTTCATCTCTCAAGATCTAGCTCAAACGCCCCTCATTCCTGATTCACTTCTTCCTCTTCATCATCCGAACTGTACTCCTTATGTTAATTAATATAAACATAAGTGACGCTGACCTACTGTTTTGTATTATGTTTTTGAAACTGTCTTAGCCTATGTCTAAACTTTCATCATTCTGAGGCTACATCATCCACAGAGCCTAACACATAACCCTGAACCTGACACATGCTAAAAAAATTACAGGATTAGTGAATTAATCTAGAGAATATAGAAGAATTAAACTAGAAAATGTGCAATGGTGGTTTCATCAACTTGAATTACTAAGCAATACAAGCAAGCATCTAATTTATGTAAACTTAAGATAATAAGATTTAGGCATTTAGATATGCCATTATGAGTAAAATTAACAAACACACCCAAATAACTCACAGAATAAAACCATTTATAAAAGTAAATCAACTGTCAATCGATTTTTTAACAAATCACTTTTTTATGTCTTTGTAAATAGTGGCAACAAGTTGGCTACATCCAGTGGTGACACTACAGTTAAATTATGGGACCTGTCCAAAGGCAATTGCATTTTGACCTTCGAAGGACACAAACACGCAGTGTGGTCCTGCACGTGGCATTCCTGTGGTGACTTTGTGGCTTCTTCTTCACTGGACACCACCAGTAAAATCTGGGATGTTAATAGGTAAGAAGTACTTTAAACATTATTAATCCTGTACTTGGAAAAATATACATTGGTAATGTTTTTTGTTTCTCCTCAATGCTACCATGGGAAAGCATTTTTTGAAAAAATCTGTTAGCTGATAAAATTATAGAGAGCTACTCAAAATCTCTGTGAAACCCACTTTTAACTCCATTAGTCTATACTGATAATGAGTCCTTTCCAAATGTAGGTATTGAGATCAAGCCTATGTAATAAGATTAGAATTGCTTCATTGGACAGCTGTTTGTTTTAAGCAATGTAGAAACAAATAAATTTATTTTAAAGAGTTAGCTTGTGTTAGTTCTCCCATTTACAAGATTATTATCTCTGTATCATCAAACTAACAACTTAATAGACATAGATATGACAGAAATAATTACTTGCTTTGTGCTTAATTTTAGTGTAAGATTTTCCCAAATTAAGTGCTTGACAATTCACAAATTATAAGAACTTATACAATTCATTGTATACAAAGTCCTATACAATATCTCATGAAAAAAGAGGTTTTTCATTTTGTTCATCATTCAAGAGAGACAAATCTGTTATGTTTGCAGTGTCAGAATACATGTGATTCATGTATATTTGGATGACTGTTACTTCCTGTTAAGTATACACATAGGATATAAAGAGTTACTCTTAAATATCATGATTGCTTCAGCTAGCTAAGGTGTTCTAACTCATCAGTCAGACTTTTGATCACTTTAATTATTGAACAGTACCCAGATTCTAAATATAGCTTATAACAATCCTAAAAATGTAGGTAAACAGTTGTCACTGAACCATTGTAATTTTTTTTTTGTAAGAGGAAAATGGGCTCATTTTATAGGTGGACACTGTTGCTTTGAAGTCATGTGTACAGCCTTGAACAAACTTTCTCCATTCTTCCTTGAACCGTGGGTAACCTATCTAGAAGAAGGACAAGTAAGGTAGTTGCAAGAAGCCTGAAGATTTTCTGGGAGGATTCATTGAGAGTATGGGCTCTCTCCTACATGTAACTTGATTACCTCCTAATGCCATGTGCCAAGTATTATGCTAGTTCTTTTCTTAGTACCAAACTCACCCTTCTACATATGTTTTAGTGATGCGGGGAATTGGATATTTGCAAACCACATTCTTGCTTTGCCAGGAGACTGTCTGTTAGGCTTTAGCAATAGGGGTTACTTGTAAGACTGCAAGGCTGGAGAAGGAAGAGGGGGCTTGCTTTTTCCTGTCTCCTTTCTATGGGCTTCTTCTGGGCTTACAGTTCCAGTGAGCATCAACCTAGCACTGCTTCACCTCAACCAGAGCAGGTCATCCTCATCAGAGCAGCTGAATCCAGTTGGAGATTTGTTTAGCACTTGCACATACAAGTGCATTGTGCCATCATCAAAGACATTAGCCTTAGCACATAGGTGCCCTCTTTTTTTATTGTTGTTCAATTACAGTTGTCCCCATTTCCCCCTGTTACTCTTCTCTGCCCTACCCACCCTCACCTCCCACATTCAATCTTCCCCCCTACGTTGTCCTTGTCCATGGGTCTTTTATACGTGTTCCTTGACGACCTTTCCCCTTCCTTCCCCCGTTACCCCTCTCCTGCCTCCCCTCTGGTCACTGTCAATTTGTTCATTATTTCCATGTCTCTGGTTCTATTTTCCTCCCTTGTTTGTTTTGTTGATTATGTTCCACTTATAGGTGAGATCATATAGTATTTGTCTTTTACCACCAGGCTTATTTCACTTAGCATAGTGCTTTCCAATTCTGCCCATGCTGAAGGGTAGGAATTCCTTCTTTTTTTCTGCTGTGCAGTATTCCATCGCATAAATGTACCACAGTTTTTTGATCCATCCACTTACTGATGGGCATTTAGACTGTTTCCAGCACTTGGCTATTGTAAATTGTTCTTCTATGAACATTGGGGAACAAAGGTTCTTTTGAATTGGTGTTTCAGGATTCTTAGGGTATAATCCCAGCAGTGGAATTGCTGGGTCAAAAGGCAGTTCCATTTTTAGTTTTCTGAGGAAATCCCATACTGATTTCCACAGTGGCGGCACCAGTCTGCATTCCCACCAACAGTGCACTACGGTTCCCTTTTCTCCACATCCTCTCCAGCACTTGCTGTTTGCTGATTTGTTTATGATGGCCATTCTGACTGGTGTGAAGGTGCCCTCTTTGCAGAAGTATGTGTTCCCAGCTCTGCACGATCCCTCCTCGGGGTTGCAGAACACCCACATTAGCACAAAAGTAAGTGCCCACACACAGGGCTGAGTTTCAGCTCCATGGAACCTTTTCAAGGTTCTAAGTTTTAATAATTCCACTCTATCCCCTCTGTCCGCTCAGTCCTACAAGGTAGGACTGCAATTGATTTTCCATGATACCTTAATGTTTTATTTTTCTCTTTTGGGTTACCTAGTTAAAAACTTATACATAGTTAACAATCTCATGTATTAATATTAAATCCTTACTGTTAAAATGATAGAGGAAAGTTCTGTATCCTGACTAGATCTTGACAGATAAAGGGCATTAATTAATGGACAAATGACATAATCCACCTGAGTTATAAAGATACAATAAGTAATGTTGGAATATACTTTATGAGGAAACATGGCTATGAATAATCAGTTTTAGACCTTTTGTATTTAAAATAGTGACAGTTTAAGATATGTTTTAATTTTCAAATGGGTACATTTGATTATTTGGAATAATTACTCATATATAATTCTTAATGTTATATTTTTAATTATGTGACCAGGTTTAATAAATATTTCTTATAATAGATTACTGGAACTTTTAAAAACCACTTTACTGAGGTATGATTGACATGTAAAAAGCTGTATTTCATGTAGACAACTTATAAGTATAATCATGAAATCATCACTAATCTATGTCATATATATATATACATATATATCACCTCCAAAAGTTTCCTCCAGCCCTCTTTATTTATTATTTTTAAGATAAAAAATACTTAGTATGAGATTTAGCCTCTTAGAAAAATTTTAAATATACAATTCAGTATTATTAACTATAGATACTATGTTGTATGTAAATCTTTAGGATTTAATCATCTTATATAACTGAAACTAACAGTAGTATATAATTTTAATTTTTATTGCCTTTGGCTTAGCTGAAGACCATAATTGAAGATTGTGGTCCATTCTAAAATACAACATACCTTTAAGTGTCTTATACAGTCAGTGTTTAAAGCAAACTATGGCTAAAAATGAATTCCCAATATACTCAGCCCTTCTTAGTATGATTTCAAACACTTTAACTTGACAGCTTTCCTCCATGACCCTGATATCCAAATACTGTCTTTCAACTGATACTCAGTAGATATTGATGTAACAGATTAAAATTTCTTCTGACTGATGCCAAAAATTCTTTACATTTCAAAATTCCCATCAATGTCAAGAGCTCACTTTCATCATCAAAGACTAGAAACTTACACTAATTTTGAAGCTGAGGGAATAGAAAAATTTTGACAGGAAAGGGAGAAATTGATTATTTATATAGTGGTTATGGATATATCTTTCAGATATATTATAAGCACTGAACTGTAAGTTATGATTCCTCATGAATCATGCTGTATAGATATGTCTGAAACCAGTGTCTGACTTCAAAATATCAAAGGTTATTGGCACCAGCTTAGTGACTTAAGGGGGGAGGTGGTTTGCCTTGGCCAGTCTGTGGTGGTCGCAGCTGTACGGTGCTGGGCCATATCGTCTTATCCTGATGCTACATCGTTCTTGATAAGAAAAATTATACTGACAGACTCTACTGTTCGTAACAGTGGGAAGAGTTTAGAGTGTGTTTTTCTTACTCACACTCACTCTGCCCTTCCCCTGGAGCCCGTGGCCCTTGCGCTGCAACTGGACATTGTCTACTAAGACCATCTAATTAGCTCCTCACCACAAAGTTGGGTAATTGCTAATTAGAATTAATGTAAGAAATCCAGATCAAAAGCCACTTTTACTAAGTGCTAATAAGAACAATATTTGTGGCACCCTTAGTCTGGATGCATCAACACTCTACAAGGTTCCTACAAATAATTAACAATGGTATTGTACTTTGAGGATCTTCTGAATGATTATTTATATAAAGTGGAAATTTGTATATGTTTCAATTTGTAATAATTTATTTTACCCTAATTTTCAAATATATTCATTAAAAATCCATCTTAAAACACACCTGCACACATTATTGTATCCTGAGCACAGTGCTTGGCAAATGGTATTTTGGTTGCATTAATGATAAACAAAAAAAATCAGCATTTGTATTAAAGGGAATGTTCTCCTTGCTCCCATCAACATTCAGACTATAATTTAATTGTTTTTCTTTTTCTTTCTTATTAACTGCATTGGGGTGATATTGGTTAATACAATTATGTAGGATTCAGATGCACAGTTCTCTAAGACATCACCTGTGTATTGTATTGTGTTTCACCACCCCAAGTCCAATCCACTTCCTATCACCATTTATCCCCCCTTTACCCTCTTCTGCCTCTCGCCATCCTCCTTTCCCTCTGGTAATCACCATGCTGTGGTCTACACCTGAGTTTTTTTCCCCTTAATCCCTTCACCTTTCTCACCCAGCCCCACAATCCCCCTCCCCTCTGACTGATGTCATTTTGTCTGTTTGTGGGTCTGTTTCTATTTGGTTATTTTATTTTGTTGCCTTATTCTATATGAATCTACAAAGTGATGAAAATGGGATAGGAAAATCAGAAAATATGTCAGCCAGCTACCGAAATAATTTGTGTTTCTTTAACTCATAAGATTATCAATAAGTATTCATGAAGTGAATTACTAGTGTCTGGCTATATTATAGATATCAGAAAATTCAAAGACTCCGTTATTTCCCTCAATGAGATTAAAGGAATTTTAATATGGAGCAATTTGGAAGAAGTGGAGAATACGCATTGCATGTACAATTTATAATTCAGACAGGGTGTTCTGATTGACTTCTGGCTGCTTTCCTTTCAAGGTATCTGGATACTTAGCTGAGTAACTACGCTGCACAGTCGCTGCGATATTTGGAAGGCAGGCCACGTGCCTGCTCTGTAGCTGGAGTGGAAGGGACTGGAGCCAGAGCTACTGAGCGCAGCTGCCCTCACTTCTCTTAACGAGACACTGCGCGGGCACAAGCTGCTGTGGTTGTCACTGAGGATGGGAGGGAAAGGGAGTTTTGTAAAATTCAACAGCTCTGTGCTCCCAATGGTGGGAAATAAATCTGTTGCCCTTATACCCAAATGTTTATTTTCAGATGACTTCAAGATTAAGTAGAGAGAGAAAAATGAAGCAGGTTTAAAAACTTTGCTTAGAAAAGTAATTTGTGATTATTGCTGTATTGCATTGACTGTAAGCAAATATATCAGAAACCTATTAAGTCTTTGAGAGAATTATATTGGCAAAGAAACCATGAATCTATCCTTTGTATCCACATGACTCTTCAAAAAATCACCCTCAGGGCCCTTAACTTACATCCAAAAAAAGGGAACTTCAGTGTTTTATGATCCACAAAGAAGGCCCAGACCAGAGCGCCCTCCCCCAGCATGGCCGTACAAGATAATGGACAAGGAGACGTGTGGCTGTGGGACAAAGCCAGAGGCCACAGAGACCTATGCACAAAGGATCTCCTCTTAGGGAGAGAAGCATGATCCAATCAAAGAACTTACTTCAGTGCCGTGGCCAAGTTCCTCACGACGCCTGCCCAGGGTCCCACCACTGTTGGGACTAGTGACTCTCGTGTGTTCCCCTTTTTCTATATCCTGTACTGGAGCGTGCTTTGCAGTTATTCTGTCTTTGCTTCACCCTCTACACTGTGTTTGTGGTGGCGGGGGTGGGGGGCGGCAGAAAGCTCAGCCTTTATTTTGTGGGACACCAGAGCCCAAGCGACACCTCTGAACCCAGCAGAGCAGAATGTGCATCATGCAGGATCACGGACTGTGAAAGCCATGCAGTAAATCAGTGGCACTTTGTGTCGTCTCCTTTTGGGGGGATGGAGGGTTTCGGTGACTACTGTCCAAGTGGAAGGAAGGGTGGCACAGATATTTGGTGAGCAAAAGGGCCAACTGTGGCAGATATTATTAGCTATTTGTCAGAATCCACTCTCTCCTTCTTCCATGTTAGTCGGGCACCTGGCCGTCTTGTCCATCTAACTGTACTTCTCAGCCTCCCGTGCAGTTAAGTGTGGTTACGTCACTTCATTATCTACAATAGAATATCAGTTGAAGTGACATATACCATTTGTATGTTTCCCCCCCTTATGGTGGGCTGCAATATCGAGGACAATGACCAGAGTAATCTTAGAAGCCAGTTATAGAAAATGACAGAGCGATCGTCAGCCCGTTTAAAGTAAGGCTGCTCCACATCCCCCATTCCTTACCTCCAATTAGCCTGTAACATCCTCTAGTCCAGATTCCTTAGCAATAAGAAAATAAATTTTATTTTTTATTTAAGAAACTATATTTCTAGTCTATTTGTCATAGCACTCAAGCCTGTCCAGTCCAATATAGGAAGCTGGTGAATATTTTTAGGTGATGTTTTCCCCTCATGACATGTTAATACAGCAACAAAGACAAGCCCTGCAATATTCTCACAATTATTTGGATAGGTAGTAATAGACGTTCTGCGCTGATAACAGGTAGCTATACAACTCCCTCTAACTTTTTCCTTTCCCCTTCTGATTTTCCTTGATGTTGGCTTGCAATGCTCTTGGAGCCTCTGAAGTCCTACTTGCTAGTAATAGAGCCTTTAAGTTGAGTAACTGGCTTACATGCAAGTTAATGTCTATAAAAGTAGCTATAAATTATAAGAAAATATTCAACGATAATATATTACTATCTCCATTAGTGGAAATCTGATTTGGAATAATTATTTCATTTAAACAATAAAAAGCTCTAAGAATCTCAGTTTTATAGTAGCTTCGACTATATTTACCGATGAGAATCAGTTTTGCAGATTGCAGTCAAGCTGATGGAATACAAGTAGTGCCTTCCATGTGGCTGCCCTAACAAGTTTTTAACATTTATCCATAGATCCACTAAATCTACATTTACTACTTACTCTGTTATGTACATTGTTTTAGTCACTAACTTATTATAGCAATGAACAAAATAGGAAAAAAAAAACAATAAAAACTACTGCCCTCATGCAGACAGCATTCTATTGAGAGTCAGGAAATAAGCCAAATGAAAAATAATAACTACATGTTCAGTAATTATATGGGTGATAAGCTTTGTAGAGAAAAAATATATGGAAGGGTAGAAAGGAATGGTGAGCACCGGAAAGATTTCCAATTTTAAACAGGATAGTCAGGCTTGTTTTCTCTCACGCGCTCTCTCTCTCTCCTTGCTCCAAGGGCCCTTCTTTTGCTCTGTAACTCATTTCCTGAGACCACGCAGCCCAGCCGAGTCACTTCTTTCTGCCTCTGGGACTTTCTAAATTAGAAATGAGATAACAGAAGGAAGGGAGGGAGAAAGGAAAAGGAAGGAAGGGGGATAGAGAGAGGGTGGGGGAAGAAAGAGAGAGAGAAAGAGAAAGAAAGAAAGAGAGAGAAAGAAAGAGAGAGAGAGAGAGAGAGGAAGAGACAAAGGAAGGAAGGAAGGAAGGAAGGAAGGAAGGAAGGAAGGAAGGAAGGAAGGAAGGAAGGAAGGAAGGAAGGAAGAAAAAAAGAAAGAAAAGAAAGGATGGTCAAGGAAATTCTCAGTATAAACTGACATTCGGACAATTGGAAGTAGGTGTGACAAGACAAGAACACGTCCAGGAGAGAACATTACAAGCTCCTTTGAGTAGGGAACTCCCTCATGGTGGTAGCAGGACTTAAGTGACTTGGAAACAGCAAGGAGGTCAGTGAGCCTGGAATAGAATGAGCAGAGGAGTGAATGGTAGAGGTAAGCCAGTTAGTTACCTGGATATGCACATATAACACAGAGCCTCATAGCACATGTGAGTGACTTTGACCGTAATTCCCAATGAGGTGGGGAATCACTGGAGGTTTTGAACAGTAGAGTCAGTTTTTATTTTCTGGTTTAACAGACTGACTCTAGTTACTGAGTTGAGCCTAGACTGTGCAGAAAAGGGGTGGGGGCACAAGGGTAAAGGCAGGAAGACCAGCTGGGAAGCACTGCAATAAGCCAGGCAAAAGGACAGTGAAGGCTTGAGGCATAATGGGAACAGAAAAGGTAATAAGAATTTGTTTGAATTCTGGATAGATTTGGTAGGTAAAGCCACTAGGAATTGCTGACTTATTGTGGGTTGTGAGAAAAAGAAAAAACAAATCACCTGTTACATTTTGAGACACCTGAAAAGCAAAAGGTTTGTTCGCTTTATGCTGGAACACTAATGTAAACTTTCTAAAAGGCTTTTCCAACCAGACTCATCAATCGGAATGTCAGAAACAGCTGTGAATGAGGAATGCTTTCACACTGTTCATCTAACGCGTGATTTCCACTGAAGATATTTCAGTGTTCCTGCCTGCCCAATAGCATTGCTTTCTTTGTAATTTAATAACTCATTTTTCTAATTATAACTTCTGGGCTGAGATGAAGGAAACAGAAGGCTATGATAACAAACAGTTCAAATGTAGAAAAAAAATGTAAAATATTAATATTCTCTTATGCCATTATCTTCTTTTAATAATATATTCTATAAATTTCTTTTGGGCAAATAATGCACCAAGTGGACTCTAAAATGGAAGTAATTTATATTTTTATTATAAAATTAGTAATCATAAGATAACACCAAATAAGCTATAAAATAGAGTTTAGTATTTATAAAATGAAGTGTTTCATCAATAATACATTTCATGTTCTTCCTGATTCATTTGCAAAGTTGGATATTTTAGAGATGAAGAACATATTGTACAATATTAATGGTTTTGAAACAATGTAAGAAGTATGAAGACTCAAGGGCATAGATTATTAGTACATTAATACCTGTCTTGTAAAGACCCCCCAGTTTCCCTTTTTATACTTAAAAAGGCACCTCAGGTATATATTAATGCACTGCCGCGCAGTTCTTGAAACATAATTATGTCACATTAAAAGAAATGGTAACGTTCTGAAATTGACCTCTTGTGATTAATTTATCCTCTTCTAAGAATAATAAATCAGTTCTTACATCTTCTTGGATTTTCATTTATATTCAAGTTAATAGTTTCCCCTTGAAATATAGACTTTAAATTATATGTAAGTATTCTTGAGTATAAATATATAGATAAGCACAAAAATGAATAAAAACAAAATATGATATACATTTTTACTGCCATCTTTCCCCCCAAACAATGCATAATTAATAAGCACTATTCAAGGAGTGCTTATTTTAAGGAGGAAATATATACTAAACCTAAGTTCAGATTTCACTTAGCAATTATGCTATGATTAAAAAATTGAGAAGCTCTCTCAAAACCAATATGACTTTGTGTGTTTGTGAAAAATGCTTTGAACAACAGTGTCCACCACAATAATTTGATGTGAACATCCTTTTATATCAGTGTGCATGGATTGATCAATATGAGATACACGTCTTTAAGATTTTAAATTCAGCTCTATACATTTTATTTTATGTAAATGAGTTATATAATTTGTATCTAACTTACATAAAATAAGTTACACTCTTACATCACAAAACAGCAAAACTGTATATTAGAAAGATTTTGGATAGTATTGTTGGAGCTAAAGATATTCCAAAAAGACTTAATATAGCTGATTTGTAACATGTTATATCATTACTCTATTACATCCAATTAAACAAGCAATTTAACATAAATATGCAACACCCCCTTTCCACCCCAATGTGGAAATCTGGTCCTCAGATGCCTTAGTCTACCCCAGGGGTGGCAAACTCATTTTCCCCGGGGCCACATCAGCCTTGCAGTTGCCTTCAAAGGGCCGAATGTAACTTAGGGCTGTGTACATGTAGCTACTCCTTCACAGTTAAGTGAGATCTTGGTGTTGCCACCGGGTAGAAACAAGGTGCCAGGCTGGATAAAACAAGGCGGAGGGCCAGACTCAGCCCGTGGGCCTTGTGTTTGCCACCTGTGGTCTACCTTATTGTTAGTAACTAAAAAGGTTTAGTGCATTTCTTCATTAATATATGTTAAAAATAATATATGGCATAGTCCATATGAGGTAAACAACTAAAATGTATAATGTATTTTTATATTTAAGGTTTAATCAGATATGGGTGTGCACACGTGCATATACTAACTTGGTATTGTAAATGTTAGTATTAATGCAGTGAGTTTAAATATTCAGATCTAATTTTAGAGTGATGTAAATATTTGACTGTCAAGTATGTTAAATATTGTTTAATCAAAAGGATATTTTATGTATTTATTTATGCTTTATGTATGACTTTCAAAACCCAACTTGTTTTAAACCATTTACATGAGACAGCAAAATCCAAGTATTGTCATGCCCCTGAAACATGGTTTTGGAATTACCGAAATGGTTTTCATGTAAAGAAGACTCTAAGATTTGATTTAATTGTTTTTTAAATGGTTTGAATATCCAAGTGCATCCAAACAAAATAGAAGATGTAAACTAGTTGATATAAAAATAGCAAGTAATAAAGTTTTAGGTGGAATGAAACTACTTTCTTATATAAAACCATGTTGTTAAATACAAAATACTTCTACTTAGAGAGTAAAGGTGAATTTGTTCTGCTCCGTAAACCACTGCAGGGGTGTCCAACCTTTTGTTCTTTGGGCCTCAGTGGAAGAAGAGTTGTCTTGGGCCATATGTTAAATCCACAAACACTAATGAAAACTAATGAAAAAAAAAAGGTTTTACGTAAATTTATAATTTTGTGTTGGGCCGCATTCATAGCCGTCCTGGGCCGCATGCAGCTGTGGGCCACGGGTTGGACACTCCTGCAACAAGGGAATAAAATTTCCATAGAAATTTTAAATACCGTTTCATACTGTCTGACGTGTTTGTGCAGAATCCTAACATGTATCACTAAGAGCAGAACTTGTTAACGTGTCCTGGGTAGGAAGTGAAACGGACTGTCTTCGTCGAGGAGTGTGGAGTGAGCAATCCGTGGCTCTGGCCTTTGGTCACCTCACAACCTAGAACATGTCCCGCGGGCGGAAATGCCTCCTGCAGGATCTCACCTTCTAGAAACGCCATGCCTTCTGGTTTGGTCTATAATTTCCTGAATCACTTACCAGGTCTGACCATAGAATTACTGAAATGGCTTTTTACTTAGAAATTGATTATTCATGTCCTCAGTGTATATCAACTACACACCATGTCAGCCGCTGGTCATCCACCCCTTTTAAGTTATGTAAAATACAAATTTTATGAGTTATCCAAACCACTCAGTTAAGATATTTTAATGCAGTTTTCACATGAAGAGTGAGATTTCCTGTGATGATTCTACTTTAGTTTGGTTTGGGGTTATGTCAGTTTGTTTTTGTTTTGAGTAAGAAAGAAAATGAAGAATTTATAATAATATACATTAGCAAAAAAATCTAAAGTGCTATTCAGTAGTTACAATTAGAAACAATTACACGAGGAGGTGTTATATCCCACCCTGCTTCTGTTTAAGTTCTCTGCCACCGGCTAGTAAGAATGCATGCCTAAACTATGTGTTTCCCAAATGCGTAGGCGCATGCAGAGGGGCCTACAAATTGTTTTTTCTTACTTAAACTAAGTAATGCAGACATTTAAAAATTGTTCTTGAAGATGTAGAATGCATTAATTATAGTCATTTTATGAATTATTGTATGAATACATGTTTAACTACAACTTCTTAACCATGAATTTAAGATTTAAAGTTGCTGTTGGAAATTTATGGGGATTATCTCAATTGGCATTGTAAGAGGTGAAATGTTTTAGCCTAGAAACACAAAATATGTATTTTATGAAAGCCATAACTACTATAAAAAGAGGTAGGTATTTAATATTTTTCTTGATTATCTTTGTCCAGATTTTTGACAAGTTTATAAAAGCTCTTTTTAGAGAATATTAATGTATCTCCAGAATAAATGTAACTTTACTATTTTACACATAAATATTAGTATAGTATAAGTATATGCAAAACTATAATAATAAATTATATGTCTGCACCCAAAGGTATTGCCTACTTGCTTAATACTCATTACAAATATAAATCTCTTATACAAATAACATTTACTAATAAATATGTGGCAATTATCTATGCAGTCACCTCTACTTCTTGCTCTCATTTCCTGCTACTCATTTCTAAGCAGGCTATTGCTTCCTAGACTTGAGGTTTTGATGATGTATCTAACAGTGAATTCATTCCTAATTATCTAAATTGTCAGGGCTCTTATTATCTACGTTCATGTTCTACCTAAGAACTCAGTGCCCAAACTGGGACTGATTGTTTGCCATCCCTTAAGAGGTCATTGCTATTAATACCATAAGACTGCCAGTTGTTGTGTTTATTTGGAGAACCACAGTAAAACCAATCATTGCGTTCTAGATATTGTCTATATATCCACCAATCAGAATTGTTCCCCCACTCTCCTCTGATAGCCTTTCCATTGTATGCATTGGAATTCAGTGCCTGTCATCAGCTAAATATTCCATATCCTCCGTCTCTTCAATGTGCACTTTTATCTTCTTGCTTAAACTAGCTGTCCCTTGAGGAAATTGAGTCCCCTTTCTAATGGAGCTTGAAATTTCCTCCCCTTAATTCTTTCTGAATTAACAGCTCACAGTGAATACTAAGCATGGAGACCCTGTCCTGGAGGTGCACACATAACATTTATTTTCAAGTTTCGTGCACATCTGTCATATATTCATTCATACCTATGAAATGGAAAAGTCAAGTTTGTTTGGGGTTACTGACATAAACTCCACCTGCCCCTGGGCCTGGAGGTTGTTTTCATTAATGTGTTCCCAGTGCCCAAAAGACCTTGAAAACATACATGGGGTGTAGTAAATATTTGTTTAGTTAATATATAAATTAATGACGTCTATTTCCTCTATGTTCTTTATCACTTCTCGACCACATTTCCTTCCTCCTAGTTTCCTCCAAACCACAGCTTCTTAGAAGCAAATGCTTTGAAATGTACCAGTAGCCACTCTTCCCGTAGTCATATGCTAACCTCCCAGTTAGCAAACAATAAAAGACAGTGTATGTGAAAGCCCGTCAGAATTGGGATTTTTTCCATGAACCCCCCCTTAGATACTATTCTTTTTATGTATACTTTGGAATATACAATTATTTTTAAAATCCTTCCATTTTTTTTTTCTTTTTACTGTTACCCTTCTCCCAGTTTGGTGCAGCTGCTTCTCTGGTGCCCTAGGCACATGCTTCATCTTTCCATTGGATGATCCAACACAGGCTTTTGTGAATTTGTTCTGTGTCATGAAGCATGTTTCTGCTCTAGTTCTCTATGTCTTGGTTGACCTTGTGCTGCATCACAATCTCCTGTTTTTGTTTACCTTTTAAAATACCCTGTGTGGCCCCCTAATAGTGAACCAGTGTCAGGCAAGCTCATGTTCTGTCCTACATTTCACTTGGGATTTTTTCTTAAGTCTTTACCCTTTTAGAAAATAAACTTACTTTTATATTCTCATATATATTTGTTAGAGTTGTTTCATAGATTGTAAATAGGTAAATTGCCCCCCCCACGACTCCTCTCTCTTTAGAAAGATGTAGATACATAGATAGATAGATAGATAGATAGATAGATAGATAGATAGATAGATAGATAGACAGACATATCCTGCAGTGTCTGGGCTTGAATAAATAGCTCCATATAGCCTTTCATCCATTGTCTTTTGCAGTAGGGTCTCTTTGGCCTTGTCTTCACATAGCCATTATTGAATGTGAACTAAGGAGTCTTAACACCTGTTGAAACTTTCTTCAGATGCATTACTAACATTGCAAGATAAAGTGATGAGAGAAAACGAAGTAGAAGGAAATCGTGCATATATGACTGTATATATACATGTATGTGCATATATATATATATAAACATACACTCACACACATATATATTCTCCTCTGGAGGCTGCATCACCACTCAGCTATAATACTTCTTTTTAACCTTTACTCATCCGACACTGAAAAACTAAATTCTCTAATGAATCAAAAGCATTTTGCCAAAATGACTCACATTTCTTACTTTTAAATATGTATTTATTTGCACTATGTGGCATTTGGTATTCAGTCTTTCTCATTAAAGTAAATAATTTTTAACTTTAGGTTTGAAAGAATATTCTCACTGAATATTTAACTCCAAAAATTATTTCCCTTCTCTACATGTGCCCATTTTTTTATTGTATAATCAAGCATATGAAAAAGCAGGTTTGAATCAAACAAAATTAAAGGCACACAAAACAACTATGTAGAATTTATTTTCTAAAACTAATATTAATATTAAGTAAATGATTTTGTTCTTTCTTCCTCTTTCTTTTGCAAACCTGTGCTCTATAACTCTACTTCACTGAGTACAAGCCTTACATGCGTGAACAAAATGTAGCCCTTATTCGGATGACACAAAATATATAATATCTATCGTATCAGAAGTAACTGAAGCTTCTCTCACTGCATATATCTGTAGTTAGGTGACATGCACGGGCACATATTTCTTATTCATGAGTTCTACTGCATGAGAAGGAAGACTCACCTGAATCTTAAAACCGTTATCAGCCACTAGTATATTCTAGCTTGGAGTTAAATAAGCTGATCATATTACATCAAAAGAAAAGGTTCACGCAATGGCTGCTTCACACACCAGTGCTTCTCATTGGAATTCCAGTTCCTGTGACCTATGACAATCTTTGCAAACCATCTTTGTTTCCCTTTCCTCTTCTAAAAATTAAGATAAAAAATGAGATTTGGAAAAAATAATTCTCACCCTCCAGTGACAGTTTTCTGTTCTTGTGGCCGTAGTCATTTTTTTGTCCTGGCACGTGTGTGGACAAAAGGATGGGCACACACGTGTGAGCACACACTCATCTCACCCTGAAGCTCTGCCCCTCATCTCTGGTCTGTTTTCGTTTGATACAAACACAGGTCACACACCCTTCAACAGGGGCTTCTCCTGTTCACACGGTTTCCAGAGCACCGCAGTCACATCCACAGGTTCTAAATTGCCTTTGTATCCTCTCAAGGCATTTAAAAACTATTATTCTGGATGCCTCTCTTTTGCTTGAGAAATAAGTTGTTTCTTTCTTCCCCTTTCACATAGTTTCTTTATAATATGGTTGGCACAAGTTGATTAATATTTTTTCTCAGGAATACTTTTAGTTTGATAACTAAAATTCTTAGAGTCCCCATATTCAAACATGCAAGGTATGTAGCACAAATCCTGCTTGAAATTCAAGAATTCATAATTTGGGGATGACAAACTCTCAATAAGTAAGAAAATTGAATATTTCAGAAAATATAAAATTTACTTTCCTTTATATGTACAGACACCTGTAGTATTTAAATTTGGGCTGCTATGATGACACAGAACAAACATTTGAATAGCAATGTTAGTTACAATAAACTAAATTTAAAAATTATTCTAAATAGAGAGTGTGCATGGCTTAAAGGCCACAATAGTAACGTGTTCCTTTAAGGAAGAGAAATGGTCAGAATCAAGGCAGCAACACAGCGGGCCTGCCGTGACTTCTCTAGTTCTGAGTGTGCGTAGGTGTCCGACACACAAAAGACCTGAGTTCCTAAATCAGAGAAAAATGAACATGAAGCAAAAGCATGCTGGAGCCAGGTTCAATTTCCACACTTGGTTTGATTTATTTACATTGTTATTTTTCCAGAAAATACTTAAACCACTGTATAAGGATAAACAAAATAAGACAGGAGAAGAGTACAAATTAAACTTGAAAGAAAGGACAGGATAAACACTGAGGAGTGAAAATGGAAGCAGGAATATACCAAACGCATGCTATCACGATTCCCTTCCTAATGCTGAGTAACGCTTTTGCTTTAAGCTTTCATATAGCCATGCAAGGACATTTTATTTGTGTAATTGAAAGTATTTGAGATGCATTCAGACCTGGTAGTTGAGAAAAAAATTTGTAGTTAGTGGTAGTAAGGGGAAATTTTCATCAGAGGATGTAGGCAGCTGTGTGAAGTAATCTCAACAACATCTGACTCACGCTACAACACAGCCGAGATTGCAGATGTGCGTCCCATATTCAGACGCAGCACACAGAATCAGCCGTCACCCCTTATTCCTGGAAGCTTTAACCCCGTGACTCTTTTTGTAATTTGGTAAAACAAAGTGCATTTTAACAATTACCTGACAAAATAAGACACGAGACAAATGACAAGAAGAACTCCATCATGGAAAGTAATAGAGTAGAAATTGACACATTACATATTCAATATACAATGTACTGAGCATATAAAAATGTATATAAAGCTATTATCATTAAAATAGCATCTTAGACAATTAGTGAATATTTGGGGAAAACCCTCAAATTTAAATCCTAATTTTCTTCTATAAACCAAGAACTTCAATGAACTAAATAGATAAAATATATATCACTTTGTGATATACATGAGTTCTGTCCAGAAAAAGTCCAGCCATTGTTAATATAACAAGAACATTTTGAGTGACATTGATATAACCTGGCAACCAAGGAGAGTGGACTGGAATGCGCACGTGTGAACAATGAGGACTTCACTGTACCAGTCAGTGGGGGCAGCAGATGCCGCTGAGTGAGCATGTGTGCTGTGTGGTTGTCACATTCAAAATGACTGAGTGAGCAGAGCAGTGAATCTGCATCAACGTTTGCATAAGGCTTGAACATTCTTTTGGGGAAACTATTCAGCTGATTCAAAAGGTCACAGATACGGGCAGCTGGGGACTGGCAGCTTCAACACAACAGTGGGCCCAGCCCACTGTCTCATGCATCAATGTCTCATGCAGAGTGTTTTGGAGAAACATCAAATCACCCAGGTGACTCAAACCCCTAAAGTCCAGATTTTGCACCCTGCAACTTCTGGCTTTTCCCAAAACTAAAATGCCCTTTGAAAGGGAAAGGATTTCAAACCATCACTGAGATTCAGGAAAATATGATGGGGCAGCTGATGGTGATTGGGAGAACTGTGTGAGGTCCCAATGTTGAAGGGGACCGAGGCTTTGTTGTCCTGTGTACAATGTTTCTTGTATCTTGTATCTTCTTCAATAAATGTCTCTATTTTTCATGTGACATGGCTGGATACCTTCTTGGGCAGATCTCATATGTATAACAAAACTATTTTTAACAAGTGCCCCAATATTATATTAGGTATAAAAGCAGAAACACAACATTATATACTATGAGCCTTTCAATATTGATATAAACATAGCTGAGAGTAAAAGAAATAATTTTCTTAAATATACCAAAATGTTACAAATAATTTTTTTTCTCAGCTATGTGATTAAGTCATTTTCTTTGACACACCTTTACATATTTCCAATTCTTCTACAATATATTTATTTAGTTAATAATTAGAAAGAAAAGCGTTACTAAAAGTAATAATGCTTTTCTTAGACCCTGGACAATGTTTGAACGAATTTCATTAAGGGCTTCTTGGCTCCTGCCTTCATCATTCTTCCCGGCTTCTGACTGCACTCTGTGTACTCCGTCTCAGCATTGTGTCTTGACTGATACGGTATGCACCCTACGATGGCCACCTCTGTTCCCATACTCACTAAAGGAAGCAGGAGGCGAAGATGAAGTTCACACCCGACAGTCGTTCCCTTTGCTTTCCTCCGGCTCCAAGCTGCTTAGGTCACCTGCAGCTCTGGGAGACTCGGAGAGCTCACCTTTTGAGCTGGAGGCTGAAGTGTACTCAGCAGGAGGTTCTCAGACGGTTTCAACTTTGAATAGCTTAGTTCAATCCAGTTCTATTTTTTCTACCTACAAATTCAAGTAGTCATCACTATTCTTGTGATGTTTTTATTAGAACCTGTTATATCATTCTATTGTAGCTATTCTCTTTCACTTGGTCGTCATTATTCTTGTTATTTTTACATCAGAGCCTGCTATGTCGTTCAACATGCGTAATGAAGCTGTTCTTTCTTATAGTCCACTGCTAAGGACATAAATACCGTCCTAAATCCCGCCACGTTTTTCTCTTTTTAACCTCAGACAGTGTTCTGACGAAGTCCCCCTCATCAGCACCTTCTTTATGTGGGGCTCATAAAATATGGCAGTCACCAGATCTATTTATCTCACCTTTGGTTTTCATTAGGGAATTGGTTTTGTCTCGTTTTGCATTTTACCCAATGAAACCCCTTAAGTCTAACAAAGCCAAATCTCAAAGGTGAATAAAAACATTAAAAGAGAGAATGAGAGACATAGTAACATCATGGATGAAATAATTTATAATATTTTTAAATATTCAGATATTACCATAGCTATTTGGGGGGGATCATGTTCATTTGTGATCATAAGGTCAATTTTAAATGTATATTTTAATCCAAAACATGTAAATACACAATGAAATACTTAAACTAAGCTTTTTTGAAAAGACTGAATATGTAAATGTACTCTAACCTCTGCTATGATTGCTAAAAAGTAAAGTAAGATAATTATAAATTAAATTGTCATACTTTATGTTGATTATAGCTAGCATCTTAGTTTTAAGTTAAGTATATATTGTAGGATTGTACTGTTTTATGGGCTTTATGCACATTTTATTATACTCTGAAGACTGCATAATCTCTATGCATACTACATTTAGGCCAATTTTATGGGACTTGAAGGACCATAGATTACTTTAAATGAAGAGAGGGGTTTACAGTAGCTGTGCTTCCTTTTATGACATATCTGATTGGTTTATTGAATGGCCAATTATTAATGTATTTCTATGTGTAAAGGTAGTCTACTTCTATAATGCACAACGTATTATATGAAGCTGTCTCCATAGCTGCCTCAATCCACTGATTTATCTACAATTTCAAAATATCAGCTGCTTTCTTTAACTATAGCGTTAGGCTTCTGCTGATAGAATGGGAAATTTACTGGGCTTAGAGTCAGAGCTGAATTCAAATCCTATATCCTTGGGCAATAATTTAACTCTCTTTTTTATTTCACTTCTCTTCTCTAAGTTATATAAAACTACCAATTTGAAATTGATGGTCTCTGCTTAAATCCTGGCTCCATCAAGTGCTACTAGATATTTGACATTGGATGTATTTCCTGATTTCTGTGAACATTAGATCCATTTTGTAAAATGGAAATCGTCTATCACCGTAGGAGAAACAAATGAAATAATAA
The DNA here is from genome assembly GCF_022682495.2 of Desmodus rotundus. Lineage (NCBI taxonomy): Eukaryota > Metazoa > Chordata > Mammalia > Chiroptera > Phyllostomidae > Desmodus > Desmodus rotundus. The sequence continues at coordinate 191,086,103 of NC_071388.1, forward strand.
ACATAAGAATGTTTTGCAAATTGCGAAGCGTCACTCTAACTTTTGCATGTAGCACGTATATATTTAGTACCTATATTTAGGCTGAGTTCCCTTTCACTGGAAGGGGGCAAATACAAGTGACATTCACTCAGAGTCATAATAAGCAGATGTGCAGAGCGACAGGAGGCTGGCAGAGGAGCAACTCTAAATAAGCACGGGACACTTGACCGAAGTGGTGGTAGGTGAGGTGGGCTTAAAAAGAGAAGGAAACAAAGCTGCAGAAAGAGGTGAAAGCATGATTTTTGAACAGGACCAAGAACTACCTATGTCGTGAGTGGTACAGTGTAGGCTAGAGAGCAGGATGTAGGACCTAGGAGGAAATGTGGTGGGAACTGAGGTTTGCAATGCATTTTCATACAAGAGGGCAGAGTCATGGAGGCCAAGGGAGGAGTATGGACCTTCTTGTTGGTTCAGTGTGGAGCCATAGGAGCTTTTTAATGATTCTTCCTGTGGGTTATGGCCAACTGATTCCTATGCCTTATACATTTTTAACTTAAAATCTGCTGGCAGAAGGTGCCAGGTGATAAATTCCTAACACCTGAAACCCTGAACTCAAGGGACATAGTTTAATGAACTGAGTGTGGGTAACATTTGGAAGGAAAAAACACAATGTAATCAGTTTGCTTATAATCATTTAACAGCAAAAACAATGGCACAGTAGTAAACTGTTGACAGTCAGGTAATGCTCAATTTGTATAAAAGCACACACTGCTGATGAAAGTGCTGGGTAACTTCTGGTCAATGGGATCTGCACGCAGAGTGCCCTAGAAAAAATGCATGCTGGCCTCAGACATATTTGATAGATGCCCTTCTTCCAGGCATATACACAAACCTAGGTAGTTTACATAGTGCGTGCATACATATGTTTATCATACATGGCAAATGCTTAAAAGGATGTGTGCTGAGTGAATATGTGGTAGCTACTATATTTCCCCATTCAGTTTACATAATTACCCCATTTGCTCCTAACACTGACAGAACTGGTCTAATTTTCATTAAGCATGACTACAGTTTTCCTACACTAATCATATTAATGCCATACTTGTTTTGATACCCAAGAAAGTAATTAGGTTGTTTTGATGAGAGTGAATATAATATGTATATTAACAAATCGATATGTTTCATTTCATTTTTCATTTCAATTAAATATAATCAACAGACAATAATCCCAGGCTGATAGTGAACAATGAAAATAAACATTCTTTTCCCAAAACTTTTTTAGTTTATTGTTTGAAAATGTGATTTTAGTAAATTTTCAAAGATTACTTAAAAATTTTTAAGAAAAAAGTTAGGTTGGTGGTATCATAAATCTCAGTACATTAAGAAGTACCTTTTTCATCATAACTATTGCATCATTACAAAACTTTCTATTACTAATTGAATTAAGTACTTTCTTTATCTTCACATTGAATAAATATGTTAAAACCCTTTTTAAAAATACTGATGATTAGATTCAATATGGCAGAGGAGTAAATGGAAGCTACACTAACCTTCTCCCAGGACCAAACTGGAATTACAACTAAACTGTAGAGAAATCATCCTGAATAACTCACTGAACACTAGCTGGAGAGAAGCCTTGCAACCAGAGACAGACAAAAGAAACCACCCCACCACAAAGCGACTGGTAGGGAGTGCAGAGGAGGTGCGAGAGGGCTGCCTGAGCTCCCACAGGTGGCAGCTGAAGTGCAGGAGGGATATTCAGAAGCCAGAGTCTCCCCCCAAGACATGTGGGGTCTAAACCCCAAGCTGGGCTCCCCAGGCTAGAACACCAGGGCCAGGAAAGGAACCCAGATAACCTTCAGCTGTGTAAAGCAGCAGGGTTTCTGTCTACCAGAGAGATACTCCTGGAGATGCACAACCACTTAAAGGGCTAACACACAAAACTTAATTTGCAGCCACCTACCCTGGGCTCTGTCAGAAGAGGGGAAGAGTGAACTGAGGGGAGAGACCTGAAGAAACAGCCACCAGGATCCATGTGCTGAGTCATTCCCCATACTGCAGAGGTCATCTTTCTCAGACAGAGCACTTCCCTCCAAGTGGCATCAGCCTGAGTGGGAGCAATAGCCCCACCTGCAGGAATTATACACACACACACACGCACGCACACACACATGTACATATTTATTCATATATGTGTATATATATTTATGTGTGTATATATTTATTTATATATAAAATGACATTGCCATATCAATTATATTTAAGTGTGCAGTTTGCAGTGGCATGAACTCCTGTGATGCACAACTGTCCTCACACTCTATTTCAAAATTTGTTGTCATCCCAAACAAAAAATATACCTCAAACTATTAAAACATAGATTTACTAGATGATCCAAAAAACATACTTCTAGATACGTATCCAAAAGAATCGAGAGCAGGAACTCAGAGAGATACTGGTACATGTTATTATGTTTAACTTTTTGAGAAGCTACCAAACTGTTTTCCACAATGCCTACACTGTTTTATATCTCTGCCAACAGGGCACAAGGACTCCGTTTCTCACATCCTTACTATCATGTGTAATTTTCCTGTTTCTTTGTTTACGGCCAATCTAGTAGGTATATCTCCTGGCTTTGATTTTTATTTTTCCTAATGACTAATAATGTTAATCACTTTTTTATGTGCTATTTGGCCATTTATATCCTTTGACGAGATATCTATTTAAGACCTTTTCCCATTTATAAATTGAGTTGTCTTTTTGTTGTTGCATTTTGAAAGTTCTTAATTAGTGTACTCAGTCCTTTGGGTAGTTCCCAGGCAGGTTAGAACAAACACAGACATGTGGTCACGAGGCCCACGCTGCTGGGCTCCCTCTGAAACTGGGGATGACGGCCCCACACTGGGAACGGAGGCTTCTGTCCACAGCCAAGCTCAGGTGGAGTTGGATGTAAGATTGCTACAACTTATTCCTACCATTTTTAAGTTGCCTTTTTCTTGATTCAGCATTTGCTTAGTTGCTGTATTCCTTTGATTATTTATTACAGCATTCTGAACAGTTGGATCTGACAGTTTCTGCTGGTTTTTCAGTGTTTTTGTGAAGAGACAGTCTTTTGAAGCTGCCTGTTCTACCATTTTGCTGATATCACACTCCTGTACTAAAGTTTTATATTCTAACTAGAGCCAGTGGAATTAATAAGTAACCTGAGAATTAGAAGACAGGCATAGTGCTAAGTACTACAGGAGATGTACAGGTGAAAGACTGGCCCTCAAGGAATGTAGAGACTCCTGTCCTGCATATAAATTTCTGTAACGCGAGGTCGTTTATGACCTGCTATAAACCAAAGGAGATGGGAAAGGATTAATAATGGTAACTTTTAAGGTGGACTTGAGGGTTAAGTAGGATTTTTATAGTTGGTGATAATGGGGAGAAAAGGTTCAGCTGTGACAGCGTAAGTATAATACAAGGAATGAGAAATAAAACAGAAGAGTCCGGTTTTGTAGGTAGGCTATCTGCAGGGTTTCGGTGGAAGACAGAGAGATGATCATTCTTTCCAAATTCAGAAGGCGATGAAGATAAAAATGTCTAAGCAAAGAAATTCTGTGATTAAAGCTCTTGCTTCCGAAGTTCAGTTTGTCAGTGATGTATAAAGTGAACGAGAACACAAAAGTATGTGTTAGTTTGAGATGGGTGTATTTTTCTTGGTAGCTTAATTCTTATATTACATCTAATTTGAAAAATTTAAATAAATTAATAGCTTAAAAGTATACCATATTTTATAAAACAAATGAAAGCCATTCTGCAGTGTTTTTATCAATTTATCATAAATTTTGTATTTACATTTAACACAATACAATATATAAAGATTATATTTTGCAAAGAAATGTAGACTATCTATTAATCAATAAAGATTGTCCATAAGAGCTGATATTTTTTATTATGGAATCATCTTTCACCTAGTAAGCGTCCGTTATACTGACTTTAAAGGCCAACACTGAAGTTTGTACAGAATCTTCAGTGCCTCCTACTTATACTATTTTGGCTCCCTATTTAGAAATAGCTAGTATTTTCTATTAAAAATATTTTCATATATTAACTAATCCTATTACATCAGTCTATGTCATTAACAACATGCTTTATTTATCAAATGACTTCTAATTTGTAACGCCCTGTCATGTTTTACCTACGTTATACACTTAATAAATGTTGTTTTCTGACAATAAAATATTAAGCCACTTTGTTACAAAAAAATGCCCCATAGTTGCAGTAAAAATAATTTTCTGTGCTTTGATTCTTTAATATTAATTAATCCAAACTACTCTCTAAATCATCTCTGCCTCTGTCCTTCATGCACCAGAGTACAACTACAATGACAAAAATACTAAGTATCTCTTTCATGACCAGGGTATTTTTTTTGTCTGTATTCTGTGGCCGCCTCCTATCTGCAGTAGTTTGATGTAATACCTAATGAAGATTAAAATAGATTAATCTGTTCTAGAACCTATTTAAAGATAATTTTCCAGTAGTAGAGAGAGTCAGCAAGGCCCACTTTAGACATTCGAAACTGGAAGAAGGCCGGTCTGCTGTTGTACATCCCCCACAGTTCATACAACTGAAATGCCTTCTGCGGAGTGACACTTAGCCCTGACTGGAGACAACAATTATCAGTGTGTGGCAACAAGGTATCAGGATCTTACCTAGTAGAACCTCAGAAATTACATGTTTGTTACTTCCAGTCCAAGATAGTGATCAGGCCTGTGAATTTTACTCTCGCTTAAAATTTATCAATACAATATCAAAGGAAGAGGAAAATAGAAAATACATATGCCCAGCAAAAGCCAGGAAAATGCATCATTCAAATGCTAGAAACATTGAGGATTATGTAAAACATAGCTCACCTAAAACAAAAGTGGAAGAGACATGACTAAATGAGGCCATACAACATTATATACATACATGCATATACACATTCATTCATACATATACACATACACACATACACATACATGTACATACATACAATGACAACGAAAGAAAGAGATTGGGTCTCAGAAATTCCACACCCAGTCTGCCAGTGACTAAAAGTTACCTATTCTTCCTGCAAACATCTCTAAAAATATTCCCGCCCCCTTAGTAATTAATTAAAATTAAGAATTCAAGAAACATGTGAGTGAAGCAGTGAGTGATAGAAACAAGATAATATAGTAGTAAGTTCATATTAATTATTAATATGGATATTAACTTTTAAGGAAATAGTAAGTACTTTATAAGAAAATAAAAAATTAAAATAATAATATAGACAAAATATCCAAGATTATTGCCATAAAAACCTGTAAGAGTTTAAGGGGCTTGGAGATAAAAATGTAAAACAGAAAGTTATCACATTCCATAAAGAGAAATCAATATATACCACTTTATTCTTTACCACTAGTCAAAGAAAAGTATAATTTAGAAATTTTAATTATTGAAGAAAAATAAACAAAAATAGAATCAATAGAGTAAAAGAAAGAAATGTTTTTAAAGAGATAAAGGATGATAATAAAAGTAAAATTACAAAATGAAATGATAGCATTAGCTATTATAGTAAATGTGGTTATTTTAAGCCTTTTTAAAATTGAGAGACTCTCAGTTTATATCAATAAATAACTAAATTTGCTTATTTTAAAACCCAACTTAAACATCATGACACCTAGGATTTCAAAATAATAGTCAAATGTGATTAAAAATCAAATTATGTTTAAATATCAGTATCAATCAATATATATATCAAGGAAAAATAATAAATAGTATAAGAAAGATACTTATATAAATACCATTTAAAATGTATGATACAGATGATACTACTATGAGCCAGTGTTTATTGGGTGCATCGCGTATGTCCAGCATTATTCTAAATGCTCAAGTAACACAGTAGCCTATCAGTTAGGGACCATTTTCGCCATCATACTCACTTTATGAATGACAGACCTGAGACAGATAAGTGAAGAAACTTGCCTTGCCACATAAACAACAATTGGGAGAGGTGGGATTTGAATCAATTCACTCAGGCTCTTAAGACTTTAATGGCTTCCTGACATTGTCTTTGTTGTAACAGACATCAAGCATCAGGAATCTGAGTAAAATATTATTAAAGCAAAAAAGTATCTGTACAAAGAGACATTGAGAAAACTATCATCATCATAATGATGTTCAAATAACAATGTTCTGTTTTCTAAACCTTTACCAGATCAAAAAGATAAATAAAAATCCAGACATTAAATATGATACAAAATAACAAATATGTGTGTGTGTGTATATATATGTATATATATACACATACATATGTGTATACACATATATATGTATATACACATACATATATAGAGACAGATAAATATATAGACATATGGAGAGACATATATGCATATATATCTCTATGTTTAGATAGATACATATATGTATAGATATGTATATCTCTATAGATAGATATACAAATAGAGATAGATAAAAATAACACTTTCTAAAATCTAATAGTTTCTAAAATCAAATAGTTTCTATACAACAGTTACAAAGGTGATAAAGTGATAATGTCCTAGGGTAAAAAGTTAATATCAAAATTTTTCAAACATTAGAAATATGCATGCCACATTCTCAGGTCCTGCTGATACAAAATTTAAAATTAATAATAATATTAACCAAAATATTTAATCATATGTCAATTTAATAACATATTTCTAAAATAGATCTAAGAGAATTTAAAATATAATTATAGAATTATTGATTAATGCAGGGAAATGACAGTATTATATACCAAATGATGATAAAAAAACAGGTCAGAGAAAAACCTAAAGACAGAATAAAGTAAGATAGAATACAAACAAACAAATAAAACTATCATAGTCAACAATCTAGAGGAGGAAAAACCCACAAAAGTTACCTATTAATTCATTAGAAAAGAAAATTTGATAAATCCCAGGATGGAATTTTTCTGGGGAGAGGAAAAATTCCACCACAGCAGGCTAGGAAGAAATTGGAATGTCTAATAAAGAAGGAGAAAGAGAGAGCTTACCAGTGGGATGGTGGTCGGGGCAGAGGGTGGAGGCAGAAAAAAACTAAAGATGGCAACTTTAGTATCTTTTCTAAAAAATATTATTTTTCAATTACAGCTTTCATTCATTTTGTGTTGTTTCAGGTGTTAACACAATGGTTAGACAATTGTACTTTGTAAAGTGTTTCCCTGATATTTTCAATACCCACCTGGCACCATATGTAATTGTTACATATTATTGTTACAGTATTATTATATTATATTACTATACATATGTAAAATATATAATATACTACAATATATAATATATTATTATATTATGTTACAATATTATGTAATTGCTACATATTATTGTTACAATATTATTGACTGTATTCCTTACACTGTATTTTACATCCCTATGACTATTTTGTAACCTCCAACTTGTACTTCTCAATCTATTTACCGTTTTCACCCAGTCCTCCAACTCCCCTCCCCTTGGGCAACCATCAGTCTGTTCTCTGCATGAGTCTTTTATAAATTAATCTCAGAAGTGACATACCACCACTTTTCACATGCTCTGTGGTCATAGGTACCAACTGTGGTACAATGTGAGAGGGGAACACCAGGAGATCATCGGGGGCCTCTTAGAGGTTGGCTACCACAACGCACCCTCTGTTACCCAATGAATCATGTCTCTTTTTTTGTTTTTAGTTTTGTAAGGGATTATATTTTACACTGTAAGAAAGTTTGTCTCAGAGAAGCTAGAAATCTCATCCAAGATAGTACTTCAAGACAATTGAAATTTAACCCAGGCCTCTGACCTAAAACCTCTAGGATTTTCTCCTGCAATAAACATAGGATGCCCTCGAGGTCTACTGTTGTATTTAGCACGGCTTCCCAGTGTCCATTATGTTTCTACACCCCTGAGTTTTTTAAATTCTCGTGGCTATCTTCTCCTTTCTCCTCTAGCCTTCAGTTCACCCTCTGCCATAGCTCACTCATAAGACTACTCCGGACTGACAAAGTCTTTCTCTGCTTTCCCAGGTGTTCCTGTTTGCAATAGGCATGTGCTATACATGATCAAGCAGACTTGCTAGAATTGTATAACATGTTAAGTATTAATACATTCGAAGTGAAAATAGGTGGATATTTCCACGTTAGTCTGCTCGGGCTGCCATAACAAAATACCATAGCGTGGAGGGGCTTAAACACCATAGTGTATTTCCCACAGACCTGTAGGGAGACGGTCCAAGGTACAGGTTCCAACACATCTTTGGTGATGGCTGTCTTCTTTGCTCGCAGAAGGCTACCCTCTCTCTCTATTCTCACATAGTGGGGAGAGCAACCAAGATCTTTCTCGTATCATATAAAAAACTAATCCTCTTAATCGTAGACCCACCCTTATGACCTCATTTTACCTCCACCACTTCCTCACTCCAAAGGGTCACATTGTGGGTTAGGGCTGCAGCATGCAGATTTTCAGGACACACAATTCATCAAGTCAAGTCCTCCGCATTCCCTATGAGGAGAAAATGTTGTGCTTGGTTTTTGTGATATTATAGCTTTCAAGGCCCTTTTATCTTGTCCCTAGAGGGACTTGTCTTTATTTACATTATTTTTCTCATTAGTAGTCCAGACAGTAAGCTTTCACTACATCTGTGTTCCCAATCAGTAAGTTGCTCACAATATATGAAGTTCCATTATTACTGTTATTTTAGAAAAAAAATATTATCTGCTGAATTTCAAGTTCTAAAACATTTCTTGTTGAAGTTGAATATTGTAAATTGTAGTTTAAAACACTTATTTTTTTTTAGAAGATTTTATTTATTTATTTTTAGAGAGGGAAGGGAAGAAGAGAGGGAGAGAAACATCAGTGTGTGGTTGCCTCTGGTACACCCCCTACTGGGAACCTGGCCTGCAACCCAGGCATGTGCTCTAGACTAGGAATCGAACTGGTGACCCTTTGGTTCACAGGCCAGCACTCAGTCCACTGAGCCACACCACCCAGGGCTAAAACACTTTTCTAAAAAAAAAGAGAGAAAATTGTCAAAATTTGCCTGCATAAGTAACTAGTAGTAAGAAAGTAAAATTTTTAAAAATAAAAATAGCATTACCTGAAGGTGGACTTGAATTTGTTTTGCTCACCTAAGTTTCTCCTTATTAGAAGGTCATATTGAACTTATATTAATATAAAGAGTATAATAATTCCATTATATACAGTAATCTCATTTTTATACAAAGCCTGTGATAACTGCAGTAGATTGTTTTAAGTTTTTCTCAGCATTCCCCTTCCAAACATACATGCAAACATGTTCACGAAAATAGTTATTTGACAACCATTTTTAAGTAAACCAGTTTAATTTGTGGAAGAATACATTTTTTGAATTACTGTATTTTTTCGGATCATAAGACACACCTAGGTTTTAGAGGAGGAAAACAGGAAAAAAATTTTTGAAGCAAAAAATGTGGTAAAATATTTAATAACATCCTTTAAAGCAGAAATCCTATAGCAAGCCAGGTAAGCTACATTCAGACTATAAGACACACCCCTATTCCCTTCAAATTTGGGAGGAAAATGGGGGTGCATCTTATAGTCCAAAAATACAGTAATATTTGAGTTTCCAATTATATTACATTTTAAAGATACTTTATATTTTTACTATTTTAAGGAAAATGTGAAGCTTACAAGAGACACAAACTATTGAATACATTAAAATTAGTAACTCATATGCTGTATTTTAAGTATAAGAAACAAATTCTTAGTAAAATATAAAATGTTATTATAGTGACATAAGAGCTCAAGCTAGTATTATATTCAGTTTCTACCAACTTATGTTAAATTAAAAAAAAAATTATTGTTGTTCAAGTACAATTGTCTCCATTTTCCTGCCACCACTTCCCCCACCCCACCCACCCCCACTTCCCACCCTCAATCCTTCCCCACTTTGGCTTCGTCCGTGGGACCTTTATACATGTTCCTTGACAACCCTTTCCCTTCTTTCCCCCATTATCCGCCCCCCTCCCCTTTGGTTACTGTCAGTTTGTTCTTTATTTATCAACCTGTCTTTCTGAAGTCAGCAAAAGAAGAAATTACTTTAAAGGTGATTTTAAGAATGGCCAAACGCTAACTTCAAATGCAAACGTGAAGTCAGCATTTGGCCATGTTTTCATCCATTAGTCTGCCCTCATTTTTTATTACAATTAAAAACTGCATAAATTCTCTTTGTCAAAACAACTCCGAGAAGTCAATTGTTCAAGTATCTTAATTACATTTCAATTTTATCATTTTCATTAATGAATTAAAATATCATGATATATTGTCTTAGCAATTGCAACAAGTTGGAAGATGCTTTTGTATTTCAGACTTATTTACAACAAAGTTTTGAAGCACTATTTAGCCCTGGACAGGAATTTATAAAAATGACTGGGAATAAAATAAAATATATCTTTAATTTAATAAAACAAACACAAATAAACAAGTGAATCCTATCAAGAAGACATAGTTTCTGGAGTGTGTGTGTGTGTGTGTGTGTGTGAGAGAGAGAGAGACAGAGACAGAGAGAGGGGGGAGGGAGTGTGTGCATGGTGATGTTCATTTGAGATTTCAAAATAAAGTAGTTGCTCAACACTCGTGACAATATAAGAGGACAAGATGATTGAGCGAATGACCTTGTGAAGTTTGGAAGAATCGCAAATGCTTTGTTTTGCTTTTAATTGTTAATTAAAGCCAATAATAATTCTTCTATGAGTCAGTCATAGAAAATTTGTAAAAATGTATTTTAATAGTATTATTATTTTAATAATTTCTATTTCTTACTATACTTTTAAATAGTTATCTGGAATTCTTATAGTCCAAAATACAACTCCCAAAAAATTTGCTATCTTAAACATTTTAAATTATATTGTTCTCTATAAATTATTTCTGTGAGCAATGCTGTAGAATGTTTAATGAATATTAGTTGTTGTAATTGAAAATTTTGAACATACAAAAATAATTTTCAATAAAGGCTTAAGCTTATAATTTTTGCCTGTGATTTTAAAGTAAGAGCTGTAATATTTGCTTTGTGGACTTAGGGTTGGTAAAATTAGTTAGAAATGTTAATATATCAATCATTTAAAGGTTACTTGAAGGTTTGACATTTTGCCTTGAAGATCAAGTAACAAGTCTAGAATAAGCCAGTTCAGGCTCCATTACAGCAAAGTTCGAGGTAGTTTGTTTTCCCTTAATAACAATAATAATGTAATAGTAACCCATTACAGTTCCAGGTGCTACTTTATGTGAACTGTTGTTAGTTCTCCTTGGTTTCTAGGTAATATTTTACGTATGACTTAGGTGGCCTGTTTCAAAGGACCTGCTTAGCATCCTAAAAATCTAATGACACCTCTTATAGACTGTATCTTAGAATTAAATTTTAGTTGAAAAGGTACTTTGAAAGGCCTGTGATATTCCATGACAGAAGAATCTGTGGGTGCCATTTATCCCACCATGTAGAAACAGAATGAGTTTTGAATCAATATTTTCAAACATTCCCCAAAGAAAATGCATTTGGCTTGAGTACCAACAAAGCTTTATTATATCATTCATTCAGCTTATTTGTCATTAGGAGACAGTATTTATTGTGTGCCAGGACAATAGAGGGAGTTAAGGAAGTCCTTGACAAACAGTAGTTCCCCCTTATTTGTGGTTTTGCTTTCCATGGATTCAGTTAAGATATTAAAAATGGAAAATTACAGAAATAAAAACTCCTAAGTTTGAAATAGCACACCATCTTGAGTAGTGTGGTGGATATCTCACCATCCTGCTCCATCTTGGCCAGATGTGAGTCACCCTTTTGTCCAGTGTCTCCACACAGTATGTGCTCCCTGCCCATTGTCTCTTAGTAGCCCCTCAGCCATCACATTGCCCATGTGATATATCACAGTGCGTGTATCCAAGGAGTCCTTAGTTCACATAATAATGGCCCCAAAGCACAGGGGTGGTGGTGCTGGCAGTTTGGATATGCCAACAAGAAGCTCTGAGGTGCTTCCTTTATGTATGAGCCTGTGTATGTATGCAGAGGAAAAATGTATTGTATCAAGGTGCAGGGTTTGTTATTAGGTGCAATTTTAAGCATCCACTGGGGGTCTTGGAATGTTTCCCTCAGATTAGAGGGGACTTACCCTCCAGTGTTTAGAACATACTATAGAATAAATATGTACAAAGATATGACCTTAGTTTCCTAAGCATAAGAATCAGTAATATCATTGTAGTGGCGTTGGAACAAATATAAAACTTGTTATAAACTCCTGCCCATATTACATCAAAATATAAGAGGATGTGAAGTAAAAGGAATAAGTGGAACTGAGTGAGACTGACCTCACTCAGGACTGGGAGAATTTTGGGACTGGCATAGCACTCTCTTCCTCTTCCAGCCGGAATCCCCAATGGTGAAGTGAATGAGGCTTATATCATTGTACACATGAATGAATATGATTGAAATAATGGATGTGTTATTCTATCAAATCCAATTACAAGAATATTATCAACTGACTAAAAAATCTAATTGCTGATTGCACAACCATTATTGAAACTCTCATGTCTCCAATTCACATCGTATATAGGACTGTACCTCAGTTATGATTTATGAGAACAAAATGTTTGGCTATATATATGTGTTATGTATATATATATATACATGTATGTATATACATACATGTATATATATATATTTATAATTTATATATATAGAACTTTGCAAGACAGTTCACATAAACCTTAATCTTGATGTGAATCACTTTCTCCCAATAATCACCCCCACCCCCCACGGAGCTGTGCACGAAAGCACCAGAAGGAAGTGTACAGACTCTAGAAGCTGGGAGGGTGCAGAGTTCTGGCTGGATAGCATCTGGAACAAGAAGCAGCCCTCTCTTTGGTGTGTAAGCAAAGAGGGAGTGCATAAAAGGGCAGAGTACCCAAACAATACTCTCAGTAGAAACCGTTCTACTAATCAGTGTTAACATTGCGAAGGAGCCCAGAGAACCAGGCAGGGAAATGGCCGAGACTGCCGAGGGTAGGCCATATCTTCCCCTCTTCAAGGGCTCAGGACTTAGGGAAAGAGGAGAGGTACACACGGCTGTGACCCTCCAGCAGGCAGTGGCCTACCCACCAGTGAATTTGCTGTGCTTGAGGTCACGAATGCTGAAAAGTCAAATTGGTAACTTCTCTTTCTATGAGGAGAAGTGAGGGAAAGGAATTGCCTTTCTTCACTGAAAGAAATGAGAGCACAATATGTTAATAAACTGTGACAATACAAGGCAGGAAGTAGTAAGCACTAAAAGAAAATAGTGAGGCTTTATAGACCTGTGGGAATACAGAGAAAAGGACCTTACCTTTTCTGGGCTGATAAGAGAAGACTTCACAGAGAAGGTAGGACTAGAGGTGGGCCTTGAAGGTTGGGTGGAATTTGGCTTGCCCAGGAGCTAGAGAAGCACTGTAAGATGAGCAAATATTATGAGCTCTGGAGCATAAATATGCAAAGAATTAAGGAGTAGATGAAGCCAGCTGGATTATATTGTTCTCACTATTTATTTTAGGGTTTTCTCTGACATGTTTTATATTAATTCATTTAACAATAAATGACTCAATTCCATCTTGAATATTGTCAAGGGAAATACTTATTTAACAAACATTTAAATTAATGCTTTTAAAAGGCCATATTTTAAATTTTGTTTATCTTTATATCTTAGCTTGGAAGTAAACTGAAATCTGTGGAAAAAAGCTATAATATATTTTAGGTGAAGAATGAAATTAAAATTTTATAAAGTGCCTTATTTTTAGATCTATAAAACACTAGAGTGGTTACAAAAGAAACAACATGATTTGTTAGAATGCCTCATAGAAATAATTCACACAGTTGGAGAGAAACCCTGCATCCAAACAGCTATTTTCAATACTCTTAAATTAAAAAAATGCTCAGGTTTTCATATTTCTTTAGGACATAGAACAGATTTTAAACCATGCCTTATTACAACTTGTGAAATTGGGAAAAAAGAAATTGGAGTATGTATAAAACTATAGCAGTTTAATAAAACATAGTATAAGCTTTTTTTCTTTTTTAATAATGCCAGTTAAATGAAAACAGTTTCTAGTCAATTTTCTCCCCCTAGATTTTACCAAAAAAATCTAAGGAAGCCTCAAAAGTATTTAAGTTTATTTTAAGATAAAAGGGTAAGAAAACAAAATGCCACAATGTATGTTTTAAATTACTCCTGAGATCTTATCATGCCTACCCTGGATAGAAATCCCAGTGGGAGGAAATAGAAGAACACCTAAAGTTCATTTGTTCAAGGTCATGATGATCTTGTCAATTGGTCATAGATTATAATCCTTCTATCTAATTACAATCTAATCCTCCTATAACCCTTCTATCCTTCTTTCCTTCCTTCCTTTCCTTCCTTCTTCTCCTACCATATGCTAGGTAGACATTTCAGCTAGATACTGACTCCTTTCACCCCGCCCTGGACCCTGACCTTATTTCTATGGAGGAGGCACTGATACTTTCAAACTTCTCTACCACGCCCACTGCCTGCCTACTTCATCCTTAACTGAACAGGATCTGTATTAGGACCTCAGGGGCTCACCAGCCTGCAGGAGAAGGAGAGGCTACATTTTGGATCCTGTAGTATATTTAATGGTTCATGTTGTTTTCAGTCTTATCCTAATTTTTGGATAAATCAAGTTAACTTTAAAGCAAATATGTTTGATAAGTCAAGTTTGGCTGTGACTTCCACTTCTGGTTTGAGTTCTCTAAATACTCATTCATAGACTAATATATCATATCTCCATATTTAACTCTCTGGCTTCTGTCTGAGGCTACAACAGTAATTCTGGACAATTCTAGTTACACCCACTTGGCTTATATTTAATTTCCTAATTAAGCCTATATTTGACACTGTGAAAAAGGAAAAAATATTGAGCTATGTGCCTATTAGAAATATATGTACATTCTTTAATAACAAACCCCTTAAATTCTGATAAATTATGTTAACAACAATGCACAAGCAAGGAAGACTATGCTCATGCTGTAAGAGAGGAACTGCTTCTACTTTGAGCAGACCACAAAGTTTTCTAGGGTAAGAGGAACACTTTTAAGTAAATACATTTACACTGTCAAGAAATAGCCAACTGAAATGGGAGAAGGAAGGGATTCTAAACCTAGGGAGTCGCGATGGTTATATAAGGTACAAATAGATAATTCACTCTTTAAGTGCCTAAACTTTTCCAAAAGTATGTTCTAACCCATTTATATAAGTCAAGATCATCCATACAAATACATGCTAGGAGTACCTGACAGAACAAATACACAGAAAATCAGTAAAGATACAGAAAACTTGAACATCATCAACCATATGTTCCTAATTGAGATTCATAGGCACTCCACCCAACAAAGGCAAAACACATCCTTTTTTAATGTGCATGGAATATCACCAAGATAGACTGTATGTTGGGCCATAAAACAAGATCAATACATTTTAAATGATTTAAATCATACAGAGCATTTCCTGTACAAAGCTGAATTAAATTAAAAATCAATAACAGAAAGATATCTGGAATATCTCCAAGTATTTTGAAAATTTTAAAAAAACACATTTTAAGCAACTCAAAGGTCAAAGAAAAAAATCACAAGGAAATTAGAAACAGTCTGACCACATAAAAGCACAGCATATTAAAATTGGTGGGATGAAGTCTAGTGAGGTTGAAGAATACAAGGTCAATGAACAAAAACAATCTTATTTCTTCTATACACTAAAATGTGCAATTGTACCAAAATTATATATATATATATATATATATATATATATCTCCACAGTAGTTACAAAAATGGAAAAACTTAGGCATGAGTAAAAAAGTATAAAATCTGTATGCTAAAATGATGAAATACTACAGAAAGAAATCTGAGAAGACTTTGATAAGTAAGAAACATACTGTTTATGGTTTAGAGGACTCAGTATAGTAAAGATAGCAATTCTCCATAAATATATGTACAATTTAATGCAATTCCTATCAAAACCCCAGATATACTTTTTTGTAAATGTAGACAAATAATTCAGTTGTGTAAAATGTGTGGTCCTATGATTGCAGTTATTGGAATAGCTAGGGCAAGGCTGTGCAGCTTATGTGCTAGAAATTGCAGGAGTTTGAATGTTGTGTTCAAATTTGTTCTGGGTACAAAGATGATTCTGGATTTTATAATGGGCTGAAACTACTAGGGCAGTGAGAGTAATTGTCCAGTCAGTTCTTGTTTTGTGGGTCCAACATCCTCTATAGATTGGGCCTGGGAAAACTGAGGACACAGTAACCCTCCGGTTATCTTCTCATTTCCCAAGACAGAGTTTCCTAATATTGACTTACCTATCTTCACCCTTTCCTCTATATCCTCTCAGGCCACCATACCAAAGATAGGACCTTTATCCAACCCAGTTTTCAGGAAGCAAGAGCAAATGCCAATTGCATTATATCCATATTTGCTTTTCACATGGTGTGTTACCATGTGTTTTTTTTTTTATTTTTAAAAAATTAACTCTAATTTCCAAAGTTCCAATTAAATAAGTTTATTTGAGCATGCCTTTAGTAGAAGTACCTACTCCACATGACCCAACTCATTCTCCTGTCTTCATAGTTGACCACAGCCAAGAGGAGTTACACTTGGGTCCCTTTGACCAAGTAAGATATGACTTCTGGCAGAAATCCTTTCTGACGGAAATAATCACAAGTCATATCGTGTTAACAGACCGATAAGGGGTGTTAATGATATTGCTTAACATTTAGCCAGCCTTTTATAATTTTCAAATTGTTCCGGCATTTTTTACTTTACACTGATTATATGGAAATATAGAGAGTCTATGTGATTTGCCTACTGTTGTGCATGGCAGAACTGATTCATAATCCCAAACCCACAGTCTAGTAAATACTTTTTCTATGAAACCTGTAGGAATCGGTTTTATTAAACAGTCCTGTGAGCATTATATTATGTCAGTAAATTTAAAAATACCTTGGATTTTAGAAGAGCCATTTATTTTGCATGGTTCTTCTTTATTCCAATGGTTAATAAGTGGTTTTTTGCCTTATTTAAAAAATGATTTGATGTAATGTAATCTTTATGTTTACTAGAAAAGTGTCAGATCTAAACTCAGTTTTTTCCCCATTTACATTTCTATATCTTCATCTCTTGCTTTGTCATAAGGGTAATTAGAAAT
Source organism: Desmodus rotundus (assembly GCF_022682495.2). Taxonomy (NCBI): domain Eukaryota; kingdom Metazoa; phylum Chordata; class Mammalia; order Chiroptera; family Phyllostomidae; genus Desmodus; species Desmodus rotundus. Next base: position 191,103,324 of record NC_071388.1, read on the forward strand.
ATATATGGCCCCAAATTGAAGATTGCATAAAAATAATATACCTAGCAATGTGATTTGTATTTGAATATTATTATATCTGAATATGGGTGATAAATTGTCTGTAGCCAAAACATTAGAACTATACTCTGGGGAAAGACCATATCAGAAGCTATGAGGTTATTCATATTTTGTACTCTATCCATTAATAAATTGTCTGGAAAGCCACTCAAAAAGACACTCTATGGAATTTTAAAACCAGCTGTGGAGTTTTGTCAGATGACCCATTTTCTTCAAAATGAGTTTGAATGATGGAAAGAACAGAAGTAGTACCTTAAGGTTGGCAGCAGGTGGGGAGTTTTCCTGGCTTCATTCTTCTCTCAATCCTCCTGCTCCCACCTGTCTTTGGTTTGGCATCTTCACATTCCATTTCTTCTTCTGACGCCACGTATTTCCAACATCCTGGGCCTCCTCATCCTCCTCACTTATGTTACTTCACCCACTTCTTCTCCTGGCACTCCAACTGCTGGAGGGAGCCAGGATAGCCACAGGTCACACACCCAACTGCATCCAGGTCATATTTTAGATGGGTTTAAAGAAGAGGAGTAATAAATACAAAACTTGCTTTCCTGGAACCTTCAATGGGCGAGTTTCAAAGTCTTCTTTTTGGAGCAATGCATTGATTGGTAAGAATAAATAGCTAAGTCATGTAATCAGTAAGTCAGCGGTTCCCCAGAACAGTGGGCAGTACCACTCCCAAAGGGAGGTTTGAATACTTCAGAAAGTGTTTTTATTGTTTCAATGATTCATGAGCCCTGCTGGCATGAAGTGGTGGGGGCTAGGCATGCCATACATCTTGCTGAGTAGGGTGGTCCTGTGTGAAGGAAACATTTTTTGTATACCACGTGACTCCCAAGTACCCCTATGTATATTCGTGAAATTGAAAGAACAATCCTGTTGATAATTCTTTTAAATGTTTTTATTGGCTAGAACTCCACTCTACAATAAAAATAAACACAAAGCATTGTTTACTAAGTTTTAGTTATATACTGTTTTTCAGGAATGCAAATGCTGTGTAAATTTTTATCAGAACTTTACCAAGAGTTGTTTACTGTTGCAGAAAATTACCTCAGTGGCAGGAAGACAACTTGAATTTGAGTCTCTGAGACAGCACACCTTAACAGATTGCGTTTATGGCATCGCAACCCCATCTGTCCTATACGTGTGAGCCTCTGGCTCCATCACTATGTCTCCTAGTGATGGGCCTGATCGGTTATATATTGAAAGACGCATTATTTTGTTACAAAGTACTTTATTTCTATTTCTTTTTATAGTACCGTCAGGCCAATATATTGATTTTTCTAGATTATTATTTACTACTAGTTTCATTTTTATATATAGAGCTACACATATATGTAATTATACATGTATGTATTTGTTTTTCAGAGGGACCATTTGAGCTCATAGAATTAAGAATTACTGTCTGCAGTAATTAAGCAGACTAGTAACAACTAATAGGTGCAAAAATTGTGTAAGTTATTTAGGTGAACCTATGAAGTGCTAATTATATAAGCCTGAAAAAAAATGTGTTGGGAGTCATGGACATATGCATTGATTGATGCTCCCATTGTGTATAAGTGTTGCTGTACACAAATGATAGGACAAAGTCATATGAAAGTTGGCCTTATAATACAGATGTCGAATCGGCATATGAGTCATCCTCATCAACTCTCAGCCACGCTGACCAGTCATGTAATGAAAATGGATGGCACCTGAATGAGAAAACAATTATGTGACTACCTGAAGGAGGCTGGCCATACCCAAAGGATAAACGGAATACTTCAAGCAAAACTAACAGCAACATAATGAGCTAAGAAGTGACAGGCACAAGCACAAGCAGATCGTGTTGGCTTGAAGCAAGCAGAGTTTGAGCTGCTTCACTGCCTCGTTTAAACAGAAGAGTCTGCTCAGCATGGGGCTGCGAGACAGCTTAGGAGAATGACGCCCTGCAGGTAACAGCTGCTCCTCACACTCAAAGGACAGAATATGGAGACGGTGTATTTATTTATTTTTGCAATTTGTGAGAAGCAATTGCCTGACATGAATCCGTCCTTTCAAACCCACTCCTATGAACAAGCAACCTCAAGGTCAATAGCCCAATCACACAGTGCAGAAGATATTGCCATATTTATGTGATTCAGCAGAATGGCTGAAGTCGTTTTAACAGGACTATTGAGAATGTGTCATTTGCATAAATATAAATAATGTGCTGATTATTGTTTCTTAAGAAAAATAATCATTCAAAACTAAGCACCCTGAAGCATAATTCAACGGCACTGCCATATACTGTATTAGGTCTCTGTTCTGGAAATCATACTCACATTGCGTACAGTTCCGGGTCCAGGCCAGAAAGCAGGAGAAATCCAACTTTAAGTGGAGGAAATACTCTAGAAATATCTACTGCTTCTCAAGAAAGATATGCTTAATAGGAAAACAGTGTTTTCACACATAAAATCTCAGTTTTGTTTAAGAAAATATTGAATCAAAGTTACAATATAGTAAACAAAAGATGTCTTTCTTTATTGAAATGCTGGTAGTTTTCTTGACATGAGTAATTGGGTATGTCTTATGAGCATCTACCAAGGAATAAAATAGAGGTCATAAAACGTAAAGACATGATGGGACATATTTATAACCTCATAAAACAAACTGGCATGTTAATGTCTTAATCTGGCCACTTTACTGTGTTTGCGTATGGGTGCTCACTACAAAGTCCTGTCCCCGCTTTGAACACATCACATGTGAAAGATAAAAAGCACATGGTAGACGGGCAATACAAACGTAATTTTCTTTATGATCTTTATCTTTAGGTTGGTAACAACCTGCCAACATGACCAAGGTAATAATATATCTTTATAATAATTTGTAAGATCCTGCATAACTTTTCTAACAATATATTCAGATCCTAACAAATCAATTTGTGAAGCAAACACAGCAGGTGGAAGCTAAGAAAAGTTAGTGCAATATGATGTTATAAATATAAAGAAAAGCCTGTGTGTCTTTTTCAAACTTGTTTTAATATATTTTTTTACAGATGGCGGTTTCCTTTAAAAGATTAATTAGTTCAGTGTTTGTGTGATTTTATGGAAAGGAGGTGTGAGTAGCCGGCACGACAGCAGTAAAATGCAGTGAGCCCTAATACATAATTCATTGTAATAACGGTGAGGGACACACACTAGGTGACATATTTTAATGGACTGGTAAATGAGTGACCAAGAAAATAGAGAACGTCAGTTTCCATATAGAAAGTAGAGGTCATTGAGCAAATAAAATGGAGACATGAAAGCACATTCTTAAGCAAATGTGTCTTTAAAAGGTGCGATATCCAATTATTCCTTTCTGATCAACAGAATGATAAAAGTTTTTATTAGTTGCAGATCAAAAATAAGATTCTTTAAGAAGTCGTCTCTTATAGTCCAGCTATTATTTAGATAGATAGTTCAAAGAGAGAAAATAATTTTCCTTAAGTTGTTTAGAGCAGCGGCCCCTAACTTTTGGCACCAGGGACCAGTTTGTACATGGATGGGGCCAGGGGCTGGGGGTGGGGGAAGGGGTGGGGAGGCAGGGGGTACCCGGAGGGCAGAGACAGGAGGTGAAGCTCAGGTGAGCTTCCCTTGCAGCCTGGTTGTGACCCATACAGGTCCACGGCCTGGGGGCTGGGGACCTCTGGTTTAGAAAACTAAGATGCAGGTAGAAAATAATTACTATTATTATTACTAAAGTGTCTGCTTCCATTCACTGAATCTGAGACAGATCTGGCTGATTTGCCTACACATTCATGGCTGCTTTTGTTAAGCAACCTCTATTTTAAGTTTTGTTCTCCACATTACAGTTACAATTTAAAGGAGATAAAGTGGATATACTTTGTTTAAAGATATCAGTGGAGCAAAATTATTTCCATACTCAAGAACAGATCCGAACACAGACAATTGACTCACTCATGCAATTTAAGGGTTATTACAAGGTCCTTTGTGACCCAAAATATCTATTTTCCTACCAGCATACTACTTTGTTTGTTTCTTTTCTTATATGAAGTATCATTATTGCAATTAGAATGACTTTTCTTGGAAGAAGAATCAATAAATAGGTTTATTATGATTTTTACACAGTATTTATTATGATATTCAGAAGGTAACTATTAAAAATATTCTCTGGTGGCACTGACCCGAGAGAAAAGGGAGGGTGGCTGACAGATTAAAGCAAGCCTTCCCATGCACCCTTTTCATTTCATTAGCATTAGGATTAATTTATTAAATTAGCTAGAGCTCACCAAAGCCTGACATGAGAATTATGAGGTGGGAAAGCTACTAAGTGTAAATACGTGTTAGAAACAGCAGCAAAAACCCTTAGGGAATTGGTGAGCTGCTACAGGGGTATCCGAACCATGGCCCGTGGGCCACTAGTGGCTCAGGATGGCTATGAATGCGGCCCAACACAATATCATAAATTTACAACATTAGGAGATCTTTTTGTGACTACGTGTCACAATGTATTTAATGTGTGGCCCAAGACAAGTCTTTGTCTTCCAGTGTGGCCCAGAGATACCAAGAGATTGGACACCCCTGGACACTTCAACATGGGGGAAGAGCTCAGGGTCTGAGAGGAATCCAGCGTTTGAGAGGACCGTGGCAGTGCTCAAGCGGTAGCACAGAAAAGACTGGTTTCACCCCTCCCAACTTTTCTGTGTCCCTGCCATGAATAACATACACGGACTTACTTTAATTGTGTGATGGATATATTTATAACCACTGAGTATGTGTCTCCGCTACAAATCAGTGTGGAAGAAATACCTTATTTCCTTAATTTCCAGAAGTCAAGATGATTTAGACTGAGTCTCTTTCTCATAAGCCTAGCTGGAAATTCTAACTTAGGCATTCTTAGTATGTCCGTTCCCTAAACTTGTGCCAATGATCTAGGACCTTATTCACCATCAATAATCAGGAACCGTCTCTAGTCATTTGTTTTCAACTTACTGCTCAGTGTCCCAGCTTCATGGTGGTGTCTGATACTTTGGTGTCATGCACAGAGTATTTCTGAACAAACGCTGAGCCTTGGGTCTGGGACTCCACCCCTCACAAGCACCACGTGGCCTTTCTCTCCAAGATCCATCTTCTTCTCTGGGCATTGCCATGAGTGATAACACAATTCCTTCTCACCAAATCTGACAAGCATCCATTCACCCTTCCCACTTTGAAGAAATCCCTCCCACTCTCTCCTCCCCTATAAAAGGTTCCCAGCAACTTTCCCTTCCTTCAGAGATAACTTGCTTGAGATTACAGTTTTAGAAAAGATGAGAAATACATTTGCCTCCACATAGTTTCTGCTATTTGTCCATCCAACATTCCAGAGGCAAACAATTACAAAGGCTCTCTCCCTGCTTCAGCTGAGGGATTGGGGGAAAACACCAGGAAAATAATGCAGGTTAATATTTCAATAGATTATATTATCATAGAGGAATAGCTTCACCCATTGATGTCACTAAGAAAACTGATTATTAAAGAAACTCACTCCAAAATACAAATTTAAAACAAATACATAATGGGTAAATTATGACAAGGAGTTTAGTCCTGTGTATCATTCATGGAATATTTTGGAGACATAGAAATTAAATCATATTTAAGGCATATTTCATGTAACACACTTATTGAAAATAATGAAATTTTACAAAATAAAATGGTCAGGAAAATCTGGAATGTATGGTTACTCTACTCAGTATAAAGAGATATTGAATAAAGACAGACATAAAGCCACTGAATCTGTAACTTAAAATGATTGAAAGTAATGAGAAAGCTCTTCTACCAAAGCTATTAGCAAGCTATTTGCCCTCTCTGTTTCTGTCTTTTTAAAAATGTTTTTATGTATTTTATATTCAGGTTTGGTGGGCAGAAAGCTCTGGGCTCTGGGAAGAAGGAGAGCATCCTTCGGGTAAACAGTAACATTGAACTTATTGAGAAAGATATGTATCTAAATTGTGTTTACCATTTCCAGTATTTTCATTTCTAGGGAGGGCATTCACAAAGAAATGTATCCTGACTTAGGAAGTTCAAGCAGGGTTTAATTATATTTCATCTAGTTGCATGTAACCTCTGCCAAAGATCCTCATCTTTTATTCTTGTTTTCAGGTGTTATAGGATTTATTAAAGAGTAAGCAGAGAAGGAAATAGTAAGACACCCCAGGAACAGACAAATGAGAGGCTAAGGACAGTTCCATATAATTTGTCTTCAGATGATAAAAATGACTCTATCTGAAGTATTACTATAAGACTGTTTTTTTCCCCTCAACTCAGAAGGGTATTAGATGCATATAGCAGAAGGAGAAAGAAAATGAGGAGCTAAGATTCCAAATAGAAATTTTTCATTTCACCATTTTGCATCAAGTGACTGTTGGCAGATGATGGCAGCAACCATGGGATAATTAAGATGCAAGGACCATTGTACACTAGACATGCTGTGACAAAACCGGAGGTCCCCTGAAAGGCTCATAATATTTCCTAACATTTTCCTCACCAGTGTTTCTCTTTCCATTCTAACATTTTAAAGTGTTCATTTTTATTCACATTTTAAAGTAGAAGTAGAAAAATGGGACCGCCTATTGATACCATCAAGGATGATGACATAGGATTTATCAATTTAATACTTTTAGGAAGATTTTAGTCCTAAAGCTAAGCTTGTGAATTACTATATGAAGAAATTAGTTCTTGGATCATTTGTGTGAATCATGCAATTCTTTCTTTTTTAAGCTAATTGAAATCCACATAAGACTCAGTTTATTTTTAAACAACACTTTCAGTATTTCAATATAAAATGCAAAGGGAAGGAGATCCGATTGAGGGTTAATTTAAGTATTGGGAATAATGGTCTCCTACTGGAGCATATAATGCTAAGCAGGGCTGATGGTTGGGAGAGGTCACAAGGACAAAGATAATCAAGCTGCTTTCACCTGGTGATTGGTGAAATGAAGGAAACAAACAGGATGATGTGACAGATGGGTGTTGTGGGTCCATTCCGTTTTCCATCTCTTTATGGTCAGAAAACGCCACACTGAGCTTTGAATGAAAACTCTGAGCTGAGGAAAACCCAGATTGAAATCCTTTTCTCTCCCAACAGTCCAGTCCCCGAATATCTAAGGATTTCCCCCATCATTTTAGCCCTGCTTCCTCTCCTTCCTGCTATGCTGGCCGGGTTCCCTACTCACCTAGAGACTGGCCACTATGGCTCGATATCTTGCCTCTTTTCATTAAACTTGGCCCCATTCCTCATATTTGGTTTCTAACTAAAACTCTCTTTCAAGGGGTTGACATGGAAAGGAAAAGAGGTATAATATTCAAATGTATTAATTTGTCTATTTTGAGCATATTATATTAAAATATTTTGTAAAAAAAATTGAATAGAAGATTTTAGAAGAGTATTTTGGATTTAAACTACTTGTCACAGCTATTGATCAATTTACAGTTTACAATGAAGTTGATTATAATTATCTTTAAAGCTAATTTAGTTCCTGTTTTGTTTAAAGCTTTATTTTTTGAGAAAGATGTTTCAAAACAACCCTGTTGATCTGTTGTGTATGTAAAAAACAAGATATTAAATGATTGGCTGATAGCTTTAAATCATAGAATTTTTAGAATCAAAAGTTCTTTAAAAACTCATCTAACTGCAGAACATAAAAAGCAGCCATGTATGACTGAGGCATATGAGCATTCACTCTTTCTTACTCAGGTCTGAGGTTCAGGCATATGAAGGATTGGCTTTCACAGTTCCACATCATAAGACACAGGTTCTAAAGCATAAGTAACCATTTTATTTAGTCTATTAACTTTAGACACCCAGACCATGAGTCAACTCAGCAATGTGACATTTCACTTCTAGCTCTTTCTGTCCTTTATAATAATATTCAGGGAAAATCATATTTTACATTTGTTTAGTAGGTACAAAATTACCCAGAAGATATAAATGGGAGATAATGAACCTATGCTCTGAAATTAAAGGATGGGTTAGGAAATTACTAAAGAAATAGTTTGGTGTTGTGTTCTTAAGAACCGAGGTGCTTACATTTATTCTCACCATATCAGATAGGCTGAATTAAAAAATAAAATAAAGAAAGAAAATAAAAGAAATGCTTCTCAATACATGCAAGGTGTAATCAGATAATAAATGGTATTTTAAAAGAAATCTTTAATTAATTTAACCAAGGATGTAAAAGACCTGTACTTGGAAAATTATAAGACACTGAAGAAAGAAATCGAAGAAGATGCAAATAATGAAAGCAAATACCAGGTGCATATGTAGGAAGAATTAACATCATTAAAATGCCCATTCTACCCAAAGCAATGTATAGATTCATTGCAATTCCTATCAAGATACCAATGACATATTTCACAGAACTAGGATAAATATCCCCCAAAAATTGTATGGAAGCACAAAAGATCCCAAATAGCAACAGCATCCTTGAGAAAGCAGAGCAAAGTTGGAGGAATCACACTACCTGATATCAAACTATACAACAAGGACATAGTAATCAAAATAGCATGATATGGGCCTAAAAACATATATAGATCAATGGAACAGAATAGAGATCCCAGAAATAAACCCACAGGTTTAGACAATTAGGCAAAAACATACAATGGAGTAAGGATAGTCTATTCAATAAGTGGTGTTGGGAATATTGGACAGATATATGCAAAAAATGAAAGTAGACCATCTTCTTCCAGCACACACAAGAGTAAATTCAAAGTGGATTAAAGACTTAAATGTTGCCCTGACCAGTGTGGCTCAGTTGGTTGGGCATTATATCCTGCAAAGCCAAATGCCACAGATTCGATTGCTAGTCAGGGCACATGCCTGGGTTGTAGATTTGGTCCTTGGTTGAGTGCAAATGAGAAGCAACCGATCTATGGTTCTTTCTCTCATTGATGTTTCTCTCCCCCTCTTTCTCCCTTCCTTCCCTTCTCTCTAAAAATAAATAAATAAAATCTTTTTTAAAAAAGACTTAAATGTTAGTCTTGAAACCATAAAAGTCCTAGAAGAAAACATAGGCAGTAAAATCTTGGACATTTCTCATATCAATATTTTTTCTGATATGCTTCCTCAGATGAGGGGAAAAAAGAAAAAGTAAACAAATGGGATTGCATCAAACTAAAAACTTTTTGCACAGCAAAGGAAACTAACAAAATGAAAAGATTACCCACTCAATGGGAGAACATATTTGCCAATCATGCAGCTGATAATGCATTAATATCCAAAATTTATGAACAACTTATATCTCAACACCAAAAACAAACAGTCCCATTAAAAATTGGCAAAGGACATGAATAGATGTCATACAGATGGCCAGTAGATATAGGACAAGATGGTCAACATCACCAATCATCAGAGAAATACAAATTAAGACCACATTGAGATGTCACATCATACCCGTCAGGGTATCTATCATCAATAAATCAACAAACAAGTGTTGGTGAAGATGTGGAGAAAGGGGATCCCTTCTGCGCTGTTGGTGGGAATGCAGACTAGTGCAGCCACCATGGAAAGTAGTATGAAGTTACCTCAAAAAATTAAAAATGGAACTGATTTATGACCCAGTAATGCCACTTCTGGGAATTTATCTGAAGAAATTTAAAAGATGCATGCACCCCTATGTTCATTGCAGCATTATTTACAATAGTCAAGATTTGCAAGCAGCCTGAGTATGTGTCCAGATGGGTGGAATAAAAAAGCTGCGGTACATTTACACTACGCAGCCATAAAAAAGAAGGAAATGTTACCCTATGTGACATCATGGATGGAACTGGAGAACATTATGCTAAGTGAAATGAGCCAGTCACAGAAAGACAAGTACCATATGATTTCACTCCTAGGTGGAATCTAATGAATGAAATGAGCTAAAAACAAAATAGAGATAGACTCATAGATTGAGAGCTGGCTGACAGCTCTCAGCAGTAGGGGGTGGGAGCCAGGTGATGTGGTGGAGGAATTGCGCAAAAAAGAATGAAAAAGAGAACTCATGGGCACTGACAACAACAGTGTGGTGCTTGCTGGGGGTCACTGGTGGGGAAGTTGGGGGACTAGAAGGGGGTAAACGGTGATGGAAGGAGTCTTGACCTGGGATGACGGACACACAACACAGTGTACAGATGATGCATCATGGAACTGTGCACCTGAAACCCATATAATTTTGTCAACCAGTGTCACCCCAATAAATTCAATAAAAAGGAAAAAAAGGAAATCTTTAATTAAAATAAATTTGCAACATAAATAACTTCTGGCTAAGCTAAGGGTATTAGGATCAGGCAGAGGTATGCTTGTAAACCCACTCTCAGGAAAAGAAAACCCTGGCGTGCAGCACTTGTCAGTTTCCATGGTCTAAATACCCCACCATGACAAACTGCATGCCGCCCGGGTAAACTTCCTAAGTGTGGAGTTGGGGAGAGATGGGTACCGCTGTCCTGTAAACCAGTACAAATTGACCGTAGGGCACCACTGTGTCAGACTGGATGACGGTCATTACCTAAATTGAAAAATGTTTCTAACTCATAAAAGTTGATCTGTCTGGCATTGTGGAAGGATAGCCTAACAGAAATTAATGTTCTAGATAATGAATACTTCATTTTGAGCACTGAAATATTTCAAATAGTAACTATTTCTTTTAAAAAAGTCTATGAAATGTATGGTATATTGTTCTGCTTGCAGAGCTTAATTTTCTCAGGGGCTGATGACCCAAGGTCCACAGTTGACGTTGTGTTGTGCTGTGCAATGAGGAAGGTGGTATAGAGAGTGGTTAAAAGTACATGGTCTTAAGACAACTGTTTGGGGGGAAGAGGTGCCTCCATCACTAACCACCTGTGTAATACCAGTTACCTAGATTGTATACATTTTAGCTTTCTTATCTGTAAACTGGAAAACTTATCAGCACAGTTGGTTCTTGTTATTTAAGGTAGTTATGTTTTATAGAGTTATCACAGACACACTGAATTGGTAAATACAAAACCATTGCTCCTAAGAGAAACACAGGGTTACTTTCCTGCGAGCTGGTTCATCAATCAATCAATATATAAACTTGTTTTATGAGTGTTTCTGCTTAAAGACACCTTATTTAAAATATATTGTTGACTCACTAACCTTGAACTCACAGCCAACAGCACTATATAGCTCATACATGAACAAAGCTTACCTGACACACATTTTCTCCCTCAGTCACACCATGGCCTCCTTGCTCTTAGGAACACGGGATAACACTGCACTTGAGGGTCATTTTAAGCAGCAAAATCACCAAAACTACCATAAAAAGCACAAAAATGTGAAAATGGTGGCACTAAATAGACTGCAAAAGGACTGGCTGATAGTATGAGACCTGAAGCAAGAAAGTGGAGCTTCACCTAGTTTGAACTCACCAGGGAATATGTGCATCATGCGAGTAATTTTTTGCCATTCTGTGCATGCCCAAATGTAGGAATGCCTGCAAAAGCATCGCTCTGGGGGCTGAAATGACTATTAGCAATTAGGCAACTCACAAATACGAAATCTGCCAGTAATGATGCCAACTGTACTATAGGGTGTTACCATACATAAATTACAACAGTAGGCACACAATATATAACAGCTTAAACTACAGTGTTAAGTGTAGGAACTGTTATAGTATACAGTTATTCTCTTTTGCCTGGGGCATTAATTTGCTCCAGCTTGCCATTCCAGTATTTGGTCTTTTTATTTTATTTTGTCCATTTCCCAGTTTACTGACATTTACAGCTGAGCTTCCACTTTTTCTCACTGTCACTGGTGTGCACGGCTGCAGCCTTCGAGCCCCTCCCTGCAAGCACACCCTTGGCAAAAACAGTTCAGTTGACTATTTAACAAGTCTGAGTGAGGACTTGGTACTTGAGTCTTCAGCTCTGTTACAGTTATTTTATTTATTCACCTTTTGCTTTTATTCTCAACATGCTGGCTGCATTCCAGGTGTTTGAGGTTTCCCCAAATCTCCTTGTTAAATATGTGGAGTTTTAGTACCCCTTCACAGTGATGCTCAGACTGTATGTTTATTAAGGGTTTTGGACAGGAACTTTCTTTTGTCCGGGAGCTGTGACCTATTCGTGAGCTTTCCTAGGGGAGACACTCAAACACAGCACAGATTATTATTTCATGATGGATTATAGTGATCTTAAAGGTAGAGCTTGTGGCGCACTCCGTGGCAGATTGTATTTAAATATCACTTCCTCCACTCAGTGTTTAACGGAATTCCATGGTCACAGAAAAAGGAACTATTGCATAATGAAGGATTTTATATTTTTGTGATAACAGAAAACACACAAAAGACTCCCATTGTTTACCTTTTATTAACTTCTGAAGGCAAAACTTGGATGTCACCTGAGGACTTTGCCTTGCTGAGATGAAAATTTGGGTGGGCTTTAACACTAGCACACACACATATATATATATATATATATATATATATATATATATATATATATATACACACACACACACATATATATATATACACATATATATATATATATAAACTTTAAAAAAATAGATCAGGGGATGGGAGGAATCCCTCACTGAACTTGGATATTATGAATCGCAGTAGAAGGTTTTAAATAACTTTCACTTGTGTTTATTTTAGATTCTTAGATTTAGGTATTTCATAAGGAATTTTTATTTCAGATAAACCCCACAATAAATCTTATCATTTTATGTTGGCTCAATTATATAAATACTATTTAAAATCCAGGTCTTACAAAGGGTTAATAAAAATGAATTCCAATTCACTTTTTCAAAAAAAAGGATAGCTATATCAGGCCATTTTCTTCATGTTTACTAAAAATATATTCCTGCTGCCTTTTCATAAATGCTCCATAATTCCATTAGCCACATTTTGTTGATCTCTCAATTCACACAAGCCTGAAGTTTAAAGGTATAATTTCATATTCAATATTAATAGTGTTAAAACAACCACACCAAAAAATAAAGTAAAATAAAATAAAATAAAATAAAACACCTCACAAAGGAAAACTATGTGTTAAAATTGGTGTCCTTTTATGAGTTAACATAGGTATGGGAAATACATTGTAAATGAAAATGTAACTGCTGTAGAAGAATAGATAGCTTTGCTTTTGCTTTGTTTTACAATGAGTTGGAAGTTCAGAAAACTATCCATCATTCAGTTACTAGAAGGGTAAATTAAATCAGGGGGCAGGAAAGAGAATAGAGGAGACAAAAGGAAATAAAGGAAAAGCAGGAGGTGAGTTAAGAATGAGCTGTTGCTTGTGAACTACCTTCTGCCTACAGAAATGATAGGAAAACAGCAGACAGGGCAACAGAGAGAAAATTGCATCAGGCTTCAGTGTTTATGTTTTTGATGGAAACGTACAAATGATTGCCATCCCTTACAGTGCTGTCATGCTCCATCACTTCAGTCCATTTTCACCTTGCAAAGGAAGTCGGAGTGGGACTTCCTTCTCTGGCAGCTAATTAATCTCTCACAGGCCTGCTCTTGTAGTGCCCCTCACCTGAAGCTAGTGGCTCCTGAGCAGAGTTCTTTCCCCCTGGAGCAGTCCTTTCTTCCCTTGAGGAATAGGAAGACCCATCTTTTCCTTTTCATTTGGGAAGCTATGTGAGCTTTAATATAGCATCGAGAAATAGCTCCCTCTTACCCACCACTGTAAAAGAATATAAACTCCCAAATAATGGAATTGGGTTTTAATGACAACAGACAAAGCCTGAATGTAAATTTTTAATGTGCACCATTTTTCCCATAGTGCATATAATAGATAAGGACACATGTAACTTAAATTATACACTTTCTGTGTATATGTATTTCTTAGATCTTTACTGTGATGAAACAAATTCACTCATAATACTGATGCATTTGCTTTAAAACTACTACCAAATTTTGCAAGTAGGAGAACGCTTTTAGTTTAACTATGTTTTAGCTAACTATGTATGTAAAAAAATTAAGAGCATAATTTCATATATGTTGAAATGCTCCAATTAAAAATAATAAAAATCCTACTCAGTTTTATTCTATTAAATCACTACGGTCTTTTACTAAGTTACCACAAACCGAACACTTACAAAGTATATTTCCTAATTTTGTCACAGGTGGAAATTTTATTTCAATAATGGCTCATAGAAGGTTAGAAACATGAACCATACATTAATATTTTTCTGATGCTGTCCACATATGTCTTTCTTTTTATTGAAGTTATCTTTTATATTCTCTTGCTTGTTTTTGTTAAATTTTTGTGCAATTTTATGTTCCCTTTACTTTTTATTTCCCTTTAATTAAACACAAAATGCCTCTGGTCAGACATATAATTTGTGCCTTTAGAAAGCAGAAGACATATATTAATGGAATAGCTATTCCAAATATTAAAGATTCTTTGTCCATCTGTGAAGATATAATTTGACCCATGCATGTATGGAAAACATACTGGACAAGAGAATAGGATTATTATAAATATTCAATTAGTTACAGAAATAAATATGGTTCACATTTTCAACATCTTCACATGTGTAGTGTTAACACCGAACAAGGTCCATTGTGTGTCAAAGCCCAATAAATGGGAACAGGAGACTTCAGCAAAGAAAGTAGAGGTTTATTAGTTGAGGAAATGGTGCCACACCTGGAGTCAAAAATGACCTAATGCTCAGAGGCCAAGCTCCCCAATAGCTTCTAGGAGATAGGTTATACTAGGGAAAATTATAATCATCGTGACTAAGGGAGTTAGGCTTGTGGTCAAGGTTGTGGTTTCTACTGACTGGTCAACACGAGGATAGAGGGTAGTAGATGAGTTCATCTGTTCCTGATGTCAGCCAGGGTGTGTGTGGCTTTGTCTGCTTTCACAAGTATGTGGTCAGTGGGGTGGTTCTGGAGCTGAAACACAATTGAAGCCTAAATGTTATGTCTAGTTTTACTAAAATTCTGGCTCTGTGGTCAACAGACCCAAGGCTCTGTTCCTAAGATTATTCGATACTAATCAGAATCTCATTATCCTGAGAGCTTGATAAGTGAGGGAGTGGATGCACAAGGGAGAAGGAGGCAGATGAGTCAGGGTGCTAGATGAGACCACTTTTAATCAAAAGGGAAGAAAGGAGAAAATTCACATGAAACAAATGAAGTTTCAGAGCAGTTACAGTAGTAGTTATTTAAAAATGATACGCAGGGTGTTGTTAATGGCACATTGTAGGGAGTCTGTATTAGGCAGTCTTTCTGTAAAAGGGTAGTGAATTCTGTTTTAGCAACAGTTTAATTTGAGGCAAATTATTTTTGCCCTTTAGGCTTTGTTTTCTTCTTTGGTAAGACAAGTCTACTTTGGTCTTGAACTTAATTCATAAATTTAACCCTTACTTCCATGGTGGAACCTTTCTGCAGTCTCAGCTGAAAGTCTGAGGTGCCCAGTAAGTTCTCTCTTCTCTGGCTGGCATCAACGTCCAGTGCCTGGCCTCTGGTATCACTGTTCAGCTCTCAGCCACAGAGCAGGAGATCTCTTCTAGGCCTTCTGGAATATTACTCTGTAGAAATGCCATCTAGACCTAAGCCAAGAATTCATAATAAACCCTCACACAGACTACTGCCCTTCCCAGTGTAGCTCCCTTTTCTCCGGGGCCCTACACTGTAAATTCAGGCATATTAGCAACCCAGACTGTCCTCCCTGCCCCTCGGCTCAGTGAGATTTTAATTCTCCTGGGGTTCTACCATTGTAGTTGAGAGCAGGGTAATGCTTCCAAGCAGAAAGACACAGCAGTTAAGAAGCTTGTGTGGAGTTTTCCCCTTCATTCAGGGACTTCCAAACTGCACTGTGTTTAGTTCAATGCCAGCAACAGTTGCCTGATACAATTTGTGTAATTTTATAGCTGTTTATGGTGATAGGAGAAGCACAGTACTGGTTACTGTGTTATGGTTAGAAATGTAAATCCTAGCAAGACATTTTTATTGTTAGATAAAGGAGATAAAGAGGCTTTCTGTAGGTGAGGCAAGTGGAGGGTGGTAGGGGGGTCAGGGGCATTCACAATTGATATAGAGCCTGTGATTCAGGGGCTTTGCAACAGCTATCTCTATACTTAAAAATATACTTGAAAATGGAGGAGAGATTAACTTCAGAGAATAAGTCAGTAACACACTTGGTGCTATGTCTGTGGAAGACAATAAGTATGTTTAGAAATTAGTGATAACCTAAGTTCAATTTCCCTTCCTCTGCCATTAATCTTTAGCAGATAGCTGTCCCCGTACAAAGATAAGTCATAATAAAAAGGAACCAGAACTTATGAAGAATTGCAAAAATTGAAGAGTAAATAAATAAGTATAAACCAAAATTCCACTGAAGGACATACATTGCATAAGAAATAATCTAATTAAAGTTATCAATAATTCAAACAAAAACTACTGATCAGAGCTTAACTGACTGATTATGATATTAAAAATATACTGAATCGTCTGTTGACAGCATTATTAACTACCTTCCACTCTTTATTTTTAAAGTAGATTTATAAATAAAGTTAATTAAAAGCAATCAAACATTACAAATGAAGAGTGATACTACCGTACGCGTATGTGCTGTTTCATTAAGAAACAGTCCTTTTGTAAAATGGAGAAAAGGCAAAACTGCAGTTGTCTTTTCAGTTATTTCCTATTTGTTTGCATCAGCCATTCGCACACTGTAGCCTATATCAGAATCACCTGAGAGTTTTTTAAAGCACAGGTTGCTGAGTCCCAACCCCAGAGGATGAGTCTCGAGAATTTGCATTTTAATATGCTCCCAAGTGATGCTGATGCTGCTGGTCCGGGTAAAACCCTTTGAAAATCACTGGTTTAGATTCTCATCCCTAAAGGCAAATTATAATCACCATGAGGAGATGTTAATTCGCACTAATACTCAGGCTCCATTCCAGACCAATTGAAATAGAATGTCTGGGGCTTGAGGCTAAGTATCTTAGGCGATTTTAATATACAGCCAAGCTGGGAGGAAAAAAAAAAGAAGTGGAATGACTTAAAGTTTATCTGGTCTTAACCCATTAGTGGGATGTTTTCTTTTCTCGGCACATTCCTTTATTAAATGGGTACAAATTTATGTTGCCATTCACCATAAGGAATGGGTGGGATAGTATTAAGATGGCTTTATCGATGCCTTTATAAATTAAAGGCAATTTATACTTAGCCTCATGCTATTAATTTATATAGTGCTTAGAACCTAAAGTAATTTTAGAATTTTTCACAATTGTTGTTCTGGTACACTTTGCCATTTATAAAACTATGCCTTAGATAGTTAAATTATCTTTATTAGCATTGTTCTATACAGTTAGACCCCGAAAGAAGCACAGAGGTGCTAACTCCTGAGACTTTAGCTCTGGGCTTCTCTCTCCACAGTGAAAGATGCAGATGCACTCTGTATGGACACACGGACTCTGTGAACAGCATCGAGTTCTTCCTTTGCTCCAACACTCTCCTCACGGGCTCGGCGGATAAGTCCCTGTCTGTGTGGGATGCAAGAACAGTAAGCAAACCCATAACAGTTTTTCCACGTTTCAATAAGTTTAGTCACTCTTAGTCACTCTTTAGGTAATGCGTACGACTTCTAAAGTAATTGTGCAAGTGCGGGTGAAGTGAAAGAACCGCAGTATGTTTCTATTTAAAGGTCCTGTCAATGCACTCTTATCTACCCTGCCTCTTAAATGTAGGGACTATACAAACAATGTCATTAGTTCATTAAACACTGTTTCAGTTATTTATTGAAATAGAAACTCTGCTGGGTCAGCACGTAGGAGAAACAGGTAGTGCCTCTCCTTAACTGCAATTAGGTAAGGAAGGAGGAACAAGGAGATCGTGAGTCATGTGTTAAAGTGGAAGAGTGTACACAGTGTGGCAGAAAAGCAAGAACGAGATCCCTCATTTGCTCGGAAGAGTGTGGATGGCTTCCAAGGGGAGGCTGTGCCATCGTGAGCTCAGATTTGGAGGGGAAGTACAATAATACATTAGGTAGTTTCGAGAAAGGTGGATTCCGGGAAAGGGCAGTGTATGTACAAAGCCATGAAGGGTGAGGCGACAACGGCATATTTTGGGAGCAATAATATGTTTGAATAGAGCTGAGAGAGAAAAAAAGAAATGATAGGCAAGAGATACAGATGGCCAAGGACAGGATAATAAGTATCTGATTGAAGTTTTATACTGCTTTGGAGGATAAGATAATCGGATTTGCCTTTTCCAAAGATCGACGGTAAGATGAAGGAAGGAATCAGTCTCACTGAGGAGGCTAATACATCAGGCTAGGGGCAGAAGAGAATTTGAACTAGGAGTTTGTGAAAATAGGGAGGATTGATGGATGAGAGACAGGAGGTTTCACTATCAGAACTTAAAGTGACTGTAGATGGAGACTGGTAGAGGAGGAGGAGGGATTCAGGGCAGGGCGAACAGCTGTCGAGTTTGTCTAGGATTGCGCATTTTCCTGGGTCATGGGATTTTCAGTGCTAAAACTGGACAGCCCGCCACTGGGGCTTCTAGAGTGATTTAGAAGTGAAGAAATGGCGATAAAATCTTGGGACTACATACTGAAACAGTTTAGCTGTGAAGATGAAGACATGAAAAGGCTCAAGCTTTAGAGTCAGATAAACGCTCCTCTTTTGTTTAGAGAGGAGACAACATGTTTGTCTGATTATGGGTAAGAGCAGGGGAAAAGGAAGGGGTTGAAGATGCAGAAAAGAGAAAAGATAATAGAGAGGCTTATTGAACACTGATTTTAGCAATTCGAAGAAGGCCTAGATGTGCAAAACAAGATCTCCATATTCATTCTTAGCAACATTTGATGAAGATAACGAAGAAAACTAAGACCCCAGGAGACTCTATGAAAAGGAATGAAATATCCATAGTATCTGGTTCCTGGGTCAGTAAAGAAATACAACTATAATTTCTCCCATTTACCTGCCCTTATGTAACACATGATCAAAAGGGAATATGAAAATGACATGCAGGTGGTGTGCACAGTGACTCAAGTTTGGTATGAGGAGGCTCTATTTAGTCCTGTAAGGCAAATTTATTTAAGCTAAGAACAGGACGTCCTCAGGTGCAGCTGAAAAGTGCCTCAGAGACCAACTTCACACGTTGCAGAGAGTTAGACTTCTGAGCAGGCTAAGCCAAGGGGCACGGTGGGGAAAGTGACTAAAGAATAAAATCTCAGTGATTTGCTGTGGGGTACCAAGGTCCCACAACCTGCACCTTGCTTTACGATGGCTTAGACCCTGATGCAGTGGAGTTCGCTTTTGCTCACAGAACATCAGTGGAAAAGCAAGGTTTTCAATGAATTTAGTCCAAATACTTAGATGTGAAGTGTGTATAAAAGCAATCAGGAAAGGAAAACCCATAGAGAAAATATTCATTTAGCAGTGACCTAAATTTTATGTTCATTTTCTCTTGCTATCAGTTTTTTTTTTCTTTTCTGTCTCTCAAAGTGCTTTAACTGAATGTTCTCAGAAATTGGGTCTCTCATTTACTTTCTCTCATGTGAGGAACTGAAGCACTAATGCCTGGAAGTACAACTGTTCTTATTATGAGGAGTTGCCTCTCATAAATCTGCCTTAAATGCATGGAGTTGTTTATTGGCGGTGACCTCCCTACCTGATGCCGCAAGCTGCCCGTACTGTTTCCGTCCCCGCAGTAGCTCTGAAAGCAGGAGAGGGCGGAGTCGGCGCAGCGCAGGGCCGGGAGCGTGAGCAGCATGCGCGTTGAATGTATGTGCGTAGAAAGGTGGTGAATCCCAAGAACATTACTTTAATCAATATAAATATGTACATTTTAATTGGTTTAATCACTAATTAAAATGTATATTATTAAGATTATTTTTGTAATTTTATTATCAAATGCATGCTAGCCCTTTTATTCATTAATACTAGGAAAAGGGCTATTTGGTATAAATGAAGTGTTACAAATAATTGTAAATGCATCAATGATTAGAAAGAAAATCCACTGAATGTGTGTATTTTCTGAAAATATTTTCAAACCATATAGTGAAAAATACACATTTAAACTGATACCTGCAATGTAGACTTATCATGTAAAACAAAGGGAAAAATCACTCTATTTAGGTTACTAGTAACTTAGCCAATGAAAGGTGATAGCTAAAATATTGATACACAAATCTACAGATAAGGTATGAAAACAAGTCTAGAATTAAACAGCCTCATCTCACTAAAATTGCATGCACTGCTAGGGATTTTGTCTCAAATGTACCTCATTTTTTTAAAGCACAAAACAGAAAACCTTGAAATAACCAGATTTTTAAAAATTCATTTTGTAGCCATAGTATTAAAAAGCTACATGTTATATGTTGTTTATAAAATATGTAATTATTATATAAACAATAAAGTCCTTAAATGTAAATTAACTTTTATACTTGAATATTGTGAGATATTGAAAGGATAACCAGGATAGTTATCTTTCCTTCTGTGTAATAATAAAAACTGCAAAACACAGTAATATAGATGATGTTATTTGACTTGTAACTTCAGCTGAATACATAGTATGCTAATCTTTTTGATAACTTTCAGATTATGTTAATTCTCTGAGAAATGATAAACTCTCAGGTTATACTAAAAGTCTGAACCTAAAAGGAGATGGATGACTTTCTTCTCGGTAAAGGAAAAACAGTACATTTTGTCACCTTAATGTGATCAACTGGTATTGAGACATCCTCTAAAATATTTTTGATTAAACATGAAAATGACCAGTGGGTTATATTCCTATAAATTAGTTTTAAACCTCTTTCTCTCATTTCCAAATACATACTAGTCTTAAATCATTAACCTAACCTAACAGCTTATTGTCAAAGATGATGTATGTGCTGACCTCTAAGTCAGTCTCTAAGTCAGCTGGACAGATCAGCTCTGAACGTTGGGGGAGATGAGAACAGGGATATAAATCTCTGTAATTACCAAAGAGCAGCTATTAAATAGCTTGCAGGTTGGAAACTCATGAAACTGCTCTGTTTTACAGGACTACACACAGAGTATTTTTCCTCAAAGTTAGGAAACAATAAAATTATGTTATTAAAATTGAAAAATAAGAATAAGATTTAAAATGGCCAGAATATGATGTGTGATATAGTGCATTTAATGAAAACTTGCAATGCCCTCTCAAAAAGCAATGTGAAAGATCCCAACATACACCAGTGACTTGGAAGCCATTTTAAAATAAATGCAATGAGATTATTAGCCATTCACACGTTCAATTAAAATATCAAGGCTTTTGCCCTGGCTGGTGTGACTCAGTGGATTGAGCACTGGCCTGCAAACCAAAGGGTCACCGGTTCGATTCCCAGTCAGGGCACATGCCTGGGTTGTGGGCTAGGTTCCCAGTCAGGGCACATGCCTGGGGTGTGAAAGAGGCAAACACACATTGATGTTTCTCTCCCTCTCTTTCTCCCACCCTTCCCCTCCGTCTAAAATTAAATAAATAAAATCTTTAAAAAAAAAGAAAATATCAAGGTATTTGATATTTTTTTTTAAAGGATGTTCTCATAATATAGCAAAAAATAGACTAGGATGAGTAATACACCTGCGAGTTATTCAGAGCTGGTTTGGCAATGGTCAGAGTTGCTGACATTTCATCTCTTACGATGAATCAGACAGAGTTCATGGTCTGGACTGCCTTTGGTGGCCATGCCTTGCTCCCTGGACTAACTGCAGGCTCTTGTCCAATAGATGGTGTTGTTCTGACTTAACTTTAGCCCAAAGATCCAGTAACTGATCGCTGTGAGTTTCTGTAAAGCGGAACTAAGAACTCACCAATGAAGTTAAAACTCTTGAGTCCTGTCTGGTACCTCGAGCACTGTCGATGCCATAGTTCAACCTGCACCCTATGTAGGCCTGTGGGTTTCCTGAGAGTGATCTGCTGAACTCTCAGAGGAGCCTAGCGTTATTCATAAGCCAGAATGTGGAAACAAAGGCAAAGTGTGTGCTTTCTCCCTCTAGGTTTTATTCCTAAACCACATTTAATTGAGTAATATTTATTGAAGATCTTTGTGTCAGGCAACATTCTGGCTTCTGCATTGTTGACTCTGATAGAGCCCCTGCCCTCAATGAACACATAGTCTATCAATGAGCAGACATAAAGGTGAGTTATCCTGAAATAATGTAGTGATTGTTACATACTCAACATAACTATATCTTTGGCTTCTTTTGCCAATGCTCACTGTTACAAGAGGTGATCTTATGATTAACACTTATTTAATGCCTACTATGTGCCGTCACTTTACCTATAACATCTATTTAATGCTTACTGGTATTACCATTACCTGTGTTAGGAATTGGAAAAACAAAGGCTTAGAAGAGTAAAATAAGTCGCCCATAATCAGCCAACTGGCAGATAGCAAAGGCAGGAAGCAGGCTGACTCTCCAATCTCAATTTTATATTGTTATTTTTTGACCCCCAGTTTTTTGTTGGTCCTTCACTGAAAAACTAGAAGTATTAAAATGGCATTTCAGTGAAAAAAGATGATGTGCTTATATTTACAAAAATAGTGTTTTAACACTACAATTAAATGTTTCACAAGTCAGATCTCTGCTTGTCTGTAGCAACTATTAGAGCTACAAATGACTCCTGGCAAAGACATAAAACTCTAAGGGGAAAAAGACCATCACGGTCTGTAACTATCAATTAGATACCAGATTGTCAGATTCATCCACCAATTATGCAAAGGCATTTTTGTTAAAGTTTTCCTAGGCATTTTCCTTATTCTGAAGTCAATCAGTTGGTTTTATAAACCAATCAGAAGTTTTCAAATATTTTAAAACAAAGTAGAAAATTCTGTTCCTATATTGTTAAAAGAGTTTGATTCAAAAGCTTTCAACAGTGATTGCCCTTACATAGATCTGGCAGAGGCAACACTTTCAAACAACTGTTATCAAATGTTCTGCAGAGCAAGCTTCTTTTGAAAATGGTTCTTTTTTTGTTCACTGTCAAAATGCTACCTTTACTTTGATTATTGGTTTCAAAAATATCTGCTCATAGCACATGGTTGACAAATGTTTGTGATCACATAAAATGTGAACAAATTATGTATGTTTTGTGGAAAAAAGCATAACTCATCTTTAAGGTCAACTTTTTTTTAATGTTTTGCTGAAACATTACATGAAATTCTGTGGGAATGTGAAACATTTTCTTGGTTATTCCCTGATTCATTACAAAAGATTGTGAAGGGTATAATCATCAAAAGACTAGTTTGAATAAAATTAAACTGCTTAAAAATATTCAAAGTGCTCCAAATTGCAATAATACATTGCAGTACTTGAAGAGTGCCTCACTGCATTGTTATCCATATATTGTGATGCAGCTTGCTTTGGGGACCTTGGTTCAATGACCTTGACGTTGTGCAAATCTTAGGCGAAAACTTACTCCTCCTGCGCTAAATAAATGTCAGCCACCATCAGTCATTAAACACCTTATGCCCTATGTGAAATTAACCAATATATACAAAAATCTTTTTTAAAGGCTTTCCCTTTGTTAGTTCCTTTGCCTAACATACCTTTTTACCCTTCAACTGGTGAGTTTAGTTTACTTTTATTCTTAAAGTCCTACTTCACCTTTTCTAAAAAGCTCTCCCAAATTTGCCATTCTGGATTAGATGTCCCAAGGGGCCACGAAGAAAATAGGTGCTACACAGAATTTACTAATGTTTTAGTAAAATACTTAAAATATTGAACTTTACAAATGAGGCTTTTTTTTTCACAAAAAAAGAAGGCTTACCAATTTGCTTGCTTTTTGGGTATTAACTAATAGCTTCAGTAATGTGGTACAAGCAGATATGTTTGAAAGATAAATGTGCTTAATTGTTTCTATAGAATCCTGGGCTTACATCTTATATTATTTTGCATTTTTGTCAGATTACAGCACAGTAATAGTACACAGCCATTCTGTCTAAATTCAGACTCAAAATCTGGTGCATATTAAGCAGTGTGGCATTGGCATTCATTGTCTGAAATCTTTCTGTTCCCATTTCCTCATTTGTAAGATGTGGATAGTAGTATATTACATAGGGGTGCAGTGGGCTTAAATGATTAACCATGTAAATTGCTGTCAAGATTGATGGATAGATATAAGAACTTGATGTATGTTAGATATTCCATGGCAGCCGGTACATCATACCATAGTTGTTTGCTGCTAATGTTTGTCTATTCTGAAACTCTCACCTTTCTTCTCTGATTTCTCAATGATTGGCATAACAGGCATTCAACAGATGTAGAAGAAAGAAAGGGAAAATTAGGAGGGACCATAAATCAGATTTTTGGTTTTTATGAAGGATAATCTTTTATATGAAAAATTTGCTGTTCTTCAGAATTGAAAATGAGTATTTTAATACATATTAAAATGATCATGAATTGAATGAATTTCATGTAAGGGCTCAAACAATTATTTTTTAACTCAAAATGCATTTTTATATATCTCACATACTACATAAAATGTATGCTTGGTAGTCTAGCAAAGTGGTTTGTCATTATATTAATACTTTCAAAAAACAGATCTTGTATTAATTTATATCATCTTTTTGTTGTCTGTTTCATCAATTTTGCTCTAACTTTTATTATTTTCTTTTTTATGATATATTTGGGCTACTTTTGTTCTTCTTTGTCTAGTTCTTTAAGATATAATGTTCTGTTGTTTATTTCAGATTTTTCTTGTTTCTTGAGACAGGCCTGTAATAATATAAACTTCCCTTTTATTACTACATACTGTCTCTATTTTTAATTTTATTTATTTATTATCAGAGAGAGGGGAAGGGAGGGAGAAGCAGAGAGGGAGACATGGATGTACAAGAGAAATATCAGTTGGTTGCCTCTCACATGCCCTCAATCAGGGGCCCAGCCATCAACCAAAGCATCTGCCCTGACCTGGAATTGAACCAATGAACCTTCGATTCAAAGGCCAGCATTCAATCCTCTGAGCCACATCAGCCAGGGTGTACTGTGTGATAGGTTACCATGCTGATAGGTTAATTCTATTAGATTATTTAAAATTTTAAGAGTTAAAAATAATGTATTCATACTTCATGCAGTTCAATCAAATCTCACAAATCAAGATGTAAAGATGTGTTTTGTTTTAAAGATTTTATTTATTTACTTTTTAGAGAGGGAAAGGGAGGGAGAAAGAGAAGGAGAAAAACATCAGTGTGCGGTGGCCTCTCATGCACCCCTACTGGGGACCTGACCCACACCCCAGCCATGTGCCCTGGACTAGGAATTGAACCGGCAACCCTTTGGTTTGCAGGCCAGCACTCAATCCACTGAGCCACACCAGCCAGGGCAAGATGCAGTTTTAAGAGGGCATAATAATAAATGAAATTCCTAACCAATTGTTTAGATTAACAAACATTTTTAATGTAATCTTTATTGTACTTTTTCCATTACCATTCAGTCCCCTTATTCTCCCCCTGCAATCACCGCACTGTTGTCCATGCCCATGAGTCCTTTTACATTGTTGTTCAATCCCTCCACCCTCTAAACTCCCCCCACCAACTAGCTGTCATCTGTTCTCCATCCATGAGTCTGTCTTGGTTTTGCTTGTTAGTTCAGTTTGTTCAGTAGACTCCACATATGAGTGAGATCATATCGTATTTGTCTTTCTCTGACTGCCTTTAAACTTAGCATAATGTTCCCCAGGTCCAGCCATACAGTTGCAAAGGGTAAAATTTTCTTCTTGTTTAGTAATATTCCATTGTGTAAATGTCCCATAGTTGTTTTATCTGCTCATCTATTGATGGACACTTGGGCTGCTTCCATATCCTGGCGATTGTAAATAACACTGAAATGAACATAGGGCTGCGTATGTTCTTTCGAATTTTGAGTTCCTTTGGATATAATCCTGGAAGTGGGATAGCTGGGTCAAATGGCAGATCCATTTTTAATGTTTTGAGGTATCTCCATACCGCTTTCCACAGTGGCTGCACCAGTCTGCATTCCCACCAACAGTGCAAAAGGGTTCCCCTTTCTCTACATCCTCACCAGCACTTGATGTTTTTTAATATATTAATGACAGCCATTCTGGCAGGTATGAGGGGGTTATCTCATTGTGGTTTTTGTTTGCATTTCTCTCATGATTAGTGGTGTTGAGCATCTTTTCATACGCCTATTGGCCATCTGTACGTCCTCTTTGAAGAAGTGTCTATTCAGGTCCTTTGCCTTTTTTTTAATTGGTTTGTTTTTTTGGTGTTGAATTTTGTAAGTACTTTATACATTTTGGATATTAACTCCTTTGTCAGACGTATCAGTGAATATGTTCTCCCATTCTGTGGGTTAGAATAGCAAACATTTTTGACAACACTTTATTCTTATCTTAAATAAGATACTCCATTGCACTATCTTTTATACTGAATTGTATGGATTGAATTGAATTTTAGGATTGAAGGGAACAATCCAAAATAAAGTATTAGGATTAAAACTTTGTTTTTTGAATAAAAATAACATGGGCTAAATATTCTCAAAAACTTTCCCCATATGCATACCCAATTTTCATTTCCTTGGTGAAATGGGTTATTTGTATCATCTTGAGAGTATTTGTATTATTAGGAAATAAATGCTGATCTAAAAGGGTATTAAATCTAGATGCAGTAGATATAGACATTTCAGTTCTCTTATGGCGTATACTGCTAGTTGTAATAAAAAAGCTAGTATTTACTCTGTCAAGCACTTTAGACACATGATTATATTTAATTATCACAAACAGCATTTTAAGTTAGAGAATATTTTCACCATTTTTTAGAAAATGCTATACATGTTCACCATAACATTTCTGAAAAGATGATGAATGACTGTCTTAAAGGCCTATAGCTATAAGAAGTGGTCTTGAGACTACAATCCTGTTCCTTCCACCCTCAGAGTCCAAGTCCCTTTACTGCTCCATGCTGTCTCTATTTTTTTTTATTGTTGTTCAGTTACAGTTGTCTGCATTTTCTCCCCACCCCTCCGTCCCACCCCAGCTAAACCCACCTCCCTCCCCCACCTCCACCCTCCCCCTTGGTTTTGTCCATGTGTCCTTTATAGTAGTACCTGAAAACCCCTCTCCCCACTCTCCCCTCCCCACTCCCCTCTGGCTATTGTCAGATTGTTCTTAACTTCAGTGTCTCTGGTTATATTTTGTTTGCTTTTTTTCTTCTGTTGACTATGTTCCAGTTAAAGGTGAGATCATATGGTATTTGTCCCTCACCACCTGGCTTATTTCACTTAGCATAATGCTCTCCAGTTCCATCCATGCTGTTGCAAAGGGTATAAGCTCCTTCTTTCTCCCTGCTGCGTAGAATTCCATTGTGTAAATGTACCATCGTTTTCTGATCCACTCAATTGCTGATGGGCACTTAGGTTGCTCCCAGTACTTGGCTATTGTAAATTGTGCTGCTATGAACATTGGGGTGCATAGGAACCCTAGTACATTGTTGGTGGGAATGCAGACTGGTGCGGCCACTGTGGAAAACAGAATGGGATTTCCTCAAAAACCTAAAAATGGAACTGCCCTTTGACCCAGCAATTCCACTGCTGGGATTATACCCTAAGAACCCAGAAACACCAGTCCAAAAAAACCTATGCATGCTTTCTCTATTTTAACATGACATTAGATAAATCTGATTCTCAAAAGGCATTTGTACACATCTGTTTATGTCACTGGGTCTGATAGTATTTCAAATAAAATAAAAACCCTCCATGTCTAGCTCAACTTCATCACCTTGCCTTCTTTGTCGGATGTTCTTAGGGAAAACTAAAGATTATTGTATGGTTAAACATAATTATTAAGTTTAATATCTACAGATATCACCTTTGTAGATGTGGTTGGCCCTTAGTCTGGTCTCTTGGCAAAAATATATTTTTGGACCTATTTGAATTGAACATAGTATAAGATTATTGCATAAGAATATTGAGTCTGCCTTATCATAGAATGCTTTTGACCCAAAGGAAACCTTAGCACATTGCTTCCAGCCCTTTCTGCCTTGAGTATAATGTAGATTATAGACTTTGAAATTAGATAGAATGATTTTGAATACAGGTTTTGTGATTTCCTGATTGTGTGTAATAAGGCATGATATTTAATATCTGTGAAGTTCAGCATTTTCTTTTAAAATGGAAACAATAATTAAACCACAGTGTTAACAATGGGAGTATGTATTTGGAAGTCAAAAAAGAAGTTATTTTTACCTTAACTGGTAGCTGAGAATGCTAGCGTCAAGTCTTTTAATGATTTATAGTTCTTTTTCTTTTGTTGATGGGTTAAATATGTAATAAAATTGAACAATTCCATAGCAGATTGCTTCACCCAGTGTTTTGGCTGTTGCTGTCACTTTCAAGAACTCACTTACTATAAATCATTGCATCAATTTGCAATTCTACTGCCCATATAAGTGTTTATTTGACCTATTTTGCTTGTAGTCCCCTAATTTCAGTCTAACATATAGAAATTACTGTGGAATAATCTTGTCACTTGTTATTTATTCTTTTATGCATTCAACTCATTAATGCTTCAATTGTGATAACTTGGCTATGCTTCAAGATAGTCTTCACTTTGAGTCCATTGTAGCACTATGTATTAATTATAATTTTTAGGTACCGTTGTTGAAACTGGAAATTAAGCGCAGCATTTTTAGCAAGGGTTTCTGGTATCCTATGGTGGTTTTTATCAGTGTAAGATAAAAAGCCACCTCTTTTTATGTAGATCCCCAGCACCAGAAAATTATTAACAATTAATCAAAGTGCATTTCTGATGGATAATCATGAATGCTCCGTAGGCTCACTTTTGAGGTTTTCTGTTATTTGTTTGTTTGTTTACTTATTGTACTCAAACCTTCATTCAGTAAATGAAACCAGACAAGCTGCCTTGTCTGTACTCCTCTACTTGTGACAACAGATTCCCTGATTTTTAAGTAAACTGAGTAAAATGAGACACATCAGTTTGTGGCAGTTTGTTTGCAGTTTTGCAAAACTGCAAATGTAAATACAGTTTTACATTTAAAGGCAAAAATTTCAAATTCAGTCATACAACAAAATGAAATTACAAGCTGCTATAAAAGATATAAGGAAATGGCCATTTGTTGTCTGACTACCAAACATTTAAGAAATATTCTTATTGGGGGGAAAACCAACATGTACACATGAAACTTGGAGGAAGGTGGGGCTACGAGAGTCCGACGCTTTTCATTTGCTTGTTTTTGTTAAGTTTGTTTGGTTACGTGTGTTTGTTTGGTTAAGTTTGTCTGTTTTTGTGGTTTCCGGGAAGATAGCACACAGGCCTGTCCACGTAAAACTAAGCATCTGGGGGGGAGTAATGCAAACCCGGAAGATAAGGTAGTAAGTTATTTGAAGTTAAAGTCTTATTGACCCAAATTTACCAAAGTCATTTTCCTGGACAGATTCTTCCTAGTGGGAATGTGACATCATTTAGTTAGTTTGCTTCAGTTCTTGCATTTTCCCCAAACCTTCTAAAATTCGTCTCTATTTTTTGAGGGGGTGGTAGTTATCAAATATATTATTATATGACGATTCTCATTTCATCATCAGTGGATACATTAGAATTAATTACATAGCTGAATCACTGTTTGCTTGCACAGTCTCTTACTAATGGATATTCAGATCGCTGTGTATACTCTACTCTAAACTAGACGGCGCAAACACCCTGGCCGGAGCTTTTCCACACCTATCAACTCATTTCACTGAGATACGTGTATAAATGGTTGTAACCGACATTTTTAAAAAGCACTTTAATCACATTGACAATGGCTCTGTAAAATGTTGGTCATAGTACATAGTACTCACGTACGGCCTCGAGCAATACAGTAGTGTGCCCGCTTCCCCACAGTCTTGTCACTTTAATTTTGGCATTGTATTAAATTTATCTTAATGTTTTAATTTATAATGATTAAGATTTTCAGAATGTTTTGTATAGTCATTAAGCATATGTTTGATATGCAAGCTGCAATTAACAATTTCTATGTAACTTGTAACTGATGTTTAAGTTATTTAATGTAGAATTTTGGACAGTTTTTAAAAATTTAGTTTGGTTAATGGTTTCTTTACTTTAAATTTAAACTAGTTGATTATTATATTATTTTTTCTCTCTTTGTCTTGGGTAATGAGTTTTTCTTGAAATATATTGTGCTTCTCTTAATGGCACAATTCGTGACTGGCCTCTCTTAGTTCTCTCTCTCTCTCTCTCTATCTATACCTACATATAACTGTGTATGTAGATATATATATAGATAGATAGATATATAACCCCAAGTTTTTATTACTTGATGTAATTAATCAATCAACATGTAAGTATTGAATGCCTAATATGCAGAAGGCACAATTCTAAATTCTATAGATTCAATAATAATTTTTTTAAAAATAGACAAAAACCAAAAATCTCTGCCTTGGGAAGATTCTTGTGCAGAGAGGCAGATAAAGAAATAAGAATAGTATTTGAGATGGTGATATATGTTATAGAGAAAACAATTAGGGAAAGAAGATAAAAAGGGTCCTTGGCTGGTGGGAAAGAAGGATTATTGCAATTATAATTAAGATACAATATGAACAAAAAGGCTTAAAGAGGATTTGGCAGGGAATGCTGTGGATATTTTGTGGGGAAGTATTGCAGAGAATAAAAGACAACTATAAGATTCATAGGGTGGCAGCGTGACTAGTGTGTGTTTGAGAAAGAAGCGAGGAGTAACTAGTGAGTGAAGAGAAGAGTGGCTGGAAAATATAAAAAGAGGTTAGATGTGTTGGTGGAGTATAGGGGTATTTTTCATAGTCTGTAGGTCATTTGATGACTTTGGTCTTTACTTGTGGTGATAATGGAAAATAATGGAGAGTTTTGAACAAAACAATGACTTCACCTTTTACCATATAAACTGGGTCTGCCACCAAAGCAAAGTTAGCAGACCGTAGCGGATGCTGTCGATGCCTTGTCCCGCAACCTTGCATCCGCCTGCAGCTGTGCCAGACAGGTCCTGGTGCCATTTTCAACGTTCTACCTCAAGAGCTCACATCTGCCTCTCTCTGAGGGCTTCTCTCCCTGAGGGCTTTTCTCAGATGCCACAGTTTACTAGGCTCAACTGGAGAAAGTTAATGCCCTTGGGGACAGATGAAAGTCAGTGGATGAGAAGCTCTGCATCCCTGTGCCCCAGTGGATCAATTGTGAAATGTATTTTTTATCGTACCTCACAGGGTCCTTGGTGGGTCCTAGTCCTAGCTGCTCATAGTGTGTCATGGCACACCCTTTGTCCGTATTCTACCTTCTTTGTTTCACCTCCCGCTCCCTTGCATGGACTTCCCCGGTTTATCTCAAAAAAAATGCCCTTCAAATGATTCATTTACACTGTATTTAGGGGTGTCTCACTCAAAGCCAGGTGAAAACCCTTGAATCAAGTTGCTCATGTCTAGTTCACAGAGCAAAAAATCCAGGAATGTTCCACAGGAATTAAGCAAAGATGATGAGTGGCTTTTTGGCTCTACCCTTCTGTGCCCTTACTGCCCCCACTTTATACAGCATTACAGAAACAAAGGATCTTAGAAAGCTGTGGAGTTCTTTATGTTGCCCTACCAAATGCACTGTTAGTGTAAGCATGGTGAATCTGGTGCTACTTCTGCAATTAATCATTTTTGTCAATAGCCACAAACACAGCCATGAAATGAGGAATGACTGATAGGGAGCTGAAAATTTATGAGCATACTGAAGAGATACAATGATCACTTGTATCTGTAATGGAGAAACAGGAATACAGCTGCTTGGAGCTTGCGCCAGTTTAGAGGAAAAGGGGAGACTGTGCCAGAGGACTCTGTGTTTCTACCATCTAGAGTCAAGCCAGGGAGAATTTAAGTGCCACAGTCACCTGGAAGGCACCAGGAAATTCACAGTTTGAATAAATTCTCGGGAAATTACATGCCGTAAGCCCTTGGTAAAGATGAGCTTCTGAGACGATAAGAAAATGAAGAATTTAGAAATGCAAAAATAAAATAAATCCCCTAATTCTATATTTATTTTTATGGTAATGTCCTTTGTGGGTATAACAAGGGTTTCTGGTTTGAAAGTTGGTTATAAGGACTGAGAATGAGTAAATAGTCAACAGTCCCTTTCTTTACCTCTCCAGCTACAATTGAAGGCTCAGTAACAGAAATACCCAGGCTGCAGGACACTTTGTTATTGTCGTTACATGAAGAATCAGAAAGGCACCAGCTGTTTAGAGATCTGAAAAAGTCTTAACAGAGAGCACATTCTTGTGCCGCAAAAACGTTTTCAGATAAACTAGGCAGCAGAGAAAGACAGGAAATAGGAATTCAAGTCCGAGGCCCTGTATCATTTTCCTGCAATGATAGAAAAAGTGAAATGTTTTTAATCAAAATAGCATGAACCACATTAAGGTATTATTATGTAACAACTAGTGAACTTATATAATAGGTGAAAATACAGGAAGTGTACGATCATATGTTTTCCCCATGATTGGTGCTAAATAGGTTAATTTCACAAAATGAACATTTATAGAACGTCAGCACTCTAAAGGGTGTATAGGTGTCGGCCAGAGGAAATGAGGCAAGACACATAAATAAAGTGCAGTTTTTTTCCTCGAGGAATTTACAGGCTAGTGGTTGAAAGCATATGTAAAGAAGTCATCTCAACATGGTGTGAAAAAGGCGTGGGCCCTCCCCAGAGTTGGATGCAAAGCACAGACATCATCTGGTTTGCAGTTCCAAGCACTTAGCCTGGCTGTCTGAGAGGAGGCAGGATGACACAGTCCAGGGAGAGGACTTTGGGGGGCTTGGAGCAGGAGGGAGCCTGGAGGGGACAGAAAGTTGATAAGAAATGGTTTATTTGTGTATTCATTTGTTTACGTATTCAGTCATCTGTTTATTTAGGCATAGGTTCAGTCCTCCTGAAAAGTGATAAGAATAACACAATATACACTTTATCAAGGTTCTCCAAGTGTTGCATTTTACTGTATTTGCTTTATCCTTTTCTCTTTCTGAATATATGCATGCATATATGTTTTTGCAAAACATTTGAGAGTACATTGTAGGCACATGTCTTAACCCATGTAGTTCATTGTGTAATATCTAAAAACAAGTACATGCTTTTAAACAACCACAGGAAAAATTACCCACATCAGTAAATTGACATTGATGCAATTATCTAATTTACAGACCTTATTCAATTGTGTCCAACTGTCTCAATAATGCCTTTTAACAAAAGAAAATTGAGGATCATGTATTACATTCAGTTGTTCCTTTTTTAATGCTATTTTTCAATTAAGGTTTACACTCAACATTCGTTTGTATTAGTTTCAGGTGTACAGAATAGCTGAGAGACAATCATGTACTTTATAAAGTGGCCCCCCACCTGGCACCATACAGAGTTATTACAATATTGTCGACTACATTTTTTATACTGTCCTTTATGTCCCCGTGACTATTTTGTAACTGCCAGTTGGTACTTCTTCATCCGTTCAATTGTTTCTTTAGTTCCCTTTAATCTGGAAGAGTTCTCCAGTCTTTCTTTGTGTTTTGTTCCGTTGACTTTTGGAAGAGTACAGGCCAGTTATTTATAGAATGTCTCTCATTTGGGTTTGTCTGATGTTTGCTTTTGATTGGATTCAGCTTAGGCAACAGAATACCTCAGAAGTGATGATCGTTTCCGGGAATTATGTCAGGAGACACATGTTGATCTATCTCATTACTGGCGATAACTTTGATCACTTGGTAGATTCTGCTAAGTGTTTCCACTGTGGAGCTGACTATTTCACTTTAATTAATAAATATCTTGTTGCTTTGAGACTATTAAACATCATGTCTCTTCTCTAAATGTCACCCACTCATTTTAGCATCCATTGATCATTCACACCTGTATTGGCATTGCTGTTGTCCACTGTGATTTTTTACTTCCTTCATTTCTTCTTCATTTATTGGTTGGTTTTCTACTGAAAAGAAGGGCTTTCCCATCTCTCTCATTTGGTATTGATATCAAAATGGATTAATGCATTTCTATTCAGTTGGTTATAATGCATTATGTTATTATTTTAATACTCAAACTGTTCCTTTCTTGGCCATGGTGTCCTTTTGACATGTTCTCATAATTCTGTGAGTACTTTTCTTCTAACACAAGGTGTTTCAGATGCACCTTACGTTTTCCCGACCTGACACTGACGTCAGCCATTTCTCCAAGAAGCCCGTGTTCATGTTAGTGGAGAATGTTCTTAAAGGTCAAGATCCAGGTTCAACATGTCCTCATCAACTGCAGGGAAGTCACTGCTTCTAGATCTCCATAAACACAGCTAGAAACATGTATAAAGATAAATATATTCACACACACATTCACTTCTATACCTATCCTTACAGATAACTAGCTATAATAAAAACTGGATTCACACTGATACTTCTAATTCTCTTCCAGTGAGAGAATTCATTCTATTTTCTTCCTTTCCATCCTTAAAACTCTCTTCTCTGCCAATGACAATCATAGCTCCTATTACCCACAATATATTTACTTATATGTTCAATCTTATAATGCACAGAAAGTAGTTTCACTATTACTCACTAGGCCTCTAAGAAAGGAAGTCTACGAATTAGCATTTAATATCTGTTTGGAGATTTTTGTCTTTTTAGCCTGAAGGCATAGGCCAACCGTACTGTGTTCAACAGTTACTTGGGTAAGATCTCTCCTGTCTCTTTGTTAGTTAATGTTATTTATTCAAATGTTATTTATTTGAAATATGTTGGGTCTTTTGTTTCCATTTTTGTTCAATTTTAGGATTTGCCATCCTTCCTTTTTTTGTTTTATTTATTTCTGTTTCCTTTTTTATTGAGGCTATGAAACATTAGCATTCTAAAAATCAGAACTACAATGGATTCTACTTACATCTATATTATTTCCTTCCTTGTGTTTACTTTTGATTTAGTTTCTTTTTTATAGTTCTAGATTTTTAAGTATATAATTTAATTCATTTAAATAATTATTTATTTTAAATTTTAAAACTATAGAATTTCCTGCAATCACTGCTTTGTGTCCCACAAATTCTGATATATATATATATATACATACTATATATGTGTATAATTTTGATACATATATATGTTGTTTTCATCTTTATTCTTTTTAAATGTTCTTAATTTTTTTGTGTTTCCATATTCACTCAAGAATTATTTAACAAAAGCCTTTTTGATATGTTATTTCTAGTCAAATTTCCCTTTTATCTACCTTCTTAATTTTTAATAATTTCTGTTTTTATGTTATTAGAACTTTAATTGTAATATGTATAGTTATGAAACATTTTTGTGACTTAACATGATTAAATTTTATGACTGTCCCATGAGTGCCTGAGAATATATATTCATTATTATCAGGGTATATTATATATATATAATATCTACTTTATTAATTAGGTTTTTAGGACTTCTATATCCTGCCCTTGAGTCCACTTGATTTATCTCCTACTAATTCTAATGCATTAAATCCCTGTGGTCATTACCACTCTCTGTCCCCGTGCATACCTTATAGCTTTTGCTTACAAAGGTGTTCGCTGTATTATTTTGATGCATCAATATTCACACTTGTTATATCTTTATTGAGAATTGAAGTTTTTAGCGTTAAAAAGAGTAATTCTTTCCCTATTTAATGCATCTTAGTTTGAAGTTTATTTATTTTTATCTATTTTTAGAATAATAAATACCTTTAGTACATGAGCTGAGATAGGCGGGAAGATGGTTTATTTGCCTTTTGAGCCTTGACTTTCCTCAGCCAGCGCTCCAGCTCCCGGCCCTGTGGCACATCGCCATCCATCT
Source organism: Desmodus rotundus (assembly GCF_022682495.2). Lineage (NCBI taxonomy): Eukaryota > Metazoa > Chordata > Mammalia > Chiroptera > Phyllostomidae > Desmodus > Desmodus rotundus. The sequence goes on from NC_071388.1 coordinate 191,139,129, forward strand.
GCTCGGCCACATTGGCCTGGTCTCGGGGTGATGCGTGCAAGTGTCTTACCTGTTGAAACTGCTCCTCTAGAAGACTGCTGAGTTTGGTATTCTTTTTCCTATCCTCATATTTCTTCTGAGTTTTCTTTTGTTATTTTTTGTTTAAAAGCTCTTCCTCCTCAAGAGTCAGCTTGGCCTCAGTCTTGCAGCCCAGAGACAGTGCCCAGTGGGACTCCTACTGTCCCTTTGATGCCATGTCAATGGTACGGTGCAGTTATTTACCAGGCTCTTAGTGTGGAACAGTTTGATGCTGGGTGCATTGTAGACAACATCAATAATCCTTGTTTTGCGTGTACAACACACGGAGCCCCAGGAGAAGTTGTTCACACTGAACCTCAAGGCTCAGGGCTTTTTGCTGCCTCCCCTAGCGCGGACTATGTGTGTGCGCGGCAGGACCAATCTTAGTGTTGGCTGTAAGGCATCCCAGCCCCCATTTTTGCGTTTTGCAGTGGGCTTCCTCTTCCCCCAAGTCGTGCAGCACTTCTTCCAGTGTCCCACGAGATACTCACGGCTCAGCACCAACTGGAAAGAGTTGAGGTTTGTTGTTTTTTGATATCAGGGTTGCTTGGTATGTCTTTGCCCATCTCTTTATATCATCTGAACCATTTTCTGAGCCAATTTGTCAGTCAAATTAAAAATTATTTTCTCTTAACAGATGAGTTAAATCATTCATTCACATTTATTGATAAGTGTGAAATGTTTGATTGCAACTCTGTCAGTATTTTATGTAATAATTGCCATATATTTGTTATAATGACTTTATTTTTCTATATGACATGGGTTTTGGCTCCTTTAAAAATTTATCTTTTGGTGTTTAGGAAAGACTAGTTTTGTTCTACGTACTATTTTTTTATTTATTTCTTTTTTAATTATCTTATTTTCCTGATTTCTTTTTTTAACCCATTACTACATGGTTTGCAGTTTTAAATTGTAACTTTTAATTTGAACCTCCTGCCTACAAAACAATAACTTCCCTTTTTCCTCTCCCTCCTCCAAATTTTAGTTGCATTATTTCTATTTTGTAGAACATGTAACAAATACTATATAGAGGATATCATAAAACATGTTCCACACTTAACCTCATTTTTGTTTGAGTCTTAAACCTACAATTAAATGTATTAAAAGCTCACCATCAGTCTTATTGCTGAACTTTCCCAGTTCACCTCTTGGTTGGGTTCTGTGGCACTTAACACTGTTTTCCAATAGCAGTGATCCCTGACTGACAGAGCAGCCAACGATGAAATCCTTAGTTAAATGTTTTATCCTTAACTTATTTTAAAATGCTGTTTCACTGGTATGCTATTTTGTATGTTGTTTTTTAGAAGTCTGAGGCCAATTAATTATCTAACCCTCATTATCTATCTATTCACTGGAGACTACATAATCTTCTTTTGGGGGCAGTTTAGTAATTTTAGCATGATATCACTTTAATTGACCATTACTGGTCAATTTTCTCTGTTCGGCAGTAAGCCCTTTCACTATGTAGATTTAGAACTTCTTTTAGTGCTGGAAGGTTATCTTGGATTATCCTTTAAAAATTAGTTCTTTTTAATTGCCTTAATTATCTTTTTTAGGGACTCCAATTGTACTAAATCGAATCTCATTTGCCTATCTTCCATTTTAACTACTTTGTGTCAGACCCTGTTTATATCTTTCCTTATTTCATTTTCATTTTCTTAGTTGTCTTCCTCTTATTTTTAAATGAACTTTATTATGTGTTCATTTGAATCCATTCTTCCTTGGGTATCTTGTCTTTCATTTCCACATTTTTTATGATTTTTATCTTTAAAAAAACTTCCTGTTATCTTTCTCAGTTTTCTAATTTATAGCCCAAGCTTTTTTTTTTTTCTCTGCGCATCCCAAAAGCTCATCATCGGTCTTGCTTGATAGAAGATCATTTTGTTTAGAGTGTTATGGTTTTCTTCTTTTTCAGTTGGTTTCGTTTGGTTATAGAGCAGCAGAGTTGTATTCTTATTTTCTAATTTATTTTATAGCAGTTTTTAATAAATAAAGACTGTACTTCTGCAATTTTGTTTTCTTGGACTGGTGATTAATTATCAATGTGAAAAAAGAAACACAGCGTTGGCAAAGCTAGAGTGCTTTAAAGAAATTATTGATAGGAATGTGGGTGTGGAAGGTGAGGCTGATGAGGCCTCAGACAAAACGAAGAACACGTTTTTGCAAACTGAAGGAAAGTTAATTCTGCTGTAAAGCAGCAAATAGCTTGACTGAGTTGTTTTCTAGTGTTTTGTTAAAATTAATAAGTGAGGGCTGGATATTCAGCCGAGGAGATATCTAAGCACAGTGTTGAGGGCATATAGTCAGTGTTTCTCCGTGCTGCTTATAGTAAATTGTAAGGGAGAGATGAATTGATGGAATTACACCACAACCTGAAGATTTATAAAGTTCTCAGCCTTTCCATATTGTAAAAAAAAAAGTGAGAAAATATATGTGAGGACACCAAGGGTGGGGCTAGACAGTAAACAGAAGGAATTCTGGGTGCCACTCCCGCATCTGTCTCAGCCACCACAGCAGAATCCTGGAGCGGACACAGGGTTATCCCAGCGTTATCATTGCTGGCTTGGACTAAAGGGGACAGAGATGGAGCAAAACCATAAAAGGCTGTTGGACATCTGGGATTCCTCATGATGGGACAATAGAGCTATCTGGCAGGGCTATTTCCTCCTCAGTTCCAGAGGGTGGGGCCAGCTCCTAAGTTATTACTGCAATAATGCCTTGATTAATTTATTCATACATAGTGTAATCAATACCCATCTTTTCTTTTTGTTGTGGCCATAGTTATTTTCCAAACTGTACTCTGATCTGTGTATTCATACTTCCCTCTAGTCCCATCTCTGCCACTTTGAGAACCATAAGTTGCTTTCCTTTGCTCCTAGGAAAAATCAAAACCTCTTAATAGGACCTTTCCCATTTCAAATGACCTGGCCTCTACCTGCCTGGCCTCTCCAACCTATTACCCTCTTCCTCGCTCTCTGGCCCAATCCAACTGATTTTCCATGGTCCTCGTACTTACCACATACATACTCTGCAGGGCCTTCGTATAAGTTGTTCTCTCTACTTTTAATGGTCTTCCTACCTTTCTTTGCCCAGTTAACACCTACCAATCCTTTGGATCTCAGCACTAAAATTATTGCCTTAGAAGAGTCCATGTAAAATTTCACTGTTATGGCCACTCATAGAACTGCAAATTCTTCTTCACATAATACTGTAAGCTACACAAAGGGAGGGAACAAATGTGTGCTCACATTTGTATCTTCACTGCTGGTCACTTAACTCCAAGTAGAAACCTGAAAAATATCTTTGAACTTATGCAAGCATGCATGAACGAATGAATGAAATTTGAATCTCAAAGAGAATCTCGCTTCATTATTGTCTGCTTTAATTCTATCTAGCTTCGTTTAATAATAGTTATTAAAAACCTATATAAATGTTATGAGTGAATTGGTTAATTTTAAATGTTTTATCATCATAATAAATCTGTAAAAATACACTTATTTATCTAAAATAAATCAACTAATATCAAAGTCATTTCCTAGAAATGCAAGAGGCCCCGTCAGCCCTCGATACTCAAAGTGTGAGGGTCCGCGCTGCCAAACATCTTTTCCCCTCTCCTCCCATCGTTTTTTTCTCTCTCTGAGCCACATTATTTCTTCTCCAAGTTATTCAACAAAATTCATCCACAGAAAAATTATCATGGGCTTTAAAAACAATCTAACCTACAAAAGAGATTGTAAGGTGTGAACCAAACTGTGACAGTCACTGGTAGAACACTATTACTCATTTTTACTCTGAAACATTCTTGTTCAGCACGCAGAGTGCAGAAGGGTGAGCCACGCCAGAGAAGTGGGGTCGCTTGGTTTTCTGAGGACCAGTTATGACTGCGCTTTTGGAAAACATGATCACAGCACTTCAATGTGGATGATACAATGGTGTGTGATGGTTTAATTTAGCTGTAAGAAGGGCTCTGGCCTGGAGCATTACTTCTTCTGTGGCCTCCACCCAGAAGGGCCCCTTTCAAGGACAGTGTGCAATACTGTTTTGCTAATGCTAGTGTTTTATATGCCAGTCTCTTAGCTCATTGTGTTTCTTTTCTCTCTGAAAATAGTTTATAGCAAAGGAATACTATCTCAAAAAGAAAAGACATTTATTAAACTAAGGTAAAAAAAATAAAAAAGGCGACCAGGAAGAATTGCCGAGAAAGAAAACCTCTTACTGATGCTCCTTGTAGGAGTAGCTGTGGGAGCATGTTCCCAGAATGCTGAGATGGCCAGACTTGGAGAGCTCTGCACCCTTTAGAGGGTAAAGTTAGATCAAGGTCATTTGCTTTTTATGTGCTATTTTCTTCCTCACCTCATTCCCTTTAAAGTTTGTATTTCCTCTTCCCTCATGGCTGCTACCTTCCCTTTTCTTTTCCTAAGTGATCACTATATCTGTTGCAACATTCCAACTAGGTCCTTTCCAGTTGCCTATAAAATAGTGTAAAATCTCAGCATAAACTATTCTTGCACCTAAAGAGTAGATGACCCATGATAGGGAAGTTCAGGTAGATGTAGTTTAGCAGAGTCAGCAAGAATACCACATAGCCGCTCCCAGGGCTCTGCCTTCCAGGGTCTGACAGATGACTTTCCTGCAGACCATCAGCCTGCAGGGCTGGTGCACATCGCTGTCACTTTCCTTGGTAATCTGTTTTCGGGCTCTAAGCAGCTGCATATCATAGGGTTTTTATCCTGTCGTTAGCAGTACTTGATAAATATTGCCCAAGAGGCAGACTTAGTTTTTACATATTCATATTTAATGAATAATAGGTTTCCTTTGTTTTCCTATAAGATTTGTAATACGTGCCATATGGATATTGGATGGAATACTTGTATACTGTTTTCAAAAATGTGAATGTGGTACATATGCCCTATTCGTGCCCATTGAAATAATAATTTTCAATTATTTTATTATTGTGACATGATTTTATTGGTGGAACCATTTTTACATGGAGTAGAAAGCCAATTTACAAAGCTCCTTAAAGTGTAAACGTTAGCATCATTCCCTACCTAGTACCTTCTGTAGTCCTTCATAAATATTTGGTTGACTACATTGAAATAGCTGGTCCAGCTCACTAGACTGACTGGACAAGGAGCTTCGTGACCAGTGTCAACCACCAGGTAACCTTCTTTGAAGCAGAGTGGACCCTCCAGAAGGCTTGTGACCTTTGTTGTTATTACACTGCTTTCGACTTTTTCTGGCTTAACTCAGTGTGTGGCAGAGAATTATGAAGCTAAAAAGATACCTTGCCCCTGGGGCACAGCCAATTCATTTCCATCTAATTCATGTCTGGTACACTCTGACCTGCCGGGACAGCCCCGGCCTCCGACGCGGACTGCGGATCGCGCTGCTGCTCACAAACTACCGGGGGTTGAGGGCCAGTGCGTTTCCTCCAGACTTCGTTTGGGAGAAGATTTTCCTCTTTGCATCATACATTATAATACCAAGAGTATGGATTCAATTCAGAAGAGTTGTTATTTTTTGAACAGTAAACTAAACAATCTTCTCTGCCAAGTTTAGTTATACTTCCACGCAAGACTGATTTCTTTTTCTTGTACCTCCCCTCTCCTTACAGCAGAGTTCCACTAAAACACAAAATCAAAACCCCACACACATGCACACGCAAATACAAAATGAACTAAAAAAGGAATGGAAAGGGAGAATGTCATAACGTAGTTGATTTTCCATAATTTGATCATGGGTAGGGTTACCACAGTAAATTTGGAAGACAGCTATTCCATTTATGCCAGGGATTCAAATTTCATTTGATCGGAACTAAAATTAAATTTAGTTTTAATTAATGCCAGGAAGAATTTGCAATTCATATTAAATCTTCTTAATGGACCACAACAAAGCAAAGTGAAAAGTAAATATTCTTTAGTTGTAAGTAAGAACTGACCAAAATGATCTCAGATTAATGCCGCTTTAAAGCCAAGGTGTGTTGTGCATGAGAACAGTTATACTACGTGTTCCGCACTTGCTGCATGTCAGACCCTGTGAAGCAAGAGTGGGTCTTCCAGAAGCACTTGACCTCTGAGTAGTCACATTGTTTTCTGACTTTCTATTGATATGAGCCAGGGGATGGTGGAGAAGCACAAACAAGAAACCTTATCCCTGGGACTTAGTGGGCTTACTTCTAGATAGCTCATTCCTGGAAAACCGACTTGGGGCACCAGCCATAGACCACAGTGCTGATTGCAGTATTGCACATAAATTATCAGACGTCACAGTCCATACAGAGACAGGTTTGCTTTTGTAATGATCACAACGGCACAAGCGATGAAACAGAAACCCAGGGATGTAACTTACCAGACGTACACAGTTAGAAACAGCAAGCTTAGTGAGAATCTCAGTCGATCAGTGCCAAAACTTATGTTTTCCTCATCATTCCGCACTGTGTACCTAGGTGAAGTTTAGACAACATTTTTAAACTTTGGATTGTATTAGTGTATGTCACTAGAGATAAAGCTGAATCTTTTATATTAAGATGCTAAATGGAATTCAAAGCTTAATAAAAAAATAATGAAAAAACTTCTCTTTCCTTCCCCTTATTTGATTCTAAAACCCTTTATCTCTTTGTTGCAAAATACAAGCTATTAATTAGAAAATCCATAGGAAATTCTTAGCTCAAGGATTTATTTACATAATTGTCTCTGTCAGAAATGTTACAAGTGTTTCATAGAGGGTTAAAGAGCATAAGAGGGAAAAAAGTAAAAATAACAGATTTCCTTTGGAAAGCTTATTATATAATGATGTCTGTCCAGGAGGTATCCAGCCACATAATATAAAAAATAGAGGCATTTATGGAAGAAGATATAAGATACAAGAAACAAGAAACATTGTACATAGGACAGTCACACCTCAGTCCCCTTCAAAGTAGACACCTTGGGACCTCACACAGTTCTCCCAATCACCATCAGCTGCCCCGTCATATTTTCCTGAATCTCACTGATGGTCTGAAATCTCTTCCCTTTCAAAGATGATTTAGTTTTGGGAAAAGCCAGAAGTCACATGGCGCCTAATCTGGGCTGTAGTGAGTCTGCGTCACTTGGGTGATTTGATGTTTCCCCAAAGAACTCTGAAGGAGACGTGATGCATGAGCAGGCACATTGTGGTGATGAAGCCACCAATCACCAGTTGCCCATAGCTGTGGCCTTCTGAATCAACTGAATAGGTTCCCCAAAGGAATGTGCAAGCTTAACGCAAAATCTGATGCAGATTTACTGCTCTACTCGCTCAGTCATTTTGAATGTGACAACCACACAGTACACACGCTCACTCAACGCATCTACTGCCCCAAAGACTAGTGAAGTCGTCATTGTTCACGCATGCACCACTCTCTCTAGCTGCCAGGTTACCTCAGTGTTGTGCAAACCGTTCTTGTTATGTTAACAATGGCTAGGCTTTTTCTGGACAGACCTCATATTTTTAAAGTCTAATGGATCCTATCATTAATTATTTAATTAATTAACCATCAACTAAAACCATGGTTGTGAAAGCTGAAGAGTCTACTCCAGTATTTCAATAACTTTGAGCTGGATGTGACCTGCTTTGATGAACAGTAGCCTTGGACACCACACGAACAATCCTTGTCTCTAATCAGAATGCATCTGTGCTCCTCTCTGCTCATCTATAGCTACGCATGTCATTTCAGGCCAGAGAGATTTTTTGTTGTTGCAAATTTAAGGTGATTAAAATGTTTTTTAATGGTAGTAATTTTGCAATTCTAATTACAGTGTTTATTGTCATGAAGAATTTAATATAAATATATGGCAATTAGCAGTGTTCTATTGGGGAAGGCTGAAAATAATTTGTCCTAATCTAGAGAGTTTTCTGAGTTCCATAATATGTGTACAGGAGCCCCTCTGCCCCAACAATACCACTGTATAAAATAACTCTAGGGATTTATGAAGGTTAAAAAGATATTCGCAGCAGGAGAGTGACAGAGCGTACACAGCAAACTTAAATTCTGCAGCCATTTAGCAGGATTTCCCCCCATTAAATCACGATAGCATAAAATTAAATATATAAAGTCACTTCATTACATTTATTTTTCAACTAGAGTTTATATTTATAAATTATAGAGTAATTTTCAAAGTGCCAGGGAAAACTCCCTAAATTTCTCTTCTTGTATTTTACAATACAAAGTCCTATGAGAATTTCCAATTACATTTTGGTGATTTCCATTTTGATGGATACAGAATTTTAAAAAACATCACTCCTATAAAGTAATTCTACTGAATGACCAGGGCTACTCTATCCATTAGCCATCCTGTATTACTAAATGGATTACTCTTCTTAATTAACTTGGCACTTCTCAGTATATAAAGAAGCAAAAAATAATGATTTTTTAAAAATGTTTCTGATTTTCAAGACTTTATTTCACTCTCTTAATTTTAACCTGCCAAAAATGAAACAAATGCTTATGGAAGGTAATTACTTTTCCCCTTCTTTAACTTATTTTTAATTAACTTTTAATCTATGCTGTTACACAGTGAGCATCTCTTAATACAAAATGTGTCTAAAATGTAGGAGACAGATTTCAATGATTTAGACAAACATCTGCCTAGCACAGAGGCATAAAAATTACAAAATTAGGAGATGGGTGGCTAAGTGCCAATTGTAGCTGCCAATGAAAGAAAGATATTGCCTTCATTTTTAAAATCTTTTACTTATAAACAAACCAACTTAATAAATGGCTTCTAACCATGCATACTTATTATAGGGCATATTTTTGGTTTATCCTACATAAAATTCTAAAAAGTCTCTTGGATGCAATATTGCAGAAAAACAACAATGCAATCATTTATGAAATACATGTTTTAATAGAGAAAAATCAATAAATTTTAAAGTTTAACCATGAAGGGAAGCACTATATTGTTTAGTTGGAGTGCATTCTGTCAACAGTAATTTAAAATAATCAGTTCAGTGATATGGCTCCTGGTTGGTGTTCAGATAATTACTATACTTATGTCTAGCAATTTTCATCTATTAAATGGATCACAGAGGGGCAAGTAAAGACAGTAAGCTTTGACTCTGAACACCTCCTTTACTATACATGTATAATTTGTCTTCTAGTAACTAAAAGAATATGACAATAAACTCCTTATGTACAAAATAGAAGCCATCCTACATTCTTTATGCATGCCCAGTTAACCAAAATGTCTTGAATGCTTTTGTACAACATAAACATGATAGAAACACATGCATGTACATATACATGTACAGCACAGGAGGCTGGGTGGGGGGGGGGGGGGAGAGGTGCAAACATTTATCTTCCCTTTGCGTACAAGTCCCATTCAAGTAAAGAAAGAAAAATAAACACATGAATACAATTATGGAAACACTGAGAAGAGTGGATGGGAACATCACAGATCAGAGATTTCCATGAAATCTCATAGCTCTGGATCAAATTTCCACTATTTTTTTTTCCCTTATGATTGTCATTTTCTTGTACTTCTTCTCTCTCTTCTAAGTTATTTCTTGCACTTCATCTTATCATTACAAATAGCATTTTGTGCTGTATATGGCCTTTGATTTCCTTCACTCCTTACCAATTTCACTTTGGGGAAATATTTATAGAATTTTCACTCTCTCGCCAGAATAACCTTTAAGTATTTTTTTTCTTTGCCTGTAGGTTCTTGTACATGCTCTTGGCCTTCAGACACATGGGGATATTCTGGGGTTTTGAGCAGTGGCTTACTTTTAGTGGGGTGGGAGATGGAATAGAATGAAAGGTACAAGCATTTTGCTCTTGCAGTTAGGCTGCATTATCTGTCAAATGGGCTGTATTCTCATAAAGCGTGAAGTACAGCTTCCTAATTCTCATTTTACCCAGAAACCTGTGACAGTGGGTTTTCTCCAAGTCTAAGAGAGTGACTTGGATCAGGAAGACCTTCAAACAATCACATGTGGCAAGTATATACACTTATCAAGGGAATTTGTAGGATTTGCAGGCTTCTTTTAATTGATTTTTCTTAAGGGGAATTCCTCAACCACCCCCACCCCCTCCTGTCTCCAGAATATCAGAGGCATCCTTCAAGATCTCCCAGCTTGTATGCCCTGGCTTCTCAATTACTCCAGGCCAAGTTGGGAGGGAGAAGATGCCAGGAATGGGAGATTAAGGTTCCATTCTTTATTTTGAAAAGAAGGAGGCAAAAATATTGTTAAATGTGAAAAAGTGTGATTGTATATTTCTAAAACTCAAGAGAATAAACTGAAATGCATTTTGAAAGTAATAAGAGAATTCAATAAGATGACAGGTTACTGCATGTCCAAAAATCAAACAGAAAACAATAAGAAAAGTATAACAAAAGAAAAAGAGCCATTTATAATTATAACAAAACCATAAAACTCTTGGAATGGAGTCATTAAGCAATGTTAACAAAACTGTAACATTTTCTTGAAGAACAAAACACCACTTGTGTTAAAAGATAGGTCATCCTTTTTCTGGATTGAAATATTTGTATTGCAAAAAGTTCAGATCTCCCCAAATATCTATATGAAATCAGAAAAACTGTTCAAAATCCCAACAAGATTCATTTTTTGAGGGATGGGGGTGGGACAGAGAGTTAGAATAGTATAATGCAAAATGCATCTCATGTATGTCATAATTCCATATGAGAAGAATCAGAACATTCTTTCCAAATATTAAATATACTACAAAACTATCAATTAAAATGTGATATAAGTAAAATAATATGTGACAAAAACAATGGTTTTCAAGTCACTGGGCCTCATGCAGTGAAGTACTGTGATACCTGAATGATGGGAAGGAAGCCCTGCTTAGCTTGCTTTCTTGGGAAAGTTTTCAGGCAGTGACACGAGGCAAACATCGTGAACTAAAAAAGAATTGAAAGGCAAAAAAAAGGGAAACCACGGTGGCTGGAGTTTGCAGGACCAGAGTACTGGAGAGATGAGTGTCTCACAGAAAACTTTGAAGATTTCAAAGGGATCCCCTCAAGCATTTAGCAGAATACTAATCGGCACTTCTGTGTGAGGAAAGTACCTAAGCTGGGGGAGCTGTACAGAAATATTAGAGGAAGCAGTATCTAAAAAGCACGTGTGGTCCTAGGAATTGTGCCTTCTCCAACCAGAAAAATTGGGAAAACTCATAATTCATGGAGCACTGAGCTGAGTGGTCAGGAAGGTCTTACTATTTTATTCAGTATAGTAATCAGGATTCTCCAGAGGAATGGAACTAATACTGGAAAGAAATATGATTCAGTACAAAGGCATAAAGAGCATTGGAAATGATAACTACAAGGGTAAGTATACAAGGAGGGGCAAAAGTAGGTTTACAGTTGTGAGTATGCAAAACACAGTTTATTCTTGTATTATGACTTGTTATTATATCATTTTCCATGTGAGCATCTGTAAACCTACTTTTGCTCACTCTGTATATTTTAACTGACAAATATTTTTAAAAGGATAATTGTTTAAACAAAAACAAGACAACATGTTGTGAGGTTCATGACATGAGTAGGAACTCAATGTATAGCACCAATAGCAGAAGGGCAAAGAAGAGAGAAAGGAGAGTACACTACTATAAAGTTTTTTAGTACATCAGAAGTGTATAATATCATTAAATGATCACCTGTAAAAAGATGCACACTATACATCCCTAAGCGAACATTAAAAAATAGTTATAGTTAATAGGTCAAAAAAGATTAAGTGGAATCATAAGCCCTACTTAATCTAAATGAAGAGTAAAGGGGAGGAAAAAACTGAACAAAGCAAAGATAGGGGAAGTAGAAAACAAATAGCAAGATGACAGATGTAAGATAACCACCTCAATAGGCACATTTCATGCAAGTAGTCTACATACCCCAATTAGCAGGCAGGGATTTGCAGACTGGATAGAAATCAAGACCCAACTATAGGCTGTCTTCATAAAACTCAATTGAAATATAAAGACACAAATGAGTTAAAAATAAAAGAATGAAAAAGGAAGCATTTGAAAACGAACTTAAAGAAATCTAGAGTCACCATGTTCATATCAAAGTAGATTTTATATCAAAGAACCATACTAAGAATAGTGTTCATAATGATAAAATGGTCAATTAAATAAGAAAACATAATCCCAAATACGCCTACACCTAATAACAAAGTTCAAGTAAGCACCTACTATCTTCCTTTGAAAAGTAATCCAGTGTGCTAAGATTCTTTTCTTCGGGGTCACCATTGCACACCCCTGCAGGTATTTCTCCAGAAATATTCCAGGACTTTCATGTCATACAGATATTATGTTGCCACCCTGTTGATGGTATATGCAGAGCCAGCAGAGCTTTATTATTTAATTCATAGGAGTGATTTGATAAGCCATTACCCAGATCATAGTCTTTGCAAGTAAATTGTAAGTCGATGCACTAACTGAATTACAGCAATCAGATACAAACACATGAACACATTTCTGCTGTCCATTTGCTATGATGATTTGAATTAGTTTAAATGGGCCCCATGGCAATTTTCTAGCCCGCAACTTCTATTAAACAGGATTCGGTAAATTCACTGAAGATATTTAAATACTCCATACAGTAATACAACAAATTAGGGTTTCACACAAATAATAGGGTTTGAATTAAAAAGAATAAATGCCCCAAAGAAAAGAGGGGGTATTTAATGCCATTATTATTCTATTACTTTGGAAGGTGTACATTTCAAATTTTCTTTAGAAAAAATATGAAAATAGTATTAGTATTCTTGTAGTACCTATACTTGCCACTATGCTGAGTTTTAAATATTTCATATGATTCTTACCATAAGCCTATAAATTTTTACCAGTATTATTTATATTTTTATAGATGAGAAAGTTGAGGTTTAAAGAGTTGAGGTAACTTGCCCATGTCCACACAGCCAGTAAGATTAGAATCAACATCTAAATATCATATTTGATTTTATTCCAAAACCATGTTTTAGGTCCTATGTCAACTCTGATTATCTGTAAATAATTATATTTACAAGGGTAAAATAATTCCAAAATTCTAAAATTAAAAATAATTTTAATTCCAAAATTACAAGGGTACTTTCATCTACAATATTATAAGTCAATATTATAAACTGAAGTATAATGTTGTATCATAGCACTTAGAACTAAAAGATAGTAGATACTCAATGATATTGAACTAATGAAAATCAGGGAGAATTTTGTCATTCTGCATCTTAATAATGATGAAAAATAACTTATAAAGAGGAAAAGACAGATTGGCATGGATAACTGTTAACACTTAAGAAGAAAATTAATTAAAATTTACTAGACTGATTGGAGAGGAACAACTGGTGAAAAAGGAAGGTAGATGGTGCCCAAATTATCCACAATATGCCTATTTGAGGTGTCACTATATAGAGATATGTTTTTGAATACTTTACATATATAATAATACAGCTATTATTTAAAAAATAGACCTTTGAAGTTTATATAACTGATAGAAAATCTTTATTTTCTCAGGTAATTTTATGCATCTTGAAGTATTTGAGGGCCTAGTTAAAATACGAAATCCTCTCTGAAGACCATATATAATGAGTCACTGATTCTTCTCCATTAACTTAGGAGACTTTGTCTTAGCCTTTGAAATATCATCACTCTGGCCTAGTCCAGCAAGTTCTCTCTCTTTGCCCCGCTTCTCCCTCCAGACCTTGTCACCCACTCACAAAATACCGTGTCATGTAGGATTCTATGTACATAGGATATACATAGTTAAGAAAATGTTCATAGATTTGTCTAGTAAAGGCATTGGGCATTTTAAGGAGAATAAAGCAAACACTGAATTTTGTTTAGTCCAATTAAAAAAAATTAACCATAAAGGGAAAAAATGACATAATATTAACCTATAGTAGAAAGATAATATGCAGCTTCTGAAAATGGTTATTTTTTGAAAATAATTTTTTATTACTTATTATTAAGAATAAATAATACCTTTATTATTTCATAAATGAAATAATCCAGTTTGCATATATTACTCTAGTTGACCTCATCTACTTATTCTTTCTACCACTTTTAGTTCATCATCTGTTGAACTAATGAAATTTCTTTCAAAACACTCTCCCTGTGCTAGAGGTCCATTTTACTGCTCCCCTCTTCCCAGGGTCACCAGATTTATCATCCTGGAACCAGGATCTGTTCTTGTCTGGTTAATTCCATGTCACTGAAGTTCAAAGCTTCCTCATGAAAATAAAAATTCCCAGAATCTTACTGCAGCAACCCTTCCTGGCTCACCTTCTCCACAGCCCTATAATATACCTGAACTACAATCATAAAGACCAAAACACAACAAAAACAACTTATGACTGCCCTACATTATTACCAAGCACCATCTGACACTAAATCCTGTTTCTAAAACATTGTAGCTCTTTGGTCGTCAAAATCCTCAAGCGTCAAGGCCCAGAAAAAAAAAGCCATGTTCTTCATGATGCTGTCCCCAGTCTCCCCCATTCACTCCCCATTTATAATCAGTCATTCCCATCCACCTTTACTCATACCTCTATTTGCTGCACAGCAACTCCCCGTCATTATTATACTGGGTCCCGCATAAATAGCACCCCTTTTTATTTCATGAAAATCTTTTATTACAAAATCATAAGCATGTAATTCTGTAACATAACATTATCACACTCAAGCACACCATATGACATTTTAAGTGACATGTTCAAATTGCTGTCCATCTCATATGGGACTTTCACGTGCCCTCCAACCACACTCAAAGGCATTACTTCTGCTGGACCCTGTTGTTTTCATCATGTATTTGCTTATTGAGCTTGAACTCTGTAGTCAACTACATTGCATTACTTAAGTGCTTCTCCTTTAGCACCTATGATAAGGCAGTATTTACTGAAAAAACTCCAACGCAAAAAAATATATGTTGTTTCCTGAAATATCAAATAAACTCAAAACCTACAATAAAATATTTTTAAATCTTTAGAATTAAATCTTTTAGAATAAAAAATAGCCCAGGGGAGAAAATGCAATCTCTATATTATAGAAATGGAACATGATAAAACTTGCATTGATAACTGGGTACATTTAGATGGATGTCTTATTGGAAATGAGAAATAGAAAAGCTGAAAGGAAAATAAGTCAGAATTATTCTTTGATTTCAAGTTTTCACAGAGAAATTATTTCCAGGCACTAAGTTTGTCTGCTTTGGGAAGGAGTGATTTTTGTCATTTCCAGAACTGTCATCCTTTGTTAGTGTTGTCCTTCACCGACTATGCTCTCTGGGGGGTTTTCAGCACATCTTACACCAGAAGCTTTGGACGCAATGGTGCGGAAGTCTTGCAGCATAGCAAGGCTTGGTAATCAATTCCCCACTTCCAGGGGTGCTGTTTGGCTCCATTCACACTAAGTTCTCAGTGCTTTGTGCGAAGAAAGCCTCCAGATAGTGGAGAGGAAGGAAGAGCAATAAGACCAATGCTTACACATCAATCACATTTATTGCTGCCAGAGCCAGCAGCAGAACACAGATGACAGACAAAGCAATGGTTTTGTTCAATAATTGAGTTGTTTCTTAGGGGAGAAAAGGAAGGCTTTCAATATTGCACTCTTTTAGAAAATATGTATATTGTTTCAAACGTTAGGTGGCACACGATAGAAATATAAGTTTTAGTAGTGGGTCTTAAAGTGAACATTGAATGCTGTAAGGCAGATTCGATTAGATTTGAGAGAGCAGCTCTGCCACAGGTGTACCACCAAAAAAAATCCGTAACACCTGTACACATGAAAAAAAAACACGCATTTCCTAAGTGGGGGGTGATTCAGGTAAGACAATAATATTGGGTAAATTTAGAAAATACACTCAAAACTTGGGCAATGATAAGAAAGTGGAATTTTGTGCATAGGCCTGTGTGTATATTTACTTCTGTAAAAAAACTAAAGTTATAGCAGTACTATCATAATAATATGAGTCATATATCTATTTGGATTTAAATGTAGCAGAGTCTCTTCAAGATGGGCCTTGCCAGGACTTTGTTGAAATAACTTTTTAAATTATCAGACGTTTTAATTAAGTGCCATTCTGGTGTTTTTGTTTCTTTCATGTGCCCCCGAGTTTCTTTCTCATTCTCTTACATCATTACCGCCAAGTGTAAACCGCATTACCTGTAAGTGGGACAAAGAAAGAGCATAAAATATGCCCTAGTGGCTAGACAGTACTTGGTTGAAGAGGATGCACGACTATAAAAATAAAGTAATTTTTGTAAATGGAATTCTAATTACAGGCTACCTGTCACTTTGTGCGGGAGCGGGGAAGTAATGAGGGAATATTCAATCTGTACAGAAGCCGTGTGGTAGAACAGAAAACGTCCTATCGCACAACACTGGAGTTTATTCCCACAGCCACCCTTGGCTTCTGCAATCTGACAGTAAAGCCAGTCACTTAATTCCTGGAGTCTCCCAATCATATTGTTAAAGGCAGAAACAATGGCAGGTTTTTAGTAAGAGAACATGAAAATATGGGGATACCATGTGACTATACTTTAGTTGCTCAATATGCCATGTTTGTTAGTTTCCTGAAAAGATCCACTCCCAGAAGGAAATTACAGAAAATGAACACTATTGGTGTGCACCGTGCTCTTAGGTATTTTCACACAAACCATTACGCTGAACTCTCAGAAAGAGCATATTTAACCAGATGTAGAGCCTTTATTTGTTCTAATAAAACCCTAATTTGTCCAAGTTCTACCAGTAACCATGGTTTCCACACAGAGCTCAGGGAGGCGGCCTTAGTTTTTGTTTCCTAATCAGACTCACTGCGACACAAGGCCTGACTCAGAGCTTTTCCTAGGGATACAAGAAGAATAAATAAAAACATAGAAGAAAAATTACTCAACTATCCCTTGATAACTAAATGGTTCATCATAAACTGGAGTGTCTATGCAAATGAAGTAAATAATTAAAAACTCCAAGAACAGCACGGACTAGGTGGTTGATGACTGGCAATGATAAAAGCTGCATTTTTAATACGCATACATCTAAGGAGCCAGTAAAAATTAGCTCCCAGACTAATGGACTTGCCTTTCTTCTGAGGCAGAATTTTAATGAGAGCATTATTTATAACAGAGAGCCCAAGAATCAGGGTATTCTTGCTCTATATCATTTCTTTTACTCCCTGACACCTTATCCATTAAACTATGAATTTCTTTACAGAAGAATAATACTTTATGCACTAGAAAGTAAAGGTCAAAATTACATCGGAATTTAGTTACACTATATATACTCTAAAGAAGTGCCACTTAGGAGAAAAGTAGTTACAAAGTTTTTGTTTCTAAATACCCAAGTAGTAGGTATGTATGTGTGTATGCATGTGTATGTGTGTATATATATATATCACATTAAATTGCATTTCATGTAATTTTATTGTTGATGATATATACATTGTTATTCTTCCACAAACTTTCTGTGTGATGAAATTATTTCCTCTAAAGAAGACTGGCGATTAAAAATCCTTGATACTAGTACATCATTTAACTGTTGAATTCTTTAAGACCACTGAAAGTGTTACATTTTCCCTTTGACACAGCATTTTATTACTGGCAGCCTGTATTATAAGAGTCACAGAATCATTCAGTGCTCTTAACGTTAGATTACCCTTTCTAGTCCTAGGATTTTCATCAGCGATATCTCCGGTCTTGCTTATGTGATCCCTTCCCACATAGTTGTGACTAAGCAAGCAATGTTCGGCATACAGCATCCTTGGGGATTTTATTGGCTGTGTGACATCCCACCCAAAAGTATGAGTCAGGCAAAAGCCAAGTCCAAAGATGAGTCAGAAGAATGGTTTATTCAGAGCGACTTTAAACAGAAATTCACCAGGCTCCTTCCACTCCTCTCCCTTCACCCTCGGGCCAGCACTAACCTAAAACCAGATGACCCCGGGCCAGGGACAGAGGAAGCACACCAGGGAAGTACGATAAACTGGCTCTCATTTGTCCAACTGTTTCCCCTTCTATGTTCTTTTTTAAGCCCTTTAGCATTTTATAAACATTTGAATATTCTCACAAATACTGAAGAATTTGGGCTTTCTAAAAAAATCTCCAGTTTTATTAAAATTCTCAGGATTGTAGGTCCCTCCCTCTCTAATGTTCAACATCATCAGCAGGCAAATGCCTGGGATAGCCTAGGTTCTTTGTATCAGCTAGAGCAAAGCCAGGATGTTCTCACTGGGAATTTCTGTTTAATAAGCTGGATTGGTAGCACTGGTTAATACTATTGGATTGTGAATGCAGTTAAGTTCTCTTATATATGTTTTGGCAATTTTTAAAAAATTGTTTTTTCCTTTGCACGTTTTCCTACTGGAAATTTTTCAAATTGATTTAAAACTATTCTTCATATATTGAGACTATTACTCTTTCCTTTCTGAAAATATTTTTCAGCTTATCATTTGCCTTTAATTTTTAAATTCTTAATGCATAGGTGGTTTGTTCTCCTGTATGATGAAATATATCCATATTTTCCTTAATGTTTTCTTTCTTATTTTTATATTTAGAAAATCTATGACTATTCTAATATCAGACAAATATTTACTTATATTTTTCTATAGTTCTGGTTTGTGTTTTTTTAAAACAAAGGTAATTCATTTGGTATATAGTATGGAGATTTGTATTTATTATTCATTATTTGCCAAATACTTAACCACTTGTCCAAAGACCATTTATTAAATAAAATTAATATTCTAATGCTTTGATAGTAATATATAATATACTAATATATTATAAATATATACTATACTTACATGTTATAAATAAATGTATCTTATTTATAACCTAGTAAAATAAGTAAAATACACTATATATGAATTTATTACTAGGCTTCTTAGTCTGTTCAAGTCATTTATTTTCAGTCTAACATTAGGAAATCTTTTATTCTCAGAATGCTATAAAATTTATCAGAGAGTAAGTATCCTATTTTTTCAATTGTCTTTTTAGCATCAATTGAGCTAATAGTATTGTTTCTCTCTTTTAACATATTACTATAATGATGTGATTTTTATTAATAGGATTTCTAGTATTTATTCTTGCTTTACTAAAATAAATCCTACCTGTTATGGTTTTATTATATTAACATACTATTAACATTCTTTGGGTTTCTACATACATAGTATAACTGAGAATATTCTATAATGTTTAATCTGTCACTGCCCAGGGTTTTATAAGTTTTTTCTTCTTAATTTATGAAATAAATTGGAAAATAGAGTAGAAAAAGTTCTGAGGATGTGGCTGAGTCACTGAAGGCATTTGGTGCTTCCCTTTTGTCTTCCCTACTCAGAATCTGCAGAAATAACCAAGGAATTATAAAGATAGGGAGATGCTAAAAGCCTGCGCCAGTACTGGAAGGAAGACAAGGAGCCTATCCACATAGCAGAGAATGTTGAGTAATTTCGGCCATAAGCGGTGCGAATAGGAACACATGAAAGTATATCGTGACAGGTGACTCACAACTCTATGTCGGGACAAAAGTAAGGAAAACCTAGGCAGATCTCTGATGAACCCCCTCATCTGAATGGCTGTGGCCTGAAAGCAAGAACAGGGCTGTAATAGATGACATTGGAAATTCCAACCACCACTGCAAAAGTGTGTCTGTGCCTAGCACATTAAATAGGAATGTAGCCACATTAGACCAAAGCCTTCAGACAGCTGAACTCACCCCAGGTGTGGCATTAAAAGCTATAAAGAATAAATCAATACAGTAAATGATATAAGGGATGTGGAGGAGAAGCTGTAGATGATCATTGGGGATGCAGGGGTGAAAGGAAATGTAATGAGAACCACCAAAGGAAAACCATACGCCTGGGTAACGAACCATGGAAAGCTAAGACATTGATTCTTCTATAATGTCCAAATGGGACACCAACAGGAAGTGGGCAGATGTCAAGGGGTGTCTCCATGTTTACTGTACTTACTACACAAGACATGGAGCTGCCAGTCAGTTGTCCCTATTTCCCTTTAATTGCCAATATGGATTGTAAAAATTCCGTAAGATTTTTGTAAGTAAATGGTACCTCACCCTCACTGTCAGCTCCCCTTTTTATATGTAAGATGGAGAACCCAATCGCTGCATTTGCACATAATATTCTGTTATTTATATTTGCCTATATTTTAAGGCAGGAACACTGCCATTTTGTTAAAATTCAACTCCTTAACTTAAAGAGAAATTATAATTAACAGTACAATCCTTTAGCGTGGGCTTTAAAAGTTAGTGAGATTTTTTTCTTTCCTGTTTGGTTTGACAGTCAATTTATCCTACAATTGTGTGAAAAAAAATTTTGAGGAACAAATTCTTAACCACAGTTACAAACTGAGTTTTCAGAAAAGTAGTATGAGCAAGATGCTACTTTTTATCCGTACTGTACTTTTCTAAACAGACATATATTATTTTTAACATTTCTAGATTTCCAGTTGTCACACCTCCTCAAAATGGCAAGTGCAAAATAGGCAACTTTTCTGTGAGAGAAGTAAGTGTCCCTTGAAATACTTGACTGACAGATAATTATAACTAAGTGAAGAGCAAAAGTTCTCATCTTATGTAAAAAAGACAATAGAAATATCTAATGAAGGATATGAAGAAAGTTGTTGGCTATTTCTGATCTTATAGAAATAATGTTCCATTGTCTCCAAGTCTCAAATTCTATTAACAAAAACTACTGGAAAATACGTCATTGTGAACCATCTCCCATCTCCCCACAGATGCACCCACAGCAGTCCCACTCCCCTCCCTGCAAGTCTGCCTCAGAATATTCTTTGTCAGGACTTGTTCCCTCAGTTCCATGCCATTTACGACTGACATTAAAGAGAGACCAGGGAATCTGTTTAGTGAAATCTGCCATTCAACAAAATTGCCCTAATTTAGTAACATTGGTAACTGAAGATAGGAAAGTGGGTGTTTGATAGAAATAGGTGACTGAAATAAAAATATTTGAACATCGACATTTAAGGTATTTAAAAATGGAATCCAAGATGTTTTGGTAAAAATCGTCATGCTCAGAAACAGTTTTTTTAAGTATTTTAATTAGGAAAGCAAGGAGTCTTTTTAATTTTTTAAAAATTCAAAGATAATGCATTCCAACAATAAGAGAGGGGAAAGCCAATTTTTAGTAATCAATAAATTTGGATTTAGTTCCTATAGCATTTTAATATTTATATTTCGAATACAGTCATTATATATAACCTTTCAGCATATATGTAAATATGAACATATACAAATATTTGACCATTCTTATTTTTTATCACAAAGTTAAAAATTATAGTGATAATCATTGCCCCTTTTATACACTTTACAAAAGTTACTAAATATATAAGGTCAATGTGTAAAATTAAATATTAGTCTATAAACGTGCAACAAATTATATTAAAATTAAATTTAAAGTAAGCTATCTCTAAATGTAATGCTACTTTAAATTTAAAGTAGCATTAAAATACACCCAAGTGCCTAACAACTATTTTAATGAAGGATGTAAATGTCCTATACACCAAAACTACAATATCATAACCAAATGATATCCTATACCAAAACTACAATATATTGGAAGACATTTTAAAACAACTAAATATAGGTAGGGACTTGCCATGTATATGCAGTGGAAGAACTCAATATCATAAAGATATGAATTCTTCCCAAACTGATTTATAAATTCAGTGCAATAGCAATAAAATAAATTCATCAGTTTCCTTTATGGAAAGAAGCTGGTTCTAAAATTCATATGGAAATTCAGTGGGCACAGACATTCAGTTATATGATGAAGAATTGGGGGATCTAAGGTAGAGCATGGTGACTATAGTTAGTAGCACGGTATTTATACTTGAAATTTGTTAAGAGATTGGATCTTAGTATTATCACCAAAAAATAGTAACTGAGCTGATGGATGTGTTAATTAGCTGATTTGTGATCATCATTTCACAGTACGTATGCATATCAAATCATCACATTGTACAACTTAAATATACGCAGTTTTGTTTATTGATTATATCTTAATAAACTGGGAGAATAAGTGACATTGAAATACAGTGGGAGAAAGAGTGTTTTTATAAGAGGTGCAGGGCCAATTTTATATCTGCATAGAAAATAATGAATTATTACTCCAAACTTTACAATATACAGAAATTAATTACAGGAAAATTATAGACCTGAAATAAAATGTACGGCAATACATTTTCTAGGTTTAAACAAAAGGATATTCTAATCATCTTTGACTTTTTGCTGAGTGAGGATTTCGTAAACAGACCACAAAATATACTACTAACAGAAAAGATTGATAAATTGGATATTATAAGAAACAAGAAATTCCGTTCATTAAACTCACCACTATGAAGACAAGACAACCAGACTATGAGGGAATATCTGAAAAGAAAAAAACCTAGCATACAGAAAAATAAAGTACTATAGATTATAAGAAGAAGACAATTTCCAATTTAAAGAAGATATTTACAAAAGAAGGTATTTGTGAATGTATATTTAAAGTACTTAACATCTTTAGTCAGGAGGAAATGCAAATTACAAGCACAATGAGATACATATCACTGTACAACCTCTACAGTGCCTGAAACTAAAAAGATGGAAAATAACCACCTTTGGCAAGAATGCAGACTAAGTGGAAAAATATTCATAGAGCATTATTTGTTTTAGCCATTACTGAAAAAACTTCTACTGTCCATACACAGTAGAATCTATAAATAAATGGGGTAGCTTCATACACTGGAATACCATAAAACCTTGAAAAATAATGAAATACTGCTATCTACAAATTTAAAACCAAAAAAATAAGCACACTAATCTGCATTGATAAAAAATCAAAATAGTAGTGACATTGCAGGGAGACGGTGATGAGGAGGGGCAAGCAAAAGGCTTTGGGCGCCAGAAATAATCCATAAGTTTATCCACATGTTTCCACTTGGCATAAACTCACCAATTTAAACACTTATAATTCAGTACCTTTATGTATGTATGTTATACTTCAATAAAAATGTTTTCTTACAAAATAAAATAGAAATATTTTGTGTGCAGAAACTGCACATCCTCAACAGAAAAATAAAGCATACATCCTTAGGACAGAAGCAAAATTCAAATGCATCTCCACTCATTAAGTCCAAAACAAGAAAATACAAACCTATGATAACTAAGTGAAACTGATTTATTTTTATCTCAATATACATTATCATAACTCTTTATTTCTTTATGTGTGATGCTAAGGAAAAATGCATTCTGATGTCTGCAGTGAGAAAGAACATATTGTAAATGCAAGATCGGTGCTTGAGTCAAGACTTTTCAAAAGTAATCGTTCATTTTCTTAGGTACAGATTTGTGCCTTGATTGCAACTGATTAGTCAAATTTCTTTCAGTTGCATTTCCTTATATGGAATCA
Source organism: Desmodus rotundus (assembly GCF_022682495.2). Classification (NCBI taxonomy): domain Eukaryota; kingdom Metazoa; phylum Chordata; class Mammalia; order Chiroptera; family Phyllostomidae; genus Desmodus; species Desmodus rotundus. The sequence goes on from NC_071388.1 coordinate 191,162,573, forward strand.
AAACTTATTAAAATAAGTTAAGTATACCCTATATTTTTATATATATTAAATATATATTTTTTATATAGGAACGTATATATTTAAATACAGAGTCACACAAAAACATATATATTCAGTCTTAACTGAATGCAAAAGAGTGGTATGAATAATCTAAGAATCATATCAATATTTGAATGTAGAATATCTTACATGCTCTTAAGGCATATTTATCATTTTGTTTAAAATTTGTTTAGCCCAATATTAAAATTAGTCTGCACTAATTGAAGACACAACACCTGGTCTTGAAGAATGATATATACAGCATATTGGTGAACAGAAATAAGCTACCTGGGGATTAAGTATTTTATACTAATATATATCCAAAAATACCAGCAACATACTAATAAATGAGAATTTGCTGTAAATTAAAATCTATCACTAAAATAAGGACATGCCTAAAGTTAAATGCAATTAAGAAATTAGCCTAAGGTGCAAATTAGGATATCTCAATTACTTTTAATTCTTCTTAGTTCTATTTGTGTGTGTGTATATGTATATTGAGAAAGAGAGTATGCTATAAAAAAAAAGATCAGAGGCTTCAGATTCTGGCAAACAAAGGGTTTTAACACTGAGTGTGTTACTTTTAAGATGTGTTAGCAAGTTACTAGGCTTCCAGGTTTTGTAATAGCACATGCCTTGGACTGCAATTGTGGGGATTTAACCACAGTGGCATGTAAATTAATAGTTTGCTTTTGGTGGGGCACACTTAGTAAGTGAGCAGCGGTCAGGTCATGAGTTGGAAAGGGATGTGCTGGAAGGTGAGGAATTCAGTGTTTGATGTAGTCAGTGAAGTGGCGCCGCGTGATTGTACTGTAATCAATAGCAAGTTGAATTTGGAGAGCTCTGGCTGGAACTGTAAGTTAAAGTGTTATCATACCTACATGGTGGAGGAAGTTATGGGCCTGAGCCAAGGCCGCCAGGGTGAGGGTGTATTGTGAGCAAAGAGGAGAGCCTAGAATCTAGAAATCTAATAGCATTTAAGGGAGGCCAAGATGAGAGTTCTTTTGGGTCTTATAATCTGATGGTATGGATATCCCATCTCTACCACTTGGTTCCACATGCAAATAAACAAAAACAAATTTGAACAAGTAGAGGAAAATTATGTAATAAAAATAACAAGACCCAAAAGTTTCTGGTACCTAAAGTCTGGGTACCTAACTAAAGGCAAGAGTAGCACTGTACTTTGTCAGGAACTGGAATAAGGAAGCCTCCAGGGATCCTGAGAGTATGAGATCTTACTCTTTTCTCTGCCTCTTCCTTTTTGTTAAATTTAACTTTTCAAGTACAGTTTACATTTCATATAATTTTGTATTAGTTTCAGGTATACAGTGCAGTGCAGTGGTTAGGCAATCATAGCATCCCCCTGATATTTCTGATACCCACCTGGCTCCATGCATAGTTACTACAGTACTATTGACTGTAGCCCCAATGCTGTTCTTTACATCCCCGTGACTATTTCGTAACCACCAATCTGTACTTCTCAATCCCGTCACATTTGCACCCATCCCTCTTAATGTCTGATTTATTCTTCTACATACAGACTTTATTTTTCTCTCTGAACATGTGTTGAAAAATGTTACGCCACAGATTCTGGGTTTTATCTGTCACCCATCCAAGAAGCCAATTTAACATGGAAGTAGAATTTAAGTTCTTGTTGTGAGTTTTGTAAAAATAGTATTATTTCAGATATGTCTTACGCAGTCTCCCTGATTGCCCCAGCCACCCTGCACTCCTGCGCCAGAGCCATTTAATCCCTTGTCTTGGCAAAGCGGAGCTCTCCCCTCTTCCTGGCCGCCCCATGCAGGCAGGCGGACCAGCCACGTGCCAAGAAGTCTGGCTCCACTGAGCGCTTTCAGTCTTCAATGAAAAACCCGCGCTGGAGGGCGTGGAATCCGGCCTGCAGCACAGCTCCCAGAGTACGCAGATGATGCTCCCCTGAAGTGGAGGCCGCTTTGATTTCCAAGAAGCAAACTTGAGCTGGATCCCACTCCTTCCTCCGTCCCATGAATTATTCGGAGTCCTAGTTTTGCCTTGATCCGGTCCACAGAAATCCTGAATGCCAAAGGGTTCGACTGCTGCGCAGCCTGCTGTTTGCTTTCCTGTAGTCGCCGATGCAGTAAATGCCTAATTTCTACCGGTCCCTGCCTCACTTCTCTTTTCTCACCTTAGCTGCCTGACGGTTGCGCCTTCCGAATAAAGCATGACCGCATTAATCCTTGCTTCAAGCTTTGGTTTCTAGGGAACTCAAACTGAGAGAGGCAGCTTATTGCTTAGATGTGCTCCAGTAATCCCACGACTCCATCTCCATGGGGAAGAAAGGCAAAGTACTCCCAACAGGTCTGCTAGGGACCCACGCATGCGATTCTGTGGCTTACACTGTACGGGCAGCTTGTTCCCAGAGGAGAAAGAACCACTGCCGTCAAGTCAGGCACCCCACAAGGTATCTGACAGAGGATAAAGGTGTCATCACCGAAGATTATCCTGTTACTTCTTCCCTGTGGGTCTGATCATTGCAAATGCTTCCAATTTACCTTTTCCCCTTTTAAACAGTTAAAGGAATCTACAACAGAAGTGTTACTTGAAATATGGTATAATTCTATGAAAAAATTATTATAATTGGAAAATGTATTATAACTGATATTTTTGTAGATTGAGGTAATGACATTATATATATAAGGATATTTCTCTATGAAATAAAAAATGTAATTATTTTCAATGTGCTTTTAGTGTACACATAAGTACTTTCAGATGTATTATATGCCCTTATCAAATTTTTTTTTTTTTGCAAAGCTTATCTTTTGGATTTCCAGAAACCATACAATCACTGATTCAGTTCAGTCTGCGGAGGTAAGGCCGGACGACGCTGGTGTGATTGCTCTTTCTACCATGGAGGAGAGCAGTAGCAACCAGTGAGGATCTGGGTCAGGGCTTGAGGATCGATCTTTGTGTGACCTGTGACATCGGTGTTCAGATGTTGCAGGGCCCCTCAAATCTTCGCCCTTCCAGCGATTCTTACCGACGCTAAGACAGATCTAAGCATTGTCAAGAATAAAGATAGTCATTCGAGAGGAAGCAATATTAAATAATAAAACAAGGATATGCTTCAAAATTAGATCTTTCAACCAGTGGGAAAAATAAATAAATCACTAACTTTTCTTCACATGTCACCTCAACATCAGCAGGCACTATTAACTTTGTTCCTTTCCCTTTAATGTGCTCAGTGAATTGTATGTAGCGTGTGATAGGCAGAGCACCATAGAAGGGCATAAATATTAACCAAATTATATATCGCTGCTCTTGGCAACAATCACCTCACAATCTGGTGGGGAAATCTTTTTGTTTAAATAATTTCTTACATTCTGTATTCATGGCATTTAAAATGCTAAATCTTACTATGGTTATCATGCTCTCTTACTCATAGTAATGCTTAAATGAACAAGTTAAAAAGAATTCCAGAGAAAGCATTAATGCAAAAACGTAATCATTGGGTTTAAATATTAAATAAAATTCAAGCAATACCTAGAATCGGGCAATCCCTGTTGAAAGGGAATGCTTAGGCAAATGGGAAAAATAGCTACGAAGTTTCCTGCTAACAAGATGAAAGGCAATATGGGGTCTCAGGTAAATCACAGGCTTTTGTCACCTGTTTCCTTACTGCACTCCTTCAGCAGTCATACTTCAGACGGAAGGATCCAGGAGCTGGAAACCAAAGGGAGGGTGCTCATTCTTCCAGCCCCAACCAGAGAGTCTGAACGTTTGTTTTGTTTCAGAATAGAAAAGAGAGTTTAGAAAAGCAAACTAATTCTTAGTTCAAGCAGTTATTTAGGTCTCTAAATTGAAGCAAAGTAGTGTAGTTGCAGGGAGATGGGCTTTGCAGGCAGTCAAATTGGATTTGAAATCTATTTTTTTGTTACTCCTTGCTGTGTAAATGTGGGCAATTTACTTAACCTCTTGGTGTCCCTGCTTTTTCATTCCTAAAAGGCTGATAATATATATCTATGACAAGGTTTTTTTGTAAGAAATCAAATATATCAGCTAATATATGACACAGGTAGGGCACCTGGCACATGGTAAACAAATGTGAGGCCAGGGACTTATTGGCAACAGAAGCATCTGAAGACTTGGAGCATTAGAACCACCAGCAGGCTTTAGTAAGAGATCCTAGCCCGAGAACTTTATAAAATAGCTTCTATAGAACTAATGTAACCTTTAAAAGAATGCTAACCACATAAAAGATTTAAAATATTTATGAATAACAGTAGCATCATTTTGCCGATCCTATTTATTAATCAAACTCTGCAAGACACAAGTTCTTCAGGTCAAAATACTGCAGCTAAAACTCATGCAACCCTCACCAAACAGCTATGTTCCCTAATTGCAGGCAGGTTTCTCTAAGTAGAATCACTCAGTTCTAGAACCAGACTCTCCAGGGAAGGCTTAGAAAACCACACATGACTGGCCACGCTCCCCGGAGTTGTAACACAATGGGTTTGGAGGTTTCAAATAAATTTCCAGGCAATGCTGCTGCACCTGGTCTGTGGACCACACTTTGAGAACTACTATATAAGTACTTGTGAATGATCCTGGGTAATAGTCCTTGCAGATGTAATTAGTTAAGATGAGGTCATACGGGGGTAGGGTGGGCCCTCATTCAACATGGCTGGTGTCCGTGTAAGAAGAGGAGACTGAGACACAGAGCGAGAATTGCACGTGAAGGTGGAGGAGGGGACTGGAAAGTTGCATCTACAAACCGGTATCAGTGGAAGTGGAGTCATTTTGGTGTCATGAGGAAACGAATTTCCTGAGATACACAAGGGAGGATGGGGTTTTGTGGTAAACTTCATTGAAAATGTAAAATTTAGAGGATTCCTTTCCCAACTTTCCAATATCCCATCTCTGTCTGTCTCAGCACGGAAAAGGCCCAATCCTGTCTTCAGTAGGGCCAGAATAAAGGCCGCTACCCGGAATTTCTGCTCCATGTTAAAGTCCAGTCCAGTCTAGCATCCAACTCACTTAGCGTGTGTTTCCAGCTGCAGTGCATCACTGTGCTGGGGTGTTCAGACTTCCTCCCAGAGCCTGTGCGTGGAGTCTGCACGGCCATGAACCATACAGTTGCTAGGACCACATGGCTATGGAGAAAGGACACACAAGTACACAGCGAGAGCGAGGGTCACCAGAGAGACAGGGATGTGGCGTTGGGGGCGGGGAGAGAGAATGAGAGAGAGAGAGAGAGAGAGAGAATATGCTTCTTTGTTTCCCTGGGATTAGCTCGAGTTTGGAAAAGACCAAAAGTTTTTTCAAAAGTACCAATCAACTTCCCAAGCCTTCGTGAGTTTTGGATAGGCTCATCTCCTCAGTCAACAGACAGGCCTCTTTGGTCAGCACCTCCCCCTGTGCCTCTGCCCAACCCCAGCCATCTCGTACCAGAGGGGAGAAGAGAGGAGCGCAAATCCCCTTGGAGCAATGCTGTAATCCCCTGGGGAATGATGCTGTAGCTTCCTCACTAAGCAAGCAGGCTCCTGTTCCCATTTTATTAAGCTCAATGTCTAAGGCCCTTTGTTCCCCTTCCTTTCATTAATAATTAGCTAAACACTGATGCTAACCAGACCCAGTAATGTCAGTGATTGCCAGCCATCATCATAAGCATTGTGACATGAAACGGATTCTCCGTCCAAGCTGTGGAAGAGCGCCAACACTGCTGACATCTCGATTTCAGACTTCTAGACCCCAGGAGTGTGAGAGGGAATTTCTGTGGGTTGACGCCACCCAGTTTGTGGTACCCCAGTACCTACAGGACTCTCAGCCTACCTCTCAAATTCACTTCACATCTCAAACATTTTAGTGAATTTTCTCCCCCACTAATGTAGTTTCTCATCAGTATGAGAGCAGCATTAAGGGGGTGGGCAAGTGCCACCATCTCGTCCTGCAAAGACTAGAGATCAAGGAAGATGTACCACCCTGGAAATGCTCTTCTGACCCTTTCCCTCAGGCTCCACATCAGGCTTCTCAATCTCTGGGCCCTTTTTATTTGTCCTCCACCCTTAGCTTCAAGACCCAGGCTCCATTATGTAATTCTGGCTCTGATCCTTCTCATTCCCCCCTGCTCTTCTTGCCCCTGGCTCTTGACTATGACAACCCTGAAGTGTCCTGCAACTGGACTGGTAAAACCTTCCACTTGCCCTTCGGTTTTGGCTCTTGCTGCTTGAATTTATTTAGTTCTTCCTTGCCTCTCCCTGAGGCTACTCGTAACAATACAACCATCTCCTCCTCTAACAGGTCCACTTGACCTTTTTTTCCTACATATAAATTTCTCTTCATCAATCTTTCATTAAAGAAATGTGTCTGTACCCTGAAGATACCAGACCTTTTATATCCTTCTCTACTACTTTTTCCCTTCTCCATGTCCCCTAACTTTGGGGACTCTGATAGGGTGACTCCTCTCCTTCAGTTCTTCCATTTTCAAGCTGTTGTCCACTGTCTCCACTCAGGCATCTCTCCTACGTTTGTTTCTGTTTTTGCCCTTTTCTCTTCCTTATGGCCTTTGCTCTTTCTCGTCCTGTCGTCTGTCTTTAGGACACCACCCCACATTTATCACTGCCTTCAATACCTGACTTTTCATGTTCTTCCTGTTCTTATTTTCTGATATAATGGTTCTCAGCCCTGATTTCACATTAAAATCACCTGAGAAGCTTCAGACACCTGAGTCTCTAACAGCTTTTCCCCAGAGATTCTAATTTAATTGAAGAGTGCCCAAGCATTATATTTCTTAAATTTGCTTCCCAGGTATATTCAGCTGTTCATCCGCAGTTGAAAACCAGTGGCTCAGCAGTTTCAGCATCTATGATGAAGTTCTTTCTCACGTCCTAGCCTCACAGTGCCCCAGTCCCAATTCTAAGCGTTGTCACTTCGTTTCACCTACCCCGTCACTCAGACATGCCTTACCACTCAGCGTAACTTAAAATAACTCTGCCATCATGCAGCATAGTCTCAAAATTCTTACATTGAACTAATGGCAACCTTTCTCTCAACCTTTTTCACTTCCAGTGAATAAACTTTAAATTCTTGTTATGACCCTATATGATCCTTGACTTGTTCCAATTTATCCTACCTAAAGACTTTACTTTCAAATCTACACAACCAGAAATTCAGGCAGCCACTTTAATAGTGCTACCAACTATTGGGAAGAGATACCTTTTCTGTATTCATCACTTCTCCACAGAAGGAAGGGAACTTCTGTTCCCTAGGAGAAACGTATTGGAAGAATACTTGAGTTCTTTTCTCCAGAGCCCTTCATAGACACACCCCAGAGGAAAATGTGATGCATAAGCATCTCTTTGGTAAACATGGACAAAGAACCTGTGCATGTATAGCTCAGTCTCTGCATCCCTCTATCGAGTTGAGGATGCAATTTTTTCTTCTCTACGAAGCATTAAGTTTAGTTTTGCAGCTCCTTCTTGTGACTATCTGAATAAGTTTGATTCAGTGGAGGAAATATTTAGATATGGGTCTCCAATCTGTATTCTTCAATTCAGCTATAACAGTAACAAATCTTGTGTTCAGATCCCTATAAACAGACTCAACTAATTAAATCCCTTTCATTCTCCTTTTGTTGAGGAGCTGGTCTGGGAACTCAAACAATATGATTTGTGTTCCTTAAACCCTCTTGTTGCTGCTTACTTAGAGAAACGCACAAAATCATACTTACTGGGTCCGCTGTAATTCCTTACTTCTAACCTTAGCCAGAGCTCACTGGTGCATTATTTTTTAAAATTATTTTAAATTACAGTTTACATTCAATATTATTTTGTATTAGTTTCAGGTATAAAGCATAGTAGTTAGATAATCATGTCTTTGAAAGATAGCCATTGCTATCTTTCCTATCCTACTGAAGCTCTGATACTAAATCCATGCCCTCCCATTTTTCAGTGAATAAACTCAGCATACAGTTTTGAGACCATACAGCTGTTACAGACTTCCCTCGCTTCGTCTTCACTTTAAATTTTTTCCAATCTATCATTGATTCCTTTGTGCTTCTCAACAATCTCAAAATCTCCCCTCTCTGAAACATTCCATAATATCCTACCATTGGTTTATATCTTTAACTTCCCCTCCCTCCAAATAATTTCTCTCCGCCTGCCAACATGGACACAGCCAACAATGTAGCTGAAAACGAACTCCTCAACCCTGTCACCCCTGGAAATGACTTTTTTGTTTCCTCCCTTCAGCTCATAATTCTTGAAAGAATCATCCAGATTTGCTGATTCCATTCTTTAATTTCTTTTTCATACTTTACAACAATATTCAGCCCCCCTTAAATTAATAGAAATGTCTCATTTGTAATTCATTAATAAAATGATAAGCATCATATTGAAAATTTGTTTTCAGTTCTTCCATTGTCTCTCTCCTCTGTTTCCCTTCTTCCAATCCATGCAAATCCCGGGATCCAGCTCCTCATGTTAGGTAATGATATAAAGTGGCTGTCACTGCCCCCACTGCATATTCATGTTTACATTTATTCACTCGGGCCTGAACTCAACAGGATTTTACCCCAATTTCTCCAGTTACTGTTCATTTCAATAAATTGCAATTTTATTTGCTAATGAGTCAGTGTCATTTTCTACATTTTATTTATTAATTTCTCCATTATTCACTGTGAACCTGCTCCTTGCCAAGGACTATATATATGTCCTAAAGATTAAAAGGAGAATAAAACGATATCTCTTCTCCGTGATTTTATGCTGTTTTGGGGGAAAAGACTGATAAGTAAACAAAGTATGTGCTTGGTGCTATTGTAGAGGTACCGCTGACAGTTTGTCTTAACATGGAGTCACTGTTCACGTCGTGTGGGGGAGTCGGGAGGAATGCTTCACATGAGGTGGGTAGTTCAGTTGAGTCTAATAAAAACTAGGCATTAAAAAGTAAATACACTTCCAAGAGGATACTAGGGCAGCATTTATAAAGTCAATGATGCATAAAGCCATATGCAATTTGGTTGGACTAGAGCATAGAATTTTTAAAGAAGGATAGGACAAAGAGGAGTGAGTTTGAAGAGTTATTGTGAAGGTCTGCATATAGTGGTCTACCAAACCCACGACCCCATTTGTTTTTAGGGCAATTGTCCTTCAACTAGGAGGAGTGGGGAAAATAGTCACCTTTGCTTTTACTTCTCCAGGTTCCCAAGCATTTAATCGTTTGTTAAATCTGCAACTGTGCTCTTTACATTGCCCTTTAGATTTTCCCTAATGTCTCCCTCCCACTGCCCCACCCCAGGGCAGGAGCTCAGTGCATATCCGCTGGCTGTCCAGACTACTGACCCTTGCCTCCAGTCTCTACTTTCCCTATAAAATGGGACTTGACGAGATCTTCAAAGAGAAAAATTCTAAGCACATCATTCACACAATCACAGACTTTTTAGGAAATCCCACTACCACCCATTGAAAGCAACTTTTTCATCCTAACATCTAAAACTCCCCTCAATGACCTGTCCATTTAATTATCTGCTAGTATGAAGTGGACATGTCAGTGTCACCGCCAAGCACCCTGTTGCCTGACTTCTGTACGGACAGCAGCTTTCTCTCCCTGTGCCTTTGCTTTTCTGTTCCTTTTACACCTCTGCCTTTGAAATTCTGTCCACCCTTAAACATTTATCTTAAAACGAACCTTCTTCCAAGATCAAAGTTTTAAACTATTCTAAACATACGATAGTATTTTTTTGTCTTTATGACATTCTACCTTTTTTAAATGTGACTTAAAGATGTAAATGATTCAGCCATTCCCCATTCATTACCATCGAAGGTAAACTTTGCCGAGTGACACTAGCTTACCATTTCCCATGTTATTTCATGTCAACACATGGCTCTACTCAAATGGATGTTAGTTAGGGTCGTTACTTTCGACATAATTTAAGAGGTCATATTTTTTTCTTTCATTAACCTTCATAGTTCAAGATGGCTAGGTGTTCCGTCATGATAATTTCTTGTATGCTAAACAGGAAGTAATGGCATAAAAACTAGCTTTACTTACCTCTAGTTCTGATGTCTCTTTCCTACTCTACTAGAGGGTGAAAACCAACCAACCAACAAAAAAACAACAAGTGGCTTCAGTCATGTTTTCATGTTTCAAACTGAATGGTCAGAAAATGCCTTCAAGCAATATTGTAGAAGAATAAAGAAAAATTAAAATTTGCAATGTCAAGTAAATAATATTACAGAATAACAATATTGCTTCTTAGTAGGAAATATATTAATGTGCCCTATACCCTTTCTATTCCCATCTTCTCAAACACTTCCACTGTAAATTCCTTATGGCAGAGCGGGGCAGGGTCACCTCCGTACCCCTATGTCCATCCCAATACCTTGCCAAAATGATAGATAGATCTCTCCCAATATGTAGAAAATGGATTGGAGAGGTTGTCGGAAAGTGACAGGAGACATTAGCAATATGTACAAATAAAATTTGATGGCTAAAACCAAATGAGTCCATTATTAACCGGGAGGAGGGAAACATAAGAAAATAAACCTAACTTTGATATATCATGCAGTGGCCACTATGTACATAATCCTAGTAATGTAAATACAGAGTATTAATTTAACTACAAATGTTATAGTAGGAGCATGTGGTGAGGGGAAATGGCATGCTATTTTAAGAGTTTAATAATTATCCATAATAAATAGGAAATCAAAGCATAGCATCTAATATGTATGCATCAGTTAATAGCAGTTTAACATTTCGTTCCGGATATGGAAGTGAATACTAAGAGTATGCAAACTAAACCAAGTAGAGGAGCGCCAGTTTGATTGTCTCTGGAGAGTGAAATCACTGACGATTGGTCAGGTGACTACTGGTTTCAGCATTGTCATCATCCTTTGGCATTATAAATACAATCCCAGATGCTTAAATGACTTTAAAAGTATTGCTAGAAATTTTTAAACTTCGATCATGTATTTGACAATATGAGAACTTATGAATAAATTAAATCTGGGTGTAACGACATCCATTTAAAAATGATAACATCTAGTTGAGACGGGGTAGAAGACTGGCCTTTAAATAAACTTGCTGTGGGCTTCCACCTGATGAATTTGATCAACAGGGCGTTCTTACATTATGCATTAAAAGCATTAGGAGTCTATCATTTCTAATCTAATATCTTCTACTCTTAGAATTTATTTTCAAGAAATGGCCAAGATTATATACAACCATTTTTATCATTTGCCTTATTTGTGGTTTCTTTTGCCATTGAAAAGATTTTCTTTTTCAGTTTTGGTAATTAGCTTATTCCCACTCTATACTTATGCCAATTACTAACTTGTCACTTCTCAGCTCCAAACCCACTCTTCTCAGTTCACGTTTTGATCTTGGAGCTGAAGCCCACATACCACGTTTTTGTCTGCCAGCTGCCTGCATGTTGAGCTCTGCCCACGGTGGGAGCAAAGACTGTGAGGCTGGAGAGGCCTGTGGGAACGTGGCCTCCCCTGCATACTGCCTGAGGGGTTCCTGTGGCCCTCGCCGCTGGCCTCTTCCTCCCAGCAGCTTCCGGCCCCTCCTGAGACAGCAGCAGCTGAATACAGTTGTCAGTTTTTCAGGAACTCCTAGAATCAGCCTCATTGCACCATCTTCAGAGACACTAACCCCAGCCAAGCAGCCCCCTCTCAGAGGTCTGAAAGGAAACCCTTAAGACTGGATAATGCAAACCTTTTCTCATGGTCCCTTAGCCCTAGGGATTATAGCTGCTTTCTATAGTTACTCTCTCTAGGATTCTTTAGGGTTGTTTTCTAACCTGGTTAGCAAATATATACTTAAAACATTTTTCCTCTTAAATTCTTTTTTTGGAATAAATGATATGCTTTCTCTCTCCTGGCTTTATCTTGATAAATACAATAAAGATAAATCTCATATGTGTTTCTTTGTATTTTTACCACAATAACATATATATATATTTTATAGATGTAGATATGGCTATGACTGTAGATAAAGATATATAGACACCTCCTCTCAGAAACTTTGATTAAAGCACCAGTTTTTTGCTGGAAAAATTCTTTATTACAAATAACAGTAAACCCTTATCGGTAAAAAATCAAAAATAAAGCAAGTCAATTTTGTGAACTTTGGAAACTTGAATTGTGCAATGGGTACAATGGTGAGACAAATAACACAAAGAAATTTGTGAAAATTTAAAATCTATTGGCCCTCAAATGTGATTTCTTTTTCCCTTTTTTGCTTATCAGGAAAGAGCCAGTGAGATTGACTCAACTTTAATAGCTGTGTTTCCCCCCTGACCCTTACACTAGATTTCCTTTGCATTGTTTCCAATAACTATGTTTCGTGTAAATGCCTCACTTAATATTTTCCACATGAACTCCATGAGAAGTTAGATGTTTTGTCAATTCAAAGCATTTCCCTGGACGAGTTTGTGGTGCATTCGATGCTGCCTGCTCCACCCAGTGTGCGCGTCCGACCTCATCCCTGTGCGGGACGCACTGAGACAAAATGCTCGCCTTCAAACCTCGTTCCCAGAGGTGTTGCCACTTTGATGAAATTGAATTAATTAGAAATAATCGAAAGGAAGGTAGTAGAAAATATATATAACAATTTAGTGAGTTTTTATGTTCCCGGGAGCATTTATTAAAACCCTTCTTTCTAAATGACACCCAGATGCCATGTAAAAGTTTTTCTCCACCTGAAGAAAAAAAGGCTTGTTTCTTTGGCACTTCGGACTAGAACAAAGAAATAAAAAATTCCACGTGCTGAAAAAATTCACAGCAGAAATTTTGTAAAGGCAAGGCAAACTAACATTAATAAATGAAGCTAATTAGGCTTGATTTGCATATTTAACTCATCTTAATTACATATGAATTCAGCAAACATTTCAAAAAGCTGCAATCAATCTTTCACAGACATGGTTAGTTATTTACATGAAATTAAAAAAAGCCAGGAGGCTTGTTAATGAGTATGTTTTCAATTTATATGGCATTGGAATTATTTCAGTAAGAGCAGCAGAGTATATTTTTCTTAAACAATATGTAAAAAAATGTTAGATTAAAATTCTTTGGTCTCTCAAAGTTATTTTTTTAAAAGATTTGCATCAACTATAAATGTTACATAAATTATTATGTTAAATATTTGACCCTGGTCAATGAAAAAATGATCTTCATAAAGTTCTTTGACATTAACATTTAAACTTGCTAACTGAGATAATGTCAATAATAGAAATAAGCTACAGATAGCTGGTAATAAGTAGGAGAATGTTTTTCTCATGGCTGGTGTAAACTTTAATTCTGCTCACCCTTGGGCATGGTTTGCTTTTTTCCTTCAAGAAAAGAATTCTTTTCTTTTGCTTTCTTTTCATTGATCATAAATTTTGAAGTAAAAATGCATAGGGCACAATTTCACAATATAATCGTCTCTAATAAGCTTTATTTAGAGATACTTTAAGAAGTTTTTAAAATAAGTAATTATTTTATTTTTACTAGAAACAGTTATTTTCTGGGAACGTACACAGGAACAATGCTGTGTGCTGCCGTGTGAGCAGCGGGCAGGGTTCCTGAGGCGGGAAGTGCAGGGGAGCTGGGCACAGGGAAAAACAGGGCAACTTTTTCTTTATTCTGTGCCACTGTCAAGTAGGTGTGAAATTCAATTATTAGGGTTCCATTTCTTAGAGTTCATCTTCTTGAGGATTCTTTTATGAAATAAAAAATCCTGAAAGGTTAAGGCATTTGCCTGAATTGCCTTGAAGAAGCAGAGATCACATGGTGGGAAAAAAAAAAGTTGGTGAAGGGCAAACTTATAAACCTTACATAGTAACTTTCCTAGGAAGGCCCTAGGAGGGCGTGTGTGTGTGTGTGTGTGTGTATTTACTACTTTAAAACTATTTATAAAATACCTCTCATGAGCCAGCTCATCTCTGCTATTATAATTATGAAGTGATGGAGATAATAGAAGTCACCCCTCCTATGCGGAGCTTGCAATCTACATGTTACTAATAACTACACTTCTTGGGCACTTGCTATGACCCAGGCCCCACCCTGGGGGCTTTCTGTGAATTACTTAGATCCTCACAATGACGCCATCATGTAGATACTCTGTTGTCCCTATTTTAGAGATGATAAAACTGAGCTCAGAGTGTTCCAAGGATGAGGCAAAGTCCAAATTCAAATGCAAGCAGTATTACTTCAGACCCTGTGCTCTTAATCTGTCTATTTAAGCATAGGATTAAATATGCCATAAAAATGAACTTTTTATTGGGTTGGCAAAAAAAATTTGTTTAGTTTTTTCCATACAATGTCTCTAGTAGTGCTTAGTTGTCTTTAAATTCATTTGAAACAACTTGGTTAGATTGTATATCAGCTGTCATATCAGCATATATTTTTTAAAAACTTATCAAAATTGGTGAATTTTTGTACAGCCATTTTAATATTGAAAATGGAAGAAAATATGCAACATTTTCAGTGTATTATGCTTTATTATTTTGAGACAGGTAAAAACTCTGCTGAAAGACAAAAAAAGATTTGTGCAATTATAGAGAAGGTGCTGTGACTGATCAAATGTATCAAAAGTGATTTGTGAAGTGTCTGGGTACTATTGACATTTTGGCCAAATAATTCTTTGCTGTGGGGCTGTCTTATGCATTGGAAGATGTTTAGCAGCACCTCTGGCTTCTACACACTAGAAGCCAATAGCAGGAGATAGCCGACATGCTCAAAGTATCCAAATCAATGAAGTTATTGGTGAAAATAAAAATGTATCTTTTATTTTTATGAAAAAAAAGTAAACGGACTTTTTAACCAATCCAATATTTTGAGATCGCATATTAGCTCAAAGTGTATTAATGTAATATATGTAAATTCTATGTATAATACAATGAATACTGTAAGATAATAGCACAGTTTAACTCTTACAACTAGCTAATGGCTATTGCACTCTCAGATATTTTATGAGCAGTGGAATAAAGGTCCCTCCAGCCCTTTGTTAGGGGCTGAATTTTGTCCTCTCAATTCATGTGTTGAAGACTTAACCCCCAGTACCCCAGAATGTGACTATATTTGGAGGTAGGGTCTTTAAGGAGGTAATTAATGTTAAAAGAGGTCCTTGGAATGGGCCCTATCCAATCTGACCAGTAAGTGTCCTTACAAGAAGAGGACGCTAGAACACAGATACACAGAGAGGAAGGACCATGTGAAGATATAGGAAGAACATCGCCTAACAAACCAAGGAGAGGGCTCAGAATGAAACCAACCCTGCCAATATCTCGGTCTTGGACTTGTAGCCTCCAGAACAGTGAGAAACTAAATTTCTGTTGCGTAAGCCTGTGGTACTTTGTTATGGTTACGGCAGCCCCAAACTGACACACCCTTAATCCTCTCTGCAGTGTCAAAAGGATGAGACCACCACTCAGTATCTGAAACAAACAAAAAGCCCTGTGTTTGTCACACACTTAAGTGAGGAAGAGTTACACTACTCAGAGTTGTACTCGTTGAGCAAACCCAATCGCTGCTGTTCTATTCAGTTTCTATGAAGAGTTACTTTGGGTGGTGATGGTTATCGAGGCAGGAGTGGGTTAGGTCAGGCTTGGAAGAGCAGTTGCCGTGGGTCACTGAGGCTTGTTGTTCGTCTCTTACAGAAGTGGGAGAAGGTTGATATCAGACTTAGAAACATGTTCACTATATTGAATCTTCTGCCAATTGGCTGACTTTCAAATCCTGAGTCTGATGCCATTTGACTTTTCAAGGAGTGTTCACTAAAATTAGTTGTCATTGATTAATTATATAGGTTTAAAATAAGTTCTGGTTGTTTACTTCTAAGCAGGGCTATGGAATTGTTACTAATGGATTTGACAAATTAAAACTAGTTCTAGTATTTGTTACCATGGCTATAGAACAAGGAGTCTTTCTGGGAGTGTGGTTATTTTTTATTCTCAGTAGCCAGCAAAAATTGAAAAGTAGAACAAGTAATAGAAAAGAAGACTACCAATTAATCTATAAATGGTAATATCTTTTACTGGTGTAGGCACTATGCTAATTACTTTTCACAAAGTTCTCCAGCTCTGAGTAAGGACTTAAAATATTACCAATTTTGTATGGTACAAATTAAGAGTTACTTACTGTATGTAAAGTCCTTAGCATAGTATTTATACAAATGAGGAATATTACTAATAACTTTCCAGGGAGCTGGGTTCTAAACCCTGTCATTCCACTACAGTATCACATTTTTCATCACCACAATACACTGCCTCTCATAATAAAACCCACACAGAGTATGGCTTAATTTACGTGACACTAGGTGAACGGCAGGGCACAGTGAAGGAAAGCTGGTGTGTGCGCACAGGCTGTACCATGAAATGCACAAAAGACACCGTTCACCGCAGCTGTGTTTAGGGACGACCTCGACTGGGTGACTAGCTGTTTACCGGATAGTCTTCTGTGATATTTGCTGTTTCAACCACATACCTATATTTCTTTTCTCTAATAAAATATAGTTAATAAAAAATATGTGGGGATATTTTTACTGAGAAAGTCACAAAGAAACTTTCTGGAGTAATGGAAATGTTCTATATCTTAATAGCAGTTATATAGATAATAGGTAGATAAAAATTCATTAAGATAAGTCCCCAAGATTTGGGCATTTTACTGTAAATTATATGTTATACGTCGCTAAAGGTACTTTAGCATATCACAAAGGCATTTTGAAAAATAACCTTACTCAAAAAAAAAAAAAAAACGCCTGAGTTGGGGAGTCTCACTTTCTATTTTGAAGTCTTTACATTTTTTCCAAAAGAATATTGAATCCGTTGGTTAAATAAATAAGTCATTACAACGAAAGTGAACCTTGTGAACATTAGCTCTATAGTGGTTTCGATGATGGCATGTTTGGTTATGTGTTTCATGATTATTTATAATTTTGTATTTTATGATTATTTTACGGTTTTATATTAGGCTTAATGTTAAGAGTTTTTAAATTTTTGTCTTGAGTATTAGTTAGGCTTATGATACATACTATTTTACTATTTTTCAACCTTCCACATTGGACTACTGGTAGTAGAAAAGCTTTTAATATTTGACAGTATTGATCTTCCCGCACAGGGTTTATGTCAACCAGGCCAGGTTGTGGTATGGCAGCACACCACCTCCAAATCTCAGAAACGTTTGCATCGTGCTCCTCTCTCCGTTGGAGGGGAGGGCTCTGCTCATCATACTCACCTAGGATCCAGGGTGGTCCAGCAGCCATCTTGCGTGCTGCTGGTCTTTGCCAAGCAGCAGGGGTATTCCTGGGGGCGTGCCGGGGGCGGGGGGTATTGCACTTCTGATTAAATGCTAGAAAGGTGGGTTTGCAAAGAGCATGTGTGGATATCGCTGTGCACAAGGCTTAGTGGCATGGTAAACACTCAGGGCCTGTAAAGCTGCCTTCTCCACCCAGGGTCATCAGTTGTCTCCATGAAGTTGTCTCCATGTACTTATTTAGGAGGCAATGACAACGTCAATGGTTAAATATGCTACTGGTTACAATCAAGTCATAGTAAAGGAGCTGAGAGAATATGACGGTGTACATTGCATGTCCGCACTGATTAAGGTGGAAATAAACATTGGGAAGAAGACCAAGCTATTTTTCAAAAATTAACATATCCAAGGGTGGATTTTTAATAATTTTTAGTTGTGGTCTCCATGTACCTGTTTAGATTTTTGCTCAACTGTTTATCACATCCCATTAGACCTGTCTTGGGTTTGGGCTATGACAGAGTGGTGGACGAGACCAAAGTTTTCAACGAACTTCCTCTGGTGGGACTTAATTCTAGCAGAAGGAAACTAACAATAAACCAGAAAACAAATCCATTAAATAAATTTCACTGATGAGGAATGATATGAAAGAGACAAAACAGGGTGACCTGTTTGTTGGGCGTCAACCCCTGTTGAAATAGTGAGACCCTGATTCTCAGGGGTTTGACACAGTGACGGCTTAGTTCTGGTTCATGGAACGCCCAGCCGGAAGGTCCTGATTGGTGGCTCTTCCCCTTCTGGAACAAACTCAGGCTTGTTCCAGGGCTACTTTGCCGACAGCCTGAATAGAGGCAAAAATAAAGAGCTCAGAGGATTGTGTGGGATGTTTTAAGGGCCAGGCCTACATGGGACTTATTTCACTGGGCAGAGCTCAGCCACCTGGGTACACCTGACCTCAAGTCTGGCTGAGTGCCCAAGAGGAAAAGGAAAGGGCTTGAGTGCAAAGCAGAATAAGAAGGACAAGGACATGTCTATAGTTACAGGAAAAATTTGCAAAGTAGAGAAAACAGAAATATAAAGGCAGGAATATGCTCGGCCTGTTATAAGAAGAGGGAGACCAATATGATAGTGTTATGTTTTTATGTTTATATTTACTTATTTATCCTGACAGGAAAATCAGGAGGTGGCTGGCTCAAAGGTCAGGCAGTTTATTTACTCTCCGAGCAGTTTGTGTTAATTTGTCGCCCCCCACTTTCTCACGGGGAGAAGCAGTAAGAGCCAGGTGCACCCTGTGGGTGCAGTGGAGCTGTGCACAAAAGGAAACCCCCGAATTAGGAAAGTCAGGGTCTGTCTGCCGTTTCTCTGATGGGGTGTGAGTGTGTGGGGGAGAGAGAGAGAGAGAGGTCATTTGTTTTGAAATAAAAATAAAAATAAATCCTTTTTGGAAGGAGGAGAGGAAGGCTTCTAGGCTTGTAACTTCTGGAAGGTAAACAACAACAAAAAAATGCCTCAGAGAGAGTTGCCCCTAAATCTCTCCAAAGTTCTCTATCCTTACGGTCGGTATTTAATCATCCTTCAAACCAGGTATAGCACTCTCTGCTCAGAAAGCCCTGACCACGTAGAAATATGAAAATCCTTGTGGAACACTGTGCATGAGAAGTGAGAATGGAGAAGGGTGAGGTCTGAGAGCCAGACAGGTGACAAGCAACATAGAGCCTTTGGACCTGAGTAAAGTGTTTCGAATTTACCCTGAGTACAGTGGTAATTGTTGGAATGGCTGTACCCTGGAGCATGACATGATCTGATTCAAGTTGTATTGATCATTCTGGTGGCCTGAGAGAAATGGATGGGGAGAGGAGCGAGGCGGGGAGCAAGCAGATCAATAAGGCTGCTCCTGCTGTCATCGTGCTCCATATGATGGTGTCCGGTGTTAGAGTGGCCACGATGGACAGTGACCGAGCAAGGCGCAGTAGAGCTGATATACTGGATGATGTGTGGGGTGGGGGTGGGGGAAGAGGAGAGATATTCTAATTTTCAGGTGTTGGATGGCCTAGGCTTTTGGTTTGAACCATCATGATGCCATTTACTCAGAGGGAACAGTTTGGCAAGAACCAAGATAGGTGATTGGGAAGTAGCAAGTTAAAAAGGCTGCTTGAGCATTTTATGTCGGACATGCTATATCAGACAAGTCACCAGCAGGAAACAGATGACACATGAGGAAAACTCCAGTTGAATATTTATAGAAATGTGAACAGGGTTAATGGACCAAACCCTGCACTCAAGGACTAGCGACAATGGGAGGCCAGCACTGCCCCTAGGTCTGAAGGGTGGGTGAAGGAGAGCATTACTGGAGACACGTGAGCTGTAGCTACGGGAGAGGATCCGCACCATGGGAGGTGTGGGATTAGGCAGAGGACAGAGTCACTGACAAAATCACAGCTGAACAAGAAGTTGTTTATCTGTCCTCTCCATGATTCTGCTCTTCCATGTCCTGCTGGTGCTGTCCTGTGGCAGAGGACAGAGGCCTGAGAGCCCAAGGTCAAGTGCTTAGTAGACAGCAGGGCACAAAGCAGGGCAGTGCCACAAGGGGAATGGCCAAGGGACAAACGGAAGAAACAGCCCTGATGTGTCTAAGACTCCTTCCTTCCTTTAGAGGGGCAGAAAGATGGCTAAGGGTAGAGAAGGCGATTTGGAAGTCTTCACACTTTCAATGGTTTATGTCTCAAGTTGAGAGCTAGTAGTTGTCAAGCTCTACTTTGCCTAAGCACTCCACCAACATTTCACACACATGACCTCATTTACTTTGCAAGACAAAACCATGGGTTAACTGTCACCTCATTGGACACGGGTAATGCTGCTTAACTTTAGGGATTTTTTTTTTGAGAATTAAATGAGACAACTGAAGCGCAGTGGAGTGAAGGAATTTGTTTCACATGTAACATGGCTGTTAGGAAGGGGTTCCGAGGATTAAGTCCCAGACGTTTCTATCCCCAGGGCCAATGATAGAAACCCTTACAGCATTATCGCACACAGATCCTCTGAGAGAATCAAATGCTGGAGCCCTGCCATGTTAGGTCACATGATTACTTTTATTAAGAGTCTTCCCCCTTTTTCATTTTTTTCACTTTTTTGAAGTACAACCATTCTGACAAGATTTCATCAAAGAAGTTATTTCAAATTTCAACGTCCCGGTTTGGGTATTGCTTTTGATTAAAGTTGTTTGCAGACTAGCATATTAGTAACCCACATATTCCCTATACTCCTAAAAGAGTAGATTCACTTTTATCTTGGGAACAAAGCTGGATAGAAAAAGCTTTTTTAACTTTTCTTAATTCATGAAACATTTATCTTCCAGTCAGGTTTTGTTATAGCAGCACAAATGTGGTCCGTCAGCATTTCCATTATTTTCCCATATTTCCAGGGCTTTTCAAGAGCGCCTTAGAGATTCTACTTTAAATTAAAACTTGGCATTCAGGATTTGAATCAGAAAACTCCATTTTCCTTACTAATTAATCAAATAGGTTAGAGACTTGCAATTTAGAAAAGGACCAAATGTAAAACTTTTATTAATACATGAAATATTTTGAGGCAAATTTGCTCATTTAAATATTTAAAAAATATTAACACTCATTATACAAGCATAATGTTATATAACTTTTATACATGATACTAGTTCTGAAATAAAATTAACCATTCAAGTTCCTACAATAATAATATGTGAAAACCAAGTATAACATTTTATACTTCACCTTTTTGGCCTTCTAAGTAATTTATTTCCACTTTAAAGAATTTGGATGATTTGAAGTTCTCAGCAAAATTGACGATGCCATAAAAGTATCAAGTTACTGAACCAGGATAACGTGGGCAAGGGGGCTTCTGAGAGCATGCCAAAGTGTTTCTACATATTTTTTATGGAGTTTAAATTCATGTGGGTAAATCCTTGAGAAAAGGGAGTAATAGCATGCGTTAATTCTGTAA
Source organism: Desmodus rotundus (assembly GCF_022682495.2). Taxonomy (NCBI): domain Eukaryota; kingdom Metazoa; phylum Chordata; class Mammalia; order Chiroptera; family Phyllostomidae; genus Desmodus; species Desmodus rotundus. The sequence goes on from NC_071388.1 coordinate 191,183,797, forward strand.
ATAGCCTTTTGGAATTTAATTTGCTGAATGCAATGGTGAGTGCCAATTACAGCCTAGTAGTAAAGCCTTCCCAAGTTTGCGTAATTCCAGAATATTCCATGAATGTCGTATAGCATTAAGGGACACAATGAGGACACTCTATCTTGAGTGTCTCTTTTTAGTAGTCTTTTCTGTAATTTGTCTTCCAGTCTTAACTGTTTCAGGACTAAGCAAATACCAGGTAGTGAATGAGAGTAGATGAAGCCTTTTGAGTAAACCTACTCTTTTTCGGACTGACTTCTCACCAGCCATATTGGCTCCTTGCTCTTCTAGATACATGCCTGGCAAACTCCCACCTTGAGGCATTTGTTTTCGTTTTTCCTTCTTTCTGGAATGCTTGTTCTCCAGATGTCTGGTTGATTAACTCCCTTACTGACGTCAGTCATTGTTCAAAACATACTCTCTGAATGGGATCAAACTACATCACTCCACTTGATTTGCCCTTAGCGCCTCAGTCCCAAAACTCAGGATACCCCTTACTCTGTCTGACTTTCCTCATTTTCACCATGCTTATTATCTTCTAACGTCCTGTGTACCTTTTTGAAATGTGTTTCCTCCCTTCCTCCCTACAATGTAAGGTTAGTGGGGACAAGGTTCTTTGTTTTATTCATTGACATATCCTAAGCCCCTAGGATTGTGCCTGACATATGTTAATTGCTCAGAAGTAACTTGTTGGATGAATACATTGTCTAATTAAATCTGAATTTCAGACCACAACAAGAATCTATCAACAATATCCCAGATATATTTGCCCCTGGTTCTTCCATAGAATTTGAACAATTTTTCTCAGATAGTAAAGAATGCCCTTTCAACACTGGTGTTAAAATGAAAACTACCCCCCCCCCCGCCTCCCCAATTTAAATTCACTCTGTAATGTGTTAAGGGCCATTTTTCCTGGAATCATACAAACTGAAGCTTGGAAATTTTTGTAGTTAATTTTAGCTTTGTTTAGAAGAGGCGAACTGAATAGGTAGATGTGAAGTATAGTTTTCACAAAACAAATGCTTATTTTGTGTTAAAAATACTACTCTACGTGTTTTATAATGTGTTTTATACTGTAATGATTTTAATGCCAAACTCTGAAAATTCAGGAATTAAAAAATGATCTTAAAGCTAAAAAAAAAGAAAAGAAAAAAGGACCCCACACCCCCAACAGTAGCAGAAATCACGGGGCTTCCCTACTTGGCCCCTGGGCCAAACAAAACTAGCCAAACTAGCCGCAACCAAACTAGCCGCAAAATGAAGTCCCCTGGCGAGACCAGCCGGGGCTGCAAGAGCAGGGGCACAGGAATTTCAGCGCGGCCGCCAGCCCGGGTGGCACGCTCACTAGCACGGTCCTGTCTGCTTCTGAATGTAGCTGACATCAAAAGCTAACATTTTCTATCATGAGAATGTATTAATTTTATTATTGGACTGAAGCATAAAATTAATTATCCTTCAATTGCTTTACACACGTGGAATGGAATTTATTTGGCTTCATTTCTCCTTTGTCTTCCCAGGGTCAATGTGAGCAGTCACTTTATGGTCACATACATTCCATCAATGATGCCACCTTCAATCCTAGGGTGAGTTCAGTTCTCTCAACAATTTTTTTTAACTCTTCATATGCACAAGTTCATTTTAATGAAATAAAATCCCAGGGGGAAAGGTAAGTTAACAGATTGAGTAAGAGAATAAATCTGGGAATTAATTATGACAGTGGAAAAAACACAGAGATAGTATAGGGTTGCAGAAGTCTAAAACACAAACGCATACAACACACAGTGGTAGAAACAATGAAGAATTCACCTATTGTACTTAACTCCACTGAAGCACATTTTTTAAAGCTTCTTGTCTAGTTTGGGCTTCAGGAAAGTAAGTGTGGTATAGAATGGTAAATATTAGTACAGAAGCATGAAAATAACAAAAGTGCTTGAAAGGAAACCCAAGAATAAAAACCGTTAAAGAAATAGGGACTTTTTCTGGTTAGAGCACAGCAAGCTTGAACGGACAGCTTTTCAATTCCTCATGGAAAGGTTTGAAGTATTTCTTTCTTCATCTAAACTGATGGCATACCAAAAGTGCTTTCCCACAGCTGGAGACATTGAGATATCAGGACTATTTCTCAAACGATGCAAATTGTCAAAACATTGCTTTGTGTGGCTGAGCTAATTGGGGTTATCTTTAAAAGGGTTCAGATAGTAATCACGGAAGGATGATTTAAGTTTGTTTCTTTTCAGATGAAAGTGATTTGACAGGATAGATGACCTCTCAAGTCCTTTCAAACTCTATGATTTAATTATATCTAACATTTTAATTTGTCTCTAAGTTCCCAATAGAGTGTGGATCTTAATTCCATATCCCTCTTCCAATTAGCTAAAGAAGAAATCTGATAGATTCCCTTTACTTAATTTCAAAATGAGAGCATAGTCAAAATTCTATTACTCTCATGCTATTATTATTTTTTAAGAAAGAGGGAAAACACTCACATTTTTTTCTACTAAGGGAAGGTCGTTGGTTCCACCTGAAATTATGCCGGCGTCTCTGTCAACCCTGAAATGTTAATGATGAGCTCACCCACAATTCTCTTCTAACAAAGACATCTTAGGGGATTTCCGTGTGACTGACTCTACTGAGCCAATATATTATGGGTTAGCTCTAGATACCAAGCAAGATTATAAAGCCATTTAAGCACTATAGACCCATATAATTTGGACATTTATGCAAAAAATCTGTTCAGTGGCTTACAACTTTAAGTACCCTAGGAAAACTAAATGGGAGCTAAAATGAAGTAAACTAATTTTTTTAAGTTAGGCATTTGAGTTGGGTAAGCAATATCATAGCTGAAAGACACACCATTTAACATCCCAAATAGTAAAATTTAATAAATATGGAAATAGCCAAATTAGATTGATTGAATCAGCAATCAAGGGAGACTTACATTAATTATACATACTTCAAAGGCAAGATGATGAGTATGAGGTCCAGGTGTCCAGCATCAAAGTGGCTAAAATGCTTTCATTTACACACTTCGTTCCCACCAAAATGACGATTGCAGCACAATTCTAAATCAACCGAGCAGGGCGGCTCTGCATTTCCCACCAGTGTCTCTCTTCTGTGCTGTAAATATTTAATAACTATCAAGGAAATGATATTTCGTTATGTAACTGGCACTCCTAACTGAAATTTACGCTCACTGTGTCTGTTGATTTGAAAACATTTATTTCACAAACCTGCTGAGGAATTATCAAGAGATTGGGAGGCAGCAGTTACTGAAAGAACAAAAAGACTTCCAGGGATTTCTTGAGGACACAGCATTGTGACACTTTTCACATTCAAACAAAGTTTTGATAATGAATGCGTTATAAGGTACATATATAGCAGGCAGCAATTTGAATTACTTAGCATTAGACTTGCTAATTTTTAGATGTCTTTGGGTTTTACATTTAGGTTACATTATATAAAAATGCATTTAACTATATAAACACAATTTCAGGAAAATTCTACAATTTTAGATTTGTAATCAGAAATCACAAATGTCAAATTCAGTGTTATCTAGCTAGCAACCAAGAATCACAGATACACATGTACAATATACAACATTTTATGGATGGTCCTGAAAAGCTATGTAAATTTAATTTAATTTTTATGTTATATAGTATCTGAGCTCTGATGTCTTTATTTCTTACTGATATTTCTAATAGAAGTAGATAACTATTTAAAACCTCTTTTTAAAGTAATCTGTTAATGAAACAGTGTTTAGTTATTTTAAATTGTTATTGTTGTTCCACTGCAGTTGTCCCCATTGTCCCCCCATTACTCTCCCCTGCCCTGCCCAGCCCCACCTCCCACACTCAATCCTCCCCCCAATGTCTTTTTCTGTGGGTCCTTTATACATGTTCCTTGACCTGGCCCTTCTTTTTCTTTCCCCCATTTCCCCCCTCCCCCTCCCCTTTTTAAGGAACCATGCATGCTTTTTACTAAGTCCATTTTGTAAAGCAAAACAAAAAATAAGGTCGACAATAACTGATGGAAATATGTTTACAGATATAGACAATTTAATGTAAGTTAAAAGAAAAAAAACTGTAAAAATGCATGGCATGAAAATGAGCAGGGTATACCTATCAGAGAGAGCCTCCCCATTTTCAGTTTCCCAGGAAGCTGACCCTTAGTCCGACCAGGGTGGAGATTCCATTAGACCTTCTGGGAGCTGTTGTTGGGTTTCTCCTAGGGGGGTGGCATGGTGGGGTGGGTGTTCTTATCTCTCTGCGGACATTCACAACCGTGCTAAGAGTCGCATAGCCAGAATGGCTCTGCTGTGCATGCCTGGTGGAATCGGGTGCAAACTGTCAATCAGCTCTTAGAGTGTCACTTGACCTATTCGTGAGGTTATTTACTTCTGTCACACATATTTCAGCTAGGAATTTATTCTCAACTCATTAATTGTTGAATAAAATTAGAAGATTGTGTAAGATAATTCTGGAAGTTCTAGGGTTCTGATCAGCTCATGAACAAGGATGCTTTAGAATTACCTCAAGTCCTAGTCTCACTTCATCTAGTTGACCTGTTATATTAATTCAAATATTGCCATATTAATTTTTAAATGTAGAGGTATGTATATCTTTATTGCAACTAGTCATATAAAATATGGATATTCTGATTCTAAAATGGATAACCAATCTATATTCTCTGGCCTGTGCCAGAAGAGATTAAAAAATGCTAGAATAAAGTATACAATCAAATTGTTATTTAATTTAATTGACTTTAAATTTATGATTCTGAAATACAAATGGCAGTCACTACTATTACTTGAGATTTAAACTGTATTTCTCTAGTGTATTCATTTTTCTATTCACTCACATTGGTTTAATACCTTCTCCTCAAATACTCTAACTTCCCTTTCATCCACAAACTCTCATCCTACATCTTCCATTTAGTCTTTAAGGAGAAACCTGAAGCCATCAGAGGAGAAATCTCATCTCTTTCTGCAACATATCTAAATGCCCAGGCATCTCCAAGGTCTTCTGTGTGACCCTCCAGTCATCACCAGAGCAGTGTTACCAGCTCCTAAGGGGCTGGAGCATTTCAGGTTGCACTGTAAATCCCATTTTTCTTTCACAGTCTTCATTGCATTTGCAGTTACTCCTTGTTCTTACCCTTCTACAGGATTATTTCCATCTGTCTATAAACATGCTCCAAAGTTCTCTGTATTTGAATGTTTGACATTCCATCTCTCAATCAAAGGTGAAGGGTCAGGGGAAAGGCCTGGGGCAGTCCTGAGAGAGAGTGCATGCCTAATTTACTAAATTTTATTTGGCTATATCTGGTTTCCTACTTAATCTTTCTAATAAGTTTTATATTTCTAGTACTACATCCATTATTTATAGCATTTCTATTGACTCTTTTTAAGTTTGCCTGCCCTTGTTTTATTATGTTTTGTTTGAGTTCAGATACATATTATTTTTTTTTTCATTTATTGACTGGTGACTTCTTTTTTTAAAATTAATTAATTTATTTTTATTCAGTTATAATTGTCTGCATTTTCTCCCCATCCCTCCACCCCACCCCAGCCAGTCCCACCTCCCTCCCCCACCTCTACCCTCCGCCTTGATTTTGTCCTTGTGTCTTTTATAGTAGCTCCTATAGACCCCTCTCCCCACTATCCCCTCCCCACTCCCCTGTGGCTATTGTTACAATGTTCTTAATTTCAATGTTTCTGGTTATATTTTGTTTGCTTTTTTCTTCATATTAATTTTTTTAAACTTTTAATCTATACTCTGAGTTTTGAGGGGTAGTGTTATTTCTGTAGTATCTTATTCTAGAAATCTCCAATATCACTTTCTTCTCAACCATTCCTATGGAACTCCAAGTCAACACCACCACTGAAATTGCTCTGGGTTTTCAGGTTGTGGCAGTCAGTGACCCTTCCTCCATTACTATTACACTTTATATTCATAATCACTTAAAACAACCTTCTTGAATGCTGAGAAGTAAAATCTCCACGGCCACTGTTTCTCGAACTACCGTGCTGGATTCTTCTGTACCACTTGACAGCTAAATATTAACCAGTATCAAGACTCAGTCTGAAATCCTGTTCTCTAGCAGACTTTCTTCTTATGTCATCTCATTCAACCTGTCACTTTTAACTCCGTCTGCACGTGATGATGTCAAAGTAAACCCCGCTCTGACCTTCAGATGCCCGTTAGCTATTTTGCATCTTAGCCTAAATTTGTATATCTCATTTTAATATGCTGAATATAGAACTCTGGCTTTTCTTTCATGCTAACGGGTTATTTTCTCCACCTTGTCATCTTAGTCAGTGTTGCCCACTTTACTGCAATGCAGAACTAGGTTGATGATTGTTTTGTGACTTCTTGTTTGCTTAGTTTACTAAAAAATATCTCCTCACATTGGAATGCTGAGAAAAATAATGAGAAAAGGGATATTTTAAGTCTTGGGTACTCAATACCTTCAGCATGCACTATAGTCTGATTTATATATTGACTGTTCAGAAAAGGTGATGGATGAATGCAAAGTTCTGAACAAATGAAAACATACAGATTTCATTACACTCTTGTATCATCACATCTTATAACACCTTGACTGACCTTCCAAATTCCGTGCATATTGAACTGCAAGCTAGCATCATTTACTTCCCCGGATACATTAGTTGCTCCTTAGAAAGCTTTATAGCATCAGAGTGTGCCCTGACTTTGGAGCACTGGAAAATTACCCAGTTTCAGTTATACTTGTCTCCTCCCAGCACCCTTTGGATCCTGTCTTTGCCATTTACAAGATGTGTTTTCTCGAGGAAATCATTCAGTCCTTCTGTAACAGTGAGTGAGAAACAGGCAGCGAGCACTAGATAACACCTGTCCTGTGTTTAACTTCCTGCCTGGCAGCTAGATAATACTACTCCCACCATGGCTAGGACTCCCATTCCTATTGCTGTTGTTATCAGTATCACTATTATTAGGAGGCTTTAAAAAAAGGACATTTGTATTCTAACAAGTAGAAGTTAATAAAATAACACACACACAAATGAATGCTTTATTCCCATGTCATTTCGTGTAATATCAATTTTATAAACAGTTGCAGAACATACTTTGCACTGTCACAAAGATTAGAAAATGAAATTCTAAAACTATATTAAATTAGAAATTATGTAATTGCATTAAACTTGAGCTAAATCCTACGAAAAATGGATATAAGTGCCACAGTTGGAGTGTTTTGTCCTTTTTACATTAGAATATACCATTTAATAATTAGGTAATTTAGAGTTTTAAATTTGATCGGGATAGGTTAATTGCTTTTTCTAGGTTGCTAGTATATGAACATGAATTAATACATGTTATCTTTTCTTAAAATCACAAATAAACAAGTACCTACGATTGCCTACCTAGAAAATTCATCCTTAGTCTATTTTATCAAAGGAAGCCAAATTTCTGATTGTTTTGAATTTTGTTTGTGAGTCAGTCTCAAACAGGAAGTACTTAATATTACTGTCTGGCCACTTTGTGCAGAGCAATACGAACGACACTGAGGTCACACAGCCATTGATCCTCCGAAGGACAAATGATGTCAGGCGGTGCTTATACGCCGAAAAAATTTCAATTTTGTTGACTTCTTCATCAATCCCACTGGATGTCAGCTACCATTCTGCTGGGCCAGTATTGATATTTGATGTCAGTTCTTATTCATTATTGCACCTAGGTAATGCGTAAGTCAAAACTTTTAAGTACATGGAAAAAAAAAAACGCCAAAGCAGGTTCTATTTGAGGAAATTGGAAATGACAGCAGAATAAAAAAATTAAGGGGCATGTAGCATGCTGATTTTACTTTACATACTTTTTGAATTATCTCAATACTCCTACATATCTAAAAATCAATTACAGCTTTTAAACTAATCTAATACTACAATACCATTAACCTAATCTTTTATGAAATAACCTTGCCTTAACATAACAAAACAATTCCTGAGAGAAAAATTAAAGAGAAGTAAAAGAAAAAAGAATTTGTACAAACAAAAAATAAATGATTAATTAGAAATTTTTTAGATGTAATAAATTGATAAAGCCTTTTCCCTTTGTTTCTACTTTGTTTCATTCTTGTAAATTCAACACTGTAAATGAAAAGGAATAGTACATTTAAGATTTTATCACTCTGTCCCCAAAGTTTCACCTTCAGTCATTTCTACTGTTACATAAAGATAAATTCAATCATTTGTAATTTTCTTGATAGTTCCAGGAAAAATGAGAAGCAACATGATTATGTCATATTTCTTGATACTCCCTCTTTGACTATAAAACTAATCATTTGTTTTTGTATATATATACCCTTTGAATGACAATCTTTTGGTCATACATGAAAAATTCAGTAATGGCCTTTAACTTAGAAATTTTTTAAAGATTCTATTTCTTCATTTCTAGATAGAGGGAAAGGGAACGAGAAAGAGAGGGAGAGAAATACTGATTTGATCAATTAGTTGCCTCTCTCACCCGCCCCCCAACAGGGACTGTGGCTGCAACCCAGGCGTGTGCCCCGACAGGGAATCGACTGGTGATCTTTCAGTTCCCAGACGGCACTCAACTCAACACCAGCCAGGGATAATTTAGCAAATCTTTCCTGAGCCCTACTATGTCTCAGGACCTGTTCTAAATCTTGAGAGTACAGCAATGCATAATATCAAGTCCTGTCCATAAGGACTTTATATTCTGATAAGAACCAGAGACGATAAACAAGTAAATAAAAGAATAGTCTCAAGAATAAATATCATATAACCAGATAAATTAAGGTAAAAAGAGTAATGAGGTAAAAACTGGGGCTTATAATAGAATGGTCAGGGAGGAACTTTGAGAGAAAGATATTCAAAAACACCATGCAATGATCTTAAGGAAAAATTCAAGTGGAGGCAGTGGCAAAGACCAAGTTCCTGGGGTGGTAGAAGTGATGGAGTGACAGGATCGGGTTTAGATTAAGCAGGTGAAATACTTTCCACGTAGAGATAACTGTTAACCTAGATTGTTAGTGGTTAAAACGTGGGATGGTAGGGATCAGGTTAGAGTAACTCCATAGCATTATCTGTGGCTTCACAAATGTTTATTTGTTAAAAAAAATAAATGCCCCACTATGAGCAGTATAATAGATTCTTTTGGCTGACTAATACCTTAATTTTTTTTAATCCCATAGCTCTTGGCATAGTTCTTGGTACCGAAAGTAATCGATTGATTAGGAAATATCAGGAAGTCACTGTAGATCAGAATGCAAGGGCAACTTAAAAGAAGACATAATTAAAATTAAGACAATGTTTGCTGTGACAGGATTACATTTATTTTATACTATTGATCTTAGAATATTATTTTAAAGTTTAGTACACTTTGCAGACTTCCCATGTTTATTCTGAGCATATAGCTGCCAAAAATAGTTCAAAATATATTTACTAATTTTATGGAAAACAACGTTACTGTTACAATTATTTAGCCATTTAGGCAAGTGGTCCAATACAACTGTCTCATTCGAACAGTTTACATAGGACAGAACATGTTCTAAATATCATAACATCAGTATAAAATTACACATTTTCCTCCAGTCCTGATTAGTTGTGGTCAGCCTAGACTTGCACATGCTTTAAAAAGTTTGGAAAACCACATGTATGATAACAGCACGAGTTTGTAAGAGATTGTTTTACACGTAGGTAATAAGTATAACGTACCATCCATTATCCCAGAGCCACATAATTAGAGCACAAAGAATCGTCACACCAATTTACTCAAAAGCATAATTACAAGGTAACTTGATTATCCCCTTTAATGTAATTTTCCCCACTTAATTGCGTGTTCCTGGGTGAATGTGACCCTGTGAATCCTTACCTCAAGAAGTGACTGCTCATTAACATGCAAAACTACAGGCGGGGCCAAAGAACCTGCCCTTCCTCTTCAGAAGTTTAATTTGTATACGCAGAGCGGCCCTGCAGGGAAAATGTTTGAGAAGTTACGTCTCCCCACAGATAGTGGGGGATTTCCTGTGGCAGATTTAACAATGGTCTTGGGGCCCAGTATGTCCATCACCACCATGCTCCGCCTCTCATCCCACCCCAATTTAATAGCAATTATCAAAAAACTCAAGTTTTCTAAGAAAGGAAATTTAAGCTGCTATATTTAGATTGCATTCAGAAAACCTTATTCATTTTTCTTAAAGTATTCAAGTTTTCATGTTATTTATTTTAAGAATTTCAGATATCCCTTGACTTGACTTGGGTGGTAGGGAAGCAAAAGAACCTTTTGCTTCTAACTTTAAACACTGGTCGCATCTACATCTGCTGCTGCGCATGCGCTAGGGAACATTCAGACCACAAAGATGGGGATCGGTATCAGCATTGAACAAAGATGTTCACAATTTGTCTCTTTAGGCTGAGGGGTAGAATTTTTTCTTAGAAGTAGATGGTTATCAATTTACATACCCAAATACAATATTACAAAAGAAACCAAATCATTAAATTATGGAAGGCTTCCCTATTTTGTTATGTTTACCGTAGCTAAAACTGGCAAAAATAGACTGTGCCCTTTGGGGATTGTAACTTTTCGTTCTCCACAGAGATTTCTGTGGCTACAATTAATGTCTTCAAGAAAATATGATTGTTTCTCTATTGAAAAAAATCGTTTTTTAAAAATTCTGTGCCAATAGAAGCACAGCCTAGTAAAGCAGTAGTTCTTTAAAAAGCTATGAATTTTAGTTAAATATATATAGCTTAATCCTTTAATCTATTCTTATGAATCAAACTATAAATTGAGAACATTTCATCTAATCACTTCAATATAGCTACAGCCAAATAGAGCCTGTCGTCATAAACTTGTCCCTCAGTCATGTAAACACTGGGATGATACAGCCTATGCATGAATTACCAATGTTATGTATATCAGACTGCCCTGGCTTTATGCAACTGCCCTTATGGACATATTAAAAGAAAATAAATTTATTGCAGGTTATCCCAGCAAAGTTATTCCAGTGAACACTATATTAATCAATAATAATTGGCCGCTTTAAAAAAGACTTCCGTCAAATAGAGCAATACCTTAGGTTGCTATCATAATAAATAAAATAGATTTAACAGAATCTGTGTGGGTCTACATGTAAGATCTTCTGCAAAGACTGGAGAGCAGAAAGACAAAGAAAAACAGGACTGTAATTAAAAATAGTCATTAAGGTGTTGTTGCTATCTTTGCTAGATGATTTGGTTTATTTCACCCTAAAACGTAAAAATAGATACATATTTTTAAAGCTCTAGCTAAGCACTATAGAAATGATTATTTTGAAATTACTAGCAATATGAATTTATACCTTGTTCATAATGAGCACCCCATAAATATTTGTGGAACTGATTTAGATAATTTTTTTTTAATCATAACTTTTTCAACCAGGAAAGAAACAGATTTGACTGGATATTTTGGGACACATACCTGTGTCAGCTGCTAAGGTGGACTTTCAGGTTCCAAGCCCCTCACTGACCTCTAGTCACTGGCTCAGAAGACTAGTGCTTCTGGAATTTTCATTCCCTGCCCTGTCCCCTTCATGGCTCTGGGAATACAGAAGGGCTGATTCTCTCCCCTGGTAAAGGACGACAGATTAGTGAATGTCACTGTCTGCGTCATTAAAATCTTCACCCTGGTGTACCGTCTAAAGTGCGTAGCAACTGTGGCTAGCTTCTCCTCTTCAGGGAGTCTTGTGATCTCCAGGTCTTTAATGTAAATGAATGCAAAAGCTGCTCCAACAGTATCACAAGCTGTTTACTTCAAACACCAAACAGAATGTTCTGTTCCTTGATTTGGTAAATGGAAAGAGCAGAGCAGCCGTGTGCTGGGTTCCAAGTTACCAAACAGAATATTGGTCCAGCCAGGGGAAGAAAATGCTCTGTGTATTTATTTTCAAGTGTGTTGAAAAGGAGATTCACCTATATCTGTTTTATTCTCATTTATAAATATTTCCAAAATGTAAAGTTACAGGACAATTCCTTTCATTTCACGTAGATTTACAAATTAGTTTGAACAAGGTGATGCTATCGTGCATCAAGGTCTAGGATCATATCTTATTCATTTCCGAATTGCATCTTTCCTGTCCTCTCTACCCCTCCCCACATCCCAGGCAGTAGGCCATTCTAACAGGGAATGCTTGTCTGGTCAGTATTTAATGAATGACAAATAATTTTATAGAGTCCCTAAAAAACGCAGTTTCATCACCTTTTAAAATCACGTACAAATGTTTTTGTTCCTCTCACCATAACGAAAGGAAGTAGACCAGTGGAGGGATAGAGATGTCCTATTCTGGAAGACAGATGAGTTACAGCAGCTTCATGAAATGGACCAAAGAGAAGTTTAGCAGTAGAAAAACTAGTTTTTAAAGAATTTGAATGTCCTTTAATTCTCAAGTTGGATTGTCCATTATTGTGGGTTGTTTTAGGAAGTGAGATCATCAGTGCAGACCGGCTGATGTGGCTCAGTGGATTGAGTGCCAGCCTGCAAATCAAAGGGTTGCCAGTTCAATTCCCAGTCAGGGCACATGCCTGGTTTTCGGGCCAGGTCTCCGGTGGGGGGACACAAGAGGCAACTACCCATTGATGTTTCTCTCTCTCTCTCTCTCCCTTCTTTCCCCTCTCTCTAAAAATAAATAAATCAATAAAAACCTTTTAAAAATATCATCATTTCAGGTTTCACTCAAATGTAAATACATAAAACTTGCATGCTTTATTTAAAAGTGACTGTTTAGGAAAAATAAGTTGATGTGCAGAGGCAAAGGTCTCAAGTGATAAACATTTTAGGAAAATACCTGCTCTGTGTGTCTGTGTGTGTGTGTGTGTATGAATTATTCAGTTGGGTGACTACTTTAATTGTGTACTTGTGTCATTATAATTGCTTGAAGACTGGTGGGAAGTCTCTTGGCATGTTTTACTTAAATCTGGTATTTCCCAGTTTAACAGGGAAAGTGACAAAAACATTACAAAACTGCAAGCTGTACTTAGATTGTTGTCTGGCCATGCTCACTAACGAGCTGCATCTCCCCCTCCCTCTCCCTACCATCCATTACATTCACCCTCAACTTCTGCTAGTTCCAAGGTCACTATGCCAACATCAAATAATAATGTGCACAGAAATTAAATCTGAAAACCTTGACTGAAAACCTTCCACTTTATTTACGCGTGAGTTTATTTGTATCTCTTTTTTCATCTGATGGATTTGAAGCCAGGTTGAGTTCCAGGCGCCTTTGATCTTGGCCTTCCTCTTCCTCACCCGGCTTCTTCCCCTGCAGGACAGTGGTCCCCACAAACCTGGCGGCTCTTAACTCAAAGGCCGTCTGCCTAGTGAGACCCTCCCTGGCCAGGCTGTCTGCATTTCAGCGTTCCTCCTGCCAGATATTCCTTCTCTACACTTCATTTATTCTTTGTACCCGATGTCACATGTTTTACCGATTTACTTTATTTATTGTATGATTCGTCCCACCGGTGCACAGGTTCCATGTTGCCAGGACTTCCGTTTTGTTCATGCCCATATCCTCACCCCTTAAATCAGTGCCTACTACTAGGTAGTAGTCTCAATCAGTATTTCTTGGGGGAATGAAGGAAAAGATTTTCTATTGGTCCAATTTGACTGGTTTCTAACTCTTGGTTAGTCTCATGGCACTAAGTAGAAAACCACAGGAAAGGAACGTTCACTTGTTTTTCAGGGCCTCAGACACAATTTTGCGCTCAACAGTACCTGCTTAACTCACTGAGATGACTGGCCTTCAAACATTCTTTTTAATATATCAATATTTACGTTCAAGATGCGTACAAGTGTTTATATCATATATAAAATTCACATTTCTCAGTGTGAGCTCCAGAAACTCCAAATCTTTACACATTGTTAACCTCATCATGAATTCACCATATTCCCCACAGTGAGATATGTTAGTTTCTACTTTTGTGCTCTACCATCATGCCATTTTTTAAATTCTCACCAGAGGGCATGTGTTTTTTATTGCTTTTAGAGAGGGAGGAAGGAGAGAGAGACAGAGAGAAACATTGATGTGAGAGAGAAACATTGATTGGTTGCTGCCCCTATGCACCCCAACTGGGGGATCAAACCCACAACCTAGGTATGTGCCTTGACCAGGAATTGAACCCGCAACCATTTGGTGTATGGAACTATGCTCCAACCAAGTGAGCCACCCAGCCAGGGCTCATTGTGCCATTTTTTAATACCAATGATGCCTTCCTGCCTTCTTTTCACTGATATCTGTTTATAATCTTAATCTATTTAAAGGTTATTTCTAGAAAGCTGCTTACCTTTGATGGACATATCCTAGGGCTGCATTCCTAAAAAAAACCTCTGATCTCCAGACTTAAGTTAGGTGTTCCACTTTTAATGTGAACAATGCTGTATCTACTTCCAGCATTTAACTTTGTAGTAATTGCTTGATTATGGCTCTGTCTTGAGTTTATGTCCATTATATCTCTTGCATTTGGTCCCAAGCCAGGGACATAGTACAGCCCAGTAAATATTTGTTCCTTTATACACATTAATTTTCTTCATCTATTTCTAATTATTCTTCGGCCTTATGAATTTAAATACCTGCTTGTTCAAATCGTTCGTTGCTAATACATATTTGTTGATATTTTGTTAAAATACTATTAGTTCTTTCAGGGTGTTCTGCCTCGATAACAGAGCATGCCACTCAAGCACTTAAGTGCTCCTTCATTGGCTTCCACTCTCCAAAGCATCTAAGTCAGGGCATGTAAAATATTTTCCTTGTTAAGAGCTTAAGGGCTTGGATGCTTAATTCTGTTCGACTGGGTTTGGATCCTGGATCTGTTTGCCTAACAAAATGACTTTGGGCAAGCTTTATAACATTACAAGTCTTGTTTTTCTCATCTGAATAGTAATGCACTATAATGTAGCCATAAGATGAGGGTTAAATGAGATAATAAATATAAATCACTGTGAACAAGTTACTGTGACTATGTAGTATAGTGTTGTATTCTACGGAAGATAAGTAATTATTTTTGAGATGTCCAGCTTCCACATACTTGGGGCGTGACTCGGATATAAATTGTTAATGCCTAACAGATTGGCAATGGCATCCGGAAGAAGTGTGTGCTGACATTAGCAATTTGATCTGCAACTTTCCAATGCTTGGTGTTCCCTTCTTCTTTAGCCCTGAGCACTCCCAAATTTTACCTTCTATTTCCACTCTAATTCCATAATTTCTTTGCCTTGTTTGTGCCATTAGAGTACTGAGGAAATGGTGTAATGAGCTCATGCTTAATGCTGCACAGGCCTGTCCTAAGAGACACACTAATGTATCAGTGTACTAAAAATGTTTGAAATACTAATTTTTTTCCTAATGAGCCTAAACATTTTTATTATAGTTATACCTTAATACCAAGTTGCAGGTCATTACCTTCACATATTGAAAGCAGCTGATATTTTAGGGCTTAATGTTTCTGCCATTTTCTTGATGAACCCTCTTCCTTGCCCATTTTACACAGTAGAATTTTAAGTTATGAAAATTAGATCACTTGACAGGTAGTGTGTATGATGTTTTGATTTCATTATTTATTTATTAAAATGTCTTTGCTGATTATATAACAATTAATATGTGCTAATCCCATTAAATTTGAATTTTGAAAATGCTAAATGGGGCAAATGAAAAAAAAAAAAGATTTATCCTACCTCCTAAAGATAATCATTCTGATTTAGTTCCTACCACTCTTATTTTCAACATGTTTTCTGTGTGTGCATCAGACAGTATAAACAATCGTTTGCTCCTTCTTTCATTGGACCACGTGTGTGTGGTTACCCTTGTATTACCAATTTTTGGAAATGCCATTATAATAGTTAAAATAGTAGTTTAGTTACATGTCTATTTATCCATTCATTGAGAATTATTTTCTTATATTTCTATTGCTCCATCTTTAAAATAATATTGTGAGAACCATCTTTGTGACAAATATTGATCTGAGTTACTGACTTACTTAAATGTATCCTAATGGGGAAATATATTTAATATAGTTAAACATTTGTGATATATCATACTATATGTTTCTAAAATAGAATATGTTTGTTAAAATCCCAGACTATGAAGTCAGCCAGGCTTATGCATTAATTCTTATTCCAAATCGACCTGCCCAGGTAACTTTAGGAAAGTCCCTTGACCTCCTTAAATCTCATTTTCCTCATCAGTGAAATGGGATGATTGCACATAAAGAAATATCTCTAAAAAACCATTTTCTTTAAAATCTATCTTTCTTCATTTAGGTTTAGCACCTAATTATCACTAACCAGTGTTTTTCTTAACAAGTTTTAGACAAATAATTTGTTTTCCCCAGGTGGTCAGGGAATGCCTTTCCCACACCTCTCCATCTCCGGATTCCTCCCAACTCACACAATGCTGTTCACACGAGCAGGATTCTAACATCTTCTCATGCCCTGTGGGAGGAAATCCACAGGCAGACGGGCTTCCATTTTGCATGAGGAGGGAGGAGGAGGGATATTGGGTCCTGAGGATATTCCAGGTTTTTGGTCTTGTATTCTCTGCACCTTCTATCTCTTCCTTTTTATTCTAAATGATTCAGAAACCATCAGGGTTAGAACTAATATTTACCTCAAGACTGCTATGGAAAGACATGGACTAAAGTAAAATTTCTAGGTAAGCTCCATCAAGGCTTTCCTCCTGTGTTGGTTTAACAAGTGTTTTTGAAGTCTCCTCTGGTCCAGACACTGCCGTAGGCACTGCATGGGCCTCGTGGGCTAACTGGAGGTGGAGCGAAGTTGTTCTTTCGCTACCAGAAAGTCTCTTGGTTATCAAATCTGAACACAAACATTTCGGTATCACTTACTAAGTTATTATATTTATTTTATCTAATTCATACTTTGCCACAGCTTCTAACTATCTTGGGAAATGGAAAAAAATTCTGGCTGAATGATGCTATTCAAAATTATTCAAAATAATATCTACTTTTACTAATAAGACATTTAGCATAGTAGTTGGTTCATTGAAAGTACTTCATAAATATTGACTATTATTTTAGTATTACTAAACAGTTATACATTGGTCATTTGACAGCAGTAAAAGTTAAATATAAAAATATTAAAAGTATTTAAATATATTTTTATACCCTGAAAGTGATTGAACTATTTTTATTTTAAGTATATTTCCTAAAATTTTAATATTCAGTGGTATAAAATATGCTTTAAGGTTACATTTAGTTTTTATTATTCAGACAACAAAAGTACATCAAGTTCACAAACTGCCTTTGGTATAAAGTGCATCCAAATTAAATTCTGATTATATTTATTCTGTTCTCAGAACAGACAAAAAATTCTTTTTTTTTTACTTTTGAAAGATGTTTGAAAGCCCTTATATCTGTAAAGACTTCTAATTTCTAACATTAATATTTCCTGCTAATCCTGAGAACTTTTCTTTTCTGAAATTTAAATTCACTGATTCTTCCCAATTCTTACAATGCATGTTTACATATTTGAAAACATTCCAAGTTCTCCGTGTTCCTTTTAAGTCATAAAGAAGATTAAACATCCCATTTATCAAATTGGGGACAAGGGTGTTGTATTTCTTTGCCTGTGGCTAAGTTACAGAATTTTACTACTAATGGCATTTGTTGCATTACTGGTGTGTTTAGGGAAAAACAAAGTCCACTAGGAGTGCAATACAAGATGCACATTTTTGAAAGAAGGGGTAGAAATCAAGGAGTCAATGAGAAAATATGCATGACCTAGTTGAAAATGATAAGAAGGAAAATTGTACAATAATCAAGTTATTATCTTTAACATTTTAGAATATTTAAGAATACAAGTATGATTTTTAATTTGACATTAAAAAGTTAAGCTAGCACTGAAAGAGATACTATATATTGAGTAGAAGCAGTATAATGACTTATCATAAACTTTATTTATGGGCTTGATGTGGCCAATACTCATATTTGATTGGTTAGTGGACTCAGAAATTAAGTGACAGAATGAGTATAGCTTATGAGTTGCTGGAGAACAGAAACCCATCTGGCTCATCACTACATCCCGGTCCCAGATGTGAAGTGGATGCTCACTGCCCATACGAGAAGCCAGCCCGAGGGGTGTAGACAGACCTTGAGCTAGGAACTGATGCTCCAGTGCTGATACTTCCATATTGGGAAAATAGCCATTCCTGTTTCCCTAACACTTGAGTCCACTCACTCTTCCTTTCATTTTCCATCTCCTGTATTCAGTCCCCTTTGTCCTTATCCTATTACAGATGACCCAAAAGCCCCAAAGACTCCCAGTGATTTTTGTCTCACAGACCACAGGAGACACTGTTTCCTTGCCATCGGTGTCACCTGGCCCAAGAAATTCTATCTTCTGTGATTAAAAACTCTTCTTGCCTTATGTTCATTTGTTTTCCAGCCTGTGTTTTTGTGTTTAAATGATCAGTATTCACTAATTAGAGCATGTAAAGTGAGATGCCCCCTTAGTGCAATGTTTCCCTGTATATAGTTCTTCTGCGTAGATGACTTTCATCATACGGAGTAGGGCACAAGTAGGTTTTCAGCTGTGAGTATGTGAAACATAGAGTTTATTCTTGTATTATTATTTATTAACTATTGTGTTATTTCTCACATGGACAACTGTGAACCTACTTTTGCCCCATCCTGTGCACATGATACATGTATGTGTACATAAATAAGTTACAACGGTGTATGAATTTTAGTTTTATTACATCTTCCAATATAATTAATCAAAAGGATGATTTTCTGAAAAATAATTATTCCAAAATTTACCATAGACTTTCATATATTTAAATTATCATTTTGTAACAACTTTATGTTTAAAACAAAGGTATAATAAATAACTTTTAGTTTAGAGAAGAGTATTCCCATGGATTTAATAAAACTGTAACACAAATCTCTGTTGTGTGTGAGTTACTACATATTGTTGTATATATGTAATGTATATGTACACACATTTCTTTTTTTTATACACTTTAAAGGATCACATAATAGCGTCCTGTGATTCCTGTGGAGTTACAAAGCTGTGGGACTTCCGCAAACTCTTACCGATCGTGTCCATTGATGTAGGTCCAAGTCCTGGCAATGAAGTGAACTTTGATTCATCAGGTAGGATTTTGTTGAATATTTGTGACCAGTCGAACAACTTTAATATTTGTTCTGAAACTATTTTCTGTCTCCACTTTAGTTTACTGGTGTTTTCTCCTATGTAAATTTCTGTTCATACTATTATATTAGAAAATATTACATTATATTTTATTATATTTTGTATCATATGTTATATTATGAAAGCATTATATTCATTATACAAGTAAAGGAAGAAGAATAGAGGAGGTAAGTGTGTGTTAATGTATTTAACACAAGTTCCCAGCAGCACCATGAAAACCTTGGAGCCTATATTCCTTTGAATCATCATCCAAGGTAAGTAAATTATTTTTTCTGAGGGCAAAAGGGCTGAGAGTAAAGAACAAAAGTTTGGCAAAATCAAATTAAAACATTTTTAATGGAATAATTTAGTCTTATAAAAATTTCCTAAACTACCACAGATTTTCTAGATTTTATAATTTATTTGAAATGTATTCATCATATTGTTGCAATTATGTACTCTGCCTTCTATATTATTGATTGTGTTTAGCGTTTTTACAAAATAATGTAAACATTATCAATCTGATAAAATAGTTCATTCTTGTTGATGATAAATAGTATAACAATTGATATTAACAACTACACAACAATTCTAATCATCTATTTAGAAAGTTAAAATTAGTTACATCTTTATTTTTAATGATAGTCTTTTCTAAGTTAAAAATATGTCTGTTATGGGATGATATAACTGTCCTTTGCTAGCATGACATATGTTCTAAACTTTAAAATTTGAGAATTTTTAAATTCTTTGATAATAGTTCGTGGTAGATAGATCAAGTTATAGAAATATCTAGTTTAGGTGAGGAAATATATATAATGTCTTATTTAAAAAATAGTCCATATTAATTCTGCAGCCTAGAAAGTTCATAGTAGTTATAGAGACATAGGACAAGTGTGTGTTTTGTGAGACTGGTTTCATGATATTTCCATCATGTAACTGAAATGTAGAATACGGTCAGTCTGTTCCTGTGATAGATTACTATATGAACCAAACCAATAACAATGGCTTCTTTTAAAATGCTTTAGTAATGTTGTTGACATGAAGACACTTATGGTTCAATAGAATTCAAAAATATTTTTTTTAATTCTGTACAGAATAAAAGATCCCAACTATAAGAATTTCATTTTATAATGTGAGAGCCTATTAATTTCAATTTGTACTTTTTAATGTAGAAAATTTGCCTTGACATCATACTGCTAAAGGTATTTCATTTTGGTTTTCATAAATATTTTCACATCCTTAAGTCACTTTTTATGTTCAAGAACTAGCATCTAAATATTTATGTCCTTGAATTTCAAAATACTGTATACCTAATAAGTGATATATATTTTATTGTCATTATTAAATATGCTGCCACTTGCTTTTTATTGTCTTTGTCATATAGCCCAAAATGTCTTCTCTCTGCTTAGTCAGGCAAACCTGATTTTAAATAAACATACTAGCTATCTTATTGTCATACAAGTCAATATCATCTTAAAGCCCTTGCTACATCAGGTCTATTTTTCTTTCCATGACTGTTATAGTCTTGGTAACCCACTAATATTAAAGCGTGAGACTCAAGGGCGGAAGAATAGGAAACATAAAAGACAAAGAGTATAAACCAGAGGCCCTGTTAATGAAACCACTTTATCAATTTGAGGGCATATAATTCTTTGTGTTTATTTAAATCAAATTTATTGGGATGACATTGGTTAGTAAGATTATTTAGGTTTATTCATTCATTCATTCATTTGATTAAATTTATTGGGGGGACATGGGTCAGTAAGATCACATAGGGTTCAAGTGCACATACTGTGACACGGGACCTGCTATTGCATGTGTGCCACCACCCAAGTCAAATCCTCTTCCATCACCACATATTGACCCCCTTCCTCTTTGGTAACTCCTGTACTGTTTTCTGTCTGTGCCTCTGGGTTTCAGTTTTATATCCCATATATATGTGAAATCATGTGGTTCTTTGCTTTTTCTGACTGATTTATTTCATGTAGCGTAATATTCTCAAGGTCCACCCGTGTTGTCGCAAATGGCAGTATTTCATCTTTTCTTACAGTTGCGTAGTATTCCACAGTATACAGGGACCACATCTTCTTCATCCAGTCCTCTATTGAAGGACAGTTTGGTTGTCTCGTGTCTTGGCCACCATGAACACTGCTACAATGGACATAGGGGTGCACATTCGAAACATTGAAAACTTGAGGGAATATAGTTCCAACCTGACCTTTCCCTCCTTGTGATCATTTCTTTAAAAAACATACTATAATTAATTTTCATTTTATCTGTTTGAGAAATTAATGTCATAAGCCTTTTTCTCATTTAATAATGAGAAATTTGTGCCTCTGTAGAAGAGAAGTGATTTAAATGAAGAGTCATTTAAAGGGGTTGAACTATATCAAAAGTTGAAGGGATGAGGGAGAGCAAACACAAGGTCCAGTGAGAGCAGGAACAGAGCTGTGAAAATCACAAAGGCAAACGCCAGAAATTACGTTCGTCTTAACCCAGTAAAGAAGTTCAAGTCTAGAGCAAAACAAAATCAAAATAAGAATAGAGATGCATAAATCTCTTTTAATCTGTATTTATTCAGGAAAAGATTCTTTAAAAGTACAATAAAATTATATCGTGAAAAGATTTAGACTATGAGGGTAAAATCAAATCTAACTTAATAAGCTCAACGTATACATTAATTTGACATACTTTTATTTATTCCCAGTAGCAAGCCAATATAAGCATTTTCAAAAAAACAGGAGTGTATGGACACTATTAACAATAATTAAGATTTATGGAGGGCTCACATTAGTTCAGTAGTGCCACCTCATGTTTCCAGGTTGAAATTCTACAACAGAATTAAACTGTGCAGTTATGTATATCTAGGAATTATTTGCTCAACTTAACTGTGAGACAAGTTCTGTTCTGCTGCTCAGCTATGTCCTTGGACCTGAGCAAAAGTTATTGAAAACATTTGTGTAATATCCCCATAATATTATAAAGTACAAATGTAAATACTATCAGCATTTTGAAATATTTAATATCAGGAGTATTGTTCAATATTCTAAATTAACATTCAAACAAAAATTATAATCATATTTTATGTTTCTGGATCAATTTAATTGAAGAGCCTCTTGAGATTATGAGGTGTTTTGTTTAAAAGAACGTTTTCCATATACCATGATTTATCTTTGTAAGTAAGGGATTTATTGTCACTGCAAATTCAACACAGTATAGAAATAAATTGGGGTGGGGCTTATTAAGAGTCTGAAACTGTTGTCCATAACATTTGATTCAAATGTGTACGTATATCAGAATTGCCTCATTGTTTATTAACCTCATAAGTAAATATTTTCATTTTGAAATTATAAAAGTAAATATGTCCTAATAAAAATACTACTTTACCTGTTTTAAAATTGCAATTTCTTATAGTATATCATTTTAAAAGTGTATCTTTGATAAAAATATTTGAAAACCAGTGGTGTGGTAAAAGAATATACATTATAATCCAGAACCTTAGGTATTCAGCATCTTTTACACTTTAAGCAAATCATTTAATTTCCCCAAACTAAGGTTCTTCATGGAAGAGATCATTTCGTATGGTGTTCTAATATGTTTCAAAGGGGTAATGTATATCCCGTAATATGGAAATCCTAGTATAGTAACCTACTATGTTATATTCTAGCTAGAAGGGGTCTTAGAAAACACTCTACTCATTTCAGGGATGAGAGAAAAATGTATGTATACTTTGGTGTGCAAATAAGATGCCTAAGATTGTGTGCTAGTGTATGTTTCTAGTGAAAATGTAAACATCAATGAATAATAAGCAATAGAAGGAAAAAGCAAACAAAATATAACCAGAGACATTGAAGTTAAGAACAATCTAACAATAGCCAGGGCAGGGGTGGGGGGTGGGGGCGGGGACAGTGGGTAGAGGGGATTACAGGAACTACTATAAAGGACACATGGACAAAACAAAGGGGGAGGGTGGAGAGGGGGGAGGGAGGTGGGTTCACCTGGGGTGGGGTGGAGGGATGGGGAGAAAAGGCATACAACTGTAATTGAATAACAATAAAAAAAAATTCTATAAAAAAAAAAAAAAAAAAACCATCAATGAATAAATACAATTCAAACAAGAGTCAAACCTCACTTTCATGAAATATTAGAAATAATTTAAATGGTTAACTAAGAAGTAAAGTTGTATACAACATTATATGTAGAATGTAATTGAAATTAAAAGATTTAAAGATGTATGGATCACCATCTAGAGTTCAGTTTTTCGGTTGCTGTAAGAAACCTGCTTTTCACACATTTAAAAGAGGAGATGCACATGGCATAGTGTTATTTACACAATGTTTTATTTGCAAATACATTGCTTGTAACAAACA
The DNA here is from genome assembly GCF_022682495.2 of Desmodus rotundus. Classification (NCBI taxonomy): domain Eukaryota; kingdom Metazoa; phylum Chordata; class Mammalia; order Chiroptera; family Phyllostomidae; genus Desmodus; species Desmodus rotundus. The sequence continues at coordinate 191,207,357 of NC_071388.1, forward strand.
TATTATCAGTGTTTACAGATATATACATATATTAGTATACATTTGTAACTCGTGTATTTGTAAAAGGATAAGTGTTCCTTTCTCATTAAACAGACAGCCTCCTGGTAATATAATGCTACACATTTCGGCAAATATTTACTATCTAAATAATATCTCTCACTTGGAATACTCAGATGCCATATGTTTTATCATTCAATAATTTATTACAATTTCAGAGAATGTGAAACAGAATTGCATAAAGTAATAAAAATGAAATGTGAGAATTTATACTTATACGTCCACATGCCTCACTTCCTCGGGTGCATGTAGTCTAGCAGTGCATGCACGTCTCTCCTTTGTCAAACGGTAATTCCAGGACGCTGGCGCAGTCACATTCCTAGATAAGTGAAGAGCTAAGGCTTGAGCCAGATGAGGACTTTCCAGTAGAGAACTGAACAGCCTCAGATCATCAAAATGGGCAAGGTTTCCCTCTATTTGAAGAAAAAAACTAAACGTTCTCCACAAGTAGAACCACAGTGAAGATGCTAAAATTGGGGTGGGGGGCATCATCTCATTGGAAAATATGAAAAGTATAAGATCCCTCCAAAATTTTTCAAAATACAGTGAAATACCCACAGAAATCTTTTGTTCAAATTAGATTTATTGTTTTTTGTTAGTAAAGGCTTCAGTTCATTGTTTCGTGTTTAAAAGACAGACTATAATTAATTCTTTCTTATAGAAGCAGTGTGCCATAAGGGGGAAGCACTCATTACAAAGTTAGAGAAGCCCTGGTTTTGATTTGTGTCTCCAATACTTACTAGCCGAATGGTCTTGGTGAAATTTCTAAATATTTCTGAGCCTTGTATATGAAATAATAAAAACCTATTGGGATTTCCACTTCCAAGATAACGAAACAGGGGCCAGATTTACCTTACTACCTGAAACAACTAAAAATAATTTTTTTAAAAAGACAAAATATATAAGACTGTTTCTTCAAACATCAAATATTGGGCAATAAAAGACAGTTATACCTGAGAGAGGGACAGCAAATAAGACAAACCCTATGAGAGCCCCAGAATACTGCTTGGAGAAGTTTCTAGGTCACAATTCAGGATGCACAGAAACCAAAGGGATACCGGGCAGTCCCCTGGAGTTGAGGAGACAGAGTGGGCAGTCCAGAGAGGCCAAGGCAGCTGGAATTTACAGGGCAGACTACAGGACGGGAGAAAGCCGCAGAGAGAGTGAGCTCTAGAGATGTGTGGAAGATCCCCGCGGGTCTGTAGCTGAATAGGAATCAGTATCTGCTAACCTAAGGCCAGGGAGAAATCTGTCTGCACAGCTAAAAGGAAAATTCCCCCAGGGCTCGTCCAAATCTAGGAACAGTTTGTGTCCCCACCAACCAGGGTGAAGAAAGTCTTGCAATTCAAGGACAGCTGCTAGAGCAAGGATTGCCACACTACTGCCCGTGGGCCAGCTTGACCTGTGTTCAGACATAGTTTTAAGGGAGCACGGCTACCCCCATTCACTTACATATTGTCTGAGGCTGCTTTCACAGGACAGCAGCAGAACTGAGCATTTGCAACAGGGACCATATGGCCTGTGAAGCCTAAAATATTTAATATCTTACTCTTTACAGGAGAAAAAAAATATTGCTGAAGTAGAGACTCAGAAGGGTATTAACTATCTCGGTGGTATGACAACCTCCACCCACACTCCGGATCTGGTCCCTTGGATAGGGCCTACTGAACCACCTGAGTTGGCTCATGTGAAAACCTATTTATTCTTTACTCCAGCTCAATGAGGTTTTTAGTTTGTCCCCTTTCCATAGATGAGGAAACTGGGACAAAAAGTTAACAAGCCCAGTGACAGCTAGCTGATCAAATGTGATGACATCAGAATTAAAAGCCAGGTCGTCTAATTCCAGAGACTAGACTTTAAACTTTATGTTATACTGCCTCTTATTTCACAAATAGTATTCAGTTTCATACTGATATATGATCTGTTAGGAGAAATGATTCATTTTCTATGAATATTTAAATAACCCCTTTAATGGCCACTTGACAGTGTTTGACTCGAAGCTCACTAAGACGCAGGGTCCTGTCATTAGTTGTCAATTTGTTGTCTCTGGGAGAAGGAAGGAAAAGAGGATGACCCTACTGTTGTATTACCTGCCAGGTTTTGGGGTTGTTTTGTGTACAAGGGGGTATCCTAAGTGCCTAACGGGATCTGGAACTCCAACCCTACACCTTGATATAAATTCTTATCAGAGTAATCAGGGCTGGGTTACAAGAGGACTTACAGGGTCCCTCTCTGCCATTTGTTTTAAGTCCCAGACTGATTAGAAACTGAAATAAGAATAGAAGAAAGAAAGCTCGCCTAACCTCTTTTATCATCTAAGGAGTATAGTGAAGACAATCTAAGTTGCTTCTGCTAAAAACAAGCCCTTCCTATCACATCAATTTCCTAAAAAAGAAAGCCACAAAGAAAGAAGATAAAATGTAAGAGAGAAAAAGTGACCAGATAACCCTACTCAAGTATTTATAATCCCATTATTTATTCCCTTTTTGAGAGGCTGTATTGTGGTTGCAAAGCTATTTTGTTCTAGAGTAGGATGTGGGCTCCTCTGCAACTGGAGAAAGGAACTGGAGGAGGGAAGGAAATCAGACGATGTGTCTCCCTTGCAGACCTGAGTCTATGACCGATACCTGGAACAAAGCCCCAGGTATATTATACTCTAGAAACCGGGCAAGGTGCTTTCCTTTTCAGTCATCACAGAAGTGAGTTTGGTTCCATTTTTTCCATTCTAAAGAGTTTTGAGAGCTTCAATTATATATATATAAATGTACACATTCATACACACATATATTAAATGTATATATAATTTATATATTTTATATATTTAATTTCTACATATATATATATAATTTCTCCCCCACCTTTGGTTTTATCCTGCTATCCCTGGTGTTAGAAACAATTTTGTTTACCTGATGACAAGTATGAAAAATAACATTCAAATAATAGCAGGGACACCTTGAAAACTTTAATTAAAAGTATATTGACCAAAGATATTTTAATTCAAGGATAATATTCATAATTGTACAAAGTGTTATGGCTATAAATCAGTTTTGATTATTCATTCCAATTTGTTGATGAAAATGCATTATCTGTTGTTAAATATTTAGACCATTATTTCAACAATGGATCATCAATTCTGAGAACCGAAATGCATTTGAATTGCATAAATTGACAGGTTAATATAAATAAAAGCTACCGACTTTCAAAAACAGTAGAGTGTATACGTGTAACAAAGTGTTGTTCCCTTCAGCTATTGTTTGAAAGGTCGTGTATACTTAGAGTAACGACAACATCCCTGCACAAACTCTGAAGCCTCCCTTCTGGAACTGTCTTTGCAGTTTGAAGGATAATTATTTACTACCCCTGCTACTTACAAACACCTTACCTGGCTCTGGCCTGAAGCAGCAGAGACATCATAAATTCCTCTCGTTTCATGAGTCAGCAAAGGACGTCTGAGTTGATCACGAAGTGAGGCTCCGAACGGCAGAGACTGCTGTTCATTCCTGATTTGTAACAAGAACTTGAGCGGGACGCTTCATCACCATCGACTTCAACGTCATCATCTCTAAAACGAGAGGTTTGAATCAGGTGACTTCATCCACTCAGTTTACAACCTAAATCGTCCATTTTATCTTTTTGTGACCGTTAGGACATGGTATTCTGAGAAAAAAAACTAAAATAAAACTTAAATGCTTTTTATACTAGTTAGAAGTGGAAAATAAAATGTCAAAATGTAAGTAAAACATTTAACTTTGACCCAAAAGGAAATAAAATTTGATATAAAAATCAAGGCTATTAAAAAAATGAGCCTCAAATTTAAACAAGAGCTGTATTGCTCAGCCACACGTAACATTTATTCTTGCATTCAGTTTGTTTCAACAGGAGTTTGACCAAAAAAGGCACACGTTCCAACATTTTAATAAATTAATGACCTGATCAAACTCTTCTCATAGCAGTGTAAGAGATAGTAAGAATTTGACCCATTCTGGTTAAATCAGAGTGGGAAACAACTTTTAATGTACAAAGTACAGCATCACGCAGCTGCAATCCACTGCACAGCTGCGGTTACCTGGATGGTAGGAAGAGGCTGCACTTGTGGCGTTAATTTCTCAACTTTGTGTAGCATTTTTTTAAACAAGGGTAGTTTTAATGTTGCTTAGCTCTCTAATGTAGTACTATGTAGAATAATATTTGTAACATAGGCATAGATGAGCAAAAGGTGCTTAAAAGTACTTTTGTATATAAGTAAATATCTCCTTGGAAGTCCATTCAAAGTTAATGCCATCATATTTAATGAAAATTTACTTTAGAGTATTAATGAAATAAATGTTTTTCAAATGCATTTACATTAGTCATATGCATATAACAACATGCTAATACCAAATTCTTTTTTAACATTAAAAAATTCAAAAAAATGTATCTATATATCAAGTGTGAGAAATAAATTGCATGACTATCTATATCTTAATATTATCTAGGCAATAAAATATTCCAGTGCACACAATCAGCTGAAAACATACCTGCATGTTTTCAGAAACCACAAAAATTACATGTACATGTTATCATAGCTCATTTTGAAATATGACAAATGATATTTTTATACATTTATTAATCAAGAAAAACTGAATTTATATAAAGAAATAAGAGATAATCAGATCTTTGCATTTTTCTAAGGTACATAAAGTAATGGTATGAAGAGGAATGCATTATTTTAACCTAGTACCATATAATAGTTTATTAGATTTAAATTTAATATGGTTAAAATTGGCAGTCCACACACACTTCATTGTCCAAAGACAAGTAGCCCAAGCATTTGTCTTCATTTTAGTAGACAGTTATATACAAAAGTAAATAGATTATCATCCCTAATCTGCCAAACTGATACTTTCTAATGGAATGATCCTTTAAGGGGAATTGCTGTTTAACACATGTACAAATCAACCCAGAAAAATAGCATGCCGCCGTCGGAGACGCAGCCTGAGCAGCCAGCACTTACGATAACTTGCAGTTGTACTGGTCTAAAACCAATGTCAAACAATATTCAAACATGATTTACTCAAATATGAGTGAACCCAGATGTCTTTTCACGCTTGTAAGATTATAAATAAAAATAGTTGAAAATCGTCTTCACACAAGATCCCTTATATGCACTCCACTACCAAAAGAGAAAAAAACTGAAAGAAGAAATAATGTGGTATTGGTATAATAAAAATGAACACTCCGTAAATGTTTTCAAATACTGAGTTTGATAAACATCTCTAAATAATAGGCATGAACTTCAGGCCGTGCCTTCTATCCAAGAATTTTATCATTCTTTCTTTTGTCTTTTTGTTTGTCTGATGGTGGAAATTATGTTAATTCAGTTGACAAGTATTTCATGTAACAATACTATCTTCTGAGTACAGTTCTAGATTCTGGGATTTAATGATGAAGGATAGAAAAAAATTATTTACAAAGTAAATTGAAGCGATAGACATGAACCTGCAGATAATACCTGGGAAAACTGTAAATTAAACTGTTCCGCATGTAATATGTTCTCTGTGCCATCAAAAACTAATTTGTGAGGAGCACCTTGTAGTGTATAAGGAGGGGGAGGAAGAAGGCTGCACCCCTATGTTAGCTGTATATTCCACCCACGCCTGTCCTCATGTACTCAGTGTTATTCGAAGTTTTGATGGCTCTGCTTCACTCTATTATCCTTTCACAATGCCTTTCATAGTGTTGCATTAGGAACCACTTACCCTTATCAAAATTTAATTGTAACAATGACGTTTCTTGTGCTTCTGTTCTTTCCCTTTGTCTGCTTCTTTCCACATCTTCTCACTTAGCTCCCTTCCTCTTCACCTTATTCTTTTCCTTCTTTTTGCTCGTCTTCCTAAGGTATGAAGAACTCAGTCAATCGTACTTCTCAGCATATAATAGACAGTAATCATCAGATTTTTCCTATTATTCGCCTTTCATGTTCCATCCCTACACTTATTTCTTCCCATCCTCCATAAATGTTTTTAAAATGCTTTTGATATGTTTCCTTAGGTTTGCAGATATCTTTGAAGAATGTCTAGAATTATTTTGTGTATGCATGTATCTAAGACTTCTAAAAACTGTATTTTGTTATACATTCCATTCAGTTTCTTACTTTTTATTCTATACTATGTTCTTAAGTTTTACCCATATCAATATTTATGTCTATCATGTTTATCAGTTCTGTCTTCTGGGTAGTATTCCATTTTGCTCATCTTAGCATTTTATTTATCCACTGTACCTAGTGATGGGCACCTAAGTCCCTTGCGAGCTCCTGCTATTCCCGAAAGGCTGCACTCAGCACCTTCATACATGGCATCTGTGAGAGTTTCCCTGTGCTGTGTAACCAGCCGTAGACTGGCTATGCCGTAGAGTGTACGTTATTTGATCTCACTAAGCATTGTCACATTGCCCTTCAGAATCACTCTACTAGTTTGCAGTCCTTGTAGAAATCCCATTCTCAACATTTAATTGTGCTATGCATTTAACTGTGCCCCCTCCAAATTCGGATACTTATACAGAGACATTTGACATGGATAATAGCTATGTCCTATGATTGAATTAGTTTGATTTTTTTCTAAGAATTTCCCTGGTGATATTTGCATCCGTATTAGCTTACACGAGGACAGTGTTGTCATGTTAGGGGGGAAACGTATCAGTGGGAATTTGGGAGTGTTTGCTAAGCATCCAGGGGTGGGGCAGCAGTGGAGAAGAGTGCTCAGAGATCTCCTCTCAGCATGGGAGGCCTGTTGTGATAACACCCTTTATCTGTGTAATAATGTATTGATTTTAATATAATTTATTTCACCAGCATATTTTCTAATGCTCATTCCTGCAGGGTTTTCATGATCAAAACCGACTTTTCTTTTAAAATGTTTTACACTATCATTTAGCTGGCATTCAATTTTGAGGTGGTTGAACTAGGTCACAGTTCTACATTTGTTACCTCCAGTCTTCTGCTTAGACCCAGAGTAAAAATTGTATTTTCCCCGCTTCCTGAATCTGTAGGCTCGATGAAACATTCTCCTGCTAAGAAAGCCTTGATGCAACACTGGAGTTTGAAGCAGTCAGCTGATTATAACGCAGTGAATATTGTGTTGGTGCTAGTACTCCAGAGCCCCATCATATCTCAGTCCACTGGATTAAAACACCTCTCCACTCTGGTCAGTAGTGAAGGGAGAGCTTGTGTTAACGAAGCCATGTTTGCTTCAATTCAAAGTCGATTAGCTTTCTCGTGTGACAAAATCATTGGAGATTCTCATGTTGTGTTGAATGATAGTATAAAGAGAGCATTATTTGTACTAACTATAAAATCATCCTCAAAAATAATTCAAAAGGGCATCTTTGACGATCAGTCATGAGCAGGTAATAACTGAAAACAATGTGAAAATAAATTAGCTGTGTAAGCATAAGGCTTGCTCAGGTATCTCCTATCCTGGAATACCACGTGGCCATAAAAATGCCATAAATGTGTATGTAATTAAGTACAAAGATTCTGTATGATACCTTGTGAAGATAATGGTAGTGACCAATATAAGACATTGTTTTAAAATGAATAGATAGATGATAGACAGACAGATAGATGGACAAATTGACAGATCAGCAGATACGTGTTTCTCCACTGGCTCTATCACTCCACTCATCCATTTCTGTTCTTCTCTGCCCTCCCCCCTTCCCTGGACAAGCTGACAGACAGGTCCATTCACTTATGTTTGTAACCGACCAGTACGAGGCACTGACAGGAGAGGAGAGGACAGGAGAAGAGGTGGGAGCATTTATTCCTCGGCTCCCACCTTGGATGCGTTTGCGGTGACGGCTGCATAGCTGACAGCGCTGGCTCCTGTGGGCAGCCCCACCGCTGGGCTCCAGTTCTCAGCCAGGATCCACTCGGGTCATTTCCACTCTTTGCCTGTGTAAGCCTAGTATTGGTTAGCTTCCCACTGCTCCTGATTAATGTTTTTTTTTTTAATTTTCCCTCTCCTTTTCCCCCTCTGTAAATAGTCCCTTCATTAATAAGTTCTTTAAAGTGTCCCCCTGGGTGTATGCTCCTTGCTTCCTGCAGGACCCTGGCTGATAGCTGCACATAAAAAGTCGGGCATTACAGCCGCCCAAATGTGTGTTCACAGGCATTCTCCGTGAGGTGTTTTCCCTGTGTTCTGAATTTTCCATAGTAAATATATAATTTTAACTGTAAATAAAATAAAAACAATCCTATACATGAAGGAGAAAAAATGACATGAAAATCAGTCACGCTGCTACAAAACAATGAAATGGTAGAAAATTTAAACTTCTTATTTCAGTTGGCTAAAGTAATCCTAATGATTGCCTACATCCAACCTAAAGTCCTACCCATCACCTCCCAAAATGATCTGTAAAGGAAGGAGGAGAAGGACAGATAAAGATTAATGTGAAGCCAAGTGAAAGGTGGTGTTTACATGTATGAGAGGTTAACACTTAATCCCTCTATTTTTCACTTTTGCATGGAGGAACGGGACCTGGAATATTTCTAGCCCCTCCCTCCTCCCTCTCTCTGTGAAAGGAGTATTTTGCTTAATTGAAGAGTTCAGAAAGAACCAAGCAAGTCCCACTGAGTAAGTTCTGCAGCAACACTCTCCTTGGGAAAATCTGTCCTCTGATCACGTAGGTTCTCTCATCCATTGCTTTCAGCACACACACTACCTCATTTTTTTAACTCTGCCAGTACTCGGCAGGGCAGGGTTAATTAATTATGGCAACATTAGGACACTGAGGAGGCTGCATATTCTCATCATCTTTTTTAATTCACCCTTATAACATCACAGGTGGCAATCTGATCTCTATCCCGGTGGTTCCTGTGTCTACTTCTTGGGATGTTCCCAACTGGAGCAGGAACATTTGACTGATGCTGTCAAAGCACAGTGACGTTCAGTTTCCTTGCTATGCCCATAGGAGGCGTTATTTTTAATATGTGCATTTTTTGTTATTCTAAATGTTTTGTGTGATTATTCATGACATTTTCTAAAAAAGCAATATGGAACATGTATAAAAGAAAAATAAATCATATGAAGTCACACAAAGTAGAAATTAAAAATCTTATATTTATTATGAAACTATAAAATTATAATATAGAATTATATATAATTTAAATATTGTATGTTATTATAATAAAATACTAAGATATTCCTAAAAAAGTAAATATGTATAAATAGTGTTTTACACTTTATATTTATATCCTAATGATCTTCCACATCCAACCTTATATCCTATAGTATTCTAATAATATATTATTTTGTACTTTCTATTGGACTTTCTTTTCATGTTAATTAATTTCAGAGGCAAAAGAGCAGTTAAGAGATACAGCCTCCGGAATGACAGTGTGGTTGGTTTTGCACCCAGATTCTACTCCTTGTTAGTTGTCTAGCTCTGGGCATGCGTCTCAGTGTCTCTGTGCCTAAATGTCCGCCTCCACGATGTGATGATAGCGAGAGGGTGCCTGTTCCGTTTTCCGTATAGACATGGTGAAAAGGATTAAGTCTCTGACCTCCTGTGTTTACATTCTAATTAAATACTTTTCCCAATTTTTTATTATTTTAATTTTAAATATTAAAAATGTTTCTGTTACAGTTGACACACAATATTTTATTAGTTTCAGGTGTATAACCCAATGATTGGATATTGGGTTATAACTTACTTACTAAGTGATCACCCTGATAAATCCAGTACCCATCTGACACCATATAGAGTGCTCACAGTATTATTCACTGTATTCCTATCTCTCTGTCTCTGCCTGTTTCTCTCTCTCTTTTTCTCTCTCTTTCTCTTCATTTCTCTCTCTCTGTGTCTCTCATACATGCACTCACGCACACAAATGGATTAGATAAATAAAGCCATAATAGGTGTGATAGAGTGAAAGGGTGAGGAGTTGATATTTGGGATAAAAACTTCCCTGTTCAGGGAAGACCTCTGAAAAAAGAGCAGCCTGCCTGCATGCAGTGAGGATGTTAAGTCATGCCTAGGTCTTGGAAAAGGACACTCTAGGAAGATGGCTCAAGTAGACAAAACTTGACTCAGAATAGGTTGAGAGATGCCTGGGACAAGAGCAGAGTGAAGAAGGCAGAGACTGGCATGGTGTGACTCTGACGGGGGAAGCAGGAGCTACTCTATGAATGGCCTCAGTAAACATGGTAGAGAGATCGAATTTTATCTGAGTATGACATGGGGACATTGGACAGTTTTAGGCAGTGAGGGAATAAAGTTTTATTGATATTAGATCAACCCAAACGAGTTGACAACTCTGTCGACCAACACTTCCCAGGGCAAGAGCAGAAGCAGACAGAACCGTGAGGATGTCCCTGTCACAACCCAGAAATAAAGAGCTCGGGCCGAGGAAGTGACATGCCAAGGGTGGGCTTTCAGAGATCCATAGAGGGTACACTCTCTGCAGCAAATTTAAAGCAATAATAAAGCCATCGTAAAGAAAGTCTGCTTTTTATTATCCCCATACTTTCCGCAGTTTTAAACTTCAGCCATCAAATACTTGTCCCCAGAGGCGTCAGTTGTGCCTCCCCACCCTGTTTATGCCAGTGCACAGAGTTGACGGCTGAGGACCTGTTAAAATGCCGTCAAATATTTGAAGACAGTCAGCAGAATTTGCTGATGAATGGGGCCTAATATGTGGGAAAATGCAATCTCACACGTACTTCCTGCAGCATTTAGGTGAAATATGACACTGTGATAAGCTCTTCATGCTCTCTAATGTGTATATAACAAACTTCACATATGGTCTAGGATTTGTTAGTGGATTATGTACCTCACTCCACTGATTTTTCTTTCCACTAGTTTGCCGGTTCTACACCACGTGAATTGTGTTTCTTTGTCATATGCTTCACTGTTAGGTAAATTAAGTTCCATTTAATTAATATTATTTCCCCAAGAGTTCTTGAGTATTCCTGTTTATTGACTAATGTATTGGTGAAGATGCTTTTGGCTACACGTATCAGGAACCCTGACTGGAACTGAAGGAAGGAACCTTTTTATCTCACATAAGAGAAAGTGTACAGGTAGGGCCAACTTCATATTTGGTTGGTTCCGCAAATGTAAGATGTTTTCAAGGTGTCAGGTTCTTTTCTATTTCTCCCTGTTCTGCCCTCCTCAGTGATGGCACCCCCGCAGACTACACTGCAACAAGGCACCATCCAGGGCAGAGATGAGACTGCCTCTCGCCGTGGCTCCCCGAAGAGAGGAGTTCAGTCACATGCACATTTCAGAATGGGGCCCAGAGAGGGGAATGGTTGCTTTCATACCCAGTAGCAGTAGCAGCTTCCCCTTGGGTATTTGTGTGTTTGGGGGGGGAGGAGATAGGGGAGAAAAAGGAAGGCACAGAGAAGGGAAGGGAACTAGGCAGTCAGAAAAGGTTTAACTGCAAGAGCAGTATAAATTACTCAGAAGTCAGAGGGAATCTACCTCTGAAATTATTTTGAAGGAGACTAGAGGAACATTGCTTTGGATAGGAAAGAGAACCAAAACATCAGAAAAAAAACTGAACTAAAGCAAGGACTTTAGAATTTTATTACAGGACAACCCATAGTAGGAGATTCATTTTATATCATAACCCTAAAACAATCTTATGCATTATGAGTGTGGGTATGTGTGGGTCTCTGTGTATACTTACACACACAGTATATATACAATTATATGTAACATATATAAATATACACATTTGTATTCAAAGGAGGTAAACTAAATTTTTTAAGTGTTGAGCTTAGATGTGAGTCGGTGAATGTTTATTGTAACTCTCTTCTGAGAATTTCTGTCTCAAAGCTAGGCAGCGTTTTGCATTTCGGTCCTTTTTCTTTTGTGGAGATAATGAGGGTGGGGACTCTACAACTGCAGGCAATTGCTTTGAGCTCTGAGCACTTTGAAGAGATTAGCCCCATTGATATTCTCCTCGTTTTTGGAGAGAAAGGCTGCCTTCCCCAGGGTCTAAGAAGATGGGCAGCTATTGAATAGAAACTGTTTTTGTCTAGCAGAGAGTATGGTATTAAATATTCTCTTCTCAAAGATGTATATGCAACATTAGGAAGTTCTGTAAGATGACCCGGAACCTCATTACACTGCCTTGTTAATTTCATCTGAATGTGCAAAGTTAAGTTTAGTATCATTTGCCTGGAAAATATCCTTAAAGGAGTTGGAGCCTGGATTGTATTGTTGTTAACCCAGGCAACTGGTGATGAACAAGTTAATTATCCTGGGGATAAGAACAGGAAATGATAGTATGATTTCTGCCAGCAAAACAATGAAAAATATACAAATGAACTATTTGGAGGTCTGTCCACACAGTAGGACTTTACTAGATGGTGACCTATCTCTCCTGTGTTAGTTCAATCCAAGAAGACTTTTTTAAAAATTTATTTAATAATGTTACACTTTGCTAGGATTCAGATAAAGCCACGTAAATATAAGTTTTATGCCAGGTGATTTCACATGCATTATATTATTGTTGTTTCAGAGATGTTCAATTAGCAAAAATCTCAATTCAAAAGACTTTCTGTCCTTAAAAAAGTCTTCCATGTGAGAAGGATATAAATATATACAAGAATATGACAAAGATGATAGATAGATTAGATAGATAGATAGATAGATAGATAGATAGATAGATAGATAGATAGATGATAGATAGATAGATTTTTTCCTTAGTGCTGCATTTCTATCCAGTGTCTGGCTTAAATACAAGAGCTTCATCTACTGATTAGCTTGCTCTGTCAAGCAATCAGTTAGATACTGAAACCTTTTGAAGGTCATCATATCCTTCCCTTTCTGAAAGCATCCCTTGAAGTTTAATTGCGTAGCTCATTTCTGTTGCCTTTGTGTTCCTTGCTCTGCTATACATACATTAAAGGGAATATTACTTTTATTCAAAGAAGGTAATAAAAATCTGTGATTTAGGAAACAAGGTTATCATCAAATAAGCCTTTTATTTATGCTATTCACACTATCTTCAGGATATCACAACTATTGACCAATTTAGGGTCAACTGAACACGTGAAGTAGAAGTGGCATGTTGTCAGTTTGTGGTTGTATGCTATGATTTGCAACAGAATATGATGACATATTGCTGTATGCTCTTTGGTCTTACTGCCAGTGCATTTGAGAGACTCTCCCTGTGCCAATGTCAAGAGCCAACTTACCAGGACAGCGCCTGTGATACAATTTTATACATTCCTTCAGGGTGTTAGACATTAAAAACTTCTATCATCTCCACCCCTACAATGTCATAATTCCAGTCCCAATATCATGATCGGAGACCCTTGGCATGCACCGTGTGGCCCTGGGCTGGAGTAATGTGAATGGATGTGGGATTTCCCGAAGGACGTCTAGGGTCAGAAAATTGCGATTCTGCCTTTATCTCCAAGAAACTTCACAGGATCCTAAAAGTCTGTGATTCCTTAGACCTTGACACTAGAGTCAATGAGATTTTTCCAAGATCAATATAACTTTCAAGGAAATAAGATAAATTAAGACAATTCTAATCCATAAGTCTCATCACTTTTGCCTTAGTTATGTTGGACCTTACTTATGATGATAAAAACTTGGAAGACCAGCTTCTGGCTCCTTCACGTTGAGACTGATTGTTGATGGGCACTTCGAATGTTAAAGCGCTTCTTTGCCAGTGTGTTTTTCTCTAATTTACAAAATGTTTTGTTCTTTTGTTGCACTTTGCTGAGTTATTTGCATTCCCCTTCTCCTATTATTTAAATAAACATGTGTTGATTGATAAGTACAAAGAAAATACTTATTGAAGGTCTTTAATCCTAGTCATTATCAGTGACTGGAATTTTTCCCTGAGCTTTTTAGGTGATTTTAAAAAAGGATCCATTTAAACTCTTTTATGTTTAAATTCGAGCATATTTTCAGTAATTCTGCCTGGCTTTGAAAGGAGAACGTTGACTCCTTGCACCAGTAAAGTGTACCAGGACATTTCCTCTGCTTCTATATGGTAACAAGATTTTATCTTGTTCCCTAGATTTAGTGGGTCCATAAATTACTAGTGGAAGAATCGCATTTGAAAATATTGATTTGTAACTCACTTCAGTGTTACTGAAGTTTTTAAGAACAATAAATAGATATTGTATATTATAAGCGAAAACTTAATATTGAAAAGGTTCAGTTTTTGTTACCTGTGTGGATTAATTAGTATAATAATAGGTGATGAAAAAAAATCAATCCAAGAGTGCTAACTTCTCCCTCTCATTAGTCCAATGTGAGGAGAGTTCAGCCTGGGCGGGAGTGACAAAGCCTCTTCTGTTTTCAGCATCCAGTTTCAAAGGTCACTCTGGGTCAACAGCTAGCCAGTAGGTAAGAAAAGGAAGGGAAAAACAAAAAGCTCGCTCCGTATCCACCTTGCACAGATGCACAAATAAATCTTTCCTACTACCAGAGACAGTTGCTATAGATAGTTATTCTTTAAACACGAATGCAAGGTTGAAAATTATAGGATAGCCCTGTGGGAAATTGTAAAAATTACAATGGAAAAATTCTCCAAGCAGATCTTAACATGCCCCTCTTATCAGTTCACTCCGTCCTGCAGTTGCGGTTTTTCCAGCAGGCTACCGAGTTGTCTTTCAGAGGTTTACTTTACCTAACGGCTGGTCTGTCTACACATAAAGAAAGTGAAATAGCCCTATAATTTTGTGGAGTTTTAAAAGTAAGCTAAGAAAAAGACTGTTCTCCTTTTCCTTTGATTCCAAAGAATGTACAGTTGTACATACTTTTCCTTTGGGAGCTCAATAAAACAATCTTCCCCCGAATCTTTCGAGTGTCTCATACAACAATAGAAGTATAGTAATGGTCATTTTTTTTAAAAAAAGCTTCCCAGGCTTGCTTGCCCAAGAGAGACTTTAATGGATTTATTGTGTGCATGCATTTGCGTGTGTTTATACACATTTTTAAAAACTAGTTCCTTAAAAAAAAACCACATCTTTTTCTTTGAAGTTACAGGGACTTTTCTAGACATTATTAGCTGAGATCTGGGGTTAAAATTGTATGCTAGATTATTTTTAACTTCTATTTTTAGAATGTCTCATTTATGTATAATTAGTGTGAAACCATAACTCCAGGAATGCTCATAAATATGGAATGCTTATTAAAAAATTAATTAAGATCTAATTTTAAGGGTAATGTTCAGAATACCAGTCTGTTAATGACAACTCTCAGTATGTATTACATTTATATAAAAACTAAAACCACTTTTCTTGTTAAGAGATACAAAATTGTGGTTCTGTTGGTCATGTGTACCCTCCTTTTATTTAAGCTCAAAGACCCTGAATTTTCTTTAACTTATTTTTCTTAACGTATGAACTATCATCAAGTGCTGTTTTGTCTGAGAAATAGCTGCAAAATCTGCCCCCTCTCCCCAGAACTGTCTTTAAAGAGACTGACCAGGTCATGGCAGTTCCCTTCTGTAAGATCCTTGGTAGGAGCTACTGTTCTACCGGCCACTCCTTCAGCGCCGTCAGGGTTCTGCATCTCTGCTCTTTGGATTCCTATCTTCTCCTTCGCTGAGTGAAAAAATCCTTCTTCATTCTTTAATGTTATATTCACATAGCACTTTTTCTAATATCACTCTCTCCCTTCTACTCAACTCCATTCCCTGGAGCAGAATAAATTCCTTTCTCATCTATGCTCTTATTGCACTTTGAACGGATCTCTATTACTTATCAAACTGCATTAGCATTAATTTGAGTTTCATGTGTCATCTCCCTTGCAGGATTGAATCCCTGGAGAAAGGCACAGTTATTCACTCTTCTGTTCCACATCTTTGCCATTGCATGTGGCTTAGTGTCAGTGATCACTGCTTATGGAATTACATTGAAGTTAATTTTATGCTGCAGTAGATGAGGTTAAGGCAGAAAAAAATCTGGAAATATCTTTGGCCCAAGACACTTGTGTATAACAGTTAAGTTTACATATCATAATCAGATTATAAAATTTATAATCAGAATTACAGAATATAACACATGAAGACACTGATCCTTCAATTTTAGAACTTCTTACTTAGCCTTTCCTTAAAAAGAAATGGAAGTTTTGGGATCTGAGAAAATCAGATTATTGGGAACGCAGTAAGAATTATACCAAAGGCATTTTATTAGGAAGGAAGGAAGGAAGGAAGGAAGGAAGGAAGGAAGGAAGGAAGGAAGGAAGGAAGGAAGGAAGGAAAGAAGAGAAAAAATGGGCCTTTTGTGATAGTCATTGAATTTACTTTCCATCTCAAGTTAATGTGTTTATAATATGACTCAATATCAGTATTAGGGTTTATTGAGTATTGATAATACTTCTGGTAGAGTCAAATGAAGTTTCATAATAGTTGATAAAAACCATGAGCTTCTTCCTATAAGCAGAAATTTAATGTGATTTAACAGTAATTTCCTAATTGTAGAGAAGTGTTCCAGATGTATTTTTAAATGAAGAAACAGGATATCTATCCCTATATATATGTCTATCTATATATCTATATATATCCCAATTTTGTAAAATATATGTGTGTGTTTATATATAACCTAATATATATGAAGCATATATATATAAAATATATACTTAGGTATGTATATCTAAGTATGTATATTTGCTTATACACACATAGAGAAGAAACAGAGAAAACATAGCTAGTTATCTTTTTTAAATTTCCTACAATGGTCACATTTAATTTGTATTACCAAAAGTCTTATTTAAAAAAATTATTAAATCTAATATAATTAGATGTAATTAGGATATTTTTGGAATAAAAAAGACTTGTTTAACTGAATTATCTATCTTTAGACAGGAGATGCTAAATTTCTGAAAACACTGTGGTATATTTTTATAGTAAACTAATCTAGGAAATTGGAATGTAGGAGTCTTGAGGCTGCTACATTATGTAGTTTGTAAAAAATAATGAAAGTGATGGTAATCAATGTAGAAAACTGCATATATAAAATTGAAAACAGATGCTAATACACAGGTGGTTGAACAAAAAATAATATAGCCTTGGTTCAGCAGTCTTGTGCTAAAGGAACATCTGGATGTGGGTTTTATCCTAAGCTAGAACTAGCTACCAAGAAATAAAATCAAGAAAATTCTTCAGCGCATAGAGTTGAAACAGAAAGTGAATTTTGCAGCAACTTTAAGTCTGTATTTCTTTTGAATGCCTATAAGGTAATGAGGCTGATTCATCTGAGCCATGCATGAAGATATGTTGATAACAGATATCTCATAGATATGTCACATGTGTGCATAAAACTAAGTTTGTTTTATAGCACACAGTTTTTTAATATTAAAGTAAAATCAGCATCATTAAATATGAACATGCTAACAAATATCTCATATATATATATCATGTGTACATATAACTAAGTTTATCTTATAGCACATAGTTTGTTTTTTTTTTAATTTTTATTGTTATTCAATTACAGTTGTCTGCATTTTCTCCCCATCCCTCCACCCCACCCCAGCCAATCTCACCTCCCTCTCCCACCTCTACCCTCCCCCTTGATTTTATCCATGTGTCCTTTATAGTAGCTGCTATAGACCCCTCTCCCCACTATCCCCTCCCCACTCCCCTCTGGCTATTATTACATTGCTCTTAATTTCAATGTCTCTGGTTATATTTTGTTTGCTTTTTTCTTTTGTTGATTATGTTCCAGTTAAAGGTGAGATCATATGGTATTTGTCCCTCACTGCCTGGCTTATTTCACTTAGCATAATGCTCTCCAGTTCCATCCATGCTGTTGCAAAGGGTATAAGCTCCTTCTTTCTCTCTGCTGCATAGAATTCCATTGTGTAAATGTACCATAGTTTTTGGATCCACTCATTTGCTGCTGGGCACTTAGGTTGCTTCCAGTACTTGACTATCACACTGGTCAGAGTGGCCAAAATAAACAAATCAACAAACAAATGTTGGAGAGGATGCAGAGAAAAGGGAACCCTAGTGCACTGTTGGTGGGAATACAGACTGGTGAGGCCACTGTGGAAAACAGTATGGAATTTCCTCAGAAAACTAAAAATGGAACTGCCCTTTGACCCAGCAATTCCACTGCTGGGATTATGCCCTAAGAACCCTGAAACACCAATCCAAAAGAACCTATGCATCCCAATGTTCATAGCAGCACAATTTACAATAGCACATAGTTTTTTAATATTAAAGCAAAATCAGCTTCACTAAATATGAGCATATGCATTATAAAAGCACCAGAGACTACAGTACCCACATTGCCTGCAGTTGGAGAGTAATTTGGGAGAACTTTAGAAATTTACCCAGCAGTCTGTGCTCAAGTTTACGTTTTGTACACATATCGGGGGAAGAATAATACAGGGTTGATATTTCTGCATATTTCTTGTCATTTATGAGACTTTTCCAGAGCAGAGTGTGTATTTTTTTTTTTGTTCTAATCCTCTTTTCTCGTATGATGCTGGACTGGTCTGCTCTGAGTGAACAGGTAATGGCTGCAGTATTTCAGTATAAAAGGACAGTTGACTGTGAAAATTATCCAGAGTTTGGAATTAGTATGGAGTTTCATTATACTCTCTGGAATAGCACTCAGAGTTCAGGTATTTCCAAAATAAATTTTAACTAACTTAAATAGATTATAATATCCATCCAATTTAATTACCCACAAACTTTGTCTAAGAAGTCAGCATTCGTCCTCCCTCTCAATGACCAGTTAGGTCAGTAAGAACAAGTTAGCACTCAGGCAACCAACATACACTGTAGTATTATAGAATCTGCACAAAGGGAAGGGGAAAAGTGTCTGGATACTCAGAAGCCGGCCAAACAACCACCACCTGCTACTGTAACAAGGTACAAATGGTGAAGAGCGTCTTTGTAGTGTAGGCTCTGATGATGGTCTAGGCTTCAATTTTTCTTTACTTAAAGAAATTTTCTGGAATAATTAATAACTCAGGCTGAATGTGAAAGGTCTAATATTAGACTGGTGCAAAATGACCTTTGATCTTTGCCTAGTCTATAAGTCAAGCCAAACCTACCTGGGGCCACTTTTGGTTTTGAATGGATTGCATTTAAAATCTGTGTTCTCTCCATCACCTCTCATTGGTTTCATTATCAGTTTTTTTGAAGATACAAGTATCCTGTGCTATCCAAAGTAAAGAAGATTTCTTGATAATTTTTCTTACTTAGTTTGTTTTCCAACTAAATTTAGAAATAATTTTATAAAACATGACAGAAATGTTGTTTGAGAGGCATTAAATCAACACTAATCAGAATGTAGATTTACAGAGAGCATCTGGGAAGGAGGAAAAGCAATAAATGTGAGCAGATATAACAAAGGACTATCCACAATGAGAAATCTGATTTTGTATTTGAAATTGTTGTTTTTATAACACATCTCTCTCCTTAATACTAAGCTGACAGAGCATGTCAGCCTAACATGATATAATAAGCAGAGAAAAGGGAAGCCATACTTCTTGGTTAAATGCAATGGCACAAAGTAGAGACCTCTGTCTTTACAGGGCAGAAAATACCACGTGCTTGTCTCTATCGAGGGGATTCAGTGTCGTGGGGCGGGTGGGGAGAGGGTTAATATAGCTTCCTGTT
Organism: Desmodus rotundus; assembly: GCF_022682495.2. Taxonomy (NCBI): domain Eukaryota; kingdom Metazoa; phylum Chordata; class Mammalia; order Chiroptera; family Phyllostomidae; genus Desmodus; species Desmodus rotundus. Next base: position 191,226,996 of record NC_071388.1, read on the forward strand.
TTTCAACCAGTTTTTCTCCTTGCCCAACTCTGCTGGCTACCAGCACTGCTATATGAACACAGTGATGAAGCACAAAGGAGGGGCGTGTAAAACTCTCTGGTCGGGACATTCTCTGTAAAGGGCGCACAGGTTGCAGAAGCATAGCTCTAGCTCCACATGCTTTTGCATCTTTCCTTCCCTTCACTTTTTCTTCCTTCTGTACACACCTAGGTTTAAATCTTATCAAACAAAAAATGTTATAATTCTTTGCCGTTGTCACTTTAATAAGATGTAAAATTGTCTGTTTCATCCAGGCAAGTATCCAGTAGTCAGGCAGATGGATTTAATATTTGTATTACTATATAAACAATAGGAAATGTCTAAAAGAGGGTTCAGATCTAGTGAAGGCTGTGATTGGCAGCTTCTCTAACTGCTGTCCCTCTTGCATCACAGTGATTGAAGTACATTTTAGATAGTCCCTAAAATCACAACTACACGCTATTAAATTGCATCCGCCACCAGCACACCCTCCTCGTACACACGCACAGTCATTGAGAACAGGAAATGCAACGATGACTTAAAACCCTATGTTATCTGAAAAGTTTTGTGGTCTTTAAATTTCTATGTGTTTTTCACTAGATTGAGCATGGAGTAAAATGAACTGACAGTTTATCTCTTTCTCTCTTGCACCTTTTGCTGGAATGAAAAAACCTACAACAAAAGAAAGAGGAAAAACAAACTTAAGAATCTAGACAAATTTTACACTGGTCAATGTCTTACAATTCTTCTGTTCAATGCCAGTGCTACAAGATGACAAATGTGCATCTTAGGGAGATATATTTCATCATATGGATGAAAAAGGCTATTTTTTCTACTTTCAATCTTTTCACTGCTACCACATAATTGTGTAAGCTATTCAGGTGCAAATTTATAAGATATAAGTGTTAATGTGATCCAGGGGGGCCAAGACTGATTCAAGTGCTCCAGTTGATTCTGGAATTTTCCCACTTGCCTTACATTTTACCCATTTTAAGGAACTGATCTCTTTATAACGTGCCATTCCAATTTATTGTGCATAAATATCACATCCATTAACCAGATCCGTTCCAAACTTCCTGACAAAAATTTTGAAAAATGAATAAAATATATACTTTAAAAATTATTTTATCACTGTGGTCATTGGTTGTATATTTCTTATATCCCATATTACCAGAACCTGAATAAGAAACCATAGCAAAGAAGTGCTTTGCATGTAGTAAATATGCAAATACTTAGAGAAATGAATGACTCTAACCTTTGGGTATTTTTTCTAATAGAGCTGGTTGGTGGTAATCTTCAATTTCATTATTTTTTGTCTTTCAAAAACACTACTTGGGGTTTCAGGATGGCCCATCCTGTTTGAATTGTTGCCTGTTTCTCTCGATTTGAAAATGTAAACATCTACTACACATTTTTCAAGGGTGGTTCTCTGAGCTCAGGTTTAATCATAAACAGATCCATTTCTGTCTTGATATGTTGCCTAAATTTTCTTCTTGAGATTACTGTGCCCTATTATCAGAAAGAAATTCACTCAGGAGTAAATAGTAGACTGTCTGGTGAGGGAAAGTATAAACAAATAGGAGCTATTTTTCTCCAGTAGCAGGAATTATGGAGACAAATAGTTGCCAGTGGTGGTGTAGAGGCTCTCCGTCGGCAGAGCGTGCACTTCTACAAGGCCTTTCTTCCCTTGCTTCCCTTCCCCTTCTTCCCTCTGCAAGGCCTTTCTCTCTTGCCCGTGTAGGGGAGGAAAGTGATTCCCTTCTTCTTTTCTAGGTTCTTTGGCTGGTCCTATAATTAAATTGACACAAAACAGATTAACAGGAGAAAAACAAATTTAACTTCATACTTATGGGAGCCCATAAAAATATGAAACTCAGGGAAATGACCAAAGAAGGCAGCTTTTATACCTTTTAGACAAGGAAAGAATACATTTGTGAAAAATTGACAAGACAAAGGAAGTGGGCTTGGGGTAGCAAATTAGCAAAGAAGAACAAAAGTTTCCTGATTCGGCCTTCCTAGCCCTAAATTCCCTGTCTCTGGCGATAAGGATGCCTCTACCCTTCTGGTACAGGAAGGGTAACTTGGGATCGGAGATTTATTTTCTGCTTTCAGGGGACAAAGCCAGGTCAGAGTGTTCTTCTTGTGCTGGCTATTTCTTAAGTAAATTTAATTTAAAATAATATGCCAAAGTGCCTTATTTTGTTCCCCTTCAGCAAAAGGGGGCCACTGCAGCTCTTGTCTTGGTCAAGTCACAAAGAAGGCAAAGGGGAGGCATGAGCAGCAACTTTCCCTCAATAAAGAAAACAGTAACCTAACAGACTTCTGATGATTCTTTATTGGCTTGAGCCTTGTTGCACAGAAAGCCCTTGCTGAAAGGAAAGCAGAGAAAGGGCTGAAGGGCTAGGTCAGTCCTTCCCTCTTTCCATGTTCCTGCTCGGAGCTGGCCTGGCTCTTTGTATTCTCTCCTTCCATGCAGTCAGAGGTAATAGTGTCAGCGCTTAACACCCAACTGATTTTTATTCTCAGGAATAGAGCCTCCTTGTCATTTTCCCAAATGTACTTTCTTGAAGCCCAAGAGTTTCATTGACCCTCCGTGGATCAGATATGCCACCTGAGATTATAAAGAAACAATCACAAGGGGCCGAGGTGTGTTTAAACCACGTGAGAAGTACATCTCTTCAAACGCTTGAGGGTTTCAACAAGAAAGCGACCACGTTATCTCAATATAGTCTCAGTCTAATTTCCTATTCTAATTTCCTATTTACTGTACATTTATTTATTGGACAAATTTTTAAATGCTTACTTTCAATTTCTTATCTTATATGGACCAGTAATAACAACAATAACAAAAACATATCAGCACCAGTTTTCCAAGCACACATCACCTGAAATGAATATACTTGTACTGCAGGCCCTTTTGTTTGTGGGGGATATGGTCCAAGACCCCCAGTGGATTCCTGAGATGTCAGATATTACCAAACCCAATATATACGAGGTCATTTCCTATACATATATACCTCTGATAAAGTTCAATCTATAAATCAGGCACAGTTAAGAGAATAACAATAATAATAAAACAACAATTAAAACAATATGCTGTAATGATAGTTTGATGAATGTGGTATTATTAAGTAAAATAAGGGCTACTTAAACTCAACCAATGCCGCTGCATGAGATGCTGTGAGAGCCGGTCTATTAACTGGGCCAGCTTAGTGACTAATGGGAGAGTGGTGTATACAGCAGGGACACACTGGACATCCAGTGATTCATGCCCCAGGGAGGATGAAGCTGGATGGAGTGAGATTTTTATCATGCTACTCAAAACTATGTGCAACTTCAGAGTTATAAATTGTTTAGTTCTCGAATTTTCCATTTAATATTGTCAGACTGCAATTGATGGTAAGTAGCTGAAAGTGCAGATGAGGAAGACTACTGTACTCTGATATTTTGCTCCTCACTTTACTTTCACATATAAATATCTCTTTCCGTTTCTCCCATCTCGATGACAAAATACATGATTCCTGATATACCATTTAAATATGATTTGATCATAATCATCTAATATTAAAAGCCATAAGACTTATTTATGTTACATAAATATACAGTTACTTAAACCTTTTAAGCTTATTAATAATTATAACAAACACTCATCTCAAAATATTCTCTCTGTAATTGCTAATCTTCACGAGCTTACGGTGAACAGAATTGGGATAGCTGGGCTAACCCATAACAGATTAATGTTTAGACTTCTTTTGCCTTCCATAACAGCAAAAATGAAAGCATTTCTTTTTAACCTACAATGTGCTCTGGAAAAACTGCAGTGTATTATAAATAAGCTATCGGTGACTATTACCTTACATTTCTTAAAGGTGAATTTGCAAACAGTTTCAAAGGCAAAAAACAAAAGGGCATTATTTGATAAAAAATCTTATTGCCAGATAGCTCACAGAAATCTGTCAGCAGTTTTGGTTTCTTTTAAAGGGCAGCACATGGCTGACTAATCTCATAGAAGAATTTATATGTGTGATTATTGCCATATAATTCAATAAATCACTTTTATCACTTAAAACCTAAAGTTTTCAAATTTTTGCATTTTAGTCATTGAGGTCTTAGAGAGATGGGCTTCTATAAAATGAATTTTAATTCCCTTAGAAAGCCTTCATTAAAACTTAAGTGACAAATTTAATGACAAAAATTTTAATGACAAAATAGATATAATTATTTCAAGCCTTTAAGAGATATCTAGCTTTTGCTTTAGAATTTAGAATATTTTTATGGATATTTTTAAAAAGGCAGCCAGACCTTTCAGGATCAAATTACTTATTAACATCAAGAATTAGTTGTATTGACTTCCAGTCAAGATGATGGTATAGGAAGACATGGCTCACCTCTTCACACAACCACATCAAAATTACAACTAAAATATAGAACAACCATCACTCAGAACCATCAGAAATCAAGTTGCATGGAAGTCTAACAACTATGGAATTAAAGAAACCACAGCCATCTGGACTGGTAAGAGGGGCACGGACATCGAACAGGCTAGTCCCAACACACATGCGGTGGATAAAAATCTGGGAGGGATACCTCAGGAGCAAGGAATCCCAGCCCCACACCAGGCCCCCAACCCCAGGATTCCAGTGCCAGGAAGATAAGTCCCCACAACTTCTGGCTGCAAAAACCAGCTGGGATTGAGCCAATGGAGGAAACCTCTGAAGCCCCAAGCAATTCCTCTTGGATAACCCACACATCGGCTCACCTACTCAGACTCACTCCCTCTGAGCTCCAGTGCCAGGGTGGTGCTTGAAGGGCACCAGTGGCATATTGGGAGAGGCTGACCTGTCTGGAATCAAGGTAAGCAGACGCCATTGTCTCTTTTCTGAACCCTCCCCATGCAGAGCCACGGGCATGGCAGACTGGTGCCATATCTGAGACCCATCAATCTAGCTAACACTGTTTGACCCACCTTGGAGATCCCCAGAGACTCTGCTCCACATGACTTACAGAGCCACACAAGCTGCTTTTCCATATGAATTGCTGGTCTTGGGTTATACTGCACAACTTCTTAAATTCTCTCAAACAAGCAACAGCTGGCCTCAGTGAGCCCCACGCCTAGCACTAGCAGCAGCCAGCCTATGTTCACAGCTTGGCTTTGCTTGGGAATCTCCAAGCCCAGCACAAGTAGCAGCCATCTCAGATTGCTTTATAGCTCAGACAGGGTGGCCTGAAGAAAAACACAAGTGGGGGTGATCTTGCCCTGCACCACTTGGGAAATCCCAGGGCATGTGCACCCAGTGGACAGGTACAGATCATGTTGGAGTACCACCACCCTGCCCCTGCACAGCTCATCCTCCATGGAGGGCGGAGGTTGGTGGTAACTGGTCACATCCAGTCTTTGCAGCTGTCTGGCCTGGGTAAATCCCTCCCATTGATCTGCCAACAGCAACCAAGGCTCAACTACAAGAGGAGAGTGTACTCAACCCACATAAAGGGCACACCTCTAGTACCCACCTTGGGTGATAGGGGAGGCTGTGCCACTGAACCCTACAGGACACCTACTATATTAGGCCACACTACCTAGACACAGAGTCAAAGCAGCTCTACCTAATACATAGAAACAAACACAGGGAGGCTGCCAAAACAAGGAGACAAAGAAACATGGCACAACTGAAAGACCAGATCAAAATTCCAGAAAAATAACTAAACAAAATGGGGATAAGCAATCCATCAGATGCAGAGGTCAAAACATTGGTTATAAGAATGCTCAAGGAAATTAGTGAAGACCTCAACAGTATATAAAAGATCCAGTCAGAAATGAAAGATACACTAATTGAAATAAAGAACAACTTATAGGGAAACAACAGTAGAGTGGATGAAGCTGAGAATCAGATCAATGATTTGGAACATAAGGAAGCAAAAAACAACCAATCAAAACAAGAAGAAGAGAAAATTAAAAAAAAAAAAAAAAAAACAAGGATACTGTAAGGAGCCTCTGAGACAACTTCAAGCATTCCAACATTTACATCATAGGGGTGCTAGAAGGAAAAGAGAAAAAACAAGATATTGGAGATCTATTTGAAAAAAAAAATGAAAGAAAACTTCCCTAATTTGGTGAACGAAATAGACATGCAGGTCCAAGAAGCACAGAGAGACCCAAATAAGATGGATGCAAAGAGGCCTGGTCCAAGACATAATTAAAATGCCAAAGGTTAAAGATAAAGAGAGGATCTTAAAAGCACCAAGAGAGAAGTTAGTTATCTACAGGGGAGTTCCCTTAAGTCTGTCAGCTGATTTCTCAAAAGAAACTTTGCAGGCTAGAAGGGATTGGCAAGAAATATATAAAGTCATGAAAAAGAGGATTTCCTAAGGGAGTGGGAGCTGCTGGATGGAGGGGGCAAAGGAGGAAAAATCAGGACAACCATAATAGCATAATCGATAATATAAAATTTAAAAAAAAAGAAATCAAATCAAATCACAACTTAACCACTCAGTAGTTCTACGTATGGCCTTTGGTGAATCACATAAGCATTTTAAACCTCTGTTTCTGATTTGTAAAGTGGGATGATGCTTCTTCATCTGTAAAATATGAATTTAAAGTATGTCCACCACGTAGGATTGTTTTGTGAATTAATAAATTAATTACTGGTGCTTTGTGCAATAAAAGAATGATTATTATAGATTTAATAGCACTTTGCAAATTAGAAAACCCTCTGAGTAATTTATTTTCTCTAAATGAAATAATAAGCAGGAGCTATTGCTTTGTTAGGAAGACAGAGGTTACTTCATCTCACCAGAAAAAGCAGAGGACTTATTTATGGTGGTGTTTCTATTTTATTAGCACAGGACATGATTTTAGACAATAAACTCTTATGGTTCCTGAAAAAAGAAAAAGTTATTAGTTGTGCTTATTAACATCAAAAAATTAACATGCATGCTGATTGACAATTAAGGGGGATTTACACACAAAATAATTGACACGAAGAGGTTGAAAAATGCTTCAAAAAGTGCTCATTTTAGAGGCAAGACTGCTTTCTAAGCACATTACATTGTAATCCAGTATGTACAGACAGTTCAAGGAAGTAACCTTCTGAGCCTGGGTCTGCCTCTCTTATAAGGTTATTATATGCATAAAATGAGACGCTTTATGTAAATTAGTGAGTACAATTCCTGCCACATAATGTGCACCTAATAACTTCTGGTTATTGTAGAGAAGCTTATTTCTTAGTTACTGGGTGGAAGCATTTTATGTGTAAAAATGTGAATGCTAACTCAGAGCAAAATAACAAAAAGAACAAAGCATACTAGCATAAATAGATATACTTGTATTAAAGGTCCCCTAATTAATTCCTATCTAATAAGAGTTGTTTACAGAATGATAATGATATGAATTACATATGGAGACAAGAACAAGAGAAATTACTAAGAGGTATTTCCTTAAACATGAAACATATATAAAAAGCACGTGTATTATCTTATTCCAAAGAATGAAGAGCTGTACATGAACTGGATTTGCTTGAGAAGTTTTCAAGGAGCAGGGAAACGCTCAGAATGAGGGGAAAGCAAATTGGTGGAGACCTGACTCTGTGTCTATGTACTCCAGGACAAAGAGGCAAAAGGCTGAATGGGCCACATGTAGAGTTATATGGACATCAGAGCACAGAGCGACCTGACCACTACCTGTAGAGTGGCCCTACAACACACACAACATCACCCCTTTATCTCCTCATTCTGTTTATCCCTTCATGTCATCTTCCACAGTCTGTGACTCTGTTTTCTGCACTTCCTCGATTTACAACCTCTCTCCCCCACAGCAGTGTAAATTCTATTAAGGTAGAGTCTTTCTGTCTTCTTCAGCACTCATATTGACATACCTAGCACCAAACTGGGCATGAAATAAAATAGTCACTATTCTAAAAATAAATTAATAAATTCACCAACATGAGCTTAAAATGAAAGGATTAATTTTTTTGGTGGACTGTATCGGGTAAATTGTGGATGATGTCGTCAGGTAGGAATCACAGAATCCCATGCCTGCTTTGCCCCACCACGCTGCCTTTCACCGCAGAACTGTTCTCAGTGAGCTCCCATGGCCCCAGGAAGGAGATTCCATAACCCATAGAGAAGCCAGAGTATAAGCGTTAAATTCTGACCATTCAAGTTTAAATTCATGTGCTGAGGATAAGAAAGAAATATTTGTAAGAATCTAATTATTTGGAGTTTTTCCCTCTTCTAAGCTAAATAAAAAAATCTCTGGGCTGGGGTGGAGAGGAAGGAGTTAAAAAAGAAAGAAAAGTCACTGGGGGTTGAGATCAATAGGGAATGATGATGATTAAATGATTTCATTGACTCTGTTGCAAAGCATATGGCAAGGAATGAAGGGATTTACAGGTGCATCAGTAGATGTTAGGATGGAGGAATGACAGTGACCTAGAACTGTACAGTTTCCATTCCCCCCATTGGCAAACCTTAGGTTAGCGCTCTGGAACATATGGGGCACATGGAACAGAAGGGATGAATGGAAGGAACAAATACGAAGCTCATTATTATACTAGGCATTGTCAAAAGGAAGTTCTCCCTTATGGAATGGGGAAGAGCTCAATACGGAAACTTACATGCAACACATGCAAATAGTTTCAGAGGAGGAGCCAGTGGAAGTATTTCAAAGTTTATTCTTTCAGGAGGAACTCTGTATAGCCATAAAATAGTTATATCTTAAATATACATGCATTCACCAATGTACACAGCCCCTCCCCCCAAAATTTCATTATATTTATGTTGTAATTCATAAAATTCTTCTCTTGTTTTAAATGCCTGTCAATTATCCCTTAACCTTGATCAAGCCGTTTAGCAGGTGAGAGACATCAAGGTGTTATCTATCAGTATTTCATAGTAGTATGTTAATGATTTAAATCACTACAAAGTGGCAAAATGAAGTTTTGGCAACCCAATTTTATCATTTCTTCTCATTCAGAAAAATAAGCACTCATCCATCTACCCATCATTTACTCAATAAATATTGGTCACTTTTTATCAGAAAGTAAGAGCTTTTCCAGGAAATACCAGCAATTTAAGTTTACCTCTCACGGTTCAGATGGGACCAATACGCCTTCCCCGGCAGCAAGGGAAACTGGGAACAAGGGTCTTTCATGGTCTGTGGGAGAAGGCAGCCCTCCCTTTAGGAGGGTTGGAGATTGTCATGTAAACAACATCTACTATAATAAATAATGGAAAGAACCTCAGGTTAAGATAAATCTGCCTGACCAAATACTAGCTTTCTAGGTCTTTGTGATTACTCTTAAGATACTGTATTTCTTAGCCCCTCCAATTTCCTCCTGGACAGAGGAAAAAAAGTAAAGAGAAAATAAAATGAGGAGAACGATATGGTTTCCAAATTTTTGTACAGTCATGCATTGAGCTATTTCCTCTACCCTCAACTCCTCTAATTTATTATCAAAGTGCATTGTTCTCTAAGAGAGTTTCAGGTTGGAGAGACCTTTAGGATATATGACTTTTAAAAACAAGGGCTCCACTCCAGTAACTGCATCTGCAACCACGAGAACCCCACGTTTTGAGGAACCGAATAGGTCAGAATGTATGCTTCACCGCCTCTGCACAGATCACGCCCTTCTATTGTGTCTCCACTTCTCCCTGAATGTCTGCTTCTCACAGGGCTCAATCTCTGACCCGACCGTGTGCAACTGGTTCACTGAAGCTAGGGAATAAAAGTTTGCAATTGAAATTTGAGGGACACTGCCATTAAAGCATTAATTAGACATGCCATTAACTATATTTGAAAGTATAATGAGGATCTATAAGGAGACTTACTTTTGTCCTACACTATCTTTCAGAAACCTTGTGTATTCAGTCGTTCGACACATGCTTACAAAGCAAGTACTGTTTGTCAAGTACTACACGACAAAGTGTGTGTCCCCTGCACTTGGTCTTTGTTTCAGCACAACCACAATGTGTATGAAAATTACGTCTAGATGCAGTTGTTTTTAATTGCATGTGTTTCTTCAAGTCATAAATTAAAACAATTGAAGTTCCAAATTTTAGAATGAATCGGGCTCATTAAACTAGATATATGTATTTTATTTTCTTTATATTTCAAAAACAAAACATTCTTTGGTACCTAATCCACATAGAATATTTCTTCACACTCATAAAAATGCAAACTCTTTGCAAATGTAACTACTTCATCGTCAGAGGCAAGAAAGCTTTACTTCTAAGCCTCTCCTTGGCCTTACGTTTACCTGCCGTGGCCCTGAATAGTAATCTTAGGAGTACTGAACTCTTGTTAGTTAACAACGTCCCAATATGAAAATCTGTTAATGCGATGAACTCCAGACTTCTTAAATAGCATATCTGTCTCCGTAGCCTGTCTTTTACCTATTTCAGAGTCATAAAATAATTTCATGATAATCACCCATTGATTCAACTGTGGGATTCCTCAATTCTCTCTGTGCTTCGTTCACAGCAGGCTGTGCAAGTCCAAGTGTGATTTAGGGAAAAATGAGTAGGATTTTATACTCAGCAGCATCACTTGACCAGGAAAGAGCTCAAGTTTTTACACAAGAATCATGGTTATTTTAATTTTAGTCATATAAATTTTCACTTTCAGAACTAACAAGTCAATGCATATAATTACCTTCTATCGCTCAGATTTGTGCAGTGCCTCTCACAATGAGTTCCCCGACCCCTCTGAGCTTTTGGCTGGGAAATGACAGACTCACAGATATTCTGCTTGTTAGATTAACACGAGAAAACAGAATTTGCATCTGGCTACTAGGCTTTTACTCATCAAATCAGCAAATGGAACTAATGTGGAATAATAATGGGAGAGCTGGCTTTTGAGAACAGAAGACTAAAAGGGATATTTATAAAAAACATGCAGTTCACATTTTAAAAAATCACAAAAGCCATTAAACACCGAGCACATCTTATTTTTCATGTCAGCTAAGGTTGTCACTGTCTCTTCTAGGACATACGTGATTTTCATGCTGCAAATAATGCTGCTGAGATTTTTTTGTTAACTGTTTCAGATGCCAGTCTTGTAAACAGTGTTCCTTGTCTTTGGGTAAAACCCTATACTATACCTGTGTGTTTTGCACATTTTAAAACATGGGCTTAAATTGAAGAATTTTCTAAGACTACAGTAAAACGTGATCCTAGGAGACTATCACAACACCAGCAAATGCTAAATATAATTTTTCTCTATTGAGTACATAAACACCTTTTCTATATTTTTCTCCATGACATTTTGATGGAGTGATTGAAAATACTCCAGGGAAGTGAGAGGTTTTTAAGAGGTTCTTTTAAAAAATCAACTTAATTATAGAGCTAGCTCCTTTACATGAAAATTAACTTATGTGGCTATTAAAAGTAGACTCGTACCCTCCTCTTCCTATCAAAAACTGAGCTAACTTATGCTCCAAAGTATCAAAACTACCAGCAATCCTCTTTAAAAACTGGCTAACGCCTCTTAAAATTTCCGCATAAATTTTGATTTTATAGTTGGAATAATAAAATGATTGAGAATTTTAGTTGAGTGAACTTATCTTCAAAATGATCCTCATAGCCTAAAATTGTCTTCCATTTCCCTGTCCCATGCATGCAGACGCATGTTACCAGGCGTTCTCCAAACACTCGTACTACAATGTCCCTGGGTTTTCTCCAGGTCTTTCCTCTGTGTTTTTCTCAATCCCAACACTCTGACACTCCTCTTGGACTAAATGGCAGGTGACAAAAATTAAAAGGGCATATAAGCGGGCCCTTTGTGGGCTTCCTCTCTTCCTCGCTTGCCAGATTGCATTGTTTGCTTTGGAATTTATCTGAGAGTTGGTTTGAAAATTTTAGAGCGGGGTGCTTCTTTTCCCTCATGTATTCCTGAAAAATTTTGTAAAAAAGCATGGTTTCTCATACAAAGTTGATGCCTAAAATTATTTTATAAATTTAAATGATCACACAGGATGTTATCGCCAGAATTTTATGTGTTATATAAGTGCTATCAATGTACTTTTTTTAAAAGCTTGTAACTAGAGATTTAAATTAATTATTTTATGATAAATGATAAAAGGCTAGTCCTTATTATCAAACCAATCAGCCAAATCAGGCTTACTCCATTATCAACTCAAATAAAAACATTTACATATGTTCTCAAAATGGCCATCTTTTTGGAATTCTAGATAGATGATTAAACAGTAGAATAATAGATAAGATAGATAGACAGACAGACAGACAGGTATATAGATAAGAAAGCGATGGTCTCACAGAATCATCGGCCTTGCCCTGATTTGCTGGGGGAGAAGCACAGCCACCTCTAATATCTGTTGTCAAAGCTCTTTTTGCTTCCTGTGTGAGACTCTTCCATTAGGACCCAAGCATTTTTCTCATTGCCCCTTGGTTTAGCAGGGCTCACCTGGTTCTACCCAGGGTAGGAATATACTTCTCTTTAACAAAGTAGGAAAAGATGAGAAAAGGAATTTTGAAAGGAAAAGCCAGAATGTGCTGTGAACCAGAATGATGTGAAACAGTTTTAGGAAAAGATTCCTGTATAAACTGAGGTTCTAGAACATGGTTACCCTATAGCTCTGCGGTCTTGTACCCATACGACATTCTTTGTGACTCCCCAGGGTGCCTTACACTGATTTAAAGGCCATTGATACCAACTCAGGAAAGATATAATTGATATATAACATTGTGCAAGGCAAAGGGTTTAAAATGCTTTTAATGTGCAGTGCAGATTCCTGAGCTTCCATTCCAATAGGTTCTTATTCAAACACTCTGAATGAATCCCTGGATTTGACTTTGAGAAAACAGGACAAGGGCAAAAGAATGAACAGGTGAGGGAGAAAATAAATACTACTCCAAGAGAAACTAAAGTGAAAAATTGACAACAGAGGTTGAAACTGTGTGAAGGCATGGGAGTCCATGATTTTTTTTTTCTAAGCAGAAATTTATGGAAATTTGGATAAAAAATTAGAGGCCTTCAAAAAACCTAGCAATTCTACCTTCCCAGTGGTGATGTTCATTTGGTGATAAATTCACAAAATATTATAAAGGACACATATAAATGATTGATGTGGAACCAAATGGTCACTTTTCCCCTCATGCTCTACTTTCCTTAATGTTTTTTCCTGGTGCTTAAAGAAAATGCCTGTGTGAAATAATTAATGAATATGTTCAATTTGCTACTGAATAACTTTACAATCTGGTAAAGCACTCTATTTCCTAGCTTGCAAGGAGAAAAAGAGATTTGTTTTCTCTATTAAAGAAGCTCTCACCATCTCCAGAAGTGAAAAACAAGGGGAAAATGGTATTGTGTTTACAGTTTATTTAGCTATATTTTAATGGTATTATACAGTCCTTTTTATCTTTATTATTTTAATTTTCTGGTATTTTATGCCATTTTAGAAAGATTTTATTTATTTTTAGAGAGAGAGGAAGGTAGGGAGAAAGAGAAGGAGAGAGACATTGATGTGATGTGAGAGAGAAACATTTATAGGTTGCCTCTTGCACACCCCCAGCTGGAGACCTGGCCCCCAACCCAGGCATGTACCCTGACTGGGAATCGAACTGGGCAACATTTCACTCCGCGGGATGACGCCCAACCCACTGAGCCAAGGCAGTTGGGGCTATTTTATGCCATTTTAGCTGATTATGTTTTCCTTAAGTGTTTTTTCATGTAAAATTTCTCTGGTTAACAAGGACCATTGGTAAGCAAAATATTCCATTTGCCAAATTATACCTAAATAAAATGGTTGCTCTATTGCCAAAATACATTTTTAAAAATAAGTAGTAAAACTGCAGTAAACCTCTGTCTTCTATCAGATTCCTCTAGAAGAAGGGCTTGACCCCTTGAGACAGGAAATCTTGTGCGGGGGAAGCGCCATTAGGCAAAACTGATAGTGGCGTGACAAAAGAGGACGGGGAACAGGCAGAAGCCACACAGGGACGAGGCTTCTGCTCGAGTCCAGCATCAGCCTGACACCGGGGAGCCCTGCAACGGGATTAACAATGTGGAGTTGTTCCACCTTCAGGCAAAATCACCACGCTTTGTGTCCCTCTATCAGCCAGTGAGTGGCTGTAGAGGGCCACCTGGGGGTAGGGAGAGAGAGCCATAATTTCACAGACATTTCCAGGCAATATGACATTTAGCAAAAGATTATTTTTTTAAAAAGAAAATTGTACCTATGACCATTTAACAGCTAGCACTCCCAGCAGCTGGAGATGGATACTTCACTGGCTACAGACAGGGGTCCTGGCTGAAGCCCCAGCAGCCCGCTAAGCCAGTCAAATGTATTTGTGTAATTAAAATGTTAAGAGCTCTCATTAAAATTCATTAACATTCAATCCAAAGTCATCCTTCTTCTGTGGGCCTGCAGAGGGGCAGGGTATCATTGGGTTGATTTGGTAAAAGCTCAGGATGACTACTGCCAAGGTTTAAGGCAGAGTGGCTCAGTTAAAAAATAAAGTTCTCTGGCAGTAATAGATTTTTTTTTATGATTTATTTGCTCTGTGACCTTGAGTAGTGGCTTAGCTCTTCTGGATCCAGTTCATTATCTCTGCATTCTCAGTCCTAATACCTGTCTGAGGATTATTATGAGAATAGGTGAGCAAAGTTGCTGACCAGGGGGCGATACTTCACGGCCTCAGACACTTCCTTTGAAAACCAAAAATATACCCGGTGAGAAAGGGTTGCTGTGTCAGTACACATGGCATCTTACTGGGGGAAAAATCTACTCAACACTGGGTATCACTTCTAGGTAAAAATTCAAATCATTTAGTTTTATGTTTTTATTTTAAATAATAAATTTTTCGACACTACTGAGGTGAAAAGTAATGCACTGTTCAAATTCATTGGTGCGTCAGCAAAATTGGTTGGCATTCCATAGAGATTTCTAAAGAAAGTTGCTCTTTACATAATACTCAAATATTATAGTCAGCAGAGAGTAAATACAGCTTGGGCAGGCAAGCTATTTAAGACAGGCACTGAAATTAAGAACACTCTAACAAGAGCCAGAGGGGACGGGGGAGGGGACAGTGGGGGGAAGGGTTTTCAGGAAATACTATAAAGGACAGATGGACAAAACCAAGGGGGAGCGTAGAATTTAAAATTTTTTTTAAAAAAAGACAGGCACCAATACACTCGACAGGGGTGTTATATAACCCACGGATACAAATGGGCTTTTGCTTTTTCTGCTGGTCACCACTAGATGGGGGTATGTGAAACGTTCACTTCAGTCTTGTTTAAAGAGAAAAGTACTGACTTGGATCTCGAAAATCAGCTACACAGGCAAATCTGACCACCTGGATCACAAGTGGTTGCCAAGCACGTGCACTAGTGCACATGTACTTACTCCTATGTTACTGGAACACTTCATAGACCCCCTTCCTCATTGTCTTTCACGACTCCATACTCCTACTTTGCATATGGTCATAGTAACCTTTGCATATTTGGTGTCTGAAACTACAGGTGCATTAGAAGCAGGAAAGTGAGAAAGGGAACCAACAATAAACCTACACACTCTTTTTCAAATTGACATCTAGCAGCGCCGGGGCCGTAATTCTTCAAATTTGTGTACATTTTACTAGCACCAAATACATTTCTGCACATTATCACTCTAGATACTTACACTACACTACAGGGTTTGCTGGTCAAGTAAGTGTTCCCATTTTGCATGTGGAGAATGACCTAGCATGTTTTTGACTTTTGTAAAGTCAAAAATGAGTAAACGGCAATAATTTGAGACCCATATATTAAGATCCACAAGCTTACAATACCGTATTACGAGATTTTAACAGAGAAGTTTTGTTTTTTTTCATAACTCAGCCATCTTTGGAATTCACTGGATAAAGGGAAGAAAGTTCTACACATTTGCTGCAAGGACTGAAATACAAGACCATCTATTTTCCTCAATACGTATTGATTGACACAGCATCTCCATGTGGTAGCCACTGTACTAGACTGTGGGGATTGAGTGCTGAGTGAAGCAAACATACCCCGATCCTCATAAAACTTACAGTCTAATGTAGCAGGCAGATATAAAGCAAGTAGATACAAAAACAAGTACAACATATTTTGATTGCCGTAAAACAAAAGGACAGAGAATAGAAGAGAATAGCTGGCAGAACCTACAGGGATGGCTTCTTGAAGGAATAGCATTTAAGATGTGACCTAAAATATGAGGAAGAGTAACCCAGATCCACAGGTAACATTCCCATCCAATGAATGACTTGCAGAAAGGCACTGAGACCAGAACATACTTTGCAAGTTTGAAGAAGAGTCTGAAATGAAGTGTAAAAGGAGAGTGACCAGTGATGGATGCTAATTTGGAGAGATGAAATATGAATATAGAAAGGTGTTGCATTAAACAGTTTGAATTGTATTCCGCATTCAAATGAATGCTTGATAGATTTCCAGCAAAGGGGAATGTTATGATCTAATTTGCATTTTTTTTAAAGATGACTCTACCAGCTGTGCAGGAAAAAAATTGGAGGGGGCTAGGCGTGAAGTGGAGAGACCCCTGATAGGGCTACTATAGAAGAGTTCAAGACTGGGCTACAAAGGAGGCAGTAGAGGTGGAGAGAAGTGAATAATTTATATTGGAACAAAATGTGAGGTAAAATAGACAGAACGTGGTTATTGATTGCAGATGGGAATGTGGGATGGGAGTGAGTAAGGAATATGACTGGAGCCCAAGGTTTCTGTCTTTTCCCAGTCACTGAAGGGTGTGCTGTGCCATCCCCAAGGTGAAGAAGATGAGGGGAAGGCAGAAGACAGGTTCAAGAGAGAAATCAGCAGTTCATGTCCACATTTGATAAGTCTGAGATTCTTACAAGCACAAATGAAGATTCAAAATGAAGTAGAAAAGTAACTATGTACGTCAATTCTGAAGGGCAGTTTCATGCTGTGGTTATGAATTTGAAGTCACCAACATTACCATTTTATTGCAAATCAAGTAAACAGTATCTACTGTGGGGGAAAGAGAGAGAGAGAGAGGAATTAACAAAAATGCCCAGGATGGAGGCTGAAGAACAACACCTAATGGTCTTCCGCTATTCATCTCTCATACTGCTTTTCTACAAATATTTTAGAAGTATAAAATGTTACCAGGGCCAGAATCACCCCCAATTTAGTAACGATGATACCAGTAGGCTCCGAAAGAAAGACTTCCACTGTTTTCCTGATTTTAATTCCTAATTGCATGTCATGATCGAGCATTATACACCCAGGGGAGGTCCAGTTGTGGGACAGAGGGAAGGAACTGTATTCAAGGAGGCAAATGACACACCCCTGCACTTTCCCTTTCCCCTTTGTCCTTCAAACTCCTCCACCCTTTCTCCTTGTGAGACCCTGCCATCTTAACAATCTTTAGCATCAAAACTTAAGCACGAAAGGATTTGACATCTTGATGCCGTTTTTCTGCCCCATTTAGATAAGCTTTGTGATGGTTTGGAGACTAGTTTAGTGGGATAAAGAAAATAACTTTCCTGAGATAGTAGGCAAAACATCTACTGCTAGGTGACAATTTAATAGTTAAGGAAATACAGAATAGAGACAAATGTCATTGCCTAATTCAGAATGGTAGGGTGCTAAAATATCACCTAGCACCAGAATATTCTAATTTCAACTGAAGGGACCCTACACACCAAAGCAAATGCAGAAGATGCTCAGAAATTGTATATCAAACCTTTGGAGAAGAAAGATGAAAACACAAAACCAATTTACAATGCCTGCTACATTATTAAGAGTTGAATAAAAACAAAACACTTATTCAAACTAGGTAAATTCCTTAGTTTAATTGAATTTAAGATTTAAGTATCAAAACCAGACACTAATTTAGGCTTCAGCTAAAAATAATGTAAGGGAGAGCTGAAGGATAGTATAATGCAGTGAATCATATAGCATAACATAATCCATCAAAACCACAGGGCCTGCAATTTTCTTCCCTTATATTAGATTGAAAAATGACTTCAGAGTATATGCTTACAAGGATAAGTGATGAGAAACCTAAGTTGAGGGAAAACGACTTGATACCAGCTTCATATGGCAATGTATAACTCGAACAGCTACAATTAATAATAGAAGCTTAAATGGCCCTGGGAAATATAGTTAACAGAAGACAGGTACACCTGTCAATATGAAGCCTTGGAACATTACTCACACAAACTTAAGGCAATTAACCTGACAGCACATTCCACTGAATTGCGGAGCACAAATAGATGTTATAAAAATAATGTATGTCAGAAATTGGCTTACGAGAGTTCGGACACATATTTAAATTAATCATTATTCAATCATAACAGAAATCAATGACTAAATCTGAATGTGGAATTTATGTGGACAAAATAAATGGGAACAGTCCTTACTGAATTTGTAATTTTATTTTGACATAAATATTACTTTAAAAGGCTGTTAATTCTATCTAGAAATTGGAAAATTTCTGAATCAATAATGTTCAATTTAAATAAACCATCATTCTCCTGGGCACATTCTACAATATAAATAAACTAAACAGTAAATACCTATAATGAATAATCCCAAATCTCCTACATGTTTTACTGAAAAGTTAAAATACTGTCACTGCAAATAAAACGTCGATGGCATTGATGATAAAATTGTTCTAGCGCTCTACATAACATAGTTCACAAAACCGTTTTCAGATTTTTATGCCCCTAGAACTCTGCCTCTGTTTACACTCCAGTCCTTTCCATTTACATTCACGTGGCAGCTATGTGAGGCAACACCAGTATGTGACAGTCATCTGCTCTTTGTGCATTTTTCTTCTGTTGATTCAACCCATGAATTCACAAACTGTTTTGAAAATATTAAAAACCCCAATTAAAAAATAATAATAATATTATGAAATAAGCATTATCATATTTATTTTCACTTATTTGGTCAGTAAAATATTTGGGCCACTTTTGCTTTTGAGTTTTACCTGGTCATTAGTTGAAATGGCCAAGGTTTTTAATATTTTGTGATTCCATGTGTAAATCACATGTGATCTAATACATAACTCACTTCCATTTCATTTCTAATTTGATACCAAATTGACATATTATTTAATTACTTAAAGTGTAGAATATGACGATAAGCCAATTGTACAAGTGAAAATCTAGACAAATATGATAGCTAAAAACTTTTTAAACGAAAATCAATTTCTAATTCATTCAAATCTTTTATTTTTCTAATTCATTCAAATCTTTTATTTTCAAAGTATGAAATTTTTGTGTTGTTTTGGTTTAAGGCACAAGTGGAATAAAAATTAAATGGATTGAAAGAGAGTTAATTATGTATTTCTTCCATAATGGGATTCATTCTGAGAAATGTGTCATAAGGCGGTTCCACGCTTGTGTCAGTTTCATTTACACGACTTTAGATGGCACACTCCACCACACACCTCGACACCGTGCATATCATTGGGACCACCATCGTGGCAGTCTGTCATTATCCGGAATGTCACCATGGGCACATAGCTGTAGTTCTTTGAAAGATCTCATAAGAATATAAATTTAAAGGGTGTAAAGGGAAGAAAAAAATAGGACAATTGTAAGAGCATAATCAATAAAATATCCTTAAAAAACCAATTGCTAAAACATGCTCATTACCCTATTCTGTGGTTTCTACTTTCACTCATTAATAAACATTTACCAAATATTTACTAAAAATATAATCTTACAGAGACATGCAGTTTCTTCAAGTTTTTTGAGAAGAACGAATTCCTAAGTTTCTAAAAACAAATATAGAACATGGGTCCACAGTCAATATTATTTGACTCCAATGCCTTTCCTTCTATCCACCAGCCCTTTAGCATTTCTAATCATTTATTGTGATAAAATACCCATAATAAAATTTACTATCTTAATCATTTTAAGTGTACATTTTAGCGATATTAATTACACTCACACTGTTGTGCAACAGACACCACCATCCATCTCAAAAACTTTTTTCATCTTGAAAAATTGAAACTTTATACTGAAAATATTACATCTCCTTTCCTCTCGCCCCTGACTCCCAGAGACCACCATTCTACCTTCTGTGTCTATGAGCTTGACCACTTTAGATATTTCAGTAAGTGGAATTATACAGTATTTATATTTTTATGATTGGTTTATTTCACTTGGCATTATGTTCCTAAGGTTCATCCATGCTATAGTATAATAACAGAATTTCCTTCATTTTTAAAGGTGAGTAATATTTGATTGTATATGAGTATTCTATTTTGTTTATCCATTCATCTGTCCAGGGACAATTGGGCTGCTTCCATATTTTAGCTCTTATAAATAATGCTGCTATGAATGTGGGTGTGTAAATACCTCTTTGAGACCCTGCTTTCAATTATTTCGGATTTACTGGACCATATGGTAACTCTATTTTTAATTTTTTTGAGGAAAAGCCATATCATTTTCCAAAGTAACTGCACCATTTTAATTTTCCATTCCCACCAAAAATGCACAGGTTTCCAATTTCTCCTCATCCTGGGCAACATTTGCTATTTTATTTTTTATATTAGTCATCCTAACAGGTGTGAAGTGGTTTATCATGAGGGTTTTGATTTATATTTCCCTAGTGATTAATGATGTTGAGCATCTTTTCATAGGCTTATTGGTCATTCAAATACCTTCAAAATGTCTATTCAGGTCCTTTGCTCATTTTGGAATTAGGTCATTGGCTCTTTGTAGTTGAGTTTTAGGAGTTTGGTATATTTTGTATACTAATCCTTTATCAAACATATGATTTGCAAACACTTCCACCATTCTGTAGGTTGTCTTTATTTTTGTCACCCTTGTCTTTGGTGTCAATCCAACAAATCATTACCAAATCCAGTGTCATAAAGATTTAGACCTAGGTTCTTATCTCAGGATTTTACACGTTGCTCTTATATTTAGGTCTTTGATTCATTTGAGTTAATTATTATATATACAGTGCTAGGTAAGGGTCCACCTTCATTCTTTCATATGTAGATATCCAGTTTTCTAAGTGCCTTTTGTTGAAAAGTCTGGCCTTTCCCACTGAGTGGTCATGGCACCCTTGTTAAAAATACTTGGCCATAAATACAAGGGTTAATATTTTGGCTTTTTATTCTAGTCCATTGGTGAATGTGCCCATCCTTATGCCAGTGCCACACTGATTACTACAGCTTTCTAGCAGTTTTGAAAGTATGGTTTTCAACTTTGTTTTTTTTCCAAAATCATTTTGGTTACTAGGGATTTCTTGAGATTCCTTATGAATTTTAGGATGCATTTTTCTATTTCTGTGAAAAATGTCATTGAGTTTCCATAAGTGATTCATTGAATGTGTAGATTGTTTGGGTTGTTTTGATATCTTAAAAGTATTAAATCTTTCAGCTAATGAACATGGGGTGTCTTTTCATTTCTCTATCATTTTCTTAATTTCTTTCGTCAATATATTGTAGTTTTCATTATACATTTCTTTAACTTCCTTGGTTAAGTTAATTCCTAAATATTTTATTCATTTTGATGCCATTGTAAATGGTTTTACCTTAATTTCTTTCTCAGGTTATTCATTGTTAGTGTATAGAGATGGAGCAGACATTTGTGTTGACTTTGTGTACTGCTACTCTGATGAATGTATTAGTTCTAATCATGTTTTTTGGTCAAATCTTTATCTCTTACCAGGGATAATTTTGTTCTTCCTTTTAAATGTGGATATCTTTTATCTCTTTTTCTAACCTTATTGTTTCAATGCTGTGTTGAATAGATGTGGTAGTAGTCAGTAACAATTATTTTAGAGAAAATGCTTTCAGTCTCATACCACTGAGTGTGATGAGTGCTGTGGGTATTGCATATATGGCTTCTATTATGTGGAGAAAATTTCCTTCTATTCCTACTTTGTTGAGTGTTTTTGTCATAAAGGGGTGTTGGATTTTTCAAAATGTATTTTTCCCTATCAATTGAGGTAATCATTTGGATTCATTTTATCCTGTGAAAGGGATATATTTCCTTGATCTAGTTTTATTTATTGAACTATCCTTGTATTCCAGGAATAAAACTCACTTGGTCATAATAATCATGTATTTTTTTTTAAATACTGTTGACATCAGTTTGCTAGTATTTTGTTGCATATTTTGTGTTAATGTTCATAAGAGATATTGGTCTAGAGTTTTGGGGGTTTTTTTCGCTAGTAATGTGTTTGTCTGTTTTTTGTATTATGGCAAATCTGTCCTCATAGAATGAGTTAGTATATGTTCCCTCTTCTTTAATTTTTTTGAAAAAGTTTGAGGATTGGTGTTAGTTCTTTTTTAAATGTTTGTGAGAACTCACCAGTGAAAACATAAGCTACAGGACTTTGTTTTCAGAACTTTTTGATTATTGATGTACTCTCTCTAATAGTTTAAAACTTTTCAGATTTTCTCTTTCTTCATGATTTCATTTTAGTAGGTTTTATAGTTCTAGGAATTTTTACACTTCACCACATCATGCAATGTGATAACATCCAGTTGTTCACAATACTTCTTTACAATTCTTTTATTTCTGTTTCTGATTTTTGAAATTTGAGTCTTCCCTCTCTTTTCATATCAGTCTAGCTCTCTGTGAATTTTATTGATATATTTTTAAAAACCTCTTTTTCTATATTTTTATTATTTATCTATATCTGATCTTTATTATTTTCTTCTTTCCTCTGGCATTGGGTTTAGTTCTTGTTTTTCTATTCTAGTTTCTTAAATTAAAAAAGTTTTTAATTTGATCACTCTTATTTTTAATGTAAACATTCATAATTATAAATTTTTCTCTTAACCCTACTTTCACTGCATTCCATAAATTTTGGAAGGTTGTGCTTTCAATTTCATTTGTCTCTTAAGTATTTTGTGATTTTTCTTGTGATTTCATTTTTGATCCATTGTTTTTTTAATATGCTTTTTAGTTTCTAAAAATTTGTGAATTCTCCAGTTTTTTCCCCTCATTGATTTCTCACTTCATCTTGTTGTGATCAGAAAGATTTTTTATGTAATACCTGTTTTTAAATAATCTACTAGGACAATTTGGTGACTAACATGTGGTCTGTTTTAGGAAATATTCCATGTATATTTGAAAAAATATATATTTTTGTTGGCTAAAATATTCTATATATGTCTGTTTGACCTAATTAGTTTATTTTGTTATTCAAGACCTCTGTTTTCTCACTTACCTTTTCTCATTGTTCTGTCCACTATTGAAAGTGGGCATTGAAGTTTCCCACTATTACTATAGAATTTTCCATTCCTCCCTTAAATTCTGGCAAGTTTTGCTTCATGTATTTTAATGGTCTCTTATTAGGTGCATAAATATTTCTCATTCTGTTATCTTCTTGTTGTATTGAACCTTTTATTAATATGTCTTTTCTGAGTCCCTTAATCTTTTTTAAGTCTACTTTGTCTGATATTAGTCTGATTTCTTTTTGTTCCTGTTTGCATAAAATGTATTTTCTGTTCTCTTGCTTTTATTTGTAACTTTGGACCTAATATGAGTCTCTTGTAATTGGATTATGTTTTTAACCTATTACACCAATCTCTGTCTTGATTTTAGAGCTAAATCAATTTTTATTTAAATTTACATTACATTTATGTTACATATAAGGAGTAAATGTCATTTTGCTCTTTGTTTTCTATATGACTGACACCTATTTATCTCTCATCTTATGCATCATTATCTCTTTAATTTATTTTTGTATAGAAACATTTTAATTTCCTTCTTATTTATTTTTGTATATTATATTACTATTTTCTTTGTGGTTGCCATAGAAATTACATAGAACATCCCAAAGTTGTAACTTCTAATTTGAGTATACTAACTTTCAATTGCTACACAAAAACTGCTCACTTACAGTTCCATTCCCACTCCTTTCAATTGTCTCAAAATTATAATTTGTATATGTCTAAAAACATACAGTAATAATGGCTTTTTAATGCATTAGTCTCTTTTTCTTTAAGTTTAATTCAAGACACAGATTTTTTTTAATTGTTGTTCAAGCACAGTTTCCACTTTTCCCCCTCACTCTTCCCCCCACCACCCACCCTCAATCCTACCCTCCTTTGGCTTTGTCAATGGGTCCTTTATGCATGTTGCTTGATGATCCTTCCCCTTCTTTCCCCCTTTATCACCCTCCACCCCTCCCCTCTGGTTACTGTCAGTTTGTTCTTTATTTCAGTGTCTCTGGATATATTTTGCTTGCTTGGTTGTTTTGTTGATTAGGTTCCACTTATAGGTGAGATCATATGGTATGTGTCTTTCACTGCATGACTTATTTCACTTAGCATAATACTCTCCGGTTCCATCTGTGCTGTCAAGAAGGGTAGGAGCTCCTTCTTTCTTTCTGCTGCATAGCATTCCATTGTGTAAATGTACCACAGTTTCTTGACCCACTCATTTACTTATAGGTGCTTAGTTTACTTTCAATACTTGGCTATTGTAAATTGTGGTGCTATGAACATTGGGGTGCATAGGTTCTTTTGAATTGGTATTTCAGGATTCTTAGGGTATAATCCTAGCAGTGGAATTGCCAGGTGAAAATGCAGTTCCATTTTTAGTTTTTTGAGGAAATTCCATACTGTTTTCCACAGTGGCTGCACCAGTCTGCATTCTGACCAACAGTGTACAAGGGTTCCCTTTTCTCCAACCTCACCAGCACTTGTTGTTTGTTGACTTGTTTATGATGGCCATTCTTGACAAGTATGAAGTGTTATCTCCTTGTGGTTTTAATTTGCATCTCTCTGATGGCTAGTGATGCTGAGCATCCTTTCATATGTCACCGGGTCCTCTGTATGTCCTCCTTGGAGAAGTGTCTGTTCAGGTCCTTTGCCCATTTTTTAATAGGACTGTTTGTCTTACTGGAGCAGAATCATGTGAGTTCTTTACATATTTTGAAGATCAAACCCTTGTCTGGGGTATCATTGACAAATATATTTTCCCATACGATTGGTTCCCTTTTCATTTTGCTGATGTTTTCTCTAGCTGTGCAGAAGCTTTTTATTTTGATGAAGTCCATTTGTTTATTCTTTCTTTTGTGTCCCTTGCTCTAGGGGACATTTCAGTGAAAACATTGCTTCATGAAATATCTGAGATTTTCCTGCCTATGTTCTCTTCTCCTATAAGACTTTTATGGTATCATGAGTTATATTTAAGACTTTTATGTTATCTTGAGTTATATTTAAGTCTTTTATCCATCTTGAGTTTATTTTTTTGTATGGTGTAAGTTGGTGGTCAAGTTTCTTTTGTGTGTGTGTGTGTGTGTGTGTGTGTAGCTGTACAGATCTCCCAATACCATTTGTTGAAGAGGCTAATTTTTACTCCATTTTATGTTTCTGCCACTGCTGTTGAATATTAATTGACTATAGAGATTGGGTTTATTTCTGGGGTCTCTATTCTGTTCCATTGATCTATGTGTTTGTTCTTATGCCAGTACCAGACTGTTTTGATGACTGTGGTCTTGTAATATAGTTTGATGTCAGGTATTGTGATCTCTGCTACTTTGTTCTTCTTTCTCAAAATTGCTGAGGCTATTTGGGGTCATTTATGGTTCCATATAAATTTTTGAAATGTTTGTTCTATATCTGTGAAGTATGTTTTTGGTATTTTAATAGGGATTGTGTTGAATCTATAAATTGCTTTAGCTAGTATGGACGTTTTGATGATGGTTAATTCTTCCAATCCATGAACACAGTATATGCTTCCATTTATTTGTGTCTTCCTTAATTTCTTTCTTCAGTGTTGTGTAGTTTTCTTAGTACAGGTCTTTTACCTCCTTGGTTAGGTTTATTCCTAAGTACTTTATTTTTCTTGTTGCTGTATCAAATGGGATTTTTTTCCTGATTTCTGTTTCTGATATTTCATTCTTGGTATACAAAAAATGCCTTCAATTTCTGCATATTGACTTTGTATCCCACTGTTTTGCCAGTCACTGATTAGGTTGAGTGGTTTTTTGATGGAGTCTGTAGGGTTTTCTATGCACACTATCATGTCATCTGCAAACAATGACAGATTAGTCTCTTAACTTATGTATAAAAACAAAAGTGGTGTTACAGACCATCGTTACAATAATAGTAGTTTTTATAAGTGCCTGTATATTTGCTTTTATGGGATTTCTTTTGTTTTTAAGTTACTGCCTAGTATTCCTTCATTTTACCCTGTAGGACTCCTTACGCATTTCTTGCAGTGTTAGTCTAGCGGTAATAAATTCCTTCAGTTTTCTTTATCTGTGAAATCATAATTTTCCCCTCACTTTGCAAAGATAGTTTTGCTGGATATAGAATTCTTGGTTGACAGGTTTTCCTTTTTCCTTTTAGTACATTTGAAAGTCTAAGCTCACTACTTTTTGGTCTATAAATTTTCTGATGAAATATCTGCCAGTAATCTTATTGATGATCCTTTATGTGTAATAAGTCATATGTCTCTTGCTGCTTTTGTTTCTTTCTTTGTCTCTGTCTTTTAACAGTTTAATTATAATGCTTTCTCAATGGTTCATCCAAATTGAAGTCTGTCAATTTTCTTGGATGTTTATATTCATATCTTTCAAAAAATTTAGAAGTTTTCAACAAATTTGATTTAAATAATCTCTCTGCCCTGTTTCTCTCTCTTCTTATTCTGGGATTTTCACAAGGTGTATGTTGGCACACTTGATGGTTTCTCACAGGTTCCTTAGGGTTTGTTCACTTTTCTTCAATCTTTTTTCCTTCTGTTTCTCAGACTTGATGATATTATTTGCCTCATCTTTAAATTTGCTGATTCATCCTAAATCCTTGTTCAAATCTGACTTTGAATCTCTCTAGTGAATTTTTCATTCTAGTTATTGTACTTTTCAGCTTCTGGAATTTATTTTTGTTTTATATTTTGGATTTTTATCTTTTGATATTTTCATTGTGTTTGTACATTTCTTACTTTCTCTATGTATCTTTTTTTTAACAGCATTTCACCTTTTCTGGCAGTGACACACTCCTAAAGATGCTCAACTAAATATTCTTCCATCATCACAGAAATATAAACAGGATAAATGAAACCTTTCCTCTCTGCCTCCTCCCCTTTTCTTCTCTCCTCTCCATGCCTTTATTTTTTTTATGGCAGTTGTGTTAAAGTCTTTGTCCTTTATGTCTGCCTTCTGATCTTTCTATTCATTTTTTTTTCATTTGAAGAGACCATATATCCCTATCTCTTTTATGTGTTATGATATTTTTATTGAAAATTGTTAATGTGAATCTAACAATGTGTTAAATCTGGAAATTAGATTATCCTTGTTTCCAAGGATTTGTCACTCTTTGTTTTTTGTTTAGTTTTGATTTAATTGTTGTAGGCTTTTTCCATAGCTGAGGTGGAAATCTTAGGCATTTTCAGATCTTTTCTGAGCTTGTACCTTTCCCAGGGAATACATAATAACTCCCTAATTTTCTCGTATATGCAGTTATTTTTAATGTTCTAGTCTTTAGTATTCATCTCCCAAAATGGGAAAGAAGAAAAAGTAAAGGGAAAAGGGAAACAGGACTAACTTTTTAAATCCCCTGGAAGTCCCTTCATCTGGATGGGGAGGGACTTTCAACAATCGAGGGTAACTGCATCAGTTACATCAGTTACTGCCTCTGTGTCTGTACCTCCATGATATGAAGCACCAATTAGTTGTTAGAAATCAGATTCTCAATATTTGTCTTCTCCGGCTCTTTCGAGCTCTGTGCAGGCTGCTCCAGGATCACATGCATGGCTGCCTTACATGGGGCTAGAGAGTTGGTGATGGATAGCTACTGCTGAGCAACATGCTTAACTAAAGTTAAACTTTAATTTACCTGACCAAGACTTTTGCTGGAAGTTGCAAGCCTTCCAAAAATGTTACATCTTATAAATTCTGCCTGTGCTACCATTGTTTCGGAGAGACGCCATTTTCCTGGTGGTTCCTAGTGCAGCATCTTCTCAGAATATTTCCTATTAGCTGTTTATTTAAGAAAGTAAATCAAGTTAAAAATAGTTGAATCAAATGATAGAGCACAAGGAAAGACATTGCCTGAAACACAGAGTAACCCTGAGATATTTGCTTCTTTCAGCCAATTAGTAATCCATTCAATTAAGTCATCTTTTGTTTTTGAGCAGAAACTAGAAAAAATATATAGACATTTTTATAATGGTGTCAATATCACAAGATTAGAGATTGGCACTTTTTTGAAAATTAATTAGAACAGTAACTGAAAAAATATTTTTCTAAAGATGAAGCTAAATTTATCTATAGGCAATAATTAAGTGCAACAAATTGCTGTTTCAGAGATTGTTGCTTCAGCATCAGTATATTAGTAAAATCTGAAAAAAATGCTTCTGATACAGCTATGCCTCATTTTTAATTACTTTTGGAAAAATTTAGCTTTGAACTAAAAATTCTTAAATAAAAAATTGTTTTTCTCTTAATTGGAAAATTTATGTGCTTTATTCCAACTTGTCACATCCTAAATATTGATGCTTGCATCCACCTCTGGGCTTTTATATAAATAAATTCAGATGCCATTCATTCATAGTATGTAACAAGGGGATCATACTTATGGTTTAGAATTGGTGTTTATTTAAAAATCCATTGGATAGAGTAGATTAATACTATAAAGAGAATGTTTAAAGCTCCTAAAATAGCAAACTTTTCATATTTTTTAGAAATATCTATTCCCATACAATTAGCCAACAAGCTACTTAGGTCATGTACTAGTCAGTCACTTTAGCATGTCCTCTACAATGTCTAATAGACTGAGTGTTACTGACGTAATACCAATCAAAACTCTACAATAGTTCATATAATATTCTCTGACAAGCAACTTCGGGGTAAAGTAAATGGAAGAACATGCTGTTGCTTGAACTGTCATGTCAAAACGCCTCATTTGTTTAGAACATATTTATTAAGTCAGAGTTTTTTTGGGGGGGAGGTCATACCCACAAAAGCAGTCATTTAGAAAGAAGTTTAACTTTTTATTAGGACCAAAAAATGTTAACTTGACATTGCTGGAGGGTATGTCTATACATAGAGAGAAGATGAAATTATCTGGGGAAGGTGAGATGGGAACGGAAAGACAGTTAAACAGCATGATAGGGTGCTAAATAATTTTTAAGAACATAAATTACTAATATTTAATTTCAATTTTTCTGCATTCTTACAATAACATTATTAAAACCTTCAGTAAGGGAAGATTTGTTAGTGTCTAAAAAGGCCTTGGATAAGTGTTTAACAAAAATCATAGAGATGGGATGAATTCTCACTCTGGTCAATATCAGGGCAGAAGTAAAGAAACTCTGACGGAGAACGACTGAAGCACAAGAGTGCTGTAGAGGCAGAGAGGAGGAGCCATACGCACCAGTGGAAATTTGAATGAGTTTTTTTTTTTAAGACATTGTAGTGTACTCAAAACATGAAAGTTGGGTTTGAGCTAATCTTGTCTACATCATTAAGGACCAAGAGACAGAATGGCATCTGGGATACACAAATATATTTAAAGCACCAATATCCAAACATATTCAAATGGAAAAGCAAACATTTTTTTTTAATTTTTGTCTTTGTATCATCACAGAAACCATCACAAGTGTACTTTTTTTTTCCTGCTACCTGCTAAGCTCTTACAGAATATGATCTTGAGAAACAAACTTAAGAGAATTACCTTTTCTTTTGGTACTAAAAATATCTTCCTGAAGTTCTATTTTTTGAAATATCCCACCAGGTAAATTCTGTGTAGAAATTCAAAACTTGAGATTTTTAGCTGTAGCAATTTAAATTATTCTTTTTTATGCTGGCCCCCCAAAAATGACTTAAACTAAATGAAAAAGCCATTATTTTATATGAGATTTATTATATGAGATTTATTATTGATGAGATTTATTATTTAGTATATATGAGATTTATTATTGATGATGGAGTATATCATGACGAAGACAAGTAAATAATGTCCAATTTTAAAATAGATTCCAATATTATTGTTAATGATGTGTTTTATTTAATTTGCTTATTCTGGGATATTTCTAAGAGTTCTTTTAACAGTCTAAGTTGATAACATATTACTTTGGATGGCTAGTTTTTTAATTAATGGAAGGATGAAAAACCATAAGTTTCTTACAAATATAATGATCTCATCTTTTTATCTTAGGATTTATAAATTACAAATTTTAAGTGTAATTTTTATTCATGAAATATTTCTTTACATAGCTAGTACAGAAGCACCCACTGCAAATCAACCTGGCTGTATTAAAAAACACTTCTGAAGCACATCTTACCTAAAAGACTTTTACCTTAGTGGAGGATACAAAACGTACAGTCATCTAATAACTCGTTATACCTAAAAATAAAAATCATACATTAAGCTATGCACAGGATTTAAAATATGCTAAATATGTTATCATTTTTAGGGGACATTGAGAGACTGCCCTTATAAAACTGAGTCTCAGAAAATGTCTAGAGGTCTAAGTCTGAGAAGCCATTCCCAAAGGCTTACTCTCAGTCTCATTGAAGTTGATTCAAATAATAGAATGTGAGAGTCTTAAAGAGGTACCTTCTTTAGAACTGCTGGAAAACTTAAACTCGTGAGAACTCAATCCTGCCTGAAGGACTTGTATCATTACCCTGTACACCCTCGCGTTCTGAAAAGATGGCTCTTAACCTATGACATTTGAAGATTAGAACAGTTTTATTAGCCCTTGTTCTTCAAAATTGAGATATCTTTGTTTCTTAGCATGCTGATTAAAAAAAAAACCTTAATTGCTTTAGAGCCTTATCAGAAAAAGATGATTTTCCTTGAAATGTTTCTTATTAACTTCTATGACATTTGAAGTTCAGCCTGTCTAGAGAGATGAGTCATTCTGCTTCTTAGATCTATTCTGTAGTGTGATGTGTCCACAGGCCAAATATTACCTTGGAATTAGAATTTTGTAAGGGTATTATTTTGTCTATTTCTGCCCGCAGTGGCTGTTAGAATTCTGATTCTGAACCTCAGATAGGGTCCACGTAACCCACATGCTTGTTCTTAAACAATTTCTGACCAGAGTGTTCTTGTGGACTCACCAAAGCAGCAAAGGGCATTTTGTAATTGCCTCTCCCCTCCTTCCTGTCTGTCCTATTTCTCTTCCCATATAAATACATCCTCTACCAATAAAGATGATACTTTACTCGATTATGTATTCACTGAAGATATACAGTGATTTCTGATTCCAAGTTTCAGCACTTTCTAATTAAGAAATGGGCTTTATCCTTTCATCAGTGGGTCTGATCAGCATATGTTTCTAGTTGCTCTTATCAAATACCAGCTCCCAAAAGGTGGCTTTATTTTTCCTCAAGATCCTAGCTTTTCTTTATAAACATTCTCAAAGTAAGGTTTTAAGTGCTGAGTTTTTTAAAACTATTTCAGTTGACGGCTTTATTTTATATAATGGACCCGTCAAAATATTGGTTATATTGGAATAATATAATGGTTAAGAACTTCGGTTCCAGAGCCAAAAAGCCTAAATCTGAATTTCAACTTCTTCAGTTATTAGCTGGATTGAGAGCTATGTGCTCACGGACAAGGTACTTAATCTTCTTGTACCTCAGTGTCTTATTTTATAAAATGGGAATTATAATGGTACCTACTTCATAAGTTTGTAGATAGGAAGAAATATGACAAGCGATTACATTGCCTGACACATAGTAAACGTTCTGTAAGTCAGTATTGGTTGTTTATGTTTTATGGTTATGGAATAATGTTTTCTATGTGTTGAACCCAACTGCTTTGCTTTTTTTTATCATTTTTATTCTGGTTTTTTGGCTGCTACAATACCTATATAGAATGTTCTTTTTCCAAAAGCTATGATAAAATTTTAAATCCCATTAGTTGAGAGGATGGTTTCCTACCTAGCGTCCAGACTCAGAATAGATGTCCATGCTGGATACAGTCTTCTATAGCCACACTGTAACTTAGGTTGTTGCTCTTTCACCTGTTTATGCCAAATATTCTGGGGACACAACTCTGAAGAAGGTCAAAGAGCAGAAACTTTCAGCCTAACTGTAGAGAAACCCACAGCAACTTATCAGAAATAGGGATTTCATTTGTGCTTTATACCCTACCTCGTCTGTCTCCTGTCAATAAAATAACAGTATACAAGGCTCTGATTTATTTGAAATTTTGAAAATGTGCATTACCCAAGAGCTGTTTAAATAATCTCATAAAACTGTACAAACAACACACCCACCGGTGAAATAAGTCACGGAGAGATGTTCTCTATTTTCTCTCTTTCATTTCAACAACTTGTAAGAGGATTATGAGCCGTAGAAACAGGTATGTTTTTATAGCTAGCTGACCTAGATTTGCCACAATAGGAGGGAATCCTGACCCTTGATTTCAGGTATCATCAATATGATCAGTGCCCCCAGTTGATTCATTACTGGTACTAATGCCCATAGCAAAAATGTCTTGGCTTTCCCCGGAAATGTTAGCACTTCCACCTTGTATTAAGCCTAATTGAGGTTATTAACCTGCAGCCTTCCACAGTCAATAATGTTATATGATATTAATTTGACATCAAGAGCCATGCACCAGTAAAGTACTTGTATTGTTGTTTAAATGGATATAACCTCAAGGAAGTTCCTAAAATCCATCTACTGTGTTTGCCACTTCACTTTTATAAACTCCACTATTTCACTATTCTCCTTGTCCAGGAAAATGGAGAATTTAATGTTTGCAATGAATACCAGATGTCAAACAAGTTCCCCATATGCAATCAATGCTTCCTCCTACCTTTTCCTTGACCTGTTTGATCAGCTTAAGTGAGTGTGATTTGTAAAACCTGAAACTCAGGATCGGGCTAGAAGGCAAAGAAGGAGAGAGAAGGGCCACGTCTCCAGTCACCATTGTAAAGTATTCATTAATGACCGTGTTTTCAGGTCCTCATGGTAATGTTTAATATTGCTGCATAAAATACTGGTCCTGTTTTAACCTGGCCTAACATTGTTTCTAGGCTCTAATTAGAACACTACATAACCATATGTTTAAATAGAGGTTAACATATTCATGTTACCCTGAAACAATATATCTCCTAAGCATCATAAATAATTGGGAAAAGAAAGAATTATTCAATAAATGATTTGGAGACATTCGGTTACCCCACTAGGATGGAAATGATGTTGGTGGTAGTAGCAATGAATTCCTACCTTATGCCATTTACCAGTAGAATTACAAATGGAATACAGACCTAAAGTTAAATAAAGTCTTCAGAGATTTAAAAGAAATAAGGGTGAATACTCATATTGCCTTTGGTTGGTTATTCTAAAAAAAATAAAATTAAAATTAAAAAGTAGCAGATATATCTACATAAATTAAAATAAATGGGCCTCAAACAAAATAATATAAATAAAATTGAAAACAAAATATACTTTGATTTTAAAAAGTATATATTTGTAACATAACAGAAAAGTAACAAACCTTAATATATAAAGAAGTGAATATTCTTAACCTATAAAGTGTCTTATGAGCCCTGGCTGGTGTGGCTGAGGGGATTGAGCACCAGCCTGTGAACCAAAGGGTCGCCACTTTGATTCCCAGTCAGGACACATGCCTGGGTTGTGGTCCAGGTCCTCGGTAGGAGGTGCATGAGAGGCAACCACACAGTAATGTTTCTCTCCCTCTCACTCTCCCTCCCTTCCCTTCTGTCTAAAAATAAGCAAATAAAATCTTTTAAAAAAAGAATCTTTATGATTCAATAAGAAAGAAATACATAATAGAAAAACAGGGCAATAGACAAATACATCACAGAGAACATAATTGAGCAGCGTATACACATGTAAAAATTCAACTTTGGTATTAAAAAGTTGTCCCAATTAAAAGTTTTTTGAAGAGTAATGACCCTCTATTCCTATGAAAAAAAAAAAAGCACTTTTGTCCACTACTACTGAGTATTTTCAGAGAATCTTTCATTGGTGGGTGCAAACAAGTATATATCAAAAATCTTAGAAATATGTATGCTTTTGACCCCGAAATTCTATTCCTAGAATTTTTTCCAAAGATTATAATTAAGCTTAATACAAAGTTATATGTAAGATGGCCACTATTTGTAATAAGGAAATAACAGAAAGAGCCACAATTTGGAATTTGTAAATATATTTGTATGTGTCTGTATACATAAATGTAGATATGACAGTCGAATGACTACGTGACTGTCTAAAATCACCTCAATGTAGTATATTTGACAAAAAAGGGACGATGTCACAATACATTTAAGTGATTAACAAAGGCACTGTATGTTCTAGCATAATGACCTTAAAGTTGATGATGACTGTATGGATGATCCTGTTGCAAGATATTTTTAAAACTTTGTTTTTTGATTCTCATGTATACTCCATTTCCCCATAATTATCATTTAATCAGGAAAAAAATATTTCCAGTGAGGAGGGAGTACACCTACATTACAAGTTATCAGCCTAGATCATTTTGTATATTAGAATCACCAAGGGAACTTTTTAAAAAAATCCTGACACTTACCTTGACTTGCTGAAATAAAATGTGTTTTTGTGTTTGGTTCTGTTGTTGATGTTTTTAACATGGTTTTGAAGGGATTCTTAAGTGGCCAGGCCAGTATCAATCCACAATGGCATTTGAGTACTTCTCAGGATTTTGTGCGAACTAAGTGAAACGATGTCAGTGATCCAAGGATGATAGGTGAGACTACCATAGCTATAGCCTGTCTCCCAGGAAACGTACCTCTGTAAGGCTTTACCTCTTTTGGAAGAATCTCCTGTAGGCTGTGTGGTAGCAACAGTTATATCCCTCCTACACCTCCCTTCCTTCTTGTGCTAACAAACCCCAGCTCTCTAAACAAGCACTGAATTAAATCCCCACTGCGTGGAGAACGTCAGGCTGCTGGGGGACAGACTGCAGTCTGCAAGCCGAGGGTGTAGCACAGAGTGAGAACTGGTAGTTTTACTTCCAGAATCATCCCAGCTAGAACTACCCTTGCCCTTTTCCATCCTTTGCTTAGGTGAACCAAAAAAAAAAAAAGTCCTCCTATTCTTTTTAACTTGATTATCATATCTTTCACCTGAAACTGAAAGATTTCTAACTAATAGCCAATTGAACATTCAATTTCAGGACGCCAGGCATTTTGGGGGGAAATAATAAAACACAACAATTCTGTGCATGGAACATTGTAATGCAGAACTCCACACAGACAAACTTTCCGTTTCCCAGGTTAACCTCTGGATGCACTACGGGCTGCAAATACTGTCCACGTAGTCAAAGCCTTTTCCCTTCCCCATTGCGTACTTTGTAATTTGTGTGATTGTGTATTCCCTTCATCTACTGCCTGACCAACTCAGCCTGAGCTGCTTCTTACCCTTACTAACCTTTCCTTTATTCTTCCAAATTTGAAGATAATTTCGGAGTTGGTAAGGAAATGTATAATCTTTCAAAATTGGGTCCACCTGGCTTCTAGTTACCTCCTATGGACTCAGCCAATAATACATGAGCCATATTCTGTAATACTTTCCACCATATCCAATTTTAAAGCAGACTGGTCATCATCTATCCACACCCCTGGTTTCGTTTATACAAAAGCTGCCACTTATTCCTGCATTTCAGACAGAGGATGTCACAGAACTCCATGTACCTTGAGCAAACTGACACCACCCCTGGAGCAGTCTTGATAGGCAGGGAGTCATGTCAAAGCAGAGCCAGAGCCCAGCTGCCAGAATTCTGCCTCCATCCCAAGGGAGCAAGTGCACGTGTATGGCAGGTTTCTCAACCATAGCACTGTTATTGGCACTTGGGGCTGGATATTAAATGTGGAGGAGCTGTACAACCAGTGGCACCACTTTTGTGACAACCAAAAGTGTCTCCAGCCTTTGACAACTGTCCCCTGCTGTATGTGTGTGTGTTGGGGGAAGGATTGTGCCCAGTAGCAAATGACTTCTATACAAAGAACTGGCCTGGTAACTAAAAGTGATCAGTTCCATCCATTGAATGTAATATTATCTCCTCAAAATAATAGGTGAGGGCCTCCCTCGTCTTCAGAGAGCTGAACCAGTCTTAACAGGTGCTGACCTGACCTTCATAACCCAGTAAGAATCTATTAGAAGTGAAGCTGGTAGGTTACTGTGATCTATTTATAGGTTTGAATTTTTAAAAGGGTCTTATTTTCTTCAGAGCCCTATTATTTTCATAGTCAGCGTTAAAACCTTTTCCACTTATGATGTCTTTGATGAGAAAGCGCAGGTTCACTTTTCAAGCCTAAATCCCTGCTATTGCCTTGCATGTGTCCTCTGCCTGGACATGTCATGTTTTTAATTGTATGGAAATAAACGCTTTCTAATATTTCCATACATGCTGGTGCCTCTGCTGAAAATACCATTCCAAGTCTTACACATTTTCTCTGGCATATTAATTCCTGTAACATTAAAAAACTTCCTTCAACTACTGTTCCTTGCTGATTCTTCCCCTGATAGGCCTGTAGGCTTCTCTCCTTTCTGATTGGAGGCGTAGTGGTTATTCTGTCTTGTAAATGCCAGTTGGTTCTTTTAACCTATCTCCCATGGGACACTTGCGAGCTATATCTTATCTACATGCATATTTATTTGGAATTAAAAAAGAAATTATAATACATGACTGGAATTTTAAAGATTCAGAATCCTTCTTCCCTAAGATTTCTTCTGTCAATTAACCAGAAAGACTTCCATGGAAGTAGCAACCTGGCTTTCCCTGCCATTTAGAATGCTCTGCAGCTCACAGCATCTCACAAAATTTCCTTGTAATTGAGGGACCCAGAGCTTAAGATTTATTACCTTTATGGTAAATCTATCACTTCAAAACTAACCTTCGTGTCTCTAATGCCCAATACAATAGTTGGACCATAGGTGGCATTTAATAAATGTTTGTGGTAACAATATTGAACTTTATTTGAATGTTCAGAAATTGCCTCACCATTTTGGTGTTCTAGAAAAATAGAGGTCCTTCAAAGAATCGCCTTCCCAACATTACTTGGTGAAGACAAATGGGCGCCCTGCGTGCTTACGTAAGATAAAGCCAGAGGCAGATCCTCTAGTTTCATTCCTGGCCTCAGAAAGGATCGGCTGAACTTGTCTCCACTGACCAGTTAGAACAAAATGATTGTTAACCAAACTTTGGTTAAGTTTATGTCCTTCCTCCAAGACCCATAACTTTGGGTCGTTTTCAGCCTCAGCCACCATATTGCCTTTCCTAAGAGAAGAGTGGCCCCGGGGTAGAACATTCTTTGACCTACTATTGTACCATGCCAGCCTTTTGTCCCTCTTGCCCATATCTGGTTCTTTCTAGCTTTGTTTCCTCCTCTATAGAGAAGAATCTCTTTGTCTAACTCTTGAGAAGCTTGCAGTTCTGTCTTTTTTTTAATTTTATTTTTCAAACAAAGTTGTCATTCAACATTATTTTGATTAGTTTCAGGTGTATAGCATAGTGATTGGACAATTATATAATTTACATCCCCCTGCTAATTAAAGCATCTACCTGGCACCATACATAGTTTCACAGTATTATTCTCTATATTTCCTATGCTGAATTTTACATCCCCATGACGATTTTATGAATACCAATTTGTATTTCTTAATCCCTTCACCTTTTTCACCCAGTCTTCCCATCCCCCCTCCCCTCTGGTGACCATCAGTCCATTCTTTGTATCTATTTGTCTGTTTCTGTTTTATTTGTTCATTCATTTTGTTCATTACATGAGGTCTTTCCAGAATAAGTCTAGCCATTGTTAATATGATGAGAATGGTTTGTTCCACGTGGATGTATCCTGGCATCTGAGGGGAGTGGACTGGCATGAGCATGCACAATGATGACTCCACTGTACTAGTCAGTGGGGGCAGTAGACGCCCTTGAGTGAGCATGTGTGCTCTGTGGCCATCACATTCAAAATGAGTAAGTAGAGCAACAGATTTGCATCAAATTTTGTGTTAAGCTTGAACATTCCTCCATGGAAACTGTTCAGATGAATCAAAAGGCCGCAGCTATGGGCAACTGGTGATTGGTGGCTTCATCATGACAACACTCCTGCTCATGCATCATGTCTCATGCAGAGTTTTTTGACAAAACATCAAATCACCCAGGTGACTCAGCCTCCCTACAGCCCAGATTTGGCACTCCATGACTTCTGGCTTTTCCCAAAACTAAAATAACCTTTTAAAGGGAAGAGACTTCAGACCATCCATGAGTCAGAAAAATACAATGGGTCGGCTGATGGCTATTAGGAGAACTGTGTGAGGTCCCAAGGTGCCTACTTTGAAGGGGACTGAGGCGTCCTTGCCCTATGTACAATGTTTCTTGTATCTTGTATCTTCTTCAATAAATGCCTTCATTTTTCATATTACATGTCTGGATACCTTTTGGACAGACCTCATATTCCACATGTAAGAAAAATCATATGGTATTTTTCTTTCTCCAACTGATTTATTTCACTTAGCATGATAAACTCTAAGTCCATCCATGTTGCTACAAATGGTAAGATTTCATCTTTTTATGGCTGAGGAATATTCCATTATATTTGTGTGCCCCCACTTTTTTATTGACTCATCTATTGATGGGCTTTTGAGTTGAAGGAACGTATAGTTCTTAAGGTCACGAAGGTCCCCCAATTTCATTAGTCCCTTTCCTGAGCCTTAGAGGAAATTGCTTTCCCCTAGATTTTGCACAGTCTCTCCCTACTAAGTCTGGATTTGCTTTTTATTTGACAGTCGAATTACTAAAAAAATTAAAATAAAAAAGAATGAATAAAGGTGAAATTCTATCAAAGTGACCAGCTTCCTTTGTAACTCTTTCCTGTGTGGGTGCAATGATAGCTTTGCCACTTGCCTCCTGATCCCATGTGACAACTGTTCTATCTGTTACCATCTGCTTCTCTGTCACCCATAACTATAACTTAATTTGTCACTATTTTCAAAGAGTTCTAACCTCTACCTTTATTTTGTCTTAAATCTCACCTTTGACACCACTCAGTGTAGATCCTAATCCATTCAGACTTTTTCCTGGCTTAGTTCCCAAAGGGACCTGACCTTTTTCAGCAATTTTGAGGAGATGAGTTTGGTTTGAAAGGCCTAATAGGTACTAATTCCAAAAAGTTAGGCAAAGATCATTCCAGATGCAAACAATGATATGTAAAATTTTGGAGGTTGGAATTGTGAATTCATGCCTGAGGATGGTAAAATTAAAAAATAATTTTTAAAAGATCTTTTACTTATTTATTTCTAGACAGAGGGGAAGGGAGAGAGAAAGAGAGGGAGAGAAGCATCAATGTGTGGTTGCCTTTTGTGCGCCCCCTTCTAGGGACCTGGCCCGCAGCCCAGGCATGTGCCCTGAGTGGGAATTGAGCCAGCGACCCTTTGGTTTGCAGGCCGGCACTCACTTCACTGAGCCACACCAACCGGGGCAACTTAATTTTAATTAATTTGGTAGAATAATGAGAGAAGTTTCGTGGTATTCAGGTGATGGCCTTAATTGCTAGAGAGAAGTGATTGAACTTGATACAAAAGACCAAACTAGTGAATGCTTGACTATGATGGGGACATGATAAAACTGTTCCTGAACAGTTTTAAATGGATATTAGTTTTAGTGGAGGTAGGAAGAAATTGGAAAGCAGGAAAAATCGATCAATAAATAAAAGACTGAAGAAATAATGCACCGGGAGGTGATCAGGATTCTGACTGAGAGGGCTGCTGTAAAGAAAGAAGCATGTTCAGAATAGATATTGATTGGGGTCAAGATTGTGAGCTGTTTTTTATGTGTGAAATTTCAGATACTTGCAAAATACACACATGGTCCTATTCTATAGTGAATGCAAAAGTGCTGGAACTGTAATTTGGGAGACATTAGAATTCTATCACTTAAATATTTTGAAAGAATCTATGATTGTTAAAAAAAATTCTAGAGCACAAAACACCTTTGCAGCACTAATGTATTTCTCAAATTTGGGGTAAAATTTTAGTATTTGTTTCATCTTTAACAAAATATGTTAACTGAATTCTTAACTGATTTTACAACTTCATGTTAATTATAAGATTTAGAAAGGCTTATTTAGTACCGAATGTTTTGAACATTTAAGTACAGTTAACATTTGAGTAAGCTTCAGAACTTTAGGTACAGTTTTGAAATTATTGTTTCATTGGTTGAAGTTATTGTGATGAAGAGATATGGATAATAAAACTCTACAAAGGCACCCTGCACAGACACAGGTGTATAAAAATGTGATTAAGATAGTGTTAAATTATAGGGTCATTTTAATAATCATTATTTTATAGATTAAAAAATACAAACTTCCTCAGACATTAAAATCCATTATTTCATATAAGGAACAATGTTCCATAAGAGCCTAGTGGCAGATTTAATACAACCTCACATTTTAATAAAAGTGTTACCAAGTTTTAGTTATTAAAAATTCAAAAAGATTAACATTTTAGATATAAAAAGAGCAAAGTACCAATCGATTTAATGGGAGATAAAGGGTAAAACATGCGATGCTCAGGCTGTAAAAATCCAATTATTCCTATTACTTACTCTGCATACATTAGGCCATCATATTTTAGTGCTATCCCGTGCCTCACTTGTCTTGCTGCCTCTTATCAGACCTCCTGTTTGCATTTTAATTGACTTGGGGAAAAGCAAAGGAAAAGAGAAAAAGAAGTTGTAAAATTAAAGAAGAGGCTCTCCATGTTTGCCCCTCTCTGACTATATTACTCTGATGCTTTAAGTACTGTTGTGCTCCCTATCAGACTGTTTTTAAATGATCCCTTCCAAGCCTAAATACATTTTATGAAAGCTTATGTCGTCGCTCTTAAGACTGCTCAATACATATAAGAACCTTATGAGACTTAATTGAATCAACTCCCTCTAGGCTATATACATTTTTCACATGGTAAAATAATGGACCACTGATTTGTTGGGTTATATTTTGCAATAATTGAATGTCTGTATACTTCAGTTTTCTCATCTGAAACTGGGAATGATGAGGGCTACTTTGTAAGACAGTCATGAGAATAAAGAGGTTAATGTCTGGACATGCCTAAGGAAGGGCCCTGTGGGCTCTCTGGAGTTGATTCATGGTGTTTCCTTATCATTCCGAAGTGGTTTTGAAGTTACTTCAGGGGCAGTGGTGCTCGAACATCTTGATCTTAAAACCACTCTTAAAAATTGTCAAGGATCTTAAGAACTCTTTACTTATTTAGATATTTTAAATAATATATTTAAGTTAAAATTTAAATGTATGCATATTTTTAAAATAACTTTATTAATTAAAATAACTATAGTAAACTCCATCCTAACATTTAAAAATTTACAAAAATCTGTATTTTCCAAAACAAATAAACAAACATGAAGATTGGCATTATTTTACAGTTTTCAAATCTTTTTTAATGTCTAGTATAAGAGACACAGATTCTAATATCTGCTTCTGCAATCAGTCTTTTGTGACATGTTGTTTTGGTTGAAGCATAGAATGAAAATCAGGTCTCCCACAGATCTTTGCTTGTAAAAGGGGAGACCTCAAGGACCTGGGGACCCCAGAAGTCTTGAAACCACACTTTGAGAATTACCCACTGCCCTAAGGAATAGAAGAAAAGGAGGAGGGAAGACCGTTTTCAACGTTAGGTTCAAACCTGGGGAAATTGGATGAGAGAATACTGGAGACCCAGCGACCGAACTTTTGCCTTCAAGCTGCCTTTCACCCAGTTATCTGTCCATGGTTCACTGCCCACCCAACCTGGCTTCTGCCGAGATGATCACAGCTCCATTCGTATGAGCTGCACTCATATGACCAAAAAGACTGGGAAGACAAGAGCTACTTGTGTAAAAACACATTCACATCAAGGAAGTTTTACTAAAGTTTTGCTTAAATGTGGTTAGATTTTTTATTAAATACTGTGTATTATTGATCAAGGGAGATTTAACATTTGCTGTTTCACAAGCGGTCATGGAGTTGCATGGCACTTACTCACTTGTAACTTTGCTGAGGCGTGAGTTGGGAACAGTCCTCAAGAATGATATGCAAGGGTGAGCGAGTTGTGGAGTCGTGTGACAAGTGTGCTTAGTGGATTGAATTTACTGATGGCCACTCCTTCTGGGGGAACTGCTCCTAGAATATTTAAAGTAATTGTGGGACGTCTTGAGATTTGGGAGAATATTGCCGTTTTGTGAAAAATGACTTTGGGAAATTCAAAAGCCAACTACCAGTCTTGGTAATAGAAACAAAGAGAAAGTAAAACTATCTAGTGTACGGTACTTGTTAAAAAATTATGCCACATTTCACTTTGGTTGAATATTTATAAAATAATTAATTACCTAAAGATATAACTAAATTTAAGCTTTATAATATTCTATTACGATAATTAGATATAATTTTGGTATTCAGAAATTTGGGCATTTGACACTGTCAGAAGTCTACTATATTAAATCAATTTTTAAATTTAGAATGTTAGAATAATAAGTGTTGTGTTTTTTTTCTCAATTTGGTGTGGTTTGGAAATCTTTGATTAAAATCTAATTTTTAAGAGAAGCTGGAAAGTTTTTGTTATTAGTTATATTGGACCTTATCTATAAAAACATTTATAAAGTAAGACAAACAATTTTTCAAGTGGAGATATTACCAGCTTAAATATATAATGTTTTGCTCATATTAAATTTTCTGTACTATCTCTAATTTAAAGTAATCTATTAAGGACTAAATTTAAAAGGCTTGGAACAATTGCTTGGCATAGTATAAAGTGCTACATAAAATTTGCTATTTTTGTACTTTCATACAAATACCAATAAAAAATGACAAGAAAAAAAAAACAATCTAAT
Source organism: Desmodus rotundus (assembly GCF_022682495.2). Lineage (NCBI taxonomy): Eukaryota > Metazoa > Chordata > Mammalia > Chiroptera > Phyllostomidae > Desmodus > Desmodus rotundus. Next base: position 191,269,784 of record NC_071388.1, read on the forward strand.
TTATTGAGTGCCTGTTCTTGTGCCAGTTACTATTTCAGGCATTGGGGATGGAGAGCCCAGAATAGAACTCGATGGCATATGTTACACGGCACTAAATTGTGTTCCATACATAAAATTTCCCAAATTCTTAGAAAAAATTCTTACTAGTTTCCCTCTCGCTGTGTGTTTAATATAATATACATGAATTTACTCTCACTAAAAGTAACTGTGTTATATGGCAAGTTGACAGATGATTTCTTCCATCTCAGATAGGCCAACTCTTCCTTTCGATGCCATTAGCTGATGATACAGCTTAAAGAGTATAACCTTGCTAATAAACTTAATAGGTTTGAAAAGCCTATTGATAGAGTCATCCTCCAGAGAAACACATTTTAGTCATTACATTCGTTTATACTCCATTTCTGATTGTTTATTTTATAAGGAAATTTTACATCTAGGTGAAGACACTTAATACATTAACATAATTCACTTGAAAAGAACACAAGAATGAGATATTTAAAAATAGAATACTTTAATGATTTTATATCAAGTTGAGTTTAAATGCTATTACCAGTAACTATTTAAACTTCATAATGAGAAAGTTTACATATTTTTTAAAAGCCTTAAGTCCTTGATCCAGATGGTCTTTTACCTAATAGTCTAGAACCTTCACCAAAAAATCAGCCTTTCTCTCAGCCTGCCAACATCCATAGAAAACTTGCTTGATTCTTCTGACTGGTTCAAAATTGTTTCAGATGTTGGAGATTACCTAAGTACTGTCTGCTTGACGTGTGAAAACAATGTTTGACTGATTTCAATTGCATTTGAGCTTGTTAATCTTTAAGCAATAATATTCTTTGCATCCTCAATCTGGAAAGACTCGTTACATGACCTGAATGTTCGACACTACCATCCTCACCCTCACCAAAGCCCTCTCAGACCCTCCCCTTACACCTCTCACATCCAAGCAGATTTCAACACTCCTTCTTTGTTATGCCTACTATGATTAGGGAATTTGTATCACAGCTAAATATGCTAGGTTGTAAATTCCAGAGGTAATCAAAGGCTTCTGTTGGGGTTCTCTAATGCTCAGGTGAGTGCCAGGGAAATAATAACCCCTCAACAAGTGTTTATAGGAATTAACTGATTAATTAATTAAGGTTTGTTTTTTAACTTAAAAGCAAAACAAAATTCACATGGTAAAAAGGGTTCTGCCATGTGGTGGATGTATTTTATTTCCTAGCTATTTCTTATTTTATCTCTGTGTTTGGGGAATACACCTACCACATTTTTTCCCCATGTGGTTGAAAAAGAATGACACCATTTCCATACCACAGGGTGGTCATATGATCAGGGCTTTTGGAGCTGCTTCTGCATCTCAATTCCTTAATTATGAGAACCAATGTATTCCTTTATTTTGCTTTAGATCGTTCCAGTTGGAGGTCAAACACACTCAACAGCGTACTGGTTAAAACACTGCATTTTAGAACTCCCCCATCAGAAATATTCGTCAAGTTCACATGCTTCAGCTCTTTCGTGCTTTCTTAACTACAGCTTATATGCAGATGCAATGCTTTGTTTTCCTGCCTCATCCTACAAAAACTTTGCAACTCCCACAGCTAGTTTTTATTTATTTTTCCTTTCACAATGTTTCAAGTATTTTGAGCAAAGCCAAACTACTTTTAAACACAGATTTACAGAATGGTATTTTCTTCGTAGCTTGTCTGGTTTCTTTCTTGAGTGTCTAATCTCTGAGGATATTTTCCCCTCCATTTCTCTTTCTCACACTTGACATTTGTCTCTATTTTCTCCAGTGATTTACTTTTCAGCCCAATTTCCTCACTCCAGATAAAGACAAAAGTATCAGGCTTCAGCAATATTCACCTTTAAAGGAAGCCCACACTATGGTCAAAGTAAAATGTCTCACTGTACGTCGTGGATAGTGATAATGGCTTATTTTTTAACTCTGTTTATTAAAAGAGGGAAACTGCTACAGAACATATATTTGTTCCTTTTGAATATATTTATTTTGCTCCTGATTCCTGCCCACTTATACCTCAAAAATAAGATAAAATAATATTTTTGCATTTCAAAGTCTATGTACACCCCAACCTGGCTTTAGAACTCTATGCAGCAGAGTAATGATAAAGAAAGCAAGAAAAATCCCATCCTATCTTTACTATTTTCACTTTAGAATTTCAATTACATGCTTATTAGTATACATGCATCTGATGTTTGGAGTTTTGTTTTTAGAACTGTCATAGGTTCAGAGAAACACTGAGAAGAAGGCACAGATATTTCCATACACCCACTGCTCCCACACATGCACAGCTCCCTTCATTATCATCATCCCCCACCAGAGTGGTACATTTGTTACAATAGATGGACCTACATTAAATCATCATTGTCACCCACAGTCCAGTTTACCTTGGACTTTAGTCCATTCTGTGGGTTTGAACAAATACATAGTAACACACATCCATCATTGTAAAACAACACAGCATTTTCACTAACCAAAAAATACTGTGTGCTCAGTGGCCCCCTAACCACAACCCTGGGTAATCCTGCTTTCTAAAATTGTCTCTATAGTTTTCCCTCTTTCAGGCTGTTATATGTTTGGAATCATATGATATGAAGCCTATTCACATCAGCTTCTTTCACTAACTAATATGCATTTAAGCTTCCTCCATGTATTTGCATGGCTTGATAGCTCATTTCCTTTTAGTGATGAATAATATTCCAGTGTCTGGATGCACCACAGTTTACCAATTTGTTCTCCTATGGAAGGAAATCTTGCTTGCTTTCAAGTTTTTGCAATTTTTAATAAAGCTGCTATAAACAACTGTGTGCAAATTTTTGTATGGACATAAGTTTTTCTACTTTGAGTAAATACCGAAGAGTATGACTACTGGATTGTATGGTAAGAGTATATTGGATTTTTTAAGAAACCCTAAAGTATCTTCCAAAGTGGTTGTACCATTTCCCATTCCCACCAGCATAGAATGAGAGTTCCCACTGCTCCATGTCCTCGCCAGCCTGTGATGTTGTCGGTGTTCCTTACGTTGGCCCTTCTAATAGATGTGTAGTGTATCTTGTTTTGATTTTCATTTCCTTAATGACACATGGCATGAGCAATCTTTCATATGATTTTTTGCTGTCTCTGTATTTTCTTTGGTGAGGAGTCTGTTAAAGTCTCTGGCCCATTTTTAAAATGAGATTATTTGTTTTCTTATAGCTGAGTTTTAAGTCCTTGTATATTTTGGGTAATAGTCCTTTATTAAATCTGTGTTTTGCAAATATTTTCTCTCAATCTGTGACTGTCTTCTCATTCACTTGACATTGTCTTTTGCAAAGAAGTATTTTATTTTTAATGACGCCCAGCTTATTATTTCTTTCATGGATTGTGCCTTTGGTGTTTTATCTAAAAATTCATTGCTTTGTTTCATTTTTAATGAGTGTAGCACTATTTTTAGAGTGTTAGTTTGATTAAACAATCAGCCAACACTAAGAATTATTTTAGAATTAGTCAAGTGTCAGTTGCCATACATATGATATATATCTTTAAAAAATTGGAAAAGACTGAATATTCATTTAAATAAAAATATTTGTGCTTTTTTTTTTTTAATCCTCACCTGAAGACATTTTTTTATTGCTTTTAAGAAAGAGAGGAAAGGGGAGAGGCAGGGGCTGGAGAGAGAGAGAGAGACATTGACGTGAGAGAGGAACTACGGTTGCCTTCTCATATGCACCCTGACCAGGGATCAAACCCGCAACCTGGGTATGTGTCCTGACTGGAAATTAAATCTGTGACCTTTCCATTTACGGGACAGCACTCCAACTGGACCCTACTAGCCAGGGACGTTTGTGCTTTTTGACATTTAGTGTGCTATTCAGTGATACTGAATGTGACATTCATCTCTCATAGCTAATAGCTTTGATTATTTACCAAATAACTAAGATTAACACATATTAAGAATTTAGCCTTCTTTCTGTAATGAACTGAATGTTTATGTCCCCCCCTAAATTCATATGGTGAAATTCTGACCCCCAATGTGATGCTATTAGGATTGGCCTTTTGAAGGAAATTAGGTCATGAGAGTGGAGCTCTCATGAATGGAATCAGTGTCCTTGCAAAAGAGACCCCAGCGAGCACCTTACCCTCTTATGTCATGTGAGGTTACAGAAAGAAAGACATCTGTGAGCAAGGAGATGGGTTTTCATAGGACACTGAATTTTCCAGTGTGTTGATCTTGGAGTCCCCAGCTCCAACCCTACGAGAAGTAAAGTTCTGTGGTTTACAAGCCACTCAGTGTATGGTATTCGATTACGGAAGCATGAACTAAGACACTTGGTGTTATTACGTGATATGGAAGATGACTTATGTTCAGCCAAAAATAATCTTGCCACCCATACAAACTCATTAACTCTTTTTTGGTCAAATTATAATTTGACCTTTTGCCCTGGAAGGTGTGGCTCAGTTGGTTGGGCATCATCCTGCAAACCAAAAGGTCTCGGGTTTGATTCTCTGTCAGGGCACATGCCTGGGTTGCGGGTTTGGTCCTTGGTTGGTGCACATGCAAGAGGCAATCAATCAATGTTTCTCTCTCACATTGATAGTTCTTTCCCTCTCTTTCTACCCCCCTTCTCCTCTCTCTAAAATCAACAAAAGAAAAATAATTAAAATTTATAATTTTACATTTTTCTCTCAGAAGAAAATTTTTATCATTCAGTCAATGAAAGAAATACAGAACCCAAGTAAATGCTTTTTGTTTAAAATAAGTATTTATTTTGTTTCACATGTCATGACATAGTTGTTTACCATGTAGGATACTCACTGCTATTCATATAATTATCAGAAACAGTGTCAGAAACATCTACTTTCAAGGCAGTACTGTGACTAACCCAGCTATAACATGTATTTTCAAGATATTCACCTCAGGAAGCATCTATACTGGGATTTCCTAACTTACTGCACTTGAAAGTGACCCAGAACTTCTACAAAATGCCCACTGGACAGGTTAAATAACAATTAAATAACAGTCTTTGTAGATGGGCCTTGGATTACACTTCTGAAAACTCCCCAGAATCAAGGTGAAACACCATTTATTAGGGTCAAATGGATGTTCATAATCTTATTGTTAAATTTTTGGTCATTTGTTGAGAAATATTTTTTTTATAAAAAGACATTCACTTAGTATTGATGGAAATGACAGATTTTTTCTTTTATTTTAAAACATGAAATATGTTATAGAAACCCTTGACAATCACAAATATGTACATTTTAAGATTTCCATTGTTCTGAACTATTTTTGCTCATTTAGATTTTCCTTGGCAGACTTTGTTTCATTCGGAGATAATCTATGTTTAGCCTTAACTCAAAAAAAAATGAAAGCTTTTTTTCAGAAAGGCTTGTGGCATACAGGTCATTACCAAAGAGCTGAAATTGAAGCATTCACCAATGTACCCCTTATAATAATGAATAGTACATTATTATGAGAATTATTTTCCTAAAATAGTAATTCTGCCATGTAGGTACTCTGCAATATTTTATTTTATAGTAGGTTCACTTTTAAACTTATTACTGAATACATATAGTATATAAATGAAATCAAATAGGTAATAATGGACATAGAACAAGAAAGGAATTTAAAAAAAAAAAAAAACAAAAAGAAACAGGCTTTGCTTCAGAACAAAAAAAAAAGCAAACTAATGGAATAGAATGTTCTATTAATTTAAGAGGCAGTTTGTCAGTAGTAAAAATCAAAGTAATAAAAATAATTTTGGTACTATTTAAAAATAATTTTAAGTTATCTGTACAGAATATAGTATACATTTTATAACCCCCCCCATAGAAAACATAATAAAACAGCTATTCCAAATTATAAATTTTGAAGTATTTGCTAATGCCAAGTTAATGCTCCCACTGTACAGCAGACACAAACATGAGACAGAGGTGACTTCTGCCTTGAGGTAATGAAGTATCTCGTGGATGACGTAGATATATGCACACGAATTGCACACAGCCAGCGCTGAGGCACTGAGCAAGGCTGCCCGAAGAAAGAGGCATTTGAAATGGGTTTAAAATGACGGGGAAAATTCTTCCACAAGGAGAAGAATGAGTAAATTGAAATCAATAAAAATTTGCAGAAAGGCAAGCTGTTGAGCGAGTCCAGGACTAAAGAGTCCAAGCGCAGAGCACAGCTGTCAGTGGGGCTGGGGTCACTTTGGTGCCCGATCATGAAAACCCCTAGCCGTCCTGCTAAGGACTCTGACCTCCTTCCCAGGGACAATGAAATGCCATCCACAAAATGTAATTTTGAGCTGTTTAAGGCTTCTGATTTTTTAGCTACTTGCCTTGGCCTAACACCACGCTGTCTCCCTATCGCCATACTTGAGCTTTTTCTTTCATCAGTCAACTTGCTAAATTACTAGTTATTTTTACAAAAAAATAAATCTATTTCTCTAAAATTAAAACAAAACCATGAATTTCCCACAGAGAGATATGTATAGTAGAACATATTTGTTATTCATATGAAGGATAAGTCAGTATGACCCAGGTCTATGTTTCATCCATATGTTTAAGTACTTTAATTTGCTGTGTCTAAAATGTAATTGTTTTTCAAACATGATGTTATTTTATAATAACAGAGACTTTCAAAAAGCCTTGTGAGTTACTAACCAATAAAGAACACATACATCGTATGAAAAGCTTGAGAGTTTATTCGGAGGAAGTACCAGTATTTGTAAAACTAAGGATTTGGGGAGGAGAGGCTGCACAAATCATCACCCTGAGAACAGAGCTCTGTTCATTTCTTGTTTGCCAGAGAGAAAAAGCAGCTTTAGTCTTAAGGTTTATTTTACAATCCTGGGAAATTTTAAGTTTTTAAGTGTTCTAATTGTTGAAAATGAACAAATACATATTAAACACAAACATTCATTCATTTAACCAATATTTATAAAGCAGCCAACATCACCAGGCACCTAACACGCAGCAGGGGATCAGGGTAGAAGGGCCCCTGGCCTCGTGGGGCTCACATGCTGATGGCAGTTGTCATCGTACGGGCAGAGAGACAGTCAAACAGCAATTAATGACCGCGTGCTTGTAGTGTAATATCTGATGTTTAAAAAAAAACAGTGAGGATAAATGTGTGATGTTTATTTTGTTCTAATCATTTAAATTGACTATATTACTGAAAGCAAATTTGCCAACTAAATGCCTATGTAGATACTCAGAAGCCATTACACATAAGCTGATAACATCATTCCTCACATTCTGGCCCTTCGCAGCCTAGACATTGTAGGCTTTGTGCCCGGAGAGGTAGTGATCGTGAACCGAGGAGTCTGACTGACTGCTTGTGGAAGAAAGCCAACCGTGAGACTTCAGTCCTCACCTAAATGTAGGCTGGACACAGAATCTGGAAGGGATTTTATTTGCAAATCACTGAGTAAGAAATCATGTTAAATTAATTGGCTTAAATGTGTTTATTATTTCCCACAAGACTCAGTGGGTCTCAGCTGTCCTTACTTGTGCAGTTTGCTGGTGGGGTAGCAGGGGCCAGCTGGTCTAAGACAGCCTTAGCTGCGATGTTCAGCTCTGCCTTGCGGTCTCTCATCTTATGAAAAGTCTGCCTAGGATTCTTCCATGGTGATGGTAGCTAAGTTCAGGAGAAAAGTGAAAAATGTGCAAGTACTTTTTGAAGCCTCTGTTTGGATCAAGTTTCATAACATTCTATTGGCTTTGGTCAAGCAAGTCGCAGAGCCAAGCCCAGATAAGGCTTAGGAAGCAAGGCTCTGACCATTTAGAAAGAACTAGTAGAACAGCTTAAAGTCATAGGTAAAGAACAAACAAAACAAATGACACTAACCATAAACACAGAAAGCATTATAGCAACAATTTCTTTTTCAAGTGTCAGGTCTAGAAGACAAGCAACTTTCATTAAGGCCTTATTCCCAAAATTGACCCTGCGCTGCTCACTGAAATTTGATTGCTATGCCCAGAGCAGCCAAATAATTTGCAGGCTATTTAATGCACACATTCTCTCTGAATCTTACCCTGGTCAACGCATTAGGAGAATCACATAAGGTCATATTTTTAGCACTTAGTTGAAAAAGAAGAGATCAAAACATGAAATGCAAGGAGTATTCACATAGCAGTTCCATCTTTGAGAAATGAAAGGTGCTTTCCGGCTGAGACTGATTTCCTGGCTTTCAAAATGTACTTGGTTTCTTAAATTTCAATAATCAGATCATTGAAAGTTTTATTTTGTGCATTTGTGTATCTTAGGCTTTTATACTTATCTATTATTGATATCAGGCAATAGCTAAATTGGCAATAAAGTATGAATAAAAAAAATGCAAAGATAATGAAAATCTTAAGGGCACCTCAAAGGCACAACAATGCACCAGTCCAGAGAACGAACCCAGAAAATGTAAATAAATCCAATAAAGTGTTTTTCAGAAAGAGATTTTAACACAAATTATTATTTTTAATTGAGCAATAAAACCATGTAAACTTCATGTCTAAAACATGTTAAACTCTGTCTTTCTCCTGATAATTATTTTATTAATTTGTGGTCAGATGGTAATCATTGGCATTTTAGAGATTCTGCATCTTCTTTGTAACTTATTCGCTGTGAACCGTAATCTGAGTAAGTTGCTTTCTCAATAATGTCAAAATTAATAAGCTGAAGTCAGTATTGGGAGCTGCTTCAACATCTGCTGCCAAATAGCCATGAAATACTGTTCAAAACAAGATAGGACTAAACAAATAAAAGCCAATGATATTAATATTTTATTTCATTATTCCGAATCACCACATATATTTCATCTACTGTCGCTCTTACTTAAACTCCTGTCCCAGTCAGGGCTGCGATGTGCACTCACCCGCCTCCCAGAGACAAGCATGTTGACTTTGCATCGTCCCACCTTTTCTATAACATGATACATCTTCCTCTTCGGTCCCTGGTTAATTCTAATAGTTGGTGTAGCTGCTATCTGTAATAGTTCTCTTCTTTCTGCCATACATGGCAGCCGTTTTGAAGATTCCAACTTCCCAACGGGTAGCTAAAAGTTTGTGTTATTACTAAGATTTTTCTTTCTGGAAACTAATTGTATCGGTCTGCATGCATGTAGGTATGTGTATACCCTAAAACCTTTACTTTCCCTACCTTACTCTCTTTTTCCCCTTACAGATCAGTTGTGGGCTGTCATTATTTAATCCAGGTCAGGAACTAAGAAGAGCAACTAGCTGAGAGATGAAAGTCTGGCAAATTCCTTTATTTAAGCAGATAACCTGGAATATTTTTTTCCTACGTGCCTTTTGCTGAGATTCTGTGCTGTGTCTGTTTGTACATATAAAAGCTGCTCCTGGAGACAGATGATTATTTACAGTGTTTTCTCTATTATGCAGGATAAATTATTAACAAGAAAATAATTGAATATTGAATATGCCCTGGAAAAGAAATAATCTTTCACCGAGTCTGTCACATAGTACACTGCAAGCATGCATTCCAATTAGTAGAGTGGGCCAACTAGATTAATGTACCAAATTGTTTAAATTCATTATGCAAACTTACATTTCCTAAGAACTTAATACAATTGAGAAAGATCTTGCGAGCCTGGCCGCGAGCGGAGTTCGGAACCCGGATGGCAAATAAAGTCTTAGCCTCTCATCTGGGTGCCTCCTCTGAAAAAAAAAAAAAAAAAAAAAAAAAAGAACTTAATACAATTGTGAGTTAATTGTTATTCAAGTATGTTACCTTTCTGCAAGTTGAACTATATTTTATGACCCATGAATTTAAATGATAATTCAATATACATACCATTGAAAAGTTTTCTTGAAAGCATTTTTTTCATTTTGATAGCATTATATCACAGCTGATCAAATAATTTGTCATTTTCATATATAAAAATATATGGGTAAAAAATATATTACCTCATTTTTTAATAAGTAAGTTTCCAAACTGCTAAGAATTGACATAGAAAAAGATTATGATCAGCCAGGACAGTAGTATAACTAGAATAGTTGAATGTTGAAGGATTTTAATATCAATACAGGAGCAAACAAAACTGTTTAATCATTATATAATAACAATCCACTATATCAGTGGTTCTCAAAGTGTGGTCCTTGCCTTGGCAGCATCCGCAGTACCTGGGAACTTGTGAGAAATAAAAACTTCAAATCCCCAAATTTCTTTATCGGAAACTCTGGGGGCAGGGCCCTTACATCAGCTATTTACAGTGACCTCAACGTGGGACTGATGACCGCGGAAGTTGGACAGCCGCTCTTCCCTGGGCTCATGTATTCTTTCCAAGCACCCTGACAATCGCTATGTTATTTAATCTGTATTTAGAAAGTCAGGGTATTATTATCCACCTTCAACAGTTGAGGAAACTGAAACTCATCGAGGCTAGAATTAACTTCTTCAGAGTCCTATGGCTGAACTGATGAAATAACAGCACCTGATTTGACTTTCACTAACACTTGTCTCCGTGAACAAACTCATAACTCTCACCTTAATAGACAAAAATAAATAAATAAATAAAGGAAAAGGAAAGTCTAAGTCAGGCAAGGCATTGACTTTGGCATGTTGTTGAATTAGGGGGACAACAATCAATACACTAATACTTATTAAATATTATATACACTGCAGGGAAAGAATTCCCTGGTTGAATGAAGACTACAAAGAATTATGTTGTTCCTGCTATGAAACATTTCTTTTTTAAAATTTTTTATTGTTATTCAATTATGGTTATCCGCATTTTCTCCCCATCCCTCCACCCCACCCCATGAAACATTTCTTTTTATATATTTTTTAAACAAATCATTTCATAGTAACTCTATTAGGCATAGAGAGTACAGCCAGCAGCAAGACTCAGTATTTGCCCTCAAGGGTCTTGCAGTCTGCTGGGAGAAACACGCCAAAAAATCAGTAATTTCAATGTAGAACAAAATACGCTACAGTATATAAAGAATGTCACAGTGAGCACATAGGAAAAACACTTCTCTCTCTGAGATTGAGGGGATTGGCAAGGGACTCAAAGACTGCTTCCCGAAATATTATAAAGTCTTAGAGTAGAGGAGAAAAGATCTTAACCCATAAAAATAGCAAACAGTATGAGAAAGAACAGATGGGCATTAATTCTTATTGTCTCACCAATTTTTATCTAAAGAAGAATGCACACATTCTCAAGTGTCATCATTCTGAAGGACTTTTGTCCACAGATACATTTAAAATCCAGAGAAAAGTTTGGAATTGAGTTTCTTTATTGGAATACATTTAACAAAACTTATAGCATAAAAAATAAGTAAACATTCTGCTAGAAATACTTTATAATTTCAAATTTTAAACACAAAATTAACAGTACTTAGCTCATATTTTGGTGGAGTCAGATACAAAAAATGGAGTAATGACATTAGACAATATTTACCTAGAGCAAAAGTGGGAGTAGCATTGAACATATTGTGGAAGAGTAATAAAAGAGCTATAATCTATATAACCTTCTGCTCCGCTACAGAGTTCTTATACTGTTAATCAATGCATTTCCTTTTCATAACAGTATCAGCTAACTTCAGCACAGTAATGATGAACCATTCCATTTTTTTCCTGATTTAACCTTATCATGAATTTTCTCCTATCTTCCAATATTATACATGATAAATATAGAAAAAACAAGTGAATACTTCATATATTGGTGAAGATGCAGTAAAATGTAGATAGCTAAATCAAAATAATTTCTCTACATTTCCAGTGTGTGAGACAGTTGAAATGAAGATTGAGTATGCAACAGTCTTTTCATTTCAATTATTCTACAACAATGAACTCATGGTGATTAGAATATTTCATGTATTAAATTATACTGTTTGGCATTATTACTACCTGATTCTGGATGATATTTGTATCAGCTAGCTAATTGCTACATTAACCAAAATGAGAAACTAATAGACCAAAACATGTGACAAAAGAAAGGAGGTGACCTTAACCCTTCGTTAGCCCACAAAAATACTGAGTTCTAGAATATCTGAAGAATACAGTAACTTCACTATCAGTAAGGTAATGTCAATATACTGCTCTGACTACGCGCAAATTCTTTTTGCGGCATGAGATACAAATGTGTCGATATTAAATATTTTTTACATTGAACTTTTAAGTGTTGAAAACAACAGTTTATCTCAGGAAGAAATATAATGATAGTTTAAAAATTAGTTCATAAATAATTGTACATTTATAAATTCAGTAATGTGCTCCAGCAGGGAATTAAAATTCACCTCTATGCACATGCTGGTTTGGATGGAATGTAGATTAGGAATTCTCCAGAGAACACCAGAATTCTGAGAGTAGGTCCTGACAGAGGCTGGAAAATACAGTCCAGTTCTAATCTGGTGTCTGACATCCACGGGGAAGTCCACTGTTGTGATGTTGGATGAGAGGCATTGCAGGGGCATATCTCAGAAACAGGATTTGGCAATTGTTGTGGGTACAGTATTACAAAGAATGTTTTGAAAGCAAGATGGGTCAAGCAAACCCAAACCCTCTCACTACCATCCTGTGAATCAATGCCATTAGGGGAGAGATAGTTATTGAGAAACTCTTCACCCAAGAGGCCTTAACAGGAAGTATAGTCACAGGGTTCTAATACCATCTTTGACTGGCTGGCTCTAAGTCCTCTCAGCCTATTAAATCTTCTGGGCTCTCTGTAATAATTCTTGATGTCCTGCCTCATTGGCTCTAGACAAGGTTGAAACAGCCAGCCATGTCCTAGAGCTGTGGTCAATGGAAACAATGGAGATGAGTGCAGGATTAGGCCAAGACTCAATATAGTTTATGTTATATATAGATAGATGGATTTCAGATGTAATCTAACCAACAATGAAAAAGTGGGCAAATCAATCTAGAATAGATGTTAAAAATATCACAATTAACTTTATAAGTGAATATTTCACATGCAACACTATGTTAGAACATTTGATTTCTATATATCTTAGATATGAAGTCATTATTTATTGAACTTCAGAATGGACTAAGGAAACTCATGATTTAGAAATAAGACAAAAATAGTATCGACTGAGAAAAGAGTGTGGTCAAATAAACATTTATGTCTTTAAGTTTACAAACAGTATAAAAAGACATAGTATTCTTTCATTTATAATTCTAAAATTTCTATTAAAATAAGACTATTGGTATTATTTAATTCTGATTTCTTCTATTGAAATAAAAAATACATGACGTAGGACAACACGTAGCCAGGGGCATTACTGAAATATGGAGCCTCGAAAGGAAAAAGAGAGGTAATGAGAAGGGAGAAAGGGAACAAAGTGACCCACGCCCATGTGGCACTTCCAGTGATGTCACAAATTTTTAAACTCATCGTCAGCTTTCATCAGGGCATGTGACAATGTGCTCGTGTATTTTGATTGCTAAACTAAAAGTTAATAATTCAATGTGCTCTTTATTTTTTTCATTGAGTGAGAGTAAAATTTAAAAATGGTTTATGTTGTAAAAGAAATCTGGATACTTTCACTCAAATAATTTTTACATCCGTTTATTATTGTGTAACTGACTAGACACGTCACATAATTCATTTTTGTGCATTAGTACTATATATATTTTTGAAAATAAAACTGATATAGTTTTGCATGAATAGAAGGGACATGTAATATCGCATAAGACTGACCTTAGAGTATACTCATCTGCAGTAACACCTACTTTCTGTTACATACATTCTTAAATACACTCGCTCGTTCTCACAGTCATAACTAAGAAGCTGTAGGGAAAAGCAAACATATGGTAGATGCTATTTATTCTTTCTGGAAATAAGGAAAGTCAAATTTAGAATTTTAATCTAAAATTACCTCAGATTGTAATATCTTTACCTCAACTGTATTCTAAACTGGTATGGAATATTTTCCTATTTCATCTAAAATTGAAATAAATTTCACTTTTATTATTTTCATTTTCCTGTTTAATATTTTCTTTTGATAACTGCAACATTGGTGGTAAATTTGATTTAGAGTTTCAGTGGCTGTGGAAAGTCCAGTTAGTCATGGGATTGATAGCTATAGAAGAAATTTTAAGAATATTTTAGGTCCTTAAACTATATTAAGAAGCATAAATTAGAGGAGGGATTGCACTCAAATATTAACTAAATCACCCTTGACCTATTAATTTAGAGAAGGAGTTATTTCTTACTATATTACATTTCCTCAATATATTTTTAAAGTGCTAAATGAAGATTTGAACCATAATTCTTCTTAAACTGTAAATATAATTATTGTCATATATAAAATAAATAAAATGTACATTCAATAATACTTTGTAATATATCCTGCATTTTCTTCTTTGGTAATTTTAAAAGATCACCTCAAATACGAATGACATCACTAAATTCTGAAGTGCTATGTTTTTCTCTATTGAATAGATATATGAGAAGCCAAGGTCATTAGTTAAGAACAGAACTAAGAAAACAACCCAAACATCAATCAATAGTAGAATGAATTAATAAAATATAATATATTCTTTCAACGGAATACATGCAATGATGCAAATGAGCATGCAGGAGAATATAATTTTGAGGAGAGAAATCAAGCAAGAAGAATACATAATCTACGATTCATTTTATAAAAAATTCAACATCAGGCAAAACTATTCTTCGTCATTTAAAGAGGGATACTTTACAGAACTCCACAGCAAGACGAGAAAAAGATGACCCTAAATTAGCACAAAGGTCAGAGAAGGGAGAGCGGGGGTTGGGAACAGAAGGCGGCACAAGCGGGGGAGCGGTGCTGCAGTTCTGGCAAGGTTCTCTTTCCTGACCTGGGGAGCAGTGACGCGGGTGTATGCTTTACAACAGTTCCTGAATCTATATTACTTTATTAGCCTCTGTGTATGAATAGATCAGGTGATCGATTGATGTAAAAAAAGAGAATGAATTAAAATTAAAATCAAGAAAGCCAGAATGTTTGGCCCTGACTTGTGTAATCTGCAAAGCGAAAGGCCCCTGGTTTGATTCCCTGCCAGGGCACATGCCTGGATTGCAGGTTAGGTCTCCAGCCAGGGCGTGTGCGAGAGGCAACCAATGGGTGTTTCTCTCTCACATCAGTGTTTCTCGCCTCTCTTTCTCCCTCCCTCCCCCTCTCTCTAAAAATACATACAACATTAACGACAACAGAAAAACAGGGTATCTGGTGTGCTGTCTGCTTCATCCAAGGTGCACTGTTGGGCCGCCTTAGAAGGCATGTCACAAAGGGTAGTGGGCGATACTCTGCAGAGAAGACTAAGAATGAGACGGAGAATTTGGGTTCAGAATCCGGATCCATACTCACACTTACATTCTGTTCATCATGCAAATCCACTTCAATTCTCTGAGGCTTGGAGTTCTTATCTGTCGATGGGGAGTACAGAAAGCGCGAGATCATTTCAATGAGATTATGCAAATCGTTTACATAATTAACTCCTCATCTCAGCACAAACCCTCAGTCCTCTGCTTAAAGGTGTGAAACAGTGTCGGAGTTGTACTCGCCAAAAGGTCTGAAGTACTTTCATATGATTCAGACATTCACTCAGTTTTTTGTTTAACAAAACTTTATTAAACAGACGTTGTGGTCATGAATAGAAAAAGGAAGTTGTTGTTTTTATTACACACACACACACACACACTGCCTCTGCCCTTCGTCAGAGCTAAGCATACTGGAGAAAAAAGCCATCAAGGAGTCAGAGAGCAAAGTGGTTCTTAACAGGGATGCATCTAAGGTCACCCTGTTCATAGGACATAGAAAAGGAATACCTGATCATAAGCATGAACCTGACTGAAACACGCATGTTAGAGTGAGGAAAAAGGAGTAATATTTATTGAGCATCTCTTCCTCTTTCATGCCAGGTACTTTACTGGCCATGTTTTCTTATAACACTACATTTAACCTCACAGAAATATTGCAGATAAAATCAAATTCCAACAGGTCAAGTGATATTCCCAGGACTCATAGAAACAAATGCCAGAGTCAAGATTTCACCTGAGATTTGCCTGATTCTATCTATTGTATGGTAGGACATCTCCCCCCACTCATCTCCCACTCTCAAACAAACTCCCATATGCACACAGAGGCAATTTTTATATTCTTTTTTACTTTTTTTTATTGGTGGTTATCTTTAACATGCCAAGGGGAGAAAAGAACCAGCTAATGACTCAACCAGGTTTCAGAAATTATTTAGGCCATAGTCCCAAAAATTATAAAAATTCTTTCAGATAATGATTCTTTAGAGTAATTTAGAAATAAATTTATTTTACATTTTAATGACATTGATGGACTAATAAATTATTATACACCTGGATACTGTGATATTGGTAAAAAGCCTGCACCTGAATGTTTATGCGGCATTGACTGCACGCATGGCTTCAATTGATGGCCAGCTAAGAGTTGAACAGCACATGTGTTCGAAAGCAACTTCCTACAGCTAGCAAAAATGTACACTAATTTGATTAAGTGAAAGTCTACATTTAACATTTCTCTGATATAAAAATGTTTGTCAAGTAAATATTGCACTGTACTTTTCTCAAACACACATTCTTCAAGTAGTTACTGCAGCGTACCTTTCTCAAATAAATACTGACACGTGCCTGTCCTTTGAGAATTCAAATATCTTGCATCAAATACCTAAAGCTCTAAAGACCTCACCCCATGCCCTGAATAGAAACAATTCAATAAATATACATTGAATGAAATTGAAAAATGGGTATCTACCTCTCTTTTTAAATAATTGTTAGGAATTCACTTTTCTTTCATACTTGTGCCCATTGACAAAGTGATACAAATTGCAATATTTCACCTCTTAAGGTTTTGTTTAGTTTTCTTGTGATTATACTAGTAATACTAGTGATTCATTAAATTGTTTATTTGTTATCTTAATGTATTATAGCTATCATAGCAGCACAATATATACCCAAATCTATCATTACATTCTATAAATACTAGTATAATTTAGAATGTTTGTCTATTTTTAGCATTTTTATTTTGCATTAATTTTAAGGACATAGCAGTACAATGTGTTGAGTGAAGTGGGATGAATCATTTGTTGTTTTGAAGAAGAAAATGCACATGTTCTACTAAAGGAATATTGTGGGAGTATAAATATACTTATTTCATCCCAACTTTGATAAACAGAGTCTAACCATCTTCTAGATTATATTATTGAGTAAATAATCACCATAAGGTGCCCTACTAGCTGACTCAGATCAATTAGTGCTTGTAACTGAAGCTCAGTAATAATTCCAACCACATCCAGTGAGCATTTATTTCCTGTGTGCCAATCATGGTGATAGATTCCATTTAAGCTGTTCAAGTTTAATACAATGATACTTACATTAATATTGTAGGTGATTATAACAAGTTACTACTAAAAAAACTAAATATTAATAAAGTCTTCAAAGATATACTTTCAATCACTTCCTATATTTTGATCACCCAAGCACTTATCATCGTGACTTGCCAAGTAAGGGCGAGAGATTTTGCAAGAGATCTCTATGCAAAAACTCATGCATAGAGATTTTTGGAACAAAGCTCCAGGTGTCCTCTGATTCACCTGAGTCCCCTGAATATGTTCTGCATCCTAAAACTGACTGTGGAATAAGAATTAACCACAAGGCTTATGGCTACGCTGAGAGTGACACAGAGTTCATACCACCTTCCTTAGAAACAGGGCACGATTTCCATTTTAAACCCTATACATGGCATTTCCCCATTTTATTCCGGGACTTTATTCTCCTCATAGCGACTCCTTCTTTCCATATCCATAATGTGTGCTTTCAATCCTTGAACCTCATCATGAAAGGACAGGTAGGGCTTTATTTTAAGAACTAGAATATTTTTTAATGAATATCAAGATTTAGAATATTGTGAGTCCTTATGTTATCAGCATTAACATAGCAACAGGGAAGCGCAATTTCATCACTTTGCAACCAAATCATTACTCTTCTCTTTATAGAGGGTCTGTTCTGACGTGAGGAAGTGTCTCTAAACAATACACTTCTTAAGAGCACTTTTTGAGTTAATAGTTTTTGATGAGCTTGCTATCAAACATTAACAAAACATGGATTTTACTTCATGAATTGCCGTTAGTATTTTATTCATAAGATAAATAGCATCGTGTAATCACTAATGATCTACTCTCATGAGGAATGTCTACAGGATGGTATGTCTAAGATGTTTTCACACTGCATTTCTAGGTTTCTGAAAACAACTCTGAATTTCATATGTTTATTAACCCTAATATTTAAATTATTGTTTATCTGGGCATAGAACATAGAATTTCATTTAAAATGTTAAGAATAGGTTTACTAAAATATATAACACATACAATTCCCCTGGAAAACTGGAAAAAATAAATCGCATTTTGTACTTATCTCTTACATCATTGTAAAATGTGGTACCAACCTGGGGACCAACATTTTGTTGATTCATCTTTTGTCACTTACCAAATCAAATATAGTGTGCATAATATAATTCTGTTTCTATGACTTTATATTTTCCTTCCTGGAAGTAATTTTTTCTTTACTTCATCTAATTTTTCTTATAAAAAGTCATCTGGGATTAAAAAACATATAAAAGTTTTTGAATGAATATGGAGAAAGAAAAAATGTAATACAGGTTCTATATATACAGATTAAAAGTAACAGTTACAGTAGTTTTAATTGCTGTTTTTCACATTTAGAAACTATAGCATCATCCTTCTAAATCTACAAGCTTGTTGCTATACATTTAGAGACTAGAGCATTATATCTAATTCTAAAACAAACATTTAAGTGATGAACAAGATCTTATGCTGCAGAAATCTATTCTAATTTAGATTGTCAATAACATGAAGATTTCTTATTGCATTGTAACAACTTTTAATTTAGTGAATCACATAATTTATTTTGATAAAATGCAACATTTCCATATGCATTAGCAACTGAAATATACTATTTCTAGCTTTTTCAATGTTACCTCAAGTTCAAGTCGTCCGTGGTAGGACTCTGTCATCTGGACAGATATAACATAAAATACTTTACGTCTAACTTTCCACCTGCTTGAGTTAGCCCTCTTTCACCAGTCCTCATTTCATGCTGTCCAGTTTCCTTGACTTTGCCCCTCTAAGCTTGTCAATCCCTTGAAATCAAACTATCTTTTATTTAGAATTATCTTTATGCCCAGGATCATCTCGTGAATTATTTTATATCAGCATAAATAGTCCTACTGTTACTTTTTCAGTTACATAAAAATTTGATTTTCCTGTGCTAATACGTTCCATCAGGAAGAGTGCCAAGTTCAGATGGCAAAACCGTAATTACATTTTAATCAGAAAACTTAATTTAATGTATACTGCAGATATTTTGTTAAATTAACATTATAGCTGTTATTAACGAAGCACTGTTAACTGAGTGTTGTATGAATTGAATTAACTACTAGATCACTTGAATAGGTTAGGATTTCACATGCTGCTACCTGTAACCACAAATTCATGGCCTTATGTGTTTGACTTGCAAAAACTTAACTCAGGAGGTTTATAGCCATTTTATATGATTACTTTCTCTGATGAAAATACCTTGGTTCCTAAAAAGAAACATATCTGCAGCTAACATTTATCTAGTGTAAATGGCATTTGTTACTTGAAAACTGGCATTCAGCCCTGGCTGGTGTGGCTCAGTGGATTGAGTGCTGACCTCCCAAATGAAAGGTGGCCAGTTTGATTCCCTATCAGGGCACATGCCTGGGTTATAGGCCAGGCCCCCCTGCTGGGGCCTGCAAAAGGCAACTTATTGATGTCTCTTTCCCTTCTTTCTCCCTCCCTTTCCCTCTCTCTAAAAATATATATAATCTTTAAAAAAAAAGAAAAAATTGGCATTCAATTGCTGTACCTGACTGTTCATCATAAACATTATTTAGAAATTTGATTTTGAGGTGTTTGAAGCTACTAACATCATAGTTCTGATGTAGTTACTCATTAAAGTGCCTTTTGCTTATTAATTTACTTACTTAATTATTTTAAAAAACATAAAGTTTTCCACCTTAGCTACTTATAAATGTACAGTGTAGCACTGTTAACTATATTCACACCACTGTCCAGCTCCCTGGCACTTTTCCATCTTGCAAAACTGAAACTCCACACCCACTGAATAATGAACCACCATTTTTAAAAGCTAGGTAGCCTTTCTAGCTTTGGAAAAGCTCTTTGCTCATTCATTATTTCCCTTTTCCTCCATGAAGGTGGGCTTTCAATTGAAACAATTCTGTAAGCACTCATTTTAATGGCCGTGCATTAAGACTAGTTTAATAATGAAAGCAAACCTGAATTTATCTAGCTGTTTTCAGTTTTCACAGCAGCTTGACAGACATTATTTCATTGTTTGTCCCTGCAATTGCTGTGGTACAGACGGAGCAGTATGAGTGTCAACCTGGAGATTCGGGTAGAAGACACTCAGGTTGCCCTATCCCAGCTCAGAATCCATGATTGAGGAAAGTCATTATTGTTAGAAACATAATGGATATAATTATGACTAAATACCTTAAATCACCTACAGAAACCGGGAGGTATAGGCACACTTCTGTTTTACTGTGTCAGTTTAAAACATTTTAAAATTCATAAAATTCTCACTGAGAGAAAATTAAAAAACAAAAAATAGTAAGAACTGCTACCCATCGGTGTACTCTTTACCACCCAGACTGAGTAGCTGATACCCGGCCCAGAGAAGTACGGTATGCCCATGTTGGGGGTGGGGGTAATTAAAGAAAGATGAGGAAACTGAACCCCTGGAATCAATTAGTGTTGTCCCAAACTCACGTGACACTGAGGGACACACCTGGGGCTAATATTCAGCTCTCGTCCCTCGATGCTCTTTCCACCTCGAGATTTGGGGAGGCTTTTCCTTCTCACCCGGTCCAGGGATCTGAAAGCAAAATCGCCCTCAGGTGACTGAATTATTGTTTCTGATTTCCCTCATATTAATTCCATGGGAAAAAAATACAAAGTCAACTAACCCAAATGCTCAGTTGCATTTGACTATGTCATTTCATTTGTTTTTATGCACATTCCTGACCTATTTATCATTATATCCTTCCGGCTTTCTCAGTACATGGCTTATTGAAGATATATAAAAAAGCTTGATAAATGAATGAATGATCAGCTTCCAGGTGAAATACCTGAAAAACTCTCTGATTTCTGTTCCAACCACACAAATTCCATGCCTCACACACACCACCCCCAGAGCAATGTTTAGTAAGGGTGTCTCAGAATGGAAAGGCAAACTAGAAGTCTTACAGTAAGAAATATGAACTTTTTCTTTTTTGTTTTGCCTGCAAATTCTCTAAGGATTTATAACATTTACCTTACAGTCTATCTCAGGTAATGACTTCTAGACACTATTTAGAAATTAGCCAGTTGTGCCAGATGAAAATCATCTCAGATTATAATGCAAATCAGACATCATCAAAGATGTATAATAGAGACCTAGAATTTATACAAATTCTACTAAGCTTTTATTTTATGTGAAAGAGGAATACATTCCACAGCACATACATAATTAAATGTAAATGCATGCTGAAAAAGCTCATAATCATGAAAAATACATATCCTGATGGACTACTTTTATTTGGCAACCTTTTCCTTCCAATATCTGTCTTAATATTCAACTGTAGATTAGAAATGATATCTACAGCCAACTCTTTCTATGAAATATGTATAAGAGTAGGTATAGATAATTTATTTTCCTTCAGCTGTACAGAGAGATGGATAATTACATCTTTCTGAAAACTTAGTGAAGCCATTAGAGTTCTTCTAACCTTTTATTTTGTCTTTATAGACTTTAATATTGTCAGCTAGTATTATTTAGTTATGCACTATTATTTGAAGGTGACCATCCATTTTTCTAGCTTATTTTATGTAGTTGTAACATTTATACACAGTATCAGTGTATATGGTTTGACTGTGTGACTTAAAGTAAAATTCTTTAGTGACAACATTTCCAAGAGTAAGTTTTTACTGTGTAGTTAAATCAAAATAAATTGGTGGAAACTCTTTATACCCTCTTAGAAGTATGGAGAGTTCTAAAACTGCTCTATAAATCTAAAACCTCCCTAAGAAATAAATTAATTAAAAATAAATTGATATCAAAAAGTTTTTGAAAGTATTACTTCTTTTTCAATAATAAACAATGTTAAAGTTTTACTTAAACTGGAAGAGAAGAGGGAGGAGAATAGTTTGATAATCTTGCAGTTGATTATTTTACAGGGCATGCTAACTCCCCTTCATCCTCCATTAAGTAGAGGACAAGGAAACAGACTTAAACTGTCATAACAGAGATGTAAGTTGTATAAAAGAAACACGCTAATGATTAGCATTTATTCATAGTACTGAAACAGATTCTTAGCTGAAACTTCCAGAATTTCCTGTCCTAAAAAGTTGAAGAAACATACACGTGTTCAATTGTCTGATGTGGCTTAACTTTCTCTTGCCCAGAAGCAAGAAGATAAATTAGTCAAAACTAGGAAAACAAACAACCTCTTGTGGCTATGAACCTTTATTCCTGGACTAGATTGCTCAGCCCATTAAAAAATGTGGGCTTTATGAATTTAAGGTCACAGGTCTATTGCCTATTCCAACCTTTTAACTTCCCCTTCTTCTGAGGTCATAGACTCTACTCCTGAACTTGGGAAATTATCCTGTAACTATCCATTCACAAGTCAAGATACTTTAAGTGGCCAGGAACCCAATTATCCCCACAAGTTTCTGGAAGATCCTGGACTCTCAACACTGTAGGAAAATACACACAAAAGGAGAGGTGGCTCATTAAAGATTTTGCTTGTTGAAAACATATAAAGGCTAGCAAATTGTGGGTCACTTATCTATCGAGAAAAGGTGGAACTTCAGGGAGTTGTTCTATATTCTCCTTCAGAAACTTATATTTAATGATTTTGAATTTTGCTTCTCCTTAAATTTCTTCATTCCTGATGAGTAACCTCTCAACTGTATTCAATGAATCCAAAATGTTTCATTTTGAGAAATAAAGTCAAGAAAAAAAGAAGGCATTTCCTATATATTTGAATAATAAAATCTCCTTAATCACTGGCTATAAGAGATTTGAAAACAACTCATGGACTAGATAATATTATAAACATAGAATAAAGCCCTATTGTGTAAAATAATACAAAATCCATATTTCACAAAGTCACCATATAAAATATTATATGTAAATATTTTGTCCTGTAAATACAAAAGTATTTTATAGTTAAAAAGAAATTGTAAAATGTATGATGACTTCTGTCAACACATATTGGGCATTTTCTGCTTAAATGCTAAATGTGACCTATTAACTATTATCTGGGTAGATGTGGCCATACACCAATTGTTTCATCCTTTTTATAAAATAAAAATGTACCGCAGGAATGACTTGCTGACTTGGAAAACTGAATTTTTTTAAGCTTAGGACTTGGGAAATCAATAATTGGGAAGATAAGTGTTTGGGCACCTAATGAAAAGCAAGTATAATGAAATCCTCTCCAAGATCCTGGGCATGATCCACATTTACTGGAGTGGCAACTAAGTGTTCAGAGCCTGAGGAGCCTGGAGAAAGAGCCTGAAACCTGGTTCCACATCTTGAAATATTTGTCGCTTTGTAGTGATTAATGAGTTTTAATCAACTTGACTGTAGAAATAGAACCAGAAGGATCATTTTTCTAAGTGGCACCAATAATTATGGAAACAAATCCAGATACTGTGTTCGCCATCTTTTTCAGTATTCCCTTGACAAGAATTTAAGATAACATACAAATTTTGCCATACTTATTTACAAAATAGTCTCAAAGTATAATTTCTTAATAAACTTGTATCCTTTGTGTAAGGGTTCCTAAAATTCATCTACAAAAACTGGCCTAATGTTTTATGAAACTGTATGTTCATTATGTTAATGTGAACAACTAATTAATTAGTCTCGTGTTATGAGTATAACAAATCATCTTTTTATGATATCTTTCATATGCAGATAATAACATAAAGGGCTGTAATGTATTATAAACCATGAATTTCAGTCTATAGTTTATATGCCACCAGCCCTAATTTCACAATATATATTTATACCTATCACTTCTTGTTTGAGAGTTTAAATTTAATTGTTTATATTTAGTTTCAAGTGATCGCCAATCACATATAATCGATGTTTATGGGCAAATAATTTCCTGAGAATTTAGATTAAAAAGGTATTTTGAATTGTGCCATGAAATACTGCACCATGTGGAGTTTGGACTGGCACCAGTAAATAGTGCAGAGGACGTTGCTGTTCCAACAGCCTTTCCCCGCAGCTCTTCTCATCAGACTCCCAGTCTCAGGCCAGATATGCCGCATACTGACTGCGTTTGGGCAGTGCGTGAGTAAGAATGGAGAAAATCTCAAATCTGCACGCAGGCCCTGAGTTAAGGTTTGCCCCCAAGTCACATATCAGATAGAAACAAAAATATAACGTAATTATCAGTTGTGTTTCTGAAGTTCAAATTTAGCTCTTTTACATCCATGTACAAATTCTTTCGTAAGTATGACTTTAATCATAATGCACTGTGTATCACATGAGCTCGTTGTATGATGGCTTTCTTAGGAAGCCACTCCATCGGTTACATGTATAAGAAATTTTTAACAAGACTTCAGACTCTAAGTATTGAAATAAATAAATATTGAAAATAAACATTTAATTTGAACATATTTGAAATAATTACTTTTTTATATATATTTCCATGGGTCAGAATCCATATGAAAATTGGAGACATGCCCTATAGTAATCAGCTTACAATGCAATTATGAAAACATTTAATTGACATTGGGATTTAAAGCTTACTTACTAGTGTGTAACAAATTAATAGAATTTTCAGCTCACTCAGCATGTGACTTCTTCAATGATAAGCTGAAATTATGAAAATAAAGACAAACTGACTATGCATATGATTTTTAAATTACCCTCCACATTCTTTGAGAAATTAGGAGAGTAAGTATAGTACCTGATTATAGGTTAAAATATTGGTAGAAAAAACAATTGTTACAAGTAAATTTTTATACTACTAAAACTTTTTAGAATGCAACTAAAAATTAATTTTGAGAAAGCTTTTCAAAATAGTTACATACAAATCTATTGCTATTTTATAGTTTATCATGACTATCAGGCTCTGTTGTTTTTTTATGAATAATGACATTGAAATTCTGTTTTTATCATAATGCTCTTTTCTTCTGACTAATATAGGTAATTTGTATCATTATACTTTAATCAATTTCCATTTTCAGCATAAGTTTGTGTTACTTGTGCTCTATACAAGAAGTTGGTTATACTTAGAAATTTCTGTAGTCTTCTCAACCTCCTCTAAAAAAATGACTTTATTACAAATATCTCTTTCTAACTAAACTTTCTTATCTACCTTCACAAACTGTAAACTATACCTAGACATCGTTCAGTTTCCTCACACCACTGGTTAATTCACTTGTGTTTCAATGTCCTTAAACTGCTATTGCCTAAATTATCCTTTCTGACTATAATTGTCCATGTTCCTCAGACACCACCTATAAAGCCCTACTTCTCCACGCTGTTCCAAACTGCCAAATTACTGCACAAGGATATTATTGCAACTATATAGCAACATTCCAAAACCATCGATAGAGGATTAACGTAGATTTGTTTAATACCTACCTTATCCTCAGCACAGTTGTCCTACCTATCACCCTACAGTTCCCTGATTACCTTGCCTTTCTCCACCAACAGCTCTTCCAGATAACTCAGTTATCTTCAGCAAAAATGACTTGGGCACCCCTTTTTCCATGGCCTAATATAGCTTCATGATCCATTTTTATATTTTTAATACTTTGATGTTTAAAAGAGGCATTAAAGAAAGTAGAAGTCATTGAGCATTTTCCCTCTTAATAATAATAATAATAATAATAATAATAATAATGTTGGCTGAAATCTTTACAGAGAAATTTGGGCCATAGTCTGAAGCATTCCTTTTGTCATTAAAAATAAAACCATTTAGGATTTAAAAAGAACTTATGTCTCACAAAGAGGATATCCTTTTGTTTTATAGATTATACTGAATATAAGTTCTAGTGTGTATGTGTATAAAGCATCACCTGAACATCTACCGGTAAAATATAAGGATATTTCAGGTCAACTCAAGCACAGTTTTTAGTTTTTCAAATGATGGATTCATGTCAAAATTATATTATATTTGACATTTGCACTTTTTTATTGGATTAGACTTCTAAGGAGAGAAAATTTCTCTAATGTACTTGACATGTGTTAAAATATCCC
Source organism: Desmodus rotundus (assembly GCF_022682495.2). Lineage (NCBI taxonomy): Eukaryota > Metazoa > Chordata > Mammalia > Chiroptera > Phyllostomidae > Desmodus > Desmodus rotundus. Next base: position 191,296,073 of record NC_071388.1, read on the forward strand.
CCAGCACACTTCAAAGGGCCTAAAATGACTTTCGAATGAGTGTGTAATGAAATGCATGCATTTGCAGTGTAGAATTGATAAGTTCATTTAAGACATTACATGTGTAGACAGATTTCCAGTATATGTTCCTATTGCATGTGCATTTTAGTTCTTTTTCTGCTCAGTAGTCATTTGGTATGCTTTAGAAATTCCCAAGGAAGTCACATCAACTATGTGTTCCTAGGTCCTGATTTTCCTTTTGCTGCCCTCTAAGAAGCACTGTGCTGAAAAAAAGAAAAAAAATGAGACTGGAGGTCAGGAGGTATATGTTCTATTTCTGGCTCTCTCACTAACAGAGGGACTTTGGACAAATCATCGGACTCCATAGTCTACAAACATGTAAATTAAGAGGAAAAAATGCTCTTTAGCTCTTATTGGCTGTAGCAGATTGTTTTCCAGAAATAGTTCCAACAATCTTTGTCATCAACCTACTTTTCTACAATGTGATTTTCACACTCCTCCCAGTGGTGAGATACAGGATTCCTCCTATTTAATTGGGTGGACTTGAGATTCACTTGTTACAGAAGGTGACAACAGGTTGCCTATTCAAACACTGGGTGACCTTTGAGGCTTGGTCAGAAAAGGCAGTGTAACTTGGGACTGGCTCCCTGAAACTCTTGCACTGGAGCCCTGTGCTATCCTATAAGCCCTGGGCTATCCTACAAGCCTTGCCTGCCCTGGGTCCACCGTGCTTTGAAGAAGCCCAAACTAGATCACACAGAAAGATCACTAGAGACAACCAGGCAAGCTCTAGCTGCTCCAGACTCTTTCAGCTTTCACCAGTCTCTGATTGCAGCCACAGGAGAGACAGTGAGCTAAAACCATCCAGCGAAGACCTTCCTGAATTCCAGAGCCACAGAAAATGTGAAATATGGTAGAATAATTTTGTTTTTAAGCAGCTATCTTTTGGAGTGGTTTCTTATGCAGCATACAGTGACAGTTGTGAGGTACAGAAAGCTATTTCATGCCACAAACTGCTTCTTCATTTTATGAAAAAAATAAAACAAAATCCTGCCTTTTTAGTTGACTACATAAAAATTTTTTGGCACAGATATATTAGCTAAGTGCCTTGAATTGTTTCAGGGTAACATGCTGTAACAATAATTTTATTTATTAGATCATGGGCTTATTAAGAAATCGATTTTTCTTTTAGTTGAATTAGGTACAATTCCCAATACATGCCAGAGTAGAACCACAGGTAAACTATTACTGAAAATGGCATTTCCAAAATCCACTCACTGGATGCCTGCAATCTGCTTCCCACTTCTTTGTTGCTTTCAGTCCTGGCCTCCCCACATCTCCACAGGTGAACTCTGTTAAGAATATCATCATATATGTCAGAAGAGTTATGTGTTGAGTGTAACTAAGATGATATATTCCATCATGCCACCATCCAACCTTCACTCCCCCCCCCTGCAAAATACTTAAGATTCATTAGAGTCCTCTGAGGTCCAGTAGTTTTGGGGGTTTTTTTCCTGTTTTTATACATTGAATTAGTGTGGCTCTCTCATACATGGTCTCTTGAGGGATATAACTGTCACATTTACCAAATACCTTCCCAATATATTTGATGATTGAATAAAAACTTGTAAGAAACAACATTTAACTAGAGTATTACTTTGACAATTAATCACACAGAGTATATAGTTATTACCCTTTGGTCAAGAGAATACAGTATGTTTATAATTTGAGACACCCCTACTGCAACTAATGTCAACATACTGACTGCAGCTGGAGCTTTATGCCAATCCCTGGACTAGGAAGGATGGACACGTTTCACAAATGAGGAGTGAAAGAAGACAGCATCTATAAAAGACAATATTATCTCAGGTCAACTGTTCCATAATGCCACTTAAAGGCCTAGCTTCAGGGAGGGCTCCGAGGACCAGGCAACTGCAAACAACTAGAATGGAAGAAAAAGAGAAAGGGTGGGTGAGGGAATCCTATTTAAAATAAATCTAAAAACCAAAATTCCAGAATATTTTAGCATGCTAGTATTAAAGAAGATAGCCAGCAACAACATAAAATATTAAATAAGAACAGGCTGGTATAAAAAAGATCAGTAATAAATTATAGAATTAAAATTCATAGTCATCAAAATAAAAAAAATTAAACAGAATAAGTGCTGAACTAGGCTTAAGATGGCATTGAGGAATTTATTCAGCACACAGGAAAAAGGGTAACAAGATATAAAGATATCAATAGGAATAATATGAATCTACCAGTAGTGCCAGAACTAAGAAGTAAGAGAAAATTTCATTGACTCTGAAAATATTTATTGAGTATCTATTACCTACTATGTGCCAGGAACTATTTTAAATACTTGATATTGCAATGAACAAGCAAACTAAAAAAAACCTGATTGGATTTAAAATTTAGAAGGATGATATGACAAATACACAAATAAATATATAAGGTATAGAAGTGATTAATACTACAAAGAAAATTAAAGAAGAGTGAGAGAATAGAAAGTGTTGGAGAAGAGAGTAATATCTGAGATAAGATGGTCAGGGAAGGACTCTAATTCAGCAAAATTTATGGAAACACTGGAGCAACTTGATGATGTAAGCCTTATAAATATCTGGGACAAGACTGTTTCCAAAACAGAGGACCACAAAAGGTCAAAACTTTGAGGCAAGGCTAGTTTTGTTATGCTTAAAGAACAATAAAAGAACCAGTGTGGCAGAGAAACAACATATGAAGAAATGACAGGTAAGAATTTCCAAAACTGAAGAAAAACCATGAGACTGCAGCTTTCCTTGCCCTCTCAATGCAAGGAAATATAAATTTAGATCTAGACACATTCTGTGAAACTGAAGAACTTGACCAATAAAAATGAACAGTCCTCAAAGTTACCAGAGTGAAAATTCAGACTGATTATCCTCAACGAAATATTCAATAAAGGCCAGGACACAGAGCAGACTTATTTTGAAAGTGATGATGGAAAAACTGTAACCTAGATTTTTTATAAAAGTAAAAATAGATTTTTATTCAATGGTGAGGACAAATTAAAGACATTTTTCAGCATAAAAGTTAGGATTATTTACCATTGCAGCTGTACAATAAAAGAAAGAAAGAGGAGGAGTGGGGGTGGAGGCAGGATATCAAAAACAACAATACATGCAAAATTGATAATGTGTCAGTAAATTCAATTAACTAATTACTGAAAAATAGGTTTATATGGAAAAAGATTAACATCTTGACTATAAGTTCTGGCCAAGATGGAGGCATAGGTAGATATGCTCTGCTTCCTTGCACAATCAAAAGAAGGATAACAACCAACATAAAAACAAAAACCAACCAGAACTTTCAGAAAATCAAACTGTATGGAAGTCCAAAAACCAAGGAGTTAAAGAAATACTCATCCAGACTGATGGGAGGGGCAGAGATGGGCAGCCATAGTGGAGAGAATGTTTGACAAGGTGATGGTTGTCATACCGGGGGTTGGAGGGTGAGGTGGCAGCTGGTGGGGACCAGGTGGTCCCACATTCACATCTAGATAAGCCCAGAGGAACAACTGGAGAGCAAGACAGACTATACAACCCAGAGTTCTGGTGTAGGGAAACTAAAGCCTCAAAACCTCTGGCTGTAAAAATCTGTGGGGGTTGTGGCTGCGGGAGAAACTCCCAGTCTCACAGGAGAGCCCATTGGAGAGACCCACAAGATCCTGGAACATACCCAAGCCCACCCACCCAGGAATCAGTACATGAAAGGGCACAACCCACTGGTAGGAAATGAAGGAAGTGACAGAAAGTGGGGCGAGAGCCACTAGCAAGCCTAGCAAGCAACCTAGCAAGCCGGATCCCTCTTGTTCCCTCTCTGATCCCTCCCCCACATACAGCTGCACAATACAGCAATGTGGGTTGCCCTACCCTGGCATATGCCTAAAGCTCTGCCCCTCACAATGTAACAGGTGCACCATGACAAAGAAATATATGGCCCAAATGAAAGAACAGATCAAAACTCCAAAAAAAGAACTTAGCAGCAAGGAGATAGCCAACGTATCAGATGCACAATTCAAAACACCGGTAAGCAGGATGCTCACACAAATGACTGAGTACAGATGCAAAATACAGGAAGAAGTGAAATGTATGGGGAAGCAACAGTGAAAGGAAGGAAACTGGGACTCAAATCAAAAATTTGGAACAGAAGGAAGAAAACATTCAACCAGAACAGAATGAAGAAACAAGAACCCCAAAAAATGAGTAGAGGTTTAGGAAACTCTGGGACAACTTTAAATGTTCTAACATCCAAATCATAGGGATTCCAGAAGGAGAACAGGAAGAGCAAGAAATTGAAAACTTATTTGAAAAATAATGAAGGAAAACTTCCCCAATCTGGCAAAGGAAATACACATGCAAGTCCAGGAAGCTCCAAGAGTCCCAAGGAAGCTGGATCCAAGAAAACACACACCAAGGCACATCATAATAAAATTACCCAAGATTAAAGTTAAGGAGAGAATCTTAAAAGCAGCAAGAAAAAAGGAGAGAGTTACCTACAAAGGTATTACCATAAGACTATCAGCTGATTTCTCAAAGAAATCTTATAGGCAAGAAGGGGCAGGAAAGAAGTATTCAAAGTTATGAAAGGTAAGGACCTACATCCAAGATCACTCTATCCAGCAAAGCTATCATTTAGAATGGATGGGCAGATAAAATGCTTCCCAGATAAGGTAAAATTAAAAGAGTTCATCATCACCAAGCCCTTATTATATGAAATGTTAAAGGGACTTATCTAAGAAATAGAAGATCAAAAACTATGAAGAGTAAAATGATAACAAAATCACAACTATCAACAACTGAACCTAAAAAACAAAAACTAAGCAAGCAACTAGAACAGGAACAGAATCACAGAAATGAAGATCACATGGAGGGTTATCAGTAGGGAGGGAGAGGGGGAGAATGGGGGAAAGGTACAGGGATTAAGAAACATAATTGGTACATACAAAATAAACAGGGGGAGGCTAAGAATAGTATAGGAAATGGAGAAGCCAAAGAACTTACAAGTACAACCCATGACAATGAACTAAGGGGGGAGAATGCTGAGGGAGGAGTGGTGCAGGGCAGAGGGGGAGAAAGGGGAGAAAAAAATGGGACAACTATAATAGCATAATCAATAAAATATACTTTAAAAAGCCTCTTGACTAAAACATGATGGAAAGTTAAATCGCATTCTGATTTGCATTATATTTAGCATGAAAATAAAGATGGTGAAAAAAGTGCTTAAACATATTTTAAAAGTTTGAACTGATACACATGAAGTATATGAGTACTTTCTAGTAGTAGTAGTAAAAATTCTGATTAAAATATTTAAATTATTATGAATATTGTTTCGAAGCCTCCTAAATACACTTTTATTCAAATTATATATACTCATTTCAATTTTTTAATTTTTATTGTTATTCAATTACAGTTGTCTGCATTTTCTCCCCATCCCTCCACCCCACCCCAGCCAAACCCACCTCCCTCCCCCGCCTTCACCCTCCTCCTTGATTTTGTCCATGTGTCCTTTATAGTAGCTCCTGTAAACCCCTCTCCCCACTATCCCCTCCCTACTCCCCTCTGGATATTGTTAGATTGTTCTTAACTACAATGTCTCTGGTTAAATTTTGTTTGCTTTTTTCTTTTGTTGATTATGTCCCAGTTAAAGGTGAGATCAAATGGTATTTGTCCCTCACCGCCTGGCTTATTTCACTTAGCATAATGCTCTCCAGTTCCATCCATGCTGTTGCAAAGGGTATAAGCTCCTTCTTTCTTTCTGCTGCATAGAATTCCACTAAATATACATTTTATATAGGGAGAGGTAGCTTTAGGTAATAAATTATTTGGGAAACAAACTAGCTTTGTTACAGTAACAACTAAACTCTAATTTCTGTGGTTTAGCCCAATGAAAGTTTATTTTTCACTCATGAAATGTGTCATGTGATTAAGTGGCTCTTCTGGATGGTTTTCCTTCCATGATGATCGATTTAGTCTACATTCATTTTGCAACTCAGTCATCTTGAAATTTGCTTCCAGCCACAGGTTAGGAGAGTTCGAGGTCAAGAAAAGTCAACCCTCCCTTTAGTATTTCAGAACAACAATCATATATCACTTCCACTCACATTCTCATTGACAAGAATTATTTACATGGGCATAACATAAATATTTGGTAAGCACTAACTCTGCCACATTTATTGACAGTCATTTATCATTTTACATAAAAAGTTGTATATGTTTTTAACAAATAAGTTTCAAAACAAGTTAAAAGGAAATAAGTATCTTCAATGTAGAACAAGGTAGAAAACATTCAGAGGAGGAATATTGTTCATTACTAGAACCTGAAAGTACCAAGGATGACCTATGTGACTTTCTAAGTCTAATTATGTCCAATAACAATAGATATCAAGTTTTATTTACACTAAAGTAAACAGAAATTCCATTTTTAATGTATTTTATGTTAGATATTTACATAAAAATAGTAAAATGATTGAGTTTACAAAGTCTTTGGTTAATTGCTTAGTTTTCTAATCTTAATAACATTGAAATAAATTTAGCATTTTAATATCTGTAAAAGGAAGAAATTAAAAGCTATATTATTATTCACACCAGCCTTGTATAAATTTTAAAAATGTCATTTCATTTTACAATATAACCAATATTTAAAGTTCCTTTGAAAATAATTGTATCTAAATGGCTAAATATTAAAGTTTATAGAGATGAACAGATTTTAAACCAAAGGAATTTTTGCCATATTTTCTTTCAAATAGACTGATTCTCCCAGATGTTTTTCATAATTTTTCATGGTATACTCCAGTTTATTGGGTTGAAAAAAGAGTTATTAAAATACTTACTTTTAATTTTTATTAAAAATTAGAAGTTTGTCTTCAAACTATTTTTACCATTAAAAAATAAAGTTTTTTTTGTCCAGTGAGTACAGAAAACAGTATTATTTTAACACACCAAATGCATACAATTTAAGAGAAATATTTAAATATCTCATCCCTAAACTGGAACATGTTTTATTTTAAATGCATATTCATATGACAAGTTGCAATGTACAAGGGGGGACCCAAAAAACCAGAATTTATCTATAAAAAATATGCCTTTGTGCTTACATGTTTAAACTTCTGTCACCTTCATAGACTCTCCTTTTGATGCAATGCACCTATTGAGATTTTTTTCCACTTCTCAAAACAGTTTTTGAACTCATCCATTTTGATGCCTTCAGCACTTCTGCCATTTTTGGTTTCACCTCTTCCATATCAGCAAAACATTGCCTTATGAGGACCCCCATTTTTTCTTCTGGGAAAACAAAAAATCACTCAGGGTGAGATCAGGTGAATAGGGAGGTTGGGGCATGGGGGTCATGGTATTTTTGGTTGAAAACTGCTGAACACTCAGTGCGGAGTGGGCAGGTGCGCTCTAAATCACCCATCATGAAATGGGCAAATGCATTGAGTCTTCAAAAAAAAATTCACTGAAGCCGAACACAACCTCTCACAACAATGCCAGCTGGTACGCTGATACAGATGGATTCCTAGAACACTCAGCCTAGTGGGGGAAGCCTACACTCTGCCCCCTGAAAGAAAAAAAGATATGTAAAACTCAATTTCAGCAGTTAAAAGAAATAATAAGCAAAAGGGAACAAAGACTAGGAGAATTTAGTTATTTTACTTTCACTTTTATTTCCACAGTATAAAAAGTAAATTTATCCTGAAAATCTTAGGCAACCATAAGACTAAGTACTAATCATGACTACAGAAGAAATACACAACCTGAACAGACACAATGAAGATACTGGAATTGTTAAAAGTTTTACTTACCTCAATTCAGTCATCAATTCAAATGAAAACTGCAGCCAAGAAGTTAAAGGAAGGCTGAGACTTGGAAAGGGAGTGATGAAAGAATTAGGGAAGATCACTAAGAACAAAGGTATGTCCTTAGAGACCAAGGCTCAGACCATCCAGACCCTCATATTCCCAATTCTGCTTGAACATTGCCAGAGGTAAAAATGACAAAATAGTCCTGCTTCGAGAGCATCATGAGAAGGCAGGGGTCTTTGGAAAAGACCGTAATGCTGAGAAAAGTAGAAGGCAGCATGAAAGGAGGAAAAGACCATGAATCTACAGATGCTGAGTGGGGCTGCTGAGGACAGGACACTGTGGACGTCACTCATTCACAAATATGAAACAGATGCACTATTGGTAAAGGATATTGATAAATGTGTGGTTTTATTCTATTGTGTCAAAAGTTTACATATGTAAAAATTAACTTACAAAATTACTAATCAACAAATTCATTTCGCATAGTTTGTCTGCAGATGCACATTACTGAATGTTGCGGCTTTCCAATCGGATATAACAGTGTCATCCCATGAGCTCGTTCACCTTCCAACAGATGTACTTCCTAATCTTCGTGCTTGCTTCGCTTGACTCATTGCTCTGGCATATTCCAGTGTTTCTGTTTGGATGTGTTTTTCAGTTCAAGGTTAAACTATTCATTCCTGAAAGACAGCACAGATTGATAAAAAGTAGGGACTAAGTAGCCAAAGAGATGTTTATTTCTGCCTGATAAAATTTTAGGAGTGAAACACTGGAAAATAGCATAGTACCTTCAGTTTGTGTATTGTTTCCCTTTAAATTCTGAGGAATTACATCCAAATAACAATAATCTAAATTATTTGATGTTTTAAATCTTATCATTTTTATTTACATGGGTGATTTTAAAGGATTTCTACTCTGTAAGTGAAATTTTACTATGCCAAGTTATAAAAATATTCTCAGAGGAATGTTTTCCATTTTATAGGCAAAGTCTATTAAAAATTAAATTTTTTATAACTTTCAGAACCCCATCTATTTCTAAAGGGCAGTGTGGGAAGATAATACAAAGAGCGCTGGATTTATAGCTGAAAACCTAACTCAATGCAGGTTTTGACACTTGTGAGCCTGGAGAATAATCACTTAGTCTTCCATATCTATTAAATAAGAGGAAAATACATTGTAACACATTTAATAACTGAGTATATTCTTTCATTACCAGTATTATTATTGCTTTAACATGAGGTAGTATTTATTACATGAAAGTTGCTAGTGTGAAATAAATAATCAGTGAATCACTTCAATATGATCAATGACTGTCTGGCATTTTTGTCTCTTCCACATGTCCATTTCCTTCTTTTAGAAATAATGCTAGCCTAGTCACTCTGGCCCCAGTGTATTTCCAAGAGAAGGATACTTAGAGATTTAACCCTGAATACCCATAAATCCATAACATTCATTTCATAATTAACATTTTATTATTTTATCCACCCATCTATCCTACCTATCCTTGCAGCAATGCATCTTATTTTTGATGCACTTAAAATCAAGCTGCACATATCAATAGAGTTTCTCCAAATACTTCAACATGTATATTATTTGAACTATGGTTCAGTGTTTGTTTTGCACAAATCTTAAATTTGCCATCTATGCCGACCTCTATGCTGACCTCTATGACATGTGAAATGTTATCTCAGAAAATTGTTCTCTCATGCACCTTCCCACTCCATCTCCACCCACATTCTTCAGCAGCGTCCACTGCCTGGGTACTTTTCAACCACAGATTAGATTTTGACTATTGTAGAACTGCAAATAAATGAACTATTTCATGTAAGTTTCTTTCACTCAGCATAATATTTAGGAAATTCATTTCTGTTATTTTGTGTATCAGTGATCCATTCCATTTTTTTCAGAATAACATTTTATTGTATAAGTATATCAGTTCATTTATCATTTCCCCTACTGATGGGCATGAGCTTCTCTGACTTTTTGGATATTATGAATAAAGCTGCAGTCAACATTCTCATACATAGTGTCTGTAGGACGTGTTTTTATTTCATATTCTACAGTACTTAGAAGTGGAATAGCTAACTCACAGAGCTGGTATAGGCTTAAAAAATCCCACTTCTTCCATGAGAATATAAGTTTATACTCTTGCTAGTAGTATGTGAAAGTCCACACCCTCACCATCATTTGATGCTGTGAATCTTTAAATTTAGCTACTCTGAAGCTGTATACTACTTTCAAATAGTAGTTTAGTTTGCATCTCCCTGATGTCTAATGATGTTGAGTATCTTTTCATGTGCTTATTAACATTTGTATATCTTCTTTAGTAACATATTGTTCAAAAAGATTCCCTATTTTTGATTGGGTTGGTTGTCTTTTTATTGCTAAATTGTAGAATTATATTATATATTCTAGATATCAGTTCTTTGCCAGGTGCATGCTTTGAAAATATTTATTTCCAGCATATGGCTTGCTCATTCATTTTCTAAACATATTTTATAAGCTGAAGTTTTTACTTGATATGAAGCCTAAATTATCATTTATATCTTTTATGGTTAGTGCCTTCTAAGACCTGTCCTAAAAACTTCTGTTTACACCTAATTTATAAAAGTATTTTTCTTTGATTTCGTCTAAACACTTTGTGGTTTTAATGTATAAATCTAGTAGTATCCATCTCAAATAAAGTTTTCAGTACAAAATGCATGTGGGTGAAAGAATTTTTTGTCATTAAAAACCTTTCTTTTTGCCATTTATTTCTTGGTGCTTTTATACAAAAAAAATAGTTGTAATAGTGTGTTCCTATTTTTTTATCTCTCTACTTCATTATAATACTTTGATCTATTTGTCAATTCTTATGGCAGTACTACACTGTGTACTCATTAATCTAGTATTAGGAAGTCTTGAAGTCAGGTAGGATAAACACTCCAAAGCTGATATTCTTTTTAAGAATGTTTTGACTATTCCGAGTTTTTTACATTTCTATACAAATTTCATTTTCATTTTTATTTTGGAAATGCAAAAGACACCTCTAATTGGTTAAAAAACAGAAAGGCATAGATATTTATGAAAATATTCTCATTCAAATTTATGATTTTAATTACATATTTACTTTTTTTGGTTTTTAAATTGGAAAAAAGTAAAGAGGCATATAGGGACAATTAAGATATGCATTTCGATATATATCAGAAAACTTTCCCCACAAATTCTCATTATAAACTTTTACATATGCTATATTCAGTTTTTCTTCCCTAGAAGATTAGAATTTCTATTTTGTTCCCTGTTAAAATCTCTTCTTTTACAAAATTTCTGTTTCTGCTGATACATTAAAAAATCTTGAGGGAACTTATTTTATCCACATAAAATATTCATATTGTGGCTTCACAGTTACTCGCCTGGAGTTCCGTTCTGGGGGGCTGTATAGACGAAACACCTTATGAAGACAGCAGTGTGGTGGCTACCAGGGGAGGGGAGTCTAAGGGGACTAAATGGTAGGGAAAATACAGTAAAGATTAAATAAATAAATGATCAAATGAAACAAAAAGAAATATTTAAAAAGAAGTTCTTTAAAATCACATTGCCATTACAATTAAGTGAAATATCCATTGTTCAATGACCTAGAAATACTCTGCTGTAGAATTCAGTCGGAACTGACCCCATCTTGAACACACAAGGAGAGTTCACTTACTAAAATGCCTAATCCATATAAATTTTAAAATGATCTTGTTAATTTTTACCAAAAAATGTTTCAGACAACTGATTGCTATGTGATGAATCTTTAATTAATTTGAAGATAATTGACAAATTAACTATATTGGATTTTGCAATCCATGGGCATAGTACATCTCATAATTTATTTGTGTTCATTAATTTGTTTCGCCAGTTTTGTATTTTCACTGCAGAGGTCTAATGCTTATTTTTTTGTAATGTATTCTTTAGCATGTACTTTCATAGTTTTGTAAAGAGATTTTTCTTAATTATACCTTTTTTACTACTTGCTGCTAGTATAGAAAATACACCTGATTTTTGCACATTTAGCTTATTCCTGTGACATTTGTAATATAATATTCCTTATTAGTTGTAATGGTTGTTTTGTAGAGTTCTTAGGATTTTCTATATAAATAATCATGGTATCTCTAAAGAGAATTTTACTTTTCCCCCCAATCTTTATGCCCTTATTTTTCTTGCCTTACTCCACTGAGAAAATCTTCCAGTAACATATAAAATAAAAGTAATGTGAATATTCTTGCTCTGTCCCCAATGTTATATTAATACATTCAATGTTTCACTATAAAATGTGACATTAGTTATAGTATTTTAATAGATTCTGTAGTTTGCATCATGACTCGGCATTAAATTTTATGAAAAGTTTTTCTGTATCCATTGAAATACTCACAATTTTTCTTATTTAGTCTCTTCATATGATGAATGATAATGATTAACTTATAAATGTTAAACCAATCTTGAATTTGTGTAAATGAGGCAACAAAACAACATGATCATAATGTATTGTTCTTTTTATGTATTACAGGATAATTTTAATAACATGTTTAAAGAATGTGGAGGACACTAATTTATAGCTTTATGTTTTGCTCATTCTGTACTGTGGTTATGCTGCCATCATCAAATCAGCCAGGAGTGTTCTCTCCTCTTCTGTTTAATGAAAGACTTTGCATAGGATTGATATTATTCCTTCCCTACATGTTTACTAGCATTCACTGCTGAGATCATATGGTCCTACAGTTTTCTTTGTGGAAAAGTTTTTAATAACAAATGTATACATGATAGATGTAGAGCTACTCAGATATTATGATTCATTTTGTGTCGACTTTTGTTAAGTTTTCTTTTTCAAGGAATTTGTCCATTTCATCAATGTTGTAGAATTTGTTGTCATATTTTGTATCTTTTAATGTTGTACCACAGGTTCTTGTGACCTGGTTTATTATTTTTTAATCTTTTTAGTATTTGTTCTTTAGATTGGGTTATTTATATTGGTCTATCTTCATCACCTTCCTTCTTTTGGTTTTCTTTTGCTTTGATCATCGCCATTTTGATATTTACTTCGATTTAGTGAATTTTATACTTCGAGTATTATATTTTTCCATTAAACAATTTCCATTGGGTCTTTTTAAATAGTTTCTATCTCTTTACTGAGCTTTAAAATGGTCATTTTATATGAGCATATTCTTAATGTCTTCGAGCACAATTTTCAAAGCTATTTTAGATTCCTTTGCCAATTCGGACATCTGTATCATCTTGAGGTTATAGTCTATTGATGAATTTTTATCTTAAAAATAGGTCACATGTTTCTTTTTCTTTGTATGTTATTTTGGATGTATCTTGTTATTGCTTAGTAATAGGATATAGCTACTCTAAATTATGTTAATTTTTTTCCCTCAAGAGTGTTGATTGCTCGTCATAGGCATTTTACTTGGATGGACTGAAACTACAAAGTCTCTCTGTCCTGAAAGTGGTCAGCAACTCAAATCTCAGTTCACTTGTTTCACTGTAGCTCAATTGCTTGGTGTCGGCCTTCCGCACGCTTGATCCAGGGGTCAGCCAGATATGTGAGCGGCATTTATATACATGACGTCTTCTCTTCCACTTTCTGGTTCTATTCTTTCCTGGATCAACACACACACTTTTCAGTAGATATATTTCCACCCCAATGCTACACTTCGGTTCTTTGACAACACTGCAGGATTTTTGTATTAGTGTTTTACCCATCCCTGTCTTGCAGACTGGGGTCCCCTCTTGCCAAAAGCCAAAAAATGCCGATAATAACAGGAGCCATGTCTTTCTTCCCAGTTCGCCACCCTTCATTGTCTGACTGCTTGTTTGTTTTGTTTTGCTTTTTGCACTTGCCGGTCTTTGAGTAATTTTGTGTGTGTGTGTGTTTAAAATTTGGCTTTTTAATAGGAAAAATCACAATTACAAATCCCATACTGTGTGTTTGGATTTATTTTCTAAGTGAACTTCTTAATTACCCAGATGAGTTATCTGCACAGAGAACCAGAGAGTGTGTCTGCAGCAGTTCTTGTTTGGACCAAAACTTTCTTCTAAAGGTCAGGGACAATATGGTGGTTTTAAAATCCCATCGTTGAAGAATTCTGCCATTTTAAAAAGATTACATAATTTTTAATGTTTTCACACGAAGGATTAAAACAAATTATTTGGTAAAAGTTTCAACCACAGTAAGTTCTCATTAAACCGGGATAAATTCTACAACTTTAAGTGAAATCACTTATTAATGAAACCAATTTCACCAGAGGCTAGTTGATATAAACAAGAGCTAAGTTCCTGTGGCATCTCATCAACTTTTTAATGAAATATCATTGAACAAAATGATGTTATTCAAGGATCTGCTATACTCTGTTATGATTTAGTAACTAACAAAGCAAACAAATAAATACTCATGATAAAAATTTTATTCTTATCATCGAACAGTTATTTTTTATATAAAACACAGATAAAATCTCAGCTCATAACCCCAGGAGTGAAGGAATATAATTTTGAAAAAAATTTAAAATCTACTCAGTTTCTATTATAAGCCTCTGCCACCAGGTGGGAAAGCTAATTTCAGTCATTCAGCAACTTCTCCACACTTTTCCAAGGCTAATTTTTACATTATAAGTGCTTACAGGTACCAAAAGAGAAAGAAAATTATTTAGTCCTTGGACTAATGGGAGAAGCAAGACCTAGTCTGTATGATTGTAGGATGGATATAAATTAGAGGTAAATAGGTAGAATATACCAGTTAATATTTTGGAACACTACCTCACCACATATATTTGGTATTTCTATATTTACTATATTGTTTTCATTTAGGTGCTTACTAATTAACATTTTTCCTAATGACTTATAAATGAAAATCAGAGTACAAATGTATATGTATACATATGTATAATTACAGGCAAGAATTTAACAGATTATGTTCTAGCTATCTCATTTCTAAAAAGTTATGCCAAATAATGTTCTATGCAATTTTGATATAAATTTCAAACAAAAAATGTTGGTAACATAGTCCATCTTTCTAATTCAAGACATAATGCTGAATTGTGAGACAGGCATCTCCAGAAGTAGGAAATTGATTTTTTTTCCATCACGAAGAAATAAACATTTTCAAATACTTTTATCATACTATTTCTTAGGTTCTATATGTTAAGAGCTAAATATTAGACACATATACTAGATATCCAATTACTTTACACATGTAATATTTATTAGACAGCCTAATGAATTTATTATTATACTTTTGTAAATTTTCTTATTTCTAACTATTTTCTGTTTTTAAAATTTGCCTTTCTTTATTTCAGTATCCTATTATTTTATTCAATAAAGACTTCTCCAAACTGCCCTTCATGAGAAAATGGTAGCGGAGGGAATTTTTGGAATGGGGATAGATAAATAGAAAATTTTGAATCAACTTCTTGCATGAATTATTATTTTTAAAAATGTGCAATATCTGGAAAGTCTCTGAATTACTTAACTTTTATAATGCAATTGATTTCAACTTGATGTGCAGTTGTTACTATTTTGGGGTGCAATCAGAAACTATCCCCTTCATATGGAGCACAGGGAGAAACCAAAGAAAAGGGCAGACCACTCCAGACTGGTGGGTGGCAGGTTAATAAGCAAGGGAACTTACCAGGTTTATCTTGAGTGACCTCAAAGACCTCAAATGGGTAGTTTTCTGCACCCACTTGCTAGAACCCTAACAGCTTATATAGAAGCCCCAAATCAGACATGTATACAAGACGGTCTACAAGGTATACAAGGGTTCTGTTATATACCCAACGCAGGCTGTCTCAACCCCACATTTCTGTCTCAAGATTGTACCCTGGAGAAGTTTCTGGGAGCAGGAAAGGCAATCTAAACACACAGTGTAAGTGTGAGGAGGCAGTGAGGAGCAGAGGCGCCTCCGTTATCAGGGCCCAGCTCGCAAGTCAACTGGCAGGCCTGTTTTTGATGACCTCCTCCAACAATACAGTATTCCCATTTCCATGACCATGCAACAGCAGCCAGAACAGACTAAGGTCCATTGTTCATGGCTTCTGTGCTGTATACAAATGAGTCATTAAAACTTCGCTTAGAGGGATGAAATTTTGGAAGAGCTTTGTTGAATTAACTAAAATTTTAACACTGTATATTGTCAGAGTAGCTGTTTTATTTTTCTTTGCTCTCAGTCCCCTTACCTACAAAATGGGGGCCAAGTTAACTATGTCATCCCAACATCTTCTCCGGCTGCAAAGTATTTGATTCTAACAAATAATTAAATAATAACAGTATTAAGTGCAGTTAATAAATATCAAATGACATGCTGTGTGTATTGCACTATCCAAAGAATCTTTGTTTGTAGCAGTCATGTCTGACTTGCCATTGTGAATCATCTGCGTTTTGATGTTAAACTGTGCTTGTTCGCTGAATGATTCATTGAGGGCGCAGGTGCAATGGCCCCATACGTGCGTGAATTTCACATTTGCATTTCGGATCCTTGACTCAGCATAAGCCTCCTATCCGTCCTCTCCAGTGAATTATTAATTACTGATTATTTATGTCTTTACCTGCTTTGTATTGTTTGCAAGGTTTGCAATAAATTCTGCATATCCTTATAACTCATATATGAGTAAATGGGTGGGAATGTAGTAATGAAATCATTTATGTTCCAAACACTGGATAGAACATCTGTTTTTATATCAGCCTCACAATTCCAGGGCACTTTTGCATACATGGGAGACCCTGCTTTACTTTGTTGCATCACATTGCACAATAACCTTAGCTGTTATCCTTCAAGGACTCAGGTGCTGAGTCATTAGCAGCTATGCAATAGATCAGAATTGCATTACAGCTGCACAGCTACAAACCAAGGGTAATCCAAGATCTTTCAGGCTTAACATCAGCATATGGACAATTCCTCAGCACTTGCCTGAAAAGAGAGTTAATTTGAGAATTTTGAGCTAAATTCCCTCAGGATGACTTCTCCAGATGATTTTTGACTTTTATAATGCAAATAGAAAGGCATGTGAAAATAAGCAGTGTTCAATTAAAACAGAGAACAAACATTTGTGCCTACGTCTTCCAAAATTGGCCATTTTATAACGAAATGCACTTAGGGAATATTTAGGTCACTGACAACCTGGATATAATTACAATAGTAATAGCAACTGTTCTATAAAAATTAAACACAAAGCAGCATCTATCAGAATTAGAAACAAGAAACTGAGTTGCATAACATTTAAACTACAAAAGTGTGCCTGGCTGTCCAGACTCTTGAAACCACCTCCTAACTGTCCTGCCTGCTTACTATTCACCCTCTCCCTGATGGTACCCCTAGCCATATCCCTGAAACCCATGTCCATCCTAGTAGTCCAGTGGATTTGGGGGAAATCAGATCAAGTACGTCATAGAAACCCCAGAATGGTTTCCCATTGCATTTTGAATGAGTTAAAAAATGTCTTCATGGCCTGTGAGAACGACCCTGTCTCCATCCATTCCTCTCTCCTCCACATTTCAACCTCGCTGGCTTGCACATGCCACATGTATTTCTTCTGTGCTTGCTAACCTTTTTGCCTAGGGTGCCCTGCCCCTGACCATGGATCTTCTACTGACTTTTCCTTTAAATTAATACTTTATTTTACAGCAGTATTTGGTTTACATGAGCAGACCCAACCAATCAGCAGAGCACAGGACCCCAAATCCATTAGTTACCATGACTAATGATTTTCCCCTACACACCTCATCCCCTAGGAGCCATCAGGGAGATGGGTCTTGGAATGCTAGCTCACCTGTGTCTTCAGGCTTGGCACCATTCCTAAACTTTAAAAAGACAATGAGAAGAAAGCTTAGAGAGTTCTCATATACCCCCTCTCCCTCCACTCTTGCCTGGCACCTCCATACTTCTTACCCAATTTCCCCTATTATTAACTGAAGTCTATAGTTTGCATTGGAATTCATTCTAGTGTTGTACCGTTCTATGCTTTTTTTATGACAGATACATGATGTCAGGTATTTGTCATTACAGTGTTATACAGAATAGCTTCATTGCTCTAAAATTCCCCTGTGTTCCACCTACTCAGTTCTCCCTTCTTCCTTCTCAAACCCATGGCAACTACTGATTTTTTTACTGTCTCCATAGTTTTAACTTTTCTATAGTGTCATCTAGTTAGAATCATACAGTATATGGCTTTTCAGAGTAGCTTCTTTCATTTAGTAACATGCATTTAAGGTTTCTCCATATCTTTTCATGGTTTGATGGTTCATTTCTTTTTATTGCTGAATAACATTTCATTGTCTGGGTGTACAACAGTTCTTTCATCCATTCACCTATTGAAGGACATCTTGGCAGCTTCCATGTTTTGGCAATTATGAGTAAAGATGCTATAAACACCTGTGTGCAGGATTTTATATAGACATAAATTTTCATCTCACTTGGGTAAATACCAGGGAAAATGGTTGCTGGATCATATGGTAAGGGTAGGTTTAGTTTTGTAAGAAATGCCAACACATCTCCTAAAGTGTCTGTACCCTTCTGCATTTTCACGAGCATGGAATGAGAATTCCTTTTGCTCCACAGCCTCACCAGCATTATCTGTTGTCAGTGTAATAAATTTTCACCATTTTAGTAGGTATGTAACAGTATTTCTTTTTTGCTTTAGTTTACAACACCATTATGACATATTATAATGAACATTTTTATATAGTACTTATTTCCCATCTGTATATCTTCTTTGAGTGTCTGTGTAGACCTTTTGCATGTTTTTAAAATCAGGTTTTGTGCTCTTACTGTTGAGGTTCCAGAGTTCTTTGTATATTTTAGATACAAGTTCTTTATCTGATATATAGTTTGCAAATATTTTCTCTTGGTGGCTTATCTTCTTATTCTCTTTTTTAAAATTTAATCTTTATTGCCTTTGTACTCTCTTAAAATGTCATTCACAAAGCAGAAGTTTTTTTTATTTTAATAAAGTCCAACCTGTCAATTTTTCCTTTCATGTACAGCACTTTTGATGTCATCGCCAAACTCAAAGTCAGCTAGATTGTCTCCTATGTTATATTATAGAAATTTTACACTTTCTCATTTTACATTTAGGTCTATGACCCATTTTGAGTTAACTTTTGTGCAAGTTCTAGTGGCTTTTTATAGCTCCTTCTCCTCATTTGTATTCTCATTTTAATGTCACCCCCTCACGGAGGCCTTTCCTAAAACATTTCCTCAGAACCCATCGCTGACTGACCCATCATCCTGCTTTTCGCCTAACATAATCACTGTCCAAAATCATAGTGTCCTTTACTTACTGGCGTGTTTACTTTCTCTTTGTCTAGGATCCAAGTTGCATGGGTACCGAGACTCAGTCCTTCTGTCCCTAGTGCCTAACGTAATGCTTGGTACATAGTGAGGACTTGGCAAATATTAGGTGACTAAATAAAAGATCAAGAAATACACTTAACCAGACTCTTAATTACATCATGAAATATGAAAGACCTTGGCGGTCTCTACAGTGAACAATAGTAGGAAATTTCCAATGAAAACAGAAGAGTACAGAAGAGGAATCAAGATGAGGAGAAAAGCACAGCCATTTTGGGTTTTTTCTGCCTGTAACATAAATTAAACCCAGGAGAATCTAGAATATGGTGCTCAATGAAGAATGTGACTCTTAGGGAAGTTAGATGTTTGCATGGAAGTATTTAGAGTCCCTGGTCAATTGCCAATGGATTTTATTTTTAGAGCAGTTCTATTTAATCACTGAACAGTCAATAGAAGACTCAGATAGATTGCTCTTCCTTTCCACAAAATGTGCATTAGCTCTGACTAATTTCAGCTAACTTTCTATTAAGAAAATAAAGGAAAAGAATGTATGTATAATCTGGATTAGATTAAATGATAAAGTATATTTTTCTCCTATATAGGAAAATAATTATGTGATCCAATCTTCTTATAGTCCCTACTGAATCTCACATCAAGCCAAAAGCCAAAGAAGATTTGTAATTGTTTCCTTGGCTGCTGGTGGGCCACTATGAAGAGATTTCTTGAGTTTTAAAAGTATCATAGTTAGGTTTGCCTGCCATAGACCAGAGATAAGTGCTTGGTTTATACTCTAGTCATTATAACCAAGGTATTAATGTATCTGTTGGGACCAGTTAGTCATAAGCCACTTGAATATTTCTGGTTATTTTTTATAGTACATGACCTATAAAAATTGAATTTATTTTTGTCTTCCCTACTGAGCTAATAATCCATCTTTCTGCACATGTTTATGAAGGAAGTGAGGGAGAAATATTTACCTTTCTATTGTTTAATAAAGAACATTAATTCAACAATACTTATAGGGCAAACTACTACGTGACTAAAATGGCTCAAAGCACCGTGTGAGATACCAACAAATATGTGATATATTTTCTCCATTTAAGAAGTTACTGTCTTTCAGGAGAAATAAGATTCAGTTAATTAGAAATTAGAAAAAAAATGATCATCAAAAATGATACAAAATACCTGCTAATTTTTTAGCCCTTCAAAATGGACTAGTTTTATGTCCATTATTTTATTTAATTTTCATAGTAAATTTTGAAGATGTTATTAATGTGATTTTTAAATGGGCAAAAATATTATTTACTAGAATTTCAAGTAGGTTTTCTACTGGAACAAAAAATACTGTAATGGAGCTTTAGGGAGTGGATGGGGGATGGCAAAGTGGGGAAGGAGATTCTGGTGGAAAATAATGTAGAAATAATCATATCATTCCAAGAAGAAAGAAGAACCAATGTGACTAAAAATAAATGAATGGCATTTGCATTTATTCTAAGAGTAACCAATGGAGAAGTTATGGCTTAAGAAATAGTCTGGAGACACACACACACAGAGTAAGAGAGAGAGAAAGAGAATATTCATTGTATATTTATGTGCCATTATATATATACCATTAGCTTCTGGACTTCTTTACTGACACATGCCATGCATGGCAGAACAGTAAGGAACATTTCTTATTCTATTCAGCAGTCATATTTTTTTAAAAAACAAGAGAGCACTATGTGAAAATATTACTGATTGCTTTGGTTGAAATATGCGACTCAACAAACTATCTACTCTGATTATCTTTCAAGGGTGTCCAACCCATGGCCCGTGGGCCACATGCAGCCCAGGATGTCTGTGAATGTGGCCCAACACAAAATCATAAATTTACTTAAAACATGATGAGATTTTTTGTGTGTGTGATTACGTGTTGCAATGTATTTAATATGTGGCCCAAGACAACTCTTCTTCCAGTGTGGTGCAGAGATGCCAAAAATTTGGACACCCTGGCATCCCTAAAGTTTGGTGTACTGGCATTAAAATGATAAAACCAATTCCTCAAAGTTAGTGACATTTTTCCAGAGTTTTAATTTATAGAAAAGAGTGATTTACAAACACAGCCATTAAGCATGTGCCTGTTCAATAATTTTTTTGCTGAGAACAACTTGGAAATACTTAAAACTCACTTTAAATTTGAATTATAAAGGTGGACATTCATGTTTTTATGGTTTCCATTCAATATACAAAGAGTAAAATGTATATGTTTTCTGTTTAAGCATGAAAATTCTGAGTAAGCTAGCATGCCATTATAAAAGGAACTGCCTAATATGGTCTTCCTGAAGAGAAATGACATATTAAAACATGTTTATTATAAAATATTATAGCATTAAGATTTTGTAGAGAAGAAAAGAAACCATGCTGTCTCATTCCACTACCCATATATGGTAACTGATTTCTGTTTTAGGTATTTCCTTCTGCTATTTAGATATGTGTCTGTTCTTTGCATGGTTATACCGGCTGGAATTAGTGAACATAGAATTGTGTGTTTTTTCACTAACACATGTATGTGTGTTGCTTAAATAAATTACATTACTATTGAATTAGTTAAATGTCTATATTTTCTTAATCTTGCATTTTTATTTACTGCAGTAAGTTTCATATACATTTGTGTTTGCCAAACTACTTCAACTCACTCTACACCAAACTATGAATTGTAACGCCATAGGAATTATATGGCATGCACTTTATTGATCTGACCTATTTATTGGAGTGGGAGGGGTGGTAAAACATAGGTGATACAACCATTAGAGGAGATTTTCTACAGGTTCTTCAAAAGGTGTTCATTCAGGAAAAAGTAATTGCAGCAAAGAGAGTCTGTGAGAAGAATCTGCCTCAAGCCCTTAAGCTGAAACCAGAAGTCCAAATATTGACCTCAGAATCATGAGGGGATCTCTTCTCCACTGGTGACTTTAAAATTAACATTTGGTCAAGAAGCTTATCCTGATATGTTTGTTTAAGGGCAAATGTCATTTTCCGATCTAGCTCCTCTGATAAATTAGTGCTAGAGACAGAACTTGGAAAAGAGAGATAAAATGTCATTTGACATTCAGGGCCACTATACCGGTATGTTTAGTCTCATAGCTTTTTCCTCATGTTGAGCTTGAAGGATCTTTAAGGTGAGAACTCTGTTATGTTTATTGTAGTGTCCCTCAGAGCAGCAGGTACAATGTCATGCATTGAAAAATGTATTGAATTGAATAACGTTCCAGTGGCGTTTACTTACCAACATAAATATTCAATTGGCAAATTAGACTTGCAATGATAGTGTTATTGAACGTCGGCTGCATCTTAACAACTGCTCTGTTAATTCATTTGCACAGTCTTTGTTCAAGTGTTTTACAGTTCATAGCTTCCTTTTCAACCATAATCCAGACATATTTAAAAAGTAAGAAATGAAGTCCTTCATGGGCATTTTTACTCTCATAAAAACTGAGATATTAAATTTGTTGGTTGATAACATGGAAGAAGTGTCTTCAGATATGAGTTATCCATCTGGATGAGGACCCTGTCACTCTCTGCTTCCAACATATGACACTTATTATAAAACCAAACTCCTCAAAATGACACACAGGAGCCGCTGTGATATGGCACCAGACTCCCTGTCTTGGTTTTAATCTCCAATCTACCTACCTCTTTCAACAATATCAGCTGTCTTTCTAATCCTAGAATCTCTCAACTCTGTGACATCCTAGAACTTCTCATTTGCTTTCCTATCTGCCAAAAAACGCTCATCCTTTGATTCGTCCTGGGGCTGACTCCCTGGTCCTGCAGTAAGTATCTCCATCTTATCTAAAGTAGCTCCTCACCAGAACTGTTTACTGTCTGAGAACTGTCACAGCACCGTTTTATATCTTTTATAGGACTTATCATGATGATAATCATCTTCGTCAGCTATCTTCTCCAACAAAATCTAAATTCATGGGTACAGGAACTTTTTTTACCATTTTCTCTGATGTAACACTGCCTGGTAGAACTTAATCTACCATTTCCTCTGACATAATAGTGCCCGAATAAACAAGTAAAATGCAGAAATGTAACATTTAATAACTTAATATAAGCAACAAATTAACTTGAAGAAGAGACATGATTCTGAAGCTCTTTCACATTTTTTTGTTTGTCTTGAACCAATTACTAGTGTTTTCCATGCTGTGAGCCAGCCAAGCTGTATTATTATTAACAATTGAGACTCTGAGATATATGAAATTAGATTTTCGAAAGCTAATGATAGAGATAAAAAAGATTGTTGCACTTTGTTTTTATTAAGAGAAAAAACCTAAATTTATTTTTAAATTTTTTGAATGTAGTTGGTGCCTTATAATATCAAGTATTTTAAATTTCACATTTACATCAATTTTACCAATTAGCTTGGGAAGTATTTCATAAATTTGGAAGGTTTTTGAGAAGCTATTACTTCTAATGAGTCAAAAGAAAACAATAACTCCAAACAATATATTAAAACCTTATTAAAATAAATCCTAGGAGACCAAAACAGTAACAGCCACATTTAGTTTCATATGAATTTTGGTGAGCTTAACAAGTCTAATGGTTGAACCTCGAAAAGCTTTTGCTGCCTACATGATTCTAATAGCATCTACCACACTTCAAAGGAAATCAGTGAACATAATTTTGAATTAAATAAGGAAATCTGTGATTTTAATACACAATTCTATAGTGTTGACAATATATCATAGACATGCTGAATTTTTCTTGCTTTTCTTTGAAAATTTTATGTCATACTGTATCGTTGCTATCTGTATACATTGTTAAATCATAATTAATATTTATCAATTTGCTTTTTTAAACATGGTACAGGGTAAGGAATAGTGTTAGCCTTCCTTGGCTTGATACAAGCTCAGAATCCAAGTTTTAGAGCTGCAAAGGATCACAGAAATCTTGAAGTCTAACCCTTTGTTATATAAAGGCCACCTCTGAGGCCAATTTAAATAACTAGCTTAGGATCTGGAGAATAATTAGTGGCAGAGCTAAACCAAAATTCAAGTCTCATAATATCCACTCCAAAACTCTGAGACATTACATGGGTCACTTCAACTTGGTACATGCGTGGTAGCATAATGGATTCTCTACATAGGTTGAGCAAGCCTTTACTTTGCACTGACAGATTGGTTGAGAGAAGACAAAAAGGATCACACAGGTGCAGATAAAAAATTGATAGGAGCCACCATCTAAATCTGATTCTGACTCAGAATGAGATGAATAGATGACAGCAACCAATAAATACTCTAAGATATTTGTATGTGGGGGGAAAAGATACAGCCTAGCAAAAGCATAGAAGTATAGAAAGGGTAATTGTTAAAAAGTATTAAATATTCCAGTGTGCACTAGTCTTCTGTCAGTAAATTGATTTTACTCTGCTTTCCTGGCTGGATAATTTGTTTGTCTTGCCTACATCAGTTCTTTTGTTGAATTATTATCATAATTAAATGTGTGAAGCCGTTTTCTTGAGAGTCTAAGGACTTGAGTTAATTCTTGTTAACTTTTGGCTTAATAATAATAGTAAAACAACAAATATAGCAAATAGCTCTAGGATGCTAAATATAGCCTGCTACAAATTAGCACTATATAACATTTTATATATTTTCACTCCTTTAAATGCTTTAGATATCTCTAAATACATTACATATTTGAATTCCTTTATTTGCCATGAAATTTACAAATTTGGTGCTTTTATTATCTCCATTTTACAGATGAGAAAACCGAGGAAGGTATACTAAGTTGTCAGAGCAGGATAAACTCGGGAGATAATATTCTCGACCATTTTTAAAATGTGTAAACTTAGCTTTTTAAGAAGGGGTTTGACACGTTAGCCAAAACTGAAAGGAAAGGTTGCTTTCCAAACTGATCCTTTCTGCTGATATTGGCAGGATTTTTGCTGCTCTAATAGTTTCCACTTAATGAACAAATTCCTTTAAGTACACATATACCGCTATGGCAATAAGGATAAAGATATTTAGCCAATTTATTTCTCATCTGCATAATTCCAACGCTGCCTATTTGCACAAAAGCATTCTGAATTTAACCTGAAAAAATATAGCACTTAAGAAATTAACATTATAAACTTTGAAAATTACTAATGCATAAAGGGGAACAATAAAATCAGTAATTTATTAAATAAAGCACAGTGGAAGCATTCATTATAATGTTGTTATAAAAACAATGAATAATCAAAATGTGTCCTATTGATTTGAGAGCTCTTCAGTAAGGATACTACCACTTTCAGCAATAAATACCATGCACACATACATACTTATATATGGATTTTAATGAATGGTCTATAGCTTCATACAGCACTCCCCCTTTTTCAAGGGGGGTTATACCTAGTAGTGAATGTTCTGTAAAAGAATCTGCTCCATAAGAAAAAACACAAAATAAAGATGCCCTTCTAAGATATTAAAAAGCCTCATTATTTTATGTCATGTTGCTTTTTCTTCAACCCTTTGACTTGATAAATTTCATCAGCCCTCCAAAGCCAGTTTAATTATCTCATCTCTGAAATTCTCTTTTAGTTCGATCTCTTTCTCCTTTGACTTTTCCAAGTCCTGAACTCTATGCACCACATCGAGCACTCAGTTTTGTGGTATTTGTGCTGCTAATTATTGATTCCAGCTACTATTCTGTGTGTATTAAATAATACACACCTTGCAGGTGGCGTCTGTCTTAGGTTTATTTAACTCGACAGCACTTACTGCAGATCCATACGTGAGAGACTCCCAGGAGCACTCCAGTCTCTTTGTCCAATCAAAAGTAGTGCAAACTGAGTTTGATCCACAATAGCAACATAGGAGGCTCCCGAACTCACTAACTCCCACAGACACACCGAATCTACTGCTACACACAGAACAATTCTCTGTGAAAGACATTCAGAAACCAACTGGGCAACTCCTGAATGAGAAAATACCCACATCCGAACAGGTAGGGAAAGGCTGAAATGTCTCTCCCCATAAACCTCATCCCCAGGACAGAAACATAAAATAAGGAGGGAACTCACAACTCCAGCTTCTTCCTAAGAAGCAAAAGATGTGGGTCCTATATTTAGCACCTCAACTTTTAAGACTTGGCACCCTTTCCTCTCAAAGCCAACAGGACTTGTGTCCACGAAACCCACAAGGCAATAGCGTCTGGCTCACCAGGACTTTCTGTTCTCCCTCAGACCCTCTCCAGATAATCAGTGTCTCCCTGAAGGAGCTTGTAAACATGTCTAGCTAGACATACTAAGGAAAAAGGAGCAAGTACTCAAACAAATAAAATTAGCAATAAAAGAGGAGACATTACAACTGATACTACACAAATAAAAAAATCATGAGGCTACTGTGAAATATTATATTCCAATAAATTGTACAACCCAGAAGAGAATCATTTCCTAGAAACTTCCCGTTCCCAAGACTGGATCATGAAGAAGTAGAAAATCAAAGCATAATAAAGATCATGTGTGACAAGCCCACAGCTAACATTATATTTAATGGTGAAAAGCTGATCACTTTAGGGAGAAGTGACATCTTAACAAATATTGAGTCTTCTCAGCCATGGAAACATCATGTCACTGCATCTGTGTAGATCATCTTTAGTTTCTCACGGTAATATTCTGTAGTTTTTAATGTACAGTTCCTGTGCATCTTCCATAATTGTTTTGGATGCTATTTTAAAGGCATCATCTTGAATTTTAAATTCTGATTGATTGATGCTAATATATAAAAATACAACTGATATTTTAATATGACAATTTTGTATTCCATGACTTTGCTAAACATACTTGTTTGTACTAGTAGCTGTTTTATACATTCCATCAGATTTTCTATGTAGATGATCATGTCATCTGCAACAGTAGTTTTACTTCCTTTTTTTAAAAAAAAATTAAAGCTAAAAGCTTTTTCTCTAAGATGAAGAACAAGGCAAACAAGGATGCCCACTCTCACCACCTTATTCCAACATAGTACAGGTAGTCCTAGCCAGAGCAACTAGGCAAGATAAAGAAATAAGAGCACCCAAACTGAAAGGAGGAAGTAAAAATATCTCCAGGTACAGATTAAATGATATAACATAGAGAATAGAGAATATATGGAAAACTCTAACATCTCCACCAAAAAACACTATTAGAAGTAACAAACAAATTCAGTAAAGTTGCAGGATACAAAATCAATATAAAAAATGAGCTGTATTTTATCACTATTAGAAAGATAAATTAAGAAAATACCTCATTTACAGATGTATCAAAAATAATTAAATACCTAGGAATACATTTAACCAAGAAGGTGAAAGGTTTCTGAAACAGTAAGACATTGCTGAAAAAGAATTGAAGAAGACACAAGTACATGGAAAGATACTCCTTGTTCATGGATTGGAAAAATTAGTGTTGTTAAAATATCCATACTACTCAAAGCATTCTACAGATTTAATACAATCCCTATTAAAATTGTAATGATATTTTTACAGAAATGGAGAAAACAATACTAAAATCTGTACAGAACCACCAAGAACCCTGAATACGCAAAACAATTTTGAAAAAAACTAAACTGAAGACATCATGCTTCCTGATTTCAAACTACATTACAAAGCTATAGCCATCAGAACAATATGGCATTGTCATAAAATTACACACATAGATCAATGGAACAGAATAGAGAACCCAGAAAGAGCCCAGAAATAACCTCACATGTATATAGTCAATTTATTTATGGCAAAGGAATCAAGAATATACAACGGAGAAAGTACAGTCTCTTCCATAAATAATGTTGTAAAAATTGGACAGCCACATGCAAAAGCATGAAACTGGACCCCTATCTTACACTTTACATAAAAATCAACTCAAAATAGATTAAAGGCTTAAACAAAAGTCCTGAAACAATAAAACTCCTAGAAAAATATAAAAACATGGGGAGTAATTTCCTTGGCATTAGACTTGATGATGATTTTTTTGTATTAGAGACCAAAAACAAGTATAAACAAGTGAAACAATACCAAACTAAAAGCTACTTCACAAAAAAGAAGCACCCTACAGAATGGAAGAAAATATTTGCAAATTATATATCACATATATCCAAAATATATAAACAACTCATACAACTCAATAGCATAAAATAAACAACCTAACTTAAAACTGAGCAGAAAAGCAGAATAGTCATTTTTCCAAAGAAGATATACAATTGGCAAATAGGCATATGAAATGGTGCTAAATTTCATTAATCTTCAGGGAAATACAAATCAAAACCATAATGAGATTTCATCTAATACCTGGTAGAATGGCAGTCATCAAAACGACAAGAGACAGTGTTCAGGAGGATGTGGAAAAAAGGGACCCCTTGTGTACTCTTGTTAGTGGCAGTGTCAATTGGTGAGGCCATTATAGAAAACATTGTGGAGGTTCCTCAGAAATTAAAAACAGAACCACCATATGATCCAGAAGCCCCCTGTCGGTATAAATCTAAAGGAGATGGAAATAGTATCTTTAAGGGTACATGCAATCCCATGTTCAGTGCAGCATTATTCACAATATCCAAGGCATGGAAACAACCTAAGTATTTATCAATACATGAATGGAAAAAAACATTATAGATATACATGTACAGAGATATTTATACACAAACATGGAATATTCAATAATGAGGAAGAAGGAAATTCTGCCATTTGCAACAGCATGGATGGCCCTTGATAGCATTATGCTAAGTGAAATAAGCCAGAGAAAATCAAATACTGCATGGTATCACTTATTTGTGGAATCCAAAAAAAAAAAAAGTCAAACTCATAGAAACAGAGTAGAAAAGTGTTTGCCATAGCCAGGGATTGGGACAAATAGGGAGAGGTTGGCAAAAGAGGACAAATTTTTCAGCTATAAAATGAATTATGCCCAAGTATCTAATGTAAAACTGGTAACTATAGTTGACGACACTGTATTGTGTAAGGAAAATTTGCTAAGGGAGTAAAACTTACATGTTCTCACCAAAAACAAACAAGCAAAAAGGATAAAGATGTGAGGTGCTAATTAACTAGGTGGGGAAATCCCTTCACAGTGTGTACATATCAAATCACCATAATGTACAATTTAAATATCTTACAATTTCATCAGTTATTCCTTAATAATGCTGAATTTTTTAATGTGCATTTTTATTTGGAGGTGTGCATGGTACTAA
This sequence comes from Desmodus rotundus, assembly GCF_022682495.2. NCBI lineage: Eukaryota > Metazoa > Chordata > Mammalia > Chiroptera > Phyllostomidae > Desmodus > Desmodus rotundus. The sequence goes on from NC_071388.1 coordinate 191,325,402, forward strand.
TTCACATAAGGAAGAATCAACTAATGATTTTCCCTCTTTGAAGGGATTTGGTTAGTGTTCTGTTGAGATATATAGAAACAGAAAGTTAAAAATCCAGTCAAATATTTACCAGATTAAACATAATTGATGCCGTCACTGTAAGAAAGTGTGTTGGTTCTTGCAACAACTCATCCAACTTCATCACCGAAGTATGCCTTGTCAAAAAATATCTAGTGATTTCCAAATCACTATCAATGCTTATAAATTTATTTTTTCAAAGTCCATGTGAAACCTCAAATAACACTATAGAACTAAGTAATATTTTTTTTAAATAATTATGGTAACTTGTTCTAATGTTCCTTGATGTAGTGCTTTAGAATTATTAAAAATGATTGATAGATCCATGAAAGTATCAATACTCCTCATAATAAGCTAATGGTGGACCATCTTAAATCCCATCTTCCTTGTTTCTTAAATTGAATTATAACTTCTTTGAATTATTGTGTTTTTTAATTATTTTAGAATTACTGAATTACCTGGGAATTAAGGCTAGAAAGATGAACCTAGTGATTAATAAATAAAGTGTTTTGGAAAGGATGTTCTAAATCACATATTCATTTTGATATAAGATTTCCTACATCTCCTGATTATATCCACAAAAATCCAAATCTTAGTTATCCTACTCATCTTTTCTCCTTACATGTCTAGTAATGCCAGTACCTTGCATGATCTGCTGTTACTTTTTTAAGTATATTTTGTTGATTATGCTATTACAGTTGTCCCAATTTTTTTCTCCCTTTTATCCCCCCTCCACCCTCCACCCCCTCTCCCACCCTCCAGTATTCCCCCTCACCCTTAGTTCATGTCCATAGGTTATACATACAAATTCTTTGGCTTCTCTGTTTTCTACACTATTCATAAGCTTCCCCTGTCTATTTTATGCCTACCAGTAATGCTTCTTATTTCCTGTACATTTCCCCCTTTCTTCTCCTGCCCCTTCCCACTGAAAACCCTCCATGTGATTTGCATTTCTCTGATTCTATTCCTGTTCTAGTTGTTTGCTTGGTTTTTGTTTTTGTTTTTTAGGTTCATTTGTTGATAGTTATAAGTTTGTTGTCATTTTATTGTTCATAGTTTTTGATCTTCTATTTCTTAGATAAGTCCCTTTAACATTTCATATAATAAGGGCTTGGTGATAATGGATTCCTTTAACTTTACCTTATGTGGGAAGCACTTTATCTGCCCTTCAATTCTAAATGATAGCTTTGCTGGATAGAGTAATTTTGGATGTAGGTCCTTGCCTTTTATGACTTCAAATACTTATTTCTGGTCCCTTCTTGCCTGCAAGCTTTCTTTTGAGAAATCAGCTGATAGTTTTATGGGCACTTCTTTTTAGATAACTCTCTCTTTTCCTCTTGCTGCTTTTAAGATTTTGTCTTTATCTTTAATCTTGGGTAGCTTAATGATGATTTGCCTTGGTGTGTTCCTCCTTGGGTACAATTTCTTTGGGACTCTCTGAGCTTTCTGGACTTCCTGGAAGTCTATTACTTTGCCAGATTGGGAAAGGTTTCCTTCATTTTTTGTTCAAATAAGTTTTTAATTTCTTGCTCTTGCTCTTCCTCCTCTCCTTCTGGTACCCCTATGATTTGGATGTTAGAACATTTAAAGTTGTCCCATAGTTTCCTAAGTCTCTCCTCAGTTTTTTTAATTCTTGTTTCTTCATTCTGTTCCAGTTGGATGTTTATTTCTTCCTTTTGCTCCAAATCATTGATTTGAGTCCCAGTTTCCTTCCCTTCATTGTTAGTTCCCTGTATATTTTGCTTTAATTCACTTTGGGTAGCCTTCATTTCTTCCTTCATTTTGCAACCAAGCTCAGTCACTTCTGTGAGCATCCTGATTTTGAGCTCTGCATCAGATAGGTTGTCTATCCCTTGTGGCTTACCTCTTTTTTTTTTTTGAGTTTTGATCTGTTCTTTCATTTGGGCCATATTTCTTTGTCTTGGTGCACCTGTTATGTTGTAAGGGGGCAGGGCCTTAGGTATTTGCCAGAGCAAGGCATCCACGTTCTGTTGTGATGCTATCTGCGGGGGAGGGGTCAGAGTGGGAACAATGCTGCTGGCTCACTCCACTCTAGCCCACCTTTCCAATGAACTCTCCTGTGAAACTGGGAGTTTTTCCCACTGTCGCAACCCCCACAGTATTTTACAGCTAGCTTTCACTTTTTAGTTTCCCAATCAGCCAGCCCCACCTTGCCTGCACGATCTGCTGTCTCGCCACTCATCCTTCTGCTTAGCTGCCCAGCTCCCTTCTCTACCCCTCCTACAGGTCTGGGTGAATGCTTCGTTTACTCCTCGGTTGTCAGAGTTCCATGCAGTTTGATTTTCTGGCACTTCTGGTTGTTTATTGTTTTAAAATTGATTGTTATCCTTTTGGGTTCTGCAAGGAAGAGAAGCATTTCTACCTACACCCTGGCTGGAACCCCTGCTGTTACATTTTAAACCTCTTTCTACTAATTGTATTAATCAAAATGTTGACTTTGAATGATTGCTAAGCTCTACCCATATAGGCACTCTGAACACCTAAAATTAGAAATAGCTCTACTCTTCACTTTTTGTTTCTTTTAACTTTTCACTATTATCAAACTTATCATTGACTTTTTTCAGTATTTCATTATAGGGGAAGCATCATGAAATAAAATATATGCTGACAGTTCTAAGATTTATTATTGTATTTCATATATTCACATTTTGAAGAGTGATGTTCCACAGTTAAATGAATACAAAGAGATTAAATCTCCTTACAAGGAATTAATCCTTTCAGAGTGGTATCTTTTTTCCAGCACAGCTTGATTGGACCATAATTGGGTGTGGACTCTCAGAAATTGTAACACTTTTCATCTACTTTAGGTAGAATTCTTTTGGTCTTAATATCTTAAAATATTGATTTTCTATCTAATCATTACAATTGAATGCATTCACATTACAGCATTTCAATAAAAGTATCAACATCAATAGAAAATTACATTTTGGAAGTCAATTTGATTCATGTACTTGGAAAATCAGTGTGTGTGAAAATGTAAAAGTCAAATTTTCATGCATATTAGCTTCAAGTGTTTCAACTCACATGCCAACTGAAGTTCTGGGAGAACCTGGCTCTATTTCTATCAGCGAGCATCTGTCCGCTCGAGTTCATAACTTGCCATTCATCAGCCATGACTACAGGTGCTCTCCAGCCTGAGTCAAGAGCAAATCATGGACTTAGTCACAGAGACTCCATTGAAGACCCAAAATTTGACTGTATATATTCCATTGTTATCTAGCTATATACAGCCTACTTTATATGTATATATGTCTCTCCTTTCTCCAAAGAAAGGGAATTTTATCAAACAAGGCATATAACGCCAATGTCTGATCTTACGGGCTTTTCCAAGGTGCTTGTCTGACACCAAATTACAAATATAATTGTATTGGATTCCTGAGTATGTAACCAGCATCAACTGCTCTAACACACATGTAATTATACTACCTCACAGAATAGAGAACACTTGGTTTATTTCAGAATAATGGTTGTGCCCACATTGCTGTGTGGGCAGTGGATCTAGTCATGGGCACAGCACTATTTGCACAGGTTTTGGTGAAATCAGGCCCATCAACTATGGTGAGGTTGAGGGTAGAAGAGGTGGCACCCGACTCAGCATTAGGAGTCCGTTCATGTGCATGATAGACAGGGTTCAAGTCCACCACTTCACTGCATTTGTGAAACCAGATCTCTGCATCCGTCACTGCTTTCTAACAAGCCATGCAGTGGACAGCCAGGGAAAGAAAGTGGGCAGGGCATTTTATGGCCCATGAATCTGAGTGGTAACTACTGACCAATGCATGCTTTATGACAAATTTTCTGTGCATATCCATGTGATGGGGAAATAAGTTTAATTTTAAACTTATTCCATACTCTAATGAAACACCTTTGTTTCTAACTAGCCTTTCTTAAGTATACGTATTTTTTGCACCTTACCCATAAAAAAAGATCCTAAGGGATTCTGAATACTCTCCCTTCTTTATCTCTCCTTAAATGGAAAATAAGGTACATGAAATCAGACCAAGCTGACCAATCTGTTACACATTCTCAAAGCATTTTCTTGCCCATGTTCAGTTAATTTATGTTTTTAAAGTTTCCCTTTAATTCAGCAACATTTTCCCCCCAGTTTGGCCACATTTGATTTTTTTAAATTTTGTATTGTTGTTCAACTACAGTTGTCCCCATTTTTTCTCCATTCCTCTCCTCTGCCCTGCCCACCCCCTACCTCCCACATCCAAATGCCCCCCCATGTTGTCTTTGTCCTTGGATCCTTTATACATGTCCCCTGACCCTTCCCCTCCTTCCCCCCATTATCCCTCCCCTGCCTCCCCCCTGGTCACTGCCAGTTTGTTCTTTATTTCCACGCCTCTGGTTCTATTTTGCTCACTTATTTGTTTTGTTGATTAGTTTCCACTTATAGGTGAGATCATAGGACATCTGTTTTTCACTGCCTGGCTTATTTCACTTAACATAATGCCCTCCAGCTCCATCCACGCTGTTGCAAAGGGTAGGGGCTCCTCCTTTCTTTCTGCTGCGTAGTATTCCATTGTGTAAAATTAGTCAACTTTAAAACGTGATGTTGTCCAAGAAATAATATACTCACTCTTTTTTGGTCATAATGCACAACCAAGCTTCTCAGTCTACACAGTATACTTAGTGACAATGTGACACCTATCCTCATGCCCCTCTCACTTTTTTAAATAGAAAGAATGAAAAAGAAATTGTTATTAGATGGAAGAGATTAATACTGTGTGCATTTAAAAATGAAGAATTGTAAACTTTCAAAGATGAAAGTGTTTCCACACTAATAAGTTGAATTATTCAAAGAAAAAACACAATATCTTATATGGGTTTTAGTGTGTGAATTATTTCCTTTGTGATGAAAATGATCATGTTTAATGATGTGAATCATAATTTTTAACAGTTATGATAAATCTCTTAAACCCAAACCGAAAATTATGTGTCAGAGCCTCTCAAATTAAAAACAAAAGAAATACCCTCCCAGGATGAGTTAGTAATTTTTAGAAATGCATTACCTCTCAGTGTATGCACTTGAATGCCACTTGGTAAATTCACCTGCTGCAATAATGTGGACTTTGGTTTCATGCAGAGGTAAACATAGCTCATTATATCCTTTTAATAATTTGAATCCAAATGGCTATGGAGGGAATAATTTTTATCCTGGATGAATTTGGTCGTTTCTCCATGGTGTGCCCGGGCCTGACTTTTAGCCCTTTGCCTAGGGCTCTCAGTACCACATTTATTTCATGTAGGGTTAGGACACACCAGATCAGATCAATCCTTCTGTACGTGCTCATGGATGGAAACCTATACATTGGCCTCTCTCCACGTGTTCTAACCTGCTAAGCTGCACTGATTCCTAGAATTTGACCACCCACATTAATGTTGTTTTATCACTTTATGTATATGGAGCCGAAGGCATTGTGTTATTATTTTACTTGAATAGCAATCTATGCTTAAAATATGAGTGATTTAGACTTATTTTTTAGGAGTATCATTCAGTTACTGTAACCAAAATGTATAATACAGTGTAATATAATTAGCATCCTCATTTCCGTGTGAACTTTCCATGTCTTGCTTTGAGGCAGATACCGAAGTTCATTTCTGTGGCAACAGATCCCGCTGACAAAGCATTCAAGTCAGGTGATCACTGTCAAAACGGAGTGGAAAATGAAAGCAACTCCTTTTTAAAGAAATTATAAGCCAAATAAATAACTTAGTTTAAAAAATATGACTACAAAATAAATAAATAAATAAAACTACTTGGACATATCTCACTACATCATTTTAAATGAACAAACTAGTTAAAATTATTTCAAGTTAAGAAAATACATAAATTTTTAAAAATCAGGTAACTCAAACCCAACATCCACTTTAATGAAATTTAATTTGTGATCTATGTACGTGCCATCTTCAAGAAAATAAAAATCACCACTAATATTGTAAATACACATTTATTGTGCCATATACACTTGTTGGTTTAGCTAACAGTAATATGTGCATTCCTGAAAGGGCCACTGTGAATTTAAAATCACTTCTTACTTAACTCGAAGGAAATTTTTCCTAAATCTTTCTTTTATCCTCTGCCAAACAATTCCCAAGGATTCAATTACATTTTACTTACTTAGATATTTTCATAAGGTATATTTTAGCAAATCTCTCTAAAATCTCTCTTTTTTGTGTGTAAACTTGAGATATGCTTCACCAATCATAAGCCCATTGTAAGACCTAAATATGCCTAATGTACACAGCATATTGGAGTTCCATAAATTAGCTATTGTAAAAAGTTTTTTTATTATTCTATTGATTATCTGTAATATTCACTAGTTTAAAAGATCCTTCAAAATTAAATCTTATTTTTTCTCTTTTATATTGTTTCTTTTTTGCTTTTTTTTATATTATTAGACCATGGCCTGTATCTTTATTAAGATACCTATCATTATTCTTAATTTAAATAGATTATTACTAATTCAAATATTTCTACGCACTAATAATTATTCAAATTGCATCTACTCCATGGTGGAACTATTGACTTATTTACTTGAGGCATTATGTTTGTATCTGGGCCTGATAACTCTTCATTTATAACAACGTTTCTGTAGTCTAGAGACTAACATTCTATTGTTACTGTGTCCTACACTTGGAATTTGAAATTTCCAAGTGTCTTACCTCACTTTTGAAAATAAGTACATAACTCTATTTTGCCTTGGATTATGCTTTCTTTGAAATGGAATCATTGCTATCCCATTAGTAACCTTTCACACATTTAAAGTACTTTTCTTCTTAAGTTAGTTCCATTTGTGTAATCATGGTTTAGTAGCATGATGTTAAAACTTATGGAGGACAGTTAATGTTAATATTTAGTTATACCTATTCATGTACAATTTTAAAAGTCATTTCAGGAAGCCTAAAATTTACACTAAGTGCTCACTGTATTGTCTCCAAATTCTAAAACATAAATAAAATCCCAAAGTTCCACTTTGAATTTCAGTTTTAATACTTCTAACAGTTAGGAGCACAGACTTTGCAGTCTGTCTGTCTCTCTCTGTCTCTGTCTCTCTCTCTTTCTCTCTCTCTCTCCCTTTGTCTCCTCTCTTGGATTTGAATCTCAGCTCTGCCACTTACCAGAGAAAACCTGAGAAAGTTACTTAATATCTTCTTGAATAAATTTTTGACTTTGGAAGGATGACTGCTTTTAGGATAAGTGGAGGTGGGAAGAGAGGAAATTTCAATAAAAGTGAAACAGCATAATGAAAGCATGAGCAAGAATTGGTCAGGAGACCCAGAGAAGTATTGAGCAAACCAGAGGGCGCACATGTGTGATGGGTTAGGTGATGTTAGGAATCAGTAGTTCGATTGGGTGGGTTCACATGACAAAAATCCTTGAACATCGAGAAAAAAGTAACAGTTGAGCAGAGGATGGGAGCTGTTTTCAGAGGTAATTCATTGATGTAGAAAGAAGAATAAACTGTGCTGTTAAAGCAACAAAATAGCTACTATTTTATCCTGATATGTAGTAAAGGTTTAACTATATACATATTTAGTTATATATATAAACTTGTATATGTGTGTGTATATATATATTTATACAAACTATATATATATATATATATATATATATATATATATATGGTTTGTTTATATATATATAAACAAACTGGAACATTGTGAGTGGCTTTGGATGGAAGAATTGCCAGAATGGAGGCTCCTGAGTCCATCGCTTCCCAGTGACCTCCTAGTTCCAGCTACTTTTTTTTTCCGTGTTTTGAGAGCAGGAAAGGGTTGACATCTCAGTGAGAGGAGCATCCATAAATGAGCAGGAGGCGTTAGGGGAGGAACAGTCAGTACTAGCTGTGCCATCCTGGGTGGCCTTTTTTGTGCAGGCACAAAAGAATAGAGGCCTATACCAACTATTTTCTTTTATACCTCTTAACAACATATCTGAAAAACCACACCTGCTGTTGAATTTACGATCAGGCAGTATTTATTATTAAACCCAGTAAGCTGATGAGGGGCTATTACTTCTTATTCTTGGTTCAGTTGTCACACCCTCAGTTTGAAAAAATTAAAAATGTTCTATTTCCCTCCAAACAGAACTAAAACCCTGAGTGATTTCATCTCAACTATGAGGTCATCTAGGGAGACAATGTGGCTACCTTGAGGTGAAGACATTTTTTTTCTTTGTATCAAATCATACACAAATATTTCTCTCATGGCTTTGGCCATGCATACTTAGTTTAATATGGAAATGCACTTTTCAAGGCAGTACAGACCTCTGGTCTCTAATCCAATGATAACGGCGAATGAAATGAGATTAGAATACATCTTGTCATTTATCTGCACTCGCTTGTTTTGTTCATGGAGCATTAATAATGGAAGAGGATATTGTACTGATATTTTAGTCTTCTGTGTGACCAGCTTCTTTATTATACAAGCCGCGGTCACCTTGGTGACCATGTTCCCGTCTGACCTTTCTTTTTAAAGGTTTTCTTTCCAGCTTATGAATCCCAGATGCCTTAATGAGTGCCTCTGTAGGTAGCCTATCATGCAACATTGTAATAAAGTAAAACGGTGCTCCAGAATGCAACAAAGCAGTAATCCTATTGAGAAAGGCATCCTCTATCAGAGATAACACAAAGAACAGTTTCAGTGGGGTGGGACAACATTGTGGCTCATCCATGGGATACTGAGCAAAAGACTCTCTTAACCCCATCAGCAGGTAGCGGACTATGGATTTCTAGTTTTCCTGTGTTTATCGTGCTACTGTTCAATGGCAAGCAGGTGCTCTTGCCTGTTTTGTTGCTAGCGCCTTTGGGGGGGGCTCTTTTAACAAGGACCCGTAATGAAAGTTGTAGTTAGTAACTGCGAAGAAATTTTCCGTCCTTCCCCTACCTCTGTAGGTCCTGAGGTTTGAATAAAATGTGTTTCTGTTTTTTAAGAAAATACTTCCTCCATTAACTTCTGTAACTCTAAACAAGATTTCTAGATTCTTCACCACATATAGTTTAATTTAATTTTTTTAACTTGTATATTTTGTCTCAAGAGTCTATTAGGGTTACATGGTATAAGTCCTCTTATGCTGACCCTCGTCCAATAACTTCAAAAGCACCTGATATATTGCCCACATCTTGGCCATTGTCGTGTTCTTACTTCATGCTTAAATCTGCTGTACTCAGCACTTCACCAAAGGGTCAGTAAGCCAGATACCGCCAGACCCTGCACAAAGAGCCCTGTGATCCAAACTAGTTAATTAAAAAGTTCTGTTATGAATCCAATAATAACAAAACTTTATGCCATAGTCAGTAATACATAATGAAACAGAAAGTATGTAAAGTACCCCCCCTTTGTTAGAAACACCCCAGGTTGTAGTGCCTGCCCCTAATTCCTGGATGCAAAGTGTGGGTATGTTTGCACTCCAGAAAATTAGAGCCAGAACCCCATTACAGATAGTAGGGTGCAGCCTCCTGACTTAGTGATTTAAAAGGTGCATCCCAGAGGAAATGTTCTACTCTCTGACCAAGGTCCCACAGAAATCGTGGGTCAACATAAAGATACGAATCCAAGTTTTCTGACTTCCAGCCCGATGTTCTTTCCACTTCATTTTACTGCCACAATGTACAAATCATTAACATTAGCATAAAAAGTAATTTGAGCACATGGTCCATTGAAAACAGTCTATGTTATAATATCAAAGATGATCCAAGTCCAGGAACATAACCATTATGATGTGAACTGAATGATAGGTCTCCCAAATGAAATGAGCGTAACTCTTAACTCAGTCTGCCTTTTGAGACATGCCTGTCATCCCCAAGATTCCCAAACCTCCATTAGTACCTTTTTAGAACAGTTTAGATTCTTTACATGCAGTCATCCCAAAGGTTACTTCTAAAAGTGATGTAGCCAACAAGGGGTTAATTAATTCACAAAACAAGCACACTAAAGTCAGGGAAGTTCTAGAATAAATTCATCAGTTCCACTATGTTTCCCAGCATTATATGTAGCCACAGGAAGGGGGGAAAAAAAGTGACTAATGTCTGTCTGTGACCCTTTTTCAGAGTAGAGGAAAACTTTTCCAGTCACTCTCCCCAGTAGATTTCCTCTTATGGCTTATTAGTCAGAATTACATCACATGTCCTTGTCTAAACCAATCACTGTCAAGAAAATGGAATTACCACAATTGGTTTAGAGTAACCAACCTTTATTTCCCCTGAAGCAAAAAGCCTCCAAGTATCTGGACAAAATCAGAGGTCTGTTGGAGGAAAAGAATTAGGAAATATTTGAGGGAGGATGACGATCAATTTGCATAATTTGGGTATAATTTTTTAATTACTAAGCATGTGTTTCTTATAGAAGATATTTAGGACATAAGGCATTGTCAGAACCCAGGGTTCATCAGCATCTGACAGGTTATACCACTTGCCACAAGTCTGGAAATATCTGTTGCATGCAATAACGCGGCACCTGGGAATATGTATTTCTGTGCCAATTATGACTGCATACCATATTGGAGGAATCATTATTCTACTCACAGGAAAGGCAAACTCAGCAAATGTTTGAGAACAAGACTTTTAACCTAAGCAATAATGGAAGTTTTCATTCATTTTCCCGCCCCTGCCCCTGAATAATCTCATTGACTCTCCCAGAAACTGTACTTGATGAAGGATGTTAAATTCTTTAACAGTCAGAAGCTAGGCCAGACCGAATGCAGCAGGATGGTATTTTAAAGTCTGCAAGTTGGGGGGGCAAAGGTGAGAACCAGCATCATGTCTTGAAAGCACCTTTGGCTCTCGCAGAGAGTTCCTGAGGAACCTAACCTGACGGCGAGCAAGCCAGGGGGGAGGAACTAGGCCAATTACGAGCAACTAAAAGGATGCCACTGCTTTTCGGCTTTCTCCATATTGCTTTCGTTTTCATTGCCTCTCCCAAAGCACTCTCCTTTTGTTGCTAGGAACCTGTAAGTGGCTATGGTACCTTAAATGCACTTTGGAAACAATGCCAGTCTTGAGCAATTTGTCCAGGAAGAGTAATCTTTTCTCCCCTTCTCCCAGTTATGCTTCAAAGTAGAGAAAAGATCACAATGGTTGTGCTGAGTTTGGTTCTGAAGGTCTCCTTAATGTTAGGCTAGATTATGTGGATTTTATACCAATGTGCTAAGAGATTCAGAGGCGGTGTTAAGCAGAGCAGTGAAAGAGTGAAACCAGGGCTTTAGGGAGACTAATGTGGTTTGGACTATAGAAGATAGGAGAATGAAACAGGCGTAGAGACTAAAGGCAGGGAGTCAGTGGGTGAAATACTGCACAATTCAAAAGGATAAAATCCCAAACCAAGGCAATGGTTCAGGCAGAAGGAGCCATGGCAAAAGAATAATAATAGCAATTAATGGAGGAGTGTATGTGGAAAACTGGGTGGAAGTGGGAAGTAGTATAGGTTGATCTAGTGACCAAGGCTGAGTGACAGAAACAATGATAGAAATTGATATTTTTTAGAAGAATCCATGGTTTTGTTTTTTGTAACCTCGATAAGTCCTCGAAGGAAGAGATAGCATTCTTCTCTCCCCATCTTTGTTGACATCAGAGTATCTAAAACAATGCCTGGAATATAGTAGGTGTCCATTAATATTACAGAATACATGGAAGGCTTAGTCATCAATAAACTGCCGTTAATATATCTCAGAAACTATCATATGACAATGATAAATTAACGGTGAAACTTAATTTTGTAAACCGTTTTTCAGAATAAACTTTTTAAAAAAGATATCTTTACATATAACATAGAACAGTAATTTCAACCCTTTTCATCTCATGGAGCACATAAACCAATCACTAAAATTCTATGGCACACCAAAAAATGTATTTTTTGCCAATTTGAGAAAAAATAGGTATATTTTTTATTCATTTACACCGGATGGCTATTGTTGTATTGGCCGTTGTCATTTCTTTTTTTAATCTGACAATGTAAGGGAAAAGAAGCCAGTGTCCCTGTCTAAATAGTCAGGTACTGCATGTTTTAAAAATTCTTGCGGCACATGGGTTGAAAATCGCTGACATAGAGTATAGTCTGTTGGCATACTCCTTAAAATATTTAACTAGTGCCGGAAAGTTGCACACAGATGCCAAGCCCAGGGGAGGCTGGCCTATCTATATTAATCGTCCAGGTCAACATTGCTTTAGAGACCTCGTACAACCCAGCCCCTCCAAACTCTCCAGCCTCCTCTCTGATATTTCATCCTGGTCCAAACCCCAACTGCCTCCGTCCAGCTGCAGTGACGCTTCTCATTTCACACCACCGTGCTCTTTCCTTTGGGTCTTTAGCCTGAACGTTTTTATTCCACTTCCACCTTCACCCAGTCCAGTCCTGCTCATGTTTACACTTCAGCTTAGTTACTTCCCTCCAGAACTCCGTGTACTCTCAGTCTGGGTTAGGGCCTTTACCTGGTCCCATGACACGCCAGCCTTTCTTCACACAGCGCGCATCACACTGTTTAATTGCCTGGTTGCTTGTCTACACTCCTTTCGTGTTAACCACACTCTTACAAGCCCATGGTACATAGCCTGGTACTTAGCTATTGCTCAGTAAACATTGCTAAATTAATCGATGCATTAATTAATGAAAAGACGTAATTTGAAGTGCCATGGTTGGCAAACTTCGAAATGTTTGCTAGAGAGGACATAATCCTCTTACAGAATCGCATAAGCCTGTCGATATGTTAGTGAATAAGTGTATTGTCTATAGATTGGAATACAACGAAAGTACTACAGTAAATAATATTTCGTCTAGTTTGTGCTTCAGCATTTCCTTAGCAGGACTAAAGAAAGAACAAGACAATGGCTGTTAGAGAAAGAATAATTGCAATGTCTTCATCAGAGATGGGTTTGTGGGACAAGAGTGTGATTGAAAGAATGCCACACATGGGGTTTAATAAAGCAACGACAAAGGAAGAATACGTGTCTTCATGTAGCCAAGGGGAAGAAGAAGTTTGCAAAAATCATGAATGGACACACTCATGGTTACAGTAGGCTTACACTTCTCTTCAAAAGGTCATGTTTCCTTTCTCTTCTTTTGCTGGTGCTGCCAGATCAGATACAATGGTGAACCCCACATAAATATAAACTTGAAATCTCTCGTCTTACACAAGTTTCTTTCCTTTTTTTAAATTCAAGTACAGTTGTCTCCATTTTCACCCCTCCACACCCCACCCTGTCCCACACATCCCCCCCGCCAGCCTCCCACCCTTGAACCTACCCCCTCTGGCAAGTTTTATAATCAAGCCAAATACTTCCTAAAAACCTAATATGTGGGAAATATAGCCCCTTATCTCAAGGAAATTAGGCGGGGGGGGGGGGGGGGGGGAGATAATACTAATAGCACTAGGAATAATCCTGAGTGCTGAAGATAAGCCTAATTAGTGCTGGTTTATAGCATATACAATATGTACGCGGTAGAACTCTAGATCATTAAAGGCTAAATTAGTCAGGGAAGGCCATCTGTGCACAGGATCATTTACTCCACTGCAAAGTTTTCATGGATTAAACATTTAACCATTTTGACCACTGGCAATAGTAGTTGACTTCTGGGAAGAGAGACACAAGCATACTTTGTTGATGTTAATGTTTGTATTTTCAAGTAATTATTCTTGGTACAATTCTATCTAGGGATACCACATACGGCTGCTCAAACCTACACAGTCCCAGGTGCTGACCCTGGTTCTACCCTATTCAGGAGGTTAAATTGCCTGATTGCTCAAATAGTTTTAACTTACTTAATCACTGTATATTGGAAATGTGAATGCATGAATTATAACTTTTATGCTAATTATTTTAGGTCATTTTTTAATTTACAAAAGTACCAGCAGATTCCAATAATAAAACTGGAACACAATTTTCTTTATTAAAATATAGTTGCTTACTACACTGGAATATATTAGAAACTCAATAAATGCTACAGATCTCTCTATGTTTACATAAATAATATTTTATTGATAAGAAAATTCAAAATAGTTTTCAAATTAATTAATAGATAAAGGGTCTAAATAGCTCCACTTCTCCTGAAGCTTAAACTTGTGTTTTTTGAGAAAGCCCTCTAGGGTCCCAGCCTGGATTAGCCTTTTAATTTTTTGGTGCTTCTATAATACTTTGTGCATACATTGTTGTTATTTCAACCTCCCTAATGTATTTCTGGATTATAAATTTAAAAAGTAACCTTTGTGCTTTTGAAGAAAATGAATCTATAGAGTTACACTGGGTTGGCCAAATAGCCCCTTTAGTTTTTCTCCTAAAATAAAAGACACATTTTTTCATTTTCACCAACTTTATTGATTTGGATATTGTGAGTGCATTGGCTATCTTCCACTATTGGCTTCTAGTGTGTGGAGGCCAGAGGGTCCCCTAAACATCTTCCAATGCATAAGACAGCCCCACAGCTGAGAATTATTTGTCCGAAATGTCAGTAGTACCAAAAAACTTCGCAAATCACTTTTGGCACTTTTGGTCAGTTATAGCACCTTCTCTGTACAATGCACAAAGAGTGTGTGTGTGTGTGTGTGTGTGTGTTTCAGTTGCATTTTTACCTTTCTTGAAATAATAAAAAGCATAAATATGCAAAAAATATTGCATAGCTTCTTTCATCTCCAATATTAAAGTGGCTGCACAAAATTTCACCAATTTTGATAAGTTTTTATTAAATACACGCTGATATGACAGCTGTTGCAATACAATCTAACAAAATTGTTTCAAATGAAGTTAAAGGCAACTAAGCACTACTAGACCCATCTATGGAAAACACTAAAGCTTTTCAGCCAACCCAATATAAAGAAAGACCTAGCAACCTCCTGCTTCCCTCTTCCAAACCCAGCTATCCTGAGTTAGAGGAAAAATTCTGTAGGTTTTCTTCCACATGTTCCCCTTTCTTATATATATTTTTATTAATGCTGTTACCACAGTGATTCATAATTATTTGATTTTGTTCTGTCTCTTATAGTCTTCCAATGATCCTCAGTTCTTGATACACATTAGAATTGCCTAGGGAAAGTTTTTAAGAAATTCAAATATACCTACATTCCCTCCCCCAAACCTGATTTTGTTGGTCGGACTCACTGAGGTGAAAACCAGGTGTGACTTTTTAGAAGCCATCCCAAGTGTTAATGACATCTAATATATCTGTGTAGCTCCCATCCCTTCTTCTTCCTAATCTTGAAGTTTCATTAAGGAAATGGGACCCAGAGTTGTTGAATAAATTGATTACTTTGTTTTTAAAGAGACGAGAGTGCCTTGATTAGCTGTAATGGAGAAAACAGAAATCTCACGTTTCTAATTTGCAGGCAGAAATGCCTCACTTTGTGGAAAAAATACATCTCAGAAAAATTGATGCCAAAGTGTATTTCCATAAAAGAAATTACATTTCCTGTAGTTGTATAGAAAGTTAGAATATATCTTGGAAAGAGGAACAGCTGGCTCTAAAAGTGTTTAACTTCTAAATTTTAGTGAACATTTCAGATATAATTATGGTAAAAATAGTCAAGCTCCCACTTCACCTACCATGAGAAAAGTGCTAGCCATTATTTGTAAAAATTAAAATTACAGAGTGATAGTTCCTTCTTCAGGGGAAGAAGGTGGGCTGGCGATCAGCCATACCTGACAGTAACCGTCTTATGCTACCGTCTTATGCTCGCGATCACACTGCAGATCCAGAGCCTGGAACCAGACTACTTCCTGGGACCCCTGGGTGATCCAGGTAGGGGCCAAGACCACAGCTCTAGATTTGTTTCCAACTGAAACATAGAGGGTCTCAACAAATCCAGCTACTGAGTGGGGGCAGAATCTCTTCTTCAAATAACTAAAAGCTGTGGAGTCTTTTGGGGGCATTCACTTCATTATTTTTAGTTCTTTCATCCAGAGGAATTTATTGTGTGCTTTGTTGCTTATTCCCGACCGCTAGTTCTTGATTATTGGTTGAAGTGTATCTGTCCTGTTGTGGGCAGCTGTTGACATTGTTTATTTAGAGTCCGTCCTATGGTTTTTATCCTAACATAAAAAGCCCGTTCTTTCTGCTGTGCCTTCCTCCTCTCCCCACCCCACTGAGTTTCAGATTGCTTTTACAGGGCGATCTGGCAACCTCGGTGGGTACTGGCATTACAAAATGTCCTTTCTTCATTTACTTGTGAACTGTTTTTAAAGAATATTACTTAAATGGTTACACTTGTATTTCAAAAAAGAAACCATCTATGTGAAAGGATAAGGGGATATCCAGACCAAGTATTAGGCCATATTTATCTCAGACAGGGAATTGGGGCGTATTTCAACAACTTGGATAAGCAGAGAAATAAGGAGATCAAACTACTGTTTTTTGAGCTCCCACCTGGCACCTTTAAATGTATTAAATCAAGGATTTTTCTCCCCGTGATAAGTTAAATAGCAGGTGTGGTACTTAATGAACTGCAGCAATTTGGGCTTATTGGTGTGGCAAATTGATTGTGATATTCATTTTCAATTAAAGTTCTTTTTCAGAGATCAATGAAGCACATTTTCACAAATTGAATTACACTAAACTAATAAACAAAATTCTCCCATCTCCATTGATGGCAAATTATTATTTCCTTAACATTTAAAAACCCATCACACTTAATTATAAGATGCAAGTGCTGGGAAAGATCAAATATTTATTTACCCATATGTTTGTGTTTCACCCCCAATTTTATAAGAAAGGTAAGGAACATTAAATATTTGTAAGGAAGCTGTGTGGGAATAATTTTTCAAACCTGAATTATTTTGGTCTTTGATCCATAAGCATTTTTTTCAATTTAGTAAATCACATGCTTGTCTTAATGATTAAAAGGTCTGCTATTTGGTAACTTAGAAAAGAATCTGTTATAGAGCAACCTTTAATTAATGAATGCACAGTATACATTCAAATCAGAAACAATGGGATTTATGCAAAAAGCAAAACAGTTTAGGACTTTGCCTTTAGAACCACTGAGTTGCTTCAGAAATATTAAAATGTTAATTTAGCAATCTTAAATGTCACTGGTTTGTTCAAAGAATGCATAAATGCTGTGACACTCGTTCTCAAGGACCTTCTCACCTTTCACCTCCCCTTAATATTTGTTTCAAAGTATACTTCTAAGGAAACCTTATACACTTGCATAGTTTTCATTTTAAAGCCGTTAATGTCTTGATATTAATGCAGGAGAACAGAAATGGAGCTACCTCTGAAGCCAAGGGTGGGGTTCGAACGTGCACTTCTATTTTCAAACAACAAAAAGGGATATTTGGTGGGTATACACATGCCGGGTTCCCCCTGAGAAAATCCTAGAACTTAAGAATACTTTCCACACCATGGTCTGCTACTTCTCAAGATGTTTTCCAGTAGCTCATGGGATAAACTGTATTTTGTGACATTACCGAAATGAGGAATGGCTCATTGGATAATACTTGCAAGCTGAGTGGTATTAAGGCAATTTGCCAAGCCTGTTCAGTGTGGCCTCTCCAAAGAAACCCACCCTAAAGGGAAAAATCGAGGCAAATGTTAAGAAAAAATGAAAAATGAAAAATATCTTTGATATTCCACTTCACTCCCTTCTTTTTCCTCTTCTACTAACTCCACCCTTCTCTGCAGTGAATCATCTTCTGGTGACACCACTTTTACATTTTATGGGTCAATAATTTAAAAGGAAAGAATACAGTGGGTGTTTGTCCAAAGCTTTTGCTAGAAGATTAAACACACATACACATGCGTGTTGCACATTACCACCTGCTATCATCATCATCATCATTTCGTAAAAGAAATGAAGAAATAGTAGGGAAGTCCCACTATCAGAATCAAAGGCATGTCTTTAAATTGAGTAAGTTCATCTTCACAAAACTCACGAAATAAACATATTTTCCTTATTTTGTCACATACTGGTGACCCATTTGAGAACTATTATACCAAATACCTTGTTTCAACTTGTTGTACTAGTTGGGGAAAATTTAGTTAACTTTTCAAAATGTAATACTCCTTCTAATTACTAGGAATCTTGTTAAAATGGACACGCCTGTTGGGTAGGTTGTGGTGTGGCCTGGGATTCTGCGTTTCTAACAAGCTAGCAGGTGCTGCTGCTCCTGCTAATTCGTGGGCCGCACTTGGAGTACCAAGGAACCAATCTGTTTTCTCCCAAAGTGTAGCGCATTATTCTTTCTGCAACTTTTAAGGTAGGGGAGGGGTGTGTATTATAATGAAAATTATTAAAGACTCAAAGAAATTAACCTGTAATGATGGTGTCACTGGGGCATCGTTGTGAAGAAATGTTAACCTAATCAAACTTAATTCACTCACAACTTGTTTTATCCTGGGGTCAAATGATGCCACATTAAATATTATTACTCTCATTTCATTTGGAAAACATCCTCATCTACATGTATTTCTGATTGATGCTTTTTTCAATTATTTGCAGGAAACTCCCTATTATCAATCAGACTCCTTTGACATGTAGTCTAGTCACAAATGAAAAGTTGCACTGGTGGGACATTTCATTCTTTTTCTCTGATTAGCACACTGAGGCAAAAAAGCAGGAAGAGAAATGAAGATATTAATTTTAAATGGATAATGATAACTGACAGTTTTACAGTACATTGATTTCCAAAGTTCTGTAACAATTAAACTTCCCCCCATAAAGTTGAAATTATGCCAGTTTCTCCAAAAGTTGTCCTGGCATCCAATCCTAATGCCTGGTAAATAATAATTCAGTGGGTTGGATGGTGGCCCCCTGAAAAACGTTACCTCCTGGAACCTGTGAATGTAACCTTCTTGGATAAAAGGGTCTTTGCCTGTGTAATTAAGTTAGAGATCTTGAGTTGAGATTATCCAAAGTTACACAGGTGGGCCCTAAATCCAATAACAAGAGTGTTTATAAGAGAAAGAGGAGCCAACCCTGGCAGGGGAGGAAGCAGCGGGAGGACAGGGGCAGAGACCAGAGTAGTACAGCCACCAGCAGTGGAAGGGGTCGGGACTATGGTCTCCCCTAGAGCATCGGGAGGAGGAACGGCTGCTGACACACACCTGCTTTCAAACTTCAGGCCTTCAGAACTGTAAGAGAATCGATCTCTGTTGTTTTAAGTCACTAGGTTCGTGGTAGTTTGCTATGGCAGCCACAGGTACTGTTACAGAACAGACCGGGTGGGCAGGGTGGGTAGTGAACGATATACAATTACCAAAAGGAACCCCCACTTTTTCCCTGGGGGTTCCCCCCCCACCTACTAGGTTCACTTTGCCCGCCGCCAGAGGGAAGACTTCTCTCAATGCCAGAGATTGGTGAAAAGGAAAGAAAGATTTAAGTTATACAGACTTAAGAGTAATGACTTAATGTCTTCATTAAAATACTAAAGTTCTTTACAATACCCACAAATGCACACAGTCCTTCCTTCTCCCCTTTGCCTAGTCCGGGGTACTATATCTCAGGAAAGAAGTAGAAGTCCGTGGTTCAGGCAGCCCCCCAGTTCCGACACTATCTGCTGTGTCACCCCTGAGATCTCCACTTAATCCAGAGCTATGTGGCACCTTCTCATGGCCCACCAGTAAGAGTCCTTTCTCCCCTTTTCTTCCAGTCAAAGTCTCTCCTGCTGCCTAAGCCATGTGGCAAAACGGAGCACCCCAAAGCCACATGGTCCTCCGTGGTATGGCTGCCACACCTGGGTTTAAATCCCAGTGCCCCTCTTCCTCTGCAGCCCCATTTCCGACTCCTCCCACAATCAGTTACACCTGCCAGCATTCCCGTGTTCTTCCAGCTTTACTGGGCTGCCCTAGTAAGTCCAGGCTGTCCTGGCCCCATGGCATGGAGCCAATTATCTCCAAGCTCTCACGCAGGTGCTGTAACCAGGGAGAGTTGCTTCCCAGTGACATCCTGGGTTGAAGCTACTCCCATCCCCCTGGCTCAAAGCTTGGCCACAGCTATTTAACATATCTATGAAACCAGTCAAATGTTATAGATATGTTAAATACCATGCCAGAGGTTAGCTGCACAGCAGTTGCTATACAAAACAGCTCTGAATGGCCCTGCTCCATGTGTCCCCTCCCCCAGCTCAGACTGGTGGGGGTGAGGACATCATATATATACTTTTTTCTCTAATATTTCCTGAACACCCTGAGTCTGGAACCCATTACAAATCCCTATTTGGGGACCCCCCCTTGGCTGCACGCTGTTACAGTACCAAATACAGTAAGCCCAACAAGCCAACATGCATGCCATGCCTGAATAACTGAAGGACAGGTATTAGAAAGGTAATCTTTAAGGAAAGAGAAGTCTAGAGTGGTGAAGTAACTTACCTAAGTTTGCTCAGCCCAGCCTGGTAGATGTGAACGTCAAATACCACATCACTGAATTTACTAGTGGTGTTGGTTTACTAAGCTTGTCATATTTGGCAACTCAAACTGTTACAAGCTGTCTGTAGAAGACAAAATTGTAGGTGAAAATATTGAATATTTTTGCAGCAATGACTTGATGAGCATGTTTCTCTGGAACAAGATTAAGTATTTTTATTAGTATCTTTGTGACATCTACTTTTTAAAAGTTTAAGAATTATAAAATGGCCATATTAGAATCAAACGAGACTGTGTTTGTGAGATATCAGTGCTCCGGGTCAATTCAATTAAACAACTGGTTACTCCGGTTACTTGTAAAAAGTGGATGCAATTAAGAATAACAGTTAAGCAGACAGTTTCCTTCTAAAGATAGACTAAGGTGTGAGTTGTGGTTCTACCTTCTAGGGCAGGAGTGTCAAACTCATTTTCACCGGGGGCCACATCAGCCTTGTGGTTGCCTTCAAAGGGCCGAAATGATTTTAGGACTGTATAAATGTAACTACTCCTTAACTGTTAAGGAGTTGAAATTACATTCAGCCCTTTGAAGGCAACCTCGAGGCTGATATGGCTCCCAGTGAAAATGAGTTTGACACCCCTGCTCT
Source organism: Desmodus rotundus (assembly GCF_022682495.2). Classification (NCBI taxonomy): domain Eukaryota; kingdom Metazoa; phylum Chordata; class Mammalia; order Chiroptera; family Phyllostomidae; genus Desmodus; species Desmodus rotundus. The sequence continues at coordinate 191,346,413 of NC_071388.1, forward strand.
AGGGAGAGTGAAACTTTGGCCAATTTATTTAATCTGTCTGTGCCTTAGTTTTTCAAGGACAAAAATATTGTACTTTCCTTATGAAATGTGAGTGTTAAGTGAAAATACTTTAAGATCTAGAGCCCAGCTCCGGACACCTTGTGGTCACAGCTCTCTAGTGTCCAGCACACAGTAGGATTTCAGTGAGGATTTGTTGAATACATTCATTCAGGGCTGCATCTGTACTACATAAGATATTTTAAGTATATTTTATTAATTATGTTATTAGGGATGTCCCATTTTTTTCTCCCCTTTATTCCCCCCTGCCCTGCACCTCCCCTCCTACCAGCATTCCAGCCCCCTTAGTTCATGTCCATGGGTCATACATATAAGTTCGTTGGCTTCTCCATTTCCTATACTATTTATTCTTGACCTCCCCCTGTCTATTCTGTACCTACCATTTATGCTTATTTCCTGTACCTTTTCCCCACATAAGATATTTTAACTGTCTTAATTGTTCAAATAGTCCTATAGTCGTCATATACTTTTTAAGGTGCAGTTCAAGCTATGAACTTAGCTACTTGGTCATATAAAATACAGATTCTAGATATCGAAGAAACTCTTCCTTCTTTTATTCTCATGGGTTTAGAGACTTTCAAAGATCTGCTGTTGGGTGAGCTTGCATTTCCTTGAGAGTAAGACAGTAAGATGTGGTACAGACTCTTCTTCTTTTCTTTCCCCCCCCCCCCCAATGTTCATTTCTCTGAAATTGATTTCTCCTTCCTGATTGAGAAGCCTGGAATGTGTTGGCCTGCAGGGAACTTTGCAAAAGGCCCATCTGGCTCATCAGTCACTTGTCTGATTGATACTACGGCATCTGCAGGGTGAGCGATAGATCACGGAAGGAGTGAGCCGACAGTCAGTTAATTCAGTGTCATCTGTTTGTATGTTCCTGGAGACTCGCGGGTAGGAGCGGGCTTATAAATAAAAGATAAAAGGAAGCTATTTGTCTAGATTAAATGAGCTTTCCTTCTCAACTATGCCTTGCTCCCATAGTCCATGTGCAAGGCATAGTTGAGAGTGTATATACAGGATCCTTAAGACAAATTTGGTGGGAGGACAGTATTTTAGATCCCAGTGTACTTTGGAAACCCAGTTCCCACGATTCTCTTATATGAACTTACTAAAAGGTGAAAATTACACATTTGGGCTGTTCAGTTGGACACATATGTATTTAAGTCTGATATTTCAAGTGATGTGTTCAAATCTATTTCCTAAAATTCAGAAGTTCAAGTTTCACATGCTAAGTATCTATATTGATGGGAATTTTTAATTTCTCTTGATGGTGTCATAATTGTTCTGTTCTACTTTTGGTTGGTATTTTCTTCTATACCTTTTTACTTTATGAAAGTTTCAATTCATGTGGTTTTAACAATAGTAAATGCTAACATTCATTGACTATTTACTATGTTCCAAGTGCTTTTTAGGTAATAGCACTCTATATACATTCTCCTATGTACTGACTGTATGTGTGTGTATTAAACTTGAAGTGACTATTCAGGAAAGTAGCCTCATTCTTCATTACGTACACAAGAAAACTGAGGCACAGAGAAGCCAAATTACTTGCCCAACCGAGGGCACCATGGTGGTTAGAAAGTCATCACTGTAGCATCGTGTCTCTGTGACAAAAAGAACAATAGCAATTCTGTGATTCCAAAACAAAGGCTTCTCACTCCACACTGTGAGAAGCAGGGCTGCTGGGAGAACAAAGCTGCCCTTGAAGCAGAGGATCATTCCATCTCAAGTACACTCTGTGGGGGACAGAGTGTGACATGATGGGGCCAACACAGCAGAAAATAAAGTTCAGACACTCCAAAGTTATTTCCAGCCCTTTGGTGTCAGTCTTTAAAAGAATCATTATTTTATTTTATGTATGTTTTTAACTTCTCTTCTTTAGCTTCTCTTTATTTTTAGCAAATCAGTTCAACCTTCAATATTCACTTACTCTACTTGATTAAATCAAACAACCAAATAGATAAGATAAAAACAAATAGCAGTATTTTCTGTGCTGAGAAAGTGGCAAACTAAAAGGGTAAAAAAATGCAAATTGAGGTTAGTGGATGCTTATACAGGGTGGGGAAATAGTAGGTTTACAGTTCATATGGAGAATAACAATAATAAATAATAACACAGAATAAACTGTGTTTTGTGTACTTACAACTGCAAACCTATTTTTGCCCTACCTTGTATGTATTACTTTATAGAATTTCTAAAATCTTAGATGTGGATAGTGAGGGGAGAGATAAAATAGTTTCTAGAATAGACAGTCAAATATTTGACCAGCTGTGCATAGAAGGTTAAAAAAAATAACTACTTGGAAAAAGAATGAAAAGGAGGTTTTAGATTGTGGCACTTTTGTCTTGTTAGTTCCTGCTAAGAATCCCTTTAGGTAAGATTTTCTTCCAAATACTATCCCTAGAGTATATAAACCAATGCAACACTCCTCCGTAATGGCATCCTAACTGGTGAAATATAACAGGGCTATAAAAGACTGCTCTTAGCAAGTTCCCAACTTTATACCTACAAAATCAATGAGACGTCAGCTTGAAAGCCCAGGTATGTTGGGACCATTACAGAGAAAAGAAAGAGAAGATAGATTAAAGAGGACAGAAAGTGGACAATTTAAATGAAAAGTTTATGGGACAAACACAACTAGGTCTTTTAGCTCCATGGGAATAGGATTGAAGATAAATTAGGAAAATGGAAATGTTATGAGAAAATGAAAGGGCACTGCCTTATGTCAGGTTCCCCAAGAAATTGTGAGATGCAGGGTTATTGGAAAGGGCCCTTGGGAACACCTGTAAAAGAGTGAGAGGAGAAGCTGCAATGCATTGGCAAAGATGCCCTAGTCAGTCCTCCAAGAAGCTCTGGAGCTGAGATGGTCCTTCTGAGTTGTCCCAAATCAAAGCAAGTGGGTACGGCCTTTGACCCCTGCACCATTCAGTCATTCTGTACTGACTAGCCTTAGGAAGGGGGCAAAATCTTGGGCAAGACAGGTTGTTTAGCTAAGGGCTATGCCTGGAGCTGGACCCAACTGTGGGTCATAAGGAGCCAACACTCTCGACAACTAGGGGAATAAGTGTGTTAGCCCTGAATGGAGGATGGAGGATGGAGGGTTGGGGTGAGTTATCATGGATCTACTAGAGCTCAGCTCTGTGCTGATCAGATCTACTTGCTTCATACAGTTAATTGACTCCCTTGAGAACAGAACATCAAAGATTCTGGTTGGTCTGTTTCAGGGAGAAGCTTACAAGAGGAAGGTTCTTTGATATACAGGGCAACTTACACCAGTGTGGTTTTCCTGAAGCTGCAGCTGATACTCATTGATTCTCCTCTTTCCTACCATTCCAAATTTCCACCATCCTTGGTTAACATCTCTGTAGGTCTGGTAGGGTGATCCAGACCCTCATTCCTAACAGGTCTGAGCACCTGGTTGCCATGCCCTTTTCAAGCTGCGGTAGCTTTGCTTTGCCATTTTTAGTTCATATGGATTGAGGAAAAACTATGGAATACAGAAGTAGATCACCTGAGTCCCAAACTTACTCTTTGTTGATCTTCTTACATAACAGACCCCTACCTCTTCTGAATGATCAGGGCTTAGTTACTCCAGCTGCGATTGTGATTCCTCTAATTACCTGCTGGGCTTTTGGCACAAGGAGCATGAAGTGACTGGGTAGCAGTCAGAGCTTAAGATGTAATGGAACACTGACTGTGCCCCCTAATTGAAGGGGTTTCCTGTGGGAACTACAATGGCATTGCTTAAAGTTGCAGGGACAGTAAGCAAAAATTCTGCAATGGGTCCATGGGAGCAATGAGCTCCACCCTGCCCCCCGTTCATGTAGTGCATCTATGCTCTCCAAGCTGGCCTCTCTGCTGCAGTTTCAAAAGGGCATTCCAGAACTCTCAGGCTGACAGCTTTGGCATGGCAGACTTTATGATAGGTCCTATGGATCCTATTATCCTGTGCCCATTTTCACACCTGTCTTTCTGTGAAGAAAATCCCTGGGTCTGAACAATTTTTGTGTTCGACCATATCATTTGAACAAATACTCTATAAGTCCTCTCATAGTGGAGCTGGTCAAAGCCTTGTGGTCAGAAAAGGCAAACCCATACCCGGAAAAGGTATACATTCTAATCAAAAAGAAAGGCTACCTCTCCAGAGTACAAAGTGTCTGATGAAGACATCTGTCACTGTGTAACTTTGTGGGACTCTTTGAGGGATTTTGCTGTATAAATGACTTAAGATTGGATTCTTTCAATGGTGCAGTGTACATTCAGAATGATAGCAGCTCGATCAGCATGTGGGAATGGAATCCCAGGATGTTTGGTCCCCATGCGCCCCATCCCTGACACCACAGCTGCTGGGGTGTTGGATGACAGATACTGGCTGACATCAAATGGCCAAGTCAATCTGTTTACTTCATTTCTTTCTGTCTCTTAGGGTAGATGCTCTCTTGGGGGTGTTACTGTGCGATTTAAAGATGATGTTTTGTGCTTACCCTGATAGGTCTATCAACAGTGTATCTTCTCCATTCTGCTTGTCCTCAACCCCCCAGTCTTTCTCCTTCCAAGCACCTGAACAACCAAGTAAATCACATGCCACTGCCAAAGTTGTTGTGAATTCTTGCCTCAGGCTACTCTCCCTCTCTTTGTGAAACAGGTAATCAGGTACCCTGCCTGAATCTCTGCCCATCGGGAGGATTCCCCACACTGTTGACTTGCAGGACCACTTCTGGGTGGGACTGAAGCAGAGTCTATTTGGCTTGCACACACACACACTGAGTCATCTGACTGACTTCTGCACTTTTCCTATTTCTGCCATATGCTCACATGTGGCCACACGTGTAAGCTGAGGGAGAGTTGCTGGGATAAGAATGGACAATAGCATGATGATCTGGGCCACTCATGCAACTTACTTGTGTTTACTTGTGTCTTCTTCTGATCCCACTGACCACTGATCCCAGATGTATCGCTTCCATCTTATTACATACTGCTGCTGGGCACATCCAACCTTAGGGTCTAGTGGTTATGACAGAGACCAGCTTGCAATGGGCAGTTGGGGCCACCTGGTGACTTGATCTCCCACAGTCAGTGGTCTGTTTCCACCAGGGACGCAAGCATGTCAGCAGTTGTTTTGGAGTCGTATAGAGTTCTTTGAGGCAGATGGCATGATGTTGCTTCAGAAACCCAGCTAGCTGTCTATGTGGTGACTCTCCTATACAGGCTTGCCCTAAGTCCAAAAGGAGTTATTTTCCAACCACAGGTACCTGTTATTAGAAGGTCTTTCAGATGTGTGGACCTGCTACACAGCTCTTTCTTGCTCTGGAACCCACTGCAAGCTGTCAGCTTTCACATCACTCAGTAAATCTGTTCAAGTAGTTTTTATAAGCATAGAATATGCTATGTCTGGAGCCTAAAGTGGCTTACCGGGCATTATTTTCTTCCTCTTTGTGGTGGAAATTAGGAGATGCAATCATTTGTCCTTTATTTTGGGAGGGGATGCCCTGCCATGCCCCAGACCAATGGATCTCTAAAAACCTCACTAACATGGCAGACTCCTAAATATTCACAGGATTTCTCTCCCATTCTCTGGAATGTTTGTGTTTACCGAGGCCTCTAACATTCCTGCCACTTGTTTCTCAATTAGACAAACTAAATGAGTCATAAGTAGACCAAGTGTGTCCAAGTAGTCCCAGTCCCTGCAGACTATATCATGGCAAGGGCAGAAGAATTAATATAGCCTTGGGACAAGGCTGTAAGTGTGTAGTCTTTAAATCTTTAAGAGTGGCCCGAATCCCTGCAGATTTCCCCCATTATGATAGCTGTTACTCCACAGGCCAAGAAACCAATGTGAGATTCTGTCAACTACCACGGAAGTGCATTCTAATCATACATTCAGTGACCAGGGGAATGACCACCCACTGGGTTTGAGGACAAACCATGACCGAGGACTGGAGGAGGATTCCCTTAATTATCTACCTCTATCAGTTCATGTGTTTCACCAGCTCTAACGAGAGAGTCGTGCTGTGACGCTTTAGTCTGCAGGTATCAATGTCAACAGTCCTCAAATTGTCTAGCTATTTTCCTTTCTGATGTCATCTTAGGAAATGGCCACAGGTCCCTTTGGAGAAGGACCACATGAGGTTTACCATATACCCTTTCCATGATGTTGCAAGATATTTCTTCAATCTGATTATTTCTTTCCTTCAGTCAGCAGGTCCTAGGTCTGAACAGATCTCATAACTCAGATCAAGCAATTTGACTTTTTATTGCAACAGCCAAGTTCAGCTTCTTGATCATGCTCACATGATTTCTTCAGATTATATAGATTGATCAATACTCTAGTTGGCCGCCTATTTATCCTACACCTAGGAACTCATGTTCCCGTAATTAGCTCCATAGTTCTCTGCATGTCAGACCACCCTGGTCGCCACTCTAATTTTCTCTCTTTAGCCTTTTACTGTAATATTTTACTTGAAGAAATGTACTGTAATAGTTACCAGTCAGATTAGAAGCAAGAGGAAATGTTTATGAATAACCTAAAAAGATCAATATTGAATTTCAATTTGCCGACAGTAAAGATTTTGGGACATAGGAATTCTTCTCTACTGCTGAATGAATCTCCTAGGCTACCTCACTTCTTTCGATACAACTGAACACGGACAAATCTAGAGAGACAGAAATTCAGGCAGTTCAGACACCTGCCTGTAAGTTCGTGACCCTAGTTCCCATTCATGAAAGAAAGTCATAGTGTTGGGACCCCACTGGGACTTCTAAGAAATTGTGGTATTGATCTAATCTATACAAGTCCTTTGGGGTTGCTGGGGTTATTCCTGTGTCTAAATCAATGTTTTCTTTTTTATAGTAAATTTTCCTCACTCCAAATGGGTAAAAAGTATATAACAAAGCAAAACAATGTTTAGAAAGCATGTAATAAAAATACTGAACTTATTGACTTATTAAGAAATCCATTTCTACAATCTTAGCCCTGAGCAGGGAGCTCAGTTGGTTAGTGTTGTCCAGATACACCGAGGCTGCAGGTTGGATCCCCGGTCAGGGCACATACAAGATGCAACCAAGGAATGCATAAATAAAATCGATATTTCTCTCTCTCTCATAAATAAATACATACATGCATACATACATACATACATACATACACAGTCTTAAACCTGAGTAAGTGATTTGACCCATCTTGGATACAGTTTTCTTATCTGTCACAAGGAAATCACAAAGTATATATGACTTTGAAGACCTCCACAACTAAGTGTTATTATTTTCCTGTGCAGATACCAGGCTCATTCATGGCTTTCCATCTCTGATTCGCACTGCAGGAGAGTAGCCAGGCCATGGTGACAGTCAAGCCCTATTACATCTAAAATTAACGTAGGAGTACCTTTAGGAAATAGTGTTGCCTGGCTCTTCTTACACTAGCTCTACTGTTCTGATATTCTAGGAAAAACAAGACAAAAGAAAAGAGATCTCCTGTGGGTATTTTTAACAAAGAAATGCAGAGCTCTGGAGAATGATCTAGTTGTGGTTCTGACCGTCTCGTGAGTCAACTGTGTGCATCTCCCCCAAATTCTGCATTCATCGATGTTACATTGTAGCATGATTTGGGGGCCATGGTGGAACTCTTTTACACTTTGGAGTCAATAAACACTATAATCCCGGGGTTATTTTATTTTATTTATTTCATTTTTAAGCTGAATGCTAAACTTGATACAAGAGGTAAAATTAGGTAATTAAAGAATTATTTGAGGCCTTAAGATACTTTTTTATTCAAACTAAGAACTTTGATGTCTTCTAGAAATTAAAAGGTTATTTTTTTAAGAACAAGACTAGTGCTAGGGATTGTGAGAGTTTTATCTAAACTGGTGCAAAGAGGATATCCATATATTGATTTTATACTATAAAGGTACCATCCACTTAAGAACCATATGCATATGTAGGTGAAACCCAAAGTTACATTATTCTCTCTGCAAGTTTCACTTCAGCTTGTGCACTAAAGAAATAGCAGCAACAGAGTTGAGAATTATCTATAAAATTAACTGAACCTGCTTGGACCAATAATACATCGATTTCCTGCAACCCCCAAGGGGGGAAATATCCTCCACTGGAATCCCCATAGTTAAGAGATCAGGTCGCTCCTTCTATCTTTCTTTTAAATTTTTTATTGTTATTCAATTACAGTTGTATGCCTTTTCTATCTTTTGATTCTCTCTCTCCTTCTGTTGCTTGTCTTTATTATCAACTTAGCTTCTAATAAGGATAGACAGGGAAAGAACGAAAAGGCAACCCTCAATTCTATCAGCTTTTTCTATTTTTAAAGGGCTTCTAAAATGGTTTGGTAAAAATAAAGGAAAATTTTGAATTTTGTCTGTAGTTATTAGAAATACCAACTGTTTATGATCCTCCTCTGCCCCCAGTCCCAGTATACAAAACTGCCACAAAAGAGTAGTCGGTGTTGTTAATGATTTCCTTGGGCAACTATTAAATATAACAGTTGTGTGGACCGTACATTTTGACATATTATAATATCTAATCCAGTGCTTTATTAATAGCATGGGTTTAGCATGGGTTTCATTTTTTTGATGAGCATAAATGATGTTTTTGCCAACAGAATTTTTTTAAGTGTAACGTACAGTATTGCGCCCTGTGGGCACCATGCTGTGTGATGGATCTCCAGGACTGACTTCTCTTGCCTACCTGAAACTGTGTACCTTTGACTAATGCCTCCCTGCGCCCGCCCCACCCCAGCCCTTCGCAACCACCATGCTACTCTCTGCTTGTATCACTATTTTGGTACACCTCTCTTCAAAAATTTTAATGTACTCTCAAAGCATCAGGATAATAAGAAAGGGTATTGTAAGAAAAATAATCCTTCTTTTGCAATATGGAGGAATTAATAGATATTGACTCAAGAAATAGGGTTATATGCTATTAACTAGAATTGCCAAACTAAGTGTAAAACTAAAAAACTAAGTGTAAAATCTTCATCAGGTATCTGGAGGCGAGGTGTCAGGAGACATACTTTTTATCATAGATTATCCTATATTATTTGATTTTTTTCATAAGCATGAGTGACTTTGGTAAAGCATATTAAGCTTCATTGTATTGGGCCATTAGGGACTAATAGAAAATTAAATTTAAAAGCCAAAGTATAAAATGCTTGGTCAAACTCTACCAAGCATGACATGTTTGTACATGTTTTTATAAATAAAACTTTGTGAAATGTACTTTATTTCCAGCTTTATTGAGATATTATTGACATAACATGTAAGGTTAATGTGTACAATATGATGATTTGATATATGTATATATTATGAAATGATTACCAAAATAAGGTTAATTCGTACCTCCATCCCCTCACATAATTACCGTATGTCTGTTGGTGATGGAAATTGTTAAGGGGGTAGATCTTAAATGGCAACATATAATACAGTTCTGTTCATTATAGTGACTATGCTTTCCATTAGATACTCATAACTGATGCGTCTTATAGCTGCAAGACTGTGATCCCCCATTTCCCCACTTCCCCAGATCTTGGAAACCAATATATGTGGGTTTTTTTTTTAAATCTATCACTGGATACTTAAGTTGTTTCCATGTCTTGGCTATTGCAAATAACACTGCAATGAACTTGGGGATGTAATTATCTCTTTGAGAGAGTGATTTCACTTCCTGTGGATATGTACCCAGAAGTGAGATTGTTGGATCGTATGGTAGTTCTGTTCTTAATTTTTTGAGGCAACTTTGTACTGTTTTCCACAGCAGCTGTATCAATTTGCATTCCCACCCGGAGTGCACAAGCTTTCCCTTCTCTCCACAGCCTCCCCAACACTCCTTGTCCGTTATCTTTTTGGTAACAGCCATTGTAACTGGAGTGAGGTCATAGCCCACTGTGGTTCTGGTTTTTATTTCTGTAGTAATCAGCTATGTTGACCACCTTCTCGCGTATCTGTTGGCCATTTGGATGTCTTCTTGGGGTTACGTTTTCGCTATTGAGTATATTCGGTCCTTATCAGATAGACGACTTGCTGATACTCTCCCACTTCATTCTATAGGTTGCTCTTTTATTTTTTTATTTGTTTTTGTGCAGAATCTTCTTAGTTTGACCTAGTCCCACTTGTTGACATTTATGTTTGTTCCTTGCATTTAGGTGTGATATCCAAAAAACGTTATCGCCAGTACTCAGGTCAAGGAGCTTTCTTTCCCCTTATGTTTTCTTTTATTAGTTTTACAGTTTGGGGTCTTTAAGTCTTTAATCCATTTTGCGTTACTTTTTGTGAGTGGTATAGGATAGTTCATTTCGTTCTTTTTCATGTGAATATCCATTTTTCCCAACACTATTTGGTAAAGAGGCTCTCCTTTCCCCGTTGAGTAGTCTTAGACCTTTTGTCAGATATTAACTGATCATATACGTGTGGGTTTATTTCTGTTCCCTTTTCCATGTGTCAATTTTTATTCCAGTACCACAGTTTTGAAAATCATAGATTTATAATAAACTTTGAAATTGGGAAATGTGGTGTCTCCAGGTTTGTTCTTTTTCAGGTTTGCTTTGGTTCTTCAGAATTTTGTGGTTCCATATAAATTTCAGGATTTTTTTTCTATTTCTGTGAAAAATGCCACTGGGATTTTGACTAGGATTGCATTGTATCTATTGATGGCTTTGAGTACTATAAGCATTTTAACAGTATTATTACTTCTAATTTATGGTCATGTGGTATCTTTCCACATGACCATAAATTAGAAGTAATAATATTCTATTTTTTTCATCAATGTCATCTCACCTTTAGTATACAGATATGTTACCTCCTTGCTTATATTTGTTCCTAAGTATTTTATTGTTTTTGATGCTATTGTAAGATTTTTAATTTCTTTTTCTGATAGTTTTGTAAGAGTATAGAAATGTAATTGATTTTTGTATATTGATTATGTAGGCAATGTTTTAATATTAAGTGTTGTATGTCAGTAATTTATACAGTTATTCCTAGTAGGTTATGGAACTGACACACATTTAAACCAACCCAATGAACTTAAGATACAATTGGGTATTAAAATTTAAATAATTAAAAGCTCTTGCTATTAATTTGATCTAGTTTCTACTTCAGAATGCCCTGTAAGTTAACTTCTAAATTTCAAATAAGCCATAACTGACCTGACTAACTCTCAATATAGTAAATAATCTTACTGAGCATAATTCATAAAATTGGCTCTCTGGCTTACTGGGCATAAACACAGGAGAACGAACAATGAGACAGAACCCAGCGACGTCAGGAGGTGACAGTATTCAGAACGCAGTTCTGTCTCAAGTTCAACCATATGCAAACGACTCGTGAAGAACCAGTGGGTTTTTAGTCACTTACCTTAATAATTGTGGATCTCCCTTCCCACCATAGAAGTTTTTCCTCAACACATATACTTTCAGTAAAACCACATTTATCATCAAGTACCATTTATTGAAAATACTCCTCTACATTCCGGAGAGTATCAGTATATTGAAAAAAAGGAGATAAGTGTAGATGCTATGCATTTGAATGACCTTTCAAAACCTGGCTTTTCCTGCGTAGAGGTGATAACACTTAATAAACTCAAAGTCTTCTCAATTGTTTAACTTTTAAAAATCAGAATGTCATAGCTTTGAGGTTCTTGAAATAAAAATGGGCTTTGCTAGTATTATGGAAATTTCACCATGACTCTGCTTTTAAAGCTTTAAACAAACCGAAAGATTTAGTTTCAGTACAGAATTTCTTGCTTTTTACAGATATAAATTACTTGAAGAAATTATTATTTTTACTGCTATAATAAGAACTTTGGACAGGTTCTTTTGAAGATCTGCTTTAACCAACATGATTCTATGCCTTTCTTTAATGTTAGCCAGAAGCAAGTTCAATATTTTTCAAATGTAATGTTTCCCTTATTTTTAATAAATAACAGAAGTCAAAGTAAAACTTAAATCTTTTTTTGACATCATATGTAAAGTGTCATGCAAATTACAGGTCACGTATGGTTGGTAACATGGGAATTTAATTCAAGCCACTTCTGTATGCATGACTCTGTTCTTGAAGCCGAACTACAGCTGGAACTATTGAAAATTTTCTTGCAGTTTCACCCCTGACTGTCCTCTAATATCATCCCTCTCAACAAAGAGAGAGACACAATCCTGAACTACCAGCCCCAGATGTTCTTGTTCCTCATCTGATATAAATTGCTTCCTTTCCTTCTCATAACTGGGATGTTAATTTATGCACATTCAACTAAGGCCTTCCCTTAAAGCTCGAGTCAAGTGAAAGAGGTTTGACTAGTGAACTGAGTATCCCAGTTCCGCTTCCAGTTACTGGCTTTTTAGTGTATTCTTCTGGGACTGGAGTCCTAGAAGCCCCATTCTCTCACAGCTGGATTTCCACAGTTTTCCAGCAGACTTTGTTGAAGTTGACTTGCCGTTTTCATGGGTCACAGGTTGTTATCTGCTATTGGTTCCTGTCTTGACTGCAGATATAGACCCTATAAGTATTTCTGATTTCTTGGATATGATCATTCCCATTCTGTCTTAGTGATAAACAATTAAAGCAGTTTCCCTCAGACTCTCATCTCTGCCTTTGCCTCCTTTCCTACTTCTATTTGCCTTAACTCATACCATTTGTATCTCTGGCCAGGACAAAATTTCTCCTACACAATCTTGTTGTCTTTTCTTACATTCCAATCTATAACCTGTTATATTTAAGAATTAATATAAATGCATCAAAAATGCAAAAATCATAAGTGTGATGTACTATGAATTATTATAAGGTGGACATACCCCTGAAACCACTACTCAGGTCCAAGAATGGAACAATAACAGCACCTCAAAAGCAACCCATAAGCCCTTTTCTGATCACTTTTTGCTCCCTCATCCCCAGTGGTAATCATTATTTTGATCGCTAAGCCTCTTAGGGCTCCGAAAGAAGTAGAATTTTCAAACTTCCCTGGGATCTATAGATTTCCTGAACACCAACGTCCTCCATCAGATTTGTTGTCCTTGAGCTTCCCTGTTGGGCCCCAATGCCCTCTCCAGTAGATGGCTCCTCTCATGGCAAAGGAATGTGCTTTCACTCTCTCCCAAGATAACGCAATAGTGACTTCAGACTCATCTGCGACCAGGCCCTCCTATAACACCCTATTATTGAACTGCAAACAAATACAAGCACATAGAATGTATCTGTACTCAGCTTCTCATGCTCAACTTCACATCTGAGAAGTTTATCCTTTTTTCTTTTTTTTTTTTTTTTTTTTTTACAGTTAGCCATAGGTAATTCAGTGCCTTATTATGACAGGATTTCATTTTATGAATATAACACAAAGTATCTATTTATTGTATCATTGATTAACATTTGAATTGTTTCCAGCTCAGTCTTTTACACATAATGGCTGCTATAAACGTCCATGTAGAAATTGTCAGTATTCATGTGTATACATCTCTGGTAGGTTATGCTTAGGTGTGAAAGATTTTGTCATGGCATGTATGTGTTCCACTATGACAATTGACACCAAACAATTGCACAAATGGTTGTGCCGAATGTACCCCCACAGGAAGTATATGAGAATTACCATGTGCTCTCAAACACTTGGTCTTGTCAGTCTTTTAAGTTTTAGCCATTATAGTGGGCATAGAGTAGTAGTGTTTCGTTATGATTTTAATTTTCATTTCTCTGTTGACTAGTGAGGCTGAGTAGTTTTTAAAATGTTAATTGGTCATCTTCATTGGAATCTTCTTTTATGAAGAAAATCTGGCTTAAGTCTCTTGTTTATTTTTCTTTTGGGTCTTGTAACAGTTTTAAATCATGGCCACAGATTCTTTGGTAATCCTCCTATTGGAAGATGTCCTCTCTTGAATCTGTACAGGCTGGTAATTTCTTAATAATAGAATAGTGAAGGAGTAATGCTATGTGGTTTCTGAAGCTCGATCATAAAAGGTCCTTCACCTCCCACATCATTCACTGGAAAACCTGCTTTCGGCATCCTAAGCCACAAAGTATGCTGTTACCAGACTAAAGGGCTGCGTCAAAGCCCAATATGACATGAACAAGAACTTGCAGCAAAGAAAGGGTTTATTTCAAGAAGTGGCCCCCACCCAAAGACAGGTGAGCTAATAACACTCAAAGACCAGGCTCCGCTATAGCTCCGAGGGGATGAGCTATGTAGGGGAAAAGTCATTAATCGTGGTGACTAAGGGAGTTGGGGCCGTGGTCTCTACTGACTGCTCGGTGCTGGGGTAGGGGTAGTTGATCGGTGCATCTGGTCCTGATGTCAGCCATGGTTTGGCTTCGTCTGGTCGCTGAAGTCATTTTGGAGCTGAAACACAACTGAGGCCTCGATGTTAATACTTCTAGTTTAACTAAAACTCTCTTTCTGTGGTAACAGACCCAAGGCTTGGTTCCTAAAATGATTTGATGCTCACCAGAACCTCATTGTCCTTAGAGCTTAATGATTAAGATAAGTGGTCCTATAAGAGAAGAAGGTAAACCCGGGTGCTAGATGAAGCCCTTCTGAATCAAAAGGAAAGAAAGGAGAAAAGGTGATGTTAAAGAAATGCTGTTTCTATGCAGTTACAGCAATGCCTAACGACCCTGAGATGACAGTTCTAAGGAGGCCACATGTAAACACTGCGGTCAACCACTAAGCCCACTCTTGCAGTCATTCCCAGCAAGGCACCAGAAGTGCCAGTGAAGCTGTTCTCAAGACCCCACCCCCTTCTCCAGCTGACACCATTGAATGCCTTCCATTGACACCACTTGAAACAGAGGAATCATCTAGCCAAGGCCTGCCTAAATTCCTGATTCATGAAAGCATGATGTGTAATAAAGTGGTTATTATTTTAGTCCATTAAGTTTAATGTTCATTTTTCATGCAGCAATAGAAAACTGAAACAGAATTTGTCACGTGAATGTGGGATGCTGTCAGAATAAAACCAAACATGTGGCTTTGGATTTGGAAATAGCCAGCTGCCTGAACAGGCTATTGGTAAAGCCTTAAAAGAAAATGAGGAAACTGTTATTGGAGGTAAAAGAAGGGGGACCCTGGTTCTGTGCAAAGTGTGGCAATACTGTTGCTTGTGATGACATGAAAAATAGGAAAAGCACCTAATCAACTAAATGATCAAGCTGAGGAGCCTTCTGGGCAGAGTGTTGAACATGCTGCCTGGCTTCTTGCCTCTTGTAACAAAAAGAATGATGAGACAGATATAGATGAACAAACTAAAGAATGAACTGTTACATTTTTTTAGTAGAATTTGAAGGAAATATAAAAGCCAGAATAGTCTTTACATTCAGCAAAATAACTAAAAAGACAGCTTCCACACAAAGATCAAATCCTGGGCGTGGCCAATGAACCATTGCCTCAGGGGAATCCAGGTGTTACTTGTCTTTGTTAAAGCCTCCGCAAGGTTTAAGCTAGAGCCTCAAATACCTTCTCATTTAAACAAACAAAAAAGCCTGTCAGAATATTCAGGGTGTGCTTAAAACCCTCCCTGCTGGACTATAGTGCTTCTACAGGTATTGTTCTAAAGATACTGTCACAATAAGCCCTGGGTAAAAAGGGTTTCATTGTGAGCAAAACTTCTGTCTAAAAATGAGTTTATAAATTGATGTGTTAGCAACTCAAAGGAAATGTAATAGCTTGGACTGGAGGGGATTGACACAGTACACAATAAAAGAGGAATTTGAACCCCAAACTTTTCGGACTGGGAGCAGGCTGAGAACTACTCAGCTGAGATACTCTCTATAGAAAAAGGATGGCTCAGAATGAAGAATCCAGAGCCCAGAGGACAGAGCCAAAAGCTGTGGAGAATCCTTCTCAGGGGGGGACTCTGGGCCCTGAGCAAGAAACTGGCAATGGCGATATATGGGGTGGGAAAAAGTAGCTTTACTGTTGTTCATATGGAAAATAGTACAATAATTAATCAATAATACACGAATAAACTCTGCTTTGCGCACTCACAACTGTACATACATCGATTAGAGAGAGGTTGGCAGTAGTGTTAGACAGATCTCAGACTCCCTCAGACTCTTTCTCACCTGCCTGCAGACCCCCTAGTACTTTATATTGTTTCTGCTACCTACATGGGGACAGGCTTCCAGGATGTCAAATCTGAGGACCACTGGGCAAATGCCTAGAATTTCTGGGTTCTCCTACTGTTTCCCGACAAGAAAAATGAACAACTTGTAGGAGAATTGGAATGGAAGAAATAAAACTGTCATTGTGTGCGATAAACATGATTAGGTATCTGTGGAAAATCTACAGATTCATTTCACCTAACACGGAATTTTGTAGAAATGGCATCATGCAGTGTGTAAACGCTTGTGTAGGATTTTTACCCACAATGATGGTTTTGAGATTAATTCATGTTGTTGCATGTACCAGTGGTTTATTTCTTCTTGTTTCTCAGTTTGTTGTATGAATATATATTATGGTCTGTTTATCATTTTGCTATTGATGAACATCAGGGCTGTTTCTAACTTCCGGCCGTTATGAATAAAGTTGTTGTGGACATTGTCACAGAACACTTTGTGTGAGCAAATAGTTTTATTTAATTGAAGTAAATGGCACAGAAGTGGAATTCTGGGCAATAGTATAGATATAGTTTAGTTTTATAAGCCAGACCTTTTTTGAAATTGTATATATCATCTGATATTCCCACAAGCAGTGTATGAAGTTTCAGTTGATGTCAATATTTAATGCCGGTCTGCCTACTTTAGCAATTCTAATGGGCATGTATAACATCTCGTTGTGACTTCAACTTGCATTTATTTTATGATTAATGCTGATAGCACTCTTCATATGTTTTCATATATCCAGTGAGAATTTGTGTTTCTTTGTAAAATGTCTGTATCTTATTGTCTTCTTTGTCTTACTATTACATTGTAGGGGTGCTTTATTATAATCTGAAAATCAATTCTTTGTCAGAGTCTTTGGCTTGCTTATTCATTTCTTAGCAAGTCTAATTTGTCAATGTTTTCATTTATGATTATTGTCTAAGAAAACTTTGCCTGTCCCAAATACATGATGGTCTCCTTGTTTTCCTCTAAAAACGTTGTGGAATTATTTCCCTATATGTAATTTATTATTGTTTTTCCTGGCTACTTTCAGGATTTCTGTCACTAAATTTGGGTGTCCATATTTTGACTATAATGTCACTGAGGTTTCCTTTTTATGTGTCCTGCTTGGTGCTTACTAGGTTCCTTGATTTTATAACTTACAATTTACAATAGAGAAAATTTCAAACATTATTTATTCGAATACTTTTTTCTTCTCCTTTCTCATTTTCCTCTCTTCTTAGACTCTGATTACTCATATAATAGACCCTTTGATGTTGTTCTGTAGGTCTCTACAGCTCTGATATTATGTTCTGGTATCTTTTCTCTATCTTTGTGCTTCAGATTGGATAGTTTCTGTTTTCTCTTCACATCTCCCACCTCTTTCCTCTGTTATCTCCATTCCGCTGTTACGTGCATCCCATGAATTTATATTCCAGATATTGCACCTTTCAGTTCTATAATTTTCCTCCCTACTAAAGCTTTGTAGGCAGGTTTCAGAGAACCTCCCTGAGGGGATATGTCCTTTGCCATGTGAGAAAGCCAAGAACTATCTGACTCTCACTCGGAGAAATCTGAAGCTGAGAAGTTATATGCAGACAGCCACACTGGGAGCACACTCCAGTCCCGTAAACAGAGAGGCTGTGGCACATTATTTCCCTTGGTCTAGGTAATGTCTCCCTGTAAGGCTCAGATTCACCTTAAGAAAGATTCTAAGAGAATCTTACTGAAGCCATGTAATCCCAATTCAGTAACAAACGCATGGGAGCCCAGAGGGTAACGGGGAAGTTGTTGACAGCCAGCAGGAGTGAAGGCAATGTCAGGTCAATGGAACTGGGGTGGGCCTCTGACCTCAGCAGGGAATCTCTAAGAAATCTCCAAAGGGGACCCATGAAAGACAGAGATCTACCTCTGAGCTCAGTCTGGAATCGCCCCAAACATCTGCTCAAACCAGAATTGGAATAAGAAAAGAAATAGAATTAAACCGGATCCTCCTCCTCCGTAAGCATCCAGCAGGGTGTCAGTCAGAGCTGGAAGGAAGGAGAGCATCATTGGATCAGAGTGGGGATTTTCGTACTGTATGGGAATGGGGACATGTGATGAATAGACAGGAAGAGACTTCATTGGAATCTAACAATGATCGGAAGTGCTCATCTAGTATTTCTTTCATCTAATAGGGTTCATTTAATATTTCATTTAAGAGCTGGGGAAAGAAAAATGAATGGCACGAAGCAGATATAAAAATACAAAAATAGAAAGACTATGGTTGGTGTCAGCCTGCATATATACTTATACACATGCATGCATGCATTCCATAGCATTGTAGGGTTACTTCTACCATTTCAATCAAATTGTGTCCATATATAGTTACCTATCAATTACGTATCTTCATGTTATGTTTCTGCACACATGCATAGAATATAATTTATATACTATAGAACACTGACATATTGGCAGTGACACATAAGATAATTTTTTTTGTTTTTCTAATATTCTACAATTTAAATGTTTTCTTTACATCAGGACAAAAGCAATAGAAAAAAATTAAATGGTATATTGCTAGTATTTTTTTGTTAATCAAGTATCCTAGATATTCTAATTGGACCCCCAGAGATATCATCATTTTCAAAGTTTTAATTTTCATGATTTGAGACTTTGGAGAGACCAAGTATTTTATCATTTGATGTTTGAAACAAATCACAGTTTAGTTCCCTTCATTAAGTAACGTACTTGAGAACTGACAGATGCTTTCACAGAATTCTCCTTAGAGACTTCATCTTCATTCCCGCTTTCTGGTCTTCAGATCCTGTCCTGAGGTTCAGACCTCAGAGCTGTAACATTTGTCACACAAGAGAAGCAATGCTTTTTTTCCTGACGCCCTCTGCGTGCGAGCTTGTCCCTGGGTCGTGTGCAGCGCTTTTTTCTTCTCTCCTCCTCTCTGGATATCGCTTACAGCACGTTAGTGCTCTTTTAAATTCTTACTGTTTTGAAATTGACACTTTGAAGTATACTTTTCAAATCCCGGTAAACCCATGTGCTTTGTTTCTTCCTCTTTATTTGTCTTTTGGCCTTTTCCTGCTGGCTATGTGGGCTGTTTTTTTCCCTTAGATTTTATGCTGCCTTCAAGATAATTATTTAACTTGAACATGTATGTTATTTTGTCACTGAATTTTCTTTCAAGTATTTTCTCATACCTTTTACAGAAAACCTTTAAAGATACAAGTAGTTACTGTACTACCTCACTCATGGTAATAGCTCTCGCATGATTCTAGATCTAAATCTAAATGGCGGCATGGGGATCTTCCACTTTTTTTTCCCTTACAAATTCTTTAATACACTTAATATGTGCGTCACTGCCCTTTTCTACTTGTATCTTTCCTGGATTTTTGTTTGTTATGATTGACATTCAAGAAGCTATAATATTTAATGCACAGGTGGCAAACACAAGGCCCGTGGGCCGAATCTGGCCCTCCACCTTGTTTTATCTGGCCCGGGACCTTGTTTCTACCCAGTGGCAGCGCCAAGCTCCTTGCCCCTAGTGAAGGAGTAGTTAGATTTATACAGTCCTGCAATTACATTCAGCCCTTTGAAGGCAACTCGAGGCTGATGTGGCCCCCTGTGAAAATGAGTTTGACACCCCCGATTTAATGTATACAACTTGACGAGTTTGGAGATAATTATACAGGAGTGGAGCCATCACCAGAATCTATGCTATAAACATATCCATTTCCTGCAAAAGTTTCCACTCACGCTTCGTGCTGCTACTATTACTGTTCATTCTTTTCTTTTTCCTCCTCTACCTCCCCTTCCTCCTCCCTATTATTATTACTATTAGAACACTAAATATAAGAATTATCATCTTAGAACAATTTTAAGCACATGACACAAAATTATTAGCCACAGTCTCTGTGCTGTACAAGAGATCTCTGGGACACACTCATCTTGCACAACTGAAACTTTGGCCAATGCCTCCCTATTCTCCCTCACTCCAGCCCCTGGGAACCGTCGCTCTGCTCTCTTCTTCCATGACTTTGAATATTTCATGTTCTCCATAAAAATGGTGTCACATAATGTTTGTCTTTTTTGTCTGGTTTGTTACACTTAGCATAATGTCCTATAGGTTCATTCATGTTGTCACAAATGCTAAGACGTCTGGTTCTTTATTTGAAGTGTGCTGTAGAATTCTTTTATATTATACTATTACAAACTGGGCTTAATGTAAATATTGACTTGATCCAACCACCCTTGTTGCTTTGTTACATAAAATTCATACTAAACCCTAGAAAACTGCAGGCAAAAAAGAGGGAAGTATCTTTACCAAAACAATAAAAATCAAGCTGGTTGCTCTGGCTGGTGTAGCTCAGTTGGCTCAGTGTCATCCTGCAAATCTAAAGGTCTTTGGTTCGATTCCCCATCAGGGTACATGCCTGGGTTGTTGGTGCGGTCCCTGGTCAGGGCACGTACGAGAGACAACCAATTGATGTTTCTCTCTCACACTGATGTTTCTTTCCCTTTCTTCTTCCCTTCTCCTCCGTCTAAGAATAAATAAATAAATCCAGTCGGTCAATTTGACATGACTTAAATTTAGTACTGATTAGACATGAAATGCTGAGGGGGAAAGTTCAACTCTTGATTTCTTTTTCTAAATCCTGTGGTGACACTGTGAAGAGAGATCTGTATAGTAAATGTCCTAGCCCTACCCACCATACTCGAAAAATAATTAAGGATTTTTTTTTAAAGTCACATTTCAGACCTACGATTTAGGGCTTAACTTGTAGAATATTCCAGTTCCCAGTATCTATCTGCAAGAGAGATGGGGATTCCTTGATGAAGGTTTCGGTTAATTTATTCCTTCCTTCTGGAGAGAGGTCCAGAGATCAGATACTCTCTTTACAAATTAAGTCCTGCGCTTCGTTGATAAAATACCCAGTCAGTCAAGGATCAAATGCTAATCGGCAGAGCCGGATCACCCAGGAATGAAAGATTTACACGCATAAAGACACAACACCTCCCTTAGAATG
The DNA here is from genome assembly GCF_022682495.2 of Desmodus rotundus. Taxonomy (NCBI): domain Eukaryota; kingdom Metazoa; phylum Chordata; class Mammalia; order Chiroptera; family Phyllostomidae; genus Desmodus; species Desmodus rotundus. Next base: position 191,367,546 of record NC_071388.1, read on the forward strand.
CTCAGATATTTAAACTACCCCTGAATCTCAATTCCCCTTTAGCTATGTGAAAATCAATGTTATTTATAGAATTAGAGATAACCTGTAATTGCAGTTATTATCATATAAAACATAGGAAAGCCACTAATTTGTAATCGGCTTCTATTATGTTTTAAGCATAATAACATGTCTTTTATCTGATTGACTTATATTAGTGAGGAAATTTACATCTGGAAGTATAGGATAGATAAAATAATCATTTCCATTGATGTCAGTCTCTTGCTGTTCATGTTATTCAAAAAAGATATACATTTCTCCCCTGGATAAACAGATGCAGTAAACATATCTCCTGTCCTTTCAAACAGAGTCAAAAACTAGGGGAAAACTGCTCTGCAGGTAGGACTGCATATATGAGTTCCCGAAACATATAAAGTGGAAGAAAGTATATAAATAACTAAGACTTCCATAATTTGTCAACCTTTTCCATAAAAGGCATTTAGTGTATATCAGAGAACAGAACAGTTCTTTTTAAAAATGCAGTGTTTTCAAATGCATTTTTAAGGTCTTTTCCTGTCCTTTTGGATGTACTAAAAGGCCCTTCCTTTTAGTACATCCTCACCTCAGTAATTTCTGTTCCATTTTCAGAAGTTGAAGACTTTATCTCTGTTCTTTTAGTGTTTACTCCAGAATTCTCAACGTAAATACTTTCCATAAAGGTAATCTGTTAACCCTCCTCCAGAACAATGCAAGGACCTTGAAACAATTGCACACAAGCCACAGTGTCCTTTCTCACCTAATCTTTTATAAGGTAGTACTTTAATTGTATCTTAATTTGTTAACACTAAGTGTTAAAATTTTAAGAATTTAATATTATCAACATGATTAGTTTCTCCTTAGCTCAAGTTTTCTTCTTCCATCTCATACCTTCTTTTGTGGTCATTTTCCTCATGGAAATGAGTTGGTGCTCATTTAGCCTAAGTGTGCTCAGTGGTTGTCTGTAACGCTCTCATTGGTTTACGGTCTTGAAAGCTCGTTGGTGTAGATGCTTAGATCAACCACTTTCTTTCAGCACTTTGAAGCCCGTCTTCTCTTCTGGTTCTCACTGCTGTTACAGAGATAACTCTTCCAGTCCAATCGTCCTCCCTTGAAAAGTGTCCGTCTTTTTCCTGGCTGCCCTAGAATCGCCTTTGTGTTTTGGTCCCTGTCTTTTCACTATGATGTGCCTGCGTGAATTTCTTCCATTTATTATCCTTAGGGTTGATGCTTTTCATCAAATTATGGTTGTCTTTTATAATACTGTCTTCCCATCCTCTCTACTATCTCTTACTGGCATAGTAAGAGATACATGTCATATCTTTTCACTCTATTTTTCTTTTCTTACCACTTCTCTTTTGTATTTCCATCTGGTTTTCTCTCTATGCTGCATTCTGCTTAATTTTTGTTTGATCTTTCTACTAGTTCATTTAGTTTCCTTTTGGCTGTGTCTAATCTGTTCTTTATCCTACCTACTGAGTTTCAAATTTCAGTTATTCACCTTTTTTATTTATGAAAATTTTCTTTGGTCTTTTAAAAATATGCTTAGCTATTTATACTGTCTCTTGTTTCTTTATCATGTTTAGATACTGTCTTTTAGTTTCTTAAATATATTTAATATGCTTAGTTTATATCCTCTTTAATATCATTATCTGCAATCTTTGTGGGTCTGATTTGCTGTCTGTTATTTTTGCTAACTCTCCCTACTGTGGCTTGTTACCTGGCTTACTCTGTGATTTTTCTTTACGGTGATTCTGTTTCACAGGAATTCTTTGAAGATTGGATTTAACAGATTCTGGTAGGGAGGATCTAGTTGTGCTTCTGGCAACTGTCTGAAGATGCTACTTTCCAGGAAAACATCAAAGAATTGAGTTCAGGAATTTTCAGGTCATACGGATAATGTGAATTTGGGGCCCAAATTCTCAGAAGTGTGAGTTTATGATTAGCAATTTTCAGGGAATTTAAAAAATTCTTTTCTTCTGTACTGAGAGCCATGACTGGACATGCACAATCCTTGATGTCCTTGTGAAGAACAGGTTTTTCTCTAACTCACTCAGTGTTGGTGCTCCCCAGACAGCCACGGATAGCTTCAGAGGGCCACCTCACGTCATGCCCACGCAGAGAGCCTTCCCCAGGGCTGTGCAGTGCACAGTGTTTGCAGTCGTGTGTGACGGTCCTGGCACCACCATTTGTCTGTCTCAACTTTAAATGAGTCTGTGACCTGACAACAGCTCACCTTGCTTGAGCCAAGCTTGGTTTTCTTTCTTTGTTTATATTTTTCCTCCGATCATTTGGTCTATTAAAGAACAAGTTCTACTAAGTCACCAGGAATGACCAGATAGTTCTCTATAACAAACTGTAGCTTTAGTTTTAGTAGTGATCTGTATTTCAGAACTTTTGCTTATTATTGTTTTTTAACTATAGCCCACTCTCCCCTGCAAGCCAAGCAGTACGTTGTAAAAGATTTTTAAGAATAGTCTATATGGGCCCTGCCTGGGGTGGGTCAGTGCATTGAGTGCTGGCCTGCAAACCAATAGGTCACCAGTTCAATTCCTAGTTAGGGCACATGCCTGGATTGTGTGCCAGGTCCCCAGTAGGGGGCGCACAAGAGGCAACCCACACATTGATGTTTCTCTACCTCTCTCACCCCTTCCCCTCTCTAAAAATCATAGGACACCAGACTTGATGTCCTTTCTCTGTGAGGCAAATAAGCTACTCTCCTAAAATCATATTGGACATTGGGGGAGCTACCATCTTGTTTAATAAAACAACAAGCAAGCATCTCAGTGATGCTAACTAGTTAATACAACTTAAGAGAACAAGATAGAATGTTTTTAACAACTGAAAAAAATCTAAAGCTTTGGACTTTCACAGAGCATTTAATTCCAGTGGCCTTGCCTGTCCTGTATTTCTACATCAATTGCAGATGAACTAATAACTTTCAAATTAGTCGCTCCAGGGTTCTATTTACATTTTTAATAGAGAAAATATCAGAAGATCATAAGGCCTAAGTTAAATTCAAAAGAATTTTCTGGAGAAATAAGTGATCAGAGCAACAGAATATATCCCAATGCCCTATCATTAAAGAGTTAATTAAATGTATTAAGCAGAATGTCGTGTCAATTTGCTCTAATTAAGAAAAATTTTTGAGAGAAATTATTAAGACCAGACTTAAATGAAGAAGGCTTGGTTGGCATAATCTGCAGGATACTTGTTTGGCCACCAAGGACTCCTTGCTAATAAACTCTGACTTGTTTAAAGTCCCTCTGAGAGGGAGTATTTAGTCTACAATTGACTTGCTAATGAGCACTGTCGAAATGTAGATTGGTCTCAGGTGCTGTACTCTAAAACAAGCAGAAAGTTTTCCTCCCAAGTCAACTTCTTGAACAGAACTTGGTATGAAATGGTACCCTGTTACCTTCCTTCAGCCAAAACTCACAACATTTCTGTCATTTCTCAGGGCAAGGCACAAAGAATATTTATCGTGAGATGGGATGATGTGTGATCCTGAGGGCATCAGCCATTTCCCCTTAATGGCTCTCCCTATCAAATGGATTATAAATTGTTAAAAATTAATATGATATTTTAATAGAGTTAAAGTATATGGGAATATTCTTTTGGACAAGAGAAACAAATATTTTAGACATTCAACCATGTGTGTTTAACTCTTAAACTGCTACAGACAGAAAAAGTCACAGAATAAACTCGCTCTAGGATGTCATACAGTCATTCTAACCATACAAACAAATTGAAAAGCCTGGGTGCTCTATAGTTGTTCACCAACATCCTCTTTATAAACAAGTTCTGAGAGAATTTAGAACAATTTTTGAAAGCTCTAACACTTTCATAGAAGCATAACTCTATAGCCACTTTATTATATTGTTAAACAAAATTTCTATTGTCATTTACAGGATATTCCAAGGTAGATGCAAATCAATTTATCCTGAAAGACCATCTCCACAGTGTTATATCCTTAGGTTAGGCTGCTAGGGCCTGAGTTTTTTCAAACTGAATGACACCCTTTAGTATAATAGAGTTGTCAACAATTTAAAATTGTGTTTTGCCTTGTGCTAATCAGAAGCTGCTTAAAATCCTTTATCTCTGTAGGGTGCTTTCTTGATTTGCTGAAACCTTACTATTTGTTCAAGTGTTTGGGGCACCAATAATATTTTTAAAAACAGGTACAAGTAAATTAGAATACTTAGACTATACACCCACATATACATGCACACACATATACTAATTTATGTTTTGGCTTCTATTATTATGGAGTCACATTGGATGTGAATTCCTGGTTGACTATAACATCATTCCTTAATCTGATCTTTAGTATTTTTGTTTTGTTTAAGTAGAGAACCAGTTTGAAAGATTATCTTAGTCGAGATGATTGGATGTGCAAAACTAGAAAATTTAGAGGCTCTGGAGATGAATTTCGGTATGTCTGAGCAATGTCCTCATTCTTCTCTTTAGCTCCTGCCCATTGTCTTTTAACTCAACTCCAGATTCGCTTTTTTCTGTTAGGTCTTTACTTATTTATCCCACCTGCTTCCAATCTCCACACACAGCTCTCACAAATCCACTATATTATATTCTACTTAGAGATAATTACTTTATATTATTTGTAAATTATTCATTTGTGGATATCTTCTCTGCAGCAAGGTTGAATGTGTACCGGACAATAGATCCCTTATCTTCATGATTCAGGCTATCTCCGATGACTTCTCAAGAAGAGGTCCTGAGTAGGAGAATATATAAGGCTGGATTATTTCCTGTGGTGACAAATGGTCCCAAAATTTCAGGCACTTACTGGAACAGTTTTATTTCTCAGTCACATAATGTCCATGGCGGGGGCAGCACTAGGTGCAGGGTGAGGAATAGCCACCAACCCGTGATATTGCCAGTCTCATGGCAGAGGAAGAAAAATAACCTTGTCAAAACATATCACTTCTACACTTTATCGGTCAAAGCAAGTTATACAGCCATTCCTGAGTTCACCTGAATGTGGACATCTGCTTTCCCCACATGGAAGAGCCAAAGCAAGTCTTAGGGCCAGCCCAAATTCGGTGGGGAGGGGCGTATAACCCTTTCTCAGGGAGAGGTAACAGCTCCTTTGAAAAACAATGCAGCCTGTCATATGGAAAGAGAATCAAACATATCGGCATAACTTCCACTGGTTGTGCTGTATGGATGTATCTACTTAATACCCCATTTTCACAATTTTTTTCCGAATGTGGAGTCCTAACAACCTCTCCCCCTTCTCAGCCTCATAGCCTAGTGTTACTTCCATGGTTTCTTCTTCACTGGGACTAGTCAGAAAAGGATTGTATAATGAATACATGTTTAACTATTATTATTTAATAAGATAGCTACAAAAATATGCTCCATCAGCTCCCCCTAAATTGAAATTTACCAAGCACCACCCTAAGTTCATGGAGGAAACACAAGAAAACTGGACTTGGTACCTGACCTTAGCAGCTTATAATCTTATAGGGAAGTTAAAATGCAAATAACTATAATTTGGAACAGAATATGGCTCCTGCTTTAAAAGAAATACAAAATGCCATAATGGGGAGGAATCACTCATGCACACACATAAAACTGGAACCTTGAATTTCACCAATGTTCTTAATTGCCAGCTCTAAAGTCAATTGAACTGCCATCCATCTTTATTTGTTCTCCTGCTATCCTAGGCCACTCTTTCCACCAAGACTCTTCATGCCATTCCTTCCTTCCTCTCCAGAGTCAAACCCATAAATTTTCCCTTCACTTGTCCACTACTGTGTTTTCTTGAACTTACCACTTTTACCTGTTTTCTCCCCCATCAAAAATAACCTCTTTGTCTGAACATATCTATATTTTCCTTTTAGTTCTAAAGCTTTTGGAGATGGAAATCTCAACTTACTACCCGTGCTTTCTCGTTTCCCATTCACGTCTCAAACCACTGCAGTCTGCCTCTGCCACCAGCCTTCCATGGCTGTGCCTCTCAATAGCTGAACCTGATGATTTACATGACCCCTCTTCACCATCTAAAGCTCCTGACCACTCCCTGTATCCTTAGGCAATCTTTTCTCTTAGTTTCTGAGACATTTCCTCTAGCTGCAGTGAACATCTTCTCTTTAAAAAATTCCTATGCCTTCAAATATTATTTTCATATTGATGAGTCTTATGGACCCATATTTCTATTCAACACACAGACATCTTGTACAGAAGTAAAACATAACAGGTTGAAAAATTACCCAAACATATTCCTTCTCTGGTATTGTCTAATTTGACCAATGGGCTTATCATGCCTTCCAATCAAGAAACCCAAAAGTCTTAGCAGACTTTTCTAACTTCCTGCCCTCATATAACTAAAGAGCAATCATTCTCTTTTTGTTTTACTTAAACATGGCTCTTAGTTCTTCCTGGTCTTCTTGGTTCCTTCCACTATAACATCCATAGTAATTAGTAACAGCTGACATATAGTAGATCCTATATAAATATTTGTTGACTAGCTTTTAGATGTGGTTTCCTTCACATGGAATGTTTTTTCTTTGTTCTTGTAGAAATGGCTCAAATCACACTACCTTATAAAATGTTCCTTGCCTCTCTGACGAGATGGTCCTCTGTGTTCCCCCAGTGCTTTGTTAATAGCTGTATTATAGGGAAGAATGGAAAACCATTTATGTTCTATTGGTGGTGTTCTCAGTTTTAATATTTTTTTCTCCAGTAGACATTTCACATCTTGAGGATAGGCATCAAGTGCTATTTATTGTGGGTACCCTCGCCATCTTTACAACACTTAGATGAATCAGTGCATGGTTGGATGTCTGAAATAGGTGTGAGTTTACTAAAAGCTTCACATGGAAAACAGCATTTAAACAGGGACTTAGGAGTGAATTCTATTTGGGTACGATGAGAATAGCATTCTGATTAAACTGAAGGTACAGCTTATTCTCTAAGATTACCCAGTAGGTCAACTCAGCTAAAATACAATGGCATTTTGGAGGAAGGAGTCATAGCATGTATTTTGGAGGGCAGATCAGAGATGAATATGGGGAACCTTGATAACAGAAGTATATTTATCCTATTTTTTTCTCTCTGGGCCAAGGAGACAGTTATTCAACTTTATAACTTAGGAAGATTATTCTGATGTCAGTATATATTATGGAATGGAATGTAGGGTACAAAAACTATTAGAAAGATACTGTAACAGTCCAGAAAGAATAAATGTGTAAATGAGAACTATAAATAAAACAGAAAATGGAAGCAGACACATTGTAAAGTTACCATCCAAATGTGGCTACTAGAGTTGAAGGAAAAGAGAAGAACTGAGGTTTCAAGCCTCAGTGACAGAAGGGACCCTCTGGCTTTCAACGAGAAGTAGGAAATACAAGAGGAAGCAGAAGTTTGTAGGGGAAGGTTATGAGTTCAATTTTAGACATTGTAAGTTTAAAGAGCAAATATGAATTTGAAATGGAATGTCAGCACTTACTTAAACTCTTCATAAAAGAATTGCTTTCCTTTTCCTATTAAGTGACTTAGGGAACTGCCACTTAGTAAGATGTTCAGGACCAAATTCTCCCCTTAGCAGCAGCCTTCAATGAATGACTGCCATTTTGACTGGCTGCATGTTGTCATCCAAATGTAACCTAACAGTTGAATCGCTGCCAATGAAGGGAATAGCAAACTTAAAACAAGACATAAAAAAATGTAACCTTAAGAATTTTAAATAGAAGAAAATCCATGCTTCAGGAGTATTCCTTATATAACAGGCAGTAATGTTAAGGAGTGAGTAAATTTTAAAAACTTAATTCCAAAAAATAGATTAAAATTGTGATCTTTTTCATGGTGTTTCCTTTAAAAACATGAAGTTGACTGATGCCCATTTCTTACATTTTATATATTTTGAAATATCTTATTTTTCCCTTCTGTGAAAAATGAAATGCAAAAATAAAGGATTGTAGAGAAAATGACATCTTTATTATTCTGGCATATAAAACTAGTTCTTCTCTCCCTTCAAGATCTGTTTCTTCCTAAAAGTGACAGTCTGAAACACTCTATTATCAAATTCTAAGTAACCTTGATAAAGCAACCATACATTTATCCTTATAAGTGAAAATAAAAAGAAATTCTATAAATATGTACTTAGGAAAAATGTGAGAGGCTGGTCACCAGAACAACTACATTTGTGGGATACCTCCAAAAAAGACTTTATTCTGTGTCTCCTGTGAATTACTGAAATTGTGACTATGGTCAGATGGTAGGCAGTTAGCTTCTAAATTATGCAGCCTAACAAAAATGTTAAGTGTATGTGTATTACATGTGTACCTAGTACATATATATCTAGTATGTGTATATGTACACGTATACATATATGTAGTGATTTCTTATATTCCTATGACAAAATTCAAGTCACTTTTGAAACTAATTCATGCGACCATACCAGGAACTTTTGTTTTAGCTAAAGTCCTGATAACTCTTAGAAATTCTGAAATTCCCATCCCTGCCTATAATATCCCAGCTTTCCAATTCTCCATCACCCTACTGTCCATAACCTGTTCTTCATCAGAAATTTTACCAGAAGTCCTCAGTGCTCACACAGTTCACCTTCTTCTTTTTTGTATCTTCTACAGCAGAACCTGTGGTCAATTATTCCATCTACTGTTGCCAAGACCATGAATCCTGATGTTTTCCTTTCCTTTCTGTCGCCCCTCTTGTCAACCTCCAACCCTGTGTCATCCTAAGAAGTGTCTGGAGTTAAGGACTGTATGGAAAGAAAAAGAACAGGTTTTGTGACATAACTTGGACCAGAATCTTGTTCAACTAACTACCCACTAGAGGAGTGATGTTGAAAGCTTCAGTTTTCTCATCCATAAAATGAAGACAACTCTTATTATCATATTATGGGGTTTTTATGAAAGCTACGTGATACAAATATGCTGGCTCAGAGCCAACCATAGGTGGTAATTCTGCCCCCTTCCCACTGAGAGAGACTATGACCTCTTCACTGTTCAACAATATTGATCCTTGCTTAAATCTTTTATTTCATTTTTCCCCTAAGACATATGATCCATGTTGGTTCCTGCTTCTCAACAGATGACATAATTTTTTTAAATCCTTCAAATATAAATCATGAGGTTGTGAACTCCCTCAATTTTTCTTCCAAACATATCTAAAATTTCACTATGCTGTCTCAGGGGAAGGAAGAGCTCCTTTTCAAGGTCAACCTCTGTGGCAGCAGCATTGATCTCACCATTTGTGCCTCTTCTGAGATGATATTCTCTCAATTATTTCTCCTCTGGTCTCATTAATCTCTCATCTCTGGGTGTTTTTCCCACTCTGCTCATCCATTTCACTCTTTAAAAAATTTCAAATAAATTTCCACTCTCACCTCAGTATTGAAATTCTTTTTCCAAAGGTCAAAAATGACCTGGTGGCTGGCAAGCCATAACAATTTACTTGGTTTTTACAGCTGCAGCTCTTGACATTATTGCCTAGAACCTGCTTTTTGATAATATACTACCTTCCTGTGATGTCTACAGTTCTTCCCCTCTAATTTTTTTTCCTCCTAGTTTTCTGACTAATCATGCATATCCATCTTTGTCAGTGGCTCTTCTAAAAATTCCGCCATAAAAATCTCTCCAAATTGACTGACATTATGTAAAGATATGATAGGGTTCTGTTCATTTTAAGTAGAGTGGGTTTTTTTTTTAAAAAAAGAAGTCACAGCAGAATTTGTAGGCTATCTCTATTTGACTACTTCCATCTGTGCTTGAACCACAGTCTGCAACATGGCTCTCACACCAACTGCTGTGCTTCATATTACAAAGGCTGTGTCACTCAGCCTAATGTGCACTGACCTTTACTGAAGGGTTCTTCAGTTTTACTGCTAAGTCTGACCTGCTGCATTTCTCAAGAACATGTGTAAGAACAGACAGCTATAACAAGGCTATGTGGTGGGGATGAGTAAATGAAGTCACACTTCAACCAAGGTTTCTACACAAGTCCCAAACTCCTTGACACCCCCAGCCCTCTTCGTAGCTGAAGGCTTAATTTCCAGGACTTTAGTGCCCATCCACTATGGTTGTTCCAGGACATTTTAGAGCTCTGAAGGGATCTTCATGCCAGTTGAGTCATTGTCAGGTTCACAGATGAAGGTGGACTGTGAGTGGGGTAATTTGCTATATCTGACTGGAGACCTCCCAAATGTAGGATACCTCTAAGGATATTCTTTAATGAGATTGTGCTAATGTAAGTACTCTGTGGGGAAAATCTGTTGCGCTATATAACAGCAGCCTACTCAGTTATTCAACAAGTGTACGTTGACATTGGCACTTATGCTTCTGTACCAGGGTCCGTGCTAGAGGTTGTCTATAAAGCCAGTCAAACTTGAAAACATAGAAATTAATAGTGTTGGCTTGTGTGAATATATTTTCCTGCAGATATTAGAAGATTCTGATATGTGTATGTATGTGTATATCTTGCATAGTTTTTTTAATTTTTATTGTTATTCAATTATAGGTGTTTGCCTTTTCTCCCCATCCCTCCACCCCACCTTGCATATAGTTTATTACTAGACCTTCCACTGTCTTCTCCGAGCTTTGAGATATACCATGGTCTCATGTCTCTTCTATCAGGTCTTTTCTATTTTGAATAAAATTGAAATACCATGTAGCTGATTTCTTCAGAAGTCAGTGAAGGAATTAGTGATTCTTCACAAACTGGGTTTGAAGTTAGAAAATCATATATAAAGCTCATTAGGGACCCAAATTCCATGCTGTTTGATGCTTCATCTCTATAATAGAATTTGGATAAATTGCCTGTAGCATGTTCTGTTTTCTTTTCATGGCCAAATGGGACAAATAGTGATCTCAGCTTTCCTTGAAGCATCATAACAGCTAACTAGTCTCTATCAGTTAAGTTTCAAAATTAAACAAAATCAGACTCCCTTTCCTAAAACAAACAAAAAATCAAACTGCATGTAGTCAAGGATACCACAAGTGTTTGAAGGAAAAAGAGAAAAAATTCAAGTAACTTTTCTGTTTGATGTCATTTGAAATCTATCTTGGGAATTGTTTCAAACAGAAGAAAGGAAGCGGTATTTTGGTGAGGGTGAAAGGTGGGCATCAGAGCTTGCATACAAACTCTTTCTCTGTCTTGTTTATTCATTGTCCGGGGAGGGTTTTGTGGATTTCAGAGACTTGGTCTCAAGAAGACTTGGTCCCAATTTAAGGCATAAGAATATGTCACTCTATTTGTAATCTCTTTGAATGACAAATTCCTAGGCCAAAAAAGTAAGGGAAATAAAATTTTTCGCCAGCCTCTAGCAAAAAAATCTCATCCCTTTCTCTGTTAATCACTGTGCCCCCTCCAAAAAAAAATAAGTGCCATGAAATTCTATTACCTATCTTGCCATTTTTTAAGATTAGAAGTGAAATTTGTATTTAAGTTGACTCTTCAAATATGTGTTACCACCGAATGGGGCTACATACATTTACTGATGCTCTGGAGTGACAAGGCAATATTCAAGAGGGAAGAAAGATCATGATGAATATTTTAAGTAACTCCAAATCTATGAGGCAGAGAGTATATCAAAGAATGTAGTCGAATTCTATGCTTTTCTTATTTATGAAATCCTGGTGAGTTTAAATATGCCTGCAGAGTGGCACTTTCTTAATAAAGAGAAATAATTGCTTCAGAAAAATTGCTTTCAGAATCAACTAATAATACTGAGGAATTTTTGCGTGCAATTTTACAATACCTTTAATAAAATGTCACTTTCATACCACCAACAGATACTATGAAGAGGGTAGGTAGGTGCTATATGCCAAAGCCAAGGTAAAGGATTACATTTTCCTCTCCTGATACCATTGATTTCATGAGACATGGCTATAAAATAGTGAAACTGATTATGGGAGCCCACATTGTACGTGGTTAAACCTTGGGATGCAGTACATCCTCTCAGAACAATAGCAAGTCAAGTACATTAGTATGGGGTAAAAGTGAATAAGTTATATATTCATTTTCAAAATTGAAATAAAGTATACAGGCGATTTGTGATTTTTCAATGCTCAACTCACTACCAATGAATGGAACACAGAAATGTCAAAGCTCCCCTCCACAGGAACAGTGGCCCTAACTTTCCAACCCAGAAGTTCTGGTAGTTCATCCAAAAAGAGAGATCACTTGGCTTATGTAAGTGCAAACTTTAAGGGAGGGGCCTTCTTTCATAAAGAGGCAGAGGTCAAGAAAGTAATTTACTTTTGATGCACAGTTTTTTTAATCTCATGCCAATAATACCCAACTAAAAGTAATTCAGATTTCACTTTATCATAGCAATCGTTTCATAAATCATAGTAGTAATCAAAATAAGTTCAACCTGTTCCTTCATTTAGCAAATAATCCTTGAACACCAACTATGTGACCAAAATTTACTGTGTTCCAGGGATTTGGAAGCAAGTAAAACAGATATGGTTTTTACCCTTGGGTGTGTCAGTTTAGCAAGAGCCCAAAACAAGTAAGATTCGAATATAGTAGGATAAAATGCTAAAACTGAACTATGCAAAGTCAGGAAGAAGCAGTGGCTGCGAATGGGGCTAGAGACTTGGAGGCCAGTTTACAAAAACCCCACCTGAAACCATAAGTGCTTTGTATTTTATCTTATGGGCAACTTGCAAACACTGCCTTTATGCTAATTATTTTAAATGAACATCCAAAAGCGTCTGCTTGGCAGCGAATGATAAGCCAGAAAGGGAATCTGGAAATGACTCTAAAAATATCCAGAAAGATTTTCTTCAGGTCAAATTCCCATGCAAGCAAATTTGTCCCAAATCTACTTGGCAGATGTTAAAGTTAATCTGTACAATGAAATATATTTGCGTATACATTAAACAGGACAGGAAATCTGAGGGGCTACCAGTGTCAGAACATCAACCCCTCTGGATATTTAGCAGATCTAAAATAAATGTCTGCTCACATTTAAATCCCTTACTGGCTTATTTCTCTAGCTCCTGTTGCCTGAAAAACTTTCTCCTTTAAAATATTTGGTATCATAAACTCTTTTATCAAATAGAATGGAGCCAAGCAGAACATCAAAATCTCCAAATTTCTCAAAATATACAAAACGCTGGAGAGGCAGGCTGCACCTGCAGCCCCAAAAGCAAATGTGTTGAATAATCAGGGATCCCAAACAGAGCTGCACTAGAGTAATTTACTCAGCTAATCATTATATGAAATAGAACATTTGATTTCTGCACCAGAGTTACATCAAAGTAGATGCATACTTCATTTGATTAAATAAAGCACCACAAACAAAATCATTTAGCGCAGTGCATGGTTCTTCATAAGCACTCAATAAATCTAAGTTCCCTCCGCAGGGAGGGCGCTGTGTGCTTCACTCTTGGGTGTGTGCACCCCCTGGCCCAGGAAGACAAGATATGCATGATGCAGAACCCTATGAGATGACTGCTGGGTGCCACCTAAGTCCTTAGTATGTTGCGAAAGGGTACACTGTGCTTTAAGATATTTAATGTCAAAATGCCCTTAAGATAGCATGGTGTCTTGGGGCTCACATAGCAGAATGGAGCTTCTCACCTTTAATCGGCCATAGAACTAACATCTACAGCCACTGAGTGCTAAAGATTGGGAGGAAGAGGAGAGAAGCCTCAGTTTGCTCCCTTTCTCTAGCACTTGCTCTTCTAGACCTCAGCTAACTTTGAAACTGAACTTTAATTTAAATGTTTTCCAGTGTAAATGAAGGGTTTGTGGTTCCAAGAAGAAATGGGGAATTATTAGAAATTGTAAAAGTTGAAGTAGCTCAAAGTTATTTTGGTTTTCGAGAAACTTGTTAGGGGACAGTTGCAAAACTCCAGTTTACGAAGTGGGGCAGAGAGATTTCTATTTGATTCCTTTGTTTTCTTACCTTGTCTTTCGTATTCTCTATTCAGCACTGAAGAGTAGAATGTAGCTTTTCATGACATATTACCTCTAACACTGAGTAGACTCTATACCAGCCTATGAATGCAGGCCGGCACTTAGATCCTCCCTCAGTTAACACACACACACACACACACACACACACCACACCGCTCACTTTGCACTCACAGCACACTACACACAGCATACTGCACACGGTGCACAGACAGAGCACGTTGCACTCGCAGCACACTGTGCACCACACACCAGACGGCACACCTCACACACAATGCATACGTACAACACGTGCACTGCACACTGCGCAGAGCACACACTTTGCACTCACAGCACACTACGCACCACTTCCCATACACCATGTACCCATCACATGCACACACCAGATACACTCCACACACATACACTGCACACACCACAGTCGTACACTCATACAATGCACACATTGCACATATGACAGGGGTTGTGCACCACACACACTGCGAAGACCGCACACACTACATGCTGCACGCACACTGCACACAGGAAAAACACTGTTCTACAGCATCATTCCTGAAACGTTGCAGATACGTATGTGGAAACGGTGAGGAAAGGAAAGGTTTGCAGAATCTTAACCACGGATGACTGGGAACTATACCACGTCATACCTGCTGTGGGTCTCTTCCACGTGTCTGTAGTTGGTATTGAACTATGCACAGTGGTTACCTCTGAAATCAGAGATAGGAGAGGGAAGATTTTCCTAATTTCACAAGTTAACGTCTCTACAATTGGAAATCGTTTTAAAATTGATAGTGTGTTGGCTTAATTGGAAGTGTGTGTTTCTTTCCAGTGGCATAGAAATAGCAGTGCATGTTACAATCTGTGTGCCTTAGATTCTGTAAGATACGTTCCTGTTAAAGCAGCAGCATCACGGCTGATTGTTGCTTTTCAGTGACCTTCGGTGTTTTCAAATTTTTAAATAACAAAGAGGAAGGAATAAAAAATAAAAATAAATGAGAGCAAATGCACAAAAACAAAATAGAAGCTGATAATGACATAATTTGTGGCTAATTAAATGCTCTAAGATATAGTAAATGTGTTGTAGTTATTAAATGTATACCTGTCCGATCTCTAATTGGAGCACAAGAGACCGTGGTACCTCAATCACCTGTGAACTCCCTCTGGGATGCAGTGTACTTCTGGGAACTTAGTAACTCAGCAAACACTGTTTAAGTAAATAGATTACGAAGTGAATTAGCCTTTAAACATGTTGTCCAAAATCATCTGGACCACATG
Organism: Desmodus rotundus; assembly: GCF_022682495.2. Classification (NCBI taxonomy): domain Eukaryota; kingdom Metazoa; phylum Chordata; class Mammalia; order Chiroptera; family Phyllostomidae; genus Desmodus; species Desmodus rotundus. The sequence continues at coordinate 191,382,744 of NC_071388.1, forward strand.
TGTCACACTCCTTAGGCATTTTCTGCTTGACTGATGAAAACCTGACCTGTAGAAATCTAAAAAAACATAATTCAAAATAACAGGCTCAGAATGGAAATTGATTAGCTTAAGACTATTTTTCTTGATGATAATCTTGTGGTGTAGTGATATTATAATCTATAGCTGTGATTAAAAAGACCTTATTATCACCAAATGGCCTAAACTGGCAATTAGAGTGAGGGTTCTTCTCTGCGCACAGAGCTTCCACTAAAGCACTAAACACTTGCTAATAAGGCCTCTTGACTGCTTGCCTATCTTTCCCTTTTAGAAAGGGACAAGGACCTATTCACCTTTGCAAATGAGATGCTTAGTGCAATGTCTAGCAGGCAGTGTTCTATCAATGTTGATTAAATGACATGACTAAATTATAAATTTTTAAAATGTAAAACTTAATATTAGTAATGTCTGTGGGTAGAAGACCGCCAAGATCCCTGTCAGGAATGTAGCCACATGGCTCTGTTGAGCACAGGTGCCAAGCAGAAGGCTGGGCCCCAGAAGGTATCACATCCTAATCCCCAACGAGATTTTGGGCAAACAAGATTTTGTGCAGATGTGCTTAACTTAGGGCTCATCTGCACAAAATGAGATAGGGGACCATCATGGGCTTATCCAGTGGGCCCAATATGATCATAAAGGTCCTGGTCCTCGGGGGGCAGGAGAATCGGTGTCAGAGGAGATGTGACGACAGAAGTTGAGGTACAAGTGATGAGAGCCACAGCCGAGGAATGGGAGCAGCCTCTGGGAGCTGGCAGAGGCAAGACCAGGGAGTCTTCCCAAGAGCTCCAGAAAGGATAGAGACATTTCCAACTTCTGACCTCTAGAACCGTGAAACAGCCACTTTGTGTATTTGAAGCTGCTAAGCTTGTGGGCATGTGTAATAGGAAACTAATGCCATAGGTCAGTCTGTTAGGGATCATTTGTGTTCAAGTAGTAGTAGGCTCCACCCAAACTCGCTTAAACGGTAAGAAAGTGCGTGGGTTTACGTACTTGGAAGTCTGACACGAGGCAGAGTGGGTCACTTCGTTGTCTCTGTGATATCATCAGCAAGCTATTTAATTCCTTTCTCTACCTCTCCTCTGTATTCTGTTCTATTGGCTTTATTGTAAGACCAGTTCCCTTGCAAGTTTGGAAAGGTTGCCAGTAACAATTGAAGTTAAATGCTTCCTTGTTCATTGTTAGCAGGAAAGAGCCAGGCTTCTCATAATTATCAACTTTGATAGAGTTGGACAAATCAGGGCCCATCCCTGGAGCTTTCCTCAAAGACTACCCTCAGGGCAGATGCCCAAACAAATAAGAGCTCTGCTAGGAGGGAAAGAGGAGAACGCACCCAGACGGGTCACTAGCCATGCTGGACCAAGTACAACACAAAATCCCGTGACTGGGAGCGTGTGGGGATCAAAGTGATTCAACAAGTTCCAGGGCCACTGCGCCCTGGTTCCCAGGTCTAGGGAACAAGTTCCAGCTTCTACTTGGCCATGTTGCCCTTGCTCTGTAAGGACAGTTGTGTAATAGAAGGAGCAGCAGCAGTTATTAAAAACTCACATCTCGTTCTGCCAGGCTGAGCCTGGCAGTTACTCTGGACTTTTTTCCACCTGAGAAATGGCAACAAGCCCAGCACCTGGGCTCATCAGACCACCGTCTGGCATGCCTGCTGCAGGTTGCTGAACTCTGGGCTAGATTGACACCGGATAGCCCCTTGTGAATCATCCCCCAAATGGTGCCTTCCCTTCCAAAGCTGACATGTTCTTTTGTGTACATTATTGTATCAAAATCTGCTTTGTTATATGTTTTACAAGTGTCTGATGAGATAGGATAGTCTGATGAGATGGGATTTCCTACCCCCCCCACCCACTCTGTAGCCAGACAAAGTAATACAAGGAGGAAAAAAGGAGGACAGAGGGGAGACTCAGTAGATAGTTACAAGGTATGGTATATATTTTATTTATAAAATATTTAATCTCTAACTTTCAATGCATTATGTTCTTTAACTTCACAGAGGATGAAATTTGAGAACTAATTTGTAAAACATAACATGTGAGAGCTGTTATTATCCTCCAGGCAGCATGGTTCCCAAGCCCAGATTCTTCCTTTTGAACTTGTAGGGACCACTCACAGTTGGGTATCTGAATAGACTTGACATGTGAGAGTTGCCCTATCCCAACACTACCTCTGTGATTTAAGGCTCATCCCAGAACTGGTCCTGATGTTCTGTGGGGAGACTGAGAAAATCCAAGGAGTACTAAACCTTCCCCACGTTTGTTAGAATCAGAGATACAGGGGAAGAGAGGTTCCTCTAGACAAGTTTCAGAAGAAAACTAGAATGGAACTAGTGGCTCAGCGCCCCCCTTAGGTCTGCTCTCCCCCCAGCTCACTTGAAGGTGAACTGCGAGTGCAGTGACATGGATCATCAGCTCTGGTGTATAATTCGACTTGCCAGGTGGGCCTATCCTTCCTCCATCACAGTCCTAAGTATTTGCAGAGGATTAACATCAAAGAGAAGAAGTATCCCTTCATTTCCTGGTTTCCAGGGACCCTTTTAGAAACAGCACACAATTGCCCCAGCCCTATCTACAGCTCAGGGGAGCCCAGGCTTCCAGGAGACAGGGAGGAATGGGCCAGGCCAGCTCCACGAGGGCAGAGAGTGCTTGTTACAAGTGCTGCCTCTCCCGTCCCAAGCACAACACCTAGCCCCCGGTAAATCACTACTGTTATATGAAGGACTAAATGAATGAAAAAATGGACACCTTAGTAAACACTTTGTCCGCAAAGAGGAAGGCAAGGATAGAGCAAGATGGGAAGCTGGTGGCGAACAGGGATAGATTTGTGTCATTATCCAACAAAATTTATGGGACATCATGCCCTAAGGCAGATCCTTAAATCCTAATCCTATAGTGATGACCTTTGAACTAGTGCAAATTCCACCAATGGCATTCATGGGGTAGAAATCAAAGATCTTTTTACCCAGTGAGCATCACATGAGTTTTCAGGCTTTGCAAAATGATAGTGTTTGAAAAGCCTTTCTAGTTACTGGAAATCTTCAAAAAAAAAAATGCCTAAGATGACTTCCAGAAACGCTTTTATGGGACTCTACTGAAATTATATTTTATATTGTCCTATGTGATTGCTTCTGCTTTATTGTTCAAGAACTGTTAATAATGAGTGAGGATTTTAATATGCAGAAAACGAGCAACAGAACAGGACCTAAGTTTCTTGTATTGTATTTTTTTAATAAAAAAGTAAAGATCCTGTTAGAGTGAGTTTCCAGAGATAATTTACTGGCATATAATTGTTTAATTGGTTTCTAATTTAGAGATAAACCAATGTATGTATTAAGAAGTTAAAACATAGCACACCTTCAGAGTAAAATGGCTCAGAGATGCTCAGGATCCACCACATATTTTTTTCAAGGCAGCTGTGACTTGAAATCATAGGATGGAAGCAGCACAGCATCCATCAGGTCCCAGCGGTGAGGCGAACGTGGTCGCCACTTTCCCATCACCATTTCCAGGGGATGTTTTCCACAATGGGAAGTCAATTACTGCTTCCACTCCCACATTAGTGTAATTGGTTCTTGCTCTCCAGAGGAGAATTTATTAAGGCAATTTCAGTAAATAAGGGAAAAGGGGTCCCGATTTGCTACTGAATCCACTGGGTGTGGATAATCACTCTTATCTTCCTCCAGATCCTAACGGAATTCTTGTATCTGTAAAGCCTTTTTCTCCATGCAAGAGCAAGCAGAAGACACTATTTTTTTTCCCGAGAAAATCGGTATACTTAGTGACAGCAATTCTAAGAAGCAGTACCTTTCAAAGTATTGGTGATGGCATGTCTGAAAGGACACTCAGAATGTGTGCAAAGGTAGTTCAAAGGAATATATGTACAGGTATATGCCACTTCTAAAGCTTTAAATTTCCAGTTGCTATTAAGAAAATGGCTGCCAAAGCCAAGTTTCCAACACTTCCTGCCTGAAAACAGATTTTTGTTAACTTAGCAAAATCAGGGGGAGTTTTACTTTGGGGAAAGTTATTCCACGTGTGAAAGAGCAATGGTGTCTTCTCATGTGGGCAAGTTCTTGCTGCATAGACTGTGAGAGATGGGGAGGCACATCCCCAAGACGGTTGCCTCTTTTCTGCCAACGTTTTTCATTTTTAGTAGAATATTTTCAGAATGCCCAAGAGATTTCATTATTTGAATAGGGAGCTGGAATATCACATGTACAGCATCTTTGGCAAACTTCGTAATGCAATGTCAACATCAGAACCATCTACAAAATTGTTAATGTATTCTCCCCATGCTGGAGTGTTGAGAGCAGCCAGATTCTAGGGGGAATCTACAATAGGGGTCTCAGTGAGGGAGAGCATTAGCCTGTGTGCCATCTCTGGGGAGATGGAGGTGACTGTAGATTTCCTGGCCTTGGAGAACCCCAATTCAAAGCAGTAGACAATTTGTTGCTTTATACAAGCTAAACAGAGCAAAGCAAACAAACAGAAACATTTTATTAGATGTCTACATAAATATTCTAGTGACTGAAACAATCATTTAATTCAGGGGAGGACAAGCAGTTCTGCCTCTGTTAACTAGATTGTTGCCTTAATCCTCAGCTTTGCTTTGAAAACCAGACCTCGGTTCACATCCTCAGAGTGATATTAACCCAGCACTGCCTTGGATTTGTTCCCTGGGCAAAAGGTTAAGTGATCCATAAATTTATTTCCCTGTAGATTTGGAAAAAGTAAATATCACAGCGATTTGTTAGCCAGCTTTTTTGCAACAACAGAATCATCAAATGCCCCTCTTGTCACCAGAGTCAATGCCATGTCGTGAGCAGAAAAATATTTTTTAAATGTTTGGCTTATTCACACGAATGATGCCAATAAACAGAAAGATGAAGTCCTCAGAGAAATCTGATTAATAAGGAATCGCTCTAACCTGCTGCACGTTTGACTAAGAACTAAATTCCATTACAAATGTGCAAAAAAGCATAATCTATCCCTGCAAAATAGCTTTTGTTAACACAACCTCACTGTGAAGAAATGCTCGATACCTCTAAACCACAACATATTTGTTGCAAAACAGATCCTACATCTGTTAGGATGAATCTTAGGTTTTCATGGTTCCCTATCCAGAGACTCAACATTGGTGTAATATACGAGGTATGTCCAGAAAATATCCAGCCACACAGTATGAGAAATACAGACATTTATTGAAAAAGATACAACATACAAGAAACATTATACACAGGACAATGATGCCTCAGTCCCCTTCAAAGTAAGCACCTTGGGACCTCACACAGTTCTCCTAGTGCCTCCTCCACTATTCAAAAACACTCAGAAAAATCAGTTGGAATTGCCGTCAGCTGCCTGACTGTATTTTCCTGAATCTCACTGATGGTCTAAAATCTCTTCCCTTTCAAAAGTGATTTTAGTTTGGGGAAAAGCCAGAAATTTCAGGGCACCAAATCTGGGCTGTAGGGGGGTGGATTCACCTGGTTATTTGATGTTTCACCAAAAAATTCTACATGAGACAGGATGCTTGAGCAGGCACATTGTTGTGATAAAGCTGCCAATCACTCATTGCATCATCCTGAAAGCCTTCTGAATCATTCTAATAATTTCTTCAGGGGAATGTTCAAGATGAACGCAAAATTTGATGCAGATTTGTTGCAGTCATTTTGAATGCAACAACCACACAGTACACATGCTCAGTCAATGGTGTCTATTGCCCCTACTGACTAGTGCAGTGAAATCATCATTGTTCACCCATGCACATTCTAGGCCACTCTCCTTGGCTGCCAGGTTACACTGATGCCACACAAACTGTTCTAGTTATATTAAAAACACCAGACAGACACTATATACCTTTATAACGCATGACAGGTGCTGCTCTGGGCTGTGGACTTTGTGATTGCAGCTAATAGCCTTCAGACATGAACACTCTCATGGAGGAGCGTGTGCTTGAAAAGATAATAGTGGTGGAGAGATGGCACTATCCTCTCTCAGCAACAATAGCTCAGTTACTGAGCACCAGGCAAATGGCATTGGCCTATGCTCAGTGCAAGTTTCCACATTGAATCTGAGCCTCTTTTTCTGAATGATGAGCATCACCATCATGGCCCTTTGTGTCTCCAAATAATTGTTCAGTACACAGCCAGAGACAAGGCTTTTCTCCTCAGAGAGTTGTTTACAGATGTGCCAGATACGGAAAATCGTACAGTAGAAAGGATCCCATGAGATCAGCTTGCTTGGCCCTTTGCCTCTCCAAGCATGACTTGCTAAGGCTTTCCATAAAGAAGCCCCAAACGCCACGAGCGCGAAGGCTTGCCATGGGTTGCACCTCTGTGCCTGTGCTCATGGTGGAGCCCCACCCTCCCTCAGTGCCCTTTCCCAAGCTCCTGTCCCATAAGAACCAATTTCATTCAGTCAGCAAACTTCTGACTGAGCATAACACACAGTGCTTGTCCCTGGCCTAGAAAGGTGAACCAAGCAGACATGTTCCCAGCCTGCACCGAACTTACAATCTAGTGGGGAAGACAGGCGTCAGGTAAGATTATCACAAATAATCATTTAGGTAACTACATGCCACATAGTCTGAAAACAGGTTTAGGTGCCTTGGTGGCATAAAATAAGGGGTCCTAGTTTAGTCTGAGAGATTGAAGGTAGTTTCCCAAAAGGAAGGATATGCAGACTAGAACTTGAAAGTGCTCGGAGGGAAGAACATTCCAGCCAGAAAGAATGTGACTTGTCAAGACCCAGAGGAGGAAGTGGGTGGGGCAAGTGGTGTAAAAGTAAGTGCAAGGGAGATTCTATAAACCATACAGCAAGTGGGAAGCCACCCAAGGACAGGCATTGACATAATCAGATTCAGAGGTCTTAAAACTCACTATTGTGTGGGTATTCATCTACGCAGAGATAAGAGAAGATGCTGGGAGATCCAAAGGGAGGTTGTAACAATTCATGCCCGTGGCAACCCTTGATAAATCTCTGCTGATAAAACAACTTTGCCCATTAGCCTGTTATCACTGACACATTTCTTCTATCCTCCAGGTAATTAATGCCCATTTACTGCAGAGCGTCTAGAACTCCTAACATAGCCTTATTGCTCTCAGTAAGAGCTTCCAACTTGCCCAGGACCATGTGAAAACATTTCAGTTTAAAACCAAGTCTCTGCTCTTTAATGAATATGTCAAGTGGAACACAATTAAAAGCATTATTAAAACGTACTAGATTTTGCCTCCTTTTGATCTCAGACAGATATTTGAGTTGTCTGGAAAGACTTGTTCTTCACCAAGGCCTGACAGCTACTACGTGAACTGTATTTGTTACTATTTTCCCCCCCAATAATTTTCATTTTATATATGGGATTCCTTTTTCTACTTAAATAATAGCGATACTTGTTAGCACTCATACTTTCTCTAGAGATAATCCTGTGACACAGCAAGTTAGGAAGTTACATAGGGCCACTGATATGAATCTGTATCTAATTATGCCTCTGTTTCTCCAATGTGACTGTCACTCGGGAAACTGCAGAGTTTCAGAGTGGTGCCGTATTTCACATAAAGAAGGAAGATTTAACTAATTTTTCTCCTCACAAGTACTGTCTCTGCATTCCACCTCCCTGGCCCACTTCTAATATATATAAATGTCTTAAGTATCTTGGATGCCCTCCTGATAAACACTGCATCCCTCTCCAGGTGGAAGATTAGATACTTACATGCCAATGGCAGAACATGTTTTCCAGGCAGGAAAACTTTTTCAAATTTCTTCAATTTATGCAATAGGTCGCCAAACATGCCATCTGCTGACCTGGTTTCCAAAGCATATGGCTGCTTCTTCAGTCAGCAGTGCAGGAGACAAACTAAAACAAGTCCTATTTAGGAGAGTGTGACTGAAGCACATACAGTTGAGTCACTCTTCTAAGTATTTAGAGTCTATCCCTGGGTCAAGCTGGAATTCCTAAAATCCTTACACTTGCAACAGAATCGCTGACAATGAGCTCCATTTTCATATCATACTTTTAACAGAGACACTAATAGTCATTAGATGTAAAGCCCTCACAACGTTCCAGGCACATGGCTTTTATTGTTTCCAGTGGGCAGCAGAGCCCCTAGTTCCAAGCCAGGCTCTGGAGCCCAGATTGTGGGTCAATCACTCACTATTATATACTCTTGAGTGACTTAACTTCTCGATGCCTCATTTGTAAACTGGGGCAGGAGATAAGAGCTCCCACCTTTGGAGTTATTATGATGATTAAATGGCTTAATATACAAAAAGTACTTAGATCAGTTCTCAACATACAAGGTTTGTCCAGAAAAAGTCCAGCCATTGTTAATATAACAAGAATGGTTTGCACGACATTGATATAACGTGGCAGCCAAGGAGAGTGGGATGGAATGTGCATGGTGAACAAGGACAACTTCACTGTACCAGTCAGTGAGGGTGGTGGTGTGTGCCGTGTGGCCACTGCATTCAAAATGACTGAGCGAGTAGAGCAACAAATCTGAATCCAATTTTGTGTAAAGCTTGAACATTCCTCCACGGAAACTATTGGGATGAGTCAGAAGGCTCCTGGGGATGATGTAATGAGTGCAGCACAAATAAAAATGTGGCACAAATGCTTCAAAGATGGTAGAGAATCTGTTGGGTGATCTATGTTCTGGAAGGCCTGCGACAAGCAGAACACCAGAGAATGTCGGACATGGACCGGCTGCAATCAACAAAGATCAACAACTGACAGTGTGAGAACCAGAAGCTGATCTGGGGATTCCAAAAACTATTGTGTCCGAGATTTTGACACAGGATCTTGGCATGAAACATGTTGTGGCAAAATTTGTACCAGAGCAGAAGGAACATTGTGCTGCAGTTGCTGATGGCTTAATTCAAAACATCACCAATGAACCAGATTTCCTCAAGAAGGTCATAACTTTGAAGGGGGCTGAGATGTCATTGTCCTATGTACAATGTTTCTTGTATCTTCTTCAATACATGCCTTTTCAGTGCGTGGCTGGATATTTTCTGGACAGACTCAACACTAGGCAAATCTTACTTATTAGCATCTCAGTTAAGCCACACATAATCTCCATTTTATGTATGAAGAAAAAGAGAGCTTAAATAATTACCACTAAAACATTCTGACTCTAGAGTCCATGATCTCAACACTTTCTTTTATATATATATTTATATATACACACACATGCACACATTTTAATTTAGAGGGAGAGAGGGAGATAAAAAGAGAGGCAAATAAACATTGATTTTGTTGTCCCTCTATCCATGCACTCATTGGTTGCTTCTTGTGTGTGCCCTGACTGGGGATTGAACCTCTAACCTTGGTGTATTGGAATGATGCACTAACCAACTGAGCTCCCTGGCCAGGGCTAACACCTTTTTCTTTAAGTAAAAACTCAAGAAAGGACATTTTTAGTTTTAGAGTGATATGTCTTTATTAAAATTATGAACACATTTTTTGACTCAGCTACCAGCAAACACATATCAAATCTGAAGCTCAGTAATGAGGGCATCATGTTGAATTTGCTGGTTGCCATTTTTGTGTTCTATTTTTCATGATCCTGATTTTCTATTAATGTTTCAATTTGACTCCTGCACTGTATATACCTTTGGTAATAACCACCTCATAAAATGCTCCATAAAGGAAAAAGATATGAATGTTGTTTTTTTTAAAGAACATTGCAGTCTATAGAGGGAAAACTCAGCTAAATATGAATAACGAAGTTCATCCAATAGGGAAAATTTGTTCTACCAGGGACTACTGAGGAATGAAAATAAGGACACAGTATAAGAGCATAAAAATGGGGAGGATTACTTGCCTTTGGCAGCTGCCTAACTTTTCATTCCCAGCACTAATCAGTCATCTGCACAAACCCTGCACTCCAAACCCAATCAATTTAACTTCTCTGAACGAGTCAAATCCTTCACACATCTATATCTTTTTATATACTACTTCCTTCTACCCCAAATGTTCTCCGGTTCACTCTATTTTTCATTCAACCTTTTTTTATCTTTAAAGATAAAGCTCAAACATCATATCCTCTGTGAAGCAAGCATTGTCTGACACCTTTAGGCAATTAATATCTTCCCCTGTTTGAGCTCTTACAATGCTAGATACATAATACTATTATGGCATTTTATTGATTCACTTGCTCACTCTTTGAACAAATATTCATTAAGGGCCTGCTGTCCACACTCCACATTAACATGGGATTATGATGCAAATGTTATTTCCACTTTTTAAAATGGGGCACTGCTTTATCCATCAGGGTACCTGAAACAAAGTGGGTTCTTAATGCATGCCTACTGAAGGAAGAAGTTGGCCAAATAAAATAATCCCACGACTCTGCAATCACAGCTTGGTTTTTACCCAAAGGTAATACTATTCCAATCGCTCCTCGCCTTTCCACCAGACTTTGAATATCTTTTGATGTCTTCCAAAAGTCAATTTCATCCTAAGAAACCAACAGTTTACCATCACTTAGAAAATGCAAAAACAAAGACAAATGCCATATGATCTCACCTTTAAATGGAACCTAATCAACAAAATAAACAAGCAAGCAAAATATAACCAGAGACATGGAAATTAAGAACAATCTGATAGTAACCAGAGGGGAGATGGGGGGGCTAAATGGGGGGGTAAAGGGTGAAGGGTTTTTAGGAACAACTATAAAGGACACATGGACAAAACCAAGGAGGGGGTGGAATCAGGGAAGTGTGGTAGGGATGCCTGGGGTCGGGGGGAGAGGCAGGGGGAAAAGATAGACAACTGTATTTGAACAACAACAAAATTTTTTTAAATGGGGGAAAAAAAAAAGAAACTGCAAAAACATATGCTATCTTCCAAAGTGTGGTTGGACCATAAATGTAACTTCTCCCAAGCAATGAAGTCAAGTTGTTGTCATGCATTTAATATCTTAAAATTGCTACAATAACCCTTGCATATATTTATTAGTATATTTGGCAATTCTTTCCTGTTGGAGGTTCACATCTGTGAGAATGCTAGAACAAAAAGGACATGAATATTCCAGACCTGCTGGCCATGAACAGTCAGGAGCCCTCTTTCAGAAAAAAAAAACAGAATTATGAATAAAAAATTGCCAGAACCCCCGCCAGGGTCCTGAAAAGTGCCTGTTCAAGGGAGGCTCCCTGCAGTTTGGGGGCCATTCATTTCATGGCAAACATTGTCCGTGTCCATGATACATCATCCAGGGGAAAAGAACAAATTAAAGAATATGTATGATCTGCACAGTCTTCTAAAACATGAAAGCCACTATACATGTGTATGTGTTTTCATGAGGAGATGAAAACTATGCAGTTATATAAAACAAGTTATAAAAATCAGCCTCATCAAGGAGACGTTTAGCCAGAGGTTAAGGGAAGGTGTGTGGGGAGAGTTGTCACCATTTTCATTTTAGACATCTTTGTGTATTTGCATTACTACAGTGATGATGAGCAACTGCTTAATTTTAAAAAGGAAAATCCACTTTACTGAGGATACAACATGAGCTACTGTACACTCTGAAGGCATTACGAAGTAGGGATTCTGCCCTTGTTTCGGGGATACATCGACATCTTCCCAAGGCAACCACAGGAAGGTAGCACGTATACTGGTTTCAGACGTTCTGTTGTACAATCTCTGTTACAAAATCAGCCACGTTCTTTTATGACAACATGCCTTATATTAGTAGACTGCTCCCCAGGCCTCCCATAAAAACATGTCATGGAAGAACCAGAGAAGAAGAGAGAGCACAAGAACTGAATGACCTACAAATGGGGTGCCAGAAAAGCCATCTTTAGTAAATAAAAGACTTTCCAGTATATCTACGTGAAACCACTTAAACCCATCACCATTTGAAACCAAGAGGCACGTTCCTGCTTGAAGACAAACTTGGGATGAATGCAGCCACATATACAGCCCACGAGAGCAGACTATAATCAAAACAAGTCAGGGTGCCATTGATGGTGGTAAAGAAACATCCAATACACATTTCAAAACAACTTATCATAAAAAGACATTAAAGGAGATTCACACCTGGAAAAAAAATGTTTTCCAAAACAGCTAGTTCCACCAATATACGTACAATCTAGCTTGCATGACATATTTAAGCCGACAGTATTTCCCCCGCAAGAGACTCTACGGTTCCAAACGGCAGAATTTCATAGCAGGGCAAGGCCGGTGATTACAGCGTGTGTGATGGTCACCCCAGCCTCAGCTCCACGCGTGAAAGCAGGTGCCTCTCTCTCAGGGGTTCTGACAGGCTGACATTAAACAGCAGCATGTGTCAGAGGATGTAGGAAGCCAAGTGGCCCCTCTGACAGATTTTACAGTGGAATGTTTGTACTGTCAGGGCAGTGGGTATTTCAGACCTGAGAGATGACAGTAATAGGCGTGTTTAGGTAAAAGAACAAGCTTAATAGAGACGCCACTCTTGACAATAACATGCTTATGTTAAAAGAAGAATCCTTGCTTTCATTTTCTACGGGAAATCCCAAAGCCCATTTTTTAATCTATTTTTTACTAAATCTTACAAAACTACCTTTTAGTTCTTTGCACAGGCAGGAGACTAAACTGCCAGTCATGTTTTCTCATCTGTTTTTAAAGATACCTCGGTCCATCGTGTCATTGACATTTTTCAGTCAGGGCATTCGTCAGGGCCGAAGCCGAACTTCTGTGGAATTCTGAAGTGACCGTGAAATGACTGCTCGTTTTTCTGCGACGCACTTCAGATTCACCTCGGAGCCTAAGCTCGGGGAAGGTTACTACCCAGCATTCATGCTGAAGTCCAACACTGTGTGCAGGGGACCGTGCAATCATTCTAAATCAACTATCTCATCATTCTGCACCACAAATAATGTGTATGAAACAATATAATCTTCCTCTCCACAAACTCATATACATTTTATATTTCTTACATTTCTATGGGTATTCAAGTAATTACAGTGTCTATGTCGCATCTCCAGCAATAACCTACTTCCAAGTTATTTGAACTCCTCCGGAAATATTTTACTCTAACCCCGTGTGCATGCTGAGTGATAGAGCATTTGGGAGAATGAACTGCCAGTTGTGAATGATGCTAAATGAATTGGTATGCTGTAGAAAAGGGTCCTTTTCACTTGTGGGCTTTAATACTCATCTAATTATAATGATTTCAAATTCTCTCAAGGCTAAAATTAAACTTGGCTTCCTGCACAGCCAAACAACCGACTATTCTTCTACACCACCCAGCTCCCATTTTATCTCAGGCTCCCTTTGAGTACAAATTGGTTAAAAACAGTCATATTCTGAATGCTGAGTTAAATATCACTAAAAATATAATTTGAAGGGGCAGTTAAAATGTGACACCACCCAGTTAGAATGAGAGTGCTGTCGTCCCCTCTCCATGAAAGGGGAGAGGCAGGTGGTGGCCAAGGACCAAAACACTGGTTCTAGAGGAGAGTGTTGGTCACGGTGCTCGTGTCCAACTGGATGGAATATGTGGAGCCAAGGGGAACGTTTCCGGAAGCACAGTTCTGGTGAGAGCCAGATCAGACTGAGAACAAGGATCTAAAACTGAGCTGCCAGTCTATAGGAGGCTTGACGGAAAAGACAAGCCCACACGTGACACTACTTGGCATGGACGAAGAACGCCTCACGAGAAAGGAGACACGAAACAAGGGCAGAGCGAAGCCCAGAGATATTTCTGAGGCAGTGATCGGTCAGCTGAGGAAGGTACTTGATGAGATATCTGTGGCTTTAGACATGGGGGCTCTTGAGAGCTCTGAAGACCTGTACAAGACACCAACATCACAGCAACAAAAGCATGACCTGAGCATAGATAAACAGGCAGTGAGCATATGGTTAGAAGCAGAGATTTCAGACCAAAATACTTTTTGTCTGACCCAGGAATTTCTGTTTTATTTATTTAAATTGTATTTTCCCCCAGTTTTATGGAGAGTCCATTGATGTATAACATTGCGTTAGTTGAAGTTATACAACATAATGATTCGATATATGTATGGATTTCTAAATGATTACCACATAATTTTAGTAAACATCTATCACCTCACATAATTACACATTTTTATGTGTCATGAGAACTTTTCAGAACTATTCTCTTAGCAACTTTCCAATATACAATGTAGTGTTGTAAACTGTAATCACCATGCTGCACATTACATCCCCCCAAATTTATTACACCTGTAACTAGAAATGTATACCTTTGAATACCTTTACCCATTGTCCCCAAGCCCCACCTATGGCAATCACCAAGGTATTCTCTCTGTTTTGTTGTTGTTGTTGTTTTAAGGTTCTACATGTAAGTGAGATCATACTGTATTTGTTTTTCTCTTATTTCACCCAGCATAATATCTTCAAGGCCTGCTCATTTTGTCACAAGTGACAAGATTTCATTCTTTTTCATGACTGCATAATTCCATTGTATATATATGCCACACCTTTATCCATTCATCTGTCGGTAGACACGTAGTTTGCTTCTAGGTCTTGTCTATTGTAACTAATGCCACAGCAAACGTGGGCGTACGGAAATCTTTTTGAACTAGTGTTTCCATTTCCTTTGATCAGATACACAGAAGTGGAAATGCTGGATTATATGGTAGTTCTATTTTTAATTTTTTGAGGAGCCTCAATACTGTTTTCCATAGTGACCACACAAATTTACATACCTACCAACAGTGCCCAAGCATTCCCTTTTCTCCACATCCTTGTCCACACTTGTTTTTTTGTTGGTAGCCATTCTAACAGGTGAGAGGTGGTATCTGATTGTGGTTTTGATTTGCATTTCCCTGATGATCAGTGATGTTGAGCATCTTTTCATATACCAGCTGGCCATGTCTATGTCTTTGTTGGCAAAATATCTATTCAGATCATCTGCTCATTTTTAAATTGGATTGTCTGTTTTTTAGTTTTTGAATTATATGAGTTCTTTAAATATTTTGGTTATTAACCCCTTATCAGATATGTAATTTGCAAATATTTGTCTTCCACTCTAAAGGCTGCATTTTCGTTGTGTTGATGGTTTCCTTTGTGGTGCCCTTGTAGTTTGATGTGGACCCACTGGTTTATTTACTTTTGTTGCCTTGGCTTTTGGTATCAAATCTAAAAAATCCTTGCCAAGACTGATTTCAAGGAGCTTACTTCTATGCTTTGCTTTGCTAAAGCTATGCTTTCTTCTAGGAGTTTTAGGGTTACAGGTCTTATGTTCAAGTCTTTAATTAATTTTTAGTCAATTTTTGTCTTTGGGGAAAAATAATGATCCAGTCTCATTCTTTTGCATGTGGATGTCCAGTTTGCACAACACCATTTATTAGAGACATTCCTTTTCCCATTGTATATTCTTAGCTTCTTTGTCATATATTAATTGACCACATATGTATGGTCTTATTTCTGCATTCTCTATTCTGTTCCATTGATTTACGTGTCTCTATATGCCAATGTCATAATGCTTTGATTATTATAGTTTTGTAATGTAGTTTAAAATCAGGAAGCGTGATGCCTCCAGCTTTGTTCATCTTTCTTCATTGCTTTGGCTATCTAGGGTATTTTATGGTTTCTTACAAGGATACAGTCAGGATTAATTGTTGGAGAAATTAAATAGGAACCCAAAATGACTACATATACTGGTACTTGATGATCACACAATGAAAATATCAGTTTGCCTCCCACTCCCAGAAAATTATCACCATACACACCCTTTCTCAGGAACCCCAGAGGATGTAGTTTTTCTCTGAGACCTACAGAACTTGTTGATTTTTTAACTACATTATATGTTTCCTCAATAAAAAGTCGAAGTACATGTATGAAAGACCCATGGACATGGACAGCAGTGTAGGGTTTGACTGTGGGTGTGGGGGCTGGGCTGGGTGAAGGAGGGCAATGGGGGAAAATTTGGGACAACTGTAATAGAGTAACAATAACAATTAAAATTAGTTTTAAATGCAAATATCTCACATGGACACAGTCTTCTAATCTCTCGTAAAATTAGATTAAGGACATTGTCATGAATGTCAGATGGCTTGTAGCTTGCTTATCACTGTCTTGAATGAATGTTATAAATGCAGTTTTTCTACAATTACGCCCTACTCTTTAGTGGCAGCCACTGAAGGAAATATGCAAGATTTGGCTTTTGTCTTGCCTTGTCCTTTCTATCACAGGGTGGAAAATCCTGGTTCAAGAATATCCAAAATTGGGTTAAAAATGTTATTTTTTTCATTTTTACTAGTTCATTGAATAATCAAAGGTAAGCTATTGATTGGATTAAATATGTGATAGATGAGAATTAGTATACTCAGGTCTAGCAGAAGGATGAAATATTTGTATAAATATCTTGCCAAAATTAATTATAGAATAGTTCTCCATTAAAATAAGTTGTCATTCATATCAATTAGGATCATTTAAGTCCATTATATGCAGAATTAAACAAGACTCTATATATGTTCAGAGGGATGTTTGCACTTGATTGAAACTAAGAATATTTTAGACCCCTCATGTTTTACAAAACTTTTAACATGAAGCTAAAACAAAGAACAGCAACATATTATAGATGAAAAATATTTACTATATTGACTAAGTCCCAGAAAAGG
Organism: Desmodus rotundus; assembly: GCF_022682495.2. Taxonomy (NCBI): domain Eukaryota; kingdom Metazoa; phylum Chordata; class Mammalia; order Chiroptera; family Phyllostomidae; genus Desmodus; species Desmodus rotundus. The sequence continues at coordinate 191,399,366 of NC_071388.1, forward strand.
AAACAAATCAAGTGTTTATATTTACACTTAAAAAAAGTTTTAAAGGGCTCATAGTGTGCTATATCAAAGAGATTTCTACTTTAGAAAGACCAAATTATGTTTAATTTTTTAATGTAATGTCTCCTCAGTCAGAGGAAATGTGCCACTAGGACTATGTAATCAATGTGAAGCAGATGGTGGAACAATTATCCGGTGTATTTGGACACTAATATTGGCCAATTCATAGAGTGTGGGCCAGGAAATTCATTCTGTGTTTTCAATCTGTTTTCTGGTTATGATGGATAATGTTCCTTCAATAAAAAGCTTCGTATTATTTTAGTTTCTATAGTACAAGCTACATGTACATAGGCAACTGTTCCTTTTTCCTTTTCCCCTTTCCCTTTCTCCTTTTCTTTCCCGTCCTGTCCTGTCCTGTCCAGTCCAGTCCAGTGGAGCTCTACAGTGATAATTCTAGGAATCTAATTTTGAGTTTGAACTGTCATTATTTTTTAGTATCAGCACGGCTTATTATTGTCAATTCTTTGGGTAAATAACTGCTCCCTATACCAGTGTACAAATTTTAGTATGTTATTTGAGTTAAATATTAAAAAATCATATGGTGTCGTTCACACAGAATTCTGTACAAGAGTTAAAGACTTTAAGAAGAGATTTAAGGTGCCTGCTTCTTAGCACTTACTAACCTCATCTTAAATGATACATATTTTATTTTTTAATTATAATTGAAAATGTTCCACTAACCTTATCTAAGTTTCAAGTCTTTTTTTCTAACACATTATTCTCTTTAGCATCTTTATTTATTACTACTGACTCTATGGCTGCTAACACAATTACTTAGACACATTTTATATATACCTAGTTCTAAAACAAATCATACATCTCCTTAACAATAATCAAATATTTTAGTTCTAAAAATAAGAAATGACTGCATAGTGATGACGCAGATTTTATTATATGAATAATATTTTTACAACTTTTAATATAATTTTATAAACACATGTAATAGTAGAGAAAGTAGTATAATGAACCCCATATACCTATCACCCAGGTCCAACAACTATCAAGATGTTGTCAATTTTGTTTCATCAATACCCTCCCATCATGTTTTCACATATTTTATTCTGGGGCAATTTTGAAAGAATATTTTTAAAGTTTAAACACTGTCTACAGCAAAAATAGTATGGTTTTTTTCAAGATAATGACTTCATAAAATAGCCTTTATCTATTAGATTGTGTTTTATATCTTATTTCTGAAAAAAATGGTCCCTTTATTTCAGAAATAACTGGAATAATGTTATTTTAGTATGCAGAACTATTTTCAGAACCACATCAAGGGTGTCACTGAAACTTAAAATATATTGACCTGATAGAAGAGCCCTTAAAAACCAGTTTTCTTAACTAACTTTTTCTGAAAATACTGAGATAATTAAGAAGACTTATAAAAACTATGATATGTTTCTAACTTTAGAGATTATAACCATTTTATTCTCTAACAAAGGAAAGTCAATGTGACTTGCTGGAATGGTGTTCCTTTTGGGGACACATATGAATGCCATTCGGATATGAATGATCGTGGTATCTAGTTAATGCAAAATAGGCCTGATTTTATGGAATATTTTTTATTTCCTAATATAGATTGCTTAGGAATCTGGTGCTTTCAGTTTCTCTGCAACTGTGACTCCCTCCCTGAAGTTTCCCTTGAAATTTTTCTGCATTTTTTAGTCTCACTGTAAATCAAGAGACCCACACTGGCTTCTATTTACTAAGAAATCAGCACAATCACTTTGTTAAAGCCAAATGAAGTTTATTTGCATAGGAGTCTTTTAGGAGGCAAGAGTACACAATAAAATGAATTGTAAAATGGAAAAAAACAGGAAAGTAAAGCATTGTTTCAATGGTCTAGAATGTGGCTTATTTCAAAAATCGGCTCTGGTTTTGCACACCAGCAATGACTATCTGAAGGAGAGTTGGTTTGTTTTCATGCAAAGTGTCTGTTCCTCTTCAGTAACAGCATCTTGATCTCCCTCTGGGTCTCTGTGTACTCCCAGTTGTTGTAGTGGGTACTCAGCCCTGGCCTGGGCCATCATACCCTTCCACATACCAACCATAGTAATTGGTTCAGGGAAAAGCACGTGATTCAAGATAGCCAGTGAGGGACAATTTTTACCCAATATAAAACTGCTGGGCCATAGAGGTAATCTCTCATAGATGCTGAATTTTGGAGGCTATGAACCTGAACCTGCTATGACCACCATATGAAGAGAAACCACCTGAGAGTGAATTCACACTGCAGAAAGCAGAGCTGAGGGACAAGGAGATGGTGCTCTTGTAATATCATTCCAACTCATTGGTCCAACTATTTCTGGTTTCAGTGTACATGGATTTCTGGGTTATAAACATATATTCTTAAGCTATTTTTTCTCTTTGCCATTTTGAGTTGATTTTTCTTTCTTTTGCAACTGAAAAATGTCCTCCTATTTCATCTATTCAGATAAAACTGTGTTCCTTAAAAAAATTAATTGTAATGTCAGCTTTGCCATTTTTATGTCTCATGTACAAGTCAAAATAATTTGTGTCTCATCTTAACCCCAATCATCAGTGTCCTTAATCTCAAACTGTCTCCTAGCTTTTAGCAAGTGCCCATTCGATACAAGTGGAATATCGAAGTAAGAGGGTAAGAGCAAGAAAATGTGATGGAGGGAGACTGAGTAAAGCACAAACTAATCGCATCTTGCTTTACATTTTCTGTGAGGTACAAAGCCAGGTCATCAGAATACAATATAGTAGAATATTACTTTAGATTTCATAAAGATGCTTCCACAGAACTATGAGTTGATATAAATTTATTTAGCACTTCATGTAGCAGCCAAATTAGCTTAGCCTTCTGGCATAACTTCTTTACTTTGTCCCCAGGCTGTAGGATAGAAGGGGATTAGAGGCAGTCTTGGGTTGGCATTCTTGCTCTAACTAGGTCTGTTATCTTGAAGAAGTTACCTAACTTCTCTGATTCAATAGCTCATCTATAAAATGAAAATAATGTTTTCTTCATTGAAAGGATGACATAATGTAATAGAAAATATTCAGGAAAAAAGGTAGGTACTCAATAAATGGAAACTAGTGCTTTTCTCTTTTATCAACCACTCGAAATCATTCTCAAGATAAAGTATCAAGAAAGTATTAGGTCTTTGTATTTCCTCAGGTAAAAGATTTATAATTTAGGCTAATTTCTCTATAATTTCAGAGAATTTGATGATTTTCTAAACATCAGCACATAATATCCTTTGAACTAATTTAATTAGCTACTTCAAACTCATATAAGACTTTTACAGTTGATATTCCAGCCATTCTTTTCCTCTTTGGGTGAGTGGTCGGTATTACCTCGGCTATAATTCTTTTCTCACATGTTTTCATCTTTCTTACTATAACTATTAATGGTTTAGTTGTGCTGATTTATCATTTAACCATCCTTATCCAATGGTCTGTGTTGCCCTGGAGTGGGAAAGAATGAAGTTCTAAAAATAAGGATACAATTATAATAATTCACCACCTCAACATTAACAAAAGCTGACACTATTTTATTCTCCACTGACAAAACTCCACACTCAGGAAGGGGGATTCCTCTATAATGAAGTTAGTGTTGATATGACTGTTCCCGAAGCAAAAAACTCCTAACATTTTAGAATTCTAAGTCTTTAAGTCTTAAAATGTAGTAAATGTTATGGTTTAAAAAGTGAAAAATGAGAAGTGCTAAATAAAGATGGTTTTATTACTTTATAATAAGGTTAAAAAATTAAAGTCCTGATAAAATTTTTGGTTTAAAATAGAAGCCTTCAGGGCTTCTCTACTCAGGAATAATGGGGAAGAAGACATCACAGTCTCTGAAGTGCACTTTACCTCAGCCTATCTGATCCCCAGAACTGAACGGAAACTAAATTTTCCTCCAGGAGCAGCAAAAGCTTTTCCGCAATGTTTGTGAAGCTCCAGGTGCATGGGGTCCCTGAATAAATATTATTTCAACACTGATCAGCTGCATAGGTGAGGACCAAGAAGCATGTGTACAAGGATTTTTTTTTTTTAATGAAAGCAGGTGGCTTTTGATATTCTAAATAGATTTGATAATTAGAACATTTTTAGGACTTTAGGTGCATCTCACAAGGGATTTCTATAATATTCAGAAAGCAGCTCATGGAGGAAAGGACCTGCTTAAGGAAATATTCATTCATGCTCTCCAAGTGGGAGGAAAATATTTTCAAAACTACATATGGTAAGACCAAAAATTATGTTCCTAGCAAGGAAAGAAAATATTTGGATGTATATTTACCTGCTGAATTTTAGGAATTTCTGCAGTACCAAAAGACTGCCTTTCTAAACCAGAGTGGACTTCCTGTGAAAGACAAAAGACAATGAATGTATTTGAAAAACCTTAATTTAGGGCAAACATATAAAACAGTGGCTAACTCAATAAATAACATTTCATATCAACTTTAAGTAATGGTAGATTTTTATATTCAAGCTCTGTTTGTTGTACCCATTAAACAGATTATCTATTCTATGTAATGTAAACATATCTGCTTGACTCCAATCCTAGATTAAGACACTGATGCTCACTCTATGGTCATATTTATGACATGAGTTTTCTACCCACATCGATTTGAGTGCATTTATCTTTTAACCTATATTTATACTTTGACACCATTAATCTTTGTTCAAGCAGTACTACCTACAATAGAAAAGACCCTTTAGCAAGTGTATACATAGTAAAAATACTGAAAAAGTTTATAAATTGTTACTAGCACTTATGCCCTTAAGCAAGTGAAATTCCCAAGTAATGTATTTCTTTTTTCTGAAATGTATTGATCTGTAATAGGATGCAAAATAAACTAAATCAAATTTCACATCTCTTTCAGTGGTATTTTTGAAACTCTGAGTAATGATTCAGGTTGAGCCATTAATGCAAATCCTCAAAACTTAAATAGTTTGATACTTTTCATTTTGAGGCATCTTTTAAAGAAACAACAGATGCCTCTCCACTTGCATTCTAAAAATCAATACAACTAATCGATAATGCTCTCCACAGGTAATAAATGCTGAGAAGCATTTCTGCCTATCTATATTGATCGAGAGAATTGCTTCAAATTGCTTCTGATGTGTATAAAAATCATTTCCTTATTGATCAAAGACTCTTCCTCTCTGATATGTTATTTCATATAGGGCACAAAATTGTTCTAGACCTTATTCTCGTATATATGTGATAAAAATTTTCCTGTGATCTGTATATAAGACTAATTTGAATGAAACGTAAAATGGGTGGTTTTGCTTTGTTGGAGGCATGCACTGCTTAAGACAAATACCATATGATCTCACCCATAAGTGGAACCTAATGAACAAATCAAACAAATGAGCAAAACAGAACCAAAGACATGGAAATAAGGAACAAACTAAGAATGACCATAGAGAAGAGGGGAGGAGATAATGGGGGAAGAAAGGGGAAGGGTCTAGTCAAGAAACTGTATAAAGGGCCCCTGGTAATGAACAACAGGGTGAGGATTGACTGAGGGAGTGGGGGTGGGGCAACGGGGGAAAAATTGGGACAGCTGTAACTGAACAATAATAAAAAAATCAAAGCATGCATAATCATAAAAATTACTGAAGTTATTTTAATGAGAAATGCCAGATTATTTCATTCACATTTTCATTTAGAATTAAGCTTATTTAGAATAAGCTTAAGTTTTGAGTCTGCTTCTATTTCTTATGAAAATCCCATTTAATCCAGAATGATGCTATTCCTGAAAGTATGAATGGTAAAAAAAAAACCAACATAGTTTTAGTCAAGTGTTGTTTCATAATGTTGCTGGAAAATTATATTTTTGAAACACGAGCTAACATGTAAGTGAATTTTGTGACCTTTTTGTTAATGTATTATATATGTTGTGTATAGACATAGAGTAGTAAGAAAAGTATATCTTCCTAAATAATTTTCTAAACAATAAGTTTGCAATCTCATTCCATACAGCATTTAATGAGTCTGATTAAATAGGACTTCATTCATCTTTGGCACAATCAATATATGTATCTACAGTTGCTTGGTAAGCGGTGATAGTAACTGATGGCTCATTGGATGAATGTTACTAGACCAATTAAGAAGCTTTCCAAGAAAGCTCGACTTCTAACTCTTGACACATTAATTAACATTGTGAATTATCCCTCCAATAACAAAAAAAGTCAAAGATCCATATCAACATGATTTAACAAATTTCATAACCTACACTACCTATTTTGCTTCTCTAACTGTGCCATTACAAAATGACATTATTTTGTCCACTGAATACACTACCATGGAATGTGTTGCTGAACCAGTATTTTCTTAAAACTTGACTGCCAGTTTTCTTTCTTAAAAGGTTTCATTCATCTCATAATTTTTATTTTGAATATCAAGGAATATAAATTGTCATACTGACAACTGAAATCCCAATATCTCTATCTTAGATCATTGATTTTACTTTATCAATCTAACAATTTAATTTTGTTCTTTTTTAAATTCTGAAGGAATCTTTAATGCGATACAAATTAAGTTGAAATCTTTTAACCAAACGAGAACTATTTCTTTTTTTTTTCATTAACAATTAGAGCATTCCCAGAGGGCTAATCGCACAGTAAGATTCTCAGAATCAATAAGTGCTATCAGGGTAAGCACAGAAGTGAAATTTTTGAAATATTTCTTGTACTTAAGTAGGAATTAATTTTAAAGTATTCCAAGGAGCAAGCAAAGATTCAGCTGGTAACTGGAGCTGCACACGCAAGAGGTGTTTGCTCTGACTCATGCTGTATTTTAAGTAAGGGCAGCTTAATCATAGTGGGAGAAACGACACCGAGCCAATCAATAACAATTCATCCAGAGGTACTGAGAGATGACACAGAGGATAAGAGCATGACTTTTTGGAGTCATACAGGCTCCAATCCAGACTCGGCTACTTAAAAGCTGGGTGGCCTTACCGAAGTTGCTTTTTCTCTCTCTAAGCCTCATCTTCCTCCTCTATGAAGCGGGATGTGTGCTAGCACTGCCCAGCTGAAATATAACTGAACTATGTATTTAATCTCAAATGTTTATTAGGTATGTTTTCAAAGAACAGGGACATTAATTCTAAAATACATATTACTTAGTAAAACATATCCAAAATAGTATCACACGTGTGATCAATGTAAAAATTACTACTGAATTTTTTCATATCAAGTCTTTGAAATCTGGTGAGCATTTTACAACTATAACACATTTCAGTTTGCACTAGCTGCATCTCAAGTTCTCAAGAGCCACAAGTGGGTTGTGACTGCTATAATGGGCCGTGCAGGTACTCATTACATAGCTACCCCATAAGAATGTTGAAGGAATAAAGTGAGACAATGTGTGTAGAGGGCTTATGATAGTATTTGGCAAATAACAATCACTAAAAAAGATAATTGAGTATTGACTTCAGCAGCATGAGTGCTAAGCTGGGGGCAAAGCAACAATATGACGCGACCCCTGGGGTTCCTGAGTAATTACCAATTTAAGAAGGTGGGACTAATACATAGTTAAGTATTATTTATGGCATCGTATTATCACAGGAATGGTATGAATAAAATGCAAATAAATGTTCAAAAGAGGAAGATCATGTGGGAGGCTTTGTAATGACTTGGTGAAGAAAGTCATTTTGAACTGGGGTTTAATAAATAGGTAAAATTTTATTATGAAGATATATGATCAGGGACCATGGAGACAGCTAAGGAAAATATTCCAAAAGAAATAATAGAAGTAACAGCCCAAACCTGGGGAAGTGAGAAATGCATTCAGAGGAAGTAATGGCAAATCATTTGATGAACACAGGGTTCATGTAAGAGTGTACTTGGGTGAGTAAATGCAGACTTGGTTTAGAGTGTAGAGATCTGAAAAGCTGTACTGAGACACTGGGACTGTTATTCAGTGTCAGAGGGAAATAGTGAAAAGAGCACTGATTTGGGAGTCAAAGATCCCATTCACCCAGGTTCTACCACTGTCATTAGTATGTTTTCTCACCTTAAGCACTTCAGTTTATCACACCGCTTTTGTTTGGGTCTGAAAACGTTTGTTGTCATCACTGCTGCTTTTGGTTTTCTATTCATATTTATGGTGTTTCAGGATGGGAGTGACATAATTGAATAAACACCTTAGGAATTAACGTAGGTAGATTTGAAAGTAAAGACATTGTAACAGAAAGATCATTTGGGTTATCATTTCAATGGTGCTGACATTTAAATTTAAGGTCTTTAAGCCCTGGCTGGGTAGCTAAGTTGGTTAGTTTGTAGGTTCGATCTCTGGTCAGGGCACATACAAGAAGCAGCCAATGAATACATAAAAGTAGAACAACAAATTGATGTCTCTCTTTCTTTCTCTCAAATCATTTTTTAAAAAGGTGATATTAATATTAAAATTTAATATTGTACACCTAACAGTTGGAAATGGGAAAATTATAGAAAATTAGTAAAGACAAATGGGACAGTACTTGGGCTAAGGATGGAGAGGAGAAAAGGTGAGAAATGAACACTACTGCCCTTTGAATCTGGGAAAAAGAAAATATAGTAGTTGAAATAGAAATGGAAGAACTAGTGAAACAATTTTGCAGGTAGGGGAAGTGATGTAACATGAGTTTTTTAAGTTATCAGTTAGGTATGATTTTTAGTATGTACAATACACTAAAAAGTGTGTATTCAAGGATTAATGGCTATATATGAAGAATGACACTTGCAAGAACATGAATGTTTTAGGTTCATAGTTTCACAAAGTAGTAAAATCAACATGGAATAAAAGAATTATGTAATTAACATGAACATTCAATTAGAAGTCCTATTTACCTAATAAATGTAGTTGCATTCATAGAAAAGCTCCAAAGTGTCACACTTATCTGAGTCTTAATTTGTGAAAAAGCTTTCAACCCAATAAATGAAGACTTTTGAATATAAAAGATTTTCATACAAATCCCAGCATAACCTTCTTCATTAGCCAAAAAGAAGGATATCTGTCTCTTGGGGTTGGGTGCAGAACATCTGAGGTAACATGTGAAGCGTTAACACTCAGAAAATGATGGTTACTATAAATATAAACTTATTCTGGTAGACTTAAAGACAAAGGCATGCGTTCATATTCTTATTGTTTTTAAAAAATCATAAGAGTCTCTGTGCTCCTGTTTGTATCTCACTACAACTCCTCGTGCAACAAGCGTGAGGACACTCACGAGGCCGAGCTCTATGATTGGTGTAAAAATATTGCATGTTAAGCAGATGCGGAATCCCTAAATTTAAGAAGAAAAATTGTCTAGGTTAGAAAGCTAGTAAGTGTTGAAAAGTTTGAGATGACTCTCAGCTATTCTAGTTATATACTCTCAAAATCAAATTGAATTATCACATATGTGTATATTTAAAATTAATTTAAAATTCTGTAACTTGAAAAAGTGCCAATATTTTTTACCTTTGATTTTATGAAATAACAGCTTCCAGTTTACATTGGTTTGTCCAAAGTAATTACATGCACCCAGATAAAATTTTACCACTTGATTTTCATGGGCTAACTTATTCTATAAACTTCTTTAATAGTTCTGTTGCTAATGATGCTTAAATTAGTAAGTACATTGAAATATTTGAGTTTTCATATCAAATCTCATTAAGTCTGTTTTACTAAAGATATTACAAGATTTTTTTTCAAAAAATTGCCTTTTAAAGCAAACTATAAAGGAACTATATCATCTTAAGAAATTTATAGGTTTATTTGGAATTAAAATTTGAAAGAACTACTAATTTTTAAATGTTGATTGGTTCATTTAGTGGCAGAGCAATACTTTGAGGGTAGGTGAAATTTAGTGCTTTTTGTAACCAAAGTTAGCAAATTTAGCCAATAGATTAAAATGGATAGCAACACATTATCCTTAAGAAAACCCAATTGGTCAACAAAAGAAGATACTAATTTGACCAACAAGAAAATATTCTGAAGTCTTGGTAAATAAAAGTAAGCATTAGGTTTTTCAGAGATGTGAGAATGGGGAGATAGTCATAAATACTTACTATTGATATATACTAAGTTATTTATACAAAATAATACCAATTATAAATATTATCATGTAAAAAAACTATGTCAAATTTCTCCCCTGACTGCTTATTTTTTCCCGTTCTGTAAAAAGTTTGGGCATGCTAATAAATATTAACTAAAGAAAAGAACCAAGTCATTTTTCTATATAATTGATGTTCAAATGTTTATTTACATCTTATTTTAAAATACTTTTATGAATCAACTTGGCTATCTTTATTTTTAATCAATGTTGATAAACTATCCTACCCTTTGTTTTTTAATCATATACTCTCACTGGATGTGATATTTGTGGAAAATGTATAGTCATAATTTGGTATAACTATTCTCATTAAAATACTATGCTAAATGATATTTTTAACTTATCTATTCAGGAATTGCAAGTTATCAGACAATTATTTTGGTTAATCTTTGTTTTATAACTTTTTAATAAAATTAATGTAACTTATTATATATTTCTAGTTTACATTTTAATAGGCATATTTATTTTAGCATTATTGATGCAATATTTCATACATTTTATGGTACTATTACAAATTTTCTTTACATTATATTTAATTCTATTGACCAAGTTTTGATGTTGCTAAATCTATGGTACTCCCTAAAATTGTCATTAAGGCTCTGACACTGGGAAGACAAATAATTTGTATTGTGTTTTATTTTTCATTGACAATCATTAGGATATTTAAAAAAATACCCACGTAGATATTTGTAAACACTCTACTTTCTAGAAATGTACCAATAATCAGACCATGATATTTTTTGAGAGTGCCATCTCTCTCACACACCAACTAGATACTATTGTAGTAATTGGCACATCCTGGTATACTATTTTGAAAATCTTCAAACTTTGAAAAAACATAGGCAGAAAAATTTCAGATATCCCATGCAGCAATATTTTTACCAATGTAGCTCCTAGGGCAAGGGAAATAAAGGAAAAAATAAACAAATTGGACTATATCAAAATAAAATGCTCCTGCACAACTAAAGAAACCATCGCCAAAATGACAAGGGAACTGTATGGGAGAACATAGTTGCCAATGACATATTGGACACGGGTTTGATCTCCCAAGTATATAAAGAACTCATAAGACTCAACACCAGGAAGACCAACAATGCATTTAAAAAATGGGCAAAGGACCTGAACAGACACTTCTCCAACGGGGGCATACAGATGGCCCATAAACATATGAAACGATGCTCAACATCACTAGTCATCAGAGAAATGCAATTAAAACCACAGTGACATACCACCTCACACCTGTCAGAATGCCATCATAACCAAATCAACTAACAACAAGTGCTGATGAGGTTGTGGAGAAAAGGGAACCCTTCTAGACTGTTGGTCAGAACAGACTGGTTCAGCCACTGTGGAAAACAGTATGGAATTTCCTCAAAAAACTAAACATGGAACTGCATTTTTACCTGGTAATTCCACTGCTGGGATTATACCCTAAGAATCCTGAAACACCAATTCAAAAGAACCTATGCATCCCAATGTTCATAACAGCACAATTTACAATAGCAAAGTGATGGAAGCAACCAAGTGCCCATCAGTAAATGCATGGATCAAGAAACTGTGGTACATTTACATAATGGAATGCTATGCAGCAGAGAGAAAGAAGGAGCTCCTGCCCTCCATGACAGCATGGATGGAACTGGAGAGCAATATGCTAAGTGAAGTAAGCCAGGCAGTGAAAGGCAAATACCATATGATCTTACTTATAAGTGGAACCTACTCAACAAAACAAACAAGCAAGCAAAATGTAATCAGAGACATTGAAATTAAGAACAAATGGACAGTAACCAGAAGGGAGTGGGGAGAGGGATAATAGGGGGAAAAAAGGGGAAGGGCCATCCAAGAACATGTATAAAGGACATATGGTCAATTATTCTTAGTAAATTTTTATTAAAGTATACTTGGCATATATTATACTAGTTTCAAGGGTACAACATAGTGATTTTACATTTACATACCTTACTGTGTGATTAGACCACAAGTCTAATAACCATCTGTCAAGATATGAAGTTATTACATATTTATTGGCTATATCCCCTGTGCCTTACCATAGCCAGGAGTTACTTATTTTATAACTGGGAATTTATGCCTAATTGTTTGCCTTCAGTTTTTTCTCCCATCCTCCCACATCCCTCCTCTTTGGCAATCTGATCAAATACTATATGACTCCATTTTTACTAAGTGTCTTTCTCTGTCGTTTAGTAATACCCTCTAGGCCTATTTATGTTGTTGCAAATGGCAAGATTATATTCTTTTTTATTGCTGAATCCTATTCCATTATATACACCACATCTTTATTTGTTGATACACTGTTAGACACTTGGGTTGCTTCCATATCTTGGCTACTGTAAATAATGCTGCAGTTAACATAGGAATGCATATATCTTTTTGAATTAGTGTTTTCATTGTCTTCAGATAAGTATGCAGACATGGAATTCTTGCATCATGTGATAGTTCTATATTTTATTTTACTTTTTTATGGGGAGCCTCCATACTGTTTTCTATAGTGACTGTACCAATTTAGAATCCTATCAACAGTACATGAGGGTTCCTATTCCTCTACATCCTTTCCAGCACTTGTTATTTGTTGAGATTTTGATCTAAGCTGTGTGAGGTGATATTTCACTGTGATTTTAATTTGATTTCCCTGATGATTAGTGATGTTGAACATCTTTTCATATGTCTCTTGCCCACCTGTATGTCCCCTTTGGAGAAATAACTATTTAGGTCCTCTGCTCATTTTTTAATTAGATATATTTTTGATGTTGATTGCCTAAGTTTTTTATATATAAGGTATGGCAAAAGTAGGTTTATAGTTGTCCATGTGGAAAATAATATAATAAATAATAAATAAGAATATAAGAATAAATGCTATGTTCCTTGTACTCACAACTACAAACCTACTTTTCCACACCCCGTATTTTGGTTATTAACCCCTTTTTGGGCATGTCATTTGAAAATATATTCTCCCTATCAGTGGGTTGTCTTTTCATTTTGATGATGGTTTCCTTTACTGTGCAAAAGTTTTCAGCTCCATCTAGTCCATTTTTGTTTATGTTTTTTAGTTGCCCATGCACAAGGAGATATATCCAAAAAGATATCACTGAAATGGAAGTCAGCATTTACTGCCTATGTTTTCTTTTAGTTTTATGGCTTCAGGTGTTGAATTTAAGCCTTTAATCCAGTTTGAGTTTATTTTTGTATATGGTGTATAATGAACAAACTGAACTAACAAGCAAAATAGAGATAGACTCATAGATGGAGAGTAGATGACAGCTAAGGGTGGGGGAAGTTAAGGGGTGAAGGGATTGAGCAAAAAGGGAAAAGGACTCACGGACATGGACAACAGTGTGGTGATTGTTGGGGGATAGGGAATAAGGGGACTAAATGGTAATGAGAAGAAAAAATACAGTAAAGTTTTTTTTTAATTTTAAAAAATAAAGTGGTACAAATTCATTTTAATTTGCATGTATCTGTCCTTTTATTCCAACACCATTTATTGAAGACATTTTATGTTCTTACCTGTCGTCATAGTAGACTAACTGACCTTAGAAGCAAGGGTTTACTTCTGGGCTTTCAATTCTGTTCCATTGATCTATGCGTCTGCTTTTGTGATGACTTTATACTGTTTTAGTTACTGTAGCTTTGCAATATGGTTTGAAATCAGAAAACATGATTCCTTCAGTTTTGTTCTTTTCACTCCAAATTGCTTTGGCCTGTAATTGTTTTTGTAGTGTCCATATCAAGGTAATTCTGGCATCATGGAATAATTTTGGAAGGTTACCTTCTCCTTGAAATTTTTGGAATAGTTCAAGGAATACAGGTGTTAGTTCTTCTTTAAATGTTTAGTAGAATTCATCTGTGAAGCTGCCTGATTCTGAACTTTTGACTTTTTGGAGTTTCTTGATTACTGATTCAGTTTAATTACTAGTAATCAATATGTACAGATTTTGTTTATTCCTGGGTCATTCTTGGAAGAGTGTATGTTTCTAGAAATTTATCCATTTATTTCTTGATTGTCCAATTTGTTGGTATATGATTTTAAAATATATTTCTGTGGTGTTAGTTGTCACTTCACCACTTTCATTTCTGATTTTATTTACTTGGGCCCTCTCTCTTATTTCCTTGAGTATGGCTAAAGTTTTATTGGGTTGACCAAAAAGTTTGTTTAGTTTTTTTCTGTACAGTGGCTCTAGTTGTGCTTAGTTGTCTTTAACTTCGTTTGCAACAATTTTGTTAGATTTTCTCATGACAGCTGTCACAGTGTGCATTTAAAAAAATCAAAATTGGTGAATTTTTGTGCAGCCATTTTTAAAACTGAAGATGGGAGAGGATATACAATATTTTTGGCATATTATGCTTTATTATTTCAAGAAAGGTAAAAATGCAACTGAAACAAAAAAGATTTGTGCAGCATATGGAGAAGGTTCTATGACTGACTGAATGTGTCAAAAGTGGTTTGCAAAGTTTCTTGGTACTTTTGACATTTTGGCCAAATAATTTTTTGCTGTGGGGCTGTCTTATGCATTGGAAGATGTTTAGAAGCACCCCTGGCCTCTACCCACTAGAAGCCAATATCAGGACATGGCTGACATACTTATACTATCCAAATCAATAAAGTTATTGGTGAAAATGAAAATATATGCTTTTATTTTAGAGAAAAAACTAAATGTACTTTTTGGCCAAACAATATTAATTTTGTTTATGTTTTCAAATGACCAGCTCTTAGTTTTATTGATCTTTTCTATTGTTGTTGGTCTCTATTTCATTTGTTTATTCTGACCTATATTATTTACCTCCTTCTACTAACTTTGGGTTTCTTCATTCTTCTTATTCTAGTTCCTTTAGATATATGTGTAGATTGTTTATTTCAACTTCAGTTTTGAGGAAGGCCTGTAATGTTATAAACTGCTCTCTTAGAACTGCTTTTGCTGCATCCCCTTAGTTTTATAGAGTTGTGTTTCCATTTTCATTTGTCTCGAGACATGCTTTGAGTTCCTCTCTGATTTTTACTTCGACCTTCTGGTTGTTTAGTAGTATGTTCTTAAGTGTACATGTGTCTGTGCTTTTCCATGTTTTTTCTTGTAATTAATTTCAACTTTCATTTTGCTGTGACTGGAAAAGATACTTGCTATGATTTTACTTTGTTAAATTTATTGAGACTTGTTTTATAACCTAATAAGTGATCTGTCCTGCAGAATGTTCCATGTGCACTTAAAAAGAAAGTGTATTCTGCAGTTTTAGGAAAAAATGTTCTGTACATATGTATTAAGTCCATGTGATCTAATGTGTTATGGCCAATGTTTCCTTTTTGATTTTTTTTCTATTATTATCTACACTTTGATGTAAATGGGGTATTGTCCCCTACTATTATTGCATTATTCTCAAGTTCTATATGTTTGTTAATATCTTCTTAATATATTTAGCTGCATCCATATTGGGTCCATAAATATTTACAAATGTTCTTTACATTTAAAGTAATTATTTATAGATATGTATTTATTGCAATTTTCTTAATTTTTTGTACTTTTTCTGTTTCTTTTTCAGTTTTTTATTGTGGTATGCTGGTTTTATTTAGTTACATTTCAGTTTCTTTCTCTTTATTGTGTATGTTTTGTAGGTTTGGGTTTATGGTTACCATGAGGATGGTATATGGAGAGAAATGTGTATTTATATCTATCTAGATATCTATTTATATTTAGAGAGATATCTAGATATATGCACACACACACATATAGCAGTCTATTTTAGGCTAATGGCATTTAATGTTGGAAAGCATTCTGAGAATGCTATATTTTTACTCCCTCTTCCACACTTTCTTTTATCATCTTTTTGTTCATTTTGTTTTGAGTTCCCCCTATCTACTTATTGTACTTGTATAGATTTTGTGAATTTGTATTTTAACCTCTATAGTGGCTTTTTAAGTGACTGATTCACTGCTTTACAAATTTCCATTTACTCGTGAGATTATTTTTTCATGTATATGTTTTTCTATATTTCTGGTTATTGCCCCTTTTCCCACTTAAAGAAAATTCTTTAACATTTATTGTAAGGTAGGTTCAATAGTGATGAACTTTGGTTTGTGCTTTTCTGGAAAACATTCTTTCTCCTTAGTTTCAGAATAATAACTTATCAGGTACTGTACTTGAGATTATGGATTTTTTTTTTAATTTCAGCAATTTAAATATATCCTGCCATTCCTTTCTGGCTTGCAAAGTCTCTACTGAGAAATCAACTTATAGCCTTATGGGGTTACCCTTGTATGTGACTAGTTTTTCTCTTGCTGCCTTCAAGATTCTCTCTTTAATCACAATATGTCTTGGTGTGTATCTCTTTGTTTCATGTTGCTTGTAACTCTCTGTACCTCCCAAACCTGGAGCCTGCTTCCTTCCCCAGTTTAGAAAAGTTTTCAGTCATTATTTCTTCAAGTAAGTTTTCTTCCCTTTTTTTTATCTTCTCCTCTGGAATCTCTAGAATGTGAATGTTAGTGTACTTGATGTTGTCCCAGAGGTCCCTTAAATGACCCTCATATTTTAAATTCCTTTCTTCTTTTTACTTTTATGATTGAGTGATTTCCACTATTCTGTCATCCAGGTCACAAATCTATTCTTCTGTACTATCTAATCTGCTGTTGGTTCCCTCTAGTGATTGTATTCTTCAACTCTGATTGGCTCTGTATTATATATTCTAACTCTATTGATGTTCTCACTGAGTTTCTCTATTCTTCCCCCAAGTTTAGTGACCAGCCTTGAGACAATTACTTCATATTCTTTATCTGGCAAATAACATATCTCCATTTCGTTAAGGGTTTTTATTCTGAGTTTTTTCTTATTCTTTAATTTGGAACATATTGCTTTGTCTTTTCATTTCATTCTACTTTCTGTGTTTGTGCCTATGTAGTAAATAAAACAGCTATCTCTTCCAATCTTGAAAAAGTGGACTTGAGTAGGAACAACCATTTTGTAGACAGTGTATGCCAAGCGGTTTTGGCTGCCAACTGGAGATTAAATGGGTTATGTGGTGCACCAGCTGGCTGGGACACAGCAGCACTGGCTGAGGTGGCCAGCAAATGTTGTGAGGGCCTCATAGGGTGGCGAGAGTGCTTGGTCCAAGCTCCTGCCCACACTATCAAGATGTATGGGGAATGTAAACAATGGTGCTCATAAATACCTCTGATCCCAGACAGTTTCCCACACACTCTGAAAGTTCCTGAAGTTCTCCACTCATTTGACAGGCCCCTGAGGTCAGTAAATGAATTTTGTTCATGTAGAGTCTAGGAGCCCTTTAAATTGCTGTTTTATTGTTATGCCCCAGAACAGGTGAGTTTGTCTGCAAAGGCCCCTCAGTAATATTACTCCCTACTACTGAGTACAAGGCACATGTCGGGGTTTGGCTCCTCAAGATTACCATGTCTCCATCTCCTTAGGTGGCTCCTTTCTTGTTTCTTGTACATAAGCTGTTAAATCAGCCCTCATTTCTTCAGGAATGTTTTGTTTTATATGTAGGTGTATATTTGGTGTGTTCCTGGGAGAAGGTGAGTTCTGGATCTTCTTATACCTTAAATTCTGGGCCATCTTCATCTTAATCCAATATAGTTTTAATAAGCTTAAATATTATTATAAATTTATGCCCCAGAGTTCAAGTAAACCTAAAAAACCTTACCATAAACTTGGTGACTCAAGTCTCTTCTGGCAAAGACAATGTTTTTTAGAACATCTGAGGCGTGATGCTGCTGAATTATATAATTATATCATTAAGTTTGTCAATGTAAGAAATATCCAAACCTGTAGAGAATTTTTGTGAGTTTATTTGAGCTGAAATGACAATTGCCAGGAAGCAAAAATCTCAATGGATTGAGAAATGTTTTCAGAGAATAGCAGTTTAACACCTTATCTTATACATTACAATCAAAAGAGGAGGCATTGAGGATTACAAGAAATCCACTGGTGATAGGATAGGGAGATGGGAGAAAGCAAAGTGGGGAAACCTCTGGGATTGGATAAACAGTGAAATGATACACTTTTACACAGGTGGGTAGAGGAGAGTTAATAGGCAACAATTAACGTATAACAATAACAATGAGTGTATTTGTGGTCTCCCCCTGGTGTGGTACCTGTGCTTCAGGGGTCCAGATAAAGGAAATTAGACATTCCAAAGGTATGTTATTACAGGTGCAATAAGACAACAGATAGGCTCAGTTAAGGTAAGAATTGACCTTTGTTAGGAAAAAATACCGGCCTATCGCATGACTACTGGCCACGAACTGCTTTCAGTTAGTAAGTTTTAAATTCCAACATTCCTTTGTCTCTGAAGTTGTAAGGCAGCCACACATGCCTCCCCTGAGGGGTCAGATTTTGCATGTGTCTCCTTTTCTTCCACAAGTTCCAATATTATTATTTTCTCCATTTTATTAAACAAACTTTCAGAAATTACCAAGAACCTGTATAATTATTTGTAATAGTAATTTTTACAGATTCAACTTTAATAAAAGATGATGATTTAATGCTAATACTTTCATTTTCCTTATAGGCTTTGATGTTTGGTTTCAAAAATAGTAAATAATATTGACCCCCTTCCTAGCTATTATGTGAAGACTATAAGAAAAAAGTTATCTGTTTGATTCTTAGAAAAGTCATGAGTAGCAATTGCCTGTAGGGGCAGGAAGTGAGATCCGTATGTAATGCCTCTGTCAGCAAAGACTTTGTAGAAGAAGGTTTGTAATAAATATTCACATCTGCTGCTTTGGACACTTTAATCCATCCTAAGGATCTTTGCTGTGTCAGGCTTTGTTCTGGATGAAGAAGCCCAGTAGTTATAAAGGTTTGCAAATAAGCTATATTTATCATGGTTAACTTTACTTTGATAACTTTCCTGTGTTTTAGAGATTTTTCAGAACTATTTTTAGTATAATTTGTGATTAAATATTTGACTGTGACTTTTACGGTGATACACAGAATTTTCATGATGGAATGGACGAATTCTAATTTCACAATGTATCACTTACTTAAAATGTGTCAAGACGTCATTGTTGATAACAATTCTATCTGGATGTGGAAAACAACTCAAAGTGCTTCTGATTAGATGCTAGCTCCCTCTATATGTATGTTGTCATCTTAAGCAAGTTTCTTAGTTTTTCCAAGTCTCTCTGCACCAATATAATGAACATACTATTATTTCCTTTATTAGATTATTATAAGGATTATATGAAATTACCCATGTTATATAACTAAATCTAGTATCTAGCATGTTAAGAGTTTAATGAATTTTAAATGTTGTTGCTAAAATGATACTATATGCCTTCTAAATTGTATTAGATAATCTCATGAGTAGTATTAATGCTATATTTATTTACCTCACATACTGAATTTATGTAAACATAAGCTATTGTTTTTACTTACTGTATTTTTCAGACTATATAAGATACACTCCACCCCCCAAATTTGGGAGGAAAATGGGGGTGTGTCTTATAGTCCAAGTGTAGCTTACCTGGCTCATGGGTTTGGGGGGAGTGGCAATGGAGCAGGGGGGTTTTCCCCTACTTTCCTCCTCTAAAACCTAGGTGCATCTTATGGTCTGGTGCATCTTATAGTCTGAAAAATATGGTACCTCCAAATTTCCTGATAGTTTGCTATTGAACTTTTAAATAAATAAAAAATATTGGTTAGGATTGGATTGCTGATATGTTTTTCACTTTAACAAAACTATTCACTCAAAAGTATATGGAAAATTATGAGAACACTCAGTGTTGCATTCAGTTCTCTTATATAAAAAAATTTAACAGAATTTTGACTTTTAAATTAGAGTAAAAACACCTTAGTCATCTTTAAAATGGAGGTATTTTTCACCACAACTCCAAAGAAATTTGCTGAGTTAATGAATGTCACAACTTTTAAAGCATCAATCTGTTATTATACTTGTAAGTAACAATTTGGGATAATCATGATTAAAATTTTAAACATAATACAAATTGGAAAATATAAAGTATATCCTATATGTGTGCATGTTTTTGCCATATGTACATCTGAAGCCTGTGTTTTGAAACAGTTTTTCACAGATAACTCACTTGAAAAAGAAAGCAGCATTGCTTACTGCTTTCAATCTCATCTCCTCAAAATTATTTATTAATCCTGAATATAAGGAGGCTAGCAGAGCGCTTGATGACCTCTGCATATAAAGTAGGTAAATCATTAGGTTTTACTTTGTCATTTTAAACTTTTATAATCTAATCAATGACATGCCTTAATTTTGACTGGAGTTATTTTCTATTCAGACAGGAGTTAGTTCATATTTAATGACTGATATCTAATATAAAATGAGCCTGTTGAATTAAAATGGAAACAAAACTATATATTTCATTGCTGAGAACTTGAAATTAAATTTTGATATTTCCCTCCTGCCCCCCCTCCTCTCTCTTCCTCTCTCTCTCCCTCTCAGGTCAATTATTAGCTCAGGCGAGTGGCAGTGGGGTCATTCATTTGCTGGACCTTAAATCAGGGCAGATTCACAAGTTGATGGGCCATGAGGATGAAGTTCATGCAGTCGTGTTTTCTCAGGATGCAGAGAGCCTGTTCTCTGGAGGCTCTGAGGGCACTGTTCGAATGTGGTCTTGATGGCCCCCATGTCCCACTGCAGAGGGCACTCCCCTAAGGCTTGAATATGCTTCATATAGTCCCAAACCAGTGGCAACCAGGTTAAGTATGCCAGCAGGTAACATTTACCACTTGCTTTAAAACATCCTTTGAACATGTATTTTAATGCTCATACTGTTAACAATAAAAAAAAAAAACTTTCTGCTCATTTGTTTGTGCCTGGGTGTTTTTTGTTATTTTAGTAAGATTTTTAGAGACAGAGCATTTTTTGCTAGGAGTTTGGAAGAAACAGCTTAACAATGACGCCTAATGACAGACTAGATGAATTACAGGAGATTGATTTTGAATGTTAGAGAACAAACTGCAGGAGAATAAGGCTACTTTTTTAAAAAATCAAATTCAAGCTGCAGGACGACTTAAAGTTTAACCATGTAGCACAGGGAAAGTGTTTCTTCAACCAGAATCAATTAGAATGGCAGAGCATACATTTTACAGATTATCTGACAGCGATTATGCTTTATCTATAAATAATAATCAGAGACTGCAGCTGGTTTAAATCTAAATGCAAGGCTCTTCCGGAACTTTCACCTCTGCAGCCCATCCAAGAATGCATTAAGTATAATTGCAATGCGTTTTTTGAAAAAAAGGTTTAATTGTAAAATTTCAATGCAAATAAGTATCTCGCACGTAAAATGCGCCCCCCACGCCCGCCCCATGCATGCATCAGCTGTATAAAGTGCGACTGCTTGGAGAACACTAGCCTGGTCTAAAGCAAGCAGCTCGGGATTTCGGCCGAGATGGGCTCAGAAGCCAGTTGGCGCTGTCCGTGGTGCTGAGGAATTCCCGGCTGCCGGCAGAATGAGCTCCAAATCAGCAGTCTGCAAACTGCTCTCAGTGATGCAGAAACCCAGCTAAAGTTGCTCCTTTCCTTCACGTCCACAGTTAGTATTTTCTGGTGTGTGAGAGGGGATTCAAGCAACATATTGTGGATGATGCTGATGTTATTGCCAGCAGAGCGGGCTTTAAGCTACAGCATGCTGTTGCTGTTTGTGATCCACAGAGCCTAGCCAAATCACCTCTGCTGCCGTAGCAAACACTGTGTAAGTGAACTCATGTGTGGAAGAGGCGTAATCAGCCGGGAAATTTCATAGAAGGATCTGAGAAAACGCTAAAAATAAGTTCAACATGATTCTGCTACCGGGGTCTGGATTTCTACAGGACCAGCATTGCTTCTTGCATTGAATTTTGAAGACAGGTCCAAAGCATATTTCTTATGTGTGTCTGCTGTATTTCTCTCTGGAAGGGCGGGAGACTGCTTCTTGACTGTGGTTTGAAATGGGAGGTAGAGAGAATGGATTGCCTTTAATTCAAGCCTGAAAATGTATTCTTTGGATAATTAAAGAGGAACTGCTTTCCTAAAACATTCCTAATCTTTTAGTTCATATTGGTCTATGACCCCTATCACCACCATTAACCTCCAGAGTGATTAGGTAAGTGTGTCTTATGACATGAGTTATGTTTGTTTTCTCAAAGAAAAAGATGCAGTCATTTTAAATCATATGTAGCAGTGTGGGAGGGGGGAAAGTTTGGCTCGAAAGTGGTCTTCCATTTAGTAATGTTTACTTATTAAAAATCTTCATATAAACATTATATTGGATTTCTCTAATGTTTTTTTTCTCTTAAATAGTGTCTCAAACTGCACTAGAGCAGCACAATTATAAACTGGAATTTTCAAAAATAGCCTAAGAACTTTATTATATTAAACAGAAAACCTTGTTTTCTTCATGCAGATTTTAAATGTATTTCATATGAGTATGTTTAATGTTTAAATAAAGTGGGTATTACACCCCTTTTTACCTTTTCAGTTTACATTTACCATAACCTGATATTAATGCCTACCTGTAGCTTGCAGAGAGATCATCTCTGTCTATGTCCTTTTGAAGCAGAATGATATGGGTATTTTATGTGGCTTATCTTGCATGTATTGACCGGTGCTACTGAAATACTATAAGGAAGCACACTAGCTTTTTTTTCCTTTCAAATAAACTTTCTTAATATGTGAGAGATGTATAAAATGCATGCCTTAATTAGTAAAAAATACATATGCTTTTTTGGAAGCTTCTGTTATGTTTGCAGCCTCTGTAGTAATTTAAGAGAAAAAAAATGCTTTGTCAAAGGGAGCTTCCAGCTTCTCAAGTAGAATTATAGGTTTGCATTTTTTTGTTCTGTCATGACTCATTATTTTTGACATATTTCAAAAGAAATCCATCTCAGTTATCATTACCTACCAAAAAGGGATTCTAATATCAGAGAGCAGTTTTCTCCTGAAGGGAGGGCATGGATATACTACCTTATATTTTACTATTACTAGAATTTGCATATCTAACTTAAAATGCAAATATTATAGTTCATAAAGTTTCCTAATGCCATCTTTATCTTATTTAAAAGTGTCATCTCTATGTTAGGCTGAAAACACATAATTTATCATTGCTCTTATTATAATCTGAAAATAAACCAATAAATTTCAGATCATAAATGATCTGAAAATGTCCTATATACAATTTTAGTGATATTTGGCATAAAGCCAAAACATTTAACTAGACAAATGAATTATTTGACAATACTTCTGTTTATCTATGACTCCCTAAAGTCAGTTTCCTCAGAGTTTTCATATGAGTTAGTCATTCTAAACATTTGTATGAGAACCCACTAGCAACACTCCACACCAAGCACTATGTGAAGTATACAAGAGTCAATGCCACCACACTAACAAGGCGTGCTTTCCATGAATGGCAACGCCTCATTACTATTCTATGAAACCAATAAATAGTTCGACACTGGCATTTTTGTGGAAAATATCTTTGGCATGTCAAAAGAGATGTATATTTTCAAGACTGTTGAATGGCATTTATTATATATTGAAGTAATTCATTCTAGTAGTATTACATGAATACTAGATTTGATTTGTTGAAAACAAATTCTCAGATACCTCTTTCCTGCCCACCAGAAGCTTACTCTCTGAGTAAAATAAAGGTGTGGACAATAATACAATAGAAATCAATTTAAGTACTGAGAGTTCTCTTGTATTATTTATTATTTTAAATGTTTTATCTTATTCACTGTGGAACAGTTATGCTATTTTTCTTCTTAGCTAAATTTCAAAATCCAGATTTATGTTGACTGAAACAAGCAACCCACAGTGAGACCTTTGTTGTTCTTCAATTATAAGCATAAAAAAGTAGGAAGGCCTTTGTACTAGCTCCATTCCAATTACAATGCACATTCAATTATTGGTTTCTTCCCTTTCTCTTAGAAGTAGAATTTTACTCACTAATCTCTTGAATTTCCTTACAGATTATTGTAACATACATTCATTCTATCACTAGTATGGTTTAAAGAATAATAGAAAATGTAAATTCAATTATTCTTGGGTTATTTGTAAGTAACCACTTGTAACATCACCTTTTGAGGGTCAGTAACATCATTTCCTACAATTTAGACAAAGTCATACCTTTGAAATTCAGAAGGTAAATTCAAGCTAAAGATTCCTATGTGAGATAACTCCATAAAAGACAAATTTTAATGTATATGTTACCAAGGACCAACTCTCCAGACTTCACAATAAAGTGTAGATAGTTGCATGGACCTCTATTTGAAGTCCATCTTCCAAGCAGATCCCAAGTAAACAGGTTAAGAGCATAGGCTTAAATAAATCTACATTTTCTTTATATATGTCAAATTATTTTTTTAATATTTATTTTCAGCCTACCCCTCTTATGTTCCCATGGAAGGAGCTGAGTATATTTAATATTAGGAGCACATCCAGAAGCCTTTGAGGAGGGGGATGGCTCTTCATATTCATGAAGCTTGCATACTTCTGTTGGTCATCCCTGGATTGGTCACCTCTGCTGCCATCAGTCATGAAGACTACCCTGCTGATGAAGGTGACCAGACCTCCAGTAATGACAATTTGATCTTTGATGATTATCGAGGGAAAGGGTGTGTGGATGACAGCGGCTTTGTATACAAGCTGGGAGAACGATTTTTCCCAGGGCATTCCAACTGTCCGTGCGTCTGTGCTCTGGATGGGCCTGTTTGCGACCAGCCAGAATGCCCTAAAATTCACCCAAAGTGTACTAAAGTGGAACACAATGGATGCTGTCCTGAGTGCAAAGAAGTGAAAAACTTTTGTGAATATCATGGGAAAAATTACAAAATCTTGGAGGAATTTAAGGTATGAGTTACCATCCATATTTATTGAATACTAACTTTTCACACCACATACTTAGTAGATTACTACATTAAAATAAAGCTAGAAAAACATTTTAATTTCTCTTTAATTTACAATGCCGTTCCAATTAGCGTAAGAACCACTGTAGTCAACAAAGGCCATTGGCTTATGGATCAATACCTAAAGGGTTTCACAACAGTCCTTTGCTTCAGAAGTTTTTGTGGTATGCTAACATCTATTTTTTGCCCTTAATCATTTTTATGTGTTATTACAAAATATGTTTTCTGATAGGAACACTTTAAACTGTATGAGATTTTTTCGTGTGTCTTAGTAGCCTGTATTTAGTTCAATCTATTGCCTAGAACTATCTGTTCAGTGTGTGGAAATGCAAGTGCTATAGAGACACAGTTCTGAGCTGTGGTCTTCATATTAAGAACATGCATTGGACCTACTTGTTGTAGAGCTTGGTTCCCATTCTCTTCTCTGATCATTAGCTTTTTTATTTTTTATTTTATTTTTTTACTTATGAGACCCCAGAAAGAACTGAAATTTTATCATAGTCCATTGTAAAAGCAGTAAAAAATATTTTTTTCAGCTCTATGCTATTTCTTGACCTTTATTTTATGCTTGTATCTTATTTTCAAGTAACTTGGAGCTCATTTTTATCTCTTTTTAGCGTCTCTTTTCTCCAATGGCCAGTTTTAATTAGTTTTTTTATAAGCCAGATCTGAGCCCTGAGGTGTAGATTAATATATCAAATTAACCCCCTTAAATGTAATGGCAGTTTGTGCCTTGGAGTGTCTGTCATACTGATGACTTGATATAGAAGATTTTAATTTCATCCAACCAAGTTCAGTGACAAAGCATTCAGAACCTTATAGGCAAAAGAAGATATAGCTATTTTTCAGTGTGACTGTTCATGTTTGAGAGAAGAATGTTCAGTTATTAGCACTGACCAAACGCCTCCACAAGAGCCAAATGGTGGAAGAAGTCAATGTGTGGAAAAAAGATTTTAATTGATAATAATCAGAGCATTCTGTATATCAGCATTTTATTGCATTCACTCCATTCCAGATTATGGGTACAAACCAGTTTTAATCTACCCAAGGATACCCAGTCATTCTACCTAGATCCCCAAAGACCTGAGGGGAGTTTTAAGGATGATTATCATATTTAACTATCTTACACATAAGTGTTATTCTAGACTTTTGTCTTTTATGTATTATAATACTTTGTTGCACAATGTTTAGAAGAGGCCTGAAAGTCTAGTAAAATTACAATTATTGACATCCAATAGTTTAGGGTGTAGTACATTTATTAATGACTTAATTGTCTCTAAAATAATGGATACACTTTAACATTGGCAAAAGTAGGTTTACAATTGTGTATATGAGAAAGTTTATTCCTGTATTATTAATTAATTAATGTATTATTATTAACCCACTTTTGCCCACTCTGTATGTTCCTGCTATAGTCATTATATAACTAACTAATGTGCCCTTTTCCACCTGACTCTCTATGCCATGAAATTTTCAACTGTAATTTAAAAATAAATGCCACTTTTCCACAACAACTTGAAGATTATCTAGGGCAAACTCTTAAGAATGAGGATCTGAGACCAAGAAAGTTTGTTAGTTGTCAAAAATCATCAAGTTATTTAACCTATTTCTAAATACTGCCATTCTAACAATACAGTCTACATAACCTCTCAAAGTACTTTGGCTCGAGAGCCAGATAGACCTGGATTCCAGTCCCAAATACATCACTCAGAAGTAAGACTTTGGAAAGAATACTTAAACTTCTTTTTAAGCCAGAGTGGCATTGGCTATAAAAATGATCATCATAATAATTACTTCTCTTGGGAGGAGATATTGGAAAGATTTAGTGAGATAATTTATGTGAAGTTAGCAGACTTGTGATGACCAGTACAAAATAGATATTGAATAAACGATGTTCCCAGTCTTCTACACTCTAATATCCAGGGACTTACTCTGAAGTTGTAAATTCCTCTGTCTTCACCTATGTTTTATCAAGGAAGATGAACTTTAAAAGTCATTCAACTGGAAGAATTCCAATACTTTTTAAAAATTTTTTCTACTTATCAATGTGAAGTATATACACCTAAGTAAATAACAGCCATAATCTGTCATCTTGATTTTCTTTCAATTCAACTTGTAAGAGGCAAGTAACTAATTTTTAAACATGTATGGAACTTTCACATAATGATCTTGGCATCTTATTAAAGAGGTCATATTATGAGATATGTTCACATATAATATATTCATCTAACAAGCATTTACTGGACTGTTTAGTATATAGGATACTGTAGATGGGCTTACACTGGAAAGTAAGATATCTAGGAGACAAAGTCTGCACTCACTGGGAAAGCTTGGACAATGTGAAGACAGATGGAGTGGGGGTGGGGTGTAGGGAGAAGTAGCCTAAAGTACATGAGTGTGAAGCTCAGCACCAAGAAATGTGGTGTCAGAAGCTTATCAACATGCTGTGAGGTTTGGTCAGCAAACTTTCTTTTTCTTCAGGATGGTCAAATTTCAGCCTGTTTTTAAAGAAGTAATTGAAATTGATCTGGGAGATTAAAATTCCAAAGAGGAAAATACTTGAGCAAAATCAGACTGGGGTGAATAAAACCTACAAAGAGAGGAAGGAGATAGGGATAACAAGCAGCTGGATCTTACAAAAATCCTACTATAACAAGAGAGGTAAATTTGTACATGTTTTGGACAGTGGAAAGACAAACCTGAATACTGGGCCAAAATGTTTAGCTTCAGTCTAAACAATACCAAGGAATAAAATACACGTTTGTGTGCATAGAAATGACCTAGTTAAATATGTTTTTCTAAACAAGATTACCTTGTAGCCAAAAATAGAACTGAGTAAGGAGTGAAGATAAATTAAGGGCTGGGGAGGTAAGGCCGTTGCATAAAACAAAGAATGAGCTGACCAGCATGCATAAGGACACAAACATTCATGAGAGTGTTTAGGATAAGAATCTAAATTCCCTAGTATCGTCTAGATTCAACTCATCAACCTCTCCAAGTATCTCTATTTCTCGGTGACTTCTCTTCCCTGTTTGCTTGCACATGCTGTCCCACACTTTTTTCACCATTGCACCCTTGCATAAACCCTACCAGACTACTTCAAAACTCCATTTAAATCTCATCTCCCTGGTTGGTGTGGCTCAGTGGATTGAATACTGGCTTGCAAAGCAAAGGGTCACTGGTTCAATTCCCAGTCAGGGCACATGCCTGGGAGCCAGGCAATGTCTCCAGTAGGGGGTGCACAAGAGGCAACCATACATTGATGTTTCTCTCCCTCTCTCCCTCCCTGCCCCTCTCTCTGAAAATAAATAAATAAAATCTTAAAGAAAAAAATCTCAACTGGAAAGCCCTCTCTGATTGTCCTACTGCAGTACCTTGTGCTGGGTCTCACTCTTCTATATCATCTCACTGCAAGCTGTGCACACCAAGAACTACATTCATAGCTAGGCACTGTTAAGACCTTTATATGTATTAAAATGCATTTCATTTCATAATATCAGTATGAGGATTATACTTTCATTAGCACTGTTTTACAGATAAAACTGAAGCATCAAAGTGTAAGTAGCTTGCCCAACACCATAGAGCTCCAAAATACATGAACTAGGATCCAAACCCAAGCAGCTGGACTGCAGAATCGAGGCTCTTCACCACCTCTGCTGCCTTTATCACACTACAGTAATATAATCTGACACCATCTGTCTTTCCTGCTAGACAGTGAACCCATTAAGCCTAGGGACAGTATTTTCTTTCTTCTCACAACCCCGGCACTACATGGATTCAATACATTTTTGGTGAACGTCATAATGATTCAGATGATAAGTGAACCCACTGAATAAAGCAGTTAATTAGAGTCTCTTTAAAATGTGTTAACACAACACATAAACAGAAATAAACTATTTTAATTAGCTAAAAAAGCACTCAAAGTTCAGATAATCAGTACTCTTTGGGCCCCTAAAGATGACACACCCTTTTCACGGAGCACCTGTTTCTGTCCTGTGACTTTCTACTCATGTCCCCACCCCTTCCTAACCAAGGCTCGTCTTGGATTCTGCCCCCTCCCAGTGCTATCTTGACCACCCAGTGTTTTAGTTGGGCTGTCTGCTGTCTCACTCTATACAGTTGCATAGCATATGTCCGTCCTTCAATCTCTTCTGATCGCCAAACTCAAATGTGAATTGAGCCACATGTCTCACTTGATAAGAAGAATAATGCTATGTATAAAGGCTGAATTTTTTTCAATGTGACTGATGCAAGCTTTGAAAATGAATTTCTCTCTACTCTTTTTGAAAACTCTAAATTTCCCAGTGTTCTAGTGACGTTGTATTAAGATAAAGGTCATTGTATAGTAGGTTCTCTCATCTTTCTTTAATGTGTGCCCAGGTAAAAAGACACTGGCTCTACCTTTGAAGAAAGAAGGAGTATAAACAATAACTTACAATAGCATTTTCTACAAAATGTTGATTGGAAATGTAGGCTCTTTCAGCTTTGGCTCTGTGCTTAACTATCTTCTGCTGAGTTTCCCAAAGGCAGAAATAATTGCTTATTTTGCTCAGTATTTTTATAACTCTCACTCAGCTAGAATTAGCCATTTTGGATGTTTTTTATACTTTAAAACTTGTACTGATTCAGCTTTAGGTCAGACACTGAAGGTTATACTATATGCAGCTGGAAGAGAGAGTTCAGGTTTGCACATCCTGCCTCAGTTCAATGTGATTTTCTCAAGTCAAAACCTTGTGCTTGTAATTCAGGATTTGGATTTGCCAAAGATCTTTCTTTTTCTCCAGGCATTGACCTTTGCCCTTTTCCCAATGCAGGCCAAAGACAGTAAATCAGGTTTTTGATTTTTATTTTTAAAAGGTTCAGTGTGATTTTCTTTTCTCTTTCCTCACACTATATGTACATGTTTTGTTTGAAGTAAACGTATTTTCATGTTGTAGTAAACTGACTAGTTTGGGCCCTGAATTTTGCATTTAATATTTACATTTTGAGGAATGAAGAGAAGAGGACAGAATTAATCACTTGGAGTATTGTCCCGAGTCATCACGCCCATAAAACTCTTGATGTCCATTAAGGTTTAGAACTGGCTTGCTCTTGGATGGGTACTTTTGCAGGAAGACAGGTTCTCCAGCTTTCTCATTAATCTGTGCTCCATCATTAATGTCCAGTATTTTAACATTAAATCTGTAAAAGTATTTAAGCAGAAAGGATTTGTGCATTTTGGTTTGAGAAATTTGATGTCTCTTTTAGTGTTATTATGGTGAAAGAATGGAAGGCAACATGTTCTGGTAGCTAAGGACCAAATATGTGAAAGAACAGAGGAAAACGAAGGCTGTAAAGAAATCTCAGTTGAGGATACAAACAGTTAACACCTCACAGAAACACAATTTACTGCACCCCACCTACCCACCCACCCATCACTGTGCTAGCCTATGAAAGGCGCAGAAAGTACGGTATCTGCACTAGGTAAAGGGGTACAGTGCATCTTTCTAGAGGCGTGAAGGTTGTATTTATTTTAATAACAAAAGAAATGGGTGGATCCTGAGTACATAGGTGATATTTTTAAATTTTTTAAATATTTTTTCCTAAGAGGGGGTTCACAAGTTATGGACAAATGGTTAATGGAGTTACCAGAGACATCTGTAAGATTACATCTACAGAAAGTCCTGAAAACATCATAGTTTTTTACGATAAGAATCATTTAGGATCTTTGCTGAGCGATTGAGGAAACTAAATCTAGAGTTGCTGACTCTGCAAAATAGGTTTCTGAATTGCAGAGCCTGTTGTGGTTGTCAACATTTAAATTGCCTTGAGGAAATTCAGGATGGATTCTCCTTTCAAATTTCTACAAAATAGCGTAGATTAAGTAATTTTAATCAGTGATGACTGCTGCTCACCTGAGGCTTAGCCCCAGCATGCAAAATAAACAGGCTCAGGGTCAATATTCTCAATGGGACATTCCCATCTTTGTAAATAACTAGGGAAGTTCTACTTAATATGTATACTCTCTAACCAATAGCAGAGATAAGAAGTCAATTTTGTTAAAACTTAAATTTAGAAAGTTCCTTGAGCCCTTTCTCAATGTTTTTATATTGTGCTCACTTGGCATTTTTAATTCCATAAAATGACCCTAAATCTAGGAAACAGATCAGATTTTTACAATAATTTTTTTTTCAAACACTCCAGTGACAATTTAGGTTTTCTTCATCTAACACTTTTTCAAATGAGGGAGTAAGTGTAAGTGGCTTCCAAGATAATCCTGGAAGTGGTGAAATTGTCTGTTTCCAGTTTAAAAAAAAGGTCTCTTGCTGTAAATTTTAGGAGAATTGATGGTCAGCCAGCCCTTTGGTTAGTTACACATAGAAAGAGTTTTTCATTCTCACCCACTGATATTTATTGCTGTCCTCAGTCCTGCAAACTGCTGCTGCTAATGATGGCAACTGTGTGATAAGAATGACGACAAGGATTTGTGACTGGGCTTCTGTGCCCTGTGCACATGGGGCAAATCGGTGTTTGATTTGCAGCCACAGCTGAGATTTGTGGGGCTTGTCACTGTTAGTGACTATCTCAGACTTGATGCCAGCCTTCAGCCATTCACAGACTCTGCTGCCCATCCCGTACTGACTTCCAATGGTATAAGACAGTGAAACCGGAAATGGAAGGACCCAGTAGTCCGCCTTCCAAACTTTAACTCCACTTGTACAAGGCTTTGCATATTTTAGAAATTTGCCTATTTTTATTTGTGGCTTTAATCTCCAAAATACATAATTGGTCAATAGTATGATATTAACAAACATAATTGTTTCTATTCCCTATTTATTATTTCATAAACCTGGTCTACATATTTTATGCAAATTTTGTAGATAAATCTATATCATCTAAATTGAGATTGTTGTATACATGCATTGAAGCATGTGTGTGTATTAAATTTGAGGAAACTGGAATGTTTTTATTTCACAAAAATCTTACTTTAAGATTAGATGAATCTTTTGTGTCTACTTCTCCTTATCTGCCCTGATCGTATTTTTGTTTTGTTTTGTTTTCCTACAGCTTGATTTATACATCAGGCAGTGTTTTATAAAGGACAGCACAGGAAAAACTTACTGGTTTATTTTTAGTTGTACTCTGCCAAGCTTTTGAGGAAGAGCTTGAAAGAAATTACTAAGAGGCGATTTGAAGTGATCAATGAGTTTGCTTATCCAGGAGATCTTTCTCAAACAATAGCCATTGTTAATTGGGAACTGGCTTATTTTACAGCCTATAATTTGTACTTTTATCATCACTATTGATTAACATCAGTAATTTCAGCCTAACACACCTCCATTGTTGATTTCCTTGCCTCCAGCCTGCTGTGTAGCACGTCACTATAAAGCCATCTTTGCAAGGACTTAATGACACCATGAAAAGAGTGAATGAAGTACTAAAGTGACAAGCAAAATCATTTATCTCCTGAAAAAGTTTCCAGATGATATTTTATGGCTGTATAAATTTTTCTAAAGTGGATAAAAGTCCACTGAACACAACTCTTATCTTTTCCCCTATTATGTCACATGATCATGAACAAAAGTTTAATCTCTCTAGCTATAGGATAGACACTACAATGTCATCATATATGGTGATGAAGAATAAGTATATTGGGAATTTTTAAATGATAGTATTGCACCTTGATTTATAATGAAATTCTAACTGCTTAAAGAGTTTTAATTAAACATTACACAGATGGGTTTTTAAAATCCTTTTGTCATAATACTGATGTTTGACTACCATTGTTAGTTCTTAGAACAGGATGGGGTTTCTAGTGTCGAGTTTATAAAAATTCTATATATAAAAGGCAAGTATCATGGTCTGTTTTTCATAGTCTAGGTCCTTCATATTTGTAAAAGTAGACTACAGGATTTTAGGTATGGAAAGGAACTTTAAAATTATTTTGTCTAATTCCCTTGTTTTACAAATGAAAAAGACAAGGCCAAGAGAAACAGTGAATGCACTACCATGATACAGCTCATAATTGGCAAAGGTAATGCTAATACATTGCTTTCCTGTGGCCTTTTTTTCTACATCTACTACCTTTAGGTATAACAGAAAAATGGTACTTTTTTGCATCTTTCTTTCTAATAAGTATGTTGGAGGCAAAGATTTATTTCAGCCAATTGTCTATAGAAATGTGATATCAGGACCTGTCACCATGACAACGCAGTTACAAGTACACAAGAACAATAAAATATTGGCATGTCTAAAATCGATCTGACACAGTCTCCTTTTGCAAACTCTACTCGAAGTTTGCAAAGGCTCTGATAAAAAGGGAGTTTTGTCTAAAAATTAAAAATTCTGTAATTAAACAAACAGTATAGGCCAAAACAAAACAAAAATAGATTAGATTAAACACTACCTATTTGTTTTCACTGAGGCTGTACTAGGAAGTAACAAAGGAACTAAATTAGCTATACATCTGTAAGGAACTAAATTGCCATGCGTTGGGTGATTTTTAGGAGCAGAGGACTGAAATCTCCCACCCCTCACTTCATGGCAAGAATGGAGTATGCAAAATGGATGGGGTAGGCGAAAACGTCTAGTTACAAGGCATTGGAACAGAGGCATATGCTTAAATTGGCATATTGTCAGTATCAACTGAGGCAGGAATATTGCAAAAACTCATAGGCCTTGATCTCTCCCTTTTTAATTGCAATCAAAATGATTTAAATGTGTACTTTCCTAAAATTTCCCAAATTAGCCTAATGGTCAGCTGGGTTTGGGAATGGCTGCTGAAATGTAACCTTTTTCAGACTGTCTTCTAGGGAGCACCAGCACCCTGTGAGATTCTTAGGAAGGATTTTGATTTTTTTTTTTGTCATGGTCAAGTAAATTTGAGAAATGATGATCCCTTTAACATCTATTGGAAATGTGCAGAGTACATTAGTATGCTGACGGTGCTTGAATGATTTTAAAAGGTTTGTCTGAGAGTCAGTATGTATAGTTCAACAGCAAAGGGCTCAACTGTGTGATTGAAACTGGAGTACAGAGTGGGCTCTACCACTTACTTACCAGCCAAGTGACCGAGGCAAATGTTACTTTTCCTCTAAAATAGAGATAATAGGAAAACTTGGCATGCAAAAAGAGATTCATAAAAGCTAAGTGACATTTTTACTATTATTACTACTAAACTGAATTTAATCCAGTATTTCACAAATTTAGTAAAATACTTTTTTTTGCAGAATTTCTATTAACATTTTTAAATTAATAATATTTCAATGAAACACAGTTTATCTTAAATCATTAGCAAGATATTTCTTAATCTTTTATTTCCTTTACTCTTCTGGGCAGTTAATAAAAAATCTTTATGTCTCAGTTTATCCTCTATTGTCTGATTATTTTTAAAGTTCTCAAAATTGCATTTAATATGATTATTTATGGTAATTTATTAGTTTTTGTTACATAAAACAATTGGAAAATTACTTACTTAAAATTATAATGACAATGATGCCAGTCACATATAATCAAAATGCTAAGACAGGGGTCAGCATATTATGAGCCATTAGCCAAATCCACCTCACTGTCTGTTTTGGTAGGTAGAGTTTTACTGGAAAACAGTGATGCTTATTCATTTCTGTCTATGGTGTCTTTTAGGGTAGAATGCAGAATTCAGGAGTTGCTCAAGTGACTATATGACCCACATGGGTCAAAAATATTTACTATCTGACCCTCTATAGAAAAAGGTAGTTGACTTCCGATCTGTGATCCAATTCTTCTTCCCTTCAGCATCCCTCAAATTGTTCTGTCATCAGATCTTTCTAACCTGCATTCTTGAAGGTTACAAAGTCTTTGTGTATTGACAAATACAGGACTGACTTCACTCATGGAAGGGATCTCCTTTCAGACATGTAAATTTTAAAAGGCGTCTAGATTTCCCTATTTTAAATGTGTTCTGCACATACTTAACAGCTCATGTGCTTAGTCATATCTCTTTACATGCTTGTTTCCAAGGAGTACAATTTTACTCTTGGATATATAATAATTGGCATAGATATATAATAATTCATATATTTAGGAAATTATAAGTATACTTCATTATATATAAATTATTATATAATAATAACTTTCTACTTACTGAGAATCCTCAAATGATATAGATAAGCAAAGATTAGTAAATTTCTATTATTTTGATATCCCTTGTGCTCTCTTTTAATGGTGTGACAAGTTGAGTAGGTATTTTTAATATCACATAGTAGATTTCCTAATTACATCAGTGAGTGAAAATATATACACTATCTGCTGACTTAGATACTCAGTCCATTACTACATCTTTTAAAGTCACCTTACCTAATTCATAGTCCAATTTTATTGCATCTCATTTTACTAAATATCTCTTATGTGTGGAGAAGTGGTAGGTCTTGTGGGGGTGCACCAAAATACGCGACAAAAATCTGAGCCTCCAGATGCTCCCAGTCTATCAAAAGGAGTAACACAAATACCACCAATAACAGGTGTCCTGTAATGACTGCTGTAGGAACTCCTCCGAAGAAAGGAGTAATTCAGTCTGAAGGATGGTCTCTTAAGAGCGAATTTGAGTGCACTGAAAGCATTTTGCACAAAAATAGGAAATTTTGCAAAAGTAAATGCAAAGCACATGCAGAGAAAAGTGAATTCACCTGAGTGGCCAGAACATAGGGTATAGACTAGACAAAAAGTGGAAGATAAGAGTGAGCATGTGAATGCCCGACTGAGGAGCTTAGGCCAAAGTCTGGAATGAGTAGAGAGTCAACGAAGGGCTTGGACCACGGAAGTAACACAAGATCAAAACAAGCCATTGCTGACAAGTTTATAATATATTTTGCGCCAGTGTTTATTCATTGAATTATTTAGTTCTAAGACATATTTATTCTCATTTTATAAGTGAGAAGGAAGGGCTTCTTACTCTAACTCTAGTACTCTCTCCATTACACCTGCTTAGCTTCCATAAGTTCACTGGATATTATGTAAGATGTGGGAAAGATGACTTATTTTCCATTTCAGCATGTACATGTCCTATATTCTGGAATACCTGTTCGACTATAACTCGTCTTTTACATTAAGTGCCAGATCTTTCTGATGGAATTATAGTACATTGCTAACATGAGGAAAATTCTTTCCCTGCTCCACATTTTACAGGGCTCAACTTGTCTCATTTAAAAAACTCCCATGGCCATAAAGAAGTAAGCCCCTAAAGAAGCACAATCAATCAGAACAAACAAAACCCGCCTTCTGAAGGCAGTGAGAATTGACTAGGAATATTTTCTGTGATTTTAGATTTTTTTCAATTCCTATATTAGTGAAATACAAATTTAAAACAACAAGCATGTACCTTCATAATAATTTTTGAGACTTGGAAATTCCATACTCAACTGTAAAATCTTCCAGTAGTTAAAAATTAAGTCATTTTTCTTTATAATGGTACCCAATGTCATTTTCAGTCTGTGATCTGGTGCAAACAATGCTCCATTTTAGAGATGAAACCCAGATTGTTTTCAAAACTCGAACAACATATTCTTTACAAATTCAATACTTCAAATTATCCATAAGAAAATGATTAGGCCATTCATTTAATAAAAATGCCATCTTTTCCCATGTGTAATGCACACTTTTTTGCCCAAATTTTTGAGGGAAAAATAAGGATGCGCATTATACCTGGATAGTACTAGTGTGAATTATATACAAGAATTAGTACTAAAATGTGGGTGTGCATTATACATGGCGAAATATGGTAATTTATGACAAATCTAAAACTTCCTTGAGAAATACATGACCATTGATAATATACAAAGAGAAATAAAAGAAACCCTGGTCAAGTTGAAAGCTATGACAAAGATAATAGTCATTTAACCAATGGGACATAGTTTAAAAATTCCTTTTAGTCTCATAAGAATCAAGTGAGAAAATGAGTGCCCTATTACTATCGTGTTATGCTTACCTCCATTGAACAAATGACAAAACCCAGGTTCCAAGTGCTCTGTCCAAGGTAAAACAACAGTGTCTGACAGCAGGACTGGAGATGTGAATGCACTTACTCCCCATAGCCACATGCTGCTGGGCAACAGCACCACCAACTCTCCTACGTGGTTTGAACGTTGTGATTGATCTGCTGTACCTCGCGTACCAGTGCCCACTAAAGTTGAAAGGTCTACCAAGAAATTATTCAGTCAAGATTTTTAACATTAAAATACACTTTTATCTTATTGCCCATAAGCCATCTCAATATATTTTGTGGAATGGGGTAAGCTATCAGTTAAGTAAGCATCAAATAATGAAGCCTAAAATTTGGTAGAAAATTGCTGTTTGGACTTAAAGTTGAATATTAATACATTTTCATATTACCAGTTATAAATCACTTAATTTTATTAACTTTTAATTACTCCCTCTTTGAAACATATAAAAGAACATTACCAGCAAATGGAAAATGAAGAAAAGATTTCAGCTTTTAGAAAATTTTTGCTCAGAGAAATACCGAGATAGTGTCTTAAGTGAAGAGGGTCTTAAGTAACAATCGGATTGGCACTCCCAGTACCAATGGTTTGGTTTTCCCAGTCCTATAACTGCTATCTCTCCTAGCCAATGAAAAACCCTGAATTTGGTGTCACCACATAAGGCTAGCGCGCTGAGTTATGGCCTTCTCTCTTTTCTATCATCTCCTCCTTCTAATGTTTCCAATAGAATAGGACTGGCATATTTGTCTCTTACATAATTCTGTCAGGTTGTAGAATTCTAATTGGTGATGTATTCCGCTCCCCCCCCCAACACATACACACACACATGGACTTGTTTTAAAAGGTGACTAGCTTTTTAGGTGATATCAACAATCTGTCCTTTCCAGCGTCAACAGTAAAGTTTTGAAGTTACGCCATTACTCAGTTTTCCACTTTGGGGCATCCCTCCAATGGAGACATACAGGCCCTACTGAAAACACTCAGTTCATTGTCCCCAAAGTCAACTGTCAATCCAGCTTATCAGTGAAGGACTAAGGGCTGCCGCGTTTCTGAGCTATTTCACAAACATAGGTGTGGTACTTCGTACGCATCTTTATCTTGAACCCTTTAGCCTTTTTCTATTCCATTGGGTTCTCCTAAGATCCTAGAGACTGAAACACATCCTTTTTTTCCCCTGTTAAATGCAAACTGATGTTTCCTTGATAAGTGCACTTGCCTACTTTAAAAAATACATGTGATTGTAACTAAGGAAAGATAGTCTTGCCAACATTCTCCTTATCTATGTTTTCTGAATGCTATTCTTCATATTTCAGAAAAAAGCTGCATTTTATCGTCATGAGACTCCTTGAAAACATTCAGAAAATAAATTGGTTCAATAGGCCATCAGTTTATCAGAATAGTCAGTATATAATTATACAGTTTTCTGCCCATAAAAGATATGTCAAAGTTTATAAATACATTTTTCAGAAAAATACTGCTAGGAAAACAAAATAAGCCATTAATATAATGTCAGTGCTGTGTTACAACTATAATGAAGAATTTTCAAGAACACGGGGACTTTTTTTGTACTTTGTAATTAATCATTTTATATTGGGCATTTTATCAACTGTTTTGCAATATTCTTGAGTTTTACATTAGCTTGGAGTAATTGCAGACAAAAATAGAAAGATTAACTCCAATAATCCTGTCTTCCATTGTAATAGTACCATCAATTATTTTTATTAAAAAATCATTTGTTTTAAAACATTAAAACTTATTTTCTCAGATATCTAGATTTCATTATTGTCTTTTGGATTGTCATTTCTTGAGAGCAAGCTAGACATGCTGTTCATCTTGGTTTACCTTATACACATTATCATACATATAATATATACCTAATAAATACGCTGAATAAATAACGTTAAAAATTTACTTTATTTCTGAATTTTGGTTTATTACTTACCTAATTTATCACATCTACATAGGCAAAGCTGTGTGTATGTTTTACAATCACTTGGCAAAGTGTTTGTATTTATAACAAACATGAAGTGCTTTTTGACAGACACCTAAAAATAATATTCCAGAATGTATTATCAAAAAAAAAACTTCTCATGGGGAGAAAAGGCATACAACTGTAATTGAATAACAATTTTAAAAAAAAGAAAAAGAGAAGAAAAAAAAACTTCTCAGAAAAGGTCAGAACAGTCACTACTTAACTTGTTACTCAAATGATAACCAGCATATACATTTGCTGACCAGCTGAGATGGTTACTAAAAAAAAATTCATATATCTAATTTTGTATTTGCTTCTGCAGTATTAAAATTATTAAAGAAGTTCCATCTCTGTGTTCATAATTTCATGACTTACAACCTCAGTATTTCAAATATACCCCAATCAATAGGGCAGGTTACTGGAGAGGTCACCACAATCCCATCAGACATAGGACACTGAGGAGAATTTTAATCAGTAATGTGATTGGTCTTCTTTCACACGATGGTGAATTTTGGTTGAAGCCCATCAGATGCATTGATTATTAGATGACACCAGTCGCATGCGAATTACCGGCTACAAGAGTGGCAGCGGATGCTAAATACCCTTGTACTCTGTCATTTAATGTATATTTTAATGAAGTGAACAGCGAGATTCCTGACAGGCATCAGCAACTTTGAAATAGTGTCTTCCAAATTTCTCATACGGTTTGGAAGTAATGAGATTTGTTTCATAAAGTGATGAAATTTATGCCATAAATTATCTCTAAAAGAAGAGTGCTTCTTAAAGCAGTATATTTTCCCTGGTAGAAATCAGAATTTAAAGAGTTATTTAATGGGAAGCTTTTGCAAAAGCAATCAGAGCTATCTTCTTTTTGATAATTTTTGCCAATTATCAAAGAAATAGAGCACATGACATCCAAAATATAGTATCACATGGTTAGAAGGAAAGTCATGGAAACTTTTAGTGTGCTAACTTGGAACTTAAAATATGTCCTGTCCATTTAGGTCTGCCTCCCCCCAGACTTCAACAATATGAGGGGGACCCAAAAAACCTGGAATTCACTTACAAAAATTATGCATTTATGTTCACATGTTTACACTTCAGTCACCTTCAAAGTACTCTTCATTTGATATAATACACCTATCAAGACTTTTTCCACTGCTCAAAAGCAGTTTTTGAACTTGTCCATTTTGATTTGATGACTTTTAGTGTTTTTGTTATTTATTTTTGTTTTGTTTTGATTTGTTTCACCTCTTCCACATGGGGAAAAATATTTCCTTTTTGAGGACTTTTTTCATCTGGGGAAACAAAAATAAGTTGCTGGGGGCAAGATAAGGTGAATAGGGAGGATGGGGCATGGGGGTCATGCCGTTTTCTTGGTCAAAAACTGTGGAACATTCAGCATGGAGTGGGCAAGTATGCTTGCTCATAAATCACCCATCATGAAATGGGCAAACACGTTGAAAGAGTCTTCAAAAAAAATTCACTGAAGCTGGATGCAACCTCTCACAACAATGCCAGCTGGTACAGTGATACAGATGAGTTCCTAGAATGCTCATTTAGTAGGGGAAGCCTATATCATAAGCATCTTGCCCTCCAGAAGATAATTCCAGTATTTTGGGTGTCTCCCCTCCTATTCACAGAAGGCTTTCTAGAAATCAAGTTTCATTTCTCAGAATATTCAGAATGTGTTTTGTTAAGCTTTGTATACTAACCTGTCCTTTAGGAAAGTGGACTTGTTTAAAATCAGGGCTTTTTCCTAAAATAAAATAATATCCTGAAATAATTTTAATAATCAACCATTAAATTTGATACACATTATGAAATAAGACTAGCTTTTGTCAGACTCTCTAGCAATTCCTCTGTATGCTTGCCCTAAATGTAGTTTTCATGGCATTTTCTAGTGCAGTAAAAGCCTGCAATCATCTGCTAGATAGTCTAGTCAATGGAGTGCTTGAAGATTGACTTACCTTGTGATCCACACAATAGATATTATGAATTTCAAATTACCTTTAGAGAGTGAGTTTATGTTCATTGTCATAATAGTGAAACTGAAATAGTTATTCCTGTCTCATAGTCAGAAACCTGTTCCTCTAATGTGCCCTTGAACACAGATGAGGCTACCCAGAGGTGTGGCTTAACAAATAAGAAAACACAAACACTGCAAAAATTATCATGCATATGTTAACTATTTTTTGAGTATCATGTGCTAAGATATCTTCTTGGTGCTGAGAATATAGCAATGACCACCATACTATAGAAGTTTATAATTTCTAGAGAAAGCATATGAGAATAAACAAAGATGAGAGTAAACAAATTCATAAGATAATTTCCTGAACTGATTAGGGCTCTGAATGGACAACGAGATGGAAGGAGATGACGGAAGGATAATCAGACAGACCTCCCCAGAGAGCGGGCATCTGAGCTGACATCTAAATGATGAGACTTCAGGAAAGTAAAATAGTTTTGCTGCTTTGCTTTTCCTGAGTGAATTTTAATGATCATTTCAACCATTCACAATTATTCTTTATATAGAGGCCTCTAATAATTTTTAATGTGCTTCTATCATGATTAATTCCATTAGTTCACAAATCCCCTCCCACCAAACCAGGTCCTGTAAAACTCCTTCACAAACTTTATCTGCAATCAGATGACACTTTGAACAAGAGAAATAACTTATTCTTTTGAACAGTCTTATGGTTCCAGTTTTATACTTTTTGAATTTTTTTAGAAAGCCATCACTAAGTACACAATAATGATGATGGCTATAATATTCCTTACATATTTTTATGTACTTCGTGATAACTCTGTGAAGTTGGTAATACTATTATTCTCATTGTATAGATTAAGAAACTAAAGCACAGGAAGGTTATGCGATTTCCCCAAGATTTCCAGCTAGTAAGTAAAGTCTCGTGGTTATCGAGAACTTCCTTTTACCCAGGACACCACAACCACCCAAATAAAACCCAATAAGTGAAATATTTGTTCTCTCTTTTTTAATTAGGGTTCCTAAACTTGTATGAATATTGTTATCTTAAAATTCACCAAATTAAAAAAGTAAGCTGAACGCTAATATGACCCTTGCCATTTGGAGGTTTGAATTTATATAACGAATCTTAGAGACTGATAGTACTTTCTCCTGGGCATTCTATGAACAATGCCAGTAACAGTTACCACATAAATATTGATGTAGGGACGAAACATCCAGCCTTTCCTCAGGTATGGGTACAGAATACAAAATACATGTGCATTTCTATAAACATCTGGAAAATTATATGTAACCAATCTATAAAATATGTTCTAATAATCTTGTGTTGACTGTTGGCTTCCAAATCTCACAAGGAACATGTCTGACAATTTTTCAGGAATTAATCAGTTATTCCATAAAAAAGTAGAATTCTCATTCTACTTTTCCAATTTCACAATATCATAGAGCATTCTTTTGTTTCCAGGATTCTGGTACCTCTCCTCCAATTCTCCAAAAATCTTCAAAAATATTTAAAAATCACAGACAGGGACATTGGGATTTCAGTTTCAAGGTCTTTAAAAGTTAACCAGTTGGAAAATAAAATGAATTGCTGTGTTTCCATTCTAATACTGAGGAAGGAAATTTGGATTCTAGTCACCTAAACCAATATGTCAGAAAGATTCTCCTTCTACTCAAATATCTATGAGAAAACCCCTCTTTGGAATTCGGGGACTGCTGGGACAACGTTTGGATTTGCTGTGTGAATATATTCAGTGATAGCAGGAACAACAGATAAAGTGCAAGGCTTCTGCTTAAGCTGGATCCCACATTAGATATTCAAAACACTAAGTTGGAGGGGTAGGGATTCATAACAGACATGTGCTCAATCATTGAGTACATATAGTAACAAATTAACCTCTAAACCTAATTTCAATCAAGATTTATCTAAAGGTATATTTATAGTGAATGTTACTTTATTTTCCAAAGCTTCCAAAGAAGTAAAATATTCTTTGACATTTCTTAGAAAAAGGTTTTCCAGGTATAAAATTTTAGGATGGCATCATTTAATCATCTTACCAAATCTCTAGCTGACTAAAGCCATGTACTAGACATAATTCACATGTTCCTCCACAAAAAGCTAGTCAGAGTGATTTTTTCCCAAGTCCTTATTTCACTGTCTTCTGTTCCTCTAAGGAGAATCTTAATGCTTAATCTTAGGTTTTACAGGGTCATTTTCAGATCTAATCTTCAGTTTTCATATTGAAGAGCCTGATAAGAGGAAATCTGTAAGCAACTCAATGCTTAAGATGTAAAGATTAATTCAAAGCACCAAACTTTTCACCATTTTATGCTGTTTGGTGGGAAGTTTTTTTAAACTCTGAACCTAATGTCAAAGTAGCACCCTGCTCACTCCTAGGAATCTTCTCAACGTTTACTCAATGTGTTTTCAGAAGTGCAGGGAAGATGAGGGCAGTGAGGGAAGTCACACTGAGCAAGAAAACAATGGTGTTCACACTGGTGAGCTTATGAAAGGGGATGGCAAGAGAAAGCAGGGGCCATAATGGGAGACCAATGGGTTAAATAAAATAGCTATAAAAGGGAAAGGAGAGGAGCACATGGAGGCTGAAACAGA
Source organism: Desmodus rotundus (assembly GCF_022682495.2). Classification (NCBI taxonomy): domain Eukaryota; kingdom Metazoa; phylum Chordata; class Mammalia; order Chiroptera; family Phyllostomidae; genus Desmodus; species Desmodus rotundus. The sequence continues at coordinate 191,442,878 of NC_071388.1, forward strand.
GACATTACTTGGGAAATAATGAATGAAAAGAGGAAATAACATTTCAGACAAGAGATTGTGGGCCAGGAAGGGACATGGAATGTGGCATATGAATAAAGCTGATGGCTGTGGTGATATTTTTATTTTTCTAATTTATGTTTCTTATTATTCAAAATCCCTTAAAAATAGGCATAAAAATATAAACGGACATACTTTTCCCAGGAAGCCTTGCAGCCTTAGTTCTTAGAGTATTTCTCAGGATTCCAGTACACACACATCCAGCCTCCACTGACTTCAGTCAGAAGCGCCCCAGTCTTTACTGGACCAGTATCTGTCAGTGCTTTTCCCAGATATACCCACATGTAGCTGCCAGGCTCCAAGGCTTGAACAGGCCAGGCTCCTAGAATGTGAGCCTCATGCAACCTAACTTCAGCCTACTACAATTTTCTACCAACTCGCATTAGCAGAAGGTCAAAAATCTCTGGCTCCATAATAATCTATGTACTTACTACCCCAGTTAGTGAAATCTCCTTCTTAGTAGGAAATATCTACCATCTATAAAACAATTATTTAGTTGCTAATGGCTATTCCTGAGGATCTTGTCTGTATGAAGAAGTATACAAATCACTGAAAAATAAAACACTCAGATGGGAGCACACAGAATAGCGATTCTTGCTATCACGTGGCAACACAGTATCGGGGTTAGGCCACTGAGATCAGAATCCTGCCTCTGCCCCTTACTGTGGTGCCTGGGGAAGCCACCAGACCTCTCTCAGCCTATATCCTCAGCTGTGAGATGGAGAAATAACAAGTCTTCCTTCAAACAGTGTAATTACCCAGTATTTAATAATGTTCAAAAACATTGGAATTAGAATAGTATTCTTCATCTCTCTGTGCTGGGGATCTAATTGCCCAACGAACCTTTCTCAAAGACCACAATTACTTTGAGGTCCACATTTCGCATGGGAACATTTAGGGGAGCCTTTGGGATTTTTAATGCCAGAAGCAGTCCATTGGAGTTGCCCAGATCAGCACCATCCCCCACCTTCAGCAAGAAGGGAACCAGCCAGAAAAAAAGCAGCCACAGGGCAGGGTGTGGAAGCCATAACAGCAGCTGCTTTTTCTCTCATATTAGCTGGAAATGCAAGTCCTAGCTACACTTTTAGAAGGCTGTGCAAAAACTAATGCTTCGCTCTTAACCAAGGAAATGGGGACACCTCCTGGCAGTTTTTCTTGGGGATGTAAGATACCACAAGGGAACAGCACAGCAGCGAGAATTTCCATCCCTCTCAAGGCTTCCTCATTAAACATTCCCTCTGTCAAATAATGCGCTGTGGTGTCAAAGCTTTCCCTTCATGTACTGAGATTATTTAGTAGAGGAGCTTTAGGAAAATCCCTGTACTTGGGACAATACAATAAATTCTGAAATACTTAACACAACTCGCCACATGGTAAAGAGCTTAACTCTACCCTACAACAAACTTATTAGCCATGTTAAAAAAAAAATAACAATACTTTTTCCCACAGATTCTATGGCTACTTCTCTTCTTCCTACCAAATGTGACAGTAAAATAATTAATTGAAAGCTAGATTACCATTCTTCAAGCACAAGCCAAATATAAAATTAAAAATAATTAGTTGAAAGATTTCCACCCCCACAGGGGACCTGAGTCCAGGAGCACTGATATTACCCAAATTTTCAGATTCTGGAAGAAACAGGATAGTGGTTATGGAGAGTAGCCACTAAGACAAAGGCAGAGGGCTTTCACTAACACAATCTGGAAGGGAGCAAGACAGAATTTTCTGGAAACAAATGGCTTGATTTGAGAAGTATAGACCTGCGTAACTTCCTAGACCTCCAAGTTGTCACTCCAGAATTCTAAACCTCTGGATCACGGAAAAGGAGGGCTAGGGCCTGTAAAGAATATGAAAGTTACAGACTGGCCAAGCTTGCAATTATTTGTGGTATAGGCAGTTTCTAAAAGGAAACAAAATCCCAAACTCACTTTTGGTCGGTAAGTACTTGGAAGACAAAAATTGCTTTCTGATTCCTTTCTTTTTTCTTTTTCAATTACAATTTACATTCAATTTATTTTTTCCTTTAAATTACTTTTCAGTTCTATTTTCAGAGTCTTTGACTTTTAAAGGGGACTTTTTAAGTCGATGGATGTTCAATCATTCATAAAAGCAAGCAGGCAAGATGCAAGGTATTCCCGAAATCTTTCAAGAGGCAGTACCTGGATGTTTGGATGCCAAATGCAATCTCCTCTAAAATTCACATTGAAAACATGCCATTTAAAGTCTAGGTTAGCTTGAAAAAGAAAGAGTTCATACAAAGGCTAAGACTGTCCACTTACCATTTTCTTGTCTCTCAGTAATTTTCTTAGGAAGAAAAATGACAAATGGTACAAACTTATTTCCTATGTTCCAGGCTCTTTCCTCTTTACCAGAGGAAAGCAGAGCCATCAGCACACCTGGAAACCAACCTAGGAGGTGACATATTAGTTATCCAAAAATTTCTTTGGAAAGTAGGAACATAGACAGGGCAAGTCATATGTGAGGGCCCAGTTGCTCATGGCAACCTGAGCCGCACAGGGCAACCTACTGTGGCTTGAATGCCAAGGTTGCCTTCTGTTGGGGAGGAATTATCCTACACATGGTACCTGGAGTTCATACAGTAAAGCCAATATAAACACTGATGTTTTGTCTTCTGACAGCATATGAATGTGCAAGCGTTGAGTTATAGGAGAAAAGGGGCTAATTTTAGATTTGTTCCTAGCCCTCTCCATGTGAATGGTGTCGCTGTGAGCCCAGCAATGAAGTTCACTGTGTTGTAGCAGACTGCGCAGTTCCTGAGTGTGTCAACCCAGTCTATGAACCAGAACAGTGTTGTCCTGTCTGCAAAAATGGTAAGACCATATTGCATTAGCTTTCCAAGAGGGGTTTAGTGCAAAATACAACTATTTCACCACTGCACACCATTCAGTACAAGAGCCTTCTCATAAGATCTGCCTGTGGTTTTTCAAGTTGGGCATGGCCAATTTATATTTTTACCCCACCCTAAAGTGAAAATAAACCAGCAATGGGGGAATCATGGAGCTTTCCCATGGGGAACTAAATCTCTTGTAAGTTCACTTTGTTGTGATGCCTATTATTTATTGTTGATTTATAAGAAGTATATTGGAGAGAGTAAGTACCATCTTCTCATAGTGACTGAATTCCTCTCTTGTGGGGGCTATGAAGCAGTTCATATCATTTCTAGTGCACAACCCAGAATCAAGAGGATAAATGCCAAGTATTTTGCTTTTGGCATAGATAAGACTTTAGGTTGAAAGTTATCAAATAAATACAAAATTCAATTATTAATGCACTTGAGTTCAAGTAAGAAAAACTAGAAAGTTTAGGACTTTTATTCTAGGTTCTTACAGTGGAATCGTGCTCTCATAATAATTTTGCTGTAGAGGGGGATTTGTTTTATAAGATTATGGCTTTCTCTTTGGCTCTCATGGAACAGAGAGGTAGAAATGACTACAGTATGCTAATCACCCAAAGTCAAGGTGAGGCTGCAGCAAAGACAATGGAATGCCACAAATCCAGAACAGCATATCTACAAAGCCAATGTTATACTCTTCCTATGGGTCATATACTACCAGGAAATGAAGCTTTGCTAGGTAACTCCACCAATGTCCTGTCTTTGCATGAATATCTGCTTGAAAAAGTGGTTCTAGCTCTTCATTAAGCTGAGGCCACTCTAATGTTAAATCCCTATGCCCTTTTTTGAAAGAGCACTCCTCATCTGCATCTATTACATTTTGGGGAGGCCTAAATTTGGCATGGTGTTAGTTCACATATTAATCTTCTACTTTGCAGAACTATAATTAGTGAAGAGAGTTATCAAGTTATTTAGTTAAAGAAAACTCAAAAGCAGCTTGGATTGTTTTAATAATTTTGCAGTTTGGTATCTTCCCAAAGGACTTATAAAGAATCCTACGACATTTTTCCCAGCACAGTTTTTACTCCTTCCGATTACATAAACCCATGGAGATGAATATTAGCCTGCTCACCTGGCTCCTCCTTTCCTTCTCCCTCTCACCCCACCAACCTGTGTCATGCTGGCCATCGCTCCGACTCAGAATGAGGATGCAAATATCCTCCCAATGTTCTAATCTAACTAATACAAGCAAAGAAGTAAAATTTAAGACTTTACATTTTTTAAATGATTCTGAGGAAACCGGAAAAGATACAGGGAGAACCAAAGGATGATTTAGTGGCTGAAGAATAGGACCTATGAGGACAGACTGAAGGAGTTAGCGTAATTTGTCCTGCAGACGAGAAGGCTCAAGGGAAACCTAACTGTCATGAAGTATATGAATGGTTAGTCTAACGTGGAAGGGGACCCGTTATTTTTCATTTTCTCCAAGGACAGAAGGAAGAAAAAATCAGCTACCTAATCAATCTTTAAAATTAGGATTGACATGTCTTTGACTGAAGACTGTTATTTTTTTTCCTAGAAGCAACTGTCTAAATAGGTCCTTGAGGATCTTCTCTTCCCTAAGTGGCCCTGCTTGGCTTTGTTTCATGTTTAGGGAAAACAAATTTAAGCCCTCGGTCAAAAACTCTTGTCTGGGCATACTCAGGATACTCAGAGAATGAAAGCATTCAAGACCATATATGTAAAATAGAGGTTTACACATGCATGTGCCATATCACCCTAACTACCCCACACCAAAGCCTGTAATATATCCAGAGTTAATTTCTGTGTCAAATGGTAAATCGGCCACTACAAGCTAGTCACGCTTAATTTGGTATCTCCCAAGGTTATCTATTTTTCTCCATCATGTGCCAAAGTAGGAATCTGTCTTCAAATGAAACCCTCTTTGTACAAAAACATATAATGAGTGGACTTCATTGTTCAATTAATTAGTTAACTAATTAGTGACACATTGGTATTCCTGAAGAACATACAGAGTCCAGCAAAAGTAATACCCGCTTGAGTGTGGTTGGTGAGGTAATACTATGGTTGTAATAATTTATAGTTTTAATTTGAACATTTTACCTAAAATGCCATATGGTGTTCTTGAGTGTGATGTTATGTTACAGAATTGCATGCTTAATGATTTTGTAATTTAAAAAGGGGTGTTATTTGTGCTGGACCCTGTATGTTGATAGAACAAGATGTATTAGTAAAGTTTTGCAAATTTTTGTTCATGAAGCAGTGCAAAATGACCACTTCTGCTCCCTTTTGCCCTTTCCAAGGAATTTTTTTCTCTAAGAGACACGAACCTAAATTAAAATTAGGAGGAATATTAACTCTTACTGTACTATAACATTGACATTATTTTTTATTATTATGTACCAGCAATTAGTCACTTGTGCTCAAAAGTAGAGTATAATCACTGTCCGAGAAGCACATGTTAAGGACCGTTAGAGAACCCTTACAACCACCAGTGTTACCAGGATTTTTATTGAGACAACAGACTGAGCCCAAGTCTTGCTCGCCTCACTGGACGCCGAGCCCAGTGAACAGAAGCAGGTGACCCGTGTATAGAAAAGGTGGGGAGAAATGCACGTTTATCATGATAAGACATAACCAGAACAATTTCCTAATTCCCAGCCCATGATAAGCCTGTCTCATTCTGGATGACAAGATCAATTTGCCCATTATAATGTAAACTATTTTCAAAGTATGCTACTATATTCTTATATTTTAAAATAAGGTAAAAATCTACCCTGTGGGTTCCAGGTAGAAGCACTAGATCTTAATTTATAAACAGTCCTGTAACATTTTCTACATTTTAAAAATCTTCATAAATATTGAAAATTTTCAGTTTGCATAAATGCTGATTATCTTGGCTGCCAAATACTTTCCTTTTGCATACTAAGATTGTTCCGCCTTCCTGAATTATAATTTACCAAGAGCAAGAGGCATTAAAGATATAAAATAAAACTTTAAAGCAATAGAATCTACCACGCCTAACATTAAATCTCACTATTCAACTAGTATCAAAATCTTTCTTCTCAGATTATTTAAGAGCAAATAAAGCAAAGAAGTATAATGACATGTGTAGTTTTCCAGAAAAAAAAGTAGATTTCAAATGCAAATGTGATGATTATCTTTAGATACAAGTATTTTTTAAAAATATTATAAAGTGTAAGCTAATATGCTCCCTAGCTAAACAGAAGTAGCTCACCTTTATTATCCATAATATAATTTTAAGAATGCATTTAAAGTCATATACTTCTAAAATTTTTCTCTAAGTATGTTAAAAAAAAAGAAAGGAATGAAAAATTTTAATTTCCTCGTCTCAATGATTACCTCAAGTAAGATTTTCAATGGTTATCGGTGAATATAGCTAAGCCATAAAACATACTCCATTAAACTTGTTAGTTTAGCACCAAATAAAGACTCTCAATTTAGTCTGAATAAAACAGACACAGTAAGGAAAGATGTGAATGGCTGGGCACACACAAACCAGGAGAAACAAGAGGACAGTAATGATTTATTTAGGGAGAATTGGCAGTTTAATATAGGAATTTATTTTTTAAAATATTTTTAAAATATTATTAAACACTTGCTTCTCTCTCTTGTATGTATCTGCAAGAGCTAGTAATTCAAATGCCTCTTGAATGATATGACATTTCCAGACTGTTGTTAGTAATACCACCAGGGTATTGCTTTGACCTATCTTTTGGCCCCAGTACTTTCCATGTGCATTAATGATTACTCTTTATGGGGTTTTCTTGTTGTTGTTATTGTTGTTTTTATAACATGAAAAAATAGGGTAGCACAGCATCTGCTTGAGGAAAACATTCTACAGTGGAGAGTCTCATAAATATTTCAAATATCTGGTGACTTATCATACCTTTGACTAGTGAAATATATGATCATTAGGGCATCTAAATGACTAACTGTGTTTTTCTATGTTTCATCAGCCAGTATGTCAGTGAGCTCTATGTTTTCGCTGGCATATATAGTCAGTCAGTTTTCATGGTTCTGAAGGAAAAGTCACTTCATGAAAAATTGGAATAGACAGGAAACACTGAGAAAAACCTCTATACACATGAAGTGAGGCATTTTCATATCCTTTCTAACTAAACTAACGTTGTCATAAGCCCTGTTTAAATATTTAATTCCATATCCCTACTCTCTTCTAGTTTGGTAGTGAAACAAATAAAGCAGGAAGCAGACTAGCCAAAAGGGCAAATGGAAAGAAGACCATAAGGGGGTGGGCAGTGCACAAATAAGAGATGCACTTAGTGGCATCTAGCGCCTTCTAGAGGTCCTTGGGAGAAAATGTTTGACACATATAATTGTTAACATCCATAATATACAAATTGTTCCTTGAAACAAGAGAAAAAGAATTCCACAGGGAGGAAGGAAATGAGCAAAGGGCATATCAAGGAAATTCATAAATACATGACAATTGGCTTCACCTCACAAGGGATCAAGAAGATAGAAATTAAAGAGATAACAATATCATATTGATAATAATTTGCAATTGATGATACCTCAAATTAGCAAAAGCATTAAGGGCAGAGAATGTTTAAACAACTTTTAAGAAGGTTATTGCTACCACAATTTTCATGTAACTTAAAGTCAGAAATTCCATCTCTTGTACTTTGTCCCACACTCATGTCCTAAATTTTCACTGCATTTTAAGAGTGAAATGGTGAGAGAAAATGAAAGATTCCTTCAATAGAGTAATGAAATATATCCCATCCTTTGAAAAGATCTGACTGATATTTTTTATTGCTGTGTAAAATAAGCAAGGAGAATGTAGTAAACTACTCATTACTTCATCCATAATATAATAATGTATCCTATCTATAGTACATACATTTTAAGTGCTATATTTAAAATATTTTTATTGTTAACTGATATAATTTTAAATAAATATTAAATTTATATATACATAAGAAAAGAGCTAAATGGATACACAATGGAAAATTAACAATGATTCAGTGATTACTTGCAAGAAGTAGAAATAGGAAGTAAAAGGGAAGAGAGACAAGAGATAATCTCTTTAAAACATTAAATCCTTACAAATTACTGTTAATAAAAACAACGGAAAACTATACAACTGGGGGGAGGAGTTCACAAACAAAATTCAAATGTTTAAAAGATATGAAACTGTAAGCCTCATTAATAAATTAGATTTTTATTTTTAAACACTTTTTTTGTTATTTTTATATGTGGCATAAAGGTTTTGAAGAGCACACACCAAGTTTTTAACTGGTCCAGTGAGCAGAAGAGTAATTGAAGAGTAGAAGTGAGCAGATGAAAGCAGAGAACCTTGACTTTTTATTTCATGGGCCTCTTTATTGCATGAATTTTCAAGAAACTGTTCTATTTCATAATTTAATAGGTTATATCAATCCTTTAAAGAAAATATAATTATAATGTTATCATTTAAACTCTTCCAGAGGAGACAAAACAATTTTCCATTTCTTTTTCTTTCCTGGAGTATAATATTGATACAAGCCACAGATTACACACTAAGTAAAAGAAAGAAGGGGGCAACCTTTTTTATGATGAGTAATGAAGAACTATTAAAATACTAAATCCCCAAACTAAAGCCTTCGGGGTGCGAGTTTTACAGAGGGTATGCAGTTCTTACATTATGTAAAGTACCATATCGCCAATGGGTCTAGTGCAGCATTCCTCAATCAATTGCACGAACATTTCTGTAACAAAACAGAGGATAATTATACTATGGAGTAAATATAGAGTCTCACATCATCTCAAGTGAGGGTTTCATCCCAACTGAGTTTTGATATAAAGGTTATGAAAAAATATTGCCATTTCAGAGATTGTAGGAAAGGTTTGTATATTTGTGTTAGCAAACAGAATATAGCAGTGGGTTAAAATAATTATTTATCCTGACCAAGTGGAATGTACCAAAATAGTTTAAAATTAGGAACTGTCTAAATATAATTTATTCTATTACTAAATTGAGGAGAAAGAGCATATTATTATTTCTCTATATACATGAAGACATTAGGCAAAAACTATTGACAAAAACTCTTCATCAAATAAGACAAAGTGGATAATTTTTATATAATAAAATTCATCTCCCTCAGGCCAAAAAGAGAAAATAATGTTTAAGGTAAACTCTGATGCATTCTCAATAAAGTCACAAAGAGGCCAGGATGCCCACTATTTAAAATTTCAGACAGACAGTAGACACAAAGTAGCTAATGAGCCATATTTTTCGGGCTATAAAACACACTTTTCCCCCCCAAATTTGGGAGGAAAATGGGGGTGCATCTTATAGTCCGAATGTAGCTTGCATTTACATTGGTGAAACATTGTTATTTATGTTATTAAATATTTTACCACATTTTTTGCTTCAAAATTTTTTTCCTATTTTCCTCCTCTAAAACCTAGGTGCATCTTATGGTCTGAAAAATATGATAACTAGAAAAAAGAAGAGGAGAAAAAAATGGAAAGAAGGAGATAAAACTGTTATATTGTCATATGACAGGGTTGTATACTTGAAAAACACTGGATAATAGACTAAAACTACTGTAAACATAGGGTACAAAATGAATGTACAGGCGTTCTTATGTATGTGTATGTGTATATATGTTATTAAAATAAAATTGTGGCACTGATACATGGTACAGAGATATTTAACAGAATATAATAGAAAGTTCATAAACAGACCTAACAACAGGGAAATTTGGTACATCACAGAAAAAATAGTACTTTAAATCAATGGCAGAAAAATAATTTGTATAAGACAAACAGGATAAGTTGTCTGAAAAATATTTTAAATTTCCTACCTTATCTCACACTTCATTAAAAAAGTCACTTAAAGACAGATTTAAATATAAACTATTTTCCAAAACAGTACAAGAATATACCCCAGATAATTCGATTTTGTAATCTTGAAGTGGATAGATTTTTAGTATAATCAATAAAATATATTAAAAAATAAACACATAAGAATAAATACATACTTTTTTATAAATAAATTCCAGAGTTTTTTGGTCTGACCTCATATATGGGAAACAAAAATTCTGATTTAATATCATTAGGCTGGACAATAGAATAAATTATAAAAGGGTCTTCCTTTCTTTGTGTTTAGCTTACAAGATGTTGCCACAGAGTAAGCACTCTAAAACTCACTGGCTTAGAGTTAGTACATTCTAAGAATCCAAATTTCATAATGGCTAATAATTGTTCAAGTTGCCTTCAATGTGATGCCTGCCTCCCCTTCTTATCACTCCAAGGCATAGTAGTCAATTACCTGGTAAAATTATCTATTCTTCCCCTTTCTTTAATGCCATATTTGTAATTGTTAATTATCTTAAAGCCTAATATTATAATAATTTCCATTCGAATATCATAAAATCTTCTGTACATGATAAAAAAAATCACCAGTACGTAAGAGCCCCTTTGGAAAAGTTTCCATCTGCATCAGTCTGCTTGGGCTGCCATGCAAAATACCACTGACTGGGTGGTTTAAACAACACTCATTTTTCTCACATTTCTGGAGGCTGGAAGTCCAAGATGGAGGTGCTGGCAGATTCAGTTCCTGGCAAAGGGCACTCTTGCCAGCTGGCTGACAGCATCTTCTCGCTGTGTCCTCACATGACCTTTTCTCTGTGCATGTATGGGGAGAGTCTCTGGTGTCTCTTCCTCTTCTTTTTAAGTGCATTTTATTGATTATCCTATTACAGTTCCAATTTTCTTCTCCCCTTTATCCCCCTACTCCTTGTACTCCCCCACCCTCCAGCATTTTTACCCACTTAGTTCATGTCATGGGTCATATATATAAGTTCTTTGGCTTCTCCATTTCCTATACTATTCTTAACCTCACCCTGTCTATTTTGTGCCTACCTGTTACACTTCTCAGTCCTTGTACATTTCCCCCCCATTCTCCCCCTCCGGCTCCCCACTGGAAACCCTCCATGTGATCTCCATCTCTGTGATTCTGTTCCTGTTCTAGTTGTTTGCTTAGTTTTGTTTTTTAGGTTCAGGTGTTGATAGTTGTGTGTTTGTTGTCATTTTACTGTTCATAGGTTTTGATCTTCTATTTCTTAGATAAGTAACTTTAACATTTCATATAATAAGGGCTTGCTGATGATGAACTCCTTTAACTTTACCTTATCTGGGAAGCACTTTATCTGCCCATCCATTCTACATGATAGCTTTGCTGGATAGAATAATCTTGGATGTAGGTCCTTGACTTTCGATATGTTGAATAGTGCTTTCCAGCCCCTTCTTGCCTGCAAGGTTTCTTTTGAGAAATCAGCTGATAGTCTAATGGGCACTGCTTTGTAGGTAACTGTCTCCTTTCCTCTTGCTGCTTTTAAGATTCACTCCTTATCTTTAATCTTGGGTAGCTTAATGATGATGTGTCTTGGTGTGTTCCTCCTTGGGTCCAATTTCTTTGGGACTCTCTAGGCTTCCTGGAAGTCTATTTCCTTAGCCAGATTGGGGGAGTTTTCCTTCATTATTTGTTCAAATAAGTTTTCAATTTCTTGCTCTTCCTCTTCTTCTGGCACCTATGATTCAAATGTTGGAGAATTTGAAGTTGGCCCAGAGGTTCCTAAGCCTGTCCTCATTTTTTTGAATTCTTGTTTCTTCATTCTGTTCTGGTTGAATGTTTATTTCTTCCTTTTGTCCCAAATCTTTGATTTGAGTCCCATTTCCTTCCCTTCACTGTTGGTTCCCTGCATATTTTTTTTTCCACTTTGTGTAGCCTTCATTTCTTCCTTCATTTTGCACTGAGCTCAATCAATTCTGTGAGCATCCTGATTACCAGTGTTTTGAATTCTGCATCAGATAGGTTGGCTATCTCCTCATCACTTAGTTCTTTTTCTGGAGTTTTTATCTGTTCTTTCATTTGGGCCATATTTCTTTGTCTCGGTGCAGCTGTTACGGGGTAAGGGGTGGGTTGAACTGGCTAGATTTTAAAAACATACAAAAATCCCCACATAGCAAAACAAAATTAAACATCACTGTAAAAAATTAAAAACTGAGTGAAAAAATTAATCTTATATCCCAAAGGTTTAATCTCTCACATCTATACAGAGCTCTTAGAAATTTAGAAGGAAATTGGCCAACTCTATTTTTTACTGTTGTTCAATTACAATTGTCCCCATTTCCCCCCATTACTCTCCCTTCAAAAGTCTTTATTCAAGGAATAAAATGAAAAGTTCCTAAAACATAAGAAAACTTGCTCAAAGGAGAGCAACAGGGGAAAAACTGAGATAACTGTAATTGAACAACAATAAAATGAATAAAAATAAAAATTAATACCAGTTTTTACTTACAGACTGTCAAAATTAATAAAATTTAATAAAACAGGCAATCTTTCATATTTCCAGTGCATGTATAAATTGGGACAACCCCTCCTGGAAGAAATTTGATAATATATGTCAAAATCAAAGTGCATGTACCTTTTACCTCAGCAATAGCACTTCTATTTACAGATGTGTGAAATGACAAGTGAGCAATGTTATCCATTTTCTATGTTGTACCTCTGATTTTTTGATTAATGAAATATCAGAGAATTTATATAAATAACTATAGATTTAAGTTTTTAAATGTGCTATTAGTTGATAGGAGGAACTAATTTATTTTTTTAGATAACCAATGAAATATTTTATTGCATTAGCTTTCATTTACCTTCCTTTTATTTCTTCATCTCATAATACATTTGTAAACTTTAATTGCACATTGCTCACAATTGTGTAATAGAAATCTACTTAGAAATCTAGCATCAACAGATAGTTGGCTACTTCTTTAAAATTGTTTTTCTGTCCTCACCTAAGACATTTTATCAATGCTTAGAGAGAGAGAGAGAAACACTGATGTGAGAGAGAGACATTGGTTGATTGCCTCCAGAACCTACAACCTAGGTATCTGCCCTGATGGGGAATTGAACCTGCAGCCTTTCAGTGTGCAGGACAATGCTTCAACCCACTGAGTCATACTGGCCAGGGCAATTGGCTAGTTTAAAAAGAAAAATAAAAAATTGTAATGTTTGGTGAATATATATATATATATACCATTTAAAAATTATAAAAACTTACTAACATCTATTTTTAAAATAATAACTAAGACATACAAGATTTTCAAATGTGAAGACTCAAATTTGTTAGGTTGCTATTTATCTGGTGATAAATTACATGGAAACCCTATCAAATTTTCAAAAGTGATGTAATTTTGTAAGTTGATAAAAATTGGAAAATTTGAGTGCATGAATGAAAAGGAATGCACTTGATAAGGTTGAGAAATTCAATCTACCAGATAGTAAAAATATATAAAGATATAATACTTTAGTATGATACTGAAACAAAAATAGATTTATAAAAAAAAATTACAAAGTACCATTTGTATTATAATTTAATACACAATGAAAGTGACATCAAAGTATCTGATAATAGAATTATGCTAAAAATACATTTTAAAGGTTAATCATTTTAAAAGTGAAATTACATTTCTGCCTTACTCATTGTATAAAAATGAATTTCAGTTGGATTAAATATCTAAATCTAGAAAATGAAATCACAGAGAAAATTTTTAAATAATGTGAACATCAATTTATTCTCAGAATACAGTTGGCCTTCCTGAATGTAAAAGTAAATAAAGACTTTATGAAAGGAAAAATTAAAATGTAAATTAAGTAACATAATTTTATCCATAAATTTCTTCATAAGTTAAAAGGAGTCAATGTCTATTTTGTAAAGGTAAGATACAGCTGGCAATCTCAGGCACTATGGGCAAAAATATGAACTGACGTATTCTCTCTAAAGGGCCATTAAAGTGCGCAGACCTCTGATCCAGCAATGTCACTTCTAGAAGTTGATCAAAAAGAAACAATTGGGTAAATATATAAATATGTGTGTAGACAGTTGTTTACAGTAGCAAAAAAGTTAGAAAACCTAATACCTAGATATTCAACAATAAGGTGTTACTTAAGAAAAACTATAGAATATCTACATGAACCGACTGCTAAGAAAACATGACAAGTAATATTATAGCAAAAAATTAAGAACATCCTCCAAAAAATCCATTTTCAGAGTATATTATTAAAATAAATTATTAATGCCCCAGGCAGTGTGGCTCAGTTTGTTGAGCATCATCCCCCAAACCAAAAGGTCCCCAGTTCAATTCCCAGTCAGGATACTTGCCTGAGTTGCAGGTTTGGTCCCAGGTGGGCACCTGTGGAAGGCAACTGATCGATCTTTTGCATCGATGTTTCTCTCCCTCTCCTTCCCCTCCCTTCCCCTCCCTCTAAAATAAAAACATTCATTAATTAATTAAATTTTAAAAACTGATTTAAAAAATAAATAAGTAAAAATAAAATAAACTAGTTGGTCAGAACACTATATATATGATGTAATTTTTGTTAAAAGGGTATATATATCATATGTACAGAAAACAACAGGAAGAAGATACTTCAAAATGTTAATGGCACTTAACTCTTTTACTTTCTTCCCTTTGCTAGCTCATATTTTCTAAATTTTCTACAACAGATATGTACTAGTCTTGTGATTTAAAAGAGAAAATAGAAAAAAATCATTTAAAAGATTATGTAATATTTTCTATTTTATAATTTAATAACCAAATAATCAAGGATGTGTTACTTATTAGAAATTGTATTATAATTCCTTGTTACAATTTATGCTCTATAAGTTAATTAACCAACTAACAATTCTACCACTTGACTTTCAGCTTCTTAATTTGAGATTTTTTAATAAAACCTTTGGACAAACCTCATTGCCCATTTTATGTACCTATTAGGACAATTGCTAAAATATTCACTTAAGTAAATCCATTTATATTTTCATAAAGCCATTGTGCAAAATCAGCCTTTGAAATATGAATTTGGGGTATAAGTGCGGTACCTTAATTTGATATTTCCTCACCTCCTCAAAGGTAGACAATTAGTAACAAGTGAAACAGACACTGAAAACAAATACACTGAAGAGGAAGACATTTCTGATAACTGCACATATTCATTTGCTACACAGCCTCTGAAAATAGTTCGTGATGAAAGCACACCCTATGAAAGGCAGTTTCAAAGTCTGCATTTCATTGACTCCATAACCAAAGGTCAGAATTATCATATCCGTATAAAGTAGATATCAAAACAGAGTGATTATAGATAGCTATTTTAATGAGCCACAAACAATAATTTCCCATTGCTTTCATGGAGGTTCCTTCAAAGTATGAAAGAAAATATTGATATTTATGTTGTCTTAAACCATCAGGATTCCCTCTTCATTCATCAGCAAATTAGACTTCAAAAACATTATTGTGCCGTGTTGACACAATTAAAATTAAGGCCATATTCATTTCCTGCTAATTACATCTCCTTTGTAAGTACCAGGACTACCTGGTCCTTCAGAAAATGAAAGAAGGCCAGCATGTGCAAATGTGTGAGCTTCTTCTGTTTCCTCTTCCCTGTGTAGGAAAAGCTTAGGGACTCTACTTCCCCTACAGAAACGTTTCAAATGTCGAGTCCAGTCCTCCCACAAAGCACACACTTACCCTATGGGAAGAGACGCTTCAGGAACTTGCACTCGGCCCTTCAAGTGCCGTGTAGTGCTTTAGTGTTCAGAGTATCACCCCCCACAGGGCACCTGAGAGATCAGAGGAGCAGTAACAAGTACACGCATACTATTTACTTTTCCTAAATGTTCATGTAGCTCAAGGCAACCTGGCTTAAAACTAGTAGTTTAGCAAAGTATTGACTACACCTCCCAGAACTAACCATGCATTTCTATTCTTCTCTGTTACACTCGAGCCTCTCTTCAATTACGTTTCTATAGAAGAGTGCTGACATTTAGGATTGTATTCGGTAATCTCTCATAAAACAGCTCTGTGAACTGCGGATGGCAGGAGCAGGTCCCTTGGGAGCTGGATTGGATTCTGAGAGTAACTAAGTGGGGTGAGGGCTGACTGGGAAGCCAAGGCATCCAATCTAGCCACGATTTGTGAACTCCATGATGCAATCTCATCTCTCTAAGGGAGGTTTAAGTCTTCACCATGGGGGAGCTGCGGAAGTGCAGAGCCACCAGTCTGTAGTGACCCCCAAGCTCTTCCTCACCTGCTCAGACAACCATGTTAAATCTCAGAGGCACGCAAAGAGTAATGGGTCACTGCTGACAATGAAGGCACAGATTAAGTCTCAGAGTCTCGCTTCATCCAAATCTCCTTTCTGATGCAGACACAAGGAAGTTGTCCTCTCTCCACCTCACATGAGCCTTGCCAAGTAGAGCTGAGCTTTTCAGAAATGGAGGTCTAGAGCAGGCTGTGTCCCACCCCCTCACTTTCCACCCCCCACTAATTCATGTCAACTTTGTGCAGCCAGATAAGACAGAACCTCTTGGTCCTATACCTCCCATGCCATTAGTAAAGAAAGGACCCAGATACTCAGTGTTCCTGAAAACATCCTAACACCTCCTCGGCCAACAGCCACAGCTTTACCCTCACTGTTGGACTTAAGACACTTTGGACTGATTTTTCCCTGCTTATCTCAAATCCACCAGGAGCCTAGGAACTCAGCCCCTGGACTCTGATCCCCATACGGGCCTGTGAGCCATGAGGTAACACCCAAAACTGCCACTTTCCATTCGTATCCCCTTGTTTTTTCATTCTCCATCACGTCCAAGGCCACCTGAATAATAGATTTTACACATTTAGTTGCTCATCTCCCCTCTGCACAAAAGCATGAGCTCCATATAGGCAAGGATTTTTGTCTTGTTTTGTTCACTGTTGTATCCCCACAACCTATAATGCTTTGTAGGTGTAAAGATACATTTTTGAATAAATGAATGAATTAACAAATATCCATAATGTTCCTTTGGAAGAGAAAAAAGTTAAATAAGAAATTTGATTCTTTGAGTTACGTTAAATTCTCTCTTGAAAAGTCCTCTTCTTCTATTTCATAGAGAAGAGCTGTCATGTGGACAGTGTAGGATTCATTGTGCGATGGGAAGGGGATGCTTATTAGATTCCTTTCCCAATTTTAGTTTGCCACTAAGATTTGTGGTACCTATGCTGATGGAAGTTGTATCGAGGTGATTTAGAAGAGATGGGCCGATTGCCAGGGGTAACCGAATCCAGCTTGATGTTTTACTGCTTCATAATCTTGCCATGAACTCTTAAAGCTTCTGTTTCTTAAGAACCGATTTAACTATGTAATGTAATGGGTCACTTTAGTGCAAAATTAATGTCACGCTTTAGCCAGTATTATCCTTAGTGATATATTTTATCCAAAAATAGGGATTAGACCTTTTAAATTTAAAGAAGCCACGGACATTGACTGAATATGTGATCTGTCAGGGTTTGGTGATATCAACTGAACTTAATATGAAACAAATTCAGAAAATGAGACTTGATAATGGGGCAGAGGGAGAAAAAACTGATTTCAGGGGATAATGTTTAATTCTAGAAATCAAATGACGCCACTGGGAAAGCAATCAGAAATATGGCATAAAACAGGGGCAAAGAAAACTTGCTCAGCGATATTTTTCCCGGCACACAGTGACTGGGGAACTCTCCAAGGATCGCTGCAGCTGAGGCAGGAGGCTGTCGCAGTCACACCTCTGATATTTAATGTAGCTCTGAGCTGCCTCAGATCAATCCATCAGAAATGTTAAGCCTCCTTTTGAACATTTTTATGGTTGGATACCTCTCAACTGAGAAAAGGGAAATGGGAAGTTCCTGTGTACACACTTATTTTGCTTCCATGAGCTTCCATGTGCACAAAGGGATGGCAAGGAGCAGCCGTAAATGCTGCTGCCTGTCAGGGGGCATAACACCGAGTCCTCCCTTCCTCTCGTCCTCCTCACTTTTATGGGTTCCGCAGAAGGGCCCATAAAGCAACACGCCTGCCTTCTGCAGGGCTGAGCCCAGTTGGTTTCAAGCATTGTTAAATAACAAAATAGTCGGCAGTGTTGTATCCAAGTCTTTTCATATAGGAACAATGCAAACAGCACTAGGGGCTGATGTCCCCTGTTTAAGGCGTGTGGTTCATGGTATCTGCATCCTTTGTCCAGCCTGCTTTGCTTTGACCATTTCTTTAGTGAAATAAGTCAGGCAACAGAAAGACAAGTAGCATATAGTTTCACTTACATGTGGAATCTAAAAACAAAATAAAAATATACAAAAAACAGAGACCAAAGGGATGGTTACCACAGGAAATGGAAGGGGGGAATAAGTTAAAAGGGCAAGGGGAATTGAATCAACTGTATCGTGATGTTTACATGGTGCCAGATGATGACTAGAATTAGTGGTGTGATCACACTGTAAGGTATAAAAATGTTGAATCACTATATTGTGCACCTGAAACTAATCAATACAAGATTGTATACCAGCTATACTTAAATAAAAATAAATTTTAAAAAAAGAATGGAGATAAGGACAAAGAAAAGCAATATAGGAAGAAAGCTGCAGGGCAGAGGAGAGCATAGGAGCCTTTCAAGCCAGAATTCCTGCGGGTTGATGGTAAAAAAAAAAAACAAAAGCTTAATTGGATTCTGTTTTAACCCCCAACAAAGTCAACAGTCCAGTCCCTGAGCTGAGAGAAGTAATTAGCCTCCTCTACAACATCCTCTGAGGTATACTAAAAACTTTTCATCCCATCAAAAACAGTGCTCCTTTGTGTAAATGTACCATAGTTTTTTGATCCACTCATTTGCTGAGGGGCACTTAGGTTGCTTCCAGTACTTGGCTATTATAAATTGTGCTGCTATGAACATTGGGGTACATAGGTTCTTTTGGATGGATGTTTCAGGGTTCTTAGGGTATAATCCCAGCAGTGGAATTGCTGGGTCAAAGGTCAGTTCCATTTTTAGTTTTCTGAGGAAATTCCATACTGTTTTCCACAGTGGCCGCACCAGTCTGCATTCCCTCCAACAATGTACTAGGGTTCCCTTTTCTCTGCATCCTCTCCAACACTTGTTTGTTGATTTGTTTATGTTGGCCACTCTGACCTGTGTGAGATGGTACCTCATTGTGGTTCTAATTTCCATCTCTCTGATGGCTAGTGATGCTGAGCATCTTTTCATATGTCTCTGGGCCCTCTGTATGTCTTCCTTGGAGAAGTGTCTACAGCATGGATGGAACTGAAGAGCATTATGCTCAGTGAAATAAGCCAGGCGGTGAGGGACAAATACCATATGATCTCACCTTTAACTGGAACATAATCAACAAAAGAAAAAAGGAAACAAAATATAACCAGAGACATTGAAGTTAAGAACAATCTAACAATAGCCAGAGGGGAGTGGGGAGGGAAGAGTGGGGAGAGGGGTTTACAGGAACTACTATAAAGGACACATGGACAAAATCAAGGGGGAGGATGGAGGCAGGGGAGGAAGGTGGGTTTAGCTGGGGTGTGGTGGAGGGATGGGGAGAAAATGCAGACAACTGTAATTGAATAACAATAAAAAAATTTTAAAAACCCAAAAAACAAAAAAAAACAAAAGCAGTGCCCCTTCTAGTCTGCCAACATACATGTCCACATACACACATTTATACAGATTTTCATGCTCACAATGACTTTCAAATCTAAAATGTTCATAATTGATGTCACTAAAAATTGGACAACAATAGCTAGGACATGAGGTATTATATGACACCAGTGAAGTCACACATTTTGTGGGGGCTTATCAGATGGCTAGGTCATCAAATATAGGCCCAGTTAGTTTAAATAAGGGGAAGAGTAAACCCAGGCTAAAGGGAGACAGTAGGAAGGTCCTGGACCACAGAAAGAGGGAACACCTGGAACAGTTGACAGTTGGATGGGTAAGGGAACAGTGAATGCTGGGAGATTGACATGGAAAGGGATTTCTGCTGATGGCACACATTCTGAGAGAAATAGTTTCCTTCTTATATTTTCTAAATAACTGGCCTATTAATGGTAATCAAACTACTAAGAATAACACTAGGTTTCATTTATTAAGTCCTCATATGTTCTACGTGCTTTGAAGATATTAATGTATTTAATCTTTACAATATTCCTATAAAGTGGAAACAATAATTGACAGTTTTCAGGGGAAGAAACTGAGATTAAAGTTAATAAATCACCCTCAAATACACAGCTAGGATTTGAACCCTGTTCTCCCAAATGTTAATGTCATCAGTGTTTAACCAGTAGTTTTCCATGTAGCCCCATGCCAACAATATCCTCATTATCAGGGAACTAGTTAGAAATGCAAATGTTGGAACCCATCCTGAATCGACAAAATCAGAAATTCTGGGACTGGGACCTGGCATTCTGTGTCTTAATGAGCCTTCCACGAGATTTGGATGCTCAAAGTGGGAGAACCGTATATGCCGTTCTCAGGTGTCTGTGAGGGAGTCTGTTCTCTTTCAAATGAAGGACACGTGTGTGTGTTGGTGTTGGGGGGTGGAAAGTAAAAGCTGAAATAATCACCAAAGGCATCTGAGATCATATTATACCGGGATAACAAGTAAGACAAGGCCGGAAAGAAGTGTTGAAGTACAAAATGCCCTAGCGTCAGAGCAGACCCCTTACATTGGAGAGGATCTAGGAGTGGCAAATTCCAGTGGGGGCAAAGGCAAGTCCCCCAGGGCCTAGAAGCAGCAATACAGGTGGTACCTACCAGGCAGATGATACTCGGGTTAAGTTGTCAAGTGGTTAGACCTAAAGGTATTTCCTAAGACCAAAGCCATGATCTCCGAAAGCTAATCTCAACTGATTTCTAAGGGCAGCAAAAGTCACTTGAGAAGGCATAATGATAAAAGGAAAGGCAATATGAGATGAACATAATTATTACTGATTTATCTGTCATATTCCTGTTTACTGCTCTACTAGGAAGAAGTGATGGTTTCAAGTGAATTATTCTCTCTGGACTTAAGTTATGCTAACTGTTAATATTCTCTAAGTCATACTTATAGTTAAGAATACATAATTTTTAAACAGTTATATTGAGGTCTCATTGACACAAAATTAGCTCTACATTTTTAAAGTGTACAATTTTATGTTTTGACATATGTATACCTGTAAAACCATTACTACGGTTAAGAAATTGCTCATAATCTATCATTTTCAAAACTTTCCTTCTGTCCCTTTGTAATGCTTCCCTCTGCTCTTCTCTGCACCCATCCCATCCTAGGCAACGTTTGTTCTGCCTTCTACAATTGTACCTAACTTTGCATTTCTTAGATCTTTGTATAAATGGAATTATTCAGCGTGTACTCTCTTTTGTATCTGTTCTTTCATTCAGCACAATTATTTTAAAATTCACCCATGTCGTAGCATGTATCAATATTCATTCCTTTTTTACTGCTGAATAGTACTCCCCTGGACAGTAGAATTCATCCATTCACTAGCTGATGAGTATTTGAGTTGCCTCCAGTTCTGACTATCATAAATAAAGCTACTTTAAACATTCTTTCCCAGTCTTTGTATGGGCATATGCTTTATTTTCTTGTGAAAATGCCTAGAGGTAGAATACTAGATCATATGGTGGATGTATTCTAGATCACATGGTAGCATATATCATTATTTTTTTAATGCCAGAAATTTCCAAGTGGCTGTACTATTTCAAATTGTCAAAAAAGTGTCTGAGAGTGCCAGTTCCTCTGCATTCTCACCAGTTTGTGGGATCGTCAGTCCTATTTAATTTTAGCTTCTCTAATAGAAGTGTGTAATTATTTTATTGTGGTGTTAAATTGCATTTTCCTAATGAATACTAATGTTGAGTATCATTCCATATGCTAATTTTCCATCTGTATATCTTCTTTAGAAAAATGGCTATTCAAATCATTTGCCCATTTTTTATTGGGATGTTTGTTTTAGTATCATTAACTTTGGAGAGAGTTCTTTATAAGAGATATACTTTGCAAATATTTTCTCCAAGTCTGACTATCTTTTCATCTTCTTAAGGTGTCATTTGAAGAATAAAAATTTTTAATGATGATGAACTTCAATTTATTAATGTTTTCTTTTACAAGTCACGCTTTGGTGTTAAAACTAAGAAATCTTGGCCCAACCTAAGGTCAAGATTTTTCCTCTCTTTTCTTCTAGATATTTTTTTAATTTTATGTTTATGTTATTTATTTGAGCTATTTTTTGAATACGATGCAGAAAATTAACTAAAAGTTTTAGCACCATTCGTTGAATAGACTCTTCTTTCTCACTGAACTGTATTTGTACCTTTGATAAAAATCAGTCATCCATATATGCCTATATATTTTTCCATCTACTTATGAACTATCCATTCTGTTCCACTGAAGTGTTTTTGGCTATTCTAGGTCCTTTGCACATCTGTCTGAATTTTGGAATCTGTTTATAAGATTCTACCCCAAAAAGTTTATTTTCATGGGCATTGAATTGATTATATTCATCAATTTGAGGTGAACTGACATCTCAACAATATTGAGTCTTCCAGTTCGTGAACGTGGTGTGTCTCTCTGTTTGTTCTTTAATTTCTGTCAGCACTGTTTTGTAGTTTTCGGTGTACAAACCTATCACATCTATGGTTGGTTTATTCCAGAGTATTTTATTTTTTCATGCTATTTTAGTTAGTATGAATTTTTGAAATTCTATTTGCTGCTAGCATATAGAAATAAAATGATATTTATCATTTATCAAATGATATTGATCTTGGATCCTGAAACATTGGTACACTCAATTAGTAGACCTAGTTGCCTTGTTTGTAGATTCCATTTGACCTTCTACATAGACGATCATGTTCCCTGTAAATAAAGGCAGTTCTGTTTCTTACTCACCAATTTGGATGCCTGCTAGTTTTTCTTATTGTACTTGCTAGAACATTGCATACAGTGTTGACTAGAAGTACTGAAACCACAGATCTTTCTGTTTTCAGATATGGAAGGAAAATAATTTAGTTTTTTCTGACTACATAGGATTTTCCTGTAGGTTTTTCATAGATGCCCATATCAGGCTGAGAAATATCCCTTCTATTATTACTTTGCAAAGATATTTGATCAGGGATGGATATTGGGTTTTTTACAAAGGCTTTTCAGTATCAATGGAGATGATCATGTGATTATTTCTTTTATAGTTTTTAATATATGATTTACATTGATTGATTTTCAAATATTAAGCCAACCTTGCATTCCTAGAATAAACTACAGTATACATGGAGTGCTATCCTTTTAATATACTGCTGGATTTCATTTGCTAAAATGTGTATGCATTTTTTAAATAATATTGAGTCTTCTGATCTAAATTTATGAGGCATTTTGGTCTGTAGTTTTCTTTCTCTGCAATATCTGTGTTAGGTTTGCCTATCAAGTTATTGCTGACCAAAGAATGAGTTTAAAATATTCCCTCTTTTTTTCAATATTATGGAAGAGTTTGAGTAGAATTAGTATTAATTTTCCCTCATATGTGTGGCAGAACTCACCAATAACCTATGAAGTTATCTGAGCTGCAGTTTTCTCAGTGAAAAACATTTTTAAAACAAATGTATTTAATAGCTATTGTGGTATATGGGTTATTACATGGTATGTGCTTCCAATTATTTGTATCTTCGATTTCTTTCATCAGTATCTTACAATTTTCCAAGTGAAGGTCTTTTACATCCTTGGTCCGATTTATTCCCAGGTATTTTAATCTTTTTTGTAGCAATTGTGAATGGGATTGTTTTCTTAATTTCCATTTCTGTTAATTCACTATTGGCATATAAAAATGCAACTATTTCTAGATATTTCACCTCTTATTCCACATAGTACTGGAAGTCCTAGCCACAACTATCAGAAAAGAAGAAGAAATAAAAGGCATCTGAAATGGAAAGGAAGAAGTAAAACTATCATTATATGCAGATGACATGTTTTTGTACTTAGAGAACCCAAAGATTCCACCAGAAAACTACTAGAACTGATAAGTGAATTCAGCAAAGTAGCAGGATACAAAATTAATATTTAGAAATCAGTTGCATTTTCATTTTTTCTAATTGTCCCTTTTTTCTTCATTTCCTCTTTGCCTTTCTATCTTTTCTGCATTCTTTTGGATTGAGTTATTATGGTTCAATTTTATCTTTTGTTGGCCATTTAAGCTATAATTGTTTAGGTGTTGTTTGTTGGCTCTTTGGGGTTTACAGTATACATCTTTAACTCATCACACCAGATATTCATGTAATATTATACCGTGTCATGTACAGTATAAGAATCTTACAATAGTAGACTTGAATTTCAACCCTTCAGACCTTTGTACAATTGTTGTCGTACATTTTACCTTTACATGAAACAATATTTTGTTTTATTTTATTTAAATAGTAAAAGGAGATTTAAACAACAATTTTAAAAATTATATATGCCCATAGGTAAACTTTCAATGCTTTCTATTTCCTTTCTGTAGATCAGTATTTCCATATAGCATAGTTTTCAGTCTGAATGACTTTCTTCATTATTTCTTGTAGTGCAAGTGTGTTGGTGAATTCTTTAAGTATTTCCATGTCTAAAAAATATGTAATCTCTATTTTTTAAATATATTTTTTGATGCAGAACTCTTGGTTCACATTTTTCTTTCACTAATTTGAAAATATTGCTTTACTATCTTCTTCCTTGAATTTTTTTCTGACAAAATATTAGCTGTTATTTTTATTCCTATGACTGTAAGATGTTACACTCATTGCCACACCCAGTTGCTTTTCCAATTTTCTTTTTATCACTGTTTTTATGCAATATAATATTGTGCATTTTGATTAGTGTTCTTAGCATTTCTTAAGCTTCTGCTTCTTTAAGCTTCTTGAACCTGTGGATTTATAGTTTCTATCAAATCTGGGAGTTTTCCAGCCTCTTCAGATACTTTTGTCTCTCCCCACTTTTGGGTACAACAATCATACATGTATTAGGCTGCCAAAGATTGTCCAACACCGCATGCTCTGTTTGTCATTTCAGATTATCCTTTGTTTTTCATTGTGCATACTTTCTACTATTATGTCTTAATGTTACTGATCTTTTCTTCTGCAGCATCTAATCTGCCAATAACGACAAACAGTATATTCACGCTTTGTCATTTTCATCTCTAAAGTTCAGACTTGTTGTTCCTGTCATTGTTTGCTTTGCTTTTCCTGGCTTCTACTTAAGATTTTTGAATATATGGATCAAGTTATAACTGCAATGTTTTCATGCTTCCTATAATGTCTATGAAACTTTAAATTTTTTATTGATTGCTTTACCTTCTTACTATGGGTCATATTTCATGCCACATTGCATACCTGGGTAATTTTTTTATTGAATATCAGACTTTGTAAATTTTACCTTGTTGGGTGCTGCTGGACATTTGTTTTTTCTATGAATATTTTTGAGTTTTGCTATAGTACAAAGTTAAGCTACTTGGAAATCTTCAAAGGTTCCTTTTATGTCTTCTTTTAAGAATTGTTCAGCAAGACTAGCATAGTGTTCATTCTAAGGCTAATAGTTTACCTACGAAGGCAAGAAATTTTGAACACTATAGCCAATGCCCTATAATCATAAACTTTTACAGTCCAGCTGGTGGTGACTGGCACTTTTTCCATCCCTTTTCCCTAGTGGTTCTTTCCCTGGCTTGGAGTAGTTTCATCACATGTGTTTACCGATATGTGCTCATAACAATACTCAGCTGAATACTAGAGGAAACTGATCAGTACTCAGCTGAATGATAGAGGAAAACCACCCATAGGCCTCCAGAATATGTCTCTGGTCAGCTCTCTTTTCGCCAAACCTCTGTCCAGCAAACTCAAGCTGTCTTGGTCTCCCCAAAGCCTTAGCTCTGTTTCCTCAACTTCTTCAACTCTGGGAGTCACTTGGGTTTCACTACACTGCCAAGCACTAGAAACTCTCAACGCAGAAGCATAGGGCCCTCACAGAGATAGAGATTTCTCAGGGATCCCTATGCTTCCTTGACTTACTCATAGATCTAGTGTCTTGAGAACACTGTTTCATATATTGTATTTGTTTTTTTTATGATTTCTACTGAGGTTATAAATCTGATCAGTTACTCTACCTTGAAGAAACTGGAAGAGCATAGTTACATTGTGTAACTTTTTTTTTCCAATAGAAGCCCAGGCTCATTCAGTCTCTACCTGTCACAACAATGCTGAGCAATTCATAGCTAACCAGACTAGAACAGTCATGTTCATTGCCTCCACAATAGCTGCCAGGGGCTGTCACTCAGTAAATATTGAGTACCTATGTCTTAGCCATTTTGCTAGATGATTTCTAGTCTTAATAACACATTATGAGGCTTTTCCCCTTTTTATTGTACCCTTTACATATGTCAGGGAAAGTAAGTTTAGGGATATGAAATAATGTGACAAATACCTCGTAAATGATATATTTAGTTTTTAAATCTGTATCTTTTCTGATTCCAAAGACTTTGCACTTTCCTTAGTGCTGTGGTTATTATTCACCATAACATAGAAATAGGACATTTAATCATGGATTTTCTAATCATGCTTTCCATCTAAGTACCTTAAAACATTTCTAACTTACCACCTTAAAAGATTTAGCTGACTAGTGGAATTTTAATAGAGATTTTCTGTAAACCAGCAGGGAAAGAAAATTTATACTGCAAGAACAAAAGGAATAAAATACAAAGACTATAAACTGGTTAATTTTATTACTCGGTTTAATGCCATATACTGAGAACAAGAGTTTGCAGTCGAAGCGAAGGGGGCTAGAGGGGCAGAAATCCAATGCAAGACTCAGGAGGAAATTGGTTCATTTGTAAAAGCACCAAACACAGCACATGATTGCTGACTTAAAAAACAAAACTTTTGGACTTTTTTGGTGACTTACAAACCCTTTCTCAGATGTTGACAATATGAGCTTTTTAAAATTTAATATTATTAATTTGATCTTCTGCAGTGTCTAATCTGCCAATAACCATAAACAGTATATTCATTAAAGGTATTAAATATTTTTGACTTGAAAATATTAGCAAAATTTTATATTCTTTTGATTTAGAGACACTCTCAGATCTTGGTTTAAATATTTTAAATACATAAACATTAAATAAATATTTTCAGTATGAAAATAATCATTTAAAAATTTCTAAATATATTATAGTGACTGCCACAAAACATCAAATAATTGCATTTTACTACTGAATTCAACTAACGATGAAAAATACACAAAGTATAATAAAGCTAAAAGGACATTCCATAGGTATTGTGCAAATAACTCTTATCAAATAGTCAGGAACAGCTAATAGCTCCAGTATAACCTATGTAGTCCACTGTATCCTGACGTGAGAAGTGGGCCCACTTTAGTTCATACTTTCTCACCAGAAGCTCTTTAAAGTATCATGGGTATACTGTATGGTATTTGAGAAGATGAAAAGAAAATCTATATAGCATTTGAGATCTCTATATTCCCTTAGGGACAACTGGAAGTAAAATATCACCTTGAAAGGTATGAGAACAAAATAACAAATTATCCAGAACTGCTCTGCATTCATTTCAGCTATTTAAAATTTCCTACATTGAAACATTTAAATTTCATTTTGTTCCTGTTGAAGAACAAAGAATTTGGCCGCACAAATGAAAACTCAGGATATGATTATTTTCCTTTATAGTGTGGTTGTAAAGAATAGAAATGGAACTGATTTTCCCTATGTCTCAACATTTTTCAAGCATCTCAGGAAATTACAACCAATTCCTTTAGAGGGAGAAGAGACTCTGATACCTTTAAACAAGTTTGACTTTTTAAAAAAAAAGGCAAAAGGAAAAATTATGTTACATATAAGTCATCAAATGAACTATTAATATATGCAAAACAGTATGGAGATAATATCAATATAGGCATGGACCCATTCATTACAGAATAGATACAGTTCTAAGAAGAAGGCTGAACTGCAGACTCTGTAAATGAATTTTTTCCAAAATTACTTTCTAGATAAAATTGGAAATCATAGAAGACTAGAATTTTAAAACTGAAAGAGGCCTTGGAAAAGATTAGATATAAATCTCTTATTTTATACTTGAAGAAAACACAAGGTTGGAAGGTGAATTGTTCAAAATACTACAGCAGAAAGAGCTAGGACTAGCACCCAGTTCTGCTCCCTCTCAGGGGACCTATGTTTTATACTCAATAAATACATATTCTGTGTTGTCCCAAATGTATTCATTGGTTTGTTTTCATTTAACAGAAATGCTTGTACATTTTTATGACAAGTATTTTATAGAATTTAATTTGTTTTTATATGCCGCTGGGTGTTGAGTGCCAATCAAATGGTTCTTAAGGTTATTTTTGATTTTGCAAGCACTTGTGAACCTACAAGTAAAAATGTGCGGTTAGAATGTTAATGGCAATATTTACTCAAGAATACTGTGAACTGTGATTTTAATAAGTTTGGGAAACACCATGCCCCTGGCCAACTTTGAAAAACTTAAAAAAGAAAATCCATTTCAAATTACTTCTTTGGAAAAGAAATCCCAAAACTGTTTAGTAAAGTGTTGAAATATGGCTGATGAGAGTTCCTTTTCAGCATCTATGTGCTGAAATCATCTTTCCGGTGGCATGTTTTGTTACTATCATGATGAATATATTCACAACACAATAAAATTAAAATAACACTTTGATGTTCAATTCAGTTTAGCAAGTACTTATTGCCCTTCTTCACTCAGTCAACACGTATTTATTGAGTACCCATCATTTGCCAGACATTGTGCCAATGCTAGAAATACAATGGTGACTAAGATTAGGCCCTGTCTTCAAAGAACTCCCAGCTTGAAGGGAAATCTGGGCGCGAAAACAAGCAAAGAAGTAATTAATTGTCATTGCAATGTGCTCAAAGAAAATTACAGGAAGAATCTGCTAAAGAATCTGCTTGGGGGGGGTGGGGAGTAAACAGAAATTTAAGTCACTTTGGCCATATTAGGAAGAATTAATTGTAATATGGGACAATTTATTGGTCCTTATGCTCTTTCTTGTACAGAATATTTGAAACATTATGCCCACTAGTTGAACACAGCTGAAAAGATTTCATGTACTTGTAATTTAATATATGTTTAATATCTTTTTATTGGTGTTTGGTTATATAGAGAATTGATAGAGTGTTAGAAATTGGCAGGTTGAAGAGATTTTTGTACTACTTCCTGTTCTCTACTCCCACAATAAGAAACAAAAACCTGATAAATTAGTATTTAGGGAAATAATAAAAATAAGTTAAAGAGTAGAGCCAAGGAAATCCAGAAGACACAGAATGGAAAGTTTATTTGAGAATCTCTGGGTTTCTTTGTTTCCTTCTCTTCCCTCCCATACCACTTGATATTTCTTAGTCATCTTCCCTCTCTATTCCCCAGACAGTCCTAGCTCCTTAAATTGTCTATAATCTCACTTAAAACACCAGCAGGTAGAGAATAATCTAATTCCAAGTGATCGCATCTATGACTTGTTCCTTTAGTTCTTAGAAGTTGAAAATATTACCTTCCACTGTTGTTTCAGGTATTTCAACAGCAAATGCCTAAGCAGGGGTGTCCAACCTTTTGGCATCTCTGGGCCACACTGGAAGAAGAGTTGTCATGGGCCACACATTAAATACACAAACACTAACAAAAACTGATGAGTGAAAAGGGGTTTTAAGTAAGTTTACAATGTTTTGTCAGGCCACATTCATAGCCACCCTGGGCCACATGCAGCCCGCGGGCCATGTGTTAGACACCCCTGGCCTAGAGTATTTTGAAAGACTCCCTATAGGAAAATAAAGTTCTTGTTTCTCAATGAGTAAGTAAGCTGAAATAACAGAAGTTCAGTTTGTAGCCCCCAAATGAAACAGGTGATCATGTCACAGGAAGATTAAGACCAGGTTAAAAATTAGGCTTACAGTCTTATTTTAATGAAATGTATCCTCTTGATTGCAAAGCATTTTTCCCCACAAGGATTTTCAAAGGCTATCTTAACAATTTTTCAGTAATTTTTATTGTGTGCAAGGATATCTCAGGAATCTTTCCAACATGGGGGAATGAATGGCACTATCCAGACTGGCCATGTTCTTACTGCATTATATTTCCGGAAAACTGTCGGAAGAAGTTTCAAAGCCTAAACCATGTCCCATACAGAGCTTTCAGACTCCTTACTTTGCATCTCATGGGTATATGATTATGTGTAATTTATATAGAAGACAAGGTTACCCACAGAAACTCGCTGGGGACTAAAATTGATGAGTAAATGAATGAGCTAAGGCCATGTGGTTATAGTAGGCATTGTTTTATGCACTGCAAGATAAATTAGATGAAAGTATAGCTGTAGAAGGTAAATTCGTCCATAAAACAGGCATTTATTAAACAGCTAGGTTAGGTAATACACATGTAATACGCATGCAATCTCATTTAACTTTTTACAACAACCATTTTACAGATGAGACTAAGGCTTAGCAACTTATCATTGGATCACTTGTCTGAAAAGTTATATACACATCTATATTCACCACCATTTCTTATCCAAACTGCTCTTTCCACCAAACCCTACAGCCAATGTGTGCTCTATAAGCAGATGACCACGATGCAACACTTTCATTTAAATATACTCTATTAACTACAAAGGGCAGATTTGAATGGGGGCTTGAGGCTCTAGAACAAACTCGTAAGACTCTATAGCCTTTCCTACAAAAGGTGTGCTTTGCACTCTAACTTTAATTTCTTATTTTCTCTGGTTGCATTTGTGAGGACCAGCTCAGTTGTAAATGACCAAAAAACTCATCTTTACCTGACTTAGCCAAAAAGTTTTACATATTTGAAAAAATCCATTCGGCTGGGGTGGGGTGGAGGGATGGAGAGAAAATGCAGACAACTGTAATTGAATAACAATAAAAATTTTTTAAAAAGAATGCATTATCTCTGAAGTGCAAATAAGCAAAGCACAATAAAACTAGGTATACCTGTGGGGGAAAAAAAAAAGAAAAAATCCTAGTGTACCTAGTTCTATGCCTAAATGAATCAAAGGACTTAGACAATATGAGAACTTGTCATTTCTCTTGTTGGTTGTATTGGTTCATGGTGACAAGCAGCTGTCAAAATGTTCAGGCTTTATTCTTCATATGTCTTTATCTAGTGGAGGACAAAGGAATGGATAGATTGTTTATCTACCATAAGTATTTGGTGTGACTCAAACCAGCCTGAATTGAGAATAAAAAGACTCCTGAACCAACACCCTTGGACAGAAGAATGTGGTTCTTCATTGGTTGGGCAACAGCCACATTCCCATTCCTGAAGGAGGAAATGGAGACAATGCCACTGGAGTCACGTGGTGGTGAGGGTGGGTATTTGTCCAAGGAAAATAGGAGTGGTGTTCTCAGAAAAAAAAAAGTTAATGTTTCCTAAATGTCAAAAGCATGTTATTTTCACTATAGTTCAGAATTAGGAAGAAATTAGAAATAGTTGCTATAAAAAGTCTGTGTGTACATGCACCAAAGCTATAGGTGTCTGCCAATAACAATGACAAACAGATCATAGATAATCTAAGACCAAGCAAACTTTGATACAAAATATAATATGCTCATGCTTCTGCATGTTCACCTTATACCTGATGAGTGACAACCACCTTTCCATACAAGGAATCCTACTGCAGAACAGGACCCCCAAACAGGCAATAGATTAAAGAGACCTAGAACACCAGGCCTTTCTGCAATACACTGGTGTTCCATGTCACCACGGTGGCACTAATCTCCTCATTTTTTCAGAACATCTATTAGCACTTCATGGAACAGTTTGAGAAAGGGTGCATTTTTGTGCCAGTTCCTCCGTGAATGTTCATGTAGAAATACATATAGAGAGATACAGCTAGCTCGTGCAAAGATTTCTGGTGGCCTGAGTTTGAGAAAAAGAGAGATACATTTTACAATTTTGGTGGTATCAATAAATTCAATCTTTCCTATGACCTTTTGGAAATGTGTCAAGGCCAGGGGGGCAATTTGTATCTATGGGCATGAGCAAAGCTAAAGGATTATCTTGGTCTTATTAACACATGTCTAGGGGGGCTGATCATTACAAACAGGTTCACTGAAATTTTGAGGATAGAACATAATCATCACAAACACCTCGCAAAGATGTCATGTCAGTCTGAAAATGTTATCCATGAAAGATAGGAGAGTCTGTGGGTTTAAATGAACAGATTACTCTTACCAGTATGACACAATTTCCTATAGCTTTTTTGTTTTGTTATTACCCATTCGGCAAAACTGAAATAAAATGAGAGGAAAATTTTTTTACTGCTTACATGGAAGGAAGATCACTTTTTCTCACTCTGTAAGACAGGAGTGTCAAACTCATTTTCACTGGGGACCCCATCAGCCTCATGGTTGTCTTCAAAGGGTCGAATGTAATTTTAGGACTGTATAAATGTAACTACTCCTTAACTGTTAAGTGAGAGCTCGGTGCTGCCGCCAGGTAGAAACAAGGTGCTGGGCCAGATAAAACAAGGTGGAGGGCCTGATTCGGCCTGTGGGCCTTGTGTTTGCCACCTGTGCTATAAGAGAAGAGGTGCTTGCATTCATACTTAGAAGCTTACCAAACATTTAGCCTCAAAGAAGGGAGGCAGCATGGTACAGTAAGAAGTGATGAGGATGTGGCACGTGAATACTGTAGTTCCGTTCCATTAGAAGTATGACCTTGAGGAAGTCATTTCATCTCTACAGGACTTGGTTTTTGCACTCGCAAAATGAAGTTGGTAAGACCTTCACTGCCTACTTCCTGAGTCTGTTGTGAGAGTTAAGTGTGTGAGGAAGTATTTTGTCAAATATCAGTTATAGGAAGAAAAACACGTGTTTGTAGAAAATATTACAACATTTGAGAGGAAAAATAATTTCTATTATTGCATGAGTAAGGCATTTATTTTGTTCCCTTATCTTTGTCAAAACCATTAAGGCCATTGTACGATATAGTGAAGTGGTTTTGAGCAAAGCCTGTGACAATAGAGAGACTAATTCTCCAATGCAACTTGTGTGACCTTGCACCAGCTATTTAACCTTCTACCATCTTAGACTCCTCATGCGAATTGGGAAAAATAATACACTCCTCATGAAGTAATTATGAGGATAAAATGAGATAACATATGTAAAATGCTTTGCATAGCACCTGGCACATAAATGCCGGCAATTTATTCTGCCTCTTATAAGTAAGGGGATGAGGTGTTATTTATCTCAGGTTTGCTTCTTCTGCTTGCTTCCCACCCTTCCTGGGTCTCTGTTATTGGGGGGAGGGGGGACCCCAAGCAACTCAGTGCAGTGCCAAACAGGACAGAAATCTTTGGGTCATTGTGGAAATGAAAGAATATGGTGAGAAATGAAAATCTGGTTTGGGAAAACCATTCTCTTTAGCACACACTGGCCTCACCAAGGCCTCTGAATCCATGCCAGTTGTTTATAATTATTCATCAAGCTGCCTGCCCAGCCCCCAGAGCCCTTCTTTTGAAAACTTTCCATGGCATGTGTAAAAGCCCTTCTTCTGGCTGTGAGACCCACACATCTTCCCAAAGAACTCTCTCTTTGGTGGACATCAATGGGACATTCAAAAGAAGGCATCGCGTGAGAAGTTTCTACATGAAGTTATAGAACTGTAGCATTTTATGCCCAAGTAGACCAGGGATGGAAAATGTGAATGGCCAGAGAGACCAGGTAAGTGATATCAATAAGTGAAGTGAGGCTTGTGTTTTTTCAACATGGACTCTCTTTGTTAGCATATTAAAACCAAAGAGACATTCACTTAAAAAAAAAAAAAAGTACTCTTCCCATACAGTTTTTAAAGCCCAGGTGTCTAGCACTTTTGTTTTTTCTACTTTAGGTAGGGATACAGAGACTGACAAATATAGCCACGCTGTAAGAATGTCAACACTAAGCATAGTAAATGGAATGAACATTCAGTCCCAGTCTGGGAAGAGCATAGGGAGTGGTGGAGACGGACCCAACGGGAGAAAGCACGTGCCCTGCTGAGTGAGTCTCTGTTCTGCTCTGGTCAACGGTTGCCGTGCCAGCATGTGGGACTGGTACTTAGTCTAACAATTTTGTAATGGAAGCCAGTGTTCTGCTGTTGTTTTTTTTAAGT
The DNA here is from genome assembly GCF_022682495.2 of Desmodus rotundus. Classification (NCBI taxonomy): domain Eukaryota; kingdom Metazoa; phylum Chordata; class Mammalia; order Chiroptera; family Phyllostomidae; genus Desmodus; species Desmodus rotundus. The sequence continues at coordinate 191,476,838 of NC_071388.1, forward strand.
GAAATTTCCAAATTTTTAGTGATGGTTCAGAAAAATGTAAAAATATAACGCAGGTAAATAAAAGGTATCTATGGACCAAGTATGCTGACCATTAGAAGAGTCTCTTTTGCAGAGAAGTAACTAAATGACCTGCTGAAGGTCACATCGATATTGGCAGAGCAAGAAGTTGAACCTAATCTTCTGACTCTCCAGCCCAGGAAAATCAGTCTGTTGCTATCTCACAACTAAACCGGACAGAATATCGTGGGAACAGAATGCATGGAAACAGAACAGAGCAGTTAAATGCACTAGTTCTTATTATTTCTTTCTCTCTTTTTTTTCCTCAAGAGATTTCTCCATTTTTTTTTCATGTATTATCCAGGCCATGATGAGACCCCTTTTCTCCTTTCTTAGTAGGATAATCATTCCCACGCTCACAGAAATCAATCTTTGGTTTGATAGCTAACATCTTTGTAGACTTAAGGAAATATACTGCACCCAATATGCAGAGAAGCCTGGTACAAGAAGCACATACTGCATCATTTAAATCAATACTTTCAATGATATGTATTCAGAACAAAATCATGCACATTCCAACTGCTAGCTTGCATAGCTTTTAACATCCAGTTTACAGACCACATACTGACATTCTGGTCAAAAATCATAGTTTCCATACAGCACAGGAAATGTAGAAGCACTCATTTGGTTATAGATCAGGGCATCAAATGCCAAATACTAATGAAAACAGGATGTTTGTTTTGTTTTGGTTTTTTGACATTGTGCATCTAATTTGTCCAGCCTCTCACGTTCTGCTGCACCACAGGCTTAAACTAAAGATGTGACCTGGGGTTACCTGGTGAGCTAATGCCACCCAACCCAAAAGCTATATGACAGCAGGTGCTGAATAGAACATTATTAGGTAGTAGGGAAACAGTGATTATAACTTGAAGCTGGCCTCATTACATCCATAGATATTTATTCAGCAGATTTGGAGGAGAAACCACATTTTCACCTGCCTTTCTCGTGCTTTCTTTCTCTTTTGCCTTTTGAAGTATTGAAGTGTTTTTATATTTTATCTACTTATTAACAGTGTGGAAACTCAATAAGGAAAGCTGAACTTCAAACATTTATATTGTCAGTCGGTAATGTAGCTGGAACTAAGGTGTTGTCTCCACGTCCAAGAGCACTGATTAACTTTTCTTAGGAGTCTAGGCCCCTGTGAGAACTCTGTACCCAGACAGACTAGCTTTTATGCTATGATAAAGTAAAAAGTTCTAAAGAGGCAGAGGCAGAGGGAGAGAGAGAGAAGTGTTGTCAATGTTAACTTTTCTTCCAACTGCTAACGCTCTATGACACCTCCAGCTAATACCACCCCTTTAGAAGAACTGAAGCATCAGGAATACACACACACATGTAAGGGGAAAATAAGCTAAACCTCAATCAGAAAATGCATCTGTGTGAACACTCCACTCCCTAATGAGGCTGTGAATTGAGTTCTTATCACCCTGTAACAATGTTGGAAAATTCCCCAAGGAATGCAGGGGGCCTTGATATTTTCTCCTTCAACCCATTAAGTTCCTGGAAGCTAGAGCCATGCGTTCATATTGCAGACAAGCCTTGAGAGGTACACAGAGGTCCTTCCTGGTTCGACTCTAACAGGGAGGGACTTGCTTCTCTGGCACAAATCTCTGTTAGGAGATTTGCAACACCCACTTCATTTGTAAGATATATATACCCTTAGCTCCTTTGACCACAACCTCAGGAAAGGGGCAGTCCTGCTTTGCTTCACGGCTGCCCCTGGGACCCTAACAGAAACAACAGCTAACCTGTGTGGAGCCCTTAATAATGGGCACACTGAGTCCTCACAACAAGTTAACGAGACAGCTATGATTCTTTATCCCCCATTTTACAGCTGAGGACACAAAGGCTGAAACACTACATGTCTCACCTGAAATCACACAGCTGATAATCGATGTGGCAGGTTTTGCGCCCAGCAGGCTGACTTTGAATCCCTGTGTTATGCTGAACGTACAGTGAAAGGCCTCGTCTTTCCATGGGTTTCAGTCATTCTTAGATAATAACCTTGTAATTTAAAGGAACTATTAGGCTATTTCCTAGTTGTGATTTATTTTAGGGTTTTCATTTGCTTGTTTTTTTCACTTTTCTTATACATATATTTTACTGTGATAAGAACACTTAACACGTAATCTACTCTCACCAAATTTTTGAATGTGGGTGCATGATTGTGAACTATAGATACAACGCCACACGACTGGTCTCTGGAGCTTTTTCATCTTGCCTGACTGAACCTTTGTCCCTTGATTAGTAACTTCTCAGTCCCCCTCCAGAACCACCAACATACTCTTTGATTCTACGAATTTGACTATTTTAGGTATATACGTGGAATCATGCAGAATCTGCATTTCCACAGCTGGTTTGTTTCATTTAGTATATGTCCTCAAGGTTAGTCTATTGCATATTGAGGAATTGCCTTCTTTTTTAAGGCTGATTAGTATTCCATTCTATGTATATACCTCTTTTTTCCCCCAACTCATCCGTTGAAAGACATTTAGGTTGTTTGCCCATTCTGGCTATTGTCAATAGCGTTGCAATGAACACAGGAGTGCTAACATCATTTCAGATCCTGATTTCAATTCTCCTGGGTAAATATCCAGAGTAGGATTGCTGGATCATATGACAGCTCTATTTTTAATTTGTGAGGAAGCTTTATATTATTTCCCCACAGCAGCTGTACCACTTAGCATCTTCACCAACAGCGTGCAAAGGTTCCAGTGTTGCCACAGCTTTCTTAGCTCTTGTCTTTTTTTTTTTAATTATAGCCATCCTGACAGGTATGAGGTGAGATCTCATCATTTTGATTTAATTTCCCTGGTGATTAGTGACATTGAGCTTTTTTTCATAACTGACTTGATATTTGTACATCTTCTTTCGAAAAATATCTACTCAAGTCCTTAAACCATTTTTAAATTAGGTTACTAGATTTTTTTACTATTGAGCTTTTGAAGTTCCTTATATTTTGAATGTTAACCCCTTATTAGATATACAATTTACAAATATTTTCTCTCAATCCACAGATTGCCTTTTTACTCTGTTGATTTTTGTTCTTTCTGTGCAGAAGCTTTTCAGTTTGATGTAGTCCCTCTTATTACCTATTATTTTGGCGTCACATTGATACAATATTGCCAGGATAAATGTTATGAAGCTGTTTTCCTGTTTTCCTATAGGAGGTTTGCAGTTTGGCATCCTGTGTTTAAGTCTTAATCCAACTTGAGTTAATTTTTGTGAATAGTGTGAGAGAAGTGTCCAGTTTTATTGCATGTGGATATTAAGTGTTCCCAAGACCATTTGGTGGAGAGACTATCCTGTTCTCAATGTGTTTCTTGGTGCCCTTGAAGATTAATGGATTGTACATGCATGGATTCATTCCTGGGATCCCTAAGCCATTCTATTGGTCTAGTATATTTCTGTCTTTGTGCCAATACCATACTTTTTAAATTACTGTTGCTTTGCAATATAGTTTGAAATCAGGAAGTGTTATGCCTCTAGCTTTGTTCTTTCTGAAGTCTGAGTTATGGTCTTTGAAGCTCCATATGAATTTTAGAATTTTTTCTATTTCTATTGAAAAATGTTCTTTGGATTTTGATAGGGATAGCAATGAATCCTATCAAAAAATATTGTTTGGGGCAATATGAACATTTTAGCAATATTACATCTTCTAATTCATGAACACTGGGGGCTGTCATTGCATTTGTTTGTGTCTTGTTTAATTTCTTTCATTGATGTTTTATAGTTTTCAATATACAAGTCTTTCATCTCTGTAGTTAAGTTTATTCTTAAGTATTTTATTCTTTTGGTACTACTGTAAATGAGATTGTTTTCCCTAATTTCCTTTTAAGATAGTTTGATGCAAGCGTACAGAAATGTAAATGAATTTTTATGCTGATTTTGTATCCTACCACTTCACTGAATTTATTAGTCCTAACAACTTTTTAATGGGATCTTTAGGGTTTCATATTTATATTTATATTCATGTCATCCATAAGCAAAGGCAATTTTACTTCTTTCATTTTTATTTGGATGCCTTTTGTTTCTTCTTCTTGACTAATTGCTCTTGGGAGGACTCATAATAGTCTGAGAGTGTCCCTGATTTTAAAGGAAAAGTTTTTGGTTTTTATTAAGTATGTTAGCTGTAGGTTTTTTTATATATGGTCTTTAATATGTTAAACAATTTCTTTCTCTTTCTAGTTTGTTGAAAGTTTTTATCATGAAACAGTGTTGAATTTTGCCAAACATTTTTTTTGCATCTGTTGCCATAATCGTGTGATTTTTATCTTTTATTCTGTGAATATGTTGTAGCACATTAATTGATTTTTATATGTTGAACCATTCTTGCATCCCAGGGATAAATCAGTTAGCCATGACATATGATATTTTTATTATGCTAGTATTTTGTTAAGAATTTTTGCATCTATATTTTGAATGTCTATTCATCAGGGATATTGGTCTGTAGTTTTCTTCCCTTGTGGTGCTTTTGTCGAGCTTTGGTATCAGGGTAGTGCTGGCCTCACAAAATGAGTTTGGCAGTGTTCCCAACCTCTTTAATATTTTGGAAGAGTTTGAGCAGGATTGTGTTAATTCTTTTTTATATGTTTGGTAGAATTCTCCAGTGACACCATCTGGCATTGGGATTTTCTTTGTTGGGAGGCTTAGGAAAGAGCTGTTTTAAAATGACACTTTTGTTCAGCTAATGTTCTTCATGTACTTAGTTTATTGATCATCACTAATATAGATTATGAACAAATGCAACATTATTTTTGACTGTTACCTTTTTTAAAAAAAAACTTCTTTGGTGGAAGTTACCTTTCCCAGATCTTAGATGAAAACTCAGCCAGGGTGTTGAGTATTTAAAGTCATAAACAATCTCAATTCATTGCTTAGAATATCTAGTCCAAGATACTAATCAAAACTCCAAACCATATTTAAGTCAAATCTCCACTTCTCTAGCTTCAGTTGGAACTGAGGTTTGGGTAAGAAGGTGTGGTCCTACTGCTCTGTGCTTTTCCTCATGCTTACCTCCTCCAACCACTCCCAAACTTCTGTTTCCACTGAGGTCTCCTTGCCCAGGCAACCCAACATGGGTTCACTTTCTTATGTAGCCCACAGTGTGCAGTACATAATACTCAAGCCCATCTTCCTTTGAAAAATATGAGTGGTGCTCTTCTGGTTCTGCCACAAAAGGAATAGGCCAGCCATTCACTTGCCTTCATTATTTCCCAGTTCCTAATCTCTAAGCCACTGTAACTTTCCTAGGTGTAAATCAGACATTAGTCTTCTGTACCCCTCCAAACACAGGAACCATATTCCAAAGCTCCCTATGAGGCCTCCTCATTAGATTCAGAGTCAGAAACTAGTATGACCACATGTCCCTCTTCCAAAGTGAGGGGTGAGGGCTCAGGAAGAACCGCTATGTTTGCAAAAGTCTTTAGGAATATTGATCTCACACCCTCTAATATCTTTGATCTTGTAGAGGAGCCCTAAATCATGAAGCAGGTTACTCTCTTTGTAAACTGTGCATATGGGTGATGTCATTGCAAACCCATCTTGTTCATACAATAGCATGTCATTTAAAAGCAAACAAAATACAACCAGAGACATTGAAATTAAGAACATTGTAAAAATAGCCACAGGGGAGTGGGGAGGGGATAGTAGGGAGAGGGGTCTATAGAAGCTACTATAAAGGACACAAGGACAAAATCAAGGGGGAGGGTAGAGGTGGGAGAGGGAGGTGGGACTGGCTGGGGTGGGGTGGAGGGAAGGGGAGAAAATACAGACAACTGTAACTGAATAAAAATAAATAAATAAATTTAAAAAATAAAAATAAAACTGATGGAGCAAATTTCCCTTTCTTTTACTGGTATATTCACAGTATACCAACAATATTATATTTTACTATACATTCTCTATACATTTTTTCTTTGCTGTTACAGTCACTGTGTTTATCATATTTCCTTTTGCAACCCCCAAAAAGAAGTAATCAAAAATATAAAACCTATTAAAGGGTTTACTTTCTCAAGAAATTGGCTGTTCTTAAATTTTTATTATATTGAAGTAGGGAAAACAGTGGGAATATTAGATCCAATTAAATTTTATTAGTTTCCATGTTCCAGTATTTTTAAAAATAATGACTAGCTCCTGATTTTCTATGTTAATAAAAGAGAAAAATAACCTGAGTTAACACAACTAGAAAAATCCAAAAGTCACTGATTTTTGGTGATGTTTTAAAGTTGTGGTTGACTAAATGCGAGAAAGAAGATAATTAAGTTTCCATCTCTGTATGGTATCAAAAGAGGAATAAACAACGTGATAATAAGTTTAGTACATTAGGAATGGCTCTCTAATTATAAAGCAAAGGGAGACATGTTAGCATTCAGGTTTAAAAGTGAAAATTGGAGAAACTCAAGGAATAATGCTCAGACAACTTAGGAATGTTTTTCTCTTTGACATTCAAGAACTCTGGAAGAAATCAGTCCAGGGCTGGTGTAGCATTTCTTGGGGTTGAAGACCCAGAGGTTTATGTACCCAGTCAAAAAAACAAACAAGCAGAAAACAAAACAACAAGGAATTTATTTTTGATGAAGAAGGGAAGACTGGATTTTGTAGGACAACTAGAAGTCTTTGCCACAGGAGGATAAAGTGATGTATTTACTCATAACCTAAAACCAAACACAGAGTACTCGACCAAGTGGGAAGAGGACTACAGGGACAGAGATGCAAACTGCCACAGAAGGAGCCAGTTTAGAGAATGATGTTAGGGTGCACATTAATAACCCCAATGTCCTTCCTTTGTGCAAATCCCTTTTCAGCTTGACACTCATCCTCCCACCAAGCAGGGGTAGAGTCTATTTCTCTATCCCTTGAATCTGAGTTGACCTTAGGAATTGCTTTGACCATGAAAATGCAACAAAAATGATGTGAGACTTCTGAAGCTAAACGTTCAGAGACCTTGCAGCTTCTGATTTCATCTTCTTGCAAAACTCTCACCATTGTGAGGAAGCTAGCTAATCTACTGAATTTCAGAGACCACATAGAGGAAAAGGTCCAGCTGACAGCCAGCACCAGGATCTCAGACTTGTGAATGAGGCTATTTTTAGAGCTTCCAGCACCATCTGAGCTGACAGCTGCCTGGAGCCTTGTGAGCAAGCTCAGGAGAAGAGGCCCACTGCCCACTCAGCCCACAGAATATGAGAAACAATCAATCATTGATCTTTGAAGCTACTGAGCCTTGGGGTGGTGTGTTATGTAGCAATATACAACTGATGCAATGTTATATTTGAAAATCATCACATAGATGTCATGTTATCAAATAATAGTTTGATATCTGACATACCTCAAGATGCTGACTTTTAAATTTTAACAAACTATATAGTCCTGGTGTTAAACAAACTCTATTGCAAATACCAAAAATACTGACTTGAATTCTAATTCTGGAATACAATATCACTGGTACTACCAAATTTACCTTTGAAAGGCATCACAAAGTCCTTATTGAATTCTCAAAACTACAAGTAACACAAAGCCTCATTACTATGTTTGTGCAAGATGAAACTCTTCCCAGATACCAGTGCCTAGTATAACTTCAAAAAAAATGATCTTGGTTAACAAGGCAAATAACTGTTTAATACAAGAAAGATAACACAATAAATGGGGGAGGAGGACGTAGCTAAAAGAAAACCAACTTCTTAACTTATAACACATATTCCAAAGTGGACAAGTAATACCCCCTTGAGATCCTCTGGGACAATCTAGGATATGGATACTGAAAACATTGGGAAAAATATAAGGAACCTTACATAGGCATACAAAACATGGCAGAATAACCCACACAGACCATCAAGGAGGGCCAAAAACATAAAGGGCAGTCTGTGTACTCATCACCTTAAGAAAAGTGTAGGTTGGCCTTAAACCTTCATCCCCCTCATGCTCATCAACACCATTCGATACCCTATATGTAATAGATTTTTTAAAGTTCTATTGAAGCTAAATAAAGGACTCAAAGGAGAGTAAAGCAGACCAGCTTCTTCATATAAATAAACAGTGCTCCATACTGAGGATGTGAACCAACCCTCTCTCACTGAGCCCATTACCAGCTTAAAGAAAATTTTCTTTATCTCTCTCCTACTCTCTAACACTGGAGCAATAACTATGTCTGTGTATTGTTCCACAATGGTAGAAAAATAAGAATTTTCATTTAACATTGATTTTAGCCTACCTGATGGCCAAATTGATTTTTTTTTTCTCTCTGTTTCCCTAAAACCTGTTGTCCTGGATTCTGAGCACTTGCCCATTCTGGGGGTGAGTAGATGTACCAAAAGACCATTTGCACTGAAAGTACTTGTGTTCAGTCTCTCAGCCTACTCCGGGCAGCAAAGCTTCTACCCTTCCTCCCTCTCTCCTTTGTTTGCAAACAGCACTACACAAGCAGGGAGTTTGAAATCAATATACTCTCTCTTTGCTTCCCTCCCCATTATAAGCATGAGGGGGGATTGAAATGTGAAGTTCTAATTGCTGGTTCTCTGTGTGTCGTGTAAACAATACCTAAGTGCTTTGGTCTAAAATGGCATTTCTGGTCTCAGAGCCTGAGCTTTCAACCTAGCCTTACTCCTGTGCGGCTGTAGATTGAGCGCCAAGAGTAACCAGCTATAGTAGCTGCAATGTCCGAGAAGGCAAATCAATGGAGAGCTGGAGATGAGTTTAGACTCTGATAAACCATAATACAATAATCTGAGCTAATGACTTTACCTTTTTTTTCCTGTTAGACTTTCAACTTCAGTGAGCATGATAAAAATCAGAAAGATCTATCTGGCAAAAAAAAAAAATAGGATTTTGAAAATTGCAATGTGCCAGTCAATTCTGTGGGAATATACTGCTCAAATATCAATATTTCTCTTGTACTGACTTCCAATAATCCATGCTGTTTTAACAATTCTAGATCTCAAGACCCACGATACCTAGGAAGTAATTTCTCCACATTGTACTTCTCTTTGGTATAAAAGCAAGCAGCAATGCATTTGCATTCAATTTAAATAGATCACTGCTTCCTGTGATGAGATCTAAAGTGACTTACAGCTAATTGGAACAAAAACAGCACTAAGTGTGTTTGTCAGGTGTGAGTGAGAGAGGTGTTCAGTTTACAGATTAAAATGCTGTCCTTCATTCTTGAGGGTAGGACTTAATCCACTGGCTGTGGCGGCCCACTTTGGGGTCTTTATCTAGAAAGAAGGATGCCCAGCTTGAGCCATGGGTAAGCAGAAGAGATTGTGAGCATTTCCTTGTACTGCTATGACAAAGAACCAGAAACTGTGTGGCTTAAAACAACAGAAATGTATTCTCCTAGGTCTGGAGACTGGAAGTCCGAATTAGAGACAGACTCATAGATAGAAAGCAGGCTGACAGCTGTCGGGGTGGGGGAAAGGGCTGGGGCTTTTGGAGGGATTGAGAAAAAGAGAGAGAAAACCCTTGGATATGGACAACAATATGATTGTGGGAGGGAGTGGGGAGATGGAGGAGAGTACAGAGGGGATAAATGGTGATGGGCAGAGACTTGACTTGGGGCAGTGAACACAATACAGTGTACAGATGATGTGTTGGAGGACTGTGTGCCTGAAACCTATATAACTATAACCAGAGTCACCCCAATAAATTCAATAAAAAGAAAAGGAAACCTGCTGCCTCCGGAGGCTCTGGAAGAACTCTTGCTTGCTCTTCCAGTTTCCGGTAGGCACGGGCAGTCATTAGTCTTACAAGGCTCCAGAGGTGCATCACGTCAACTTCTGCCTCCACAGCCTTCTCCCCTATGTCTGTGTTTTCAGTTTTCATAAGGACACCAATCATTGGATTCGGACCCACACTAATTCAGTATGACCTCACCTTAAATTACATCTGCAAAGACCTTATTTCCAAATAAGGTCACGTTCCAAGGCCCTGGTGGACATGAATTCTGGGGAGACATTATTCAATCCCACACAGATATGCTAATGAGGGATTCAGGTGCTCTGAACTCATGCCTGAGATTCGCCGCCGACTACCTGTGGGACACTGGGCAACTCACCTGGCCATTCCCGGCCTCAGCACCTTGTCTTACAATGAAGAGGTTTGAACTGGATGTTCTCTCAGAGCCCTCCAAACTCAAGCCATTTTGTGATGCTCCTATACCCTCAATTTCAGCTACCCCATGGGCCCCTTCAAAAAAATGACATACATTTACCAGCTGGCTGGCCAGCCAGGCAAGAAACCATTCCTGGGCCACAGAACAAGGGTAAATGGTCTCCTGTCAGGTAGCTCGGTCAGCTTCAATTAGGCCTTTATGTGGGGTCTATCTTCAGATGCGGAATCAAGAAGAAATCCGTGATGCTTTAGCAGCCCAAAGGTGTGACCTAGTTTTCACATGCTGGAAGTCCTTTGAAAAGCCTAAGACGTGGTAGAAAAAAAAAAGACACAGTTGTGTTAGTTCTTTCATAATTAACTTTGATCTTTGCAAGTTACATGTTCTCACAAATTCTTAGCATCGGGGTTATGTCAATGCCGGACATTTCATACTTTTATGCAGTACTTTTCCTGGATCGCCTATGTTTTATTCACAGAAAAATATAGCATTTTGAAAATTATAAAGGGGCTGCTTGAAGCTCAGACCCGAAGAACAAACATTTCCTACCTTTCAAACTCAGTATGCTAAACACAGCTTGTTGAGGAAGAAATAGCATAGTTTTAAAGAGAGAAACCTAGATTTGACATCTAGCCCTGCCATTCATTCACTGTGTGGCATTTGGCAAGTTATAAAACCTCTCTGAGTCTATTTTTCCTCGTCTGAAAAATGAGGCTAAATAAAAATATTTTCTTCATCAGGTATCATGAGACATGAAAAATAATGTATGAAAATCACGTAGGTCAGTGCCTGGCAGAGAGGAGGAAAGAAGGAGAATCTTAGTGAAAAAGTTGGTAGGAGGCTGAAATTTACACATTCGCCTCATTCACACAGGAAATGTGCTTCGTCTTCCCGTGTGCCAGCACTGCCTTTCATGTATCTCCACCTACACCCAGAGCTTCTAACTGTTCTCCTGTTTCTTCTCCTTAAAGACAACAACCACATCTCCTTCACCTTTTTCTCTCCAGGTCCCAGCAAGGTCAACACTGTGAAATGAATGAACAAGTGAATTACAAAGACATAAATACTAGGGAGTTTGTCCAAAGATGTAAATAACTGGAGGTATAGTTAGCATAGTCCCTGACCTCTATATGTGATCACTTCATCTCAGAAGTCTTTTTCTTCCCACGCAATGTAATGTGTGTGTGTAGATCCTTGTTTGCGTGCAAAGAGAAAATAACCATTGCTATATTAAGCTGTAATTATATACTCAGAGCTTATTTTATTGCTTATTTGTCACAACAATCTGATAAAGAATGTCACTGATACCATCATTTTTCACAGCGAAGACCCTGAGCCTTAGCAAGGTTAAGTGGAGTGGCTTAGTGGGTGCAGGAATCAGTGCCAAAGCAGGAGTTAGAGCTTGCGGCCCTGGAGTCCCCTGTTCATCGCTTAGCACTACTGCACAGGACTTAGCACCCTTTGTAATAGTATGTTCTTACAAGATGTCTTAGGAGCCTGGAGGTTGGACACTGATCTGCCGCCTTCCCCCAATTCTTTCTATGCCCCAGGGAGACTATCTTATTCATCTGGGAGCTTCATAGAGCTGATCAGAACAGCACCCTTGCACTCTGGTAATGACATATCCCTATATCATTGTGTAGAAATCAGCTATTGATGAGGGAGGCAGGGCTCAGAACCCTACTGTCCCCATGTGCTGGAAGACTGGAGGAGACCATTTTATATGTTTCTCAAGGACTTGGCTAGCTGGGCCTTTGTTTTGTTTTTGTATAAAGACTTATTTTTTTGGAACAGGTTTAGGTTTACCACAAAATTGGAAAGAAGGTACAGAGATTCCCACATACCTTCTACCCCCACACATGCACACCCTTCCCATTGTCACTATCACTGACCAGAAGAGCACGGCTTCACCAAGCATCAGCCTACATTGACACATCATAGTCACCCATGTCCACAGTTCACCTTGGAGTTCACTCTTGGTGTATACATTCTGTAGATTTGGACAAATGTACAGTAACATGTAGCCATCATTATACTATCATGCAGAATATTTTCACTGCCTTAACAGTCCTCTGTGATCTGTCTATTCCCCCCTTTCCTCCTCCCTAACCCCTGGCAACCACTGATCTTTGCTACTTTCTCCACTGATCTTCTATTGCCTCCAGACCTTTTCCAGAATGTCCTATAGTTGGGATCGTACAGTATGCAGCCTTCTAAGATTGGTTTCTTTTACTTAGAAATATGTGTTTAAGGCTGCATGACTTCATAGCTCATTTCCTTTTAATGCTGAATAATATTGCATTGTCTGGATGGACCACAGTTTTTTATCCATTCCCCTACTGAGGGGCATCTTTGTTGCTTCCAAGTTTTGTCAATCATGAATAAAACTGCTATAAATATCTATGTGCAGGGTTTTTTCTTAAGATGTTATTTATCCATTTTTAGACAAAGGGGAAGGGAGGGAGGAAGAGTGGGAGAGAAACATCAATGTGTGGTTGCCTCTTGTGCACACCCTACTGAGGACCTGGCCCACAACATACACATGTGCCCTGACTGGGAATCGAACCAGCAACCCTTTGGTTCACAGGCCAGCACTCAGTGCACTGAGCCACACCAGCCAGGGCCTATGTGCAGATTTTTATTTTGGCAAATATTTTGAACTCCTTTGGGTAAATACCAAGGATCACTGGATCATATGGTAAGAGAATATTTAGTTTTGTAAAATAAACAAAGAAACATAAAACCCACCAAGCTGTTTTCCAGAGCGGCTGTAACCATTTTGCAATTCCACCAGCAGAGAGTAAGAGTTCCTGTTGCTCCACATCCTCACCACAATGCAGTGTTGTCAGTGTTTTGGATTTTAGCCATTCTAATAGGTGTGTAGTGGTATCTCATTATTATTTTAATTGTTATTTGGCTGATAACACGCATTGTGGAACATCATTTCATTTGCTTATTTTCCATTTGTATATCTTTGGTGTCTATTAAAGTATTCAGCACATTTTTTAAATTGAGTTGTCTATTTTCTTACTACTGAATTTAAAGAGTTCTTATATATTTTACATGAGTTCTTTATCAGATGTGTTTTGCAAATATTCTCTCCTAGTCTGTGGCCTATTCTCTAATTTTCTTGATACTGTCTTTCACAGAGAAGTTTTTTTTTACTTCAATGAAGTCTAGCTTATCAATTATTTCTTTCATTATCACATCTTTGGTGTTTTATCTAAAAAGGTGTCACCATACCAAGGTTATCTAGGTTTTCTCCTATATAATCTGCTAGGAGATTTATAGTTTTGTATTCAAAATCTAGGCCTATGGTCCATTTTGAGATAATTTTTGTGAAGGGTATAAGTTCTGTGTCTTAGATTCATTTTTCTGTAACAGTGTGAATGTACAGCCTGGGCCTTTGTTTTTTATTTATTTTCCCCATTGTCAGCTGCAACTTCCCTGTGTAATCACTGGGTCTGCTTTCAGTTGCCTTTACTTCACTTTTAACCTGCTTTGCACTTTATCTTAAAGCAGAAGTCAGAGCTTCCAAGGAAACAACTTACCAAAAATTTGTCACCTTAGTGTACAGGCTGAACTGTGTCCTCATAGATAGCATCCTAACCTCCAATACCTTACACTGTGACTGCATTTGGAGACATTATTTAAATAAGTGATTAATTTAAAACGAGGTTATGAGGGTAGACAATAATCCAGTATGACTGGCATCCCTGTAAGAGGAGATTAGGGAAGACCCTGTAAGGACTAAAGGAGAAGCCCACCACCTGCAGGTCAAGGACAAAGGCCTCAGAAAAAAAGAAAAAGAAAAAAAAAACCTACTAACACTTTGATCTCAGACTTCCAGACTCCAGAATTATGAGAAAATAAATTTCTGTTCCTTAAGCTGTTCAGTCTCTGATACTTTGTGATAGCTGCTCAAGAAAACTAATACATTTAGCCATTTTAATTTACATTCACTACTAATGAGCACGCATTGGCTTGAAGAATTGGAGGTATTCACTCCATTACTTAGTGGACACATACTGTGTGCCAGGCTCCGTCCACTTGCTGGGCATACAATGATGAGTAGTGGCTGCACTTAGGAGGCTTGCAAGCTTTTACAAAGAGATCATAGAAGGAAGACTTGATTATCACAAAGTGGGGAAGTTAGCAATAAAACAGAGATATGCACAATGTGCTGTGAGGACCCAGAGGAGAGACATACAATCCAAAGCATGCTGGAGAAAGTAAGGTGTCAGGTAAGGCATCCAAGAGATGTTTGTAACAGAATTATGTTTTGAAGAATGAGTAGAATCAGCCAATGACCAAAGAGCTCACTGTGAAACAAGGAGCCACGTTTGAAAACGCTAGAAGAGCTGAGCCCAGTGCACTCAGGAAGACTGCACCTACAGCATGGGTGGAGCATCGGGTGGGAGTGGGCACTAGGATCGGAAGCTGCCCACTTCCACTCTAGGGAGAAGCAGAGGGCAAGTCATGGTGCCTTGTGGATCATGCCTTTTGGTTACAAGCAACAAAGCTGTAATATTCAGTATAATTCCAAGATATGGGGCTTTACTAAATTAGGCGGGAGAATGAAGGAACACAGAAAACATCTCATAATCCAAACAGTCAGGTCTCACTGGAAAAGCAGAAGGTGGATCAGCCTCCCACAACAGCTCTAGGTTTATTGATATTTCAGTTACTTCACAAAACTCATCTCTTCTGAAATGCATATGTTACTGTTACTCCAGGGAACCACCGCACCTTAGAGTTTTGCTTTTTTTGGCTTTGAATGCTACTGTGACTAAATCTGCATCTTATTCCCCACACATCTGGTGTCAGAAGTGTTGTGAGCATCAGAGTAGTGTGGGAGAAAAGGAGAGACACAGCAGGAAAGACTGGATTTTCCCCTTTTCCCCAGCTCAGAACTAGTCACTCAGATAAGGGGCACTGGAGAGAAAGGGAAGTTAATGAACGTGTTTTGGGGCATGTGAAGTTTGATATGGTTGTGAGACAGTGCGTTAGCCAGGCTAAGTAATGGAGCTTTAACTTTTATAGCTCAACCTCCCAAATCTCAGGGCCTTAACACCATAAAAGATTATTTCTTGGTCAGTGGTATCGAAATGGACGGTGACCTGCTCCATACAATCACTTAGGGCCTTATATGTTCAACATGTGCCTTCAAGGTCAACTTGGCAGTGTCCCCCACTACATGGAGGAGGAGAGAGACAGAAGAAAGCACACCTACTCCTAAGCACCCAAACCCAGAAGTAACACATCACCTTCAGTCACATTCTTTTGACAAGAACTAGTCGCTGAATGCAAGGGGACTGGGATTATGAGAGGAGGCTGGGAATAGGGTGACTGTGTCTCTGAGGGGAAGACACAGCTGTTACCCAGCCAGTCCCTGCCATGAATAGCGCAGTGGAGTTTTCAAAGGCACATAAACATCCAGAGCAGATTTTAGGCTGATGATATATTTGGGAATGGATCAACTGGATCCCAAGGGAAGGGATGCAGCCAAACTCCAGGAACAGATTGAGACCTGGACTTTTAGGGCGCACTCTATACTCTTTTCCTTGGTTTCTCAGACCACGTGGTAAAAACATGACCTCTGATAGCTACCAGCCTCATGTGCTTTAGGTAGGCACATATAAAACAAAAGACTAAATCTAAATATCTTTTTTGGTTCCAATTATAACATTTCTATGTTTCTGATTAGTCACATGCCTATCCCCGACCATTCAATTGGCAGAATCATGTAACAGGAGTCTGGCCTGTAAGAGTCTCATTAAACCATATGGCTGGGGAGGGACAGGAGGACCATGCCCAACAGATGTGGAGAGGGTGGGGAGGTAAGAAAGGGGGCAGGACAACCCAATAAGTAACCACTATAAAAATTGATTGGAATAAGTATGGCAGCTGAAGCCTTGCAAAGAGGCAAATGATCAAAAAAAGACTAAAATTGAAAATGCGCCCTAGCTAGAACCCTAGAAAATATCAATACCTAAGTACCAGGGAGAGAAAGATAAGCCTGCCAAGAGGTTTACAAAAGAAGAACCTCAGGTGCGTGTGATGCCTAAATAGGAGAGAGGCTGAGGAAAAGGAGGGGCTTTTGCACAGAAGGCAAGCCAAACATGAACAGAGAGAATGAGGACAAGGGTCAGAATCAATGTCAAGAGACCACAAGCTTTCCAAAGCTACGTTATAGCTACAACAAGGATGAATCTTGGAAACATTACGCTAAGTGAAGGAGACAAATACAAAAGACCACAAACTGTATGACTTCATTTCTATGAAATTACCAGAATGGGTAAATCCGTAGGGACAACTGCTACTAGAGGTTGCCAGGTGCTGTGCTGAAGAAGGGGGAATGGAGAGGAACTGTTTAAGAGGGATGGAGTTTGTTGTAGGTGGAGGGTGGTGATAATAATGTTATGTAATTAGATCGTGGTGATGGTGCCCAAGCTCGTGAGCCACTGAATTGTATACTTTAAAGTGACAATGAACTCACAACTATCAACAACTGAACCTAAAGAAACAAAAACAAAAACAAACTAAGCAAACAACTAGAACAGGGACAGAATCACAGAAATGGAGATCACATGGAGGATTATCAGCAGGGAGAGGGGGGAGAGGGGTAAGAATGGGGGAAAAGGCACAGGGAATAAGCATAAATGGTAGGTACAAAATAGACAGGGGGAGGTTAAGAATAGTATAGGAAATGGAGAAGCCAAATAACTTGCATGTACAACCCATGAACATGAACTATTGGGGGGGGGGAATTGCTGGAGGCAGGGGGTGCAGGGTGGAGGCAAATAAAGGGGAGAAAAAAATGGACAACTGTAATAGCATAATCAATAAAATATACTTAAAAATATTTTTAAATGGTTAAAACAATGAATTTTATGTTATCTGAATTTTCCCTCAATTAAAAAAAGTGAAGCTACACACGCAAGGCAAGTGATATGGCTGTGAATTGGGGCGGGGGGTTCTTTTCTACGGGGAGAATCATGTGTTATGTGTGGATGCAAAGACACAATAAGGAGAGAGAAGTTAAATACTTAGAAGAAGAAGGGGATAATGCTAGGGTTTTGTCCCGACTGAAGGGGGATAGTTAGGATGCATAGCATAAGTATCAGGTTACACTTGGACTGAAGAGAAAAGACGCCTTTTCCATCAGGAACCACCAAGGAAAGAGTGAATCCTGGAGCCACAATGTTGGTAGGAGAAGGACGGTGAACAGAAGAAACCTCTCCACTTTTCTCCAGAAAAGTATCGGGCTTTGGGGCAACCATTGTAGATCCATAGAATGTTATGATACTTTAGAGTCTATTTTTCTCAACTCTGTCATTAACTAGGAAGCTTAAATTACTTTCCCCAAATCATGGTTTCCCTTCACCCCCTGAGAACTTTTTCACTTAACTCTAAGAATCAGAAGGGAAAAAAGAGAGAGAGGAACTTTGGAGACAGTTGGAAATAACTGAGTCCCAGCTCCATTACTTGCGGCACCTCGATCGTGTGACTTCACTTCTTCATTTTATTCTCACATACACAGACCAGGAAAATTATCTACTTTTCAGTCCCTACAGTTTCTAGCCCAAGAATAAGCAGATATTAAGCTTTCTTCTCCCCCTTTTCCTCCTGCATTCCAACCTCACGACAGCTGAAATTTGTAGAAATCTGGCAGCTGATAAGGGAGACAGCACTATATTTTTGTTTGACACATCTTTGTTTGGACAAAGATATAAAGGGTAAAGTAGCACAGCTCACAATACTGTAGGGCCTCAGGAATATAATGTCAGAGAGACAAAGCAAGCACGATGACAGCTGATCTTAGAGAATTACGCGTGCCAAACAAATCAAAGAGGGGAGAAGTCCAAGACTGATTTTCCGTGCGCAGTTATGGGACATGCAATGTGACATGCAGTGACCCACTAAGCAGCACAAAGCCTCTTAGAAGCAAGAGGGCATGTGATGACTATCCCCAGAGGCAGGGGTTGGTATCAGGGAAGCACAGCCCTCACAGTGCCACATGTGACAGTGGGGGACAGCTGTTCAAAGAACTCCACAGTCCATCGACATGACCACAAAAGGCCGTTACAAAGGAGGAGGTGCTGCTATGACAAGTGCCTTCTCTTGTGACATTTGTTGGCAGAGCAACTGAAGAGTTGTCAGCTTAGAACAACAATGCAGCAAGAGATCTGCAGAATCAATAGCGTGATCCCAGGGCACTGTATGTGTGAGATGCACACAGCAACCAGAGCCCGGGGGGAGATAACCCAGAAAGACAATGCAGCTGTGTTACATTCGGGGCTGGGAGGACTTTGCAATGAATGTGTTCCTTTATCTCGTGTAAATTTGTTTTTTGGTAAATTTAATATTATAGGTGCCCCCGAGGAACCTATAATTTAGATACCCATTGATACTGTGAACCATTAACTGAAAATAATCAATTTTTTTTAATTTTGGGTTTTGCTATGCCTGATGTGTCAATCAGTGTTTGTTGGGTTTTGTGATGTAACAAACAAACCCCCAATCTCAGGAGCTTACCGTGAGGTACCATTCCTTGTTTACATCATGTGTTGGGTGTGAGTTGACTATGACTCTGCTCCCCCATAATTTGTGCACCCTGGAGCCCAGGCTGAAGGAGCAGTGCCTATCTAGTACCGTACCTTCCTTGGCAGGGGAGGGGAAAAGTAATGGCAGAACAATGTCATGCCTCTTACCGGTTCTGCTCACATACAAGGGCCACTACTTCTATTCAAACTGCACTGGTCAAAGCAAGTCACCTGGCTAAACCTGTGTCAACTGGGCAGGGAAATAGAATTGTTTTTAGAAGGAGAGGCAGATAAATAATTCAGAACAATATTAAAATGTATCATGACATATTCCTAATGCGGGATACGCCTGCTTACATGTTTCTGTTACACTTTTTGAAATTGCACAAGCCTTGGTCAGATGACACTCTCCCTCGCTAGTTAGAATGTAATAATACCTTGCAATTTCAGAAGAATATCTCAAGGAAGACTTTTATGGCTTCTGAGGGACAGGGTTAAATGACTAGTTCAATAAGTATTATTCCTATTAACCCATACATTATTTGATTAGGCAACCTTCTTCGTACAAATAAGAAAACCTAACACCGTGTTAACAGAATCCAAAGGAAAACTATTATACACAGAATTGAGAATCCTAAGAACAGTACCATTTTATGCATGTCTAGGCTCACAGGCCCAGAAATATCTTAAGGATCCTGTCTCTTTGCCTCTCGGTGTTCTGGCACTTCTATCCAACCTATTCCCTTCGTTCTTAGGCACATTTCCTACCTTCATCAATTTTTGTGGTAAAGACATCACTGACAGTTTTTCATTCCACCAATCTAGCAGCTACAGTGAAAAAGGGGAATATCTTTCTAAAAGCTCTAGCAAAATTTCCAAGGAGGAGCTGTTTGGTTCATCTTTAGCATTGTGTCAACTGCTGAAATCAGAACACAAAGTATTCTGTGATCAGCCTGAGTCACCTGTCCATCTAAGCTGCTGGAGGCAGCGGGTGGGAGGGCCACCTGAACCTCACAGACTGAGTAGAATTGTCACAGAGATGACAAAGAGGTTGCTGACCAAGGAGATGCTGGGCAGAAAAACAAGCATGCAAGGTACATCTGATACTCTACCTGCAAATGTTTCTGGGGAGAAGTTATGTCTTATCCTATTCACCACATGTCACTTATTTCTTTTACTCTGTCTGCACAATGAATCAGTCCAATGCCCCCGGCTCCTGCTAAGCCAAAGAACTAACATATAGCCAAATAATTCTATAATTCTACTCTTAATTTCCTAAAGTTCAAAAGGAAATCAGTGGAAAAATACGATCTACTGTGCTATAGTTATTAACGTTTTACGTAAATGCATCTTGCATACCCTCATCGGTACAGGATGAAACCACAGTTGTCTTATTTAACATAACCTCATTCCCATGTGAAAAGGCAACAATGTAAATTATGCAAGGTTTTGTTTCTTGCTACAATACCTTCAATTATTTATTCAGTCCTAGATGTAACAAAATATTATAATTCACTGGCATAGACAAGAAATAAAGTATTTCTCTACTTCTCAATTATTCTGATTTAGATTTTTTTTTCTTTTTTTCTTTTCTTCTTTTTTTTTTTTTTTGGCAAACTGCTTTCCCCTGCAGAGTGAGCACAAGGCTATTTGAATGACTTAACATAGATACATTTTGCCAAAAGCTTTTTAGCAAACCAAACAATAAAACCCCATTCCGCATGGTGCTGAAGTTTCTCAGTTGAGGACTGAGAATGAGTTTGACCTTCACCCTCTTCAGAGCCTCTCCCATTTGTGAGTCTTCTCCCTTTTCGGAGGAAGTCTCTCAGCTCATTTTTGAGTCTCAAAGTCTCTTCCCATCAGCTTTGTTTACCCCTTCCTCACAGAGGTTCTTCAAGTGAAATCAGAAATCAAGGTGTATCAGAATTAGGCAGGTGTTGCTACCTCGAGACTTGAATGTGCTTAAAATTCATCCTTGAGATGTTATACAACTATTTTTTTATAGCACTGGGTGCTTTTTTTTTTAAGTTTCTAATTTGGTGTCTTGGGTGTTTTCTTCTTGTTTTTCCTTTCAAGGGCACATTTCAAGTAGAAAAAGTTTCTGGAAAAGTTACAAATATACTGCTGCTCTGATTTGCCCATTAAAGTTTCCACCTAGAACAATTCTTGGATTTCTAACACCTTTGATTGTTTCTGGGCTATCTTCTAATTCATCACTGTCTTTAGCTGGTGCTTTCGAAGTGGCCTGCTCTATCTAGAATTTTCACAAACAACTAAGTATTTCATACCTCAGCGATGATGAGTAATGTAATGGTTTTTATTGTGTTTTACTTTATTTTACATTAATCTGACATTATGTTTCTCTGGATTGGAAAATATTCTGCTGATACCTTTTTTTAAAAGAAAAACCAGAGCCTGACAGTAGTATAGTGATAAGAATAGAGTTTATGCAGGAACTATTGCAATAAGAGAAGAAAAATCTCAGTATAGAACTGGCCTCAGATCTGAATACAATATGGACAAGTGAGGATTTCCAGCTAAGCGGGTGGAGGTGTCAAGGAATGAAAAATTATTCTAAAGGGGTATTTCTGGCTAAGCAGGCTTGACAGGATTTTTGCTGAAGGCAGACCAAACATTATCTAGGGGGTGTTGGGGAATGAGGAATTTAATCAGATGTAGAGAATCATTAGTCATCAAAGGTGGGGGATGCTCGCTAAACTGGTTTAGCAACACTGTGCTAAATTTGGGCTCCGCAAAGATGGACACAATAGTCCCAATGGTAGGGCCTAGTTGGCAAGGGAGTTCATAGGAGCCTGACTAAGGTTTGGTCAAGGGGGAGTGTTTGTCAACAGTCCCCTCCCACTGTCAACCGCCAAGAATTGCAGAAATTGAATTCCCAAGGCTGCTGAGCCAGTCCCTGCTCCCCATAATTCGCTTCCCCCTCATTGCTGCCTTGCTACCCACCATTCTCCGGGGTGGAACTGGCTGTGACGCCGAGTGCCTGTTCTGTAAGTTTTGTTTTATTCCCCTTAGGGAACTCTGAGCCTCTTGGTGTCAGGGAATGTGCTTTGTCATCTTTGTTTCACCTGAAATGCCAGAGTGGCTTCTCAACAAATGTTCATTTGAATGATTTCATTTTCCAGTAACTTGTTCAGAGAATAAATCAAGGGCCCCTTTCAAACGTCAGTTTTCCTTAGTCAGCTGACCAGTGTTCAGGAACCACCACCAGACAACCTCACTGTCCCGCTAGTACGGTGGTGCAATGTTTCAGCAAGTGGCTTGATGTCTTTTTGCTTCAGTTCCCTCACCTGTAAGTGAGAACCAGTGCATTCCGATCAATATATTTCCACCAGCCACTGCACGGGGCTGTTGTAAATGTCAAAGAAATTAACTTGGTCAAAGGATTTGGTAACCTTGAAAATGCTATGACCGTCTTTCCTGAAGGAACACAAGCGCCTAAAACATCTACCCTCAAATTACATCATTTTACACATAAGAGCTATAAGCTAGAAAAGCAGCATGACCTCCTTCTGGAATCCTCATGACCAGCTTCATAGCATGTACACTGCAAGGAATACTATTTCAAAAAAGGCAACACGTCAGATCAGATATTTTGTGAGCTGATTATCTCATACTTACGAAAAGAAAGATGCACTAGACGAGTTGCAACCATATGAAACATCTTCCTCTCCATGACTTGGTGATAATTTACTCAAGATATCGGGCGTATTCTCACAGACATGACACCTGTGTGCTGGACTGAATCATTTTACAAATATCAGCCATGCTTAGGTCTCCAGGCCTGTCAATCTACCAGAGCACCAGCTTTCAGAGGATTGATGGGCCCCTAATTGATCTGCTATTTCTAAGAACATGTCCACCAATGTGCTCAGTCCACATTGGGGTTTGATTTCACTAGTACAGAGCAAAGACGTTTGGAACTAGCTCACCTTACTTCCCAAAGCACAATCAAAGGGAAATCCTGTATAGTTCTATACTGTTACTTAAAGCTGTGGATGACCGATTAAATGGTCAACAATTAAACAAATCAATGATTAATTTAATCGAGGCTCTAATTTTATCTAACATTTATTCTACAAGTGCACTTCTTTCAGATCCTCTTCTCACCAGATACTTGGTTTTCAATATCAACTTGGTAGTGATAACACCTATAGTATTTATAATTTGGCCTCTAGTTCACCAGGAATAAGGGCACATTTTTCATATTCCTTAATATTATATGTGTCAATTGGTATATTCTGATCCTTTCACTTCCACAGAACTGAAAGACTGTAACTTTTTGAGGGGAAAAGATGATGTATTCCATGTTAAGGTGAAATTCAGATTCCCCTTTAAAAAGCAAATTCTACCTTTCAGATGGCTGAATAGATTGGTGCTCGCAAAATCGCAGCTGGTTAAATTTAGAGCATTGGAAAAGATCCAATCCAAGAATAGTCTTTGGATTTAGGCCTGTAACATTTTTATTTGATAGTATATTAGAAAGGAAAAGGGAAAAAAGCAGTCATTTTAGGCTCTTGCCTCTTCACATGTTCTTCTCCTATGATAGGCAAATGATAGGTGTTGATAGCAGTATTGCCTCCAAACCATCACTTCCCTTAAGTGATCTATTTTAACTGAATTATGCCAGGCTAAAGGGGCTTCTGCTTTTAAATATTTACACTGAAACTGTCCTCTCTTGGCTTTCTAAATATCAATCGCTTCTTTTTTTGGCTTTGCCCATTTTTGCAACACCATCTTTGAGCGTTTATCCTCCTTGAAATGTGGCAGGGCACGGGTGTCCGAGCATCAGTACTCATTGCTGCAGTATGGAACTTGTCTTTGACCATTTTCCTACTTACTTTCTGAGTTCTAATTCATTCAGCTCACACGCTGGCTCAGGATATAGGCTGCTGTCCATTTCCAACCCCAGACTCCTAGTTGCCATTTCTGCAAATCCACTCTTTATCAGTATTCCTCCAAATGTGCATCTAAATCACCTAGAATGGTGATGAAAATGCCTATTTCTGGGCCCCATCCCAGAGTTAATGAATCAGAATCTGGGAGTGAGGCCTAGAGATTTGTATTCATAAACAACTTTCTCCCAAAATACTCTGAAGTTTGGGAACTGCTCTCTGCCCAGCCAGCTTCCTCTAATGATGGTGACTTCATAACCTCTGTGAAAGCTACAGCAAATGTGCCCTGGCTCTGAGGCAGTGGTAGGAGCTATACCACTAACAGGGTGGGGGGAGATGCTCTCTTCTAGATGCTCTGTTTATGAGACTGAGCCTGACAGAGGTTCCACCTCCTTCAACACATGTTCCCCTAGGTCACCCTGCACATAAAAATCTAAGCAGTCACCCAGGGAAAAGGGGGTAGAGGATCACCTAGGCTATGCTTATTGGCCTGGAAGTGGCCTCCATCACTTCTGCCCATAGTCCTATGGCAAGAACTTGAGATTCTACCTTGATGCCTGGCAAGTGCTGGGAAAGGCAAGCTCCAGGCAGCTGTTTCCCAGCAACCACCACGCACTGTGGATGTAGAGCACACCTCAGCCGGACCCCTGGCGTCTCTGCCACTAAGTGCCAGCAGTGTAAAGAAATAAATTGCATGGTTCCATCACATACACTGGAACATCAAGGGCCTATTACTCAAAGATTCTCAGTTCTAGAACTTCCTACCCAGTGAGGTAAGCCAGGATCCCCTCAAGATTATCTCTAGAACAATGTGAATCCTCAATATATTTTTTTCTTAACATTTCTGCCTGGCTATCTTGAAACACAAGCAGAATTTGTTAAATTTTGCAGATGAGCTTTATGAATACTATAACACATAAAAATTAGTGGGTGGATCTTTCAATATGTTCCTAATATTGAAAAGCAAGAAAGTTGTGTGTATGTATAGATATTGGGCTGGCCAAAAATTTTGCTTGTTTTTTTCTGTATGATGGCTCTAGTAGCACTTAGTTGTCTTTAACTTCATTTGAAATAATTATGTTAGATTGTATTGTGACAGCTGTCATATCAGTGTGCATTAAAAAAAAATCGAAATTGGTGAATTTTTGTGCAGCCATTCTTATATTGAAGATGGAAGAAGATATGCAACATTTTTGGTGTATTATGCTTTTTATTATTTCAAGAAAGGTAAAAATGTGACTGCAATTCCAAAAACAATTGGGCAGTGAATACAGAAGGTGCTGTGACTGATCAAACATGTCAAAAGTGGTCTGCGAAGTTTCGTGCTGGAGATTACTCTCTGGATGATGCTCCATGGTTGGGTAGACCAGTTGAAGTTGATAGAAATCAAATAAAGACATTAACTGAGGGCAGTCGACATTATACCATGTGTGAGATAGCTAACATACTCAAAATACCAAATTGATAAAGCTATTGGTGAAAATGAAAAGTGTGTCTTTTATTTTACAGAAAAAAACCCTATGAAATTTTTGGCCAACCCAATATATATTTGTGTAAGTGTATATACATATAGTTGTGTATGTGTATATATATATGTATGTATAGATATATGTCTATACACAAACACACACACACACACACACACACAGGGGTAGGCAGAAGTAGGTTTACAGTTGTAAGTACGTGAAACGGTTTGTTCTTGTATTATTTATTAATTATTGTATTATTTATTTGTATTGCAACTGTAAACCTACTTTTGCCCATGCCTGTATATATACATACCAATCTATATTGATTATATACTATTCTATATTATATAATCACATATAGCATGAGAGTATGCATTCATATATGTACATTACATATGTATCTGCAACTGAGTTTCGGGGGGTGTATGTTTGTGCATGTGCTGACTTACAACATATTACAGTGGCAGATATATTTTTCATGAATGTAAAACATTGCTTTGTGTCTATTTTATTACTAAGGAGACATAGGTTGTATCAGCCCAAGAAAAATTAGGGGCTCTGTGTCCAAGTCAGCATAAAGGTCATATGAATTCTTTCCTGAGAGAATTCATATGAATTCTCTCCTTTGAGGCTTATATCTCACTTATATCTCAAGTTTTATTTCTCTCAGATAAAACTCAAAGGAGGAGGTCAGCAAAGTTTGAAAAGTGGCCCTCTAGCTTAAACACTACCTGTTATACTCAACAATTTCGAAGACCATCTTATTTTAACAGGCCCAGGACTACTCTGAAGTGTGACAATGTATTTGAAGTTTTCAACCTGAAATGAGCCATGAGTCATAACTTTATACTTGCATTGGTTTGTCGGTGGTTTTCTCCGAAATCTTTCAGAGTCAAAATGCACTAGTTTTGCTTTTCTTCATTTATTAATCAACTTTTTAACAAATATTCATTGAGCAACTACCAAGTGAAAGACAGCAGTAAGCACTGAGGAGACAGTAAGGAACAATAACAAAGTGGAGAGTAGGGTGTAAGTAGAGTGAGGTTATGGAGAGTGGCAGGACTATTATTGCAGGGCAGGATCGGGAACGGCCTTCTGAGCTGGGGACATTGGAGCAGAGACTCCAGTGAAGGGCAGGGAGGTGCCACGTGGAAGTTCATAAGAAGAGTTTATCGGGCAGAGGTAAGACAAAGTGCTAATGCTCTTATGGAAGAGTGTAGCTCAGATGAGAAATCTCTAACATGTGCACATATTCAAAAATTTCCCCAGATGACCTTGAATAACTGTTTTACCAAATGGCATCATCTTTCTTAGAAAAAGGATCAACTACATACTTGCATTTGTCTGCTCTAATAAAATGGTCTATTAGAAATGTGTTCAACTGCAAAGTAAGAGAAACATAAAAAATGGGATCTTAAACAAAACAGGGCATTTTGGTTTTCTCATGACAATGAAGTCAGGGAGTGGATAATGGAGGGACCAGCACACGGACTCCATCATACATCAAGGTTGCAGTTTCCTATCTTTTTTGCCTTTCTGTTCTTCATGCATGGGTTTCACCTTCAAGTTTACCTCTTGGTCACAATATGGCCACTGCAGCTCTAGGCATTATATGTTGGGAACCGCCCTGCCTGGTTTCAGAGGCTGTAACCCCTCATGGTTAAGGCTGAGTCAGAGTTGGGACCATAAGCCACTAAGGAGACAAAGCTTGTCTCCCTGGCAGAAGTGCCACTTCTGCCCACTTCACCCTGCTTGGCCCTGAGCTTGGCCAGTTAGCCAATGACGGGTAAGAATCCTCAAGGGAGGATCAACCTAAGACAGGTTCTGGTCACGAAAGAGGCCTGCAGGGAAGGACTCAGGGGGCTGTGGAAAAAGGGGGTGATGGACCCTCGCCCCTCGGCTATGAAATAGCCTGAGTCCTCATTCTGTCTGCAAGAAGTCTCCTAATCTCTTGGCTGCCTTACTTCCCTTGCCTGTCTTAAGCCTGAAGCAATAACAGAGGGCAGTGCAGTCCTGTGCTGGGAGGGGCGGATTCCCTGGGGAATCAGGCCTAAGAAAAATACATACATTCCTGTGAAACCTACTTAATTTGTACCCTCAGTTTAAGAGATAAGGGTCCAGACCTGAGATGAGTCTGGCGCCTAAAGTTTTATGGCCCTCTAACTAATTGGCTGTAACTCAGAATAAGCCCTCAAAGTTCTCTGTAAATCTTGTATTGTTTAACCCTTACTGACTGACAGTGATTGATGAGCTTTATCTGTATTCCTATGCGAATGAACCTAATAAAAGCCCCTGGAGAGAGAGGCTCGGGGCCCTTCTCCCCTTGAGAGAAACGGCCACCTTTCCTCCCCAAGCAGATCATGTCTTGGTAGTCTTTTCCTCCGGCCGTGGCGGAACCTGGGGGGCTGCGTTAAAGCCCCCCGACATCTGGCGCCCGAACAGGGACTTTCAGGACCTGCACGGACCAGAGGCTTCGAGCCACCATCGCCACGGCTTCATCCATGGCGGATCCGGGGGGCTGGGTTAAAGCCCCCCAACATCTGGAGCCCAGAAGAGGGGACAGGGGCACCGGCCAGGGACCTGAGGATTTTCAGGACCTGCACATGGACCAGAGGCTTCGAGCCATCATCGCCATGGACAGCACGCCTAAGAGGACAGGAGTTAGCGCTTCATCCCCCTAGGGACAGGGGCACCGCATGGTAAGGCCCCCAGGCGTGTTACAGATCAGAGGAAAGGTTTCTGTCAGGCCTCCCCTTGAGCGGTTTTCTTCTCATTTCTCTCCCCTGCACCCTCCTCCAAGAATAGGAGTCTTGCTTTCTCCCCCCAAGCATATGCTGCAAATCTGCGGGCACGGGTCAAGCATTTAAAAGCCATTTAGGGCGCTTGCCGCGGAAAGACTCCCGTGTTAGGATAAGCTGGACGTGGAACAGGACAGTGGGAATCTCTTCTGCCAGGGAGACAAGCTTTGTCTCCTTAGTGGCTTATGGTCCCAACTCTGACTCAGCCTTAACCATGAGGGGTTACAGCCTCTGAAACCAGGCAGGGCGGTTCCCAACAATTATATCTGCATTCCAGGTAGGAAAGAAAGGAAAATGAGCCCTTTGTATCTGAATCTGCTCCCCAGGTCCCTACCTTTACTGCTGACTTCTAAGGAACTTCCCCACAAGTCTTACCTAACAGCTTCTGTTTACCTGTCACTAGTCAGTTGGGGCATATGGCCCCTTTATCCTCGAGGAAGCTTAGGAAATATGTTTTTACCTGAAGTCACTGCAGTCCTCAATAAGATTAGAGGTTTACGAGGATGAAGGGGGGAATCAATATCAGTAGATCACTAAACCAACAAACCATGGCTTCAGTTACAAGAGGAGGACATAGAACCTCCATTCTATAGCCAAATGGGAGCCTGAAGTCCTATTATTCTGTCAATTATCTGTCCTCCCTAGGTTACACAATACCTCTCTCAGGATGTGTATTCATTCATCACTTACTCTTTATCTCTTTTTTTCTTTCAGTCTCTGCACACATCTCATCATTTGTAATCTCTTCAGGCTGTTGTAATCCCTGAGGAGGCCTATAAATAGCATCCCTCTTTCCTGAATTGAGAAATATAATAACACAGTAGCAGATGGAAGCCAGTATCATTTTGTTACTTGTAGATACCAAGTTAGAGGGCATCGTTTCAGGTTCATCAGCCAGTAACTAATACTGAACCCCAAAATAGTACAGACTTTCCTATTCGCAAGGCTAGACTCCCCCTACAGAAACCACTCACTCCCAATAGTCAAACACGCTCAGCTGTTTTTCACACATATGACAATCCAACAAGCCACCCTGTCGCTCAATAACAGAGTATTTCAATGTCACCTCCATCTGGAAAGAAACCTGAGGTGTGGGGAAGAAGTTCTTCCAACACTCATGGTCTCTGGCACACTGGTGTCCCCGGCAATCATGCCTCTCAGAATTCATACTCTGTCTATACCCTCCCCCTAGACTCTGCTTCAACCAAAGGAATGCTTGAGCCCTAAGCCTAACTCTTAAAAAGGTCACTTGCTGCTTAGATTGTTCTTTTGAGACCTGTGAGCCAGCTACCCAGCCAGAAAGGCCACATGGAAAGGCCGCTTAGAGAGGAAGAGGCCCTGAGATGATGGAATCAGAAGGAGGAGTCCCCCAGCCCCAGGGCCCAGCTAAGCCCAGCTCCTCACTGATTCACCTGCTTCACCACAGCCACAGGGGTGGCCGCCAGCACAGCACGATGGACAGAACTGTCTGGGCAAGTGAGCTCAGACGGCAAGACGGGAGCAAATAAAATCATGGTTGTTTTAAATCACTACGTTCTGGGGTGATTTGTTACAGAACAATCAATAATCAAAGCAATTAAATACTGCTATTTCTTCTTCTACAGTTATTTTTCACAGTTTCCTTCCTATCTCGTCTCAGCTTCAGTATATTTTACTGAACTCAAAAATATTGGCAAGTTCTCAATAAATATTAACCATTATTATGGAAGTCCTTTGTAAATGGCAAGTGTAGGCATAAATATTCAGAGTATTAACCGTTTCCAGCATTGGTTGGTGCTAGCTGCTTTTTTGAAACTCTGAAATGATACCTAGTCTTGCTAGTGATCTAAAGTTGGCATCGTCACATATGGTTTTCTGTCAGTTTCGGGCCTCCTCTATTTTGGTGCAACACCAGGCTGCTCTTTCTTGTTTGCTTCCTCTTAGAAGTTCTTGTGAGTGCTGTTCCTGCTCCATACTATGAACTGTCTTCTTTTTTAAAAAACATTTTTTATTATTGTTCAAATACAGTTGTCTCCATTTTCCCCCTACCACTCCCCCCAACCCCAGCCATCCCCGCTTCCCACCCTTGATCCTACCCCTCTTTGGTTTTGTCCATGTGTCCTTTATACATGTCCCTGAAAACTCTTCAATGAGGGGGAAAAGGGGGAAGGATTTTCATGACTGCCTTCTTATCAACAGTTTTTCTTTCTTTTTTACCTTTAAAACATTTTTATTGTTTGGTTGATTTCATTTTTTAGATATACTTTATTGATTATGCCATTACAGTTGTCCCATTTTTTCTCCCCTTTATTCCCCTCCACCCTGTGCACCCCCTCCCAGGAGCATCCCCCCTCCCCCCACTTAGTTCATGTCCTTGGGTCATACATATAAGTTCTTTGGCTTTTCCATTTCCTGTACTGTTCTTACCCTCCCCCTGTCTATTTTGTACCTACCATTTATGCTTCTTATTCCCTGTACCTTTTCCCCATTCTCTCCTCTCCCCCTCCCATCTGATAACCCTCCATGTGATCTCCATATCTATGATTCTGTTCCTGTTCTAGTTGTTTGCTTAGTTTGTTTTTGTTTTTGTTTTTGTTTTAGGTGTGGTTGTTAATAACTGTGAGTTTGTTGTCATTTTACTGTTCATATTTTTGATATTCTTTTTCTTAGATAAGTTCCTTAATATTTCATATAATAAGTTCTTGGTGATGATGAAATCCTTTAACTTGACCTTATCTGGGAAGCACTTTATCTGCCCTTCCATTCTAAATGATAACTTTGCTGGACAGAGTACTCTTGGATATAGGTGCTTGCTTTTCATGACTTGGAATACTTCTTTCCAGCCCCTTCTTGCCTGTAAGGTTTCTTTTGAGAGATCAGAGGTTAGTCTTATGGGAACTCCTTTGTAGGTAACTGTCCCCTTTTCTCTTACTGCTTTTTAAATTCTCTCCTTATCTTTAATCTTGCATGATGTAATTATGATGTGCCTTGGTGTGTGCTTCCTTGGGTCCAGCTTCTTTGGGACTCTCTGGGCTTCCTGGACTTCCTGGAAGTCTATTTCCTTTGCCAGACTGGGGAAGTTCTCCTTCATTGTTTGTTCAAATAAGTTTTCAATTTCTTGGTCTTCCTCTTCTCCTCCTGGCACCCCTATGATTCAGACATTGGAACGTTTAAAGTTATCCTGGTAGTTCCCAAGCTTCTCATTTTTTTGAATTCTTGTTTCTTTATTCTATTCTGGTTGAATCTTTATTTTCTCCTTCTGCTGCAAATTATTGATTTGAGTCCCGGTTTCCTTCCCTTCACTGTTGGTTCCCTGTATATTTTTCTTTATTTCATTTTGCATAGCCTTCATCTCTCCCTTTATTTTGCTACCATACTCAACCATTTCTGTGAGCATCCTGATTACCAGTGTTTTGAACTGTGTATCTGATAGGTTGGCTATCTCTTCGTCACTTAGTTCTTTTTCTGGAGTTTTGATCTGTTCTTTTATTTGGGTCATATTTCTTTGTCTCTGAACATCTGTTACTTTGTAAGGGGTGGAGCCTTAGGTATTCACCAGGGCAGGTCAATCCATGTCACTGAGTTGAGTTGCTGTATGTGGGGGAGGGAACAATGCCACTTGCTCCACTCTCTCTCCGCTTTCAGTCATTTCCCCCAATACTCATAAGGTTTTGCATATTCTGATTCTCTTTCTTCCCATTCTCCTGTTTCTAAATGCCAGACTCTAACAACTGATCCCTAAGTGCTGGCATTCCTATGGCCTAATATTTCCTAGACATGTATTTGTATGCAGCGGTCATAGGCATTTGTTAGTGTATCACATGAACAGGGTGGTAATATGCAAAGGCGAAAGCCAGGGTTTCCCCCACCTTTGCAGTTGCTGGTATTCATACTCAGACACCCAGCTTCAAGCACAAGAACCACCTGCAATTGTCTTCACGCAAGTCGTAGCCTCTGAACCCCAGTCAATTTTCACACAATGGCATGTCAAAGATAGGATGTGTTTAGGATCTATAATAAATGTTCAGAAGATTAGATTTCCCATTTTCTAGGTTGATTAGTCCTGGATTCATTCTGGGCTGTGAGAGAAACAGGAGGCCCAGTGCCTAAAGCCCACAGTAATTTTATGGGCCCATGGAAAAGTTTTATTATTATTTCTCCCATTAAGAAGAACTGAGGTTGAAGAAAAATAATATAATATTAAAATATTCATCTATATGCCAAGGCAATAGTCAAATATAATTTTAAATATTTTTTATGGAGTTACAAACCCACAAAGGTAAAAGTGCCTAGAGCCCATGAAAGTCATAGTATGGTCCAGGATTTTTTAGGCTAATTGTTTTCAAAATTTAGAAAGCATTAGACTTTCCAGTGCTTTATTTTTTTTTTTTAAATGGATTCTCATCCACAATAGCAGTGATTCTGCTAAGCAAGGCTAGAATAAATCGCAGGAATCTGCATTCTTAATAAGCAATTTAGGTAATTCTACTACAGACTGAATTAGAGAAAAACTAATGTGAAACCAGAATAATGAATGTTTTTGCATCTAAGGAGTAGAAGGGTGGGACAAATAAGGCCTGAGTATGTTGCTTTTTATTATAACTTTCCTGATGGTTTGTTCTCACTACATGGACGTGGCAAGTATTGAACTGTTGGCTCCACCATCAGCAGCATGCCTGTGCTCCCTCAAAATTCTCCTATCTGTGTGGAGATGATTCTGCAGGGAGAAGCACGATTTGGTGACTACAAGAAAATCACTGACAAACAAAACACGTCAGGTTAACTCTGAAAACAGTTGAGATTCCTGTACATTATACAAATTGTAGCTGGTGTAAAAATGGAACCAGTTGGGGAGATGATTGAAATACTAAAAAAAAAAAATCAGGTTTCAAAATCAGACATTAGAAAGGTTTCTTAACATTACGTTTGAATCACTTTAGATGCTTTTGTTTCCCTAAAACAATAGTGAAATTAAGATGTTCAAGGCAAAGAGAAAATAAGAAATAGTTGAGTTGGAATGACTGATGTTCAAGATAGCCACCTGTGACCCATGCAGCCATTGGGTGAGTCAAAAGCACCTTAAGGCTGGACTATTCTCCTTATGAAAGTACTTGGAATCTCCCTTTGATGGCTAGTTTGTGGTAAGATGTGGAACAGCAGCACATGTATCATATGTTTTGGGGAGCTAACACTTCCTAAGTTCAGCCAGATTGCCCAGCAAAAGTAGGTTCTGGCCAAGCTGATTATACACAGGCCAGTAAATTATTCTTTAATTTAGATGAATTGAATAGTCATGGCTGGCTAGCTCAGATGGTTAGAGCATTGTCCCAATATGCCAAGGTTGTAGGTTCAATTCCTGGTCAGGGCACATGCAAGAAGCAACCAATGAATACAAAAATAAGTAGAACAATGAAGTGATGTTTCTCTCTCTTTCCTTTCCTCTCTCTCTCTCTAAAATCAATCGACACATTTTTCTTTAAAAAGATAAATTGAATAGCTGCAAAAGAATTTGTTCAGGAGATGGGGCCTGAACAAAACCAGAAATCTGACCCCATTCTAAGTAGCAACATCTTCCCTCGGAGAGGACTGAGATGTGTTCTCCAGCATGAACTGGAGTTATTGGTTATTCCCTCCAAGTCCTAGGAAATACAATTGTGTTTCATGATTGCAAAGTGCCTCATAACACTCATTATTTTATCTTCACAACAAGCGTATTGGGCAGCCTGGGGATGTGATTCCCATTTTACACAGGAGGAAACAATCAGAGGGAGATTAAGTAATTCACCCAATGTTCCAGAATGAAAGAGGGTAGACAAGTCCAATTTTAAGCTGTGAATTTCCAGCACATCATTTAGCTCATTGCCTTGCTTGCTTAAAATCCCAAAATACATTTGACTGGTTTGAACATTTAAAAAGATATCATAATTAGTTAAATTAAAGATGTCTTGATGGACTTGGATGCTATTTCTTGTCTGCCCCCATCCCCCTGGACATGTTCTGTGAAATTTCTTTTCTCAAGGACAGTGTTGATTTAATTGGAAAGAATCATGCTCTCATTTCCTATTTTGGCTACCGCAGTACCCCAGCCGTATGCACAGTGGCCATCTGGAAAAATCCGCTCCTAACTTCAGGGAGTATTACATCAGTTTGCCCTAAAACTGTTTACCCACTGGCTCTGCTCTTCATTTTTCAGAAGCGGTGTGACTTCTACTTGGGTTTTCTTGAGATTCTGCCTAATAACCACAACAAACAGTGGTACATAAGCCTCCACGGAGAATCTGAGCAATATGTAGACAATGCTCTCCCAGTGCTGCCCTATAATTTATTCCTTTCTTGCCAGTTTTTGTTTTTTCATAAAGAGTTGTTTAATTCAGCTTTTATTCTATGTGTTCATGACTACAAGGCTTAGGGGTTTTTTTTTTTCCTTTCCCTTTTTTCAGACTAAGAAATACTCAAAGGTATAATCAGGTCCTTCCACAGTATTTAATTAGCCATAATTAAAAGACATCTACACAAAGCACAGTGTTTTCAAAGTCTTTTCTTCTGTTACATTGCTAATGAATTAAGAAATTAACTGGCATTGTGAGTAACAATAGGAAATGTCAATGAGAAAAACTTAACTGTCTTATAAAATTATCCTTTTTTGTAGATCATGCTCTGTCGCTGTACTAAATTCAATGTCATTCCCAATCACTAAAAGAAGGGGGAAAAAAGGCAAGGCATAAGAATTGGGAGAGAAAGCAGAGAAAGAATAAGGAATTTCCTATTGATCTATATTCTAGTAAGACTAGTTTAAATGATCAACAAGATATGATATTAGATTTGGGAGTTTTTAAATCTCCAAATCTCTTACAGATGGTGGGTAGAGGGTGGCAGGCAGGGGATAGCAAGGAGTATCGGGAAGAAAATGAACTTATTTTCATACCTAACTATCTGACTTTATTGCTTAATAATATCTGTGGAAATATTATACCTATGATTAACCCTAACAGCAATAACAAGGTCTCATAAAGGACAGTTAAATAAAAATTTGGAAAATATTACCTCATGGAAATCTTTAGTCTTTGAGAAGGCTATTTTCCATGGACATATGTAAGCTTTATTCTTGCACTTCAAATAGTTTTAAATGATTTTTGTTTGGGTAAAAAAAAGAATGAAATATAACAAATTTCTATTATTTAGAAATAATGTAGAACATGTATGAAGGACCCATGGGCAAAGACAAAGGGGGGAAGGATGGAGGGTAGGAGGTGGGGGTGGGTGGGACAGGGGAAAGTGGTGGTGGGAAAATGGAGACAACTGTATTCAAACAACAATTAAAAAAAAGAAAAAATAAATAATGTAGATTCCACAACAGTAAAGTTTAAAATACATTAATTATTCATTTAGTTGACTATTATGCTAATAAAAATATTTTTGAAGAATATATAATGACAGAGAAGGACTTATGAAACAATCTTTTGTGGAAACAAAATATAAAACTATATTATCCAAATTTTTATAATGTATATATAAGTGTATAAAAAGAATAGAAATACATTAAAATATGAATGTTTATATTGAGTAATTGTATTGAGTAATTGAAGTAACAGAAACTTTCTCCACTAACTTTTATAAAATGCTCTACAAAGAACCTGTGCTATTTTATGACTAAAGAAATATAACGTTGACCTTATAAAATAAGGTCAAGATCAATATGCTTCTTTGAAAGAACAAGCACTCAAGCAGAAGCATAATTGTAAATTTAGACTTCTGTCATAATTAAATGTAACTACAAATATTTATAAATTCAATCAGTGTATCTGAAAGGCCTTAATGACTCTATAGTCATATCATAGACACTTTAGCATTGTTAAGGAATTCTCTAATAAATCTGTAAAGACAAATGCCATTAGCTACCCAACATCATTGAAGAGAGTTTAATTTCAATTTGAACTTCATCTGGAGTCCTTAATTCTATGCTAAACAACTTGGACATCCAATAGTTATTGAATCAGGTAGAATAATGATTTCAGGAATAAAGATTAATGATCATTAGTAATCATTTTCACATATATTACTATATTTGACCTTGATGTTTGTAAGCAGGAATAATGCTTCTGATCAGAGGTACAGAGAAATTTATTAGAGCTAAAGTAATGGAGCTTCCCACGTCTCTTGGCGAGTCAGAGATGGAACCAGGTCTTTGACCTTGTACCTCTGATTTCTAATCCTGGACCAAAATTCAGAAGTTTGTGACAATGTTCGATTTTAGGGTGCTGGCACCCTAAAATAATCACTCTTTCTCTCATCCATTGATGTGATTCTGCCAAAAATATTTGCTCTTAAAGTGAACTCTAACATTGTCTGTAAGGGGGGAGTTGGATGACAATGCACACTTCCAGGGAACCGCCTTGGAGACACAGTCGTGAGCCTGAAGTGGGCTCAGATTTCCACTAGACAGCATGTAGCCTGCTTCTTCTCTGGTGAATGGGTTGCAGAAAATTTGCCACTACTTGTGACATTTTTCAGTGTAATTTAAAGAAAATCATAGACATTATATTCACACTGCTTAAAAAGCTAATTAATGTAGGGGTTTCAGTTATGAATGATAGAGTTACTTCATTCTTATTAAAACTATAGGAATAACCTCTGAATTCCCCAGTTTGGAAGATGAAGATAATACTGTCTCCCCCTCTTCTTTCACCCCACCTTTCCCTTTCCATTTTTCATAACTGCCATCAGCACTTGTACATGATCAAAGTTGGTAATATTTACAGTCTGTCAATCAAACTTTGTTTACAGAATGATTCTAAATGATGGGACTATAAATAGAGTATCATTACGAATGACAACATAATTTTTTTTCACTAAACCAAGTAGTTTACTCTAATCCCATTCCCCTTACTATTTAACTAGTGTACGTTTGTTTTAATATGAAGTTTCCTATCTCCTTTTCCTCATAAAATTCTTTGACTTTTCTTCTAATACTTCCATGGATTTCTTTTTAAACTTGTAATCATTTTTAACTTCCAAGAGATCTTTCAAGTTTTCTGATTTTACTTTTTATATAATATACTGTTCTTTTACTGAGGAATATTATTTTTTCTCAACTCTACTTGAGAATTTAATATGATTTTGGAAGTTCTAACCTGTTTCCTGAAAGAGTACTATTTTCTCAATGATTTTTTTTCTTTCCTTTCTTCTTTTCTTCCTTTCTTTTTTTCCTTCCTCCCTCCCTCCCTTCCTGGCCTTGCTCTTTCATTTCCTGTGCACAGCCACTCACAGGATCCCTGCCCACTGTTTGAATCACTCTGTGGCAAATTTTCACAGTGTCCCAGAATTTCCCAGTGAGACTGAGCCCTGGCTGTGCAGGTTTCTATTGGCTCCTCCCCTTCCTGGTTTCACTTCCTCACTTTCCCACTAGGATTTGTAGAGATTACCTCCCAAATAAACTACTTGCCTCTAAATGAAGACAGTGAATTTTCTGAAGTGTGTTGGGTTTTTGGCTGCCCATTCATACTAAATGTGAAGCAACTAAATCAATGGTGATACAGCATTCATTTTCTTGGAAGATTCCTGCTTAACCAAGTTTGAATATTTTGCTCTTCTGCAGTAATACCATTACTATCTGTCAGCCTCTAGTTTCTAAAACACTTACCATTTCCTCCCAAGACAGTGAACACAAATATCTTAACTCCCAGATGCTGCAGAGTCAGATAGGAGAAGGAAGGTAGTAAAGTAAAGGGGGATACAACTGATTTGAAGACAGCCTGGTTGTTATCCTCACCTTCACTGTCTCCTCTACTGGTTTACCAGAGACCACAGACACTCTGCTTGGCCGTGCCCCCTTATTGCAAAATTTTAGCAATAACTTTCTCTTCTCCACTTCATAGCTCATATTTTCCAAAGAGTTCTTGAAGGTTTCTGCTGATGATGGCTCCCCTCCAATTCTCTTCTTGATGTAGATAGAACTTAGACATTTTTGAATCAATCACTTTATGATCGATTTAAGGATGGCCTCTTGAAATAAAGGAAACAACGGCATGTGATCAGAGTGCCGTATTAAAAAGGAAGCCAGCTGTTATCTTTCTGAAGTGAAGAATAAGCTGACAGTAACCAGAGGGGAGGGGGGAGAGGGATAAAGGGGGAAAATAGGGGAGAGGCCATCAAAGAACATGTATAACGGACATATGGACAAAGCCAAACAAGGTAGGTTTGAGGTTTGCAAGTGGGGATGGGTGGGGTGGGGAGTGAAAATGGAGACAGCTGTACTTGAACAATAATAAAAAAAAAAGATAATAAAAATAAAAAATAAAGTAAAGCTGCCAGCAAAATATACTTTATACCTTATGTAACTATGAACTATTAAAATAACATCCCATTTGCAACTAGAGGATTATAAAATGTACACAATTTTGGTGCAGAAGGCACCTGACTCAATTTTAATAGGCCTTACTTTTTAATTAAAACTCTATTATATCCCAAGCTTCATTATAATTTGATTTTGTCTCTTTTCAAAGTCAGAAAGTCAAGCAATACTTTTTCTAGAACCTTTCGAATCCTAGTAACTCACGAATGGGAACCAGATGTAAGCAGAGTTGACTATCAGAGGTTGTGATGATCATTTAGGTTTGTACTTGTGGGTTCTGTGTGGCTCTGCTGAAATGTTTAGACTATCATTTATTCTACTTACATTTTAGGTTTTTTGAATTAAGTATTTAATTCATTCACATGTTACCTAATTTCTCTTTTTGGAGCTGCTTTCTGTTAGTTCTAGAAAGTCTCCTAAGAAAACTACATTATTTCCAGTTTCCCCTCCACATTCTATCCTTCAATTTTCTCCTCTACCTAGAAAGAGACCTTATGTAATAAATAAACTTACTCCTAGTTTTCCTTCCCACAGTTCCGGGAGGACTTGCATAATGTAATGTAATGTAAGACACTGAAGGAGAGGTTAATCTTACTCGGGACCATTACTGACGCTTGTATACACATTCTAATGGCTCCTGTAGTCAGCTAGAGTCACATCTTCAACATTTAACAATGGACCCACAGAAGGCATTCCCTGTCATGTTCTCATTTCCTAACAGATAATTACTGAATAAATAAATGAATCCTAGACAAGCTCTACACCTTGACTCATTCAAGGTAAGAAGAATAATGACTCCTCTACAGATGTCCCCATCCTAACCCCCAGAACCTATGAATATGTTACTTCCATGACAAACTGTTCTCTACAAATGTTATTAAGGTCATCAGTCTTGAGATGAGATGAAAATCCTGGATCATTCAGGTAGTCCCAATCTAAACACATCAGTCCTTAAAGGCAGAGAACCTTTCCAAGCTAAGGTCCTAGAGGTGGGAGAAATCCTGCCAGCTTTGAAATGGAGGAAGAGGGCATGACCCTAGGAAATCAGGTGATGTCTAGAAAGCAGAAAAGGCAAAGAAATGAATTCTCCCCTAGATCCTCCAGAAGGAAATGCAGCCCTGCTCACTTAGATTTTAGCCTAGTGTGACAGACTTGTAACCTACAGACTTGTAATATATTTGGGTTGTTGTAAGTCACGATATCAGCGGTAATTTGTTATGCAACAACAGAAAATAATATGGCCTCTATGCCTAAAATATCCTCACTTTTGTTTCTGCTTGTTAAGAAATCTATCCATCTTCCAGCACCCACCTGAAATTCCACCTTCACATGAACCCTTTCATCCCCCCCCAAATGAATTGATCTTCCCTTTCTGTAAATGTTCATGGCCTATTATGATGGGTTAGTGTGTGTATGTAAAGTGATAAGGAAATAAAAACTTACAACCACACTTCTATGAACTGAATTCTGTCCCCCTCAAATTCATATGTTAAAGACTTAATCCCCAGGGTGACTGTATTTGGAGG
The DNA here is from genome assembly GCF_022682495.2 of Desmodus rotundus. Lineage (NCBI taxonomy): Eukaryota > Metazoa > Chordata > Mammalia > Chiroptera > Phyllostomidae > Desmodus > Desmodus rotundus. The sequence goes on from NC_071388.1 coordinate 191,516,582, forward strand.
TAAGGCCATTAGAGGGTATTTAATGTTAAACGTGGTCATAACAGTGGAGCTTTAATCTGATTGAAGGAGAAGGAGGATGAGAAAAAGAACAAGAAGGAGAAGAAGGGGGGAGAGAGAGAAAGGAAGGGAGGGAAAAAGAAAGGGGTAGGGAGGGAGAGAAGAGACAGAGAGAGAAAGGAAGGGAGAGAGAATCCGCCTGCAATGGGAGGACACTGCTAGAAGCTAGGAAGAGAACCCTCACCAGAAACCTAATCAGCCAGCACTTTGATCTCAGACTTCCCAGCTCTAAAATTGTGAGAAATAAATTTCTGTTGTTTAAAACACCCCATCTATGGTATTTTGTCAAGGCAGCCCAAACAGACCAATACACACATCTGAAAAAGAAATTACAATGCATTTCTCCATAAGAGATATATAATCTCATGAAATCCTACGTTATTTAAACTTAATGTATATATTTATGTGCATTGGTCTTGCTCCCAAGGGGTAATGAACTTAATCTTTGCCCTCTGTGTTTCTCTTTTGGAGCCATGGTACTTCTAAACTCTCTCTCTCTCACAATGAAGATCAAAGGGACCATCCATTTCATTTGATGTCATTTGATTATAGTCTTGATTTCATTTGATTATGGTTGTAGGTAATGTATATGAGAGGGATTAAAATTTTTTTCTTTTCCCAACAAATTAGTTGGGAAACAACCATACAGCTACCTGCTCAGACAAAAATAGGTCAGCGAGTCTTTTGTTTGCTATGCTTACCCTACCTTCAGTTACTACTGTGATGTGATAAAAATCATCTACATGCATGTGAAATTGATCACTATTACTTCCTAAGTATTATTTTGTCAATGTGACAGGTGTCTGCTGATGAATTATAGGATTTATACTACTAACCAAAGACCAGTGCTATCAGGTCAAAATAAAAAAATTCATGATGCAATGTATTAAATTCAGCATCCAAGAATTGCAAATCTAAGGGCTGTCAAAAGGAGTAGTCTCCCCATATAAACAGTGATAGACCACAAGAAGAATGTATAATGTGAATGTAACTGGAAACCAAATCATTTATGACTTTATATATTATGGTTGGCATGATGAATTATAGGTAGAAGTAACATGATCACATAAACTACATTGTCTAAGTGAACTATGTGCTAGAAGATTCCCCCTGAAACATCAGTGGTTTTCAAGACTGACTCCTTACAGATCCCACTGAAACTCTGGTCATGATCAAACTGAATGCTTATAGAAGTCCCTGTAGTGGTAATCCAACTATAATGAGTAACCAAAGGAAGAAAAACTCAAACTTTCCTTCCCTTTTCAAACTGCCTATTGAAAAAAGAAGGCTGCATCTTGGTCATTAATATCAACTAGATAAAAAAATATATTATTGCACGGCTACAAACAAGGGAAGCCTTACAACTGCCATAGTACTGATGGTAACATTTTAGAAATGAATGTTACTTCAGTCAGACTGGTGATTCCTTTGAGGTCAAGGAGAACCAGCAGTGGCTCCCCAATCATTATGTACACTAGACCTTTTACTTGACCTTCAAGCTTTACTTCTGTTATTTTGAAATTCAATCAACCTTCCAAATCGGGATTGTCCAACAATCTGCAAGCCAGGCTAAGGGCTTTGAGAACTGATTATTAAATGACACCTAAGATAACAGTCCTGAGTAACGTTTCTGAAAATTACAACATGTGATTCATTTTTCCATTAAGCCAATATCAGAGGGACCAGGGTCCTCATCACCTGACATTTCACCTGCAGTGCAAGAATTATATTTGAGCACTCATAATGTGGCAGACAAGAGTCTCACTATTGTTGCTCCTGAGTGAAATGGGGTTCATTATGCTATCTGGACAGATCTATTATTTATTCATTCATTCACTCACTTATTATTCAAATATTCGACATACAATCTTGGAGAGCTACTCAGTGCCAAACAAAGGTTCCTAATGATGGTTCTACTGAGCCACAAGCTCTTTTTCATGGAATAAAGAACCAAGTTTGGGGAAACAGAACCCTCTATTCAATGCAATAGTATCATCTTCAGCACCCCTAGAGCAAGAAGTCACCCAGTCTCTGGTAAAACCTTCCAGAAAGCTCTAAAGACCAATTGTCAGATGTATGAAATCTGCCCCTAACATGATTACTGGCAGCCGTAGTGCTGTCTGCCTGTCACATGGCATACTCCGATCAGTCAGCCACTTGACGGGCTGCCACCCTGCCAGAAGGGGTCTGCAGGACGGCAGGGGGTGGTCCAGCAAGTGTCTTTGGCTCTGGGTTCCATTTATCAGTGAGAAGTGATTGATGGTTCAGCCCATCTACGCACACTCATGCTAATGGCTTCATCTTCACAGCTCTAAATGTAATGCCATGTTAATTTGGCTACACAGTTGTTAAAGTTCATAGCAAAGGTTTATCTGGTTTTGTAGTAATTTACTCAACATTTTAATTTTTCCCTCTCAAGCCTTTCATTTTAAATTGTTCACAGATCATCTCTGTGTTGGTACTAGATCTGGACAGAAAGCATCTGCATTGTGTCAAGTACAGACAAGAGAAACAGAAAAGCCTCAATTTCTGATCTTTAGTTACTAGTCTTTGTCTTTTTTGGCTCCATTTAATGTAACACAGTGAAATATGATATCAGAATTTCAGGGCAAAATTTCGTATTTTGAAGTCTTCCTTTCTGTTCATTTTGATCTTTGTCAAGATAGATGAAAGATGATAGATAGACGATGATAGATAGATAGATAGATAGATAGATAGATAGGCAGGCAGGCAGATAGATGGACCAATCTATCTACAAATATACTAGAATGGTATTATTTTTACAAATAATCCCACCCCTGCCTTCTGAATACTCAGTAGCTATGCGGCAACGTTTTGCCAATCAGATAGTGTTGTAAGAGGAAACCATTATTACTTTTTTTGCAATCCTGTTTCTACAACAACACATTATTAAATGCCTGTAGCCCTTTCCCTAGAAATCTTTTATTACATCAGCAGCACACGATCTAGTGATGGGAGAGGAGGACCGGATCCTCCAATACATGCACATGTCTGAAAACTAGCAGTTGCTTTTTTGGTGGAGACGTGTTATTCCAAAATTGGTATAATCACAGTTTCCACCTCGTTTATGACCAGCATAAAAAAATGCATAAAATATCATGCACAGCTGTAGTCAGAAGGAAGATTCAATTTAGGCTTTGTGTGGACTTGACTTGCTGCCAGGGCAATTACATACATCATCTAGAGCTGTATTTAAAAGGATAAAATACAATTTTAATTCTCATGGCACATTTAATTTTTTTAAAGAGAGATAAAATTGTTAAAATCAATTATAAAGGGCATTAAGTCCCTCCCTTCCCCCCTCAACCTATCTCTTGTTAATATAATGGTAAAGGGTTAGCAAAAGATGAGAAAGCCACACAATTAAAGGTTAAGGCTGCAGTTGTGTCTGTGCTCAGAACGAGAAGTTATCTGGTGTGATTGCATACTCCTTTTCATTATTTAGACGGCCCCATAGGGAATAGTGTACGTGGACAACCTCAAACGTCCCTGCTGATTTCTTGGAGAAATCTCAAAGGCCAGAGTGGTAGAGAACAGCAGGGGAAAGCCGCTGAGGAAAAGACCACATTTTCATCTGAAACCCAAAAGTACACTGTAGCATACAGTTTTACAAGGAGATTTCCGCCACCCCTGCGGAGAAGAGGGCTGACTGGCTCCCCTGTGCCACTGCATCCCAGCATCTGCCAACTCTCGAGAGCCTTAAAGGGCCAGCTGCTCCATTTCCCAATCAGGGTATCCAAAGACAGTAAGTCCCATGGCTAATCATGGACTGAATCAGAACCAGAACAACATTCTCTGGAGTTTGAATCCAATGGTCTTTCAACCTCTTTAGACCACTTCACATTATGCTGCTTCAGAAAGTGCTTGGCACCTCAAGGAATAAGTATGTCTACTTAGAGATACAGAAAAACCATGTTTTTATTTCTCATCCAAAGGTGTGCTTGGCTGGTTTGAACACTCTTTTATTCCTTTTTTTGCACTGAGCACATTTTTATTAAGCACCTACTATGTACACCAGACACTGATCTAGGTACCACCTTTACAGCAGAATACAAAACCCACAAAAATCCCTGCCCTTACAGAGTTCCTGGAGCTCACGTTATAGTGAAATGAAATACCTCATAGAGAAAATGACCAAGTTATGAACCGAACAATAACTCCTCTGAGCAATAACAAAAGGGATTCCTTACTGTTTAAGTCAGAAAGAAGCAACAAAGTCCCTCCTGAGAGTCAAATGGTTTCATCTCTTCCTGACCGACATTTGACGACTTAACATTGATAGCTTGAAATCAGTCTCAGTGGGAGTATTACAATGCAGACGTGGGCAAACACCACAGATCGGGATTCTCCTTCCCCTTGGGCTGGCTGTTAAGGCATTTAGCAGCAAGCTACTCCTCGTATGGCCCCACCCCGGGAGTTCACTCTTCAAAGATTAGGTGTAATGCCGCTCTCACCTACCAACACCCCGCCCCTGCCTCACCATCTGTGGTTAGCAGCGCTCAGTCATTCACAGCACAGCTTGTGAGGGGCTGCTGTGAGGTTCCTTCAGAATTACCTGTCTCTGGGGGTTAGGGCTCTACCAGGACACCTGAAGGCAGGAGATAGCACAGCAGGAAGTCTTGTCACTGACTCACAAAAAGCTAATATATGCTCGAGAGTTTTATCAGAGCTTCCGGTTCCCAAGATTTATTTCTTTTAATCTAAAGAGTGTGTTGGTATCTTTAGCGTTTATAGATTATGTGTAACTTGTCATTAAGCAGAATTTTGCTGCAGGAGAAACAGGTTCTTGAAATTAAGAGAAGAAGCTGAGGAAGAAATTTTGAAATATGAAATTATTTCATAATTTCTTAATATAGAATCATAAGAAAGTATAATGTATATAAAGCCAATTTAGCTGCAACTAAAAGGAAACTTCTTACCCACAAGAGGCAAGGGACTATAATTGCTCAGGGCTTCGTAGGCAGTTAGACTTATGTTTGATCCAGCTCTGAAAACTGTGAGCTCTAGGACCTTGAACGAGTTGGTAATCTCTCTAAGCCTTTCCTGATACATAAAATAGAAGTAAAAATAATACCTGTTGCTTAGGGTTATTGCAAGGATTAAATGAGGCAAAGTGCACTAGACCCTGTCCACTTTTGCCTATCCAAGAATTTTGTTCTAGCAATTTTGTTCCTTTCTCTTCTGCATCTTCAATTCTTTGTTCTCTACTCAGTGTTCTATTTCTACTCCACTGACCTCTGTTAATCTTGTCAAGATTACCAGTGACCTCCATGTTGCTATACCCATTGGCCAAGTATTTGCTCTTATCTTACCTGACTTACCATGTGACACAGAGACTCAAGCCCTCCTTCCCATTACAGTTTCTTCACTTGGCTTTCAGTTCACCAGACTCTAGGACTTTCCCCCTCCCTATGGGCACCAGCAGTTCCGGTGGTCTAAGGCCTATAAAGGAGAGCTGCATTGTATTATGACAGGTAGTAACAGGGACATGGAAACCTAGTGAAGGAGGTTGAGATGCTGCAGGTAACATACGAAAAATAAGTAGATGTTTAGACCAGTGTTTTTCAATTTTGGCTGCACATTTGAATCTCTTGGGGAATTCTTGGAAATCAGGATGTTCTGGCCATGGCAAGTAAATCAGAGTCTGGGGATGAAAATCAGGCCTCAGGATTATTTGAAGCTCACAGGCTTATTACGATGTACAGCCAGCATTGGAAAAACTGATTTAGGCAAAGAAGAAGAAATAAAGGCAGCTCCCAAGGGGAAGAAGAAGGCAGTTGAGTACCAAAGTCTGAGAAAGGTGAGTTGTGCTAGAGCAAAGGAAGTAAGGACACTATAACATTTGTATACTAATGACTAGAATACAAGACAATATTGTTTAAAAGATGCCATAAAATGCATACTTATGAAGCACTATTTAAGAAATTCAGAGTGAATAGAGATGACTTGGGCTTGTGATAAAGTATACAAAAATGAAAATTAAGAGAAGTAGTCCTGTGTATCAATGGATAGGAAGAGTGAAATCAGATTGGCTGGATTTGAAGTTCCAATTCACAACTTTTTTTGACCTTGTACAAGGTCCCTCAGTTTGCTCATCTGTAATAGGTATATAACAAATTTATAATCCATATACAGCTCTTAGAACTGCATTTGACATGTAGGAGACACACCTTAAATGTTTATGTTTATGTTGATTACGATGATGCAGGCCTTTACAAAAGTTGAGGGAATTAAGTTGGAATGTTGGCCCATTTTAGGCTTTCAATTTTAAGAGAACCATAATAGATGTTAAATTGTACTGTGTCACTCCCACCATCCCTATCACAGGGAACACTGTGAACCACGAAAACCTTATCTCCGATTGGTATGTCCATTCTCATTAAGGCATTTCTTCCTCCCTTGTCCTTCAAGACCAGGATTTTTCAACATGCAAATACCTCCCAGGAGAATATGAGCTGAAAGCAGTACCATTACTGGGATTACTTTTTTCAGTAGGACTATATCTTTAAGTTTTGTCTGCAGCTGTGGAATGAACAACTTTATACTCAAAGGAATGTTAGCAATCAGCAAATTAAAATAATGTAGATGAAATCACTTTTCATTTATAAGTTGCAATATAAACATTAACCTTCACATTGGATAACTTACTTCTACAAAGCCCGTGAGTTACTCAGGGGAGTATCCCATTTACTAGCCACACATTCGGCAAAGAGGTGATTAGATCTTACAAAAAGGCCAGCATTCCTCACTAGCAGCACTATAATCCAGGCTTACAGAAAAAAAAAAAACTTGAGTGCAATAAGCTAAAATGAGGACTGTGGCAAAAAGCAAGTTTTCAGATTGCTGGTAAAATTTCTGTTCTTTAGAAATAACATAAAAATCATGTAGATTTATTCATAATCATTGTGATTAGGGAGCAAAGGGAAAAGACAAAACACAGAGACATGAGAGTCCCTAGACTCACAACCCTGTCACTGTCAGATCTTGTCCTTTCATTTGGAATTCCCACTTCTTGCCAATAAATGTCTGGTCCCAAAAAACATTTGTGAAGCACCCAGTATGTGCCAAGCAGCTTTCATTGTACTGGAGCTATAAACGCGAGTGAGTAAGACATAGTCTCTGTCCCTGAGAAGCTTTCAAAAGAGTATTCAGATCACGTAAGTAAATATTGACCAATGAGACTTAATATGCAAATTTGGAAGCAGGCTCGTGGTGCTGTGGGCACACTGCTCTAAGCCCACATTGGAAACCATTACACCACAAGTGTGTCTTGACAGATAATAATGTAGCCAGGAAAAGACATCTGCAAAGAACATTCAAGATAAAAGAAGAAACAAAGCAAAACCATGACATGGTCACAGCAGCATACTGGTTAAATCCTCTCTCAAGCAGCAGGTAATCCTCAGAATACCCTGGTTGCCAATTAGAATATATGTTCTCTTCCTTCCCAGAGATGCCACATCATTTCTTTCCACTCTCTGAAGAAAAGGCATCCCTTTCTCCCTCCAGACCCTGGAGGTGCCCGTCCAGGTGTGTGTACGCATGCACCCAAACAGTCCCCCGGGCCTGCTTTGCACCACAGAGGGCAGGCTCCAGAAGTGCAAGCAAAGATATTTATGTGCAAAGACATATTTTGCAATCATCTACATATCTTTAAAAACACCAAAAAGGGTTAAGATGATTATAGTATATCCATAAAATAAAACATCCTAACACTCTAAAGCTATTAAAAATACATAGTTCTGAAATGGTAAGACAATTTAATGGCATGAGCAAATTCGCAAGAGGCAATGTCTGCATCTGTTTCATATAGGTGTGCACACAGGTACGTGTGCATGTGTAGAGGGATGGGTATGCATGGATGGACTCGTAATTCGCAGTTTTCTGCCTTGAGCATTAGCTTATATAAACATAAAAGTTGAATATGTAAATGTGTATGTGTGCATGGATGTATATGTATGTGTGTATGTGTGTGTGTATTTGTACAAGTATGTACTTACATACATATGCCTTTTTTATGTTTATATAAGCCTATGCACAAAGTAGAAACTTTGTGAAATAGAAATAAATTAATTAATAAACAAGCAAATGCTTAAATGAATATCATACATAATCCCTACAGCCAGAGATAATCATTACTAACATTTAGATGTATATATTTTTTAGGCCATTACCTATAATGCCTCTATTTTAAAATAGTAAATCGCAATACTGAGGCTTTGCATGATGCATTGCGCTCATTCCATATAGCATCATGTCAAGAGCCCTTTTTAAATTATCCTTTGTAAATTTTATTTTAACATCTGTACAATATTCCATCTTTGGAATGGAGTATAATTTATTTACCAGTTTCCTTAGAGTGGACAGTGATAATTTTTTTATTTCCTTGTTGTTATAAATGACTCCTCAGTGAACTACCTTGACCATAAGTCATTGTTCATATGTTCACTTTTTTCCTGACTAGCTGTATAGAAGTAAAATCACTGGGCTGAAATGTAAGATGATGTTTAATGCTCCTGAAATACAGGGACTGGTACAAATGACGCCCCTTTTTAGTACAAAATCATAAGCATGTAATTCTGTAACATAACAATCAAGCACACCATATGACATTTTAGGTGACACGTTCAAATTGCTGCCCATCTCGTGCAAGACATTCACGTACCCTACCGACCACACTCAAGCAGGCGTTACTGTGCCGGGCCTTGTATGCTTCCTAAACTGCTTTCAAGAAACATTACACTGGCTGATACCCTCACCAATGGTGTGCGACGGCACTCGTAATTCTGAGTCTCCAGTGTTCTCTTGTATCACTGTTGCCAATTTGATACCTGAGAAACAGTTTCTCTCTTTGATGCTATATTATGTTAAATAAAACAAAGCCTACGAAACCGCACATGCAGTGTTATCTCAACAATGGAGAAGTAAGATTAGAAAGACATGAAAGAAAAGAAATATATGAAAATGTCAAAATATTTAGTAACTGGCGGTAGAACAATAGATTATGCCTATTTTATATAACAACATTAATAACAATTTGACTATTCAAAAGCTGTTATGTTTCTGGAAACATGCTAGGTAATTCACATGCAGTATCTAGTTTAGTCCTCAAACCCTGCAGCATTTCATTATGCCACTTACTGAAGAGCATGACTGTGCCAAGAAAAGTAAGTAGAGGCCAGGCCAGGACTTAAACCCAAACTTAACTAATGCCACAGTTCATCCTTTTACTTCTTCTTTCTCTTATGTTCCCTTATATTTTTTTTGTCAATGAGTATTTGTCTTTTTTAAACCATAAAAAGCAATTAAAATTATATTTACAGTCATTCCCAAATAAAAGGGTCCCTTACAATGGCTGTCAGTAAAATTTGACCAGCTTCCCAGGAAAAGAAGCTCACTTTCCAGCTGGAGAAGGCGGGAGCGTGAGATACTTTGGGCGGCACTCAGCCTGCATGTAAGGAGGCGTCAGGGTCACTACTTAAAGCATCACTTCCCGGCACTGCTGAAGCCTTGCCACACGGTGGCTGCTGACCCCAGGAGATGTCCGCTGGGCTCTGCCTTGCAGTGTGCCGCTGTGTGTGAGAAAGGATGCCTCCGTGAGCAAGGTGGCTACACTGGGAGACAAACAAAGTCGGAAACCTGATTGTTGCCCTTCTCGCATTAATAGGATGATTGTACTTTTTTGTATTAGTATGAATTTGAATAATTTGAAAGAAGATAGTAACCAGGAAGTGATGGTGTAGGTATGTCATATATATGACAAGTTTGGTTTGTTTAATTAAAGTCCACATAATGGCGAGACAATTTTAATGGTAGTCTTTAAACACGCACACAGTATTTTAAATATATACTACCTATCCCCCATTCCCCCAAAACTAACATATTTGTAGAGGAGTCATTCTAACTTATCTTTTAAAGATACATATGAGTAATTTTCTTATTAATCATTATGAGTTATGAAAATACATATTTGTACACAGATGGATACAATAGCGATTTTATAGAATAAAAAAAGCAACTTTTCAAACTCATATTTCTGTTTTAGGTTTTATTAAATCTTCATATGTTAAATATTTACATTGAAAACACAATACACAGAACAATAAGGAAGAAATAAGAAGTATTTGTACATGAGTAAAAAGTCCCAAAGCTAACTTTCTTAATATTCAACAAACATGTTGACTGTATATGTAATATAATTCAGACACATTGTTAGACATTGTCTCAATATAGAAAAAAGCATTAACAAACCAGACCTTGTCAGGAAACTTGCACGCAAAAGGAACCAGGTCAACATTTTCTATTGACTTTTATCAGAAGAGAAATAATTTTCATGATGATTCTATCGTTTAGCAGTGACTTCTGTTTCTAAGGCTACAATATCAACCTCCAGGCCCTATTCCCTGGACCCCAGGCCATCGCCTCATTTTACTTGAACTCATTCATCCGCTGATGGATTGACCTCTGCGACAACATGAATCAATGCACAGAAGCCTTTGGGCACTTACACTCTCGAGGAAGGAGCAAATCAGTTCCCCATTTCTTCTTTTCCAAGAGCCAGTGAAAGCATGGGAATCTGATAAGGTTGTGCATTTCTCTTAAGATGTACCAAACACTTTCTCGATAGTTCACAAGCTTCTATTTTGCTGGTGGTTCTTTGCATTTTAAATGTGAGGATTCCTCATTAGAAAGGAAGAGTATTTAGAAATCCTAAACCCACTTTTTTAAAATGAAAACTTGAGAATTTTTTTTCAAAGATGAAAAGAAATGATTTGAGATGCTAAAGAGAAATTAATGTGAAATTAGGTCTTAAAAGATCCAAGTTTTGCCAAATTCTCTCTTTTTACTGGAGGTAGTGACTTCCCGGGTTTGCTATCACTCTGAAGGGAAGCACGGTGGGTGGCATGATTTAAGGTTACTTTGTGCAGAAAAATCAAGAAAGTCATGTTTCATATAGCCATAAGCTTATTTTTAAAAAATCATTGATTACTCATTACAGAACAACAAACATAAAAGAGAATATTTCAAATAAAATAGAACCATAGAATTTCCTTTCCTTTAGAGTAATTTTTAAAAAGCAAATTATCACCACGGCCAGGTGGCTCAGTTGGTGGGAGCATCGCTTCATAGGACCAAAGGTTGCAGGCTCAATACCCCATCGGGGCACAAACCTACATTGTGGGTTTGATCATTGGTAGGGGCACATACAGGAGGCAACCAGCCAATGTTTCCCTCTCACATCAGTGTTTCTCTCTCCCTCTTTCTAAAACTAATAAATGTATCCTCCAGTGAGGATTAAAAATAATAATAATAATTTGAAAAGCAAATTATCATAATATAGACTTTGTCACTTAACTGCAATAAAACTCATGTTATATTTACCTCTTGTTTGTCTGATTTGTATCTTGCCAACCTCTCAGTTTCCTGGTTCTATCCAAGTTATTCTCAACTGTTGAATGTTGAAGTTCAAGCACATAATGTCACTTTAATTCTAAAAGGAACAATATCTTCATTTTCTAAACTTGACCCAGCCTGGCTCTTGTAATTCTTTTTCAGAGAGTTTCTACCTTCTCTAAAATTCCTTGTCTCGGCCAAGGTCTGAGAATTCCCCTATGTTAGTCTGCGGTGGAGCCTAGGTTTTCTTATATACAAAAATGAAAAGATCAAGCCAGCAGGACTCTCTGAACTTTTTCAGCAATAAAATGAAAATCAACTTGATTCTGATTCTAACCAACTTTTTATTCACACCACAAATATTGGGCAAGCACTGCCCTGTGCTAGGCACTCTGTTAGGGACCAAGGATTGGATGGTGAGGGAGCGGCACAGGGTGCCTGCCCACCCCTAACTTACCCACTCCTGACGGAGACTCCGGTGTTGCATCCCTGCCCCCTTTACTGCTCGCTCTCTTGCATCTAGTCTCTTCAAGTGAAAAATTCCTCTTTTCACAGCTTATTTAAAAGAATCAGATCATTTGACCATCAAACTAAATATATCATAGACAGTTATCATATAATCTTGGCTCAAACAAAGGTTAGAGGAACACAAAAAGATTTTATTTTCATTTCTTTGCTGACGACTCTAGAGCCAGGGGCACTTTGGCTGACTTTATTCTTTTTCGAAATGCCACGTACAAGACAGGTCCACACACTTACTGAGTTCTCTGCGTTTAGAAAAGCCTGAAGGCAGGACAGGGAGGTAGGCATGCTTGCCGTTACTTTTCAAATTTTAAATTAATAATGAGCTCATTAGTTTCTCATAAATTCTTTTTACACTAGCTAGGAAAAAAAATGATTTCACTCTGTTTGGTCTGTTTTTCTGCAGGGAAGATCCCTGCTCAGGATTCTTCACCTACCTCCTCCATGCCATTGTTGTGAGAACTAAACGAGTTAACATGTGTAAAGCACTTTGGTTAGAGCCCAGCATATACAGGGCCTCAGGAAATTGCCCATATGTGTTTCTAGATCAAAATCACAATGAGAGATCACCTTATAGCTGTTAGAATGGCCATCATTAAAAAACAAGAGATAAATGCTGGTGAAGATATAGAAAAAAGGAGCCCTTGTGTACTGTTGATGAGAATGTAAGTTGGTGCAGCCACTATGGAAAACAACAAGGAGATTCCTCAAAATAACTAAAATAAAACTACCACGCGGTCCAGTAATTCCACTTCTAGGTATATATCCAAGAATGAAAAGCAAATCTCCCAGAGATACCTGCCCTCACGTGTATTGCAGCACCAGCCCAAACACCAAGCTAGAGAACCACCTAAGCGTCTGTCGACAGATGAGTGGATGAAGCTGGCAGTTATCGTGAATATTATTTAGCCACGAGAAAGAAGGAGACCCTGCCATTTGTGACGACAGAGACTGACCATGAAGGCATTAAGCTAAGTGAAATAAGTCAGGCAGGGAAGGAAAAATACTGCACGATATCATTTATATGTGGGATCTAAAAAAGCCAAACTCGGAAGGAGACCAGATGTTGGATGCTAGGAACTGGGGATGGGAAGTGGGGGAGAGTAATGGGGAGATATTGTTCAAAGGGTACAAACTTTTAGTCATAAGGTAAATAACTTTTGGGGATCAAAGGTAAAGCATGTAGATATAGTCAACAATACTATGATATATTCTTGAAAGTTGCTAAGAGTGTAGATCCTTAATATTCTCAACATGAAAAAGAAATAGTAATTATGTGAAGGGAAGAAAGTGTTGGCTAACACTATAGTGCTAATAATTTTGCAATACATAAGTGTACCAAATCAACCCATTTTACCCCTAAACTTACATGATGTTTTTTTAGTTAATTTATTTATTTTTATTCAGTTACAATTGTCTGCATTTTCTCCCCTTCCCTCCACCCCACCCCAGCCAGTCCCACTTCCCTCCCCCACCTCCACCCTCCCCCTTGATTTTGTCCTTGTGTCCTTTATAGTAGCTCCTATAGACCCCTCTCCCCACTATCCCCTCCCCACTCCCCTGTGGCTATTGTTACAATGTTCTTAATATCAATGTCTCTGGTTATATTTTGCTTGCTTTTTTCTTTTGTTGATTATGTTCCAGTTAAAGGTGAGATCATATGGTATTTGTCCCTCACCGCCTGGCTTATTTCACTTAGCATAGTGCTCTCCAGTTCCATCCATGCCATTGCAAAGGGTATAAGCTCCTTCTTTCTCTCTGCTGCGTAGAATTCCATTGTGTAAATGTACCATAATTTTTTGATCCACTCATTTGCTGATGGGCACATGATGTTTTATGTCAATTGTATCTCAATAAAGTTGGGGAAAAAAGCAATTTCTTAGGGCCTGACCCAATGTATCAGGCATGTATAAACAAAATACACTTCCACCATGGTTCAGGTGAGGAACAAATCAGTTAATAGAGAGTCAGGAACTTGCCTGAGATCACAGGCTGGCTACAGGAATGAGAAAACTAGGCTCCCCTCAGAAGCCAGACTCCTGATCTAAGGCTCTCGTCACATATCATGTGACCTCTACCCAAGGCCACCCTTTCAGATTCCTAGAGAGGAAGAAAATGTGTTACACCACAAGGCTGATTCGATCATCTTCTCCATGTTAAAAATGTAGAAATGGAATTTCAGAGTTTACTAACTTGGCCAAAATCACAAATCAGGGAGCTGGGAATTTGAACATGGGGCCCTGACTTCAGGGCAAGGTACCCTTAGCCAGTGTGATGCCTTCAGTATTCCCCTGCCACTATTTGCTTTTACTAATAGCTCCTGGTTTTCTGGGATTTTTTGATATTTTTTTTTATTTTGTAAATGTTAATAGAAACTAAATACTCAAAATCTGTTTTCTCACTTAATGTATTTTTGTAAGCCATTTCTTCTTACAAATACACAAAATACTTTTTTCACATCTATAGGCAGTAAAAACCATACAGACAATTTGGAAAAGCTTGAGAAGCAAAAAGCACTTGTACCAAAGCCATCGCCAGGTCCAGGTTTTGTGCCATTGCTGTGTCATATCTAAATTATGAAGCTTTTCTACAAATTGGGCCCACAGGAAAAGTGCTGAGTCATTTCCAGTTTGCACTGATTCTGCACAGGGGCAGCACCATAATGTCTGAGGGAGTCGAACAGTTACTGTGTTGGGTTTTTTTTTTTCAATTTATATCTCAGATTTGCAAAATTATCAAATTATAGATGTACCTCTGTAAAAGTGATTGATGCTTAAGCTCTTATATTTGATAGCTTCATCTTTCATCTTGTATCAGGTGAGAGACTAGCCATTCCAGAAGCCTCCATCATACAGTCCTATAATTCAGTGGATTCAGTAGCATCCTAAGTTTAAAATCACAAGCCTCATCCAAATGGGAGGTTCTTTGGATCCCACAGCAGCAGCAGCCGAAAGAGCAATAACCATGTCAGAGTCACGAGAATTATAGTAGTTCAGAGAATAACTTACCAGGCAGAGAAAGAATAAAATTACTCTCTACTTAGATCTCCATTTTCTTTGCAAAGTACTTTTAAAGTGAATCTGTGCCAAGTGGGGTTAATGCCAAACCTTCTCTCCTTCGCAGCTCACCTTGCCTTAGTTAAAATGTAGACATCAGGACACCGCCATGCCCGTGGCATGGTGCTGAGTGGGTAACAAAGACAACCAGCAATTATTCCTTGAGGAGGGAGAGCTCACACCGGAAGCAGAGGGGCTCAAGTTCTGCTGTGAGGGATGGCAGAGTTCTCCTTTCTACTATGAACTATTGATCCCCATTTAGTCATTTGTTTACAATCCACATGAGATAACATTTATCTCTGCTCCAGTGCCATAGCATCCGGGCCTTTAGTACAAAACATTCTTTGCCCTGATAAAGCTGGAAAGATAAGCAGGCCTGGACAACCCCTCTTGACTCGTGGACTCACAACTACCTGGGGGAGTAAATACCAAGTTCAATCACTACTTGGGAAATCAGGAGATGGAGCATTCTTGTAGTGAGAAGATAAAGAGAGACATTAGTGATTGAAACCAATTTCAGTGAATTATACATAACTTGTGCTCGTTCTGAAAATAAACTGGTGTCACAAGTACCTGGTTATATCTGTTTCAATCCCATAGAAAGTTAATGAGGTAGATGTATGTAAAATTTATGCACACATGTGAGTAAAACTCATTACTAAAACAACATTAACATGGCAACCATACAAAAAGGAGACCTCGAAATCTCTAAGCCATTGCTTAAACTGCCATAGTAACTTGGTATGTGTTTTAGTTAGTGGTCTTGGTAATCATGTTAGGTTGAGTAAGTAGAAATGAAAAATATGGTAACGTCTACAATAGGGGTGATTTAATATTGCTACCAACTCAGTGATTTTGATGTTTCCCAAATCTAGGATATTTCCATGTTCATTCTTAAGTGAACTTGACTGTGCTTTGGCATTGATCTTGCTTCTGTCGCATAGACTCAGTAAGGTTGGAGAAGAAAATGGTTACTCCCCAGCAACCCTCCAATCAGCACTTCCACAAATCCAGCACCTCCACAAATCTTGCATTGTGTTAGGATCACAGAAAACACAAAAAATGCAAGCAATGAAGGAGAACAGGCAGAACAGCTAGCAGGCCGACCTAACCAGCACCTATGCATAGGATTTCCATATGTAAACACATTCTGATCTGATCGTGTGTGGACTGTGTTAGTCTGGACACATTTTTCTGCTGAGAATGTGAGGAAGCACTGCCAAAACATAACTACTGGGACATAACCAATGCCTTTTAGATCAAGTTATTTTTTCCTTCCTATGCCATTCCTTTTTCCGAATGTAGAGTTGAACAGGTAATTTGTTTTGGCACAGTGGAAAACTGTGAAAATAAAAGAAGCAATTTTGCATTTTCTCTGCATTGAAATATTAGGTCTATTCTGCAGGAAATCAACTTTCCTGAGAGTAAAGAGTTCTGTTTTTCAGGGAGGGTGAAGTTTTCAGTAGGGAGATGTCAAAGCCATTTCTTAAGTGAGCACTCTGCAGAAGTGGTTGGCTTCACATTAAGGCAGAGTCAGAGCTATGAGTGACTCACAGAACACTACAACGAAAGGAATTTCTCATGTGACTGGCTGTCCACAAAGAAGACCCCACCCAAAAACATGACTGTCAATGGAAGCTACCAATGTCTTACTTTCTTACTGAAACAGAACAGGTTTGAATGCCAGGGGTTCAGGTTCCCAGAGTTATCTTAGCTATCAGATTTTAAAGGGTGAGTAGAAATGAAAACCATGGTAACATCCAAGTGCAGCGCTATAGTAATTCCACTTATGCACTAATTTTATACTCCTGTAATCCACAGTCTCAACTTCCATCCAAATGGAGCTACCCCATACTACTTGCTATTTTTCTGTAAGCTCAGTAAGACTAGGGGAAAAAAAAGAAGTCTACTTCCCTGAAAATTGCCAGAAAGCAGGGTTATAGACCTTAAGATCACAAAATACAAAAGTAGCCTTAGAGAAAGGAAACATAGACCAGGGACTGACAAAACCCTTCTCTGTGATTTGACAGAATCCACCTGTGATCACAATGAGATGTCTGTTGCACTCAGTGCAGAGTAGGGAAGCAACAAAAAGCTGGAAGTCACAGTGCAGGCGGCAATAACATTAGGAGTATCATCGTCTTTACTTTGGGTTCTAGATGTAAACAGTGGTAATAAACCCTGATTTCTTGCTTTGCTCACATGGATATTGTTGAGGCAAGAGTGTGCTTTTTTGATAAATGTACTACAAAAAGAATGACAACTCTATTAGAGCCACACTAAGAAACAGACAGCACATAAGCTCCTTGAGTAGCCTTTTCACTGACATGAGGGACTAAATTCCCTCCCTTTAACAGTCTAATATCGTTCTTATTACTGTGTCGAAACATCTTTTTAAATTCATTTCCACTCTGTACCAAAATTAGGAGATAAGGGGAAAGGCTGATATCTCTTCATACTTAATACCAAGTAATTTTGCAGGCTTTTATAAAACTATCAAGTATTTTTTGTGTGTTCATGTATATTTTGTTTTTAAGTCACATATTTATGAACATAAAAAAGGGACAATAGCAACTTTATCTCTTTGGTGGTTTCAACTGATTGGGAATAGGAGGTGGAGTGGGAAGGACAGGGCAGAACTCATTTCCCCTGGCGGCACACTGGACAGGAAAAGCCAGAGGCAACCCCATTGAATCCTGGGGCTGGACTGGAGAGACAGACAGATGCCAGAGCCAGTGGTGCTAGGGGGTGGGCCTCTGGTAGGCTGACTTTTGCATGCATTTTCATGACCCCCTCCTCTCAATGAAAATACCTCCCAACTTCCAAAGATGCGGCTCCTTTCATAGAAAAAAATCCAGGAAAGCCTGCGACCTCTCCAAATGAGCCGAATCAAATCTGCCTCTGTCAATGCATCTGATTCACAGCTCTGCTCACAATTACCTGACAAACCACTTAACCCCGCCCTGCTCCAGTGTCTTTTCTAACCCAGAAACACTGCAATGTACAAATCTACCTCATGGGATTGTGCTGAGCAGTAATTACACACACACACACACACACACACACACGTATGAACGCCCTTCAGCTCTATAAGATGCTCTAGCCATACTGGAAGGTAAAGTCAGAATAACTGAACGAGCCTGCAGCTGTGGCAAGTCTGCTACCTCCACAAGGCTGCTAGTATTAAACAGCAAGACTTCGAGCAGGTCTTCTCAGGTCTCTACCCTCGGGCTCTGCTGCTGACTTTTGATTCTTTCTCCCTCAACATTCATCCTTAAAACAATTTAAAGTGATGCAAGGGTGCAGGTCTAAGGAGGAGGGAAAAAAGTCAAGGGATTTAATAAGTATAATTGAAAAAAACAAATAACAGACCAGATACATCCCGCAAATACTTGCTAATTCTATTCATGTAACTGTCAATTCAGCCTAAGAGAAAAATCACAAGAAATTCCCTGATTTAAGGCATTTGCCTAGTAATAGTCACAGACATTTTTCTGCCTTTAGCCAGCAAGTGAAGAACAGGAGGCTTTAGGGAATGCCTCTAACCTTGCCCTGAATGATTTGTATGTGGCTTCTATACATTAAATTGTTGGGCTTATCTACGGATAACGGCAGGCAGGGTGTAGCCATAAACCTTCCAAGTAACTGTGACTTCTTAAGCCCCTCTGCTAACAAATATTTTCTGAACTGTTTTCCTTGACTCGCTGCCAATAAAATGGATGGAACGCTTTCAATTGTCTCTTTTTCTTTCTTGGTCATAGCTTCAGAACCCTAGCGCTGCTTTGATTCCCTTCAGTTGCAGCTATTGGTGGCTGGAAGCAAGGGCCCGGCCCCAGAAAAGTTTCACAGAGGGGACATACGGAGGGCCAAATTGGACCCTCCGATTCACACCGTGTATCTCTGAGACGTGTGGTAAGTGTCTGAGGTACTGGAAACGCTGCAGCCGAGATGGTGCACTAGAGCCAACACACCTCTCGCTGTGCTGAAAGCCGGTTTGCGTCCTCACACCAATTGGGCTGCCCTGCATATCGCTCCGGCCATCGCTCTCCTGGGCTCTATGCATTTTAATTGCATACGCTGCAATTAAGTTTTAGGATTCAAAAGAAATGATCGTGTCCATTGTGTTTCCAGGTCATTGTCTAGTATCTCTGCATTCTTTGACAAAAAAGTATTTAAAAACTGGAGTTGTAAAATAGGCGGAGTCTTAGGGGCTGTTTTTACGCACCTTCCACTGCAACCGGAGGAAATACATTACCACCAATGAGAAAGCAGTAGTGGAGTACAGTTGCTGCATAATTCTAAAGGGGCCCCATTTACTCAGATCATAATGTGAACAGTGCCCCCTGGAGTTGTGCAATGAAGAATTCCTTCAGGATCCCAGATATCCCTGGGGAAATCTTCCAAGAGGAAAAGTGACTCAAATAAATTGGAACTGTCCGGCTAGAAGAGGTAGGCTCCAGTTCTTCTTCCCTTAGGGTCTGACGTTTCTCCCTGTAAACAAGGTTACATGAGATGATCTCTAGTATCAACATCAGCTCTTAAACTCTCTAGTTCTGAGTCAAGTCCAATTAATAAGTAACAAGTGAAGTAGTTATAAACCTTCCAAGTTTTCCAAAACTTTTGGGAATGGCTCCCTCTTTCAAGCAGTAACTTGTAACTAGTGTCCTAATAGTGAAAACAGGAAGAAATTCCAAATATATAATCCCTCGTTTTAAAGGAGGCCTTAGGCAAGAATTTCAATCCCTAGACTGCCTGACTAGTTTAGTTTCTTTCCTAACTAATGAAAACATCACTTGAAAATTAAAGACAACACAGGATCATAGAGGAAGGGGAAGTTCCATTGAATCCATAGAGGCCGTATTTCAAAAGTGAGTTTAGGAGCTTTATTTTTCCCAAGCTGAAAACATACTCTTTGAGCTAAATAATGAAGTGTGCTTTAAACCAAAGACCAACTAAGCAACACCCTTGATTTGGGGCTGTGTTAGAGACATACGTGTTTAGAAAATATGCTCCCTACAATGTGTTCTCAAACTATCTTTTGCCTTTCACCAGCCAAATTCTTTATTGAGCTTTACATTCTACTGTTGGGTTTATAAACACAGTAACTATACTGAGGATAACTTTTTTTTTTTTTTGACATTTCCCCTGTTGCTCTCTCCTCCCCGGGTCCAAGATTTTCGTGCTGCATGGTGAATCCCCTGTATCCACATTGGCCTGGTGAAATGTGAGCCAGGCCTGGCTTCCTCATAGGAAACACCAGATTTATTACATGCAAACAGACCTAGCAATCACTGTAAAGACTGTAATCCAAGTGGCGCAATGATTACTTATAAACCATGAGCTTTTGTTTTAGGTATATAAACAGAAGGGTGATTCTTAAAATCGTGTAAGTTATCCCAATTGCAAACATTAAGCACTGGACCTGGCTCAGCCTGGGTACAGCCACACTGTATTGAACTCAGTTAGTTGTATGGCATTTTACACTAGAAATTAACAAACATCATGATAGAAATTTAAACACAAGTTGCAGAACTGAAAACACATAATACATACAATATTCTATCCCTGGGGACATCTGAGACAGAAGGGAAGACACAGAACCCTGACTTTACAAAGGGAATAACAAACAATTTTTCCTAAAAAGGGATGATCGTACATTGTTTCAGTCTCTCCGGCTTTCTCTCCAAGGCCAAACTTCACCTTGGGCAGTTCTCCTGGGCATACTTATTTTTCCCAATATCCGTTATCAGTGCATGAAAGATGTGTTTCTCCTATCTTTATTCTCATCTATCCATTATCACACTGCACTGTAAGTCCCATGAGGACCGATTCTTTTTCACTTTGGAGTCCCAAGGGCAGTTATATTGCAAGACACAAATATTGGTTGAATTACTAAATAAAAGATAGAAGAGTTCTTTTATTTGTCTCTCCTTCATTAAGTACCTGTGAAACCACCTGTATTAAGTACCTGTCATAAGTCCTTCCTAGCATTTTGCAATGCTCCATTAATGTATATGTAAACTACGGTGCAGTATCAATTCAAGGTCAGCTTCTAGAATAAGAAAAAGCTGAGATGGACTTGAACTAGTTCCTCAATCAGTGGTCTCTTCTATATTCCCTGCAATAACCATGAGGAGTGAACTTCACAGCCTTGGCTGCTTCCCAGTTCTGTGTACTTTTCAGTCAGCCAAGAGACTACCTCCCCTGCCAGTGCCCACTTAATCCATGTTGGACAATTTGATACTCTCATGACATCCAATTGAAGCTAAACTTTATCCCTTTATCCCTTTTGTAGGAACATATATAGAGAGAGGAATATATATATAAAGATATATATATATATATATATCTTTACTTCTAGAACAAAAAATTATTAGCATTGTTCTTATGATTCTACAAAAGTATTTTACCTCCCCTGCCTCTACAGAGTTTTCTAAAAATATGTATCTGATCTCTTCACCCCAGGCTTAAAACGTCCCCAAATCCCTTCAGCATACAGTCCCGATTCACAATGTGACTTACCAAAAGCTTGATGATCTAGCCTTTGCTTATTCTGAAAGCTCATGCCCTAGCAGTCCTCTCAACAGTAAACCAGTAACCTCCACCACTCCCAAATAAATCGGTAATACTGGACGTTTCCAAATATACATCTGCTTTTCTCTGCCTCTCCCAGCTCCACGAACTCATGTTTATCTGCCTGGCTGTCTCTCTCTCTCTCTCTCTCTCTCTCTCTCTCTCTCTCTCTCTCTCACACACACACACACACACACACACACACACTCCACCAGGCTAACCTCTATTCAACTTTCTAATTAGCTTAGGAACCATTCTTCCAACAAGACTCTGTCCTCCCCCATCACTCCCTCCCATAATCTGGGTAGGTGGTCCTCATTGATAAAATCTGTACTACCTTAACTCTCCTATCTTCAAGCCCCTTCCCCAATGGTCTGTAAGTGTGGGAAGGGAGGGTCTGAGACAATGTCTTTGGATCCTTAGCAACCAAACTCATGCTTATTATTATAGTCAAAACCAATAAAAATTAATGAAATAAAGAAACAAATAAAGCCAATGCTTTTTTTTATTTCTTTATACTCCCTCTCAAAAGAGTCTGCAAGGATTTCTTATTGAACCTATTAAGTCAATGCATAAAACCAAACAAAGCAACCAGGGACAAGCAGATTGCTTCCAAATGGGACTGGATTGGCTTTGGCAGGCTTGCTAGGGATAAGATTCTGAACTGGCACTGAGTAAATACGTACCTCCTCATGCATGCTAATCGCCTCGCCACCATCCCCCAAGCAGCTCTCTTCTCCCGTCTCTTCTTTGGGGCATGTGTATTCTCACTGCCATTTTTCCTTGAGGACTGTAGACAATGGGATGGTTTTGTCACAGGTGGGCACAGTTAACCAGGCTCTTGGTGATCGAAGACAAAGAATTGAACTGAACCCAGGAAAAGTTTATAGCAGAAAGAGAGAGAACAGATTTATTACGCGATACTACACTCCACAGAACATGGGAAACCGGCCAACTCCAAGCAGAGACTGACCTCAGGGGCTGGAGGGATTCTATTCTTATAGGGCGGATATATCCGGGCTAGTTTTGGTGGGCTTCTATTGTGCATGTACGAGTAGTTATATTACTTTAAAGCTACTGTGCATGTGGTCTCCCATGATTTTCCTTGACTGGCCACCAGGGAAGAGGGTCTCACAATGTTAATTTATTATAATGCTATTGTAATGAAGCAGGGGCCGTGTAGCATCTTCTGCGCAGGTGCATTCATGAGTCACCATGATTCAGCACTTTTCCACAAAGCCGAAGCAACCAGTCTTAGAACAGGGTGTCTGTCCTGTATGGCTGTCCTTTATCTCAGCCCTGGGGCACCTCCAGAGTTTCCTCCTTCCCGACTATCTCCTGCCTCGGTTTTGCTCAGAACTAGATTGTGAGAAGACGCAGAAAACAATGTGTGGAGCATGCAAAGTCTGTGTGGCTGTGACAGACAAAATAAGAGCTGGGGAGACAGACTGAGCATTATTCACTGACAACTGCTGAATGGCTCTTCATGAACTATTCATTTGCTCTCATCCTTGGGAGCTGTTATCACTCTAGAAAATTATCACTTTAGTTAGACATACCCAGAGACAGCCTCCTACACCCTGTAGGTGAGTAAAGTTAGCTTCTTGCATGAGTAGAGAGTGAGATGCTCAGCCTATTTTATGCAGGTTAAATGAATACTATCATGTTACAAATGTCTCTGATTCACTCAATTCAGCAAAAATGTGTCAAACAAATCACTCTGTGGCTGCAAGTGCTGTGGGTGAGGACATATTCCAAATACAAATGCAAACAGATCCTTAGAGTTTATTGTCAGTATACTTTTAGTATCATTTAATATATACTAATTGGCATTTATAATTTAGTATAATAGTATACTGTCCTTTAAAGAAAGGTGTCCTAATAGAGTGTTTTCTCTACCTTCTCCCAAGTACATTTATAAAATAGTGTATTTTCTGCTACCTTGATTTTGATATTCTGCTCTGTCAACTTTAAGTTACTTAAGAGCCAGATGTGGTGAAGTGAGTAAATACTGGGTCACTTCTGTCAAAATCCTCAGTTCCCAGTTAGATGAAAGAGGAATTAGCCGTCTGGCCTATTTGCAAAATTTGCATTAAAATTTCAATTGGGGAAAAACCCTCACAATTTCTAAACTGAGCACTTTTAAACTGAATCTATAGATCTTCTTGGTGTGGATGGATATCTATCTGGCTACATATCTAGCAATGCCTCCTCACAAAATTAAGCAACTGTACGATCAATTAAATGTTTTCCCAGGCAGTGTGATGGTGCTCTCCTTGGATGCCACACTGTGTCTGATTTGTTTGGGGACTACTGTGCTTGACGAAGAGTGATAACAAATGCTTGATAACATTGCAAAAGAGATGGAAATCAACTCAGAGGAGCAACAAAGCATAACCCACTTGGCAACCAGAGAAACTATGTATTCCCTAAATGTGTTCCGCTCCATGGCAGAAAAGTTTATGAAATTATTTTGGTAGCCCCAAACAAAACTTCATTCCTGTCTCCAAAATGTGCCACAATTAAAATGCAAATGCAAAATTAAGCGTTGTGATTAGTTCACTGTTAGTAAAGTCGTCACTGCTAGCTGAAATCTTTGTGTGTACCTTGTACCAATTAGGAAAGAAGATCAATGAGAATGAAAGGGACCTTTTAGTTCCATTACCGTCTGACTACTTATTATTCTGAATCATTACACCAAGGACATAAAATTTCAATACGTATTCTCAGACTCTGTTAGTGAATAACGAAGTTGTGCTGACCTTGCTGAGCAGCTAATCTAGGCTCCGGGTTCTGTGTTGTGTTCTTTATTCCCTTGATGTACTGAGGCTGTTCGATAGGCGACCTGTAATTAGATTGCATAAACTTTTTACAGTTAATACTTTAACAAAGATACTGTCTTCCCTAAAGCAGACTGTCTTCCTCAGAAATAAATTACAACTTTGAAGCATCCCTGATATTGGAAAATAAAATACATTACCAAATTTAATTAATCGGGTTAGATTTCACCTCTAAAATGGTTTTTAAAGGTAAAAAGATTAATTTTGATCTCGGGTGTATTTTTTTAATGTTGCATAGGATTTATTTGTGTTTTTCATTTGCTTATTTCACAAAAAAAAACTTTAAAATATCAGATATATTAGCTAAAAGGAATGAGGTGTAAAATTTAGAAACTGTCACATTTATTTATCCTTCTCAAGAAAACCCCCTTGGAATTGAGTGTACATGGAAACATTGATACCTGTTCAGTGAGAAGACCATGGAAAGCAGTGGATAATCTCATGTTTATTGAATGTTTATTTATTGAATAGAAGCTAGATTTGCTAAAGATACCACATAAGTCCTCTGTACGGGAAAACTTGGTTGAAAAAAAACATTAGAAAGAATATTATAGATTATACCATCAAAAACAATACTTACCTTTCACTGGGCATAGATTATCTTCATGATAATCTATGAGCAGAGCAGCCCGTTTTGCAGCTGAGGACACTGATACTCCAAGAAGTGAGAGGACTGCCCTGGCTGGTGTGGCTCAGTGGATTCAGCGTGGGCCTATGAACCAAAGGGTCGCTGGTTCGATTCCCAGTCAGGGCAGATGCCTCGGCCATGAGCCAGGTCCCCAGTAGGGGGCACACAAGGTACAACCACACACTGATATTTCTCTCCCTTTTTTTCTCCCTCCCTCCCCGCTCTGTCTAAAAACAAATAAAATCTTTAAAAAAAAAAAAAGTGAGGAGAGTCAGGCAAGGTCCTCAGGTAGCAAATTCTGGACCAAGATCCAGATGCAAGCAATGTGGCTCCAGGGCCCCATGGGGACCCACAGCGTCTGAAGGCAAAATACTCCTTTCCCAGAAAAGATGGTTTCTCCCTACGTATGTTGGAAAGTAGGTGTCTTCAACTCACATATAACCGACATCTGTACTTGAGGAGGAGACACTTATTTCAGAGTTTGATTTTCAATGCTAATGAACGTTAAATTCTCACTAAGATTTACATGAGAAAAATGCAGACCTCATGTGAATTAGAGGAATCCCGGGGAAATTAATTTGCTTCTGGAGCACTGTGTGGTAAATAGCAGACAGCTTTTCTTCTAAAATGCTTTGCATCTGTAAACAATACATTAAAAGGCAAGGCAAGAGACTGGGGATGGATTTTTTTTTCCAAGCTGACTTTTTTACTGATGCTTAAAGCACTTCCAGTGAATAAGTGGATACATTTCTGATGGATATTATGATGATGTAACATATTCACAGCAGTGTCAGAGTGCCCTCTCCTTCACCAGACGGGGATTAGAGTGCCACACAAGCCTTTCTTTAGACAACATGTGAGAAGAAACCAAGAAAGCCCCCCATCCATGTATTTCACTCCCTTTTACCCCCAAATGTCCCTAAATTCGGCTTTTCCATTTCATCGCCGCACTCCCCTGCCCCAGGAACACACTAGTTAGAGGGTAATACTTGGAAGGGATAAAAGTCACAGGAGACCAGTACTTTAACTACTAAAATCCAGGGTGTTTTATTTATACAAACTTCAGAAAGGCCTGGCTCAACGCGGCGGGGTGCTGTGCAAGAAGACACCCAGGCTGGGGTGGCGAGCAGCACAACCTCTGTTCTGTCATCCCCTGTCAAGGGCATTTGGGTCCTTACGGAGTTTATCTTGGTGCCACCCACAAGGAAAACAGACAGACACACCAACCAGCCTGTCCCTTCTTTGACTTCTCCTTGTTCGTGGCTCTGAGTGGCACTCAGCCATCTCCCTGTCAGGCCGAACCACGCAGGCCTATGCCCTTCTGCTCATCTGAGAGCTCCTTATCCCATCCGCATTAAAGCTGCCTGATCGCTCCATGTGGTCTTGATTCATTGATTTAGCATGCTCCCCGGCACAGAATAGGAACTCAAACAACATCTGTCAAAGAAATGTTTGAATAAACTTGCAATTTATAATGAAGGATGAGCTCGGGAAGAATTTTCTGGGTAACGCATGGATAAAAAAGGCAGCGTGCACAGTGGTGAAGAACTTGAGCTTTGGAGTAGGGCAGGCTTCATTTTGCTCCCTTGCTCTCTCACACTTCAGCAAGGGCCTTGAGCTAGTCACTCAACCCCACCAAACCTTGGTTTCCCCATCTCCAAAAATGGGACAATTAGCTTGGACCATGCTCAGCTCTGTGCCTGACACCAAGCAAATACAAAATAATAGCACTCTTAATTTTTAATTTTTTTTGGTGGTAAGCAGTTAATGCATTTACAATTATAATGTGGAGGTTTTAATATGTCACTGAATCTGATATATTCTAGGCAAATTTTAGAATAGCTTTAGAGTTCTGGGGAAATGTAAACACTGTTTATTCTGTATATTTTCCCCTCCTGAATTAAAGGTGTTAAATTCAAAGTAATAATAAGCAACCACCAGAAGGGAATTCAGCTACGAAAGCGTTGCATAGTCATTTTGCTCAGGTGGGAGAGGTCACGCATTATGGGACAGGGTTGGCTGGCTCCCTGGGTAAACGTAATGCCAATGAGAGTGCG
This sequence comes from Desmodus rotundus, assembly GCF_022682495.2. NCBI lineage: Eukaryota > Metazoa > Chordata > Mammalia > Chiroptera > Phyllostomidae > Desmodus > Desmodus rotundus. Next base: position 191,543,730 of record NC_071388.1, read on the forward strand.
CCTGGCATTAATGGCTTCCGCTCAGTTTAGGTGGCTCTCACAGGAGGATTATTAAGAGTCCATTCAGCTTGTTCTTAGGTGCAGTGTGGTTAAATTTGGGGAAAACAAGCTGTGACCACTGGGGAGGATTGACATCTGATTCATTTATACACAACCTTCCAGGCACCAAGCTTCCAGGCAGCTTGGAAAATTGCAAAAACGCCTCCCAAACCGACCAGGCTTGCGGTCCCCCTCTGGTGTCCGATACCAGCAGCTGGCATGCCTGTCTGGAGACCAGCACTGCCAATTACCTTCCTGCCGTCCACGCTTGCCGCATCGGTGAGCAATCACTGCTGCTGACAGTGGTCCTAGCGCAGAGGTGGGAGCAAAGTTGAAGTGACGGGAAACTTCTCTTGCTGCTGCCTGGCTCCGATCGACCCTGACATCGTTCAGAAACATGCAGTTAATGTAAGATGCAGATGGCTGGTGTTAGGGCTGCCAGGGCTGACGGAGTCCCATTTTTAGCTACTGTCCACCAGGCAGGTGGCAGGGGTGCCCTAGGCAAGTGAACATCGCTGCAGGCACCAGTCAAAACAAGCTCCCTGCATCTTGAATCCCCCAAGTGTGCCTCTCCTATGCCCTTTCCAATCTTTCCACCTCTATCCTCTGACTTTCCTACTCCAGGAATGGATGTGTCCTAGGCATGATTACAGCTAATAGCTGTACAATTTCCATGCACTTTCATCCAAGACATACTTATATAAACCTTCCCATCACTGAAATGTCTGCACAATTTAGAAACAATGTGTCAACTTCAGGGTCGTTCCCTCAGCAAACATTTATTGCACACCCACCCTGAGTTAGGTTGTCACTGTATCACACCGATGCCTTTCCTTTGCAAGGTTCTGATAAATTCTCATGGAAGAATCTAAACTGTACTCATCAAAGGACTTGCACCTGAAAGAGTGTCGTGCTCAGTTTGCATTGGTCTTTCTGGCAGATATTCAGTAGCAACAGCGACCTCGGGACAGCAGCTCTTTTAGGTTGATATGAAAAGTTGACTTCCATATTAGAATTCCAGAGACCCCTCCCATTCAAACACAGTCCCCTACCTTTCCTCCAGGATTCTTAAAAAGGTTGAGTAGGAATGACTCCATTCAGATGTGTGCAAACAGAACTTTCAACCTAGCCAGACTTTAATTCATTCTTGAGGCCTCTCGATTCTCTGGGGAGTGTTTGCCTTTAAATGCATTTGGTTTAACTACATTAAACCTGCCTGTACTAACAGTAATTTCTAATGGATGTGGTTCAACTTAAATAGTAAGTATAAAGGAAAAGCTAATTCCATTTTACAACTTTAAAAATGTTAATCAAGCTAACCTAGTTAATATCTTCAGATCACTCCCTTCACATTTTATAAACAGGGTTTTTTTGAAGATTGTTATCAAATATAATAGTCAACAAAAAGTATTTGTCTTATCCAGAGTACTTTTCAGAAATGCAAACCTGCTCCCAGAAAATTTATAGATTAGTTATCCTCTAGCTGAATATGCTGACCAAAGAAAGCAAGAGAAATACAAGACAGAGAGAAAAGTGAAAATGGTTGCCAAGGTCTTTCAGTGTGATTGAATAAACCAGGGAATTCTAAGTAGAGGCCTACATGCCCTTTCAAAGCCAGACCTGTTTGGCTGACGCTAAAGCGCTAAGTGGTTCCTACAGGGCGTTAACAAGTCCTGGCTTTTGTCCAGATCTGCCAAATGGCTTCACTGCCACTGTGCCGCTGGGTAAGGGGAAAACCTGAAGTCTTTACGGTGTGCCCAGAAGTGTGGTTGTTGGCCAATACCGTGGTGACGGAACTGAGAAGTATACCTTGGTGCTCTGCAAATTCCGGGATTGATTTCTCACCTACTGTTTTAGTTGGCAATCCTGCAACCCTATGAGGATAAAAATGCAGGTATAATATGGCTACCCCTGCCTAAAAGTGAGGATTTAAGATGTAGAAAGATCAAACAGCCAGAAAGACACCAAAACCAAACTAGAACACTTGGCTTGTGATTCCAAGGCCTTTGCTTTGTACTTGTCAAAGGGGACAAGGGGACTCCAGGCCTGGACACCCAAAACCTAGAATTCAAAATAATCTGGCACATGTATTGTACAGGCACAGAAGTATAGCTCAGAGTTGCTGAGCCATTCTCTAGCTGGAATCCAAGGCTGTGAGGAAATCCAGTCTGTAAAGCCTCAAGAAGATAGTATTTGACCACCAGCAAGCAGCCATTTGGAGCTACTGACCCAAAATGGCCAACATAGCCCCTCTGTGACTTGGAAATTCCTGAGGCCTGGTAGTCTTCCAGGAAACTCTCCATCCAGCTGGCCCAGGACATTCCAGCGTAAAACTGGTGTACTTGGTACTTCCTGGTACTGCACTCCTTCCTCATGGTAGGATGAAGAATCTCAAGCCAAAACTTGGTAACCAAACAGGTGCTGGAATAATGGTGAATGGTGTATGGGATTTGGAACTGACCTTCAGTAATTCTCTTAAACTCTCTGAGTTCCATTTTTTTTTAAATCTGTAATGGGGAACACTACTACCTTTTCAAATTTGCTGAGATTACAAAAGGTAAATGGATTAATCTCTTATATTCTGCCATGGATTAGGCACTGTTCAATGCCCTTTAGAAACCCTATGAGGTGAGTATTATAGAGAAAACGACAGCAGAGAGGATTGGAGTAACTGGCCAAGGACATATATCTAGTAAGTAGCAAAAATGAGATTTGAACCCAGGCTCCCAAGGTCATCACAATGCTGCTTCCCAATTGTCCTGAATTTTCACTTACTCCATACCACTTAAACTGCAAAGTCTTTTATGTTGGTTCATTGGGAGAGCAGGGCCTCAAATGCCCAGTCTCCAGGAGTCGATTGCTAACCGCTTCTTCCAATAATTATAGGATAACTGCTGTGAAGAGTCCATGATGCCATAGAACTTTGACTATTTTACTCGTCTGCTTGTCTCTTCTATTCCACGATTCCTCAAAGTCATTCTGGAAAGTTGAATTATAACTAGAAAGGTATTTGTAGAGATTAGTTAAATGGAAGAAGAGTCTACTGGGTACTTTAGCAGCTCTGGCGTGCACTGGCCCGTGTACACTTGCCCGCGAAAGCCACTGTCACTAACTGCCCACCTCTAAGTAGCCTCACGGCCGGCACACTGACGAGCGGACCCAACCAACTTGTTGTACAGAATACAGAATGGCCCATGGTGGTTGCCACTTGGGTTAATGACATAAATTATTTTTAACCAAGTGTCACAGTAGCACGAGATCCCTGTTTTAAGTAAGTTATCATTTTGCTCAAGACACAAAAGGTATCTGTGACACTAAGTCTAAAAAATATATAGCATCTTAACACAAAACAAACTGTTTTGTAAAAACTATGGTGTTTCTGAGGTTTCGGAGCTGACAGAAACCTAAGGAAAGGTATTGATGTCTCTCCTGAAAATAAATTTCTCTCTGTGTTAATTTTATAAAGTGTTTTATTGATTTCAATCAAATTTAAAATACGATTTAACAACACTTTCCTGACGGGACTAACAAGGAAATCAAGAAATTCTATAAACATTCCTGATGACCACGTTCCAAGAATCCGACCACAAGGACAACTGTGATGTCCCATTGGTCGCCACTACTCGACTTGAGGGAATGCCTGAGTTTCCTTACTCCCACGCCCTCAAGGAAAAAATCCATGAAATTATTTAGTATTTCAGCATCAACTGATATAATGTTTTATGTTGGAGCTAGCAAAAACAACTGAGGGATATTCACCAAAAATAACCTATTTCCTTCCTGAAAGGCTGTATTATGCCCACTCTCCTATCACCTCCATCTCCATCCCTGCTCATTAACTTCTGGGTTTGACTTGCACCCCCATGCTATACAGCATAAATATTAGCATGCTTGGGTTTGAGTGGGGCAGTAATTTGTATAAACAAGGGGGGTGGGTAACAACCTCGCATAGATCTAGGAAATTAACTGCCCCTAAATCTGTCTAGTGAGCGGAGCCTGAAAGATTTCTGCTTCCTCCTCAGGTTGAGTCTTTGATTTCCTCTGATGCTTAAGCCCATTTACTAAGCAGTGAGAAAGAATTGCTGTGGCATTTGGCACAAAGCTGCCAAGATGTACAAAATTTCAGTTTGATTACCATATGTTCATTGTGTTAATTTTCTTTCAGCCAAATGCTCCCTAGATCTTGTTTGCTGTCTCTTTTAGCTTCTGCTAGATTCTCCTGAAGTCTGATGTTTCTCTTCCTTGCTCACTAATGCTCTAGTGGGGAGCATGCAGAAGCTTTGTTTTGTTCTGGAAATGGCCACAGTAGGAGTAATATTGCACTTCTATGCGGCAGTTGTCCTCATTGCCAGTGGCTGTTAGTTTTATAAAAATGAAGTGTAATGTCCACAGGCAGGCCAAGTAATTATTGCAAATATCAGATTTTTAACAACCGAAAATCGCATGCATTGTTCATGAACCTTTTCGTACAATTTCTGCTACAACGTTCGCATATTTGAAATCTATGCCATTCTGCCATCCCTGAAGTCCCACTTTTAACAAACATCATTTTTAGCAAACACTGAGAACACTGAATGTCACAAACGTGCAAGTGTTGGTACAGCTGTCATGTTCGTGTGATTCTGTGCCCAAACCACCTGTCACAGGGGGAATCCCAAGGAGGATGGGGACTTATACCAGAGGCAAACCTACTTCCACGAGTTCTCTCGAATAAGTGCTACATCATTCACTGAACTTCTGCACACTGTGCTAAGTGCCTTTGTGCTCGCCAAAGTCCAGCATGAAAACGGGCTTGTGCGTACGCTTTCTTCTGCCAGATTCCATAGCAGGGCTACAGAGCACAGTGCAGGAAAGGCCCTGAGGGGAGGACGGTCCCCTCGAATGTTTGATCTTACACCCTCCTGAAATCCTTGAATCAATCCTAGAACTAAGGCAAGGATATTTAGAAGCCAGAGTAGAACAGAACAATAGATATAGATGTACACAGCCTGCCATTGGCTGGGAAACATTTTACACATACAATCTGGGGCAAGGTAAACTTTACTAGGGCTGAAAGCATAAGGAATATTCAAACACTTTTTCCCAGGGGCACTGCGATTGTTAACATCTGTGTTTCTAGTGCTCATTAAAAATAAATGTCCCAATTAATTTGTTAATGATAAGTACTGGCCTCAGCATGAAAGGTACTAGGATATATACAAGAGATTGAGCAGCACTTACTGAAGACCATCGCAGAGCAAAATGCAGCAAAATTCTATCTAGCTCTCTTCTCTCGTAACAGGACTCAATCATTAAAGTGTTCTAGGTGCATTCATGCCCCAGAAAGTACAGAGATTTCATGGGAAGCAACATGTGAAAGTTCATTCTCCTCGCACCTGGGTTTCAGTGGAAAACAGTCTTGCCAACACTTCATTAGTTCTCAGCTTACTATGACCATTCTCCCATACTAGTAGTTGGAAGCCAATCATTTCCCTGAAAACATGTACTACATAGTATACTGTAGGCACTGAGCAGAGCTTGTTGGGTAAATCCATAAACACACGATTTTTCTCTTCTGTATGCATGAGAGTTTTTATTCCTTCTGCCAGCTTTTCCCCTTGATTTAGGTTTCACACCGAGTTACACCCATTAGTGTAAATTTTGCTTTCTTCACCTGTCTTCTCAATTTCGAGGCAATGCTGATATAATTCTAGGGTTGTCATTAAATCTACAAAAATCTTATGACTCATGGCTGTTTTCCTGTCTGGGGATCTTCACCAGTAGTACAACTAGCAGAACAATTAGTCACTCACACTACTCAGAACTGTTGTTTGCTCTGAGCCACGTGACTCCCTGTCTCTCCTCGTGTCACGGGGGTTCCGTGACTGCTTGACAACTCGAGGGGTACAATTTACAGCTTCAAACGTTTGCACAGTTTTTTAAAAATATGCCAGTGTTCTCTAGGATCTGCATGAGCATTTTTTTTTAAACTGCATGTTCGCAGAGATGATGTACTTTCGATTTCTGAAAAATCAACAGTAGAAGCCAGGACTTACAATTTATAAATAAATTTCCATGTTTTCCCTGCAGGATATAAACACTTAAAAAACAGTGCCTGCAAATTCACATATGAGCAGGGAATTCGACCAAATCCAGTGGATGATGGTACTGTTCTAAGGACATTCAGAATTCTTGATTTTTATTTTTTTTATTTATTTTTTTTTAGTACATAAGGCAGCTAAGGGTAGACCACAAACCCTTTGGTTAAATCCAATCAAGTTGTTAACACAGACAATTTGTCAAGTGGCTATTGTGATAGGTATTTTAACCTTCTGGGTTTAAGCTTGTTAGTCTTCTATATTTGCACCAAATCCTTACCCCTCCAGAGATTCTTTTTAAGAGCACTAGTAACAGCATTAGTAATCAATATGCAGTTTGAAATTCTTTTAAAATCCATTGGGAAATTCTGCTTATGTCTAAACTTACCCATCTGCTTCAGTATTATCTACAAATTGACTCAAGATTATAGCTTCTGCAACAAACCACCACAAGCTTACTGTCTTGAAACAACACAGATGTATTCTTTTAGAGTTCTGCAGGTCAGAGTCTAAAATGCAGGAGTAGGCTGGGCTGCTGCATTCCTTCCAGGGGCTTCAGGGGAGAATCAATTTCCTTGCATTTCCAAGCTTCTAAAGGCCACTGGTCTTGCTTGGTTCCTGACTCCTTTCCCTCATCACTCCAATCTCTTGCTTTCTTCCTCTCATTTCCTACTACTGACTCTTATCGTCCTGCCTCCCTCTCAGAAAGAACCCTTGTGATTACACTGGACTCCCTGGATAACCCACAGTAACCTCCCCACCTCGTTCTCTTTCACTTAATCACATGTGTACACTTCTCTCTGACCACATAAGGTTAACACATTCACTGGCTCCAGGGACTAGCATATAAACAGCCTGGGGACGCCATGGGCAGCATACAGCAGGTAGGTGTACCAAAGAGGACACAAAAATAGCAGCTCCATTTATTCAGGACAGTATTTCCCCTTGAAACCAATGAAGAATCATGGAGGAAAGTAAGCAAGCAGGAGAACATTGTTATGCAACTGCAAACAGACTGTATTAATAAGTTGGCCTAACCGTATAGTTATAAAAATTGAGATCTGAGTAGAATTAAAGGGTATGTTCTCGGATCTCCCTTCTCGATTCCTAAGCATACCATCCTCGCTGCCTTTGTTACTGCCCTGTCTTGATGCCTCTGCTAAGTAAGGCTCAGAGGCAAACACTGAGCTGCAGCAAAGGCTTGACTTCCTAACATCTTGCACAGTCACTCTACAAACTCCCTAATGCAGAGAAGAGACAAACTCAGAGGTGTTTAAAAAGTGCCTAGCTCAGTGTTTGGAACCAAGCTTCTGGCTTGAAAGATTTTGGCTTGGAAATCTGCATATGAAATGCAAATGCTGCACAAATCCTCTTTATTGCTCAAATGCTCCAGAAAGTACAATCCCTAGTGCTGCGCGGTGCCATTTGGAATGAAAACGAGCATCATATGAAAACTTGGGTATATGTAAAGGTCAGTGGAATTTCAACCAGATGCTTTGCTTCCCCACCACGGTGTTGGCAGTAGGAGTGGCTTATAAATTTCACCTTGGGGAAATAAGTGTAAATATTTTTAATAACATTTTCCATTTCAACCTTGGCTCTTTAAAGTTCAAAATACAGTCTCACATTCATTTTTTGCTAATGTATTCAACCAACATTTATAACATAAGTAAAATATTTTTAAATGTCTAAAATTGAACTCAGCACTCCCCACCCTCCACATACTATCACGAGTCCCTCCCTCTGCCCCAAACCCGTTTCTCTGTCTGTCTCAGTGAGTAGCCCACCTGTGTCACCTCAGCCAGAAACCAGGGACAAGCTACGGGCTTCTTCCCCTGCCTCATCCCCTACCTCCAATGTCATGGCCATGTATGAAAGGAGAATTTTCCTGTGCAAACTCATGTCCCTCAGATAGACAACCATAATGGTGTTGCTACTCATACCCTTGTCTCTCATTTTGCACACCTCTGTTTGTAGTCTTCTACACTCTAGACAGAGCGAGCCTTCAGGAATGTTAATAGCATGTCACTTCCCTACTTTAAACTTTTCAGTGGATCCTCATTTCAGGTTAAAATCCAGACATCTAATTTTGGTACAAAAGGCCTTTCATTATCTTCAGCAGCCCTCTCTCTGGCATCATCTACCCCATTCCTGAGACCTGTAATTCAGCTATCAAACCTCCTCTTTCTGTCCAGCATCACAAGAAAAATTACCTAGACAGCTCCTGCTATTTAAGATTTTACAATATCTTAGAATGGATAAAACTGTGTGTGTGTGTACACACATATGTATATATATACACACACACATATGTATGTGTATATACATATATATATACAGTTTTTCATATATATATATATACATACACACATAGAAATGGCGTCATAAGGGAAGAAAAAAGTGGTTTGAGTTTTGAAAGTTAAACAAAGAAGATTTGGGGAGATCAGTGTAGGATTCATAACATACTTCTAGTGTAAATTTTACAAATGGTTATAAAGAAAATAAAGGGCATTTAGGAAAATAAAGAACATCATTCTGACATCACTTAAATTTTATAAGTCTTCTCATGCCCATTGAAAGAACTGAGAAGCTGTAGGTTTCATAGGGAAGCCACCTGGGTGGGCAGTTTCATTGTCTGAAGCAGCCCAGACCCTCGTTGGATGGGTGACTGGGGAAAGGAAGACAATAGTGAATATTTTAGGTGTGTTATTTGTAAAACATAAACAAAGAGACTGTTCAGTGGGGAGGAACAGCTCTTTTTTGGACAAGCAGCCCCTGTTGCTGGCAGTATGATATTTCTCATAGCTTTTCATGACTATGATTGACCCCTATTTCCTTCCTAGCTTCAGTTCTCATTGGTTTTCATTGATTCCCTTTTCAACCCAGACCCTATGGTTCATTAATTCACCCTCTTTTTCTCCAATCCCATTTGCATAGCAAAACCCCAAACCTACATCAATCTAAGTGCCTGCTACCTCCAATACCAGCCCTAGGCTGTTGGAGACATCTACACAAACACTCAGCTGCATGCGACAGTAAACCCCAGGGCTTCTCTCCCAGCCAAGCTCTCCACCGCCCATTCCAACCTCCAGCGCTGGCTCTCTTACCGTGTGCACTCACTCCCCGTCCCTCCCAGGAGATCCCTTTATTCCTTCACAGCAGAAGGAGATAGCATCATTTTTAACCCCCATCCTTGCCAACATCAAGAAAGGCGTGTGTCCTTATGGTTGTAACTTCATATCTTTGTATGGCAAGGGCATTTTTCTCTCTTGTTAAAAGATTCCAATGTAGTAAATCTGGGTGGGGCGTGTCACTGCTCATTTCCAACAAGCTCCCTGGTGATGCCAAGGCTGCTGGCCCTGAGATCATGGCACTTTGGTTAGCAAGTCCTAGAACTCATTCAGTGCACGAACACCCAGAACTCTCTCTTCTCCAAACCTGCAATCCTTCCTTCACCTTCACCACGGGTTCTGTCCTCTTAGTAAATAGATAGGGATGGCTCTCTGATCTTAAAAAGGAGAATAAGGGCCTCGGAAGTTCAAGGACTACATTCTAGCCCACTAACCATTCTCGTCATTTAGCCCCAGAGTTCATCTTCTCTTCTAAACAAGGGTTCTTTTCTTTCTTTTCTTTCTTTTTCTAACACAATTTACATTCAATATTATTTTGTATAAGTTTCAGATGTACAGTATAGTGGCTAAATACTGATGTACTTTACACAGTGCTCCCCCGATATTTCTAGTACCCAACTGGCACCGTTCGTAGTTCTTACAGTAGTACTGATTATACTCCCTATGCTGTAATTTACATCCCTGTGACCATTTTGTACTTCTCACGCCCTTCACCTTTCTCACCCAGTCCCCCAACCTCCCTCTCCTCTAGCAACCATCAGTGTGTTCTCTGTATCTATGAGTCTAAAAGAAGGTTTCTTGAATGTGTAGCTTACATTTTTCTTTCCACACATCACTTGAAACATCACTGAAGTCAAGCTTCATCCCCGCCATGACAAGAAAGTTGCTCTTGCCTTTCGCCTGCTGGATCCTAAACTCAATGGATATGTTCAGCTATTTATTCCCTATCCTGCAGCATTTGACTGCTTACTGAAGTCTTCTCCATTGGCTTCTATCACATCTTACTCCCATCTCCACAACCCACTTATTTACAACCGCCTTTTCAGGGGTCCATTCCTCTACTCATGATTTAAATGTTAGTTCCTTAGGGTTCCATCAACAGTAACCTTCCCATTATTTATTTTCTCTTTTTCTAGGAAGCCACTTTCATGGATTCAATAACCATCTATACCTGGAAGACTTCTAAATTGATGCTTCCTGTGCAGATACCTCCCTGGAGGTCTCAACTGTTCTAACTACTTAGTTTAAGCTTTCTACTGGTTACAAGTCAAAGACATTTAAAACTCACTCTGGACCTTTCCCTAAACTTGCCAATCCTGTATTTCTCCTCTCCATGAAAGAAACTACCTGCTTCCCATTAAAAAAGCAAGAAATACAGACATCGTTTTATTTCCTCCCTCTTTCCATACCACTTACGTCAACTCTACTCCCTTCCACATTGCCCCAGCTTGTCCCCTCCTCTCCATGCCTACTGCCACTATTTCTATGTGGGCCTTTCCCATTTATTTTCTGGAGCAATTACTGTTCTTGCTCTCTCCAGGCTAGGGGCCTTCCCTCCCCACACAGAAGCAGTAGTGATCTGGCTAAAGCACAGATATAATTGTACCACTCCCACCATTTAAAGGCCTTTAATTTCCCTCCCAAATGCTGTAACAGTCAAGTCTATTCTATTTAGTATAACTGACAAGGTCTTTCAGAACCTGGTTACTGCCCCTCCTCCACTTCCAGCTTCAGCTCCCTATACTTCTCTTAGGACCCTAAGATCCAGCCACATAAAATTCCTTATATTTTTTCCAATGGGACATAACCCCTCCTTTGCTCATGCCACTAACTTTCCATGCACCACTATCACCAAAATAGTTCCTGTTCACCCCACAAGATCCACTCAGTCTTCATGTGTTCCAGCAAGATTTCCTCTTCTCAGTTTTGATCGGATGACCTCCTACAGTCTCCGATCAAATCCTATTTCTAACTTTGGACTTGCCTCCTTCTGCCAGAGGATAAGCCCATTGAGCGCTGAAAATATGTCTTGTTATCGCGGTATTCCTAGTGATTTGCATGGTCCCTGGTACATAGGAAGTCTTCGATAAATGCTTTAAAATAAATGAATAAAGAAGTTATGCTTACTAAATGACATCTGTCCACTGGCAATTCCTGGGAAGGCAGCAGATTTGGGAATATCTTTGAGATAAGAGTGGCAGTATTTGCACCTAAGATGAATTGCCCTGGTCTCCCTTTTCTCCACCCTGCCCACCTCTAGGTGTTTCCTCTACTTTTAAGGAAAAATCACTTGCCACAGGCAAGAATAAACTCCAGATTTCCAGACTCCCACGGGACTAGGCCCTAGTCTATAATTGTACTTTATTTACTTGCTTGTTAGTGCATGAAACTATTTTCCTATTTTCAGAGATCTCAATGTCATATTTTCACCATATAAAACTTCCATCTGAACGACCACATAAAATGTATCCCCAGAAACAAAATAGCACCTCTGAGTGTCTCAGCACATCAGCAATGCAGAAAGTTCCCTTTAAAGTTCAGTTTTGGAGGTTGTTTATTCTACAGCAATTCAAGCCTGGGCCAAACTGATTGTTTTTCTGGTTTAAATGGCATCTAGCACCTCAAGGAAAAGAACATAAACAGTTGGCAAATTTACAGCCTTTAAGTAAAATTGCCTTAACTTGAGGGGATTCCCTTAATATTGCTTGTTATAATTTTTTTCTCGTTTTAGAACTCTCCCATTTCATAAGAATTCAGAACATGAGGTGTCACACACAGGATCTGCTTCCAGCTAAAGTTAACACACACACACACACACACACACACCCCACAGCATCTTTTTAAAGTAAATTCCTTATGTATTGGGTACCACAACCAAAGGACAGAATAAGAACTAGAGTGAGAGAATTCAGATAATATTAATTATTTTTCATCAACACTTTAATTTTGTCAATAAAACTAGCATATTGCAGTCTTAGGCCAGGAATCCATACCAGGAGGATTTCTGGTAAATAAAAAATTATCTAGTGACTTCCAAACTCAAGGACTTCACTTCCCTTTTTCTCCAGTTTAACTCCTCAGTCTACAGTTTCAACCACTCTCTTCTTAATATCTCCCATCCCTTTGCTCCTATCACTCCATGCCTGCCAAAACCCCAAAGCTAATTCTTGCAGAGCATATCCCATATGTTAATTGTTCTCAGAACTGTCCTGCGTATTAACTCCATTAATAATCTCAACAATCATGTCGGGTGGGCACTCTTATTGTTCCCAGTTGACGTGTGAGCAACTGGAGATAGAGAGAACAAGTGACTTGCCTGAGGTCACACTGCTATTAAATGATGACTGCCTTGGCACTCATAATATTGCTGAGCTCCAATGGGAAGGATCACACGTGCAATCAAATTGGTACCACCACAAACTATAATCACCATCCTTACCCAGACCTTTACCCTGTTCAACGATTTTATCGCGTTTCCCCGGTCATCTGTCTTGTTCATTCTTTTGAATGACTTCATCTTCTCCCTTCCCTCTCAGCCTATTAGTGTCCCTCCTTCTTCCCAGAGATACTAGAATTATCAGACAAAAGCCCCTTTAGCTTCTTATTGTCTATGACAATAGAGAATATTCCCCATCTTCTATCTTAGAACACAGATTTCCATTCTGTTTTGCTTTCTCAGGGACTCTATTCTCTCTGTTGTTCCTCCCCATCCAACCTCTCTTTCCCCCTTCTTTCCCACCAGCACTTAAATATATTAATCTCTCTCCCATCCTAAATTTCCTCCCTCAGCCCTCACCTTGTACAGCTACCAACTGGGCTTTCTTCATGTCTACATCCTCTTACTACCCACCCATTCTTCCAACTTCTTTAACCTTGCTCTTGTGAATCATCAATGAACTTATCTCAGCGCACACCTCATAAGCCATCTCAGCTTCATTGGACATTGCTGTGCCTGCTCCTACCCAAAATGTTTCCTTTGCTTGGCTTCTCTGATAGCATGCACTGCTGTTTTTCCTCCTTCCTTTTTGGGGACATCCTTTTAGTCACCTTAGTTGGATCCAACTCTGCTGTGTGCTGTCCTAGGCCCTCTTTCTTCTTGCACTACACCAAATGCTCAGTGTAACTTCATCCACTCCCCCGGCTTCAGTCACCATTCATTTGGCAGGGACTCCCAGCTCTCTCTCTGCACTCAGTCACTTCTGTTCCTCTATTCAGCTCCACTGAGATGACTCGTGGTTGCACAAATCCAACATTTCTCACCTCAGCCTCAGACTCTTTCCCGCAAATCCTGCTGCATTACCAGTGTCCTATATACTTGCTCAAATCAGAAACTTGATGGGCATCTTCTTATTCCACACATTCCATCTACTACCAAATCACATTGATTCTATCTCCTAAGTAATGCTCACATCCATTCACTTCTCTCGATTCCCATGGCCACCACCCTAGACTAGCCCACCATTTTCTTGGCCTGGACTAATGCAAGAACCGATTAAATTGGTCAGCTTTCTGCAACACAGCCCTCACCTATGATTCAACTCATTATCTACAGTAAAGTCTGTGTAATCTGCTTACAAAGTAAAGCTGATGATGTCATGGTTTCAATTGCTCTTTAGATGGAATCAAAAATCCCAAATACATTTTTTAAAGATTTTATTTATTTTTTAGAGAGAGGGGAAAGGAGGGAGAAAGAAAGGGAGAGAAACATCAAAGTGTGAGAAAAACATTGATCGGTTGTTGCTTCTAGGAATCGAACTGGCGACCTTGTGGTTCACAGGCCAGCACTCAGCCCACTGAACCAAACCAGCCGGGGCCTAAATAGAGTTTTTACAAAGCACCAAGCACTAACTTCTATTTATGTTCACATACTTTTATTTTGGTCCCCCTTCCACTGGCTTTCTACTCTGCAGTATCTCAAATGCTGTCCCACACCCCAAGCTTTTATTGCGTGTAGGAGTGGCTCGCATGTGGCTTCTTTGCCCCCTCTCTCCCATTATCACCCATCACTTTCTCAAGGTGACCTTCTGTGACTTCTAATCTAGATTAAGTCACCTTAATCTGTGTGATTTATCTTATTTTTCATAAATTTTATCCCATTATTATTTATATTTGATATCAACTTTTGCCATATCTACACAGGAAGGAAATGTGACAGACTGGCCAACATTATATTTCTAGACTAAAAATATTTCTAGACTAGATTTATTACACAGTTTGTGGACTATTTTTACTAATTTTGTCATCATTTCTGTGTCATAGTTATTAACTATAGGCATTGTTAGATGGACATTAAAGAAAACATCATTTTGTGACTTAATTTACCCATGGCATGTCTAATAATACAGGGTGAGGCAAAAATTGGTTTATACTTTTGAGTATGTGAAACACAGAGCTCATTCTTGTATTATTATTTATTAATTATTATGTATTTTTCATATGAACAACTACAAACCTACTTTTGCCCCACCCTGTACATTACTATGAAAATCCTGGAAATGTCAGTAAGGTAGCTTTGGTTATATGTTCCAAAGATAAAATAAAATGTTCCAGTAATAAAACAATGAAATAATCTTCCCATCATTTTTTTCCAGTTGCAAAGCATTTTGTGTCTTTGAATATAGAGAGTAAAATTGGAAAGTTTCCTGGTTCATCTCCATTATGAAATGTGTTATGTGTGTGGCGGTGGGCATGCTGTCTACTCCGTTGACAAGCAGACCTCACATCCCATGCCCCTCTCCCCCAGTGAGGATGTCAATTGGATTCCAGTGTGTTCAATCAAGCATATTGTTTTCAGGAAATACAATAGATTGGTAATTTTTGCATCGATGATAGGCAGTTTTCAAAGATGATACTAAATTAGTTTCAGAAGTAGAAAACTTGTTGCTTAAAATCATTTTATTTTTCATATGAAATGTAGATAAAACTGAGTCATGCTCTCTTTTCTAACAGGAATCTATCCAAAATGTAAATATATACTTTTTTCTTTCCAGTGACAACCAACTTGTTTTTGGAAAGTGAGGTCACGAAAGCATCCAAAATGGTTCCAAATGCCAACTTTCACACATGACTCTTTGATTCTCAAAGCTGTCATGTAAGTAAAATCACACTTATCAAAGAAACACAATAATGACAGCTCAGAGCTTGATACTGGAACTCGAAAGTTACTGAACCGTTTAACCGCCACTTACTAGCTCGGAATTTCTCCTCAGGAACCACCCATTGCTAAAAGCCTATGTTCTTGTAGCATGTTGAATTCATTGCCTTTTAGGATAAGCTCACTGTATTTTGAGAAGCTCACTGCATCTTCCAAAACTCAGACTATACTATCTTCCTAGTTTCCAATGATATGGTTTCTATCCAAGTTGCCTTATCCTAGAGCAGGGGTTCTTCTATCTTAGCCTGTGTCAGAATCACCTGAATGTTTGTTAAACCAGATCGCTGGGCTCATACCCAGAGTTTCTGGTTCAGTAGGTGTTTGATGGGGATGAAGAATTTGCATGTCACAGATGTTCCCAGTGATGCTGATAATGTTGATCAAGGGCCTACACTCTGAGAATCCCTATCCTAAAGACATTCCCTTTTAACGGCACTTAGTATTTCTTCCTGCCGAATTATGTAAAACTTAGTTTCTTCTTGATCCCTCCAAATGCCTCTTTATTCTTTCATTAATTCCTCCAGGCCAGCACTGTCTGATAGAAATATCATGTGAGCCATGATATTTTCTACATTTTCTAAAATAAAATTTTCTAAATTAGCCCCATTAAAAAAAGTAAAAAGGAAAGAGATGGAATTAATTTTAAGAATATATTTGATTTCCCCCAATCTGTCAAAAATATTTTTGTCTAACATGTAATTGATAGAAAAAATTATCAGTGAGCGATTTTACATGCTTTATGGTCAAGGCCTACCAAGGCTTTGCAATCTGAGGCGTATTCCTCACACTTACAGCACACCTCACTTGGGACGAGCCACATTTAAAGCACTCCACAGCCACCTATGGCTAGTGGCCGCCGCAAAGGCCAGCACAGCCCTGGAACTTTAGAGTCTAGGAACCTGGAGAACCGATGGCTCTGCTTGGTCTGTCTCTCTGATTTTCACTACATTTCCTCTGTTGAAAATGTGTTTTCAGATGCATTATCAATTTAAAAACACATTTGAAGGGCAAAAACAAAACCATTACATCATTAAATGCACACATTGATTTTAAAATGTGTGCCAATATAAGAATTTTCTCCATGTTTATGCAGAGAACCAAATATAAAATGTGGCGATGCACCTGTTTTTCTCCTGTCATTTTGTTCTACTCAAATCCTCCCCCATCAAAAACCTTTCCTTCCAGCCAGATAATCTGTGTTAACAACATAGTTTTTGTGCTGTATTTTTCCTTCTTCCTCATGTTATCCTATACAAATGCACACACAGAAGTTTGTATTTGTTTTATAAAAATAGGACCATCTTATACCTACACTTCTCTGCATAATTCCTTTCTTATTCAATAATAACTCACAAAAAGATCCGTGCAAGTCAGCAGGAGGTTGTAATTCATTCTTTTTTAATAGCTACTGTAGAGTCCATGCAGTGGGGAACCATAATTTATTCAGCATGTCTGTTATTGGCAGGCATTCAGATTTCATCCTACATTTTCAAGCAGGGAGAAAATGCTGGGGGAAAAAATCCCTTTAGATAGATATTTTGATATATAGATATATATCTTGTCTACTCTCTCTTATTTAGCTTGCCATCTCTTTGTTAGCCTCTAAATTAGACTTTCTCCCGCCATATCTGAGCCTTTTCTTTCCAACAAACAAAAGCGGTTATCATTAGTAGTCCAAGCAAACCATTTTAAGTTGTCTCCCTAATGAGTGCTTCCACTGTCAACAACTGGCTCAGACCAGCACAGCTCCCTTGAACCCGCCTCCTGTGAACAGAGACCCTGTCTCTGTTCACAGGAGACATCCCCGTAGAAAAGATTTTACTGGTATAGGCTCACTCACTTCGTAAAAAAAAAAATAAAAAATAAAAAAAAAATTAGTTGACATCAGCAAGATTAATTGCTTCACTGATGTTTTAAAATTAACAAAATCAAGCTTAGACTAGAAATCAAAGTACCTGGACTCTATAACCTACCCAAAGTAGCACAGATTGTAACTCAGCTAATAACTATAATCAGAATGATAAATAGCAACAACTAACATTTATTGAATGTTAGGATGTGACAGGCACTGTCCTAATTGCTTTACATATGCTAATTCATTTGCTCCTTCAAAACTTCCATAAGTAGGTACTCTTATTATTTTAATATAATTCCTACTTTACACCTAGGGACATTGAGATCACACCTCCAGTAAATGGCAGAGTCAGGACTGAAATGTGGATGTCAGAGTCCTAATCTCCTCACCTAGAAGTAAATTGACTCAACTACTCAATAAGGAAGTAGTAAATCACCTCGGTTCCCCCTCTTTGAACCTCAGTTCCTGGTATTACTGGTGCAATAATGCCAGTTCTCCCAACCTTAACGATTGCTGAGAAAAAAATAGGAAAGTGATTTAAAAAACACTGCAAGCTCTAACAACGGAGGCCGTCTCCGTTTCAGCTTGGAAAATTTGGCTGGGACTGTTTGCTCACTCGTAGCAAAAACTTAGCAGAAGAATGGTGTTATGCAACAGCAAACCAAGACATATGCTGATGGCACACGCCCTTCTGAAGGGGCGGCCAGACAAGAAAGGCCAGCGAACACAGAGTGTGAGTTATGCCAGATCCTCGCAGCCTCCTCATTTGCCTGAAATTACAAAAAGAGCAGCCAGCCTTTCCCTCTATTGTGTAGCCTGACTGCATCCTGCCTCCCTGCTCCAGCCCTTGCATTACTTAATTGGAGCACCGGGTTATAAATCTTACATACTTAAGGTCCAGGAGACTCTCTGGAGCCCTCACACTGAAATTTGTGTGGGAGTTCAGCAATATTGAATTTTCAAATAAAATGATTAACAGGAACCTTTAGGGCAGTCTCAGAGAAAACAATTCTTGCTGAATCTTGCCACCTTCATCTGAGGAAGCTTTTTGTTCTGTGGTTTAATAAAATGGTTGGAGAGGAACAGAGAGACAGTGACTCAGCGCAGAAAGAAAGGGGCGCTCCATGTCCACTCTGGAAACTCCCTTTGGCAGTCAACACCTTGTCACTGCTCTCTGGCCAGGCCTAATACGGCCATTGGAACATGCTACCGGGGAGGTTTCAGTCGCTTAGTTCAATTTTAACTGCAATCAGTTCTAATTACTGATTTTTTAAAAAACATCTTCTCCAAGATGTTAATAGTCAGAAATGGGTATACCTGATCAGAAAGCTAATTTCCTTTTCCACAGCAAAATAATGTCTATTGGACTTCATGACTCAGATAATTAAAATCAGGTAAAAGGAAGAACATAATCCAGCCTGATTCAACCCCAGACTGAGGCCTACATGCCTACTATTTGCTGAGACAATGATTTAGGTGCTCTGCCAAATCAATATGGGATGTTTATGGTCTTACTCAATAGGAATCTACCTCATTTGTGCAACAGGAAGATCATTTACAACCAGTTTCTAAAAGACACCACATGTCAGTGATAAATATTCAAATCAAGGCCAGGAACTGCAGTGCCCAAAGAGGGACCATTTAGCAGTACGAAGTTGTTATCAGAAGAGGATTTTCAGGGATGCCGTACCAATTTATAATTTGGAAGCATCTGTAAAGTGATCGTGACTGGCCCAGCTGTCCTAGTGTCTGGGAAGGAGGAGGCTCGGCGGGAGAGAGGATCTGGGTCAACAAGCAACAAGGACAGGGCATCCCCTACTGAGAGATCTCAGTGCCAGTCCGCCTGCCTTCTGAGGTGATCACCGGAATCACACTGTTTTCTCAGCCATATCTGCTTCTGGGGAGCAATTCTGCTGTGCAGTTACGGAGAAGAGCTTGGATAAAGCTGTTTCAGGGACCCACTTCTCTGCTCCACGTGGGAGTTTGGGAGTCAGACCTGCCCCTTTCCATTCACTACTATTTGCCTATTCATCCTTTACTCTCCCTCCCCCCCCCCCCCCCCCCCCCCCGTCTTCCTCCCTCCCTCCCTCCCTTTCTCCAGGACTTTAAATATTCTACCCTTTTTCCTCCAACCCATCCCAGGTGCCATTAAAATATGCAGCAAATGAAAAGTAGCTTCTACTCACAGAAAGACTGACTTCTGGAATGAAGCACAGAAAAGCGGCTGGGCATCCTGGAGCTCAGCCACTTACTAGCTATGTGGTTTGGAGAAAGTTACTTGACATTTCTATGTCTCATTGCCTCACCTATAAAACAAAGAAAATAGTAGCTCATGCGAGGAGGAAAAAAGGTCATGCATGAAAATTCTTAAAAATACTCAAAAAGTATTTGTTGAATTCAGTGTTATCAACGGGATCTGGGTTTCAGGTTAGCTTCCTGCAGGGGAAAGCTGAGTGGTCAGGAGGAGGGGAATGCATGATGATGACCACGGAAGGACGTTCACAGCAAATGGCAGTACGTATAAACAAAGAGTCTCCTTAAGAAAAGCAGTCAACCAGGGATCTGAATAAAGGGTTGAGATTCAAGCTCTCCTATAAGAGAAGTTGTTTACTGCTCTGCCCTGTATCAGTCCTTTAATCTCTCTCAGCATTACTTTCCTCATTTGTGCAAGAGGGTTCATGGTAAACACTTCATAGCATGATGGGGAATGAGAAACAAGAAAACATATATGAACGTGATCTGTAAACTATGAAGAATTTTTCCATTCTGGGTCTAAGCATTCGACCCAGAATGCTTATTTTCTTGTTTATTTTCTTCATAGCACATAATGATTTGAAATAGCCCTATTTAATTTATTTTTTTCAGATTTACCCCTAGAATGTCAATGCCCCAAAGGCAGAATCTGTCTCTTTTTTACTGAATTTATTGGCATGACATTGGTTAATTAAATTACCATATTTTGCCATGTATAATGCACACCCAACACTTTTGTGTGCATTGTGTGTGCATCCGTGTGTGTACATGGATTATACACTTTGTTTTCTTTGTATTTACATTTTTTATTGTTATTCAAGTACAGTTGTCTTAATTTTCTCCCCTCTACTCCCCCACCCATCCATCCCCACCTCCCACCCTAAATCCTACACCACTTAGCTTTGTCCAGGTGTCCTTTATACATGCTCTTGATGACATTTCCCCTATTTTCCCCTCATTACCCCCCTCCCACCTCCCCTTTGGTCACTGTCAGTTTGTTCTTTATTTCAATGTCTCTGGTTCTATTTTGCTTGCTTGTTTGTTTTGTTAATTAGTTTCCACTTACAGGTGAGATCGTATGGTATTTGTCTTTCACTGCCTGGCTTATTTCACTTAGTATAGTGCCCTCCAGTTCCATCCACGCTGTAGTGAAAGATAGGAGCTCCTTCTTTCTTTCTGCTGAGTAGTATTCCATTGTGTAAATGTACCATAGGTTTTTGATCCACTCATTTACCGATGGGCACTTAGGTTGCTTCCAGCACTTGGCTATACACATTGTTATACCCATGACATGTAATCATTATACCCATGTATAATACACATCCTTATTTTTCCCTCAGAAATTTTGGGGGGAAAGTGCACATTATACACAGCAAACTATGGATAGGTTTCAGATATTTAATTCTATAACACATCATCTGTATACTGTACTGTGTGTTCACCACCCCAAGTCAAGTCTCCTTCCATCACCATTTATCCCCCCTTTACCCTCTTCTACCTCACCCTACACCCCTTCCCTCTGGTAATCACCATGTTGTTGTTTGTGTCTACATGATTTTCTCTGTCATTAATAGCTGTATCGCTCATGCTTAGAGAAGTCTTGTGACTTCTAAATGAATAAATATTCAAGACAAGCATGCTGGCAGTCTGCCCCAGGGGGAAAAATAATGGAAACAGGTAAAGTTTCCCACATTGATCCCTCTCCCCCTCCCTCTTAGAATCAGAAATGAATTGTTCTCTTCCTATGATTGGGGAATTCTCCACATATAAAGAAAGCCCATCTCTCCCTAGAGAAGCTGAAAATGCCAGATATTCATGTCCCAGCCTCCCTTGCAGCTAAGGTGCAGATATTTAACTAGGCTTTGTCCTCAGGCTTACCTGCTGCACACTTTAAATTGAAAGGTAGTAATTTCAGAAAGCACAGGCCAACACACTCTTTATTCTAGTAAGACTGGTAAGAAAGAGAGCTGTGCCTGCAGTTCTGGCAGCAGCATCCAGGGTCCTGGGTTGATGATGTTGAAGGGGCAAGCTGCTATATCTGCACCCAAGGTGTGCTTTCGCTGGGTCAAATCTGTGGCATTATTTTGGTTCTTGCTCTTGATTGTATTATGTTCCAAGTGTGGTTCTCTTGGCTATTCTGTATAATCTCTAGATAGAACTTCCTCTAATATGTGCCTTTTGTCCAGGACTGTTGTGTTGCTTGACTGGTAAAATCCTCCTCTTCCTCAACATGCCCAGTAGAATCTCCATCAGATTGCACACAATCCTGGTTCCCTAGTGGGCTCCAAATAAGTCTTTCTTCTTTTACAAATGACCTTCCCCCTCCAGTGCTTTTCCTTCCCCTTCACTCAGATCAAATCATATATTTCCTGGGCCTTGTTTCCTCTAGGACTTTACTTTCTATAGGCATAATATTATCAATTAATTCAAGCCAATGTATTAATAATTGACACTAATCTAGAATTACCCCAGCACCTTAGCAGATATTTTTAATACCTCAAAGCAAAGGAGGAAGAAATGTGGTTTTACTACCAAACAGCACCAGGGCCTGTGAAGGCTCTTGTCTATGTCTGAAATCTCCAAGGACCTTTGTCCATCAAGATGCCATATCTAGTCTGACCTTGGGTGCTCTGTGGACTAATCACATAGTGACGTGGTGCACTTCGTGTAATCAATGCCTTTACTTTGCAATTGCACACACACACTGACCTGCCTCAATACTTCAATAGCTTCCCATGGCTTTAAGAATAATGATAGCAATCTTTAACACAGCCCAAATCTTTCCATTTACCCACAGCCCAGATCAAATTCTCTGTTACAACCTTCCACAGCTCTCTGACCCTGCCCTTCAGAGCACTGATTCCATGTTACATACTTGCTTCTTCATGCAACTGATATGATGTTTAACATCGTAAGCAAGCACACATCTATAGGATGTGAGATCAGATTAGCTATAGACTTCCTTTTTCATATAGTTTCTGCGAACCCATTTACACAGGAAATGTTAGGGTTTATCAAAAAAGACAATTTTAGTGGGTGAGTTTAATCTGCTCAGTTCTTACAATCACAAATATGACAGACTCCTTTCTATTGTCTCCTGTTTTCCTAGGTTCTTGAAGCTGGAGGAGATCATTCCAAATGCCTTTTCTCTGATCACTAGATATTCTGTGTAGATGTTTTATGGGCTGCTTTTGTGAGGTTGAGGTGGGAAGACAAGAAAAAATATTGCTGATAAGCAGTGCTCCAGGCTCCCACAGCTACCTGGCCAGATTGGTCTTCCTTATAAGATTTTGAATGATTTCTATTGTGGAAAAATGTCTGCAAACCAGTTTTTATTTTATAGGTGTGCAAAGTAAGTGCTCTGATAACAGGGAAAATTATTCATGTTTCATAGAAAAAGATTTTGTATGTATGAGAATTCCTAGACTGTTTTTCCCTCTTTCCTCTCTTGCTCCAACTCCCAGTACAGATTTAAGCTGCAGTTCCCATTGTAATGCATTTTCAAAACTATGAATCCTTTCTGAGACTAGACAATATGGTCCCCCATTTGTATTCAGGTTACAGAGTGCTTGCCTAAAGTCACATTTATAATTAATTGTAGAACCACAACCTATACCAGGTCTCCCGAGTAGCAGTTTCCTTTCATTCATAACCAGAGAGAACCGCTGCCCGCAGAAGGCCGAAGTCCCTCACTGCAAGCATCTTCTCCACTGTAACTCCCTTTTCATTGTTAGATAAATTATGTTTTCTGGATACACAATCTAAAACCAGTAAATCTGATAAAGATCCACAGAAAAACAGTCTCACGTCTTCCTGGCCATCCCATTTCTTACCTCAGTATGCATCCTCAAACGAATACCAAGTGGACTTCCAGATTCTAAATAGAAACCCAGGATCTGGGCAAAGAAGGCACTGCATGGACTCCAATAGGTCAGGGAGATTTGACTTCATATCCCATTGATGTCACTTACTAGATATGTGATTTCACACGAGTCGTTTTCCATCTCTGAGGCTCAGTGTGCTAAGGATGAAAATGTGGACCTTATATGGTTTATTGGAAAGATCAAATGAAACAAACTCCTGGCATGAAGCAAGTGCTCAAGAAATTATCACTCTGTGTTTCCTTTAATTAATAAATGTCTATACCTATATTACTAGGGCTAGGTCTGACATCTGTATGTGTGAGGCCTGATCTAGAAGATCTCAAAATTTTGCCTCTAACATATAGCTAGTTTGTTCATCCTATGTCATTCAGTTAAACAAACATATACTGAGTTTTTAATATTTGCTGGACACAGTGTTAGGTCTGGACCATAAGAAATAATAGATATTCAGTCCCTGTTTTCAAGAAGCTAATGATTTCAATCATACCTGACAGATGAGACATCCTGTGTTCCTAATGATCTCTAAGAGAGATCTCCCACACCATTGGGAGATCTGCCACACTCAATTCTCTGTTCTCTGAGCAATTTGGACGTGTTTACAATTCCTTGGCAATCTATGTGTCTCCATTTTCTCTTATGCTAGCCGTCAGAAGAAAGAAAGAACAGTTGGTCACCATTTTTCACCTAATAAGCCTTCATTCCCCGAGAGTTATTGAGTTATTCCTCTGTCTTCTCCTTCTAGATTAAATAATTCCAATCCCTTTAACCTTTTCTCAGAGGTCCTATTTGCCAGCCTTCAGTTTAATCATTTTCACTGCTCCCCTCTGGAGTCTCTCCAAGTCTTCTGCATTAAAACACGTTGCTTTTGCTATTGAGTTCACTCTTCAAAATATCTTATTCTTTCACATAAACCAAGACAAAAGACAAGCAGCTTCCAAGCAAAAGGAAGAGAACAGACAGAAGGGTAGATTTCTTGTGTAAGGAATTCATGTAGAATTCTCACATGCTCAGAGAAAATTAGCATTTACTGCCACCACTATTAAGAAGGGACAGGCCAAAACCAAAACAGTTTCTACATTGTGCCAACCATTACATCTGAGAATTATCTAAATTACTTCTAAGCAGATCAGACTACTAACAGAAAACTTTAGGCTTGCTTGAGCTATACCTGAAATTTTCAGAAGGATGCTAAATAAAAATCACTGTTAATGAGATCAAACAAGATTTTTTGATTCTGTAGAACACCTCTCTGACTGCCAAGGAGACCATAGACAAGTCACTGTGTTATTCATAGGCAGTAGCTTTGACTGGTCAGTCCTAGCAAAGTGCAAAGAACCTTTCTTTGCATTCTGTCAATCAATATAAATTAATATTTCCTGAGCTGAGTGCAGCAAATTCTAAATGACTCTTAAGAAATGATGTATTGAGGCTGATCAAATACATACTGATCAGAGTATGGCACTGACATAGGTCAAAAGGGCCTAGGAAAACCAGAACCCTAGCAAAAATAACTCCTCAAGACATGCGTGATGACTCGTCAGAGTTCTTTTTTCACCAATGAGATGAGCCTGACCCCTGTAAGCCAGCAACATTGCAGTTAAGATTCTTGCAGTTAAGAATCTTACACTCACATGCAGTTAAGATTCTTCTGACAAATTTCCAAATCCTCTCAAGGAGCTGGGAGAACATTTACTGAATAATATTCTGCCTTTTTAAGGGACGTCTTTCATTTGAAACCACTGTTTAGAAATGTTGTTTTCATCCCCCACCTAGAAAAATTAAAAAGTATATAATCGGGGTAAAAAAGATTGGTTGGAAGTAGAGAGGTGGAGAGACAGAAACGGCTACCCTGTCTGGATGATTCCAGAATACCAGGTGGTAGTCATCACCCAGTGTGATTTCCGAGTTTGGCTCTGGCCAGGTTTGACCTAGAACTGGTTACTCTGAGAGAGGTCTGTCAAGAACAGCCATGGGAGAAGCAGCTACCTTCTGGAAATGCCTCTTTGCCAAGTCCTCCGAAGAATCCCTCAGTTCTGGTAACAGAACATCTTCATAATTTGGTGTGGACTTCTCCCAGGGAGGTGTAGTCCCAAAGCTAGTTGAATCTCTCAAACAACGTCGAAATCCTAAGACTTATGAAATTGCTATAGTGATCCTTAAATAACCAACAATTCAGATGGCCAAGGGCCTATAACCACAGCATCATAAGAAGTGGCCTCCTGGGTAAAAGTAGAAGTTCACTAGCTGTTTAATTGTCAACCTTGAACTATTATATCTTCCCTACTTTTACAAGTTCTCCATGTCCGGGCAAATGTGTAAGGTGTTTGGCTAGCAGAGTAAGGGAAAGTCATAGGTACGTGAACACCCCTGCAAAGTGTATGCACAGCTGAGGTCTGGGAGCCCTAAAACAATGGGTGGTGAAAGCCGTAACATATTAAGTTTCATGTTTGATAAGTAGACCTTGTTAATTAGTAGTTATCATGTTTATAAAAGTGAGATTCCAGTTAGGAAGTGGACTACAAATTGCCCATTTTATTTATTTGAGAGTAAATACAATCCTGTAAACTCTTACCAAGTGGTAGGACAGGGAAGGTGGGGCACCGATACCGATGTATGTCGCCGTGCTACTTCCCAGTGGTTGCGGCAAGTGGCCAGTAATGCTGGGTCAGTAAATCACTGCCAGACACGACTCTGTGTTCCCTCTCTTTATCCTAGTATGTACTTCAGAGACATATAAAATTATTTCAAACAAACAGCGATTTGCACTGCCCCGCTATCATCCACTGCGCCCTCGGAAGCAATTTTTATTCCATTTGAATCTGAGAAACAGTATCACCCACACAGAACACTGGCATTTGTACACAGGAAGGGTTAGAAAAAACAAGTAAAGGGAAATTCAGAGAAAGGAGAGAAAGACAAGACGTGAAAAACTGAGACTGGTGAATTTTAAAAACATCCATCTACAGTGAGCAAGTGACATTTTCAGTAAAGAGTTTCTGAATCTGAAAAAGTAAAATAAAATTCCGGTCGACTTTCAAAAGCCAATCATTTGGGTCATTCTTTAAAAAAAATAGATAGCCAACAGATTAAAGGAACTCCATTTATAAAAATCAAATGAACCTCTAACAAAGCTTGTTTGGGACATGAATAAATCATCTGGCCATGAATTATTCATTATTATCAAGAAACAAGCTGGGGATTCCAGGAACCAGGCTTAGGGAGGTGCTGAAACTGGGGAGTAAGTGAGTTCATCATCTCATACCCACCACGGGAAGCCAGAGAAGAGCCCACGGGGCACCATCATCTGAGGCAGACCTCGCTAGACCCCCACTAAAGTTTCAGAGGATACTTTGGCAGCCTTCACACCCCAAAGCCAAAAGCAAATAGCATTTAACCCATAAAAGCTTACTTTAGAAAACCGTGTGTACTCAGTAACAGACAATAATATTTTCTGAGCATGGAATCTTTTTTTTTTAATGCATACTATACACAGGGAATACTGGCTGTAGGCAAAAGACAGTAGCAGTTGGAAGTTTTTATTTAAAAAAGATGGCTAGAAAATCCTTTCATGATAAACTGTTAAGCGTAGTCTGACTTCCATACTTATGGCATGGGGGTTGGATTTTTTTTTTAACTGGGGTGGGGTAGGGAAGAGAGAGCGGGCGCCTCTCAGATTCAATCAAATAATCAACGTATGTGTGTGTTCCAGGTCCAAACTGCTTTGCAGGAACGACAATAATTCCGGCTGGCATTGAAGTGAAAGTGGATGAATGTAACATCTGTCACTGTCACAACGGGGACTGGTGGAAGCCGGCTCAGTGTTCAAAACGCGAGTGCCAAGGCAAGCAGATTGTGTAGAACAAATTCCCCACCGAGGACACGCTCTTAGAGGAGAGGACGCTATGGCTTCGACTCTGCACACGTTTAAAACAAAACAGGACAAACAAACTAACTCCTGCCAGCTACAACGGGGTCACCAGCAAAACCTTTTAGGGTTGACAAAAGTGAATATTTTACTAAGAGGAAATTTTTCTCTTTCTCTCTTGCTATATAAAATATATATAGTATATAGCTACTGAAACCGCTTTTATAATTTCCGTGCTTGATGGTGACTTGACGACTGGATTTCTGGAACAAAAACAAAGATATAGCCTTGTCCAGGCTCCTTCTCCAGTGACACCTCTAGCCTGCCAGCTCACCATCCGCCAGTTCATTCATTTTTACTCTCCTGTTCGTCACACATGGCGTTTTTTTCTTGTAGCATTTCTTTCTTCCCATTTAGAGTCTAAGGGGCCAGATGTCACCACACGGTAAGGTTTTGAGTTGTGTCAAACAAGCGTTGGTAAAGAAATGTCAGGGTGAAGACCCTGCCTGACCAGGAAGACCAAAAGCATCCAACCAACCAATCGCTCCCCTCCAGTGACTCATGCCCTGCAGGCGGAGAAAAGAGAAGCGCACACAAGTGGACCCTCTGCTGGGCAAGGCAGGGACCTGGTGCTCAGTGCATTGTTTGGGGGCTCCCAATTTCATTCTTACAAACCATAGATTTCATCTGCAAAACC
Organism: Desmodus rotundus; assembly: GCF_022682495.2. Taxonomy (NCBI): domain Eukaryota; kingdom Metazoa; phylum Chordata; class Mammalia; order Chiroptera; family Phyllostomidae; genus Desmodus; species Desmodus rotundus. The sequence goes on from NC_071388.1 coordinate 191,571,685, forward strand.
TTGAAACTGCCAATCAGAAACTAGTATGTGAAGTACACCATGAACAGGACTAATGAATCCAAAGGAGACAGGTATTCAAAATTGTAGCATTAATCACTAAACTTTCTCATGATGCTGACTGAATTTGAGTTCAGCTCGTAACTAAACACACTCTAAACCCACTGTCAGCTGGCACTATACATACCAGAACCAGGGTGAGTAGCCCCACTGTGAATCTGAATCCTTCTGAACACTACTGGCTTTTGAGTTCAAAGCCAGTAGGACACACAGGCAGTTTTTATGGTTCAGGACCGCGATTGCCATGTCAGAGTAACGACCACTCAGCCCTATCTCTAAAACACAGATTCAGGACACTCTTTCCACCTCAAGTGCTGACTTAAATCAAAAATTAGGGTAGAGTGAGTCTTGCACAATACAATTCCATTTGTTGAACACTTTTAAAAATGTATATATTAGATATTGACCAATTAAAGTGAACCTTTGAAGAGTCTCAAGGTTGCCCTGGTAATGCTGCTAGTATAGTAACAGAAAAAAAATAAAGTACACAGGGTATCTGTTGCCACCTCGAGTCAAGTGCAAATTTAGCAATTCTGAAACCACATGGCATAGTTAGTTGCTTATTCTGCTTTCCTGTCAAGATCTGGTAAGGTCCTTGAGGAAACTTTAAGGTTGTCTTCATTATCATTGTTCTTTCCTTTCCTGCTCCCACCCAACCTGAGCATTGCCATAGCTCCTGTGAAGTGCCGCATTCTAGAACCAGGTTTCTCAACCTCAGTGCTATTGACACTTGGGGCCAGACAATTCATTGTTGGAGAGCTGTTCTATGTATTTTTAGGATGTTTAGCAGGATTCTTGACCTCTGTTCATTAAATGCCAATAGCAACACCCTGGTTGTAAACACGGAATGTCTCCAGACATTCCAAATGTCCCTGAGAGACGGGAGAGTGGACAAAATATCACCTGGTTGAGAAGCACTGGTCTGGAATAATCAGTCTAGAACGGTTTCTGCCAGGGGACACACCAGGAAGCTCTGGCTGAGCCTGTGGTGGGGGGAGCCTCTGAGCCCTTTGGGACATGCACAATCAGCAGCTCAGAGGGGAAGGGCTCGGTCTCCTCCAAAAAGAGCGATGCCTCTATGCCATAAGTCCACCCTCAGGACACATAGTTCTTGGGTCTCATCAACTGGATTTTCATTTTGAATTGTCAATCTCTCGTCCCTGGAAGCACCTCTTTCTTCGAGAAAGGGTTTTCATCCCAAATTAACACGTTGACGAGTTGGACCTGACACTTCTCATGCACACTGTGCTTGTGTTACGATACAAACAGCCACGCCGGTGCCATGCAAGGAAGAACACCAAGCCACCTTCCCTTAGAACACCGATTTGCAGTAAGGTTGGTGCCTTTCAGTTGCCACCATGGCTATGTCATATGGACAGTCATGAATCATTCATGAAAGCTCTGCATGATTTATTCCTGCACTCCACAGTCAAGGCATCCCATACTTCAGCTGGTGTCTAGACAGAGATGTATTACAGAGCTTGCTTTGCCCCGAGGTTGTCTGCTTCCAGCTTCAAAAAGCCACACTCTTGGAAAGAAATAGTAAAAATTTAAAAATGACAGGAATAAGGTTGGAAACCCAGAAAGCACCATTAATGGAGCCATGTAGCATAGTACCCTATGTATTATTAAGGAGCTACTGTGTCCTTTTTAGAAAACAGAAAGAGGTGCACAGGGAAGCCAGAGTGCGGGAATTCTGCATCAGAGTCTCGGCACTACGGTAGTCGTGGTGAGAATTAACTATGAGAATGAAGTACAGTGTCCACCCAGAGCCTCTCTTCGGAGAGCCTGCAGTGTGAAGGCTGCTCGGCGGCCTCTGTGACCAGCCAGAGAAAGGGATTTGCTGTTTATTGTTGTTGTTGGATTGGTTTTCTTTCTCTCAGTTTCACTGTCAGCTGCTTCCTTTAAGACTCCGTGGCACTGACATCTTTCCCCATTTAGGGAGAGATGAACCTATACTGTGACAATTTCTCATAAACCATAAAAACTGGCAACTTCTTTCTACCTGGGTCATTGAGGAATCCTTTCCAAACTCTGAATGACAGAGTTGTGGTCTCATCTATTGTCTTTTTTTTCCTTTGAAGGCTTTGTCTGCCACCACACTGTCACCTCTGTCCTTATACTCCTCCTCCATGCCACCTTTGGTTCTCTGCTTTAACGACAGCTAAGCTTAAATAAGGGATCAACAGCCTGTTTGTCAGCTGATGCCTGTTTAGAAAAAAAAAAAAAGATTCAGTTTCTAAAATCTTTGAAAAATGGTGTGCCTGAAAACTAGTGAGAAAAACTAAAAACCTAAACACTAAACTGTAAAAAGGGGATTCTAGCAACAATATTTGATGTGTAAAGAATATATTATTAAAAAATTATTTTGTTAAATATAAAGTGTGTTAACCAGCAAGCATTGTTCGTGGTCTATTTTCCTTCCTGAATCTCTCCCTTCTCCCTCCCCTCATCTTTTAATGACTAATTCTCAGTGATTTCTGTCATCTGAAAGTACATGTATCATTAGCATTATATTCCATTAGAATGAAGTGTTAGCTTTAGCATTTGCCTGTGTGCGTTTTCATTTTTCATAATGTAAGGCAAGGCTGCCTTGGTGGTCAGAGAGGATGCTCAAATAAAGCAGCAGGGAGACTGAGACAGGAAAATACTTTTCCTGACCCGAGTCCATACACAATGCTGATGATAGTCTGTAATTATGGAGTGCTTGCTCTGTGGCAGGCCCGGCGCTGTGCCCTGAACCCACAGGGTCTTGGTCACGCCACGCAGCACTCCTAACAGGGAGGGGCTCTTTCTCGCGATCTCTGCTTTGCTGTTGAGGAAAGCAAAACACAAACAGGTTACTGTGTGCAAGGCCCTAGGGTAGGCAGTGGCAAAGCAGGAACTTTGTATTGTAAAAGGTTCCAACACACACAAGAATCAAGAAAAGAGGATAAGGACCCTCCATTTACCCATTGCTCAGACTTAATAGTTACCGAGATTTTGCATAATACTTCATCTATTCTTCTTTTCCTTTGAAGATTTGAAGTCAAATATCAACAAGCATTATGTAGTTTCATCCCTATATCTTGCTGTAATCATCTCTTTAAAAAGAAGGGATAGTTTCTTACCAAGCCATATGCTATAGTAGCAAAACCTAAAATAATTAATAAGATTCCTTAATAGCATCTCCTGTCCAATCCATATTCAAATTTCTTCAACTTTCTAAAATATGAGAAGAAGGGGTATGTGCATGATCCAAAACCACCCACAACACTGCATTTGGTTGTAGAGCCTCCTAAGCCCAAAGTAGGGTTCGAACTCTGCTCACTGGCAGCTGTGAATTCTGCCAGACCCCTGGCTTTGTGGTTATTGGAGGGTTTGTGTTGGGATAATGGCTCTTTTTAGAGCTCCAAGTTAAACTCCCTTCCAGACGCTGAACAAGGCAAGCAGCAGGGCAAGAAGTGTTCTACCAATTTACCTTCAAGGGGCAAAAAAGAGCCCAGAGCAGGAACCCTTGCAGACAACCAGCCTCCAGGGGGCGCTGCTTTTTATGTGTATGTCAGCTTGCCTCTGGGAGTAACAGCAAACCGTTATTTTTCTTCTCTTTGAGACACGTATGTACTGCCTCAAACAGAGTAAAACAGAACAATAGTTTATAAATTACCATCATTTTCTGCACTATTGGAGGAAGAAAGAAAAAAGCCAGCCACTGAGGAAACATCAGCGTGGAGTCCCCACACACGTATCCACACCCCACTCCACCAACATTTTCTTAAAACAAGATTACACATTTTTCCTTTCTAATTTCCCATGTGTCCAATTCTCTGCTCCCTGTGTCCCCTGAAAAGGATTGTTTACAGTTCATTTCTAATTCAAGTTTCATGGGAGAGCACTTTAAAGCATAGGAGAGAAAGCTATGAACTATGATAGCCCTGGACTTGTGGTTATTTGAGGGTTTATGGTGGCACTATTACTCTTTTGGAAAGACAAATGTTGTCTCTGAGCAACCTCACCTATACTTTCTTCCCACATTTGTAAGGGATTTGTACCTTGAATCGAGGTGATAGTCTTATCAGTGAGCCCACTTGGTCCTCCCTGACCAACCACCCACATCTGGAAGGCATGTTGTTCTTTGGACTAACAAGACATATCCAGAGCCTTCATGCCTTTCACAGAGTAAAGTTAAATGAACTGAGTTAAAGGGATTCCTTTTATTTAATTTTAAGGAGTTAACATTTGTTTTAGATTCCAAATATGTTCCATTGTGGTAATAATTTGACGGCTGTTTTTCTAAGTCAGGAAAATGAATAAATATTTTATGTATTAAAGAACCAGGGAGTGATGGGGAAGAAGACAAGTTAGACATGTTTTTGATTTTTTTGATTACTAAAGCATGTTAGTAGAAAGGAATCTAGAGTTCATAAAAACTAATTTACAATTTTGATTTTAAAAACTCCAGAGAATGACAAGAGAGTCTACTTTGCAGAGGAAATAACTTCCCAGGAAAATCACCTAAGGGTGTCTCCAGGTCTAGTTTCTTACTTAAGTCATTTATCTATTTTGTAAAATGTAAATACCATATTTTGTCATGTATAATGTGCACTTCTTTTACTCAAATTTTTGAGGGACAAATAAGGATGAGCATTATACATGGGTAGTACTAATTCCATATCTATATAAATGCTTCTCATTCTTTTATTGATGCTTACGCATTAAAAGTGTAACTCTAGAAAGCAATAACGATATCCATATACAAAATAATACCCCAGAATACTATAATTGGTTTTGTTTCTAAATATAAATAAATACACATAATTGAATTAAAAAATTAAAACAGAAGACTTTTTCCTGAAAGTTTGGGCCAAAACCATGGGTGTGTTTTGTACTTGGAGTACATTATACACGGCAAATACGGTAAACAAATGTGATTCCACAACTTTCTTTAAGTGCTAGGTCAGTGCTGAACATCTTTTTTCTGTCAAGATTGTTTATTAGGTCTTATAAGGGAGCCCCAAACCAAGATATATACATACATATATACCAATATCAGGCAACCCCTGGTATAAACCTCATTTTATATGGTACAATGTAAACCCTGTAAACTTTGTACAATGTAAACTTTTTTTAAAGAATAGTACAATGAACCCAATATAATATAACTCAGCCTCAATAATTAATTCATGGCTAATCTTGTTTCATGCATTACTTCTTGTCTCCCCAGAAATTTTTTAAAGGATGATGGGTGGGAGAAATGAATGAATGGGAGTCAAGCAATAGCTTTGTTTTTAACAAAAATCTTGACCTTGTAGTTCTTTGAAGCCCAAATTCCAATTTAATTAATCCCAGTACTTACATTGCTATTTTGCTTTTAGTAGGGGCACTTTTTAAAAGCTGTGCTTTTAGAATTAAGTTTGAGTTTTAAAGCTTTCCAAATAAATAGTTATTGAGGTGGGTGGAGTTGGGGAAGAACGTGGACATAAACCCTGGCTACCATTTCTTAAGCCCCTTCTGTGTGCCAGACACTGTATTGGCTACTTTGCATGAGACAGTAATATATGTTTATTAGTTCAACCATCTTCATAACCACTATGAAATTATAAATTGGCATTCCCATTTTACAGACTGGAGCACTGAGATTCCTATTTTATGATTTTTCCCAGTAGAAACAGGCAAAACCAGATTTTTATTATTGAGAAATTTTAAGTCTTAAACAGAATACTACCCCAAAAATAGCTTAGAATTGAACCTGGAATATAAAAATACCTTGTTTTATGTTAGCTCTTCTTAAGAACAGTGGTATTATAAGAGACCTCATGGATAAGATAACCGTATATTTAGACTTTGTAGATTGGGAACCCATTGGGCAGGTAGTTAGGGAATAAGACCGTATTACAGAGAAAAATGAACAGTGTGTCTGCGGTGTGACCAGCAGTCCGGTGTTGTGTGGGTGTGAGCTGGGAGATGGGGGTTAGACATAGTAAAAGGTGAGTCCAAGAAGAAACCCAATAGTTAGGCCCTGGAAGATCATGCTGAGAAAATTGGGTGTGGTTTTTATTGATACTGTGAATTAATTAACATTAAAAAAGGGTGATATGGCCATGTTTGTGTCTTGGAATAGCAATTCTGATACCAGAGTGAATGGTGGATTGGGGTCTGGGATACAGAGGTGAGGATACTAATGAGAGGCAATTACAAGAGTTCTGGGAAAAATGATACGGACCTGATCCTGTACTGGTGAGACCCAAAACAACCAGTTGGGGCAACAGGACTTCAGGGGAAATCAAATGGGAATTCAAAAATTAAAGGAGCCAACATTTCTAGTTCAGGTGATTAGAAGGATGTTGATGCTAAGAGCAACCCATTACTTTCCTTGGGGTTGGCACATAATCTCATCTGAGACTATGCTGGAGATGCTGGCATAAATCAGGGATTTAGGATCAACCTCAAATATGCGTGTGTCCAGGGTAGCTCAGTCTGTTTGTATTTGCCAATTCTATTTTCACCTTGGTTTGAATAATTGCCATTTGAGTAACTGAAGTTCTCTACTGGTCATACATTTGTTTGTAGTATTCTTGAAATGAAAGTCAAAGTTTGGAATGACAAGAATACAACATTTTTCACTAATTTGTGGCAAATGTTAATTTCACACCAGAGTAAAATAAAAGTGATTGGTATATTGTGATACTCACTGCTTATGCATTTCCAACACCTTTTCCTGCCCGTGCCCCATCAGAATATAACATGTCAATTGTATTTTTATATTGCTGTTGATCAGGTTCCTGGAAATTCTAAAAAAGTTATTTAGCCACCCACTGTGACCCTCTCTCATTTTCCCTCAGGACATACAGAAAAAAATGGCAAATTAAGTCCTGGGAGAGCCTTTTGATTTGAAATTGCCAAAGATGCCCACACTGCTCCCATTACATTTTTCTTCACCTTTGTTTGTTTTTTGGTTTCATTCTCTTCTTAATTAATCACAACATTGGGTCAGCCAGACCCATTAACTGCATTTCTCATTTAGACCTTTCAGAGATGCAGCTGCAGATGCAATTTAATTTGTTGACCCGTGATCGATAGCAATTAATAGCATCTCTTTAATCTTGTTGAAAGGTCTGGCTTTGGGTTCTAGTCACCACCATCTCAAAGAAAGGTATCCACACATGCACACACACGAAAACAGGTTGCTTAGCTTCCAGGCAACAGCTGCCCTCAACCACCTACTTTTCTCACGACTCAGCAGCCACTTCCGAAGTCATTATTTTCTAGGGTATTTTCAATGATTACAAAAAGGAAGTTCATCTGCACTCTGTTACAAGGTTCCTCCCTGAAAGTTCATTATGCCAATGGTATGGGCCAGGAACTCTGAGAAAAATACTATAAAGTACTTTTTTAATTCAGAAAAAAACAGATTGGACATTTTAAAGTGCATTATGTTGATAACATAAGTGCTCAATCTTTTGGAGACTTCTCCATGTTGTCTTGCGGGTCACCCAGTCACTACAATCCAGTCTTTTCCTTTTGCCTGACAAAGTAATTAAAGAGTCTACTCATTTCCATGAATAAATGGTGACAGAAGATTGGACTTTAGGTGGTAAGAACACAATGCAATATACAGATGATATATTATAGACTTATACACTTGAAACCCATATAATTTTATTAACAAATGTCACCCCAATAAATTTAATAGTTTTTTTTAAAGATGGCATACAAAAGAGTAAACTATAGTATACCAAAAACAAAGAGTTTATTCAATTAATAAATAATTTTCCAGCTGGGAAATTAGGCACTGTGGTTAAATCTCAATGAGGCATTTTTTCCCTGCTCTCAAGGAGCTTTCGGCCTGAGGGGGCCAACAGCAAGGCAAGTCCACAGTAACAGCAGGAGGTGCTGGGCTCTAGGCATAAACAGGTGCATCCGGAATATTTGCAAAAGACAGTGCATCACCCTGGGCCTGTCAGAAGGCTTGTTGGGAGATGGAACTTGTAATATGAGTTTCGAAAGAGGAATAGATAAAGAATGAGGGAAGTAGTCAATGCCCTCTTATAGTTAATAAGGTTACCATGTAACTGGCCCATTTTGCTAATAATGAAATCCGTCCCTATCAGTAAACACGAGCCTGGAACCAAGCCAAGAACTTTGAGAAAATTAAAAAATAGAAAGAAAGATGAGTCACTCCATATTGTGAAGGAATCACTTATCTGTCTGGGTGCCATGGGCCCTTCTTCTCTATACAGGCAGACCTTGGAGATATTGGGGGTCCCGTTCTAGACTACCACAATAAAGTGAAATACCACAATAAAGTGGGTTACACAAGATTTTTGGTTTCCCAGTGTACGTAGTGTATACTGTACTGTAGTCTATGAAGTGAGCAATGACATTATGTCTAAAAATAAAATGTACATACATAATTTAAAAGACTTTATCGCTAAAAAATGCTAGCCATCATCTGAGCCTTTAATGAGTCCTAATCTTTTTGCTGGTGGAGGCGCATTGTCAATGAGAAGTAACATTGTGAAAGGAACCTTTTTTTCTGAACAGTAGGCCTCAACAGTGGGCTTCAAATATGTAGTAAACCGTGTTGTAAACAAATGTGCTATCGTCAGGGCGCCGTTGTTCCATTTATGGAGCACAGGCAGAGTAGATTTAGCATAACTCTAAGGGCCTAGGGTTTTCAGAATGGTAAATGAGCACTGACTTCAACCTCAAGTCACCAGCTGCACTTGCCCCTAACAAGAGAGTCAGCCTGTCTTTTGAAGCTTTGATGCCAGGCATTGACGTCCCCTCCCTAGCTATGGAATTCCTTGACAGTGTCTTTTTCAAGGCTGCTTTATCTACATTGAACATCTGTTGTTTAATGTAGCCACCTTCCTTAATTATCTTAGCTACATCTTCTGGACAATTTGCTGTAGCTTTTACATCAGCACTGGCAGCTTCAGCTTGCACTTTTACATTATTGTTTCTTTCCTTCAACCTCGTGAATCAACCTCTGTTAGCTTCAAACTTTTCTTCTGCAGCTTCCTCGTCAATCTCAGCCTTGACAGAATAGGAGAGAGTTAGAGGCTTGCTCTGGATTAGGCTTTGGCTTAAGGGAATGTTGTGGCTGCTTTGATATTCTATCCAGCCCAGTAGAACTTGCTCCATATCAGTAATAAGACTGCCTTACCTTCTTATCATTTCATTCGTGTGTTCACTGGAGTAGCACTTTTAATTTCCTTCAAGAACTTCTTCTTTGCATTCACAACTTGGCTGGCAGTTTGGCATAAGAGGCCTAGTTTATTGCCTGTCTCGACTTTTGACACGCCCTCCTTATTATGTTTAATCATTTCTAGCTTCTGATTTAAAGAGAGAGATGACTATTCCTTTCATCTGAACACTCGGAGACAATTGTAGGGTTATTAATTGGCCTAATTGAATATTTTCCAGGGAATGCAAAGGCCTGAGGAGAGGGAGATGGACGGGGGTCAACAGGGCAGCCAGTACCTTTATAGATGAAATCCACTATCTTATATGGACAGGACTCACGGCACCCCAAAACAATTTATAATGGTAACGTCACACCTCACTTGTCACAGATCACTATAACAAATAAAATGATTGTTAAAAGCCTTTGAAACACTGGGAGAATGACCAGAACGTGACACAGAGACATCAAGTGAGCAAATGCTGTGGGAAGCATGTCGCTGATAGACTTGCTGGATGCGTGGTTTCCACAAACCTTCAATTTGTTAAAAAAAAAAAAAACAAAAAACGGGACATCTGTAAAGTGCAGTAAAGCAAAAGCAATAAAATGAGGTATCTCCATAGTCAATTCACTGACTAGCAGAGTTCCCTCTACTCTACCCATCTGCGGGGACCCGGCACACCACATTTTACCAAAATGTGCCCCTGCATCTCTGTAGGAATTTCTATTTGCATTACATCGACTCTTCCTACTTGGTACCAGGCTCAAGGGTGGAATGGAAGGCTGCTGCCCCTGACAAAGCATCAGGAAACAAGCAAGAGATGCATTTCTGAGCAAAACTCCCTTTTTAAATTTTAGGAAGTGACAGTATGAGGATGGCCACGTGTTCTGTAAATTCACAGGGCTAGTCTTACAACCAATTGTCAAAAAGATCCCTGTATTACAACTTACAGACAATAAAAAGATGCCAGGCAACATCTTATAGGTAAGCTTTGAGAATATTGGATATATAAATATAAGGCTTACGACTTGTAAATTATATGTATTAAATGTCTAAGGTACACAGGTGCATATATTTGTATCTACATGTCAATGGTAGGGTCTATATGACTATAGAAATGTAACATGCAAAGACATCACGGTGGCCTGATAGCTATGCCATCAAGCTCACCTGTGGGCTGCAGCTCCATAGGGCTGGTTCACACTTCTCCCGCTTTTGCACCTGACAGCTGCAGGCTTGTTGAGTCTCCGGTAATTCTGATCCCACCTTAGGCTTGTTGTAGGGCACTTCCTTAGTTCTGCTCCTTCATAGATTTCATTTCCCACCTAATCATTTGTGGCTCATGTGGTCCATTGATTTCAGAGGGAGGCGGAACATGATAAGCAAAGGAGAGTTCCAGAGGGGAATAAACATCAACTATGGAACCTAAAGTTATCATAATGACAATAAGATCTATGTATTTAAAGAAGAAAACAGTATTTCTTATTAAATGTGCAAAATATTAACATGAACATATGGTTGGGGTTGGGGTTTGTTTTTGTTTTTGCAACTAAAGAATCATATCTGCTTGACAGGGCTTATCTTCCATTTACCTGCTCTGTTTCCTATCGGAGGTGGCGCTTCAGGGCATCACTCCTGTGAGATGAACAGAGAGTGACTTCCCTGGTGTCTGGATATACATGAGGATACTTGCAGGCAGTTAGAGGAGAATGTTCTCCAAGCCACTTCCCTTGTTGCATGAGGCAGGCCCCCGTCCTGTTAGTTGGGTGGGGTGCTGCTTTCAGTTCTCCAGAGAACCCAGAAATGTCTCAGGAAATTCTAATCACTCACTTGCCTATGTCTCAGCCTGACAAGTATTCTTCTCTCAGGAATGTCGACTTTAATTGCCTGGTGTGCTTTAGAGATCCACTCGGACCTTCCTGCTTGTGAGTTATTGAGCAGCTCTACCTGGCAAGGCACACTTTGGACATAAATAGCAGGAGGGGAGGCTCAGCACCACTCATGAATGAGGGCAGAGACAGCCAGGTTCCATGTCCCTCTCCCTTTCTGCCAGCACAGTGCCTGTCATCAAGCCAGGCCACTGGCTACCAAGACTCCAGAGAGAGCCGCCTGTAACAACATCGTTAGTACACTGTGATGGGGCCTGTTTTTTTTTAAATATGCAGCTATCCTCCAAAGAGTAGGGAGGCCAGGGTCCAGCAGAGAAGCTATAAAATAATATCCCTGAAAATCACAAAGGAAATTTAAAAATAGGGGAGGTGCACAGAATTTAGATATTTCACAACACCAACATAGCATGCAATGACACACTTCCCTTCCTTGCACTTGCAAAAGTAAAATCAGAATATACATCTGCAATCACATATTCCATCCCATTGATTTGCTCTCACAGGAAATGGAAGGCTAGTCATCAAACTCATACGCCTATTGAGATGATGTCAACTCAGAAAAATATTCTTTGTTTACCATAAAATCTATTATTCAGTACATATAAATTCACAGTATGTAGAGTGGGTATGCAACAGCATGCAGTTCTCTTTAACTATCTCCTAGAGAAGTAGAAGGGCATATTGGAAATGCATCGTGCACTCAATGAAATACAACCTAGAAACCTGTTATCGAACCCTTGGCTGTGATACACAATGAAAGGCAGATTTTTTAAAACTGCTTGGTTAGTTTGAGCACTTGTATACTTAGCATCAACAGACCTGGGGTTGAACGAACTAATTTGGTTCAAAGTAATTTTTTTGAGACCTGATTTTTGTCTACTGAGCAGAATCAAAGAAACTGGATCACTGTAAAGGCTCCTTGTTAATGGTTCCGTAGATATTGCCAGAATCACAAGGCCAACTGCTTTCTTCCTTTATTCAAGGAATTCATTTTAAGTTGAACATCGTTTTAAAAAACTTTTTATTGACCTACACTATGTATACATAAAAGTGCACATATTACAAGAATACTGATAACATGGGATATATAGGATGTATCACTAGTAACCTAGAAATGCCCAGATGCCCCCTTCTGGTCACTACCCTCACCACCACCAAGGATCACATCTACCAGCAATGGCTAAACTTCCAGATAGCAAAGCTCACTTTTGTGTGTTTTGAAACTCTAAGTAAATAGAAGCATACAACATGTGTCTTTTGAACCTGCCATCTTTCATTCAACATTTTCTGTGTGTGGAATTCACCCATATTGCGCACCTCTTTATTTTATCAAGAAGGAGATTATTTCATTAGCAAAGCTACATCCCTTTATTTCCTGGGGAAAATATAATTATTAATACTAAAAATCTAAAATCCCACCCCAAAATTAGGGATGATAAAGAAATTGGAGCATCTCTATTAACTTACCTTTTTTTTTCCTCTTCTAGGGATTTAGAAATTAATTTAGGAATTACTGGACTCCTAACATTGGAACTGCCTCTAAAAAGAAGTAAAGTATACCAGTAGGGAAGCAAAGTTTCTATTTTTGAAGGAGATGGTTTGTCCTTCACTGCAGTATTTCATCACTTCCAGCTGAATTTGTCATTCATTATCACCTCTCTCTCCACTCTGTAATCAAGTCTTATACCTGCCTAGAAAGAGAAGCAGGACTCCCTGGCCAGTGAGGTCAGCAAGGTCAGATCTGGAATAGAGAAAGTAAAAGAATCATAACATCCAGGGTGGAGCCAGTGGAGACCAGAGGGCCTGTCAAAGTATTTCCCAAGGAGGAGAGCTCATCCTAGCAGGAATTGTGAGCTCTGTAATCTTTGCCTGGAACACGTGGACCAACCCCACCCCTACTCCTTCCCCTGGCTCTCTCTTTTCCACCCCTCAGTTCTCAGCCTAAACTCTACGTCTCAGGTAGCACTAGCCTCACACTGCGACAGGGCCAGGTCACTCAGGATGTTCTCCCGTAGCCTCTGGAGTTCTCATTTGGGACAATTTATGACTCCATAAGTAAACTATTCTTTGGTTCTTTCCTCCACCAGGCTATAAGCTGATGAGGCACTCAAAAGTGTGCCTGACACACAGCAGATGTTTATCTAATATTTGGGGAATGGGTGAATTAATAAAGGAATAAAATTAAATAAATATTGCAATCATCCTCAAGATACAAAGTGAATTTTACCCCTGAACCTTCTGATTTGTTTTTCTTCTTAGAGTTCTTATATCAGCAGGGATATAACAAACATAAAATTATTGTGTCACATAAATCCACTTCTTTCTGAAAACAAAATATTTCTTATTTCCAGGAATATGTGCAACATAGGTTCCTTAAATTAGAGGTCCAGCAGCTCAGCATTTTGGTGCTAAAACCCACCAAGAGAATGGCAGGTCAGTACAGCAAAGACAATTGCTTTGAAAGAAGTATACATTGCCCTGGCTGGTGTAGCTCAGTGGATTGAGCACAGGCCTGTGAACAGAAAGAAGTATATGATACCATCTCAGACAAATGGATCAATGTACACTATCAAAATGACATCTATAAAAAGCCTGGTGACTTGTGTACTTCTCGCATCTAGTGCATCCACGTAGGAGGACTTCTTTGGCAGATGGAAGAAACGGTAAACGTGTGTTTTTCTGTTTTTATGTTAACCTCCTGTTTCTTCAAAAAAAATTAGAACTTTTGGCCTCTTCTTTTCGTTCAAGATTCTTAGGCTATAAGGAAACTTAATAAAATGACCGAGAGAGCATGTTAACAAAAGTGTATGGGTTTTCTTCAAAAGTGATACAGATGGTCACGCGATGGGTCCAGTCTTTGCGGTTATAGGGAACCAACAGGACCAAGTGAGGGGCTGATCTGGCATTATAATGAGGTTGAAACGGTGATTATTTTGAAGGTTCTCTGGGGGAAGGAATTCCTAAAATTCCAAAACAGGAAAGCACTCAGAGTTTGTGAATTACTTAATCTGATGGGAACTAATTATTAACAATTTACATATAAGGGTATTTACATTTCTCATAATTAAAATGAATTTATAGCACATGCCATTATATGTGATAGCATCAATCCTATAACCCTAGTCATGCAACCAGTTCCAGAAACTTCTAGCCAACATCTTAACAAGCTGAACTGAAACTTTGGTGTGCTATATCCTTTAGGACATTTTCAAATGCAATGCTTACTACTAAAACCTGTTTTCAACCTATAAGTGACACAGGGAGCATCTAAATTAAGAATTCTTCCAAGCCTTCTTTCAATAATCTACCCAATTATTCAAAACTCTCAGCCAAAGTAAAGGAAATCTCATGTAAAACTATTAACTGTATTAACTTAATTCAAAGATGTTTTAATGAGCATTTTTAATCATTTACCAAGTGGGAGGCATTGGGCTTCATGTTGAGGATACTAAAATAAATACAAAATAGTCTTTTTCTCAAAAACCTTATAGCCTAGTGAAGTAGAGACACAAACAAAACTGTTAATAAAATTTCAATGTATGGAGATTTGCATAGAATGTGATGAAGCATAAAAGAGGATTAATCATTTCAAATTGGATTTCAGAAAAGGCTTTCTGGAGAAAAACCAACGCTGCAGCTGATTCTTGAAAGGTGAACACGAGCTGACTGGAAGTGGAGAGAGGAGCAAGCTGCGGCAGCCACGAGTTCACCACGAATAAAGACATGCAATGCGAGCTACGTTGCAAATGTGGAAAGTTACGAACAAATCCATGGTGCACTCGGATGGAGAGATGAAGCTAATAAGGCAGGTGTAGGTCAAGTCAGGAAGGATTTTGTGAGCCTTATTTAGAAGTTAAACTTTAGTCTGTAGGTGCTAGGAAATCATCAGGGGAGCTACATAGTCCAATGTGCATGTTGGAGATAGAGTTCTGGTTCTGGCTACACCATGAAAATGCATCTGGGAAAAGTGACACTCTTCTGGAAGCAGGATTAGATGGCAGCAGGGCTCAAAACAAGAGATGGCAGAGTCTATACCAGAACACTGTTTATAGGGATAAAAAGAGGTGGGTCATTATGAGCTAAATTTTGGCGATAAAGTAATGAGGACTTCAGAACTAAATATGAGAGTTGAGAGGAGAGAGCAGGATAGCCTGACTGAGAGCTGAAGTATATGAGAAAACTAGGTTGGGTTTATGAGAATACGACTTTAAACTTTGGGCATTTTGAGTTAGAAGCGACAGGGAAATTTCTAAGTAGCTCTCCCCAGCAGCCCATTGGATATATGAGTTAGAAGTTTAAGGCCAAGCTCAAGATAGGGATACAGGTTCCATAGTTCAAAGAATATAGAAGACAGTTAATCTTGCACAAGTAATGACTGGGCTGGAAAAACATCCATTATAACATAGAATCAAGCCAAATAAAAATACACATGACTGTGATCAGATCACAAATCTGTGTGGCCACACATTTTTCTGGATTCTGTTTATGCTAAGTTTCTTTCTCAGTGTTTCCAATGGACAAAATATTTACTAAATCTTGTTCACGTTTATTTTCGAGAAGCAAAGTCAAGAGCTAATGCTGGATTAATGTTAAGCAAAATTTAAGTGGCCTGATGAAAACTGATTCTCAGTGATCTCAGAGAAATCCAGCAGAATGTGTTGGTGTTACCTGCCCATGTAGATAAATACATATGTCACTGGATAAAGGAAATGCAAGTCATTTATTCTCATTCGAATAGTTCTTACATATACAAACTGAATTGCTCAGTTTTTCAGTCCATTAGGTTCAATGTAATGCATATAGAACATGTCTAGAATCGATAGTACTTTGAAGGTTTCATTTTTAATTTTGTTCTGATGAAAAATTCTGAGTGCTGCTTGATAATTCTAGCACTTACGCAGCATCAGTAACAGGCCCCACAAGAAGCCTGAGGCCAAGGTTAAAGCCCTTCTAAGTCAAGACACTGCAATACCCAGAGAACCAATTTTCACAGGACTGCATGTCTTCTGGTGTTTTATTGGCATTTCCAGAATCTGAGAGCAGGAGGGGTGCACTGGGACTCATTTCAGCTGCAGATGTATAATTCTCAGCATTAAATTTTCCTTAACTTTCAATAAATTCAAGGTTACTGCTTTAGCTTATTAGTCTTTAGCTAATTTTATACCATGCACAAGAAAACAAAAGTAGGAATGCTGTTTTCTTCAAAATACAAGACAACCACGTAACGGGAGATGTGGGTCCCAGTTTCTGCTGAATTAGCAAGTACATGCCGAAGAATGAACAGCTCACATCACCTTCCTCATGTCTACCGTGGTGGTTGTCTGTATTCAAGGAAGATGCCCTTCTGGCCAAGACATTGGTTCTTTATTATTAGAGAGGAGTCTGTATATCCCTAGTTATATTCATGCTCTCATATGAAAAATGCTAGATTAGAAGTAGGACTGGGGTTGGGATCATATATGCATAATGTATGAGCACACTTCCGGGCAGCAGCTCAAACGCAGTACAAAACATATCTTCGGGGCAAAAAAAATCTCTGCTACCACTCTACTAGCTTATGTGCCTTAAACTCAGTCTTCACTGACACATCACTCCTGGAGATCCCTGCATTATTCTGACCCAATAATACTAAAAAATACTTCATACCGAAGTTTATGTTTGACTAGTATTCTGCAGTTTTAATGTATCTTCAAATATTCTATTTTATAACCAAGAATTAGCTGTAGTGACACAGCAGCAGTTATCATTGCATTATCTTCTTGGGGAAACTGCAGCTCCAAGAGGTGAAATTATTTGCACAAATTGCATGATTAAAAAATGGTAGATCTGGTCTAAGCAAGCTTTTTGCTGGTGGGTTGGTTGGTTGGTTGTCTAGTTTGAGAGAGAGAGAGAGAGAGACATTGATCAGTTCTCCCACTGATGTATGCATTCATTGGTTGATCCTTGTATGTGTGCTGAGAGGGGATGGAGTCTCTAATCCTGGTATATCTAGATGACATTCTAACCAACTGAGGTGCCCAGCCAAAGAGGAGATCTAGGCAAGCTTGAACTTCACTCTACCCCAGGCACCCTGCAAAAGTAAATAAATAAAATCCCAGAGGTCTTACTCAGGCTAGGAATAGTGCCTAGTGTCATGGGGTAAAGGATTTTTCTTATGTTTCTTAACTGTCTGGAGCAGAGGACAGCACAATCAAGAAATAAACTTTGTCTTGACATTCCTACCCCTTTTCCTAGACATCCATTTCTTTCCCCATCTTTCAACCTTCAGGATGCTGAGGATAATCATTCCCATTTCTTCCTAATGAGCATTTCTCCTATTTTTTCACAAGACATAAATGTGGCCTCCTCTCTGAAAATTTGCCTTATTTCTTCTGGAACCATTGATGGCCCCCTCCTCTGAGCCACCAGAGAATAGCTGTCTTCATATATGTTAATATCACTCATTGTATTATGCCTTAATATTTCTTATTATCCACTCAGGAAGAGTTGGGTTTATGGATCTGAAAACTTTTAGCTTAAACTGTCAGTGACGAAGTGCTTGCTCCCTGACAACAACAGATGGATATAAATGTTGAGAAATGTGTTCAGAGAGAGGTCAATACTTAGCACAAAGTAATGAATCTCTCATTGTGAAGTATCAGATAGCATGACAGTAAGAGAAGATTCTAGGAACAGTATAGTCTTTCTATTATTTCTCAAATCATGTCACATAGGCAACTTCTAAGACCAATTCAAGTTATTTTGATCAGCAAATATTTACAGTGGACATAGTTCTCTATATATCCTTAAATTTATGATTTCAGAACGTTTTGCCATAGATCTGGGTTTTCTCCACAACTACATTCTGTTGAAATTTATCTGTTTACTTTCCATTTCCTAGCAATAGTTATGTACTTTTTAAAATTCTCGTTAAATCATGTCTCTTATTTGACCTCTATTTTACACATTAAAAAGATCACTTGTGAGCCCTTGTTGACGGAATTCGATAAAGATCACTTAGCAAGAACAGAGACGCATAGTCGTGTTGAGAAGCACGCGCTGTGAGCACCAAACTTCTAGGGCCCTTGGGAGGTCACTCGGGAAAATTCAAAACCTCAAATGTTAAATCTGCAAATGCCAGGGGTTTAATATATAATGAGTTCCTATTACAGGCAAGACACTGTGGTGAGTGCTGCAGAAAATTCAATATGCATAATTGTCCTCATCTTAAACAGTCTGCTAATTAATCCAATGCCTCTATCTCTGTTGTATTACCATTCGAGCTTACATTTTTAATAGAACTCTCTAAAGAAATAGCCTAAAGGCTTCCAGTAAAGATGGTGCCTTGAATTAAGGCTTCAACCTTCTCTGTGACTACTCACACACATAGTGTTGATAGATGAGATACTTTAAAACTATGAAAACCAGAGACATTTTAAAATACAGAAATATGAACAAGAGTTGGAAATAGAACAAAAACAGAGGTACGTAGGAGCTATGTTCATTAGATCAAAGAGATTCCAGAATTATTCACAATGCATGTCTTAGCTCAGGCTGCCGTAACAGCAGCAGAAGCCAACACAATGAAAATGACAAGTAGGCACAAAGCGCCATGTTGCACATGGACGTACACAGGTAATCCTGGGGAACTGCTCTGGTTTGTTTGATTTGTGAAGTGAATTACCACTTTTTCCATGAAATACCATGTTTACTCAAAAGAATAACTGATAGACAAACTATAGCTATCAATTTTTGGTTATTGGCATATATTTTCTCAAAAAAATTTAGTAAGTGTCACTTTAAGGAAAACTGACAAATGACAATATCTATTGCCCATTGATAAAATTTGAGCTTTCAAGCAAAAATTGTAATTTTGGAAAACCTGTATTCATGACCATGAACTTGATAGAATCTCAATATTTAACAGCTATTCTGATGAGACAGGTGGTTTTATTAAATAAACATGGTTTTTGATGCTTTTATATTAAAATTTGTCCTTTGGAATATCTTATTGAATCAATACTTTCCAAGTGGTAATATACAAATCTAGCACAGGCAAAACATCTATTCAATGTGCGAAATAATCCAGTGGATATTAGTGTAACAGTATATGGTGATGGGGTCAGATTTCACCTTGCCACTGTTCGTTTTGGTGCACTACCAAAGGAAAATGTCCACAATTATCTCCTACCACTCCTCCTGCTTAATATTTCATTAGACTTCCTAACGAATAAAAATGATAAGAAATGACATGAGTTATACAAAGAAAGAGACACAGTTGTCACTTGCAGATATGGTGGCCTACATAGAAAATCCAAGAATGTATTGGACAAACTGTAAAAACTAATAATGGCATCAATGAGACCAATGTGCACACATGAATAGGACCTACCTGCAGTCACACCCAAATAGAAAGTGTAATAAAAAGGAGGTTGTTCATAACGATAACAAAAACTGTAATGTACCCAAGCACAACACTAACATTCTTGTGTGGTTTTATCAAGAACTTTACAAATTTTGAAATAAATGAGGAGATATATAATGTTCACAAAGGGAATATTAAAGAAAAACCTGTTCCCAAAATGTATCTGCAAATTCAATTGTTATTATCAAAATCCATAGAAATTATATAAAGCTTAAACTGAGTCAAAAACATGTATCAGAAAGTGTCTAAAAATGTAAGGCACAATTTATAATATTAAAGGTACCTTATATGAGATGTAACAAACTACATAAATATTATGAAGGAAAGTTTTTAAATTAACTAAGAAGTAAAAAATAAATATAAATAAATACGCTATTTGCATGAAAATCAACTAAATGTCATAAAGGTGTCAATTTTACCCCAAAGTGATATATAAACTCAATGAAATTCCTAAGAAATTTCTGGTAGAATATTTTAGGAAATCCGATGAGCTGATTCTACATCTATTTATGGAAGAATAACAGATACTTAATAGCATATTTTGTAAATCAGACATTTTCTAAGAACTTCATGTACAACTCTTTAAGGCCAATAATAGCTATATTTATCAGGTAGGTACTATTGTGTTGGCCAAGAAGTCCATTTAGTGTTTTCCACAAAATAAAAGACACATTTTCCATTTTCACAAATAACTTTATTGATTTGAATATTTTGAGTAGGTTGGTTATGTCCCACTATTGGCTTCTACTGGGTAGAGGACACAGGTGCTGCTAAACATCTTCCAGTGAATAAGACAGCCCCACAGCAAAGAGTTATTTGGCCAAAATGTCAATAGTACCAAGAAACTTCACAAACAACCTTCCACACGTTCGATCAGTCACAGCACCTTCTCCATACACTGCTCAAATCTTTTTTCACATTTCAGTTGTGTTTTTACCTTTCTTGAAATAATTAAAGCATAAAACACTGAAAATGTTGCATATCTTCTTCCATCGTCAATGTTAAAAAATGGCTGCACAAAAATTCCCCAATTTTGATGTTACTTTTAATGCACACTGATATGACTGCTGTCACAATACAACTAACAAAATCGTTGCAAATGAAGTTAAAGGCAACTAAGCGCTACTAGAGCCATCGTACAGAAAAAAACATAAACTTTTTGGCCAATCCAATATTTCATCCCCATTTTACCTAAGAGAAAACGGAGGCACAGAGAGATTAAAACGTATGCAAGGTCAGACAGAGAGTAATAGAAGAATCAAGATTCTTCCCTAGTTTGTTGACTGTGTCCTTAACCACCACTATGCATTACTGCCAAGGGTACAAAATTACTTTGGAAGAACAAAGTGCGGCACGGGAAGGTATCTCTATCCCTACAGCTTGAAAGAGTGTTACATGAATGCGTAATAGAGCGATGAAACAAACTGAAGAACCTGTCAACGGCTTACACATTATGAGAAAGATGGCAATTTAGATCAATGAAAAATTAATGATATATTAAACAAATGTTACTAGGGCACTCAAGATAAGATCCCTACTTTAAGCCATAAACAAAGTCAAATCCAAATCAATTAAGTATGTTAAAATAGATCAAAAACTTTAAAGTAGTTGCAATCCAATTTATGAAAACATACTTATAAGCCTGGTATAGAAAATAATTTTAAACACACAAATGGAGCACCAACTGTAAACTAAGAATTATAAACCTGACTACATTAATATTAAAAACTTATGTGAAAAAAATGCACCCAAAAAGACAGGGCAAGATGGGAGAAGATATTTCTTATACATAAGTAACAAATAAGTAGTATCCAAAATAAAGTTGGACAACATTAAAGATATAGGGAAGCACTGATTCTCACATGCTACAGGTGAGAATATGACCTGCTATGACCCACTTGAAGACCAACTTGGTCACAGTTAGTGAAAATGGAGAAGTGCCTACTTATGACTCATCAGTTTGGTTTCTGGGTATATTAGCCTGAAGAAAACTCTTGTATACATACACAAAGACTGCTACAATGATTTCCATTGTTGCTACCTGGTGTAGAATTATTTTTACTGGAGAATAAATATGAAAATATTGAGATATATGAACTAAACAAAACCCAAATTAATGGTTGTATTGCCTTTGGGGAGGAGAAAAAGGAATGATTTATAAACTAAAACATAAGAGAAATATATGTCATGATACATTTAAGAGAAAATCTGAAGGAAATATGTTAACATTTGTTAAGTTTGGATAGTAGTTACGTGGGTGTTTATTAACATTACTATTATTTATACCCTTTCAAAATTTGCATATTTTCCTTTTATAAAAGAAGTGCTATATTTTCCTTAGCTTCCCACTACACTTGAAATCAAACACCTGGATTATAATCCAGGCTCTTCTACTAGATACCTGTGTGTCCACGGACAAGGCTTCTGAGTTTTACATGGAAATGTAACAACTACCTTGAAGAAGGTGATAAAATGGGATATCCTGAGTTACAGAGCTTCAGGTAGCAGCCAACTGTGCAAGTTAGCTAGGGACTGCCAAACAACATACCACAAATTGCATAGCTTCAACCACAGAAATTTCTTGTCTCAGTTCTGAGGACAAAAGTCCAAATGCAAGGTGTCTGCAGGATTGGTTCCTTCCAAGGACTATAAAGGAAAGGTCTGGTCTAGACCCTCTTCTTGGCTTGTAGATGATTTCCCCATGTCTCTTCACATCATCTTCTTGCGATGTATGTCTGGGTCCATGCTCCCCTCTCTTAAGAGCACACCAGTCCTATTGGGTAGGGCCCACCCTCCTTGCCTTGTTGTAACTGTTATCTCTGTAAAGACCCTATGTCCCAATAAGGTCTCATTCTGAAATACTGGGTTTTATGTCTTCAACGTATGAACTTGGGGAGGGCACAATTCAACCTGTAACACCTACCACACATAGCAGATACTTAAAATATATAGAAAGAAAAAAGTTTTCTTCAAGAATGTTAAATTCCTTCCCTAAAAGTGAATTTAATTTAATGATACCCATTCATGAGCCAAATGTTAGGAGGCAAGACTGAGGAGTGGGGAATGAGGTTTTGGATCTCGGCTCCTTCCTTTTCAGGTGTGTTATGACACCTGTGTTGGTGAGCCCAGCGGCCAAAGAAGAGTGGACCTGCCAGCTCCTCCCTTGTCACTGTCTACCTAGTGTGCTGGGGGGGCGGAGGGTAGTACTAGCAATGCCAAGATCATATGTTTAATTCCCCTCAGAGCTAATTAGCTTCACTCATCTTTGCTCATATCGGCCACTCAGCTGTTGCCCACTGACCCACAGAACAACTGAGGCCAATAAAAACATCAGGGAACTGGCTGTTTAAAAAGCCCTGATTCTATTCTGAGTCCCAGAATGTATTACTTAAAAGCAGGAAAGAGGCAGTGGGAGGTTATCGTTATCCCTATTCAAACCACCACTGTCATATTATTTTAAATCTCCATGACCAGGTAATTAACACTATGCAAAAACAAAAAAATCTTCACAGAATGGAACAGCTTACACACACCAATGAATGGGAGCAGCAAACTCAGATAAAAGGACTTGAAGACACCATAGCCTGGGGTTAACAACACTCTTCTGGCCATTTCTTTCTACCTAATTAAATATATTTTCATACTGAAATAAGTACAAGCTTAAACTGAATAATCATCACTTATAAATATTTTACCCCCACTTATCAACTATTCCACCTTTTTCCTCTGTAAAAAATTGGGCATTCTACAGAATAAGCTTTTTAAAAATGTTACCAAAGAATGTTACCTCTCTCTTGTTTTTTTATTTTGGTCAAATCTTTGTTATAAATAAAGACAAGAGTTTTTACATTTAGATGCAGAAGTCAGCAATCCCATTCCCAATTTCTTATAAATGCATTCCAAATTTCCAAGTTTTTTTTCTTTATTAAATGCAGCTCCTTACTGCCTCAGAAATCTGAGCCTTGGAATTGATGTGGATTATAATTCAGAGACGTCAGCTAGGAGCACAATTCACTGAACTCTTCAATATACAGATGTAATGGGGGAGGGGGCCCTAGACCTGCACTTTTCTCTTTGTCGATACCCTAGCAATGATGACTGGAGAGCATGTCTAAGAGTGTTCTTGGTTACACGCAACAGAAACTCAATTCAATCCAACAAAAAAAGAAATTTTCTTAAGGTTTTTTGTAAAGATTTTATTTATTTATTTCTAGAGAGAAGGGAAGGGAAGGAGAAAGAGAAGGAGAGAAACATCAACGTGTGGTTGCCTCTCACGTGACCCCCACCCAGGAACCTGTTCTACCTGGGCCCACAACCCAGGCCTGTGCCCTGTGCTGGGAATCAAACTGGTGACTCTTTGGGTCACAGGACGGTGTTCAATCCACTGAGCCACACCAGACAGGGCCAAAAAGAGAAATTTTTGACACTTATTATTCAGAAGTCCTGTAGTCTCCTTCAGGTACAAGCAGATCCAGGTGCTCAAATTCCAGGCATCCATACCTTTTCATCTCTCAGGTCTGTCTCATCCTATAGGATCAACTCAAATAATGACACAGAGGGCCAGCAGGAGCTCTCAAATCACACCCTACTAGTTTAACTATACCGGAAGAAAAGTATAAAACCTCTCTTTTCGGAAATTTCCAGGAAGAATCTCAGATTTCATTTGACGGCATGCCCATTCCTTAACAAAAACAGTGTATCTAAGCGGCTGCTGGGCTCTCTTAGGTACCAGGCCTGGTCCCTGAACCTGCCGGCAGAGCATAGCTGAGGGCTCAGACTCCGCCTCAGCCATATGGATTGAAACAGGCAAGGGCTGGTTCCCCAAAGAAAAATTGGGATGCTGTTATCAGAAGGGGAAATGGCAGGCAAGAACAATAGATATTCATTTTCAAAGGCCTCAGCTGTTAGCACAGAAAAAATACTGTTCCTCACAAGAAGGTGGAGTTGGAAAACACAGCAACAAACTTATCGTCGTAACCGGAAAAAAAATTAATTAAAAATTCATATGGGCAACTAATTATAAGTTGTAGTTATTATTTGAAAGCTGCTCTGGAGGTAAGAGAAAGAGCCAACGAAGAGTCACACAGGAAGGTTGTTTAACTCATCCCCAGCCACGAATAAAATCACACCTAGCCTTCAATATTTGACGACCCACAAAAACCAGGAGCTATCATTATCACGCCATTATTATTAAGTTAATAAGAAAATTGATACATGCTGCCTTTCAAGCCCTCTCCATGCAAGGAACTAAGTCCTTTTGTACATGTCATTAATTAATTTTTTGTAACAATTAGTTTCAATGCTCCTGTGAGGCAAGCTAATTTCTCACCAGAGTAAAATGAGCCACTTGGATAAAACTTGTGCTTCTGAAAGTCATGGATGTCCAGCCCTGATAATGGTTTTGGATCAAAATATGTTGCCCCACTCCACAGATGATTCACATGGAATTCAAAAAGCTATGAAAGAGAAGGTGACCTCACTAGGTGTGCTCTTTCAACTGCCAAGTACCACTCCCCTGGTTGACAGTTGGCCTCTGGGATTATCTGTCCAGCGGCAGAGTCAGCCGTAGGGATCAGGCTTTTTTTTGCTGCTGTCGTATAATACTGCATCATAATTAATGACAGTGTCATCCAGGGCTTAATGTAAATTAATTCTGCATTTGTCCAAATAACCCAACATAATTTGTTTAAGTTTCACGGGTAGCCAGATTTTTGAATGCATTATGTGGAAGAGAGAAAAGACAGTCCTCTACAGAGGGTTTGGGGCTTATTTTTTTAAGTCAGGAATTAAATAAATAAAGGACTCAACATATGCGCAGCCTGGGACGCTGCTTGCAGCATTTAGCAGGGTCAGATTATCAAGTTTCATTATTTGATACATTTTTCAGGCTGGCAACAGACTCGCAAAGAATTGATGGGAGCAGCAAATTCATTTTAAAATGGGTTTATCGCTTCATCAGGTATTCATTTAAGCAGAATCCACAGCATAACTGGATCTCTCTGGCCCTCTGTGACATGTTTTCCCAAATGGAATGATAATAAGTACGGAGATGTAATACGTAGTTAAAGAGTACCCATCTCCATGAGGCACCCAGCAGTCAAAGGAAGAAATTACACGCATTCTCCAGCCACTGCTCACTGGAGGATCCAGGGCCAGCTGTTTAGGGGCCCTGCTAAAGAGAAACCTAGAGATGCCACACCCTTCTGGTTTTTAATGAATGAGGCTAACAGCTATGTTACAGGAAACCATCATAAGGGCTTTTGTTTCTGGTTAGAAAAATTATAAATTAAGCATTAAATAACGTATTATAATACATTTTCTTAGACCTACTAAGCCAGATCAAATAGGAAAAGGCATTAAATTAGTTAAGAATATAAAAATACAATTCAAAAAATATTATTAAGAAACCTCAAGCTATTTTGGATTTCTAAAGCATGTGAGTTTGCATGTAATATTCACACCAAACCAAAATCTGCAAAATGCAAACTCTAGTCTGAGATAAAGAATGCTAATTTGCTGAGTTCTTATAGAATATCTTGCACTTAGTGAATCCTCTCATGGCCTTCTCAAAACATTCACTTCAAAATATAAATTGCTGATTTTCCAAATGCATATTGACATTATATTTTGAAAACGTACGCAGCTATAGGCAGTGTAATGGTATACCCACCACCAATAGACCATACGTACCGCGGTGGTCCCAGGTGGAGCTGAAAAATTCCTATCGCCTAGCGACATCCTGGCTGTCATAATATAGTAGCGCAACGCGTCGCTCACCTGTTTGCAGGGCTGCTCGTGTAAACAAAGCGACTCCACTGCCGGCCGTATAAAAGAATACACAGGTAGTTTCAGAAGTCGGCTACAGCATCTGGGTTTGTGTAAGTACGCTCTGCAATACTGACACGACACAAAGACAAAGTTGCCTAATGACGCATTTCTTGGAAGGTGTCCCCGCTAAGTGGCCAATGCCTGCATGGGAGGGCACAGCTGAGGTCTCTGCCTAAATGGACTAAGAATCCTACCATGGTCTAGACCACTGGTTCTCAATCTTGGCTCCATATTGGGATGACCCAGAGAACTCATAAGATACCCCATGTCCAGGCCAAGGATATCAGAAGACTCACTAAGGATTTGCCCGAGCCATCAATATTAATAAAAAAAAAAAAAAAAAAACCTCCCCAGGTGCTTCCATGTGCAGCAAAACTGAGAACCATTGGTTTAGAGAGATTCTCAAAGTCGAGCACCTTGAGCAGCAGCCTCAGTTCCAAGATCCTGGGATTTTGTTAGAAATGCAAAGAAGGTCCCAACGCAAACCAACTGCATCAGAACACTAGGCAACGGTGGGCAGGGAAAGAGTCAATCCAGGTGATTCTGATGGACGCTGAAGTGTGAGGACCACTGGTCGAAAACTTGGAATGGCCCATCCAGAGAAAGCTTGGACCTGCAGAGCAGACACACTTACCTTGGACCTTCACTGCTCACTGGTCTACAGCAAAAGCACAGAAAGCCAGGGGTAGATCCAGGCTCTGAGGTGCTTGAAGTTACTACAGTTTCAAGACCTTTTTAAGAAAAACAAAAGAATACAAAATTCAGTACAAAGTAAATATTTATTTAGAATCAGAGAAATCTCATTTTTTTTAATTTCATGCTAAAAAGTATCACAAACTACAAGATAACAGTACTTTTATTAATTTATTTTCTGGGTCTCCTCTCTAACACTCTTTTCTTACTTTGTTTTTCCATTGAATACTCTTTGATTGCCATTTCATGGAATACGAAATTTGTAATATTTTCTGTACAGATAAAAATGATAATTCATTCTTTCCTCTACCATGTTTTTTTTGTGTGTGTTTATTTTATTGAAAGTTAAGGAAAGGTGTCTTTGGGGTTATTGTTGAATTTGGGAAAACCTCTATTATGTTTTACTCGAATATAAGCTATAGGATGTTATGGCATTTTAAGTATTTTATTGTAGCAACTAACCTTAAACCCTCTCTGGACTGAAATCTCTAACCAGGGCCTTGGAAGTGGTCTTTGCAAACGAGAAGCCTAATGCTTTATTCTTTTCATGCTAAACCTGCCTTGTGCAGACTTCTGATAAATTAACTTCCCCAATCAACCCACCACCTAGGTAACTCATTCTACACCCACAGGGAGGAGGAGGAGGAGATAGTACAGACAGCTATGAATGTTCAGGAAAAATCCCACCTGATGGAAGCTAAATGAAAAGAATCCTTTTTCCCCTGAAAGAGAAGGGCAGCTTTGGGGGTTATTTACGTGTGTAGAAATAGCCAGATTCCTTTCTCTCTACTGCTCTAAAAAGTGTGATGCTTCAGCTTTTAAAGCTAGAAAGTCCCAGTGGGGTCTAGTGTAATTTTGTAGATAAATGGAAAAAGACCAAATGTGCACTGTGCTGTTGAGTGCCAGAGCCCGCTCCCTATCTTTGTGGGAGTTGACTGTTCAAAATAGAATGCTGCGGAAGACCCTCATTAGATAAATTCGGGAAGGGAATTATCATTTGGACACCGTTCAGAATGGGATTTTTTTTTACTTGATTTACTCCCAAATCAGCAAATAAGTAGAACAGAGAATACCCAGGGGGCAGCATGGCCTCCCTCCCCATCTCCAGGGGTGCAGCTGAGGCACAGCGCGAACCAACCACCACCTGAGAAGAGCCTGAACTGAGTGTCATTAACCCCAGCCACTTCGGCACTCAGACACACCTTATTTAACATTTAAAAACAATAACGCTGCCGCGTAGGGAACACTTGTCCAGGTTCCAGTTCTCCGATTCCTTCCAGGATCAGCACTGAGACACTCCCTCCATATGTGCACCTGCTTCATGGACTCGGGAGCTTTCTATTTTTACCCACTCACATGCAGACGCCTGGAACACAGCAGGTGCCCAACAGATATTTGTAAGATGAGTGAATGGATGAGCTGAAAGTTTATAGGATTGTAAGATAGAATGTGATAAGTACATACATGAGAAATAAAAAATGGTACCTGGTGCAGTGTTTTCTTTTAACTTCTTGGTTTAATAAAATAGCAGCTTAAATGAACATCTCTTTACAAGCTGTCCTTTATTAGTATTTTTCTGCTGACAGGCTAAAAAAGACAGAACCTATCTTGTTAAGGAATTCAAGAATGTCTTAACGAAGTAGATGGCATTTTGGATGTGTTTGGAAAGATGGAATTAGACAGATGACATATTTCAGGAAAATATTCCAAATGGAGGGAACCTAATTAGCAAATGACATAAAAGTAAGAAAGCATGAGGTGTGTTTGGAGAAAAACAATGATACAGTTGAACTGAATTGCAGGATGCCTAAAGAGGAGAACACTGTACTGCAAGTTTGAGTCTGGAGTGTCAACCTAAAGAGTTAGGATTTCTGCAGAAATGTGGGCAGCATGGAAAGATTTGAGGAGGAGAGTGACATAACAAAACTGTACTTGGAGAAGATGTACCTGCCATCAAACATGCAGTGAGGCCTAGAGAAGAGAATGAGTGCAGAGAGACAAGATCAGTAGGATATTAAAGCAACCATCCCAGTACTAAGGAGCCAATCTTAACTAGGATGGTTGCTCTGGAAATAGAAAGGAGGGATGAATGTGATGAGTCGGCAGGATGAGCTTTGCCAAATGCATCAAGTGGGACACTATGTGAGTACGGGGGGAAAGGAGGCATCCAAGAAAGCTCTGAAGTTTGAAATCTGGAATAATCATAGTAAACGTGATGGGATTATACTGTATAGTCTTCAGGTGTTGACTCTGAAGACAGAGCCTACAGGCCACCGAATGAACAGGCTGTCTGGACCTTTGGAAATTACCTCCGGACCTAACGCAAGCTGCATGAAGACAGAGAGAAACTGTGTCTTTTTTCATCACGAAATACTCAGCATATGACCTAGTACCTACTAGGAGTAGTTAAGAAATGTTTACTAGATAAAAGAATAAAGATTATCATTGAATTAATGGAAAAGATTTGGATGGCAAGTATAATGAATGTAGAACTTGGAGAAATGGATCAATCACAAAATCTTTTTTTTGTTACTAAGTTTTTTTTAAATTTATTTATTTATTTTTATTCAGTTACAATTGTCTGCATTTTCTCCCCTTCCCTCCACCCCACCCCAGCCAGTCCCACCTCCCTTCCCCACCTACTATAAAGGACAAAAAATCTTAAATAATACCTACAAAACATACATTGCAAGAGGAAGAAAACCATCTAAAACCTGCCACTGTACTAGGCAGTGTTGAGATATAATAAGCAGGTTAGATTAAGCAGGTTATAATTCATATGCTTAGAGTTCATTGGAAGATAGGAAAATATTTGTTCCTGGGATACTTATGGACCCTGGAGCAAAAATTGCATCTCTAGAAGTTGATGCCGTTTTTTAAAGTTATGGTCAGAAAGAGATGGGAAGGTTGAGTCTCCCACGGTACCCCATTCTGAGTGATCACACTTTCTGGGGGACCTATGGAGGGGTCCCAGTTGGGGTCTGTGAACATCCTAATGTCAGAATGATCTTTTATGTCAAGCCTCTTTCTCCTCTATTTAAAACCCTTGAATGACTTCCCATTACACTTGGGAAAAATCGAAACTCCCTAACATGGCCCACATAATCCTACAATATCTACTCCCCGCCAACCCCTCCCATCCCATCTTGTGCCTCCAACTCTTGCAGCCGGGACACTGCAAACTACCATTCTCAGCTTCCCCGATGGGCCCTTCTCCCTCCTGCTTCCCTTTCTGATTGAATACTGTACTTTCAGCCACCGCTCTGCTCCCTACCCTCCACTTCATCTAGTTAATGTCTACTACGCTTCAGTCTCAGTTTAAACACCAATTCTTTGTGGAAGCGATTCCCTTCTCCTTAGTTTAGGTCAGATTTCCCTATTATATACTATTAGAGTTCTGTGTATCTTCACTTTATAGCCTTTATTATATTTTATAATTAGACACTTATTTGTTTCCTTTTTAAAATATAATTCTTTGCCAATCAGCCGCCATCTCCATGGTGACAGTTGGCTTCAGCTCACTTTTATACTCCCAACACCTAGCAGAGTGACTGGCATGTAATGGTACTCTACAAAACTCTTGATAATAACGGCTAACTTTCTCATATATTAAGCATCTCCTTAGATATTATTCTAAGTGCTAACATGAAGTGAGAGTAGTAGAATGTGATATAAAAAGCACGGATTTGAAAACTGACAGCCTGGGTTCAAACCTCAGCTTCCCCACTTGTTAAAGGTGTGAACTCAGGAACATTATTATTAAGTTCTCTGTACCTGAGCTTTCCCATCAATAAAATGGAGATAAATGTAAATCCGTGTGATGATTAGGTAACAAAGAACCAAAGACACTGATTAAGCTGCCCAAGGTCTTCAAGGTGTCAGCAGCGGGACTTGCAATCTGAAGTTGCTGTTAAACTGTTGGCTACGTAAAGGAATGATACTACACATTATATATAACACATACATATATGATTCCATTTCTAAAATTCTTTAAAGATAAGCAAGGACATCAATAAGTGCCTGCCCTTGTCCCTCCCGCCCTACCCTGCTCCATCCTTTCCTTAGAGCTGCAAGTAGACTGTTAGGCCTGGACCATGAGCAAATGCCCCAACAAGTGAGATCAGGCCAGGGCTATCTTTCCCAACAACGCCAGAATCAAACCTAGAAGAACAACAACAACAGGATCCCTGGAGTAGACAGGTGACAAACATGGTGCACTTGTGCCTTGTCTGTCAGTGGAATGTGGCTTCACAAACAGATTTCAACTGTCATTCCTTTGCCCGTACATACCAATATGCTTTAATATTTATCACTTACTAAACACATGAAAGATTGCACAGAATCTGTGTCCAATGATCCTTGATGATAAAACATTAGTGACCCAATCCTTTTCCAGACCTAATGACACTTTGCTTCAGTGGCCTAGTGCTATATCTCATATGAAACAAATAAGACACTCATGCATAAAATTAATACAGTAAGCTCTCTAGGCAGTGATAAATCTGGAAAAGAAACAGGTCCACACAATCATTTCCTCTCTCATGAAGGCACATTTCCTATAAAACCTTGAGTCATCTTCATCTCAACTTGTAAGGCTCTTTGGGAAATTATGCCATCATGTCCCACAAAACCCTCCAGGACATGTGCAGTCAAGGTGGAATAAAGGGTGCACCCTTCATAAAAAGGAAGCTATTGAGGAGATGCTTAGAAATACGACCACTTCAGTTTACATGGAAAAGCTGTTGATCGCTATGCACTGAGAACTCTCAGCTTGCCCATTGCTCTTGAGTTATCCTCACCACTCTGCTCCTTTCAGTTCATCTGTATACAAATGGGTCCTGAATTCTCTTGTTTTATGTAGGGACAATTGAAGGTGATTGTATGCCTGGGAAACCTTCGAGAAGTAGCTGTATCAAGAGTATAATCATGGAAAAGCGGAGGTGCCTTGATTTCTTCATTAATCACTAGGAAGAACCTCTCCTTCTGAACAGGTGAATCTCATGAAGATGCTCACCAGTGAAACCCAGGTGTCCTCAGACACATGTGATAGTCACCCACACGGTGAACCACGAAAGTTTGAAACAGAAACACTTGAAAGCAGGTTTTCAAATCTAAAAACTAAACAATATTGTATTCAAAAATTCCCATATATAGCTTTTGGAGAGCAGCGGAGGTGAACATCACTGCATGGATGCCGTTAGACATCCCTGAGAAGGGAGGAATGAAGGATCTGCTATATTTACGGAGCACACTGTTAACTGGCAGCACGGGTCATGTTACAGAGGGTAGCAGCTGCGAAAAACAAGGGATTCTCATGGAAACAATATTGAGAATGCAGTTGTTGGGTTGACTTTGCCAGGCTCACAACAGCCTCTCTTCTGAACTTCAGATGCCTGCTATGGCTTTTTTCATTCTTATTGCAGCTCCAGTTGCAAAAAGTGAGGGTTCAGAATGTGTCTCGTACAATCAGGAAATAATATATGTGGGTGTGTTTGATGGATTCCTTTTGACCTTGTTGGTGTTTGTCTTTTGTTGTGTCACTTTGAAGAAGGAAATGAAAAACAAACATTGTCTTCTAACGGTTCTCTTTTTAACAAAAGGAGAACTTGCTAACATTCCCTTTTACCTCTTCAGGTGGGGGTCCTGAACCACAACACAGTAGTTTACATATTAAATTGATTAGCAGAAGTCTCTATGGAAAATGAAAGGCAAGCTAAACACACCCCGAGGGGATTCTAAGGTGTAGAAATGTGATCTCCTTTCTGTATAATCACGGCATTAATATTAATAGTGAGTTAGGTGAACTTGCTTAGCAAGCAACACGTCTCCCCTGGGTGTTCTCACAGCACCGATGATGCTCCCTGGTTCTCATTCTGTTTCCTGACTTTGAAATCCAGGAACCAGGATGTTAGCACTTGTTTGCATATTCTTCCTTTTCCTTTCAGGTCCAAAGTCCCAACTCATCCTCCAAATGTAATATTGGGTTGGCCCAAAAGTTCATTTAGTTTTTTAGGTAAGATGGCTCTAGTAGTGCACAGTTGTCTTTAACTTCATTTGAAACAATTTTGTTAGACTATTGTGACAGCTGTCATATCAGTGTGCACTTAAAAAAAAGTTATCAAAATTGGTGAATTTTTGTGCCGCCATTTTTAACACTGAAGATGGAAGAAAGTATGAAAGTGTGTTAAGCTTTGTTATTTCAAAAAAGGTGAAAACATGACAAACATTAAAAAAAAATTTGAGCAGGGTGGGGAGAAGGTGCTGTGACTGACCAAATGTGTCAAAAGTGATTTGCGAAGTTTCTTGGTACGATTGACATTTTGGCCGAATAACTCTTTGCTGTGGGGCTGTCTTATGCATTGGAAGATGTTTAGCAGCACCCCTGGCCTCTACCCACTAGAAGTCAATAGTGGGACATAGCCAACATACTCAAAATATCCAAATCAGTAAAGTTATTGGTGAAAATGAAAGCTGTGTCTTTTTATTTATGAAAAATACTAAACAGGCCAACCCAAAATACATACTTCATCCCATAGTTATACAGGACTTCCCTTCCTCCACCCTCCCTTTATGAAAAGTTCCTTTTCCTCTATTTCCCCCATCCACTTATAATGCTGCATTATAGCATTTCTAATAGTGACAGTACTGGATCCCTGAATTATGGGAGCTTAGGTTTAATTAAATATTAACTAGAAAAACTAATAATTTAAGTGCACATGTAAGTTCCCACAGAAACACAACCCACATGAAGAGAAACTGCATTTTACCTGTCGTGATCAGAGCGCCTCTCAAGTGAGCGTAATTTTCCCCATTTCTTTTTTCGTGGTACCTGTCTTTGGTAATTTAGAGAAAATGGGTGAGTAAAGGTAATTACTGATAAATAACATGGGACACAATGTTCAGGGTGATAGGTTTTTATGCGTTACTACTTGTGTTTATTTATAAGCATTTTCATGAACAACAGTTACAATGACCCTATTTTGTACACTGTAAATAAGTCATTCTTAAAAAGCTATTTATTCATACATGTTAGAGCCACCACGGCACCTATTGGGTCATTTTGGAATAAGAGAGACATTCAGACAAGAAGCTTCTTAGCTTCTTGAAAGAAGATCAGATCTCTGTGCAAAATAAACACAACAATTTTATATGTAAAAAGGCAAGATATCCTATCTCATTCAAAAGCTACTAATAGGGCTCATTACTAGAGTATACGGAAGCTTACTTAAATCTGCATCACTCTTACGGAGAACAGACTGATGTTTGCCAGAAGGGCAGGGGCTTGGCGGGCTGGATGGAAAAGGTAAAGGGATTCAGATGTGCTAATTGATAGTTTAAAAAAATAGTCATGAGGATATAGTCAATAATATTGTGATGACTATGTGTGGTGCCAGGTGAGCACTTGAAATATCGGAGGGGACACTGTGTAAAGCCTATGTCTGTCTAACCACTATGCTGTACCCCTGAAACTAATACTAGGTGATGTCGAATGCAAACTGCAGTTGAAAAGTAAAATGTATAAAAACCTTCATCATTCTCTCTCCCTAATAATTTCATGTTATGGTAGGTGTGCACAAATAATTCTCACTATTGGAAAAATACGTCTTTGTCGGCTTAGAACCCCAATGCACTAGACTGTTAAACCTGAAATAAGATTTCAATGCACTAGAATGTTAGACCTCAAATAATATTTTCAAGTTCATCTTGTCCACCCCAATCATCTTAGAGGTAAGCAAGAAAAGCCCCAAAGAGACAAGTGGTTTTCAAAAATAACACAGTAACAAAACATATTGTGTAACTGTACAGAATTGCAATACCTGGTATATTATACTGAACTTTCTATTAAAAGTAATGGATTTAACTCATATTTATCTCCTCTCTTTATATGACTAAAATATTAGTATATAAAATTTTTAAAATATGAACTCATAACAGCAAAGAAAATGAGAAAGGAGGCAGCCTGTAGACGAGAGGTGTGTGAACAAAGGATAATTAGTGGAACAAGGCAGAGGGGGGCAGCCTTCTCAGTGTTAACGTGTGTGGCAGATGGCAGGAGGGATAGGAAGTCCCCAAATAGCCAAGGTCCAGCAAACCCGAAATAAACCAGCCCAGCATATACCAGGGAGACATACAGTTTTACTAAAGTTTCTGGAACTAAAAGGGAGTGCCAATAAAATAAAGCTTTTGAGAAGAGTGGATGGGGATATATATGACAAGAAAGTCACATGACAAGATGAAAACAAAGCTAATTTGAAATGCCAGGAAAAACAATTGCTATACAAAAGCAGAATATAATAATTAGCTATCAACCTTATCCTAAATCCATGTATTTTAAACAAGATTTTATCTATTCATTTCCAGAGAGAGGGGAAGGGAGGGAGAAAGAGAGGGAGAGAAACATCAATGTGTGGTTGCCTCTCATATGCCCCCTACTGGGGACCTGGCCCACAACCCTGGCATGTGCCCTGACTGGGAATCGAACTGAAGACCCTTTTGGTTCACAGGCCGGCACTCAATCCACTGAGCCACACCAGCCAGGGCCTAAAGCCATATATTTTTTAATTGTTGAGATTTTAATTTAACAAACATCTACTGAGCATTTACTACAGACAAGGAGCTGTTGGAATTACAAGTTGAACAAGAAAAACTTCTGGTGCTCCAGGACATTAGGTCTGGTGAGGGAGACATTTACACATCTAATTAAGACATAAGGCATACCAATATGCATTCCATCGTAATGGTCCAAGCAACTTATAATAGCTCGAAAAGAGAAAAATAAGTCAGACTATGGAATCCAGGAAGATTAGCCTGGTAAGCATGAACACAGGACGAATTAGGCATTGCCATGGAGAATGCATTTGCCAGATCATGGAGAGCCTAGAATCCCAGGGAAAAGAATTTGGACATACTTAAAATTTTTAAGAAGCATGGAGCCATCAAAGACATATGGTGATATTTTTAAAAATCAAACTAATAAAAGTATGCTTTACATTCAATAAAATGCATCAATTTTAAGGGAACAGTTTGATGAGTCTTGACAAATGTAGATTCTTTCATAACCACCTTCCTAATCAAGATATAGAACATTTTCATCATTCAAAAATTTCCC
Source organism: Desmodus rotundus (assembly GCF_022682495.2). NCBI lineage: Eukaryota > Metazoa > Chordata > Mammalia > Chiroptera > Phyllostomidae > Desmodus > Desmodus rotundus. The sequence continues at coordinate 191,607,832 of NC_071388.1, forward strand.
ATGACTTTCACAGTCAATCCTTCCATTCTCTACCCAGCCAACTACTGATCTGACTGCTATCACTATAAATTTTATCTGTTCTGCAAATTCATATAAATGGAATTCTATAGTGTTCACTCTTTGGTGTCTCACTCAATTCACTCAGCATAATGTTTCTTGATCTTTACCGTACCGTGCTGCTCCCGACCCATGCACCTCGAAGGCAAACTCCTCCTTCAGCAGGACTTGCCCACTTTCAGACTCTGCCCCCAGCCTCTGTTCCAGTTATCTGTTGCTGTACAACCCCCCAAACTTAGAGAATAGACAGCAATAAGCCTTTGTTTTCCTTACGAATTAGCCATTAGGGCAAGATTGATGGGAGTAGCTCATCTGTGCTCCACATGACATCAGTTGAAGGGGCTAAAGTATTCTCTTCCAAGAGGGTGCACTCACATCGCTGGCCCCTTAGTGCTGGCTTCTGGCCAAGCGTTGGCCCTGGGCTGTCAGTCAAGGGCCTTAATTCCTCTCTGTGGGGTGTTTGGGCTTCCTCTCAGCAGGGTGCATAGATCCAAGAACTAGTTTTTTCAAGAGACAAGATATGGAAGTAGAAGTTGATCTTTTAAGGCCTGGTCTCAGAAACTGGCCCCTCACTTCCTCTGTATACGAATACTAAAGCAGTAACAGAATTTATCCAGAATCAGTGGGCAGAGACATGGACGTTCCCCTCTCGTCCTGCTCCCTGGACGAGGATGCAGGGAGCACCAAACACTGCAGCCGTATTTAATCTAGCACAACTTCCTATTCAAGGAGCAGGCCTTTTAAAGAAAAGATTTCTTCAATAGCAAGGAAAGCCCACACAGGGCATCTACACAAATCCACCTCATCTTCTTGTCAAATGTGCTGAACAAACAGAATGGTGGGGAAAACAAAACTGATACAAATAATTGGAAATAACTTGTTTCCATTCTCATTTTAATTCCATTCTAATTTGTAATTGTCACCAAGATAATGGAGAGGATATTATTACATCCATAAAACACACACAGGCAGATTGTAATTTGAAAAAATCTGAGAAGAATGCATTACTGGCATTACTGGAAATTATATATATTTACCAAAATATAAAATTCACTAGAGAGATTGAATCTTAGAATAGATGTGGCTGAAGACCAAGTTAGACATCTGAAAGATAACCAAAAATAAATCAGTCAGAATTTAAAGCTAAAAGACAAAATGATGAAGCAGAGAAAAGTTAAAGCTCAGAGAAACTTGATCCAAAAGGCACAACATCTGTCTGCTAGGCACTCCCTGAAGATGATACAGAGAAAATTAAAGAGACGAGCAAAGAAGGAGAAATTACCTTAAAAATTGCATTTTCAGATGAAAAGTCACCTAACGTCAAGAAGAGTGAATGACAAAAAGTTCACACGTAGGTGTTTGGAGGTGAAAGTTGTAAAGTTTAAGATGAAAAAGAAAGCTCTGTAAGTTGGCACAGATGGTAGAATCTGATAGTAAAAGGAGGAATCCTCAGACTGACATCAACATTAACACTGAATTCTAAAAGAGAGTAATTAGTCCCTTCAAATGTCTGAGGAAAACATTATCTGAATTTAGAATTTTATGACTAGCCCAACTATCAAGCAAATGTGCAGACAAAATAATCACATTTTCAAACGTGTGAGGACTCAGTACGCTTATCTCCCAAGACCCTTTCTGAAATAGTACTTAAAGTTATGTTCCAGCAAAGTGAGAAAAGAAATCCAAGAAAAATAAATGGGATCTAATAGTGAAACAAACCCAATACTGCAGAGACGATATCCCAGGATTGTATCAGTAAAGCAGGTCAGATTATGATAACAAGTTACAAGTCCCCAGGAAAAATGATTCAATCACATTTCTTTTAAAAATGTAAAAAATATTCACAAGGGTTCCGTAAAACTAAAACACGGCATTTCAAAATTCCGAGGATAAATAAAAAAGCTCTATGAGAAAGTCACAGTCTAAATATAAAGCCTACTATTGAATAAATGAAGGGAGAATCAATTTATCTTAATGCTGAGAATATTCTCCTTTAAATAGTACAGGTTTAGTGACATGGCATTATATTTCCTTCTCTCTGGATCTAATTATGTATTTTTTGGTTTAGTGTTATAATGAGTAAAATTTTCATAATTATTAAATATTATGTTACGTTCAATGTTTTAATTTTATATGTAACCTATGGGCAGACCCAAAATCCTATGTACACATATATATTAAAAAAGAGAAAATATGTTTATATGTATCTGTGCATCTATGCACATGCATATGGTACATGTACATATACGTGTGTATATATCCTTACATACATCTCCTCTGTAAAATTAATGGAATAACTGACCAGAAGGGGTGAAGAAGAGTGGCAGAGAGCATGGGTATGCAATTTCCTAATTTTACTGGAATAGATACTACTTAAAATTAATGGTTCACAAAAACAACTTTAGATATGTGATTTACAACTCTAGAGTAATAATTAGAAGATCTCAAAAGAATAACAAAACTTAAAAAATCCAGAAGTGAGTGATGGGTAGCATATTTCCACTAAATTCCTCAGCTATTCTAGCAGTTAGTATGTACATGTTACGTAAAGCCACTACATCAAGAAATAAGTTTACAAGTATGCCATTTAGTACTATTGGGGTCATCAACTTTTTGAGAATGTAGGAATGGGAAGGGAACCCAAGACACATCCGATCGCCCCCAAGGAAGGGACATGAGTCTTTGAAGCAGCTCTCTTGAGCAAAAGGCAAATCCTTCTTGCTGAGCGGCTGGGCTCTGAGGACGGCAGTCCTGCAGGGGAGGGTGGGCGCTGACGGTACCATCTGCAACAGCGCGGCGGGAGCCGCCTATCCCTCCGTGTTCACATAAAGGGGACTTGATATTGGGGTTTGCTGACCAGAGATGTCCTATGTTACTCGGGAATTATGAGGTGGTTCTTTCTCACTTATAGTAAAAATACTATTAGTGTTAGAAATAGCGTAAAAGTAGGCCTGGCCAGGTGGTTTAGTTGGTTGAAGTGTCTTTCCCATGCACCAAGGTTTCAGGTTTGATTCCTGGTCAGGGTACATGCAGGAAGCAGCCAGTGAATGCATGGGTGGGTGGACTGGTGGATCAATTTCTCTCTCTCTTTCTCTCTCTCAAAAATCTATCCATAAAAATTTATTTTTAATAGCATAAAAATAATTCAAAATAATTATTTCTGACATGAGTACTTTTTTGTAATAGACTCTCTGTAAAACCATATGCAATTAGGACATTTTTACTTGAACCCTCCAGAATATAAGGCATCTTCCTCTTCCTATGCAAAATGAGGCTTTAAAAATGTGTGAAAATATGATCGGTCTTAATTATAAGTTCTGTTAAATTTATTCTCCTTCTACTCTGTGTCATGAAAACATAGTAGTACATATTCGATTGTGTCACTTCCTTACCTATAGGTTACAGATACAACAAAATTTCATTAATTATGTTTTCACAAAATTAGATGTATAGATATTGTAACAGAGGATGGGTTGAGATTTAAATACCTTTATGGTTTTTACAAAATATTACATTCATAAAATATTCAACAATGAAATGAAAGTATAAGGAATAAGACAACTGATAACTTAAATTATACCACTCAAAAATAGCCAGCATTAAAATCCCTCTAGACAGCTCTCTCTACAGATGAACAAGTGGGTGGATGGATGGCTTGGTAGAGGGAGACAGACAGACAATAGAAAAAAAATTGTATAATTGGGATTACACGTACCTACTGTTTTATAAAATCTTTACAAGTAATGATGATATGTCACATTCTTAAAATATTTGTGACAATGACCTTCTAGCCCCTTAAAGCTTCTCATTAAAAAATCATTGTGCTCTGTGACCTAGCCTTTCTCCTAGACTAATTTTAACACACTCAAGTTATTCTAAGTTTACATAGTTTTTGTTTACATAGTAATAAAAACACTGCCAACATGTATTAAGCATTTACAATGTGTCAGGCACTATTTTAAGTACCCTTACAAGGATCACCTCATTTCTTTCAGTGCCCCCAATATGCCCATAAATAATTGAGTCCAAGTAGAGAGGTAAAGCCACATGTCCCTGGCCAGACAGCTAAGTATTGGACTGGATCTAAACCCAGGCTTTTGGACTCCAGAGCCTGTGCTTGTAAGCACTAGTCTGGACAAAATTCATAAACCCCTGATTAAAATAACCCGGTACATGGGCAAGAAATTAATACCATTTTCCTCCTTTAAATTTTTTAATATATTTTATTGATTATGCTATTATAGTTGTCCCATTTTCCCCCCTTCACTCCTCTCCGCCCTGCACACCCCCTCCCACCCACATCCTCCACCCTTCACTTCATGTCCGCAGGTCCTACATATGAGTTCTTTGGCTTCTACATTTCCTACACTATTCTTACCCTCCCCCTGTCTATTTTCTACCTACCATTTGTGCTACTTACTCTCTGTACCTTTCCCCCCTCTCTCCCCTCCCACTCCCCTGTTGATAACCCTCCATGTGATCTCCATTTCTGTGGTTCTGTTCCTGTTCTAGTTGTTTGCTTAGCTTGCTTTTGGTTTTGTTTTAGGTGTAGTTGTTAATAACTGTGAGTTTGCTGTCATTTTATTGTTCATATTTTTAATCTTCTTCTTCTTAGATAAATCCCTTTAACATTTCATATAATAAGGGCTTGGTGATGATGAACTCCTTTAATTTGACCTTATCTGAGAAGCACTTTATCTTCCCTTCCATTCTAAATGAAAGCTTTGCTGGATAGAGCAATCTTGGATGTAGGTCCTTGCCTTTCATGACTTGGAATACTTCTTTCCAGCCCCTTCTTGCCTATAAGGTCTCTTTTGAGAAATCAGCTGACAGTCTTATGGGCACTCCTTTGTAGGTAACTGTCTCCTTTTCTCTTGCTGCTTCTAAGATTCTCTCCTTCTGTTTAATCTTGGGTAGTGTAATTATGATGTGCCTTGGTGTGTTCCTCCTTGGATCCAACTTCTTGGGGACTCTCCGGGCTTCCTGGACTTCCTGGAAGTCTATTTCCTTTGCCAGACTGGGGAAGTTCTCCTTCATTATTTGTCCAAATAAATTTTCAGTTTCTTGCTCTTCTTTTTCTCCTTCCCTATAATTCAGGTGTTGAAACATTTAAAGATGTCCTGGAGGTTCCTAAGCCTCTCCTCATGTTTTTGAACTCTTGTTTCTTCATTCTTTTCTAGTTGGATGTTTCTTTCTTCCTTCTGGTCCACATTGTTGATTTGAGTCCCAGTTTCCTTCTCATCACTATTGGTTCCCTATACATTTTCCTTTATTTCATTTAGTGTAGCCTTCATTTTTTCATCTAATTTGTGACCAAATTCAACCAATTCTGTGAGCATCCTGATTACCAGTGTTTTGAACTGTGCATCTGATAGGTTGGCTATCTCTTCATCACTTAGTTGTATTTTTTCTGGGGCTTTGATCTTTTCTTTCATTTGGGCCTCTTTTTTTGGTCTCGGTGTGCCTGTTATGTAGTAAGGGGTGGAGCCTTAGGTGTTCACCAGGGTGGGGCAACTCACATCACTACATTGTGACACCGTATGTGGGGAAGGGATGCGAGAGGGAACAATGGCACTTGCTCTGCTCTCTGCCAGCTTTCAGTCACTTTCCCCAATACCCACAAGCAAACCAGGCCCTTCTGGTGTTGATTCCTGGGTGGGTGGTTTGTGTACATTCTGGGACCCTGTGGGTCTCTCCAACAAGCTCTCCTGTGATGCTGGGAGTTTCTCCTGCTGCCTCAGCCCCTACAGGTGTTTTCAATCAGTGGCTTAAGACTTTATTTCCCCACGCTGGAACTCTGGGTTTCATGGTCTGTCTCACTCCCCAGTTGTTCCTCCTGGTTTATCTGCACATGAATGTGGGACCGCCCACTCCGCCAGCTGCCACCTCGCCAGGTCCGCCAGTTGCAGCCTTGCCCGCCCCATTCCACAACCCGCCACCTCTCGAGTCCTCTCTACCCGTCTGCCTGTCTCTGCCCCTCCTACCAGTCTGGATGAATGTTTCTTCTTTATCTCCTTGGTTGTCAGACTTCCATACAGTTTGATTTTGTCATTTCTGGTTGTTTTTTGTTTTTAAATTGTTGTTGTCCTTCTTTTGGTTGTGTGAGGAGGCACAGTGTGTCTACCTAGGCCTCCATCTTGGCCAGAAGCCAGCTTCCTCATTTAAATTTATGCTGTCTTAAATTCATGACAATACATTGCCAAGTTCAGTAAATAGTTAATCTACTAGACAACAGGTACTACTGTGGTATGGGCATGGAATTAAGGGAGAAAAAGGAAAAGGAAAGAAACATTGTATAAAGGTTTTTATCACAAAAGAACAAAGTAATGAGCAGAGGACACAGCTAGTCCATTTTTATAATGTCTGTATTTACCAATTGAGAAAGGAATTGTGGTTTTTTTCCTTGACTGTTCTTTTTCTATATGTAAATATGCATTTTCTTATAAAACTGTGAATATATTCCCTATATTTCCTACTCCATTCTGTAGTCTCCTGAGCATTTCCCAGATCATTAACTATTTTTTTTGAAATAATTCTTACCAGCTCTTTGGATGTAATTTTAATGGGCACATTTTAGCATATGGCTGAGCTATAAAATATTTTAATTACTCCCCAATTGTTTAATGTTTATGCTGTTAACTTTTTTCTAATGTAAAACAATATATTTAATAAACCTTAGGAAGGTCCCAGAGCAGAAATAAAATGATGCTTCAACTTTTTCAAGTATTCAAAACAAGAGGACGACATTTATTCAAGAGATTCTCTGATCCTTAGAATCCCAAATTCATCTCCTAAGTAGTGTTCTCTCTACTTTTTATCCTTGTATAAAGTGATAATTTTATTTTCTTCTTTAAATCCTTTCTCTGTTCAAAGTATTGTTTTCTTCATTTCTTTTCTTTTTCCTTGCTTATTTTTCTTATGAAAGAGTCACCTTTAACACTGAAAATAGCCAATATGCAACTATCTAAATTTCTGGGGAAAGCAACTGTTGTTCTTTCTCATTATTTTCCTCTCTTATTTTCCAATAAACACAGGAAGACTCATATGGCACCAATCTGTATCCAGTTGCCCAGTCTGAGTTCACCATCACCACTGAGTAAACACTCAAGCTTGGCTTTAGGAAATTCAAGCACTTCGAGCTGAGGTCCATTTGGGTTAAAGTGATGTGCTATATTAATGGCTGTGGAAACTTCTTTCCCTTAGCAGAGGGAAATAGTTCAGTGGCTTAATTTTTATGCTCTCATGAATTCCAAAATAAATAAATAAATAAATAACTCCAAAGGCAATAAATTATTCATCGTGTTGCTTAGTCTTAAATCCCAGGTTAATTTTTTCCTTCGTTTTCACATATACTCTTTCCTGTTCCATAATACTTCAGATACCAGTTATTAAATACGTGTGCTTGCGTGCTGATCACTGGGTTTAATCACATGAATGCTGATCAAATCCAAGGGACTAATTATTTTAAGCTTTCTACTGCATCAAGGAGCATTTTACTGGGAATTGAATATTAAAAATGCAAAAGGTCTATGTAAAATATTAACTGATTTATTCTCATAAGGAAAGACAGTATAAGCTGAAAGAAAATTGCCCCCACAAAGTAAAATATATTCTAATTGGCTTCCTTGAATCCATCTTGATTTTCTTGCTTAATAAGTAGTTGAAGAAGTCATTTAGTTTACACCAAAAGACTAGAAACCAACCATTATATATGGTACTAAAAATGTTTCTGTAATTCCATCTATTACATTTTGGGGTTAGTCATTGTAGCTATAACTGGTTGGGTAAGAAGTGGTATCCAATGTTTAAATATGGACTATGACTTCTTGTGTATGAAAATGCATCTCTCATGGGTCAGTTAACCCAGAACATTTGTCCCATGGCTTTTACCAGCATGAATACAAAGCTAATCATGGGACAAACACCAGTATCATCAGTTTTGTTAAATGTGTCAGGTGTTTAAAGGATGCAAGACTGACTCGTGGCCTAACAAGGGGATGGATAAAAGCAGTCACACGTTGAGAGAATACTAGTATTTAACCACATAGGACCATTTCTGAGAACACCTGTATGCACTGTGGCCAACTATTAGTACTGGGAAGAGGTCCAGGAGGCCATGGGTGTCCAGCAGACTTTAAACTGTCCTTCTCTGAGCCTTGAGTCTCTTCCACAGAGGGGGCACCAGTGGCATGGAGAAAAAGGGGAAGGCTAAGCAGGTCTCCCCACTTTTTAATCAAAGATGCTCAGCTTTGATCTGTCTTACAAAGTAGATGAAAAACCTAAAAACTCATTTAAAAAATTCTTTGGTCCACTCCCTCATCTCACGGTGAGAAAACTGAGTACTCAACAGGTCATGTTATTCACCCACTCAGCGGTTACCCAGGGGTGACCTCAGATGTACCGTCCAGCCCTTTTACCTAGCTTGGCAGCCTTTTTTTTTTTTTTAAGGATGCTACATTCATATTCTCAAAAGTCTACTTTGAATTGATATTTTCCAAAAGCCAGATTATTTTTGGTCAACTGCCTTTTCTTAATTTGCTGACTACATCTGGAAAGTCATACTTGAGAGAATTATCAAAAGGGAAAGATTTTATTTCCGTGAACTTTTCCTTGTTTTATGACCCAAGAATCTCTGCTAGGTCTATGACTTCAAGTTGTTAAATTTTGTTTTACTTTAATGTCTTCATTTTTTAAGTGAGTATCATGTGATAACATTAAAACAGCAATAAGATACCATTTCACATAAAAATGATGATATCAGGTGTTTCTGAAAAAATGGGGCAATAGCACTCAAGCACAGCTCCTGAGAGTGTAATCTGGTTAAACCTCTGAAACAGTTTGGTACAATCTAATAGAGTTGACAACATAGTATTTTATAAGCCAGAGGTACTACTTCTAGTTATATGTACCTACGTATTGTCTGGGAGACCTACATGAGGGTGCTCATTGCTACATTATTTCTTAAAGTGGAAAGATGTAAACCAAAGTCCACCAACAAAGGACTAGGAAGGGTGGGCTTCCAGATGACCACCTAAGGAGCTTAGAAGTCGCTGCTTTGCCCAAACAAGTAAAAAGATGAACAGACTGAAAAATCAACAACTCTTCTTGGATCCATAAGGGAGGGGAGGACACACCAAACCGCAGCCCCCAGGTAGGAGAGACAAACAGGCAAATGAACTCAGGCAGTCGAATGACCACAGGGAGCCATGGCTTAGCAGAGCAGACATGGTCAAGAAGGGGAACCCGGGAAGCAGCTCCCAGAAGGAAACCTTGAACTGGAATTGACGGATGCTGGAGGTGCAGTGCAGACCAGTCCTGGGGATGGGTGTGGGGGTGGGAGCTCCCATAACATTGTGAGATTTACCTTAAGGAGTTTGAACTCATCTTCACAGTGAATATCCACTGTTAAAAATCCCCTCAGGCGTCCAGCAAGTGAAGCAAACAAGAAACCACTTTGAAATCCAGCAGAACACTGAGGCCTTCTTAATAAAACCTGTCCTCAGGAGAAACTAGTTAATGGAAACTTACCCCCTAGAGTATTGTTGGAGTCTAATTGACCTGGGGGAAGGGAAATACCCAACTCCAGGGCCTCTAGCCACCCTGAGGTTAGGGCCCGTGTCACCAAATGTGAACTAATTCCCTTTGTTTCTAAGGAAAATGTCTCATCTGCTTCACAATGAACTATAATTTATGACAAATATTTAACCATTGGAAAATGTCAACGAACATTATTGGACAGGATTCAAATAATGTAATGTTTGACTCTCCTGGCATCGTTAACGCACAGAATCATGTGCCAAGATCATCAATTAAAGGGCTGAGTCTGCTTCCAAAACTTGTTATTTCTTGGAACACTACTCTTAAGATTTGTCTAAAGTATACTATTTGTATAAATATAAATATTTATTTCATTTGCAAGAATGACTCACCCTTAGCAGCAGACAGAACCATGTGCCCACTCAAAATATGACCAGGGTCCCAAGAGAGACAATCTGGTCGAACGGTGACCGAGCGCCCTACCCGCAGGGATCAACAAACATGACCTACAACTCCGCTTGCCCAGGTTTTCTGCCTTCCACTTGGTGGGAATTGATTCCTTCCAACTAGTAACATCACTGAATCGATCACTGAGCTTTAATTCCTGCAAGAGGATATTTTACCATTTTCTCAATGGGTATTTTCTTTCAAGATTTGGAATTTGAAAAAATACAGGGTCCATCAGAAGTAAGGCCTGCTTGAGTGTGGTTGGAGGGTACGTGAATGTCCTGCACGAGATGGGCAGCAATTTGAACGTCACCTAAAATGTCATATGGTGTGCTTGAGTGTTATGTTACAGAATTACATGCTTATGATTTTGTACTAGAACATCGTGTAATAAAAAGGGGTGTTATTTGTGCCAGACCCTATATTTAAGTTTCCCAAGGAATGCTAAGAAGGAAATCCCATGTGGAAACCAGCACACGGACTTGAGACATACCCACCATATTCCTGACTGCGATCACAGCTAAGAAGGGGGAGGGGATGAGTACAGACAGAGAAATAACATGAGCTTAAATCGTGTCTGCACGGTGGTCTTTTATGAAAAATTCAAAACAAAAATGATAACATTATATCTGTTAGTTCTTTTGCAGGGAATACATGTATGTTTGATAAATTATTTTACTTCCCTGGATTTTAAATTTTTTTTCCAAAAAAATCAGGACCTCTGCCACTGCTGACTCCTGGGTCTCACTACCAGAGGTCCTGATTTTGTGGGTCTGGGGAGGAGACTGAGAATCTCCGTTTTTATAAGCACTGCAAAGGAGAGTAGGGCAGATGGCACGAGACCCAACTTGGGTGAGTGCTGGCCATGTTCAGGGAAATCCAGATGCAAACCAGAGGTACCAGCAAAGAATCCTAAATCATGGCTACACGGGATTTGCAAATCACATCCCAAGGCCCGAGGACCAACCTCCAGCAGCAGGAGTAGCTGGCGGCCTTTGCCCTGCCCGTGTGTGGCAGGCATGGCCACCAGAGGCTCATGACATAGCACCATGTGGATGCCTCTTGCACCTCAGGTAGGCACGATGCTCTGACTGCCTGCTGCCACCCCACCTGCCTCTGTTCACTCCTTTCAATAATAACTCAGCTGGGTGGGGAGCTGAGGGGAGGCAGACAACGGAGCTCTGGATTGACAGAGAAGAACTTTAAGAGTTTCCCAAGTCCTTCCTTTATTAAAAGAAAATTCCAGGCCACGTTTGCACATTTGCTTTCTTAATGATGTGCTTAAATGACACTGCCTGACCTCATTGTGTTACTTCTACAGCCTTTTCATAGTCCTTTATGCTTTCTGATTGCTTAGAAATCATGAACTAGTTAATAGTTAAATTACTAGTTTCAAACCCTCATTATAAAGCAATAATGTCAAAATCCTTGTTTCTCTTGATTGCTTGATTTTAAAATTTTTAACCCAGTACCATTAATTAGCCCATATGATAATATTTGAAAATATTTATGCCATGAGAAATTTATGTATGTTTTATGGCACTAACAAGTGCAGCAAGAAGCAAGTTTTAGGGCTTATGGTAATTAAGACAATGTAAATCCAGACTCCTGAATTCTAAATTACTGTGTGTCCTCTCTTCATCCTCTCTGTGTAGAAAAATGCAGATCTGATTTTTTTTTTAAAGAAGAAGCATAGCTCCCTGTACTTCTATGTCTGAGTGCTCAGAAAAATCCCAATTTCTGCATTAATCTTTTGACTTCCAAAATCAGAGCTTCTGAAAGCTTGGTGAACTTGACCTAAGATTCTGACTTTTGAGCTTGAAACTCTCTCTCTCTCCTTTCATCTCCTACTAGCTTTTGCTATCTGATGGCCAAACTGAAGGGGACTCCCACTCCAAAATGCAACTAACAAGGCTCGTTTTCATTGCAATCAAAGCTACACCATGTGGAAATTATTTGGATATTTTTCCAAATGCCGTGGAGTAAGTGGGATGCCATCTGCACAGGGAGTTGCACAGGCTGTTGCTCTGACTTTGGCCTTTAAACGGTGCTATGAGCTGTGATTGCAGTATAATGGTCTAAAGCAGCTAATACATGGACTTTCCATTATAAAAAAAAATTAAAACCGTCTAATTGTTCTCCATAACTTCTAGTTGACAAAGGCATCTGCCTGGCAGCACCTGAAATGCCCTTCCCACTTCCCACTGAAACTTAGTGTTCACAAGTAACAGTGACGATTAAGATGATTGGATAGCCCGGTGCCAGAATCTGGGTGGTCTCTGCCCTGACTCTGAGGCAGGTGCACTGAGATACTGATGATCATGCAGGACCGAGGAAAATCAATCCAGGCTTTGCCTCATGAAACACAGGCAGCATGAATTAAGGCAAAAAGACACGTCAATTTCCTTTGCTGTCTGCTCCCTGACCTTAGAGGTCTGTAGTTGGTGACAACCAAAACCTTGGGCAACCACCCTTCGGCTGCATGAGACTAAGGTTCTTCAATACAAATGAACCACCAGACTCATGAATCTGTCCTCACGCTCACCTTTTACTATGCACTGACAGATATTCCAGAAAGCAGCCAGATAGCAGCCACTGTGATAGTAAAAGAGAAATGAGGAAAGCCAAGGAAATAGCCACTGCACCTATTTATAAGAAAAGTGCTCTCTCTACGTGGAGGCAGAGGAAGGGAAAACGCTGTTAGCCATCCTCTTGGAAAAGACTGGGATTTTTAATCCATTGGCAAAGAGTATTCGAGAAAAAAATAGTGGGCGTAGAAAAGATGACTTCATATAATGCAGAACTAAATTCAGTAAAAGTGCTTTGCATGTGTAATTGCATAATACCATCGCCACGTGAGTTAAACACGGTGGGTGGGAAAGGTTAGTTTTCTTCTGAAGTACGGTGGGATCCAGTCCCCAAACGCTTTAGAAGCCGTTTGTTAATTCAGCACAAATTCATCGCTTGCCTACAAAGGTGTGCTTCTGCAGCGAGTACCAAGCCTGATCAGAGACGGGTGGCACGCCTGTCACTCATTACCTGCTGAACTGCTCAGAGTCACACTCAGAATCACAAATAACCAAAATGTAACAAAAAACCCTAAGTGACCAAAGAGAAGGAAAGATAAATTGTTACAAGCATTCAGAGAAAGGAAGAGGGAACTTTGAGAGGAATTACCAACATTGAGCTTCCTAGAAGTGTGTGTGTGTGGTGTGTTCACCACCCCAAGTCTCCTTCTGTCTCCGCTGATGCCCCTTCACACGCTTCCACCTCCCCTCACCTGCTTTCCCTCTGGTAATCCCCATACTGTTGTCTGTGTCTGAGGGATTTTTTTGTTTTGGGGGGCTTTTTGCTTAATCCCTTCACATTTTTTATCCGGCCTTTCCACCCACCTCCCCTCGGACAGTTCGGCAGTCTGTTCTCTGTATCTATGAGTCTGTTCCTATTTTGTTAATTATCATATTTTGCCCTGTATAGTCATTCCCATGCATAATGTGCACCCACATTTTTTGGCTCAAACTTTCAGGAAAAAAATATTTTGTTTTAATTTTTTAATTCAATTTTTTATTTATTTATATTTCAAAACAATACTGATTATCATATTCCAGGGTATTGTTTTGCATTGCAGACATCAGTATTGCTTTCTAGAGTTACACTTTTGATGCATAAGCATAAAAAAAGAATGAAGAACATTTATATAGATACAGAATTAGTACTACCCATGTATAATGCACATTCTTATTTTTCCCTCAAAATTGTGGGCAAAAAGTGTGCATTATACATGGCAAAATATGGTAGTTTGTTTTTCTATGTATTAGATTCTACATATGAGTAAAATCTCATGGTGCTTGTCTTTGTCTGAATGGCTTATTTCACTTAACATAATACTCTCCAGGTCCATCCATGCTGTCACAAAGGTGGGATTTCCTTCTTTTTTATGGCCAAATAGTATGGCATCATGTGAATGTACCACAGCTTTTTTATTCTCTCATCTACTAATGGGCACTTGGGCTGCTTCCAAATCTTGGCGTTATTATAAATAACGCTGCAGTGAACATGGAAGTGGGACCAGTGGGTCATAAGGCAGTTCCTTGTTTAATATGTTGAGGTAACTCTATACTGCTTTCCCCAGTGGTGGCACCAATCTGCATTCTCATTCCTGGAACTTTGAGCTGAGTCCTTAACTGTAAGGATGCAGACGAGTGGAAGTAAGGAAGTGCAGGCCAAGCCAAGACACTGACAAGAGCCAAGGTAAAGAGCAAAAGAAAGGACCAAGACTAAAACTGCAGAGGTAGAGGGGAGCATAGAGGTGGACAGCCCTGAAGACTCAGCTGAGGGGCCTGCAGAGTTTTTCCACCCTGGTGATTCTTGAACAATACAGTGAAAATACTAGCGCTGTGCTCCGAGAGTCAACAGAAAAGAGGCTGTAAATTGTATTGAGAGGGTTGAAGGAGAGCAGGAAAAAGATTCTGTTGAAATGGTCTGGGTGAGAATTACAGAATGCCTGATTTCCCACTAGGTGACCTTTTAAAGATAAGGACACGAAAGCACCCAGAAGTTGCCATATTCAAAGTCACATGACTGATCTGGGATGGAGTCCTGATCCCATTTGGAAATCTGGTCACAGAGTTCGTGCTCTTCCCCACTCTGCCACTGAACTTCTCCATCCAAAAGCTAGGAGCACGCCACACCACGCCACTTAACACACAAACACTTCAGGTATAAATGACAGTTGGAATAAAAATACGAGCAGTCTAAAATTTCCGTGATAGGCAAGAATGCCTCAATTATGAAACATGCATACCATGGGCGTTAAAATAGTGCTTGAAAGAATATTTAATGGCATAGGAATAGTTTCATAATATGCTAAGTGAAAAAATCAGATTATCAACATCTATTTATATTTATATATGTATGTAGAATAAACAGGAGAAAGATTTATACAAAAATACTTATTCACAATTCTTGTTTATCTTAAAGGGAAGCCTTGGAGTGGTTTTCGTTATCTTCATTTTTCTGCATTTTATTATTTTTCTACTTGACTCCTGTAATGAAACTGCATGATTTTTTAGTGCCAAATAACCAGTTTGCTCAGGGTTGCCACCTCTCGTACATCTTTCTCGTGTAGACTAAGCTCATGGCTTCACGTTTAGTTTCTATCATGCATTGAGCAGGAAGCAGGTACCAGACCCTGGGCAAAGCATTGGAATTACAACTGTGAAATAAGACAAATAGAATCATGAGCCTTATAGCCTAGTGAAGAACAAGATATTGAAGAAATAAATTTAAATGTGATAGTTGTGGCCAAAAGGAAATCATGGGATGCTATGAGAGTACCCACAAGTACCAAGAAGGACTGACTGAGGAAGGAGGTTTAAGATAGAAGTAGACTTGAAAAAAAAGTGTGGGGTGAGAGTATTCCAGCACTCATGCTGTCCTCAAGGGAGGCGTGTGGAAGAGGAGTAAAGGACAAGGATTCTGGAAAGACAATGGAGATCCCAGCTTGTGTGGAAAGGGGAGCGTCTTAAAGAGACATTGATTTCCATGGACTTTGTCCTGAAAGTAATGGAGAGCCACTGTCTCCTGTGTAGACTTGTCCAGAGAAGGAAAAGAGACATAGCAGGGAAACAAGTCCTTCTAGCAAGAGTGGTAGCTCGCACCAGGACAGTGGCAATTTTTTAGGAAAAAAAAGCAAATGAGTCAAGAGTATTTAAGGGGTAGAGTCAGCAGGATTGGATGTGGTTGGTGGGGGTAAGAAAACCGTAGAGGATGACTTCCTGGCATCTGACTTGAACAACTGAATAGATGGATGTAACTTCCTGAGCTAGAAGGCACTGGAGATGGAGAAGGGCAGCAACGACTGAAAGAGAACCTTCACCTCTAAAATCTAAATGAGTCTAAGAAACTTCTGAAGTCATGTCTACACTTCCTCATGAAAAGTTAAACTGGCAGAATAAGCAGCTGATGGCGTTGTAATTTTCAGAGACCTGGGAGTGAGGGATTAGCTTTCATTAAGTCCTTATAAAGATAAATGGTCCTCCTGACAGGTGGGATTTGAAAAGAAATACAGAATTTCAACAACTTAAATAAGCAATGACTTAAGTAGAGCTTAGCATCATTTGTCATCCAGACAAACAGGCAGGTGCCTCTTTCTGCGTGGGTTCTAACTAGAATCTGGAGGTACACATCTTTGCTCAGTTGCAGCAGTGTGGAAAGCCACTTGCTTTCAGGGCTCGCCAACAGTGTTATTGCTTCAATATGGAGTCTGTCTTTGTTTTATTAGTAAGAAGCTTTAAATGTACTTGTTGTACTTCTTATTTTCAAATCATTTTCTGATACTGTCACAAGTGTATGTTCGTGACACAGTCTCTCCTGTAAGTCAGCTGGGCTATTGCTCAGCTCGCTGCCTGCTGAGCAGCCTGGCACCAAGGAATAGACCAGAGTCACACGCAGTAACTATGCTATTCACTCAGCTTTTATTGAATGCAGGGCCACTCAGAGTGGAACGTCTACACACACTGATATCCTACTCCCTCCCACTCTAACAATCTAAGAGAAACATAACACGCACACACACAGCAATCAGCTGGGGCTAAGAAACCCCAGTCCCAGAGTCTCAGTCTGCAGATCTGGGAGACAGCACGGTGGGCAAGGGCGTTGTCAATGTCTTGCAAGGAAGGATCTCTAGAGCCAAGCGGGCAGCTGGGCAGACAAAGTCCTCAGTCCAGCAGGGCAGATGCCAAGGGAGATCAGCGTGGTGTAGAGCAGCACTCTGGCATGTGGGGCTCAGCTGCCTCAGCAGTGGCCTGAAGCCTGTCTCACTTACACCATGAGAGTGGTGTGCTCCACCTTTCTGGGTCTCTTGATAAGTGTCTTGGCACCCCTGCAGGCAGGTGTGGACGTTCCCCAGGAGCCTATCTATGGGTGGTCCCGCTCTGCAGACACAGCTGTTCTGATCACATGTGCAGATATCTTAGGTGTCTCTCCTTGACAAAAGTGTCTGCTCTGACTTAAGTAGTTTCCCACTTGAACCAAAGTGTCATGGCTGACTGACAGCCATTTTAGTTGACATGAGTGACTCCACTTTGCTTCATATGCTTTATGCTGTCTTGATCAGACCAATGCCATTTTATTGGTCCAGCTCTCCACAGACACTTCTTTGAAAATAAACTCTTGTGATCTCATTGTGTTAAGGGTTCACAAGCAGCATCATGCCAATGACTGATTAGATACCTGGAATGGCACCTCATAATTACCCAATGGCAGATCGAGAAGACTACATGGGTCAAAACAGGGCCTGGGAAATTAAAATGTTTACAGGGGCAAAGCAAGTTATTTGAATTATTGCAATAGACTGTGTATAGGAAAAAAAACACAAGCAATTTCAAATGATGAATAACATATTGCCCCAGGGTTGGTAACACATTAGGGAGTGGTGGAGACTATGGAATGTACACTCCCTAGCCAAAAGCAAAATAACTACTCAGCTGATTGGCGCCATGAAGGAATATGGGCCTTTCATTGCCCGCTCTTTTATTTTATCTTAAATCTTTCTCCTGATTTTGTCAGTTAATTCAACTTTGTAAAAATGTGGAAACCAACTAAAACAAGCTTATCATAGGCTGTCAACTTGAAACTGTGATTAGCCAATATTTCTCAGTAACACCTTAGTTGAAACAGTGATCCCTTCTGATTATAAATATTTTTAATATCTGGCATTTTCATTTACAAAGTGTCATGAATCCTTTGCCCACATTCCCCTGATGGGAGGAGATGCCGAAAATTTTTAAACTTTGGAGCATATTATCTTTGCAAGACACAAAGCTGAAAAACACTTCTGTGGCTTTGTCAGTCATACTAGATGAATCCTAACTAAGTGTATCAAATCCACTTCTTAAATTATTCTGCAGTGTTTGTTAGGCAATATCACAAAACAAGACAAAATGGAAAATGTGGCCCCTGCATGAAGTCTACACAAGGAAAACAAAACAACCCAGAAATAAAAACACCAGCTGGAAAAGACATAATTAATGAAAGAGTGCCACAATTATTGTCTTGCTACAATTACCAGGTGTTTCTGACACTTCAGCAGAGACTGATGACTCGCGGTGAAGCGGACAGACCAGGGACTCACATGCCCCGAGTTCTGCGTGGGGCTGAAATGGAGTGTAAAGCTTTCATATGCTGCAGTGCCTCCCTCCTGTCGACAAAATGCGGCAAGCAAAGCTAACTGACTTGCCAAGCCCTGTAATGGTCCTTAATGACAGTCATTCTACAGTTACACAGCTGCCTTGACCTTTGCAGGAAATTAATAGCGTTAAATTGCTTTACCGCTTCCAGACTCACCCCAATTTATTTCTTAAAGGATTTTGCTATTTGTTGTCTGAGTTTTTTAAAGGACTTTAGGAGAGAATTAGGGAAAATAGATGGGAAACATACACTGTAACCAACATAATATGACCCCAATTTTGTTTTTAAAAAATATATGTCTGCAAAGACAAAAAAAAAAAAAACAGAAAGAAACAAACCAACATGAACTGGTTCCTGTGAGGGGTTGTTATCTCAGGTGATTGTTATTATAACAGCAAGCAGAAACCAACCATGGTTTTGTTTTATTTTGGGTTTTTTCAGCATTTCTTCTACAAATCCACTCTATGAATTTGCCTCTTGGATGAAATTTCACAGAATTCCACAAATTTTTCCTGGTGTCCCTTAAGTAATAAAGGAATAGCCTCTCTGGATAAGAAAAAGTCCAATTTGATTTAAGAATCCAACAGCTCCCATCAGGTATAATATTAAAGCTCCCAATTCTTACCCAGTGTAAGTATTTTGTTACCCACTAAGGAGCAGAAATGC
Source organism: Desmodus rotundus (assembly GCF_022682495.2). Classification (NCBI taxonomy): domain Eukaryota; kingdom Metazoa; phylum Chordata; class Mammalia; order Chiroptera; family Phyllostomidae; genus Desmodus; species Desmodus rotundus. The sequence continues at coordinate 191,626,729 of NC_071388.1, forward strand.
TTGTTTAGACCAAACATTGAACAGCGGAAAAGAGATGACAGCTCAGCTTCTCTCTTCGTATCCTCCACATCCTTGCTAACTGAAACACCGGGCCTCTTCAGGGTTGGCTGACAGTGGAGGGTATCGAGAGGTAAAGGGGCAGGGAAGGTTTTTCTTGAATGACTCACCTGTAATCTGCTGTTAGTGCTCTCAGGAAATGCCTTTGGAAATGACCGTTTCTTTCACAAGGATCTTTTGTAAGGTCCTCGGAGATTTATCTCCGGGCATCTCTGATTATCGTTCCCTCTCACACCCTCAGCGCCTCTGTTCTAACATACTTCTGACATTCTGGACTTTCAACACTCCACATCCAGGTTGCAGTCATGCTGCCCCTCATATATACTATTTTGACAAAGCCTATTTTGATACTAATCCCAGACTGCTCCTTTCAATGGGGTCAGCATCTGGTCCACAACAAAGAAACACCTTTGTCCCACCTTCAACTAAACACAGCTCCCTCCCGGCATCCTTGGTCATTCTCTTAGGACTTCTCCTGGAAGGAATCAGCCCCCAGTTTTGAGTTCACCAAACTCCTGGGGACAAATGTCAAGCCTTCCAAATAGATCTTCTGATGCCTCGTGTCATACCTGGCCAGGGTGAGGAAGAGCAACTCAATCTCCCGTGCCCTTCCTGTGGAAGGTCACCCTGGATTAACGCTGCTGACGGATTTCTCCATCTCACGATGCATCCTGCTTAAGTGGTCCACATCTCACTTTAGATTAAGTGGTCCACATCTCACTTTAGAACGTGGGGTACATGAAACCTACTGTATTATTCGTTTTTCTACTTTCTACTAGTTTTTCAAGTTTCTACTGAAACTTAGTGATAAAGGGAATAACACTAACATATTGCTGAAGTATTTTCTTTTGTGTATTTTTCTCTATGTTTTCTAATTTTTTACAGTTACATGATTGTTGATTATGAGAGGAAAAAATCAGTGTTTTTTCCTGAGTATCCAGTGTTAATTGTTTGAAAACAATTTGACATCAGTTGCATATATTTGTTCAAAAATTTTTAAAATATTATTTTAATGAAATCAATCACAGAATAATTCCCTTGAAATTTGTAATTATAAATATTTACAAGCATATCTTAGAAATTTGCCACCTGTATAACCAGAACAAACCACCTTATACCATGACACCATGCCCACATAATGCCACTTCTCTCCCTATTAACATTTGCTGTTGTAATTTAAAGTTGTCATGGTGATAAGATCAAAGGCTTATTAAGGAAAGACTACCAGGCTGTCCAGAAAAGGTATTCAAGAATAGTGCAGTTCTGGCTCAGTCACCATTATCCAGAGACTTCATTACAGCTCTTCAGTTTATAAATTCAACTTGATTAGGAACACCAGAATGTATCGGACTAAGGATAATTAAACAAAATCATCTAAGAGTGAAATATGTCACATACTATATGTACTGGGTCCAAATCTCAGATTATAAACCTTGCTGTTCAAGAGATGTTACGTTATGATCCCTGAGTGTTCCTTCTGTTTTGAAACTTCATGCTGCCTAGTGGAGAAATGTAATGTTGGTCATTTCATGGTCACCTGTTGTTTGAGGTTACCTTCATCAGCTCAGGGTAACCACACAGGATGGGGTTGAATGGCTTACGTTATTCTGGGGGAAGGCAATCTGGTTTCCTCTCGTCTTGGTAAAACACCATTTCCTCAGGAAAAAAAAGTCTCCCCTGCCTCTTTCTCACAAACTCCCACCCAGCTGCTCAAGCACTCGCAGGTTGTCATTAACAGAAGTTGGCAGCTACCCCAATGGGATCACTCTGAAAAATAGCCTTGAGCCATCCTGTATGAGAAAGAAAAGTATAAACAAATAAATCAGAAGGGCAAAAGACAGAGCAGAGCCCTGGCTGGCGTGGCTCAGTGGATTGAGTGCCAGCCCATGAACCAAAGGGTCGTCAGTTCAATTCCCAGTCAGGGCTCATGCCTGCGATGCAGGCCAGGTCCCCAGTTGGGGGCGTGCAAGAGGCAACTGATTGATGTATCTCTCCCACGTGATGTTTCTCTCCCTCTCTTTCTCCCTTCCATCCCCTCTCTCTAAAAATAAATAAATAAATAAATTTTAAAAAGGAAACAAGAGACAAAGTAGGAAAAGGAGGCCAAATAGGATAAGAAGGTTAAAATTTATCCATTGTCTGCAATTTCAAAAGCCATGATAAACTACTCTACCATTTTCCAGTTTCAGAGACATCCATGTGGATTGAGGGGCTAGTACCAAGAAGAGCTCCCAATCCCCCCAAAAGACAGTGTAGTGTTAAATATGGACAACTCATCTTCAAGAAAATAGCTGAGTCTGGTAGAGGATCATTTAATAAGTTGTAGCCCTCATGCACTAAATGGTGCTTCTGTGGCCTGGAGAAGTTAATTTATTTTTTTCAAAGACTCACTAGGTGTCCACTGAATAGCTACCGTGGTGGGGTCTAACCCAGAAACCATGTTGGATCCAATTCTTCAATAACATATTTATTCCAAGCCTACCATGGAGAATACTAAGTGAGATCAGAGACAGGGAGACTTTCATGGCTGAGCTCCCAGAGAGTGCATGGAACCACACGCACTGTGGAAGGCACCCAAGAAAAAAAGAGACCAAGTATTACAGGAGCTGAGAGGAAGGTATAGAGCTTTTCAGGGAAGGGAATTGGGACAGCTTTCCAGAGGTTTAAGCTGAGTCCTAAATGACAAGGATGTGGGTATGTGGAGGCAATGAAGAAGGGCAGTCCAAGGAACTGGCCTGGGCGGAGGCAAAGAGCAAGAAAGAAAGGGCCTGTAGAAGGAAGAGAAGGAATAGGTTGCAAAAACAAGTTGGGGCACAGGCAAGGAAGGCCTAGGAAGTGTACATCCAGACTTGGAAGACTTTTTAGTGTCTCTTATTTTCCTATACTAGGGATGCACTTATGATTAATGAGCAAGGGAGTATAAACGTCAGACCTGTGCTTCCGAACACAGTGGGAAGGAGACTGTAACATGCATTAGGGGGCAGGACAGAGGACAGTGAGAAAGGGAGTCTACTGAAATAGTCCCGGTGACATTGGTGACATCGGCATAAAGCCTCATCTGGGACTGTGTCAACCTGCACCCCTTCCCACTCAACAGGAGAGGGTTAAGTGATAGCTGAATGAAGATGAGGGAGAGAGTGAATGAGTCAAGTTCTTCACCTAGTAAAAGATGGGGAAATATAACCTGAGGAAGACAAGTGAGTTTTTCGAGAAGGATAACATTGATTCCTACAGATAAATCTAAAACTAGGCGTGAAGGTTAAGGTCACCGACACGTGAGAAGTGAGGGTCATGAACGACTCCGAGGATCTTGGAACTCACTGGCTCTCTCTCTCTCTCTCTCTCTCTCTCTCTCTCTCTCTCAGGAAGAATAGTTTAACAGGTATATTTTCTTTCTTCCCTTGTTATTCCACCCACCTGCTTCAGCCTCACAATATACGTAGCTAAGTACCACTTTCATTAAAATGTAAATTCAAAACAAAAACCTTTATTGTAGTTTTTCTAGATATAAAAATATCATCTGCTCACTAGAGATAAATAATTTAACTTAATAACTTGGAAAATTCAGAAAATCACTTGTAATTCCATCCCCAGAGACATACACATTTAATTTGTATAAAGCTTTCTAAATATATGGAGATACATGGAATATAAGCCACTAGATTAATAGATTTACAGATAGAGTAATATATATTGCTGGATAAACTTTTTATTTGGAGTAGTCATGTAATCCATTCATTATGTGAACGAAATTCCTGTGCTCTTTTGTTATCTTAAAATTTTGTCATCGTTGCTTTTACATCTCCCAGAGTGAACTCAAGATGAAAATCTACGATGAAATTCAAGAACTCCGTTCAGCTATCTCTTGTAGCACATTGCCATTCTTACTGTAATTAGTTATAATGTGTATATAGGACGTTTGCTGTGAGGGAGCTGGCAGCCCTCGTCAAACTCCAGGAAGTAAATAGGAACTACTTTAATCTCGCTGCTCAGACTCAAAAAAACAGACATCCAGCGGTTCAAGGTCACCTTGCCCAGGAAAAACAGGCCTGGAAATGAAAGCCAGGGTTCTGCAGACGGAATCTTTCACCTAAAGATGGAAATGTCTTCATAGAATGTTCAGTCTCACAGATCTGGGCCCAAGAAAGAGTCTAGTTTAACCTCTTCCCTCTACAGATGAGGAAACAAAGGTGCTGAGAGGTTTGGTATCTGGTGTGGGTCACGTGGATTGACATGGGTCCTCTTAAAGACGGATCTAGATGGTTCTTTCCATCGTTTTAAACCCAGACAGTGTGCAGACTTTCTGGACTACATTTACAGAAAAGATATTAAGAAAGGTGTTCTTCAAAAAAATTTTAAGTAGTTAATTAAAAACAAATCTTGAGTAGGAAATTAGAGTTCAAGAAAAATGAAGAAAAGGTCATGACTATTTTTGACTTGATGAATGTGATTTAAAAGTTAATTTCATTTTTAAACTCAGCGTCTGCTACTTCAATGAGTTTGTTAAATTAAGTTATTAAGTCAATACGTGTTTTATGATTTTTAATTAACTCTACTTTTTAAACATTGTATAAAGCTTTGCTACACATTCAAAACAGATTTTGTTGATATGTGATATAATCTAATTTTTTTTGAGTGCGTATGGGGGGCTTGGGTGTGGAGGTGTTTGAAAGGTTATAAAAATATTAACTTTGGATGGTGAGACTTCAGATGATTTTTATTTATCTTTTCCTTATCTGTGCTTGCTTATTTTCTCATGTTTCTATAATATAAATGTATATTTATTATATAATGCAAGAAAGGATTTCACCAGCAAATTAATGATCTTTCCAGCCTTTGTGGGAAAAGAGCCATTGACTGTATTTGAAAGCAGTGTGCAATTGTTCATTGCGGCAGATACTGTGCCTGGCTCGCCTGCTCGAAATCTATTCCAGCCTCCTTCCAGGACATCTTCCTGTCCTGCTGTGTTTAGAAAATTGAAAATGATATTGTTAGACTCCTTTGCAGCTAGGGTTTCAGATGAGACTTGGGTTGTGCCAATGAGAAGCCCTCACGCCCAGCTGGAATTTGAAAGGAAGGCAGGCTGTGCAGTGCAAGTCAGGGCGGATCATAGCAGAAGCTGTATGTTTCTGCAGCCCCTGGCCTCAGCCTGCTGACTCTGCAGCTCCTGGCAGCATAGTGGCAATGTCCTGATCGCAACCGAGGCATTGTAATCCTAGGGCCAAGAGTCGTTTATGGAAACTCTTCCTACCACCTGCTTCTTCGGCTTTTCCAATGAAAACATAAGCCCTCTTGTGCACAGTAAAATCCCACTCTGCTTAAAACCAACTATGATGGTTCTGTTACCCATGACGTCATGTTCAGAATGTTCTTGTACACCCTTCTTCAAGTCTTTAAGAGCTACCATTAATTTTTCTCCTTTTGTAGTTACAGCAATAATACTTACCTATTGTAAAAATAATAATAATAAAATTAGGCCCTACAAAAGGTGTACATTAAAAAATAAAAATCAGTCCTCATGGTCTCCACCCCTCATCCTATATCCCAAAGGAATTCACTATTACTAGTTTGTTTCCTATCCTTCCATATTTTTTATGCCTATGAAGTATGAAAACATGGAGAGGGTTTGGGGGTTTTTTTTTGCATTTTTACAAAAATGACATGACACTACATATACATAAATCTTGCAACTTGATTTCTTTTATCTTTTTACATTTGTGTGTACCGAGCCACCCGGTTCTTCTGAAATATTATATGTTATTCTATACTTTGGAGAAACTAACTCATTCTCCTATGGATGGAAAAGCTAACATTTACAAACAATGTTGTAATAGTCATCCTTTATCATAGACCTTTGTGTGTACATTTCAGTATTTCTTGAGATATATTCTAAAATCTAAATGCAAAAAATATTAAGTGTTAGCAGGTTGTATTTAGCAGTGTTTTTAAAGGATAATGTCTGTTTTGCTTATTGCTGTATTACTGGTGCTCAGAACAGCATCTTCCAAGTAGAAGGAACTGAATAAATATGTGTGAAATGAATGCCAAATTAACGATTAAAAATAGATTAGGAACTGCATTAATGCAATTCACCACATGAGCAAATTAAAGTAGAAAAAAATAAATATATATACAACCATGATAATGGATGTCCCCACAAATCAGGTAAAACTCTACATTCATTCCTAACTTGTTAGAAAAAATATTCATCAAAAAATAGAAGAAATATCATTAGCCTGATAAAAGGACTTATCAAAAACCAACAGCACAATGTATTTGTAAATATTTATAAAAGAAAGAATAATTACCTCCTTCAAGAATTAACTATGAATAAAAATAAACTTGCAGGCCAGAGATAGAAGGCAAAAATATTAAAATAAGATATAAAATATTAAAGACCTAGAGATTTCCACAAAGAAATGCAAAGCAGATATAATCAAAAAGCAAAACTGTCAGCCACACAGGTGCATTGAATTTACTCTAAAGAAGTTCATCATATTGGAGGCAGGCTCGGTGGTCCATTTTTAATATCCGGAACACCGTGGGTGAGATAAGGAAAGATAAGGGAGCAGTGACTGGGCTGCTGCTGTCCTCTGCCCTTTCCGGTTCTCCCAGCCTCATCCGCAGAAACAAAACACACTCACCTCTTTTCCCTCGTGTTCTGCTCTATCAGTTCTAAATGCTTCCCACCCCCTAATTGTGCTCATTTGTAGGATATGGACAGGCCATGAACCAAGCTCTTTCTCACGTCAGGAAACTCTGTGATATAAATTCAAATTACAGGAAACAATCAAGTAACCCATAATTTGGATATTACATAACTATTTTAAAACATAGGCAGCTTTGTATGTTCTCACACAGGGAAAAAAGAAAACACCCTAAGCTGTGTTAACTGAAAAAGATGGCAGCGTATATATAGTGTCATTGTGTGTTCATCGCTTTTGTCTCCAACAACTTTTTTCAGAGGCCATTTATATAACATAAGCTTACCTATTTAAAGTGTACAATTTCGTGATTTTAAGCATACTTACAGAGTTGTACCTCTACCACCAAAATCTAATTATAGAATATTTTCATTATACTTCCCCCAAAAAATCTCTGACCCATTATCAGTCACTCACCATTCCCCCTCCCTCCACTCCCAGGTAACCACTAAAGTACTTTCTGTTTCTATGGAGTTGCCTACCTGAACATCAGATATAGGTGAAATCATACAGTCAGTGGTCTTTTGTAACCAGCTTCTTTCACTTAGCATGTTTTCAAGGTTCGTCCGTATTGTAGTGTATGTCGGTACTGCATTCCTTTGTATGACCCGGTGGTATTCTGTTGTATGGATTTATCACAGTTTATTTATCCACCTGTCACTAGGTGGACATTTCGGTTATTTCTACTTTTTAGCTATTATGAATAATGCTTCTATGAACATTCGTGTAGACTTTTTTTTGTAGACATACGTTTTCATTTCCCTTGAGTATATACCTAGGAATGCAATTGCCATGTCATATGGTGACTCTATGTTTAACATTTTGAGGAACTATCAGACTGTTTTTCAAAGTGGCCACATGTTACATTCCCACCAGCAACATGTGAGGATTCCAATTTCTCTACATTCTCACCAACATTTGTTATTGTCCAGGTTTTTTATTATAGCCGTACTACTGGGTGTAAAATGGCGTCTCATCTTGGTTTTGATTTGCATTTTCCAAATGACTAATGATGTTGAGCATCTTTTCATGTGCTTATTAGCTATTCATAGATTTTCTTTGGAGAAATGTCTATTCAGATCCTTTGCCCATTTTTCAATTGGGTTATTTGTCTTTTATTATTGAGTTAAAAGAACTATTCATATATTTTGAATACTAATCCCTACTCAAATACATGACACGCAAAGATTTTTTTCCACTCTGTGAGTTGTCTTTTCACTATCTTGATGATGTCTTTTGAAGTAAAAAGGGTTTTAATGTTTTTTAAGATTTTATTTATTTAGTTTTTAGAGAGAAGGGAAGGGAGGGAGCAAGAGAGGGAGAGAAACATCGATGTTAGAGAGAAACATTGATCAGTTGCCTCTTGTCAACTCCCTGACTGGGGACTGAACCTGCAACCCAGGCATGTGCCCTGACCGGGAATTGAACTGGCAACCTTTCATTTTGTGGGATGATGCTCAGCCAAAAGTTAGCCATACCAGTCAGGGCAAGAAAAAAAAGTTTTTATTTTTGAAGTACAACTCTTCAATATTTTCTTTAATTACGTCATGTCTACAATTATTTTGCCTAATCCCAAGTGTTGTATACATTTTCTAAAGCCCATAAAGTCCTATGTAAGTGTATGTGCTTTTTCTCTGAAAAGTCATAGAAATGTTAATAGTGGGTAACTTTGTGAGGAAGGACAAGGGGAAGGAAAGAGAAATTTACATTTTACTTTATTCATCTGTATGGCTTGAATTTTTTCTCATCGGAATGTATCACATCTATTTTGAGGATTTCTTCAAAATCATCTTTGAATAACAAATAGCAATTGACTATTGTTGGCATTTTAAAAAGGCCTGATAAATGACAATTCTATTTTCTGCCTGAATTCAAAACCAGTTGAGATACAGACACAGGAATCAGATAGGTAGAAACTGTATGTCAACCTGATTTCTGATACAGCCATCTTAAAGGAAATACCTTACGGTAAGAGCCAAATTGACCTGCTCAATCCTTGGCCAGCCCTCTCCAACCCTGGTTTATTTCTTGAAACAGTCTACCCAAGAAAAAGTTCGAGTCTGAGTGTGCACACCACCGGAGGATCAGTGCCAAGCCCTGTAAGGGGGGACGAGAACAAGAGACAGGACCCTCCAAGGCCTAAGAACTTTTATTGGGCTGGCCAAAAAGTCCATTTCATTTTTTTCATAAAATAAAAGGCACATTTTTCATTTTCACCAAAAATTTTATTGATTTGAATATTTTGAGTATGTCAGCTATGTCCCACAATTGGCTTCTAGTGGATAGAGGCCAGGGGTGCTGCTAAACATCTTCCAATGTATAAGACAACCTCACAGCAAAGAATTATTTGGCCAAAATGTCAATAGTACCAAGAAACTTAGCAAACCATTTTTGACATGTTCGATCAGTTACAGCACCTTCTCCATATATGGCACAAATCTCTTTTTTTGCATTTCAGTTGCATTTTTACCTTTCTTGAAATAATAAAGCATAAAACACTGAAAGTGTTGCATATCTTCTTCCATCTTTAGTGTTAAAAATGGCTGCACAAAATTGCAACAATTTTGATGTTTTTTTTTAAATGCACCTTGATGTGACAGCTTTTACAATACAATCTAACAAAATTATTTCGAATGAAGTTAAAGATAACTAAGCACTGCTAGAGCCATCTTAGGGAAAAAAACATAATGGACTTTTTGGTCAACCCAATGCTACATTGGATCCGCCCAAAAGAAAGTTGTAAATCAATGCTTATCACCCACCAAGCAATCAGCTCTCTCTACCTCCCTGACAACAACCAATTGTGGAGGGAAGAGGCTTAAAAGATTTAAGAAAAACCCCTCTCCATGGGCTACAGAGGAGTAGGCAAAATAAGTATATCCCCCTGACAATTATCATGAAATTTTAAGCCAGAGTAAATAGAAATGGGTACCTAGATATTGTATATTCTTATATCTTGTTCCTGATGATATATTATAAAATTGGTGTGTACATGACAGTAATTGGTAATTAAGTAGCAAATTAGGACCTAATCCACCTTGGAAATTCCAAGGCATCTGGATAGGTATCACATTTCCCAGGAAGGATATTTTGGGGGAAAACTCAAGATTTTAGGATAAAGTATTTACATTCAAAAAGCAGATAGTAGAATAAAATTCTAAAGCACATGAATGGAACTGGGAATTAAAAGTCTTTTCAATATAGAAAAAGGAAAACACCAAAATACTTACTAAACTATTTCTCTCTTACCACTGTGACAGGCACTTAATGAGGCCAGAGCTTTCAAACCCGGCTGCTACAGCACCTCGTGCCCCAAGAGACTGATGCTCTTAGCCCTCAGGAAAGACGGGCAGAGCCTCGAGTCATTGGAGCCTGCAGGTTGGTCACCTCCAGCCAAATCAGCTTTTTTCATTTCCCTGGTGGGTCACTAAAGATGAGTATTTGTCAGTGTTTGTCTTCATATGAATGACATTGGAAAGCACTGTGACATTAAGATATAGTGAAGACTAAGGTACAGTCATGGCTTTTAGAAATCTCTAATTCAGTGAGAAACAGACATGAAACAAACAACAAGAGTTATTAAAATGCCATGCAATAAGTGCTAATGTAGAAATAAGCCCAGATGAGAGCCTCATTCATGGTCCTACAATAACACCTGATTTTTGTTGAGTAATTACTGTGGGTAAAGCCCCGTGGTAAGCAGTTTCAAACATTACTTCTGTTGTGCATTAGGACCCTCATAGGTGGGTTCTATTATAACTCCCTTTTCCAGATGAAAATATCAGGACACAGAAGAATCGAGTAGCCGAGGTTCACAGTTCACAAGCAGAGGAAACAGGATTTGAACTTTGCTGTCTGAAGCTGGAGGTCTTGCCCTTAAGCACGGACCATAGTCAAGTTTTAACATCCAGTGGTGGTCAAGAAGAAAGTATTTAAATATGGCACTGAATGGTATCTCTCAAATACCTTCTCATTTAATTCTTCAGGCATTAAGTTCACCCTTGCTTGGAATATATCAGATTAAATGGGTAACACTATATTTTAAGGGCCTAAACAACCAATAGAAATCTAAAACCATCACACACATTTAAAAGTAAAGCTCCAAATTTGGTAGCCACTGAGGAGAGACTCACATCTTCATAAGGACAAGGCAGGTGTAGTGTCTTTGTCATCTTTGGGTCCTTGGCACAGGACCTAGTATGGATGAGAATCTCGATAATATTTATTGGATAAATGATTAATGAAGAAATAGCAAGTAGAAGAACAAATTAAATTGTTTTTTTTCTGGACACAAAAAATAACAACAGTCACAGAGGAAAAACATTATACGAAGAAAAATTAGTAGTGCCTTGACTATCTGCAATGATACAAAAAATCTTTGTATGAAAATCATAGTTCACAGTCTTGACATTGAGCTTAGTGTATTGTTTGAATTCTACAATATGACACTTCCAAGGGCCATAGAAGATATCTAGTCTGACTCAGTTGTGAAAGCCTCTATTGTGACCTAAGAGGATGTCACTAGGTCTCCATTTGAATGCATCCCATGCTAAAAAGCTGCTTGTGACTAGCTTAAATTTTTCAGTATATGGCAGTCTTCCCTGTCTTGACCCCTTATCTGCTTTCTGGTCCTGGTTCTTCTACTGAAAACCACCTTTCATCTTTCGAGCTCATCACAGTCCGTTAAAAATGTGAAGACATTTATCATGTTTTCTTGTTTGTACTCCCATATCTTTTCTGTTTTCCTAGAGTACTATTTCTTCCTATTGATTTCATATGACGTGTGCACATGTGTTTCAACATATATGTGATTCATGGAAAGTGGTGATCATCGCAGTTGGAGGCTCAAGAAGTCCTTTCACAAAACATAGTCAGGATTTCATAGAGACGGAAATTACGTGCTCCTGGATGGAGATAGAGCTGTCCAGGTCTCCCAAGTTCCCTAGGGGAGTAAGAGGCACAAACACCACCTACTCCTATTCCCAGAGCAAGAATTCTACCAGGCATAAAAACTCAGTTTTGCATTTTCTTGGGGCAATTTTTACATCCTCATGGCCTCCTCTCCCACCTGCCTGTTCTAGAGTCTGTGTTTATGTACTCATCATATGTAAAGGAATAATGCAACTTGACCCTAACCCTAAGAATTTACTGTGAGACTGTGAAACGTCAGATTTTCAGGAACATCCCTCAGCAAGCCTAGGAGCCTGGCCTGGCTAAGTTTCATTCCTACATACCCAGAGTTCTCTTATCCAACCTTTCCTCCTTGTTGTTGCTTAACTTTTTCAATATCCAGATTTCCATCCCAGGAGAACGAAGGGCCCCACATTGGATAGGCTGAATCAGTACTGTTGTAGAAAGATCAATCCAGGCTCAGAATATAAAAACAGGACTTTGCTATTTATTTATAAGCACCTCCCTGCAGGAGGTAAGAGGAACTGAAAGAAGGGACCACGGCATCCAGTTCCCTAACACATCTACATACCAGTCTTTGGTTGGTACATGAACATTGCCGAAAACCCTCCAAGATTTGCTTGTAGTCAGCAGGACAGGTGGGTGACGTATTTATTTGTATTGTTTATGCTATTCCAGTTGTCCCAATTTTTCTCCCTTTGCCACCCTGGCACTGTAGATTTGTAAAGGTGCCCCAATATCTGTCCAGGAGGATAAAATATTAAGGATCTCTGTTAGTTGAGAATTTTACCATTTTGGAACTATGACACAGAGTTTTTTGGCTTATGAACCCTGTTTTCCTCTTCTGTACAGAATAGGCTGTGAGTCTCATTTCTAAAGGGTGACTTGTCCCTTCACCCTCCCTAGAGGAGAAGGTGTCCCGCTGCTCAGCATGGTGGAAGCCGCTTTGCTTATCGTGTGTCATGCTCCCCATCACCCTTCAGCCAAGGGGGGCTTTTAAAATTTTAATGGGGGCAGAGAGTAGTTGCAAACTGTCATTACTGAGTGAAAGCCCCATGTAAAAAGGGAAACTTTTTATATATTTATCTGGCCTTCTAAACTGAAATTGTGCTAAGGAATTATATCTGCCTTTTAAGAAGTCATATTTTGCCATTTAGTAATGACACATTATTGCACAAATTGATGTTAATTTATGACAATGAAACAATAAAATATTGATGAAATAAAAGTCCCTAGACTTCAGCAATGAGAACAGGCATTTAAATTAATTCTCTACACCGGCACCAAAACACTAACTAGTTTGTATTTCTTGCTTATAACACTTCACTGCCTTCCCACCGTTTATAAAGTCTAAACACATCAGTAAGATAAAATATTTCCTTCTTGGTTGACTCTTGCTTGTTGCTTATATTCCAGCACTGGGATCTGCTCTTTTGTTTTATACGACAGCCATGTTAAGCTACTCACAGTTCCCAAATATACCCTGCTATTTTATGCCTCATCATTTTAATAGAATTCCTTTCTCCAATGTCACCCAAGAAGACCCATGCATCTTTCAAAATCTAGCCCAGATTTTACCTACTCCAGGAAATCTTCTTTGTGCTAAGGATTCTCTGAATGAATTCATCACTCTTTCATTTTTCTTCCACCTCTGGACCTCATCCTCACTTCTATATTTCAATAGTTTCATTTAACTGCAATATCTTGTAATCTCTTCGAAAACAAATTTCCGTGTCAAACTACATAAAACACTCTATAAATGAAGCACTCTATAAAAATATTTAAATTATATAATACAGACTAGATTATTTGATACACAAATAATTTATATTTTTATAGACTCTGGAAAAATGAATGCAAATATTAGTACTTTCATGTAATATAGCTTAGACACACGCTCAGACAAATATTTCTCTATCATTAATACAGAACGGTTAGTAAGTAAAAATGCAGGAATCAGAACCTCAGACCTTGACACGCACATTATCGAATATTCTCTTTATTACCTACTTTGACAATAAAACATTCACTCTCAGGGTTTTTTCTCATCAGCCTGGTGAGAAGGTTCTCTATGGGATGAGTCTCAAAATAATCATGCGGAGGGAATGAGGCCAGACCAGAAAGAATGTACAGCATACGACTCTATTTATATAAAACTATAGAACAGCGGTTCTCAGCAAGAGCCAATTCTGCTCCCTAGGGGACATTTGGCAATGTCTGGTGACATTCTGGGTTGTTCCCTGGGGTCAGGGGTGTGGTGCGGATCTGGAGGGCAGAGACCAGTGTTACTGATAAACCTCCCGCAAAGCGCGTGACGGAAGTCTACAACAAAGAATTATCTGGTCCTAAATGTCGATCATGCTGAGGTTGAGAAACTCGGGGGCAGAAAACGTAAACTAATCTATAGTGACAGGAGGAAAATCAGTGGTTGCTTAGGGATGGAGAGTGCTGGCAAGGGAGGATGTGAGAGAGGGATTACAAAAGACCTCTCGGAAACTTTCAGGGGTGGTGGATACATTCACTATCATGATTTTGGCAATCATTTCATAGGTAGGAACACATGTCAAAACGGACACATGTGTACATTTAAATAGGTACAGATTATTATTTGTCTGTTGTGCCTTATTAAAGTTGTTCTTACAAAAGGTTTAAAAACTGATAGAACAACAACAAGAAAAGTCCCTATGGTATGAGTTCAAGTTCTCAACAATCCTCTGTTACTCAAAAATATCATGCTCTTTAGAGAGACCAAAGCCTGGCTTCAGGATGTCATCCCTATCTCTCGGATAATCAGTAAGTTTCCTTTCCAAGCATAATCCCTGGCAAGTTATGATCCACTTCAGAGGGTAGATTACAGTTGAAAATAGTATAGTAGAATTATAAGGAAGATTCAGAAGCCAAGAGGTAGGTAACAGTTTAATACAAAGCATAAAGTGTTTATTTATATTTCAAACAAACCAAAACAGAAAGAGGTGATGAACATGAAACATTGTCCACTGATCACTGAGGAAAAGTCTGCTGCTGAAACTAAGCACCTTGTGTGCTTCTACCAAAGTGGATGGGTTCTTTGGATACCGGAGAGCCACCGAGAAATGCCCGGTCGTGAGAGCAGTGACTGGCACCTGCATGCTGTAGTTGGTTGGGACTGGGACAATTCCACACCGGGGTAGACTGCTCAATGGGAATAGGTGTTAAATCCAAAGTGCCAAGCCTCTTTGACCCCCAGACACTGAGTGTGATAATAATAAATGCTTGTATTTTCAGTGGCTGAGTCGTAGGATAATTTGTTATGCAGCAGTAGTAACTACTATACCAGCCTACTCCTGAAATGCAGGAGATAGACCTAAATCTACATTCAGTATGTAGATTGTCTTAGGATGCCCATGTTCCGGCCTAATAGCTTCTCCTAGGATGGCATGCCAGCAACACAAATGATCACATATGCTCTTTAGATGCTGGAGAAAACAGGAAAGAAGGGAGTCGATGTAACCCAGTCTGGGCTCTGGGCCTGTGGAACGGAGCTGGGCAAAGAAAGGACATCCCTGCGGTCAGGACCAAGTGCCTGAAGCTGCTCGGGAAGCACAGCAGGGAGACCTTCACAGAGGTCCTTTCATGTACCTGCTCCAGGCAAACAGACTATGTACTGGAAAGGGATTCACAAGCTAAGTAGAGATTTATTGTGAAACATTTCACTTAAAATAGGCACCATTCGAGCCACAGCTTTGGATATGGGATAAGGTGTTATCTCTAGAAGACTCCAGTTAAAATGCACATGCCACATGAGAGAGGAGCAAAAAACCCCTTCCACTGATACTTCCAGCAGAAGAGAGATTGCTTAATAAGGTTAATTGTTTTTATAGCACAAAGAAGAAAGAGGAAAAATGGGAATAAGGACCAAGTTTGTTTCAAATGTAGGGCTACCAAGAGCAATTGATTAAAAAGTAAAAAATGACATCAAAACAACAACAAAGTCAACACAGTGGTTCACAACCTCAGCTGCATAGAATACTTGGGGAGCTTTTAAACATCCTAACATCTAGCTCCATTACTTCAGTGTCTTTGAAGGTGAGAACAGACAGCAGTGTTATTTTTTTTTTAAGCTTCCTGGATAATTCCAATATATAGCCCAGTTTGAGAAACACTAAGCTGCGGGGATATGAGATATCCAAGAAGAATGCTGAGAGAGTGAAGACGGAAAAAAAAATGCACTGAATTTAGCACATTTGTCTTGTCTCTTTCACAAAGACCCTAAATGCTCTGGCTGCCGCCTTTTACTGGACAACATGCTACCTCAGTATCATATTCCTCGTTTTTCACAGCACCAAGCGTGCTGTTGACATTCTACAAATGTTCAATAATAACAATGGTCTGCTGTCAGTTTTTCGTTGTAGTTGTCACCGTTGTACAGCTGTCTATCAGGCAGGAGGTTGTTCAGCACATTCCAAGTATTTGGACAACACAGCTGTTGGTCAAATCAGCCTAGCACAAACCCCAGGGCAATGTAAGTGCAAGTGGAATGTCAACACAAGCAGCTCCTGGACTGTCACTTTGTTGTCCCACAGCCCCGCGGCTCCATTGGCTTCCCAGAAAATCTGGGTCTCTATCTGTCCTCTCTCCTGTTGGCAGCCATCCTATATTCCTCTCCATTGCTGTGATTTGCTGTGGCCTCAGCTCAGAATCCAGATTATCTCCCAGAGAAATGGTCCTCTGCCTCCTCTTCCTCTTAACAAAACATTTCTAAGATCACCTGGTATAAACCTGCTGGGTGGTTGTGGGAAACCCTCCAGGGGTTGATAAGGAATAACCAATTAAAGATCAAAGCCTTAAGAAAACCACATTTCCAATGTCATACATAAGGACCTTGCATTGTGAGTAGCCTAGAATTACTGCACGTCCAGGCTCTCAGGTATCGCTGTAGAACCTTTACTTTACAAAATGCAAGATTTTGCTTTGCTTTAATAATGTCTTTAGGCTTCCAGTGGGAATTCCTTCAATATGCAAAGATGTCAATTGGCGAATAAGAAAAGTATTTGTAGGACTTTGTGACCTACAGGCATTCTTTGGTAGAGTTAGATAATTTTTAAACATACGAAAAAATATTCGTGCCTCACCTTCTCCAGGAAAGCTTGATGCCATAATTCTAACACGAGGCTGTTGTGTAGTTTAGGATTGCGAGCAAAAGTTTCCTCTGTCAGCTGTAGCATGCCAAGACAACTTAGTGAGAAAATAAAACAAGAGAAGTGTAATTCTCTGTGAATGCAAACAGCTCATTTAATGAGTTACACAGTAGACAAAAAAAAAAGAGGAAAATGCAAACAAGATCCTGGCTCTTTATTTGTGTGAGCCGCCCTCCTTTTTTTGTACACACACACCCCAAAAAGGCTCCAAGTTTCAAGTTTTCTTCTTTATAATCCAGAGACCAAAGAAGTGCAAAGACATAATTTCTTTTTTAATTAAAAGGACTTTTACCATAGTAACACCACATAGTATTACACACAGCCCATTGAGAAGAAGCAGGGGTGTATGACAAAGCAGGGTTAAAGCCTGGGCATAATTTGTGTGCCTGAAATTCCTTATTATAATAATATGAACTGGAAAGGTGCAATTATTATGCAGCAATAAAGGGCTGTTGTATTGAAGGCTTACTCGTTCATTGCCGGTTTCAGGCATGTTTTCATTGCTGCTTTGTGCAACTGTACCACAGAGCCTGTGCCATTGTAGTGCAATGGCACCGACGCACTGACATACACGGCATGTGTGGCACGTAGGGCTCTGGGTTATAGCTCTATTTGTCACTGCAAACAACTGCAGTGAGCTTCATATTCATCAATAGGAAATATTTTAAATAAATTATGATAGATCTATTCATTGAAGTACAAAGCAAGTTTTAAAACAATGAGGTGATTTTTGAAACTCTCCTTAACAGATACAGTTACCATATTTTCCCATGTATAGTGCTCACTTTGGGGGCCCAATTTTTTTAGGGAAAAGAAGGACGCACGTCATATGTGGGTAGTGCCTGGAATACCTTGTATCTGTTCTTGTGTTTTGTAATTATCTATTACATAAAATTTTTTATACCATAATATGTCCAAGAATAAATGCCAAAATTCCTTTATAATACAAAAAAGTATCTAAATATAAATAAATAATTGAATTGAAAAATTAAAACAAAAGATTTTTTTCCTAAAAGTTTGGGCCAAAAACATGGGTGTGCATTACACATGGCAAAATACAGGAATATAAAATTAGAAAGATGCATTTTAGTGTATATAATATGTAATCGCTTGTGGGACAAAAGGAGGTTTAGACATGCATATATAATTTGCATATGCACGGGCTGACAAAGAAAAAGTAACGATAATTATGGAGAAGAGGATGAAGAGAATAAGCATTAGGGTTCAGAGGGATAATTTTAAACCTTTCTGTGTTGTATGTTGTCTGTACTTTTCTTTAAAATACTTTACCTTGGGAACCTCTCCTGCATGTGCGGTCTCTGACTCTCATTTTTGTGGGGTTCCCATACATACGTATGTGTTAAATTTGGTGACTTCCTCTTGTTAAAAATACATAAAATAAAATACTTCAACAAAGATAGTATGGCATGTATGTGTATGTTCATTATTCCTAACACATTTCTGTACCCCAGGGGATTAATATTTGAAATACCTTAATCAGGAATACACACTTAAATATTAGTAATTAGCACATTAAACTGTTGATCAAAAGTTGGAATTTTACAAACAGGCTAATATAATCATATTATCAGTCTTGCTTTCTAATCAATAGCAAAGTTCATGTTAGTTTTAAAAAATAGATTTTATTGATTTACTCAGATATTTAAGAAATATTTATTTAGCAACTACATATGTATGCATATGTAGAAATGTGTATATATACATGCATGTATATACATACATGTGTACATGCGTGTTGATGTTTCAAAAATAAAAACTAAATCTGCTATTGAGGATTTTCTTAAAAATAACTTGATCATCATTTCAGATACGCAGTGTCTTTGGAAATCATTTAAGATGTGCTTTTAGTATCACTTTTTACTCAAAAGTTACAGATACTCAAGGACAAAAGAAGGGACTATTTTTAGGCAGAATAATTCTGTTACTTGTGTAATTTTTCTTTACGGAACCCAGATCTCCGTTACGAGGCGCAGTGAGAAAACTACGGGCCTCAGTGCTTTCTCAGAATCCCATCCAGACAGAGGTGAGAGTGGGGAGTAGGAAGGTACTAACAGGGCTCTGAAAGCAGGAACTAACTACCTTACGTGTTTCCGGATGTCTTCTCTCTGTGCATGTGGTCCTCAGCCCCCTCTTTATGTGGAGCTATCCCAAAACGGAGTCCAATTCAGAAGCTGGATGCAGTTTCCTTCATTATAATGCCATGATATCAGTAAATATGACTAGGATTCTCACAATCTTCTATTTTGGTATGATTTTCTTGGACTCAAAAATCACAAACCAAACAATTGTCATTAAAAATTATCAGATTTGGCATGTAGTTTTAAATTTTTTGAAACTCTCAAATATTAATGACAGATTCTCTGTGTTTATTTCCTAGTTGGAAATAAACCTATCACCTCATCGTTCCCAAAACAGTTGTGTGCCAATGGGCTTTCATCAGAAGAGGTTCTGGGCACATGTTTTAGTCAACACCCAAGTTTCCAAATGCAAGGTGACGGCGGTGTTGTCAGGAGAAAATACAGACTAGGTGTGACTGCACACTTGAGCGGCTCTTCGATTCCTGTCTGACACTATGCTAAAGGCAGTGAAGGTGTGCAGGCCAGAGAAAACAACATTGCCTGGTCTTTAGTGTCCATGATTAGATCAACATTTTTATTAAGAACAGTTTTTAGAAAATAGACTCTTCTGTCAATGACTACAATGCAAAACCATAAAACCAGAAACACAGATCAATGGAGTGGAACAGGGAGCCCAGACCTATATGGCCAACTAATGTGTGACAAAGGCAGCAAGAATATACAATGGGGTAAAGACAGTCACTTTAATAAACAGTGTTGCGGAAACTGGACAGATACATGCAAAAAAAAAAACTAGACTGCTTTATGAAACAATATACAAGAATAAACTCAAAATGGATTAAAGACTGAAATGCAAGAACTAAAATCATAAAGCTCCTAGAAGAAAACATATGTAGTAAACTCTTTGGCATCACCCTTAACAATATTTTTTGGATATGTCTCCCCAGGCAAGAGAAGCAAAAGAAAAAGTAAACAAATGGGACTATATCAAACTAAAAAGTTTTTACACAGCAAAGGAAACCATCAACAAAATGAGAGGACAACGTACTGAATAATTTGCTAGTGATACATCTGATAAGGGGCTAATATCCAAAATACACAAGTAACTCATACAACTTCACACACACACACACACACACACACACACACAACCAATCTGATTAAAAACTAGGCAGAGGACCTGAATAGACATTTCTCCAAAGAGGACATACAGACAGTATGAGGGTTCTGCACTGTTGGATTGTAAATTGGTATAGCCACTGTGGGAGAGCATGGTGGTTCCTCAAAAAATTAAAACTAAACTCCATATGACCCAGCAATTCCACTTCTGGGTATTATTCTGAAGAAAACTAAAACACTAATTCAAAAAGATGTATGTGCCCCTATGTTCATTGCAGCATTGTTTACAGTAGCCAAGACATGGAAGTGACCAAAGTGTCCATCAATAGAGAAATGAATAAAGATGTGGTGCATATATACAATGGAATAATACTCAGCCATAAAAAATAAAACCTTACCATTTGCAACAACATGAATGGACATAGAGGGTATTATGCTAAGTGAAATAAGTCAGACAGAGAAAGACACATACGAAGTGGTTTTACAGTGGTTTGTGGAATCTAACAAATAAATGAACAAACAAAACAGAAACAAACTCACATATACAGAATACACATTGTTACTCGCCAGTCAGGAGGAGGATTTGGGAGATGGGTGAAAAAGGTGAAAGAAATTAAGTACAAATTGTCAGTTATTAAAATAGGTATGGAGATGTAAAGTACAGCCTGGGGAATAGAGTGAATAACCTTGTACTAACCACGTATGGTGTCAGATAGGCACTAGCCTTATTGGGATGATCACTTTGTAAGGGCTATAAATGTCAATTCACTATGCTGTACACCTAAAATTAATATAATATTAATTTGTCACCTGTAATTGAATTTTTTTTAAAGTAAAAGATTCCTCAATTTTTGTTCTTAAAAAGTTTATGTTTATCCATGGGCTTTTATTTTTCCATATACATTTCAGAAAGCCAGTTTCTCAAATTTCATAAAAACATCCTTAAAATTCTAACCGGAATGGCACTAAATGTAAGATTAATTTGTGGGAGAAATTAAGACTTTACCATGTCACACAATCTCATCCTAGAATACACTGTACCTTTTGATGTAAAATCTACTTTTATTAACTTAGTTTTTAAAAATCTTTCTACTTAAAAATCTTGTGCATTCTGTTAAGTTTATTCCTGAAAATTTTATCGCTTCTTTTCCTGTTATTGTTGTTGTAAAAGGTATTTTATTTTCTTGTGTTTTCTACTTAGTTTTATTATGTTTTGCAGAACTACTGACTTTTATATATGGAACTTGTACCCATGATTGTCTATTTAGCTTTTTTTCTCCCTTCTGTTATCTCTTTTTCTTCTCTGTTTAGGACTAATGTTAATTAAATCAGCTTGACATTTTTATCTCTAGTCTTATCTCTTAGTTTTTCATGTTTTCCATTTTTTTTACCTTTTTCTGATGCCTTCATGGGGAATACCTCCATCCGATCTTCCAACTTGCTAATTATTTCAATTCATTCTTCACTCCAAACCATCCATTGAGTCATTTCATCTGCCCAAATGCTAATAAAGACCACTGAGCAACCCTAATGATACCTCATTGTGTAAAAGAAAGACTCAAGTAAGTTCTGCCCATATTCTTGACCCAAAAACCTGTGAGATATAACATTTATTTCCTTAAAGATGACACTAAGCTTGGCGCAGCTTTCTAGACAACCCTTGATAACCAGATCATCGGGAGACGGCAGTAAACAACGTTGTTACTTTCAGAGACAGATGAATCAAACCCCAGTCTAGATCTTGAAAAAATAAAAATAACATAAAACTATCCAGACTTCAAAAACAAAATAAAAGCCACCCAGACTGGTCCCAGTGCAGTCAATCTTGTCCCTGTTCTTACCTCTCAATGCTGTCATAGGAGCCATGGCATCATAGAGATGTCACACTCCCAAGAGCCTTCCATGTCCCTGGACTCATCTGTGTGGATCACCCGGGGGACGCTTCAGTTCTCGGTGCTGTCTCCTGCTCATTACCTGAAGCAGCTAGACTCATTATGAATACATCGAAATGTGCTTGTGTTTGCTCTCTGGATTCTCCGAGTGATTTTTAAAACACCTTTTTAATAAGCTAAGAGCCTCTAATGAGGACAGAAACCATCAATTCAAAATAACATTAGGCTGCAAAAAGAATAGCTATCTTGTTGGCCGTTAGCTGACAATCCACACATAGGGGTCAACAGCAGATTGTCATTCATCAGCAGGCCTCACTAAAGATGACAACCTGCCACTGCCCTTGAAGAAAACAAACATGTATTTGTCTCTAATTTGTCACAATTATGTAAAATTCCAAACCCAGTTGCCCAGGAGAGAGCACTGAGCCTTGATGTGAGGGGAAGAAGGGCCTGAAGTCGTTAGATACCCTAAACCCAGTATACCATGTGGAAAGAGTAGAAAGATCCTTGGGAAAGTTGGGTATTTTTTTCTTTTCCTACTTAAACTCAGTTTCCTCATCCATACAGGAAAAATAACAATACCAAAGGGAGAAGTTATGTCTAAATTGCCTGAGAAGCACTCAATAAATGCTAGCTCTTGCTTTTATCTTTAATACAGGAAGAATGAGTCTCAGTAATTCAAAACCAGGTTAAAGCTAGAGAGATCAAGGAGAGGAAGCATTCTGTGAAGAGGTTACTCCCAAACTAGTGATGCTACAGATTCACTAGGAAAACACCGGACACACCACAGCTAAGTTACTTGGAGGTGCCGGATCAGAATTCAGGAATTCAGTGCAGGCAACATATTCAAAAGAAATCAAGAGCATGCAGAGCTCCTGTGGACAGCCAGGGTTGGACCTGTCTAGCCCTTCCCACTTTCTGACGTTTTTAAAGGGCAGTTTGCCTTGATTAATTCTGGTTAGAATACTCAGGAACAGGAAATCTTTAGGTGGAGGGCAATACAAATAAAATAGGAGGTAGAGATGTTGTTATCAAGAATTCCTTTTACAGAGAGCTCTCACTGTTTGGAAGGACTACTGTGATAAGGGCAGCAGACACTGTCAGTGTTCAGCCATCCAAAACTACCTTTCCCGGTGCTCCAAGAGGTAATACAGGTTTTTCATGCTCTCCACCAACACCCAAATGGAAGGAGACAGAGGAAATCAACTCATCCATTTAACCAAGTTCCCCAGTCCTCCCTACTCTATTTATTCTCCTCCTCCTCAGGTTCATCAGCCCCATGCAAATTAATTGGATGCCATAACAAAATTTCTGTCAGCCCACCAAGTCTAACCAACAAGCATAAACAGTTTAAGTGTTTTATTCTGTTTTTATGTGCCGATGGTAATTATTCTACAGCCATTTTACAAACATATTTTTCCAAAGATGTGTGCCAGATCAAGTCATGGTGTTCTACAATAAACTGTTTTGAACCACTGAGCAAGGAGAAATTTCATTTAGAAAAAGCAAGTAATCATCTACATAATGGCAGAATCTGAAACAATGTTTAGGATGCCATAATACTTTCACCAAACATGGAGACATCCTCCCCCATCCCCCTGTCAGGCTGTAAATTCTTCAGTCCTTCCTTCCACTGTGAAGTGGCTCCATTTCCCCTCCCTGGACCTGGGCTGGCCCTGTGATATGCTTCACTCATTAGAAGGCAACACAATGACAGTGTACAACTTCTGAAGCTGTCTCAAAACATTTGCAGTTTCTTTCTTCACTGCTTGAAATACTGCGCTCTCTCTCTTTTTACAACACATCATCTGTACACTGTACTGTGTGTTCACTGCCCCGAGTCGTCTCCTTCCATCACCATTTACCCCCTCTCGATCCTCCTCCACCGCCCCCACCCCCTACCCTGACAATCACCACTCTAGTGTCCTCTTCCATGAGTTTTCTCCCTCTCTTTCTCTCTCATTTTTGCTCTCTTTTTGAAGCAAGTTGGCATATTCTTAGAAGTCTAAGGCAAGTCCAAGTTGAGAAGCCATGTGAAGAACCAAGATACAAAGGGGGTCGTGGAGCCAATACTGACTGCTGGACATGTGAGTGAGACATAATGAATGACCCAACCAGTCCAATCTAGACGCCTGCAGTCCCAGCTAATACCATACAGACAACCATCCGGTAAATCCAATCAAGCCACAGGTTCATAAAATATGATACGTTTAAGCCACTAAAATTTGTTATGTGGTAATATGTAACTTACACACACACACACATACTCATGTTAGATCAGTTGATAAATTATCAGTTTTCATTTGACCTAGATTTAGAAGGGTTCTTAAACTTGGTAAACCATCAGGAAAAGCTAGTTTATCCTCATGAATCCAAGACTATGCTTCCTCACCTTTAAATCTACACACCCATGACTAGTAGTATACCTGGCTGTCATATAAATGTTTATTTAAGAAATGATGCTTTTCAAGAGATAGATATTTATAATGTCAAAAGTAAATGGAGTGTAAAGAGTGGAGACGCTTTGATAAGCAGTGTAAAAATCTCAGTAAGACTTGGAAAATATTTTGAGCATTTTAAGGAGAATGACATTTACTGATGAAATGCTTTCTTTCAATAATAAGCAAGAAAAAAGGATGGAAAAAAGAAAATGCTTTTAGTAATGTCATTTTATTGTCATATTAAATTGACCTTTGATTTCTGATATGTTTCAGAAAATATTTCCTGTACTTTCATGTAGCATTTAGCAAGTTTTTAAGTTCAGAGGCAAATTTCAATTTCACTTATTTTTACAACACTGTAAAGTACAAGTTTTGGGCTACCTACAGCTTTTAGTTTCCTCTCATGTGTTACTTTGAGAATTTAATAGTCTGGACCACTAAAGCCCCCCTTTCTAATTCTTGAAGATGACACTGAATCTATGCATGACTGAGAATCTAATGTAAAGATTAATCTTGACTGCAATTTATGATTCTCCTACACCACTGAAGGTAATTATGAGGAATAGCTCAGAGAAATATTTTTTATATATTGTGAGGCTAAAAAAATTACAAGTCTCAGAAATAAAACATTTTCTTCTAAGAATATATTCTTAAGAATGTAAATAACCTCCTTTAAGAAATAATTCTCTACCTTAAAGTCATATGAAGGAAGGATAATCAACAAAACTAAGCAAACAACTAGAACAGGAACAGAATCAGAGAAATGGACATCACATGGAGGGTTTTCAGTGGGGAGGGAGAAGGGAGGAATAGGGTGGGAAAGGTACAGGGAAGAAGAAGCATAATTAGTAAGAAGAGAATAGATGAGGAGAGATAAAAATGGTATAGGAAACAGAGAACTCAAAGAACTTATATGTACAACCCATGGACATGAACTAAGAGGGGGACGCTGGAGGGTCGGGGGGTGCTGGGCTTAGGGGGGATAAAGGGGGGGAATTGGGAAAACTGTAATAGCATAATCAATAAAATACACTTAAAAATGCAAAAAAAAAATAAATAAATAAATAATCTGAATTGTTATCCAAACTACATAGTAGTTTAATCTTGGTATATAATAAAAGTATTCCATAATGTTAAGCATTTAAGGTATTTATTAAAGATATCAGTAATTTTATTTACCTTTGACTAGAAAACATATAAAAGAGTTCAAATTTAGATAGGTTGTTAATATTTTGACAATATTACAATTATTGCAAATCTCTTTCTTGGAACCAGAGAGCTTCTGGAGATGCTACCCATCTCTAAAATATTAAACCTATTTCAGGTAACTCCTCCCATTTCTCCTGACAGCCAATAACTTTGTCAGCCTTGGTCAAGTACATATACTGGCTGGGGTTTTTTTTCCTTGATAAGCCCTAAGTTTAGAGAGGCTAGTTTGGTGTCATAATCCTCCTAAATTATAATTCCTTATACCAATGGAGGACTTAATTTACACATGCCTTATTACTCGATGTTCAAAGCAACCTGCTGGGTTAGTCAAAAATTATTGTTTTTCTGATACAGGCTAAGAAAACAAGACTCTGAAAGGCCTCCTCCAGGTGGACAGTCAACGGTCCGGTGGGACCTCTTCTTCGGTGCAGAACCTCAACTCCTCCTCTCATGGGCCGGCTGCTCTATCAGGCTGCTGCAGACCACAAATACAGTTTCACTTGAGAGATTGATTGCAGAACCTACAACTGCTGACTTAAACAGGAAAGTGTAAATTTATTTTATGTTGTATTAGAAATTACAGAACATTGTGAAGGACAGGGACATAAAGTATGGTTATTGTCAAAAAAAGCCTTTGCAAAACAGCACATCCAAAGAACATATATTTCCTTGCTGTGTGTCCTCTGACTCACATCTGCCTAGTTTACTCAGAGAAAACAAGCACGTTACTGACACCTCTTCTGAAAAACCAACACTGCTACAAAAGAGTGAGATGCAAGCTATACTGCCTCGTGAACCAAAAGTATTGCTGACTAAATCCTGATTTCAGAGTCACCATTGTTGGTGATAAGCCAAAGGAAATGTTATTTAAAAAGAAAATTAGGGGAATTCTGGCCAAGATGGAGGCATAGGTAGACACACTGTGCCTCCCCGCACAACCAAAAGAAGGACAACAAATTTAAAAACAAAAAACAACCAGAACTGATGGAAAATCAAACTGTATGGAAGTCCAACAACCAAGGAGTTAAAGAAGAAACATTCATCCAGACTGGTAGGAGGGACAGAGACAGGCAGCCAGGCGGAGAGGATGTGAGACAAGGCAGCAGCTGTTGGAGTGGATGGTCCCACATACGTGTGCAGACAAACTGGGAGGAACAACTGGGGAGCGAGACAGACCATGCAACCCAGAGTTCCAGCACGGGGAAATAAAGCCTCAAACCTCTGACTGAAAACACCTGGGGGGTTGAGGCGGCAGCAGGACAAACTCCCAGACTCACAGGAGAGTTCATTGAAGAACCCAGAATGGGTCCTAGAATGTACACAAGCCCACCCACCCAGGAACCAGCACCAGAAGGGCCTGGTTTGCTTGTGGGTAGCGGGGGAAGTGACTGAAAGCTGGCCAAGAGCGGAGAAAGCAACACTGTTCCCTCTCGGACCCCTCCCCCACATACAGCATCACACCACAGCCCTGTGGGTTGCCCCACCCTGGTGAACACCTAAAGCTCTGCCCCTTACTACGTAACAGGCATGCAGAGACAAAAAAAAAAAATAAAGGCCCAAATGAAAGAAAAGATCAAAGCTCCAGAAAATATACAACTAAGCAACGAAGAGATAGCCAACCTATCAGATACACAGTTCAAAACACTGGTTATCAGGATGCTCCAGGAACTCACCGGGTACTTCAACAGCATAAAAATGACACAGGCAGCAGTGAAGGTTGCATTATGTGAAATAAAGAAAAATCTACAGGGAACCTTCCTATTGAGTGACAGGAAGGAAACCAGGACTCAAATCAACTGCATGGACCAGTAGAAAGAAAGAAACATTCAACCAGAACAGAATGAAAAAACAAAAGTTCAAAAAAATAAGGAGAGGCTTAGGAACCTCCAGGACAACTTTAAACATCCCAACATCCGAATCATAGGGATGCCAGAAGGAGAAGAGAAAGAGCGAGAAATTGAAAACTTATTTGAAAAAATAATGAAGGAGAACTTCCCCAATCTGTCAAAGGAAATAGACTTTCATAAAGTTGAAGAAGCTCAGAGAGTCCCAAAGAAGTTGGACCCAAGGAGGAACACACCGAGGCACATCATAATTACATTACCCAAGATTAAAGAGAAGGAGAGAATCTTAGAAGCAGCAAGAGAAAAGGAGAGAGTTACCTGCAAAGGAGTTCTCATTAGACTATCAGCTGATTTCTCAAAAGAAACCTTGTAGGTAAGAAGGGGCTGGAAAGCAATATTCCAAGTCATGAAAGGCAAGGACCTACATCCAAGATTACTCTATCCAGTAAAGCTATCATTTAGAATGGAAGCGCAGATAAAGTGCTTCCCAGATAAGGTCAACTTAAAGGAGTCCATCATCACCCAGCCATTATTATATGAAACGTTAAAGGGACTTATCTAAGAAAAAGAAGATTAAAAATATGAACAGTAAAATGAAAACAAACTCACAGCTATTAACAACCAAACCTTAAAATTAAAAAATAAAAATTAATCAAAGAACTAAAACAGGAACAGAATCACAAAAATGGAGATCCTGTGGAAGGTTATCAGTGGGGGAGTGGGAGGGGGAGAGAGGGGGAAAAGGTACAGAGAATAAGTAACATAAATGGTAAGTAGAAAATAGACAGGGGGAGGATAAGAATAGTATAGGAAATGGGAAGCCAAAGATCTTATATGTACAACCCACGGACATGAACTAAAGGGGGGGAATGCAGGTGGGAGGGGGTGTGCAGGGTGGCAGGGAATAAAGGGAGGAAATGGGACAACTGTAATAGCATAATCAATAAAATATGTTTTAAAAATTAATGGTTTCAATACTGTTCTTAATATATAAAATAAAATATTATTTAGCAAAATGTTATATTGAACCCTGTTTCAGAAACACTTGAATTTGCTCTGATAGAGACAGAAATGCTTGACGTCTTAAGTCTTGGATATGAGCAGGTGCTCTGATATGAGTTGCAGTCACATTTCTTATTATCAGAAGATGGTGATTTAATTTAATAAAACCTTGACTTTTATGTGGCAGAAATATGTAGCAAAGCTCCAAGAAATTGAGAAACCTTGTACTGGCCTAATCATGCCTAGCAGTGATTTGAAATTAGTTGGGTAAAGCAGAATCCTTCAAGCCACAGAGAGTACATCTACATAAATATCAGAAGCTTCAGTATGATTGCATCAGCTCTTATCATTATAATAGCAGAAACCCAGCCGCTGAAGCCAGCAAACTCCATCAGCGCCACAATGAGACTGGCTCCACTTACAAGTGCAGGACAGAAATATGCCCGACTTCCCCCGAGGGCTGTGACAGCTCCAACCTGCAACACGACAGGCTCAAGGCTTCCTTTTTGGTGCCAAAGGCAGTTCAGCACTCAAATGCATCTCCAAAGTTTTTATGTTCCCTTCGTGCTGGATGGGACAGAATTTGCCTCTTTTCTGCCTTCTTTGGTTACTAGTACATTTTACCTAAAAATGCAAGAATCTTCTCTGAGGTGGCCTACTATAGGAAAGGGTGAAAATAAATTTTATCAGATCAAAGGCAAAAGAAACATGCACAGGCCACTTTCCTCCCTCAAATGCAGGCATATTAGGATCATAGTACCTTCATGGTTTAAGGCAGATAGGGAAAATCACAGATATCTTCTTCAGGTAGACCATTTCCCAACATTGTAAGAAATTCACCATTGGCAGTGAACCTGGACATTGTTCTTCATTGGGCTGTCTTTTTATCGGTTTCATTCATCTTGCATTGAAACTTGTGAAGATTCTTTTATCTAATCCATTAATAATATGGCTGAGAAAAAGTATGTATTTATTTTGCTTTGCTTTGCTTTGCTTTGCTTTGCTTTGCTTTGCTTTGCTTTGGGAGGTGGCAAAGTTATACTCAGGACTGATTTTGTCTTTGCCAGCCATTTATTTGACACAGGTTTGCTGTGGGAATTATAATGATTTCATAAGCCAATAGCATACAGGATAGTATCTCTTAATAAGCCAAATTAAAAAATAGCGTACTCCAAACAAATGACAGATTAATCACACTATTGTTGCAGGCAAGGGGAGATGAAAGAAATAAAGTCAAAATATAATTTGAGGTGTGTCTTTTAGGAGTCTGGTTTCTCCATGGAGAGGTGGCTTAACTACCCGGGAGGTGACTTCCAGCTGCCAGAGCAGAAACACAAAGTCCCTTGTCACCTGAACACTTTGCCA
Organism: Desmodus rotundus; assembly: GCF_022682495.2. Lineage (NCBI taxonomy): Eukaryota > Metazoa > Chordata > Mammalia > Chiroptera > Phyllostomidae > Desmodus > Desmodus rotundus. The sequence goes on from NC_071388.1 coordinate 191,656,549, forward strand.
GGAACGGAGGCACCTGCGCTGTTACCATCCAGGGGCCGCTGCACATTTTAGGCTCACTGCTGACCAGTCTCCTTGACCACCTCAAGAGCAAACGTTTCAACAACCTCGAAGAGCTATTTAGGTCAGCAACGTGTGCCTCTCCCAGACAGAAACTCTGGAACAGTCCTCACAGACTCTCAGTAGTTATAGTCGGAGGGTCCCCTGGCCAGTTTCTTCCCCACCTGTTCTTATCAGTCAGACCCTGGGGCCCCTCTGCACCTGGGCTGCTGACTGTCAAGGACAACAGATGAGACTACCATCCCCACGCAGTTTACTTCACTCTCAGAGCAAGACGACTTTCCTTCTAAAAGCGACTTGATTTGTCTTTGTTATCAACAAGTGGATTTGAAATCAGATTAAATCCAGACACTACAAGTCCCCTGAGACAGCCAGAGTGCCCCAAGCCCACCCTGAGAAGCTTATCATTGTCCTAGACCTCTTGTCTTTTGGAGCAAAAACAATGCTATCAGCCCTTTATCTCCTAAGGAAATGTTTTGTGGTTTTGGTTTGCATTGCCCCTGGGAGTGGGGATAGGCTGAGGAAGAAATCCACATTCATTATTGTGTGGACAACAATCATTTATGAGAAGGCTGGCCAAGGACAGAGGATAAGGGAGCAGGTACTTCATCCCTGTGGAGTTCAAGCCCAGTATAGAGACTTGATCCAATTAAGGTAACTTCCTAACTTCTTAAGCCCTGAATGTGAATATATATGTGTATATACAGATTTGCAGGCCATTCCTTTGCAAAGGTCAAGCTCATTCATTCTGCCTAGCAGGAACATCTCATTCCCTCCCACCCTAGTCCCTGCAGCTTCAGGAGGCTGCTCCTGCTCAGGTGTGCTGCAGGCCACAGCTGCTGCTTCTCCAGGTCCTCCCTAGTTTCATGATAGTTTGTGCTTTCTGCTGCTCTTCTGGAACACACTACACATGTGGAGTCACCATGGACAAGCGCACGTGCACACACATACGTGGTAGCCTCTTCTTCCTCACCAGTAGTTTCATTTTTGTTGTTAGAGTCGACACTTTGCAGATGGGCGGATCCTGTGGCTTTCTGGCCAGTAAGACAGAAAAAGCAGATTTGGGGTGTGGCTGATGGATCAGGGACTCTTTTGCTCTCTCCTTCTTTTAATTCAAAATGCAGACATGATGGCCAGAACTTTAGTGAACACCTTATAACAGTCCTGCAAGGTGCAGAAAGGGGCCCACTGTTCCAGTCTTGGACCGCTTGCCTCGAAATTCCATGTACAGTAGAGAAACGTAATTCCCTACCCACTGTAGGCCACGGCCTTTCAGGTCTGTGTGACTGATCTATTGCTCATCCTGGCCCCATGTATGTTACTCGATGTATACCAAGCACGTTACATGTTCTCATTTCATCTTAATGAGCCATCGATATATCATTGTCCCCATTTTACAGAGGAGGAAAGCAATGCCAGACACGAAGCTACCTGCCCCAATCATTCTTCCCTTTCATAACTTCAAGTTAGCCCATTATTAACCAGTACGGCACATTGCCTCCTTCACACTGTGTCTCAGAGGTCATTCTCTTTAGACTTGTTGCTTCAGGCAGCTCTGGGGCTGATTCTTGACACCAAAGCTTTTCTGGAGTTATATCTGGGTTCAGAAATGGTGTGGGCTCTTGAATCACACTGTCTGAACTCAACTCTCAGCAGGACTAAAACTAACTTTTCGATTTTGGTCCAGCTACTTAAACTCTCAGAGCCTAGTACTGAGGAAATGAGGCTGAGAATTATGAAACATGTATTATTAACCAATGAAAACTGTGTCTGATCATGGTGGGCATGCAACAAGAAAGCATTCACTGCTGTGATCACTATACAGCCCTAGCTTTAAGGAGCTTGCACAATTAGATTACAGGGTTTTTTGGTTTTGGTTTTGTTTGTTTGTTTTTTAAATAATAACAACCAGACTGGCTGGTGTGGCTTAGTGGATTGAACACCGGCCTGGGACCAAAGAGCTGCTAGTTCGATTCCCAGTTAGGGCACATGCCTGGGTTGTGGACCAGGTCCCCAGTAGGGGGCGTGCAAGAGGCAACCACACATTGATATTTCTCTCCCTCTCTTTCTGCTTCCCTTCCTCTCTCTAAAAATAAATAAATAAATAGTAACAGCTAAAGGACCATTGGCTTTCACCAGTAACTGAGAATGAACATTTTAGTAACTTTTTGATAGTTACACTGAGTAAAGATTGAAGTAAAAGCCCAATTTGTGTGTTTAGGGTTGAGGGGGTGGAGGGCAGGGAGAGAAGAAAAGCAAATAATTTAAAGGCAAATGAAAAAAATTAGTGTTCCATTCACTGAAGTGGGTGAACTTCTGATGGTTTTATAAAAGTAGACCATTCCAAGAATCTTGTATAACAGGATTTTTTCCTCTTGGATGACAAAGCTAGAAAAAAACTGGAGAGCATCTAAGCTCAGAACTTCTGAGACTGACTGCCACTGAACAACCAAGGAGGAGCAGAAACACAGAGCAAAGCAGGAGAATGGTGATAGCTATGTGAATGGAAGTTTAGCAAAACCTAAAAAAAAAAAAAAAAAAAAAAGGTACATCAAAGGCAATGCAATCGGTCTTCTGTTCAAGACATAGGACAGCGATGGAGACAGAAGTCTTTGTATTAAGGGAGCACCTATTGAAAATATCTGGTGACAGAACTGGCAAGAAGAAAACGCCCAAGTATAAAATGGAGAATAAAGGAAAATGTAAGAATCGAGACAGGAAAGCTCTGAGCTCCAATTCCGTAGCCTTTTAGCCAGTGTGTGATGTAACATTTTTAAACAAGCAGTAAGCTGCTTATAGTGATCCTGATACTCACCTACAAATGGAAGAGGTTTATGAGGGAATAAAACTTGGGAAAAGGTTCAAAACAAGAGAAGGGAAGGGCTCAGGATCAAGACTCTACTTCAGCTTCCTGCCACTCAGCACAGGCTGACACCTTCAGCACCTTATGGACTTGTCCAGTTCTTCGATTCCTTTTTTGTTTTACTAACTCGTGTTCTTCAAAAGTTACCACCTGGATACATTTCTATAGACTATTTACCACCCAAATCAAGCTCAGTGGTTTACTGCCCCAAACTCCCACAATGGAGAAGTAAATTGAAAACGAGATGACTATTTTCTTATAGATGAAAAGTGACAAAACCTGAAAGCTTATCTTTCAGGGAAGAGGCTTGGCTTACCTGCCAATTCTTAAGAAATGTTATGTGACATAAAAAGACATAAAACAATTATTATACATACTTCAATGTGTTTGCTCTTTCTCCCCCTTTCCTCAACGATAGGAAATTGACTGGCTTTCTACTTGACCTTCCACCCCAAGAATATCTGATTGGTCTTCGTCAGGTGCCCTTATCTTTTTGTATCATCAGGAACTGAGAGTTCTTTCTTAATGATGGCTCTTTGACATCCCATCTCCCCCCCTCCACACCAGAAGACTTTCATTTGCACCTTTGCAGATCTCCCCTGAGTACTGCCTTTACTTCTATAAATCTCAACAGTACTACCTGAAGAAAAAAGGGCCCGCTAAAAAAAAAATCACTGTGAATGTACTGATATTTTATACGAAGAATACTACAAATCGACTCAGTGGGCTTTTTCTGGGTAGGCAAGGATTCAGTCATTTGAAGGCATCAGGCAGCCCCGACTGGTGTGGCTCAGTTGGTCGGGTGTTGTTCTGCAAAGCGAAAGGTCGCCAGATCAATCCCTGGTCAGGGCACATGCCTGGGTTGTGAGTTCCATCCAGTCAGGGCACGCGGATTGACTGATGCTTGTCTCTCATGTTGGCGTTTCTCTCCCTCTCTTCTTCCCTCCCTCCCTCCCTCTCTCTCTAAAAAATAAATAAATACATAAAATCTTTTAAAAAATAAAAAATAATGAAATCCTCATTCAAGGGTCCAAATCACATTTAGAAAAGAAACTGTTTACTAAGTTTGGTTAGCAGTTGCCCAAAGCCCCACATGAGTAACCTGCCTTACTTTGTCCAACTTTATTACTCTCAAAGGATCACGCTACATGATTTTAGACAAGAGTATGCCCAATTAATTCTAAGTGGCAGGAATAATGCGAGGCACCAGATGTTTTATTGACTATGTACAGAAGGTAAGAATTTCTGGTTTCAGAAGAATGAGTACCTATGTTTAAGGCAATGCTTCACTGCCTGCCCCTTTCTCTGCCTGAAAACTACATTGAATAACCAGACGTAACCCTCAACACAATATATAACGGGTGAACATGGCTTCATAGAGAGGAGGAAGGTCAAAACCAAGTGCCTACAGAGGGGACACAGACAGGGAGGAAGCCAACTGATTCCTCTGAACCCCACTTTGAGGGAAAACCCCACTTTGCTAACTAGGAAGTATTTACTGAGCCAGTCAGGGGTGATGGCAGAATGAAAACGTTTTTCAGACATAACGTTTCCAGATTGTATGGTTTCTCCTCAGGCTCCTGAAGGATATGGTCCATCAAAACATAGCTGTAAAGCAGACAACAGGGACTCTGGCAGCAAAGAAGAGCAAAGGGGTCTGCCAGGACCTGGGAGAGAACGGGGGTCGCAGGGCACACTGGCACACAGTCCACGCTGCAGCGGGGAGGCAGAGGGCCGCAGGGGGGGCGGCTTCCAGAAGAACTGAAGCTAGTCTGTTACCCAAACAGATCTGTCTTGGAGAAAAATGAGATTGTGAGACCTTCTCCAGAGATGTCTGAGAGGAGTGGAAGATGTAGACATAGGTTCAAAAGTGTAGATATAGATTTTTTTTAAACTAATAAAAATTCAAGAAAAATGAAAAGGTGTACAAAAAAGAAATTGCAATCATTCGAATAACTCTGAAGGACACTATTTCCATAGTCCTCATAGTGAAAAGCCTGAAAAAACATTTAAATTACCTATTGGGAAGAAGGGCAGAGGAAAGAAGGGATCTCAGAGTGCCAAAATGATCAATTATCATAACAGGAAGTCAACAGATGTCTAAAACGGATGAATGGAAAGAACACCGCACACACATACCTACTTACGTAGAAGGCAAATAGAGTAAACTGCTAACAGAGTACAAAGTGATTGGTTTTGAGTAGAGATTGGGAAAGAGGTATGGGAGACTGATGCTTTCCAGTCTAAATCCTTTAGCACCATTTGACTTTTTTTCCCATTGTGATTGAATATTGGGGGCACATTGGTTAATAAAATTATATAGGTTTAAGTATACAATTCTGTAACACATCATCTGTATATTGCATTGTGTGTTCACCACCCCAAGTCAAGTCTCCCTCCACACCATTTATTTGACTTTTTAAACTAGGTACACAAGTTACTTTGCTACAATAAGGAAAATTTTTAAATGCCAACAAGTCATTTAAAAAAAGTTTCTTACATTAAAATACCTCTCCCTTCTAATGACTACATCTGAATTTTTTTTAAATACAGCATGAAGATTAAAAAGATGCATTTTTAAAAACAGTAGGTAAAATTAAATTTGCTAACTAAGCAAATTAAACACCGAGAGCAAAAAAAACCCTCATTTCTTATTCATGGCTTAAGCAAGTTGCATTTCCTATTTCTGACTTGACTTCCTAATTAAAGAAAAACCTTCTAATAAACTATTAATAAAATGTCATTCTTGTCCACACACACAAACACACACATGCACACGCACGCACACACACACAAACCCGTAAAGTATCACTCAAGATGAATCAGAAAATGTTTAGTGAATATCACGGTAAACATTAACTCATCTGGTCCTAAGAATGAGTCCTAGATACCATTTCAAAAATAACCTGATTGTGTCCAGAGCAAACACTGCTTGATTCTTCTGCCAAGTGTGTCCTGTGTGGGAGGCCGTCTTCTGAAGGATGCCCTTACCCGGTATCAGGTGCCTGCCTTGCCCAAAACAGTACTTGTGCAGTCCCCTGCTTGTTTGTTTGGCTCTCCTAGCAGAGTGTGAGCGTCTCGCAGGCCGTGGCCATGAGTTATCCACCTTAGTTGCTCCACGTGAACACCATCACCTGACAGCCAGTAGCTTCCCAATAAATATTAACGAACCGATGGACAAATCAGTGAGCGGATCACAGCAGACTCTTGTTCAACCTCCTTTGAAAATGTAAATCTAGGTAAGTACTTTTTTTAAAGAAAAGGGTAAAATGCCTATGTATAATTGCTAGGGAATCTCTGCATAGCCCTTTATAAATATGAGGATACTTACTGGAAAAGCCCACTGCCTTTTTCACAGGAAGATTTGGTTCTTCTGTCATGTATCTGGAAAAGAAAGGCCAATACAATTCTTCAGACCACACTTTCCAGAATCTCTTAACTCCCTTTTAAAGTAAACTCAACATCGTACTTGTTAACCACCACATCCACAGCCCAGAAAAATAATCGGAATTTACCACCAGGACTTCAGCAGAAAAAGGAAATGGTTATCACAGTGAGAATAGTAATGGTACGTCAACCACTATATTCTACAGCAAACACCACATGCCTTAGCTTTAGAGATGTGTGTCTGGGGTAACCAGATTCGGTACGCACATCATAGACAGTTAACGTTTAGTCAAACACACACACACTGCATTGCAGCGGGCGCCTAAATCAGAAACACAATTTCTACCTGGTACGGCCAGGTCACACGTGAATTTTCAACAATAAACGGCACCAAAGCAGTGCCTTGCAGTGGGGGGAAGTGCAGGCATAAAAGTCACCTAGAGAACTTGTTCAAATTATGTCCCTCCATCCTATTCCTTCTCCCTCTCTTCGAGCTTTTTGTTTTTGTTTTTTAACCCTTCAGCTCCCAAGGTAGGCATGTCCCCACAGTTCAGAACCATTCTGTACTGAGCTGCAATCATTGACTGAAATGTGTCCTATACCTCTGGTAAACGTCTATGCTCTGGGCCAGCAACAAACGTAAAGATTACGTCGGGTTTTAAGCGTGGCTCAGTTAATGAGAGCAAACTCACCCACCTGCTCTATCAACGTGACCACTTGGCTGTGGCTACTGGGAACAAGGGTTGAGACAATAAAAAAAACATAAGACCCATTTGGGTCTCAAACGCAGGTGAAGGAATGAGTGAAGTCTGCTGAAGTAGAGGTGGGGGTTCCGGCACAGGTGGGATCGATGCCATCTCCCTTCTAGATGTCCAGGGCAGCCCTGTCAGTCCATTCAAGTGGAAGTCAGGTCCCCATCTCTGGAATGGCAAGCACTTCAACTTACTTAGAGATGCAACGTCCCACGAGGGGCGGCGAGGCACAAAGAGAACACATGCGTTTAGTCTGGGCCCGGCCAGTAAGAAGCTGTGTGATCTAGAGCTCTCTGGGCCGGTTTCCCCATCTTAGCACGGTGTCTCCCCACAGGCAAAGTCATCTCTGAGCTCTCCACCAAAAGGCTTAGGATTCCTTCCACCCACACCCCTCCCCGACTTTTTCTGGTTAGTTTCTAACCCCTAAGAGCTGGAATGTTTTAAACCTTATATGTAGTCTCATCAACTCATGAAAATCATAGCAATCAATTAAGGCTCATCTTGTAATTTTTATATTTTAAGCATAACTATGTCTTAATTTAAATGTCTATGCTGTGCACTGCATTTTACCAAAATGTTAATGATGGTGACATAGCTTTACATTTTAAGGAAAATCTCCCACTCAAAATTTATTATAACTATGCTTTTTGCTTGTATTTTTATTGTATTTTTCATTAGCATTTAGTCCCCTTATACTCCACCTACAATTACTACACTGTTGTCTGTGTCCACGAGACCTTTTTCCTTTTTGCTCCATCCCTCCAACCCCAACTCCCTACCCTACTCCTGTAGTTGTCACTCTACTCTCCATCTGAGGCTGTCTCTATTTTGCTTGTTAATTCAGTTTGTTCATTAGATTCCACATATGAGTGGAATCATATGGTATTTGTCTTTCTCTGGCTGGCTTATTGCACTTAGCTTAATATTCTCCAGGTCCATCCATGCTGTTGCAAAGGGTAAAATCTTCTTCTTTTTTAAGGCCAAGTTGTATTCCATTGTGTAAATGTCTCATATCCAATCATTTACTGATGGACACTTGGGCTGCTTCCCTATCTTGGCAATTGTAAATAATGCTGCAACGAACTATTTTTATATAGCTTTATCTATAAGAGAAATAACCCAAATATTCACTAGCAGGGATTTGGTTAAATAAACTATAACACATGTTGATAGGATGCAACTATTGAAAATTATGGATGAAAATATTTAATTACATGAGAAATTATACAGTAAGTTTATTCAGGGTTTACTTAAGTTATAAAAGCTGTGTGTGTTTGAATAGAAAAAAAGTAAGAATGTTAATAGTTGTTTTTGCAATATTAATACTTTTGCAATTGTTGTGGGTTAACTATTTCCAAGGCCCAAGTAAATGAAGTGGAAGGGGCTAGACAGTAAGGAGTAGTGGGGACTGTGGAGAACTGAAGCACACATGCCCTTCAGTAGGATTCAATAAATGTGTTTAACACTCTTAAGGCCAAAGCAATTGGTCACTTTATGATTCCTGTACTTGGGGGGTTATTTTCTTCCATGTGTTTCTGTACTCTTCAAATTTTCTACAGTAATTATGTGATACTTCTGTAAGCAGTTATTTAAAAATTTGAAGATGGCTATATTGGTAAAATCCAGGAAAAGGCTTTTATATTTCACTGATGGCAAAATCAGTTTTGGTATTATTTTTCTAGCAGAAAAATAGGAATTATGTTGGCATAATTGTAGTATTAATAATGAAAATAAGTCTCACAAATTATGGACTAAAAGTAGAAAAGATCAGCCTCCATTTTTTAAATAAATATGAGAAGTCAGGTTATCCCATGGTTATACAGAAGGGCTGAGGGGGCCAAAGGGCTTGTGACACAGTGCTGAGAGAAGTCCGGCCCGTGCTTTCTACCGTAGACCTCTAAGCAGTCTCGGAATCCAGAGTAAGCGCATTCAGGAGATGAAAGCTAAACAAAATCGTAGCTGAATGGGCAGGCCAGCTCCATAGATGGGGCACCTTCACTCACAGATGGAGAAAAAAGGCGGAGGTGAGAATCAGCCAGAAAGGCCAGCTCCTGGTTGCTGTCAAGTCTATCAAGGGAGAACCAAAGGACGGCCAGCAATCAGACAGGACAGTTCAGCACCAAGATGGGCTCTGCTACCAAAAGTCTTCCTCCCTTCCCCCTCTCTAAAAATAAATAAATAACCTTTTTCTTTTAAAAAAGTGTGTTACAAACACTTCAAAAGTGGTCAAGAAACTGTTGAAAGTGGTCCACGTTCTGGAAGGCCTGCAACAAGCAGAACACCTGAGAATGTTGAACGTGAACAGGCTGCAATCCACGATGACCAGCAACTGACAGTGTGAGAACTAGAAGCTGGCCAGAGAATTCCAAACACTGAGATTTTGATGCAGGGCCTTGGCATGAAACCTGTCATGGCAAAATTCCTTCCGTGGCTTCTGCTACCAGAGCAGAAGGCACATCGTGCTGCTGTTGCTAATGACTCTGGGAGAACTGTGTGAGGTCTGAAGGTACTTACTTTGAAGAGGACTGAGGTGTCTATGTCCTATGATCATTGTTTCTTGTATCTTGTATCTTCTTCAATACATCTTTTTCATAGTACATGGGTAGATACTTTCTGGAAAGGACTTGGACAAGGGGATTGGACAAGGGGAAGACCCAAAAAAACCCAGAACTTATTTATAAAGTATTGTGTATTTATTCTTATATGTTTAAACTTCAGACACCTTCAAAGTACTCTCCATCTGACACAATACACCTATTGAGACATTTTTCCCACTGCTCAAAAGTTTTTGAACTCATCGGTTTTGATGCCTTTTAGTGCTTCTGCCTTTTTGTGTTTCAGCTCTTCCATACTGGCAGAATGTTCCCCTTTGAGGACATTTTTTCATCTGGGGAAACAAAAGAGTTGCTGGGGGCGAGATTAGGTGAACAGGGAGGATGGGAAACAGGGGTCATGCCGTTTTTAACTGAGTGCGCTGTGGGCAGGTGCACTCGTCAATCACCCATCACGAACTGGGCAAACGCACTCAGTCTCCAAAAAAAGTTCACTGAAGCCTAATGCAGCCTCTCACACCACCACCAGCTGCTACACTGACGAGTTCCTAGCACACTTTCTCACCTAGGGGGGAAGGGCTCTACTACAAGGGGTCCGCCCTCCAGAAGATAATTCCTTTTTTTTAGGGTCACTCCTCATACATTAAGTTTACAATGTATAGTTTGGTCCATCTTCAAACAAAATAGTGGCTTTGGGTTATTAAATAAGCATTATTTCCCGCCATTTTAATGTGTTTTGATTAGAGAATAGCATAGACATTTGTGACTGTGATGAGGTCCATGAACCTTTACAACAAAATGGACTTTTTCTGCACCAACCCAGAGGCAGTGATATCTACTGTGTAATGTGACCCACCCCACCCCCATCCCACACTGCAGCTTTTTTCCTACAGGCAACTCCAAACCTCCCAAAACATAACCAACATCTTGTAGAAGTCACTTAATTCCAACATTCACAAAGCAGGCTCAAAAGAAAGAAAGACATAAAATAAATTGTGAACCTTACCTACAAAACTTAGTATTAATAAATTGTGAACCTTACCTACAATATTTAATGATGATTCCAAACTATCAAGGTTACATGGTATTCAGATAAAATATTATTTAAGGTAATAATGTACCTAATATACGTTAGAAATAGTTCTATCCAAAAGTAATTAAAAAGCATTAGCACTAAAAAAGATAAGTTTTTATTAGCTGAAAGATGTCCTCCAAGTCTGGGTCTCATTCTTCAGAAGTATAGAATAAAACACTTCTATAGAAGACACAGAAACACAAATAACTTTTAATGGTTTAATAAAAGCAAGCTTGAATCTATGATTGAAAAATGAAAATAATTACAAGTATATACATGCAGAAAGTACAAGTTTCAAGAGCTTAACATCAATCAACTGCTGCCAAAATACATACTTAAAATAACCCAAAATAAAGCTGCTTCTAGTGGGGGACAAAATATGACGAAGAGGGAGGGGACAGACCAAGAAAAGGAGTAAGTGAAAGCGAGCAACCTCCCCAAAGGTGTTCTCACAAACAGGCACTCGAAGCGGAGGAACAGACACAACCCTGTGTAGGAATGTGACCAATGAGCTCATAGAAAGTGATGAAAAGTCAGGTATAAATCAAAAATGACAACCCAAACCCCAGAGAGTCTTACATTTCGTCCAGGCATGAGCTAACCCCACAGATTTGTCTGGTGCTATGGCGTTCATCATTCTCCACTAGAATGAAATGTGGGACAAACACATGACTGGCTGGAGAGAGTGTGTCAGAGCTAATTCACCCCTGAAGGTCAGGGTCAGCAGTATATTACTGTAATCACATAATATATTTCTTGATATGGAAAAGTAACATGTCTAAGGAGAAATTAAAGTAAAATTTATTTTGAACAATCAGCAGAATCTCAAACTTTCAAATGAATGGGTGTTGAAGTGTCCACTAACTTTAGAGTCTCTGTACTCTCTGCCAGTGGTTACCCCACTGCGCTCTTTGGCCCAGGAGTGACCAAACTGACAGGTCTCACAGTCTTCCTGCCTGTGTCCTTACTATCAGAAGAACATTCCATTTCTAAGACTTCTTTAAAAATGTTTTTAAATAATGTAATCCGGCGATCACAGGCAGACTAAGTGGCCGCCCCGGGGCTCCCCGCCCTCAGGCAGCTCCCGGTCCACTCGTCTGCACGCTCGGCTGCCTTGCTGTTCCGAGCAAGTTCTTCCCCCTCCTCCCTCTATAGACTTACTGCTATGGCCTTTTGGATCATCTGGAGACAATCTGTTCTAAATCAAGTAACCCCCAACTTCTGCCTCCAGAGAAATCTACAAATTAAAAACAAAACAAAAAAGCCTTTATGAAGGAAGACATTAAAACCTTTAGAAAGTTATTTTAGCAATAGGTAGCAAAGTCTACCAGAAAAGACTGCATCCTAATTTATTAACATTTTATTGATAATTTGCTAGTCTGATGAGATCTTTAAGAAATACAGACACTAAAATATGTAAGAGAAAATGCTTGAAGTGTGTATTCATATATGGAAGCACAGCAGCACACTGACAGTTCGCAATAAGCAGCCATACACAACAAAAACATGTGATGAACCGATGATGTTTACAACCAAAAAACAATGTTACAGTTCAAATCATGATTTCCTGATAAAGACGCAAGGTGAAAATAAGAGATAAAAATGTAGGTACAGGCATCCGAGTAAATAATAAAAACTAAATAAACACAATGTAAAATGAAATACAACTGTAGACAAAAGAAGAATTTAACACCGATGGTAACACATATAGGCCAGGTACTCTATTTTCGTTACAATAAACCCACAGTAAGTTATGTGATAATATTCTCTGTTTACTAAAGGATGGGCAAGTATTTCTGCTGGTGGCAGGTATGGATTATTTCATCAAAAAACATTACAAGGCTGAGGCATTAATGATACTACTTGTATATCAACCAATAGTTCCACTACGCTCTCATTAATCTTTGATAGCTGATAATTTGAGTAGAAAGACATGATGAATCAAAATATATGTCAGATTTAAAAAGAAAACCCTTCAATGCAAACTCAGCATCTAAATGGTAAACACAGAATAAATTCCTAATCTGACATAAGATTTTTTTAATTCAAGGGGAAAAATACATGAACGAGTCTCTATCTACTTACAAAAATGCAAATGATCAGAACAGTAAACAGCAAGTTCAATTTGACATGCTCGTCTGGTGCAGTATTTAACTGCCAAGAGGGAGCAGTTCAAAGGACATCACACAATCTATAAACCAGCTGGAAGGAGCCATCCAGACTTTGCCCTGCCGGACCCTCTCCGGGCGATGAGTAGACAAATCCTCGTAGATGATATACTGTGTGCAGAAGCGCTGATCGGAATCTGGGCTGGCGTGGTACGCGACTGTGTTGACGGTCTGAGTCACGTCACTGTCGGGTTTGGGCTTCCTGTTGAGGATCTGGCCCCCAGCTGCAGTGACGAGCTTAACGAGGTTGTCCTTCGGATGGTGCTTGAAGATTCCTCCCAAATAGAAGTAGCACCCATCAAACAGCTTTGGCAACTGAAATACAATTAAAAAAAATAATAAAAAAAGATTTTAAAAAAGCTGTGAAAAGCAGATGAAAATATTTTAAAACACTGCATAAAAATGAGGGAACTAAAATATACTCATGCGCAGTTACTTATGGAGGTCCAGGAACAAAGTGTACTAAACTTCCCTAGGTAAACTTCTGACTCACCTCAGATTTTAGGTATGTTTTGTGTAAAACAAAATAAAACTAACAAACAAACAAAAAAAACCCACAACTGTTCATCAAACTTCTTTTATCAGAAACTGTATTCATATTTAGTAGGACTTAAAGGCCAAGGATTCCTGGGTATCTGATATAAGCATCAGGGAGATGGGCTTGGATGGTAGGAGTAACATCTTCCCCATGGACCGTCACCTAGTTCTGCGAGTCCCCATTCAGAACCCTGGACAGTGGCACCCAAAGGTCTCCAGGGCAGCTAGCTGGCCGTGTGGCCGTAGGGGTCAGGGGTCAGAGGTGTATTCCTTGGGGCACAATACATTATGAAGCCAAGGCTAAGGGTCCAATTAGCTATGAAACGCACTTCTGTGCGCTTTATGAAAGAAAAGTTTCAGACTCCCCCTGTGTGAAGATTTGTCATTTCTAATGTACATCAGCAAGATAATGGAGTGTTATCCATCACGACTGCAATCTATGGCAATAAAGACATATGGTAACTAAATCCGAGCAGCAGCTGTAAGTCTTCTTTCAAGTTACTTCCTGCATCTGCAACTCACCTCAGATTCTGAAAGGTTTATGGGAATGTTCAAGATGCCAAAAACCCATTAACAGTATGAAATTATTACCTTCTGGATTTTACTGCTCATCGTGATCATCTCTCAGAATCAAGTGCTTGAAATAAGTACAATTAAAATTTTAATCAGTCACCTGTACTTGCTGAAAGGGCAGGCAAAGTTTTTCCTGATGGTGATAATAATATTCAGACAGAACAAGAACAATGAAAGTAGCGGCAAAAGAGAAATACCAGCTGTTCTCTGTTGATCCTGCTTCTCTGGGGTCCTCCAGGAACCTCAAACTTCTCTTCCTGCTCCCATTCTCTGCTTTGTAGACAAGCGTTCACCCCTGACAAAAAGGAAGAAAAGCAAAATAAATGTCAAGTGAGCATTACTTCTTTCTCATTGAAAGTAAGCAATTTACCTAAGTGTTTTTTCTTCTTCATAAGTAGTGTTTCTAAACAGAAACTTTATGCCAAAACAAATGCAATAAAATGAGCTTTCCATATATAAGAAAATATAAGAAATCTCTCCTTCAGAGTACTGAGTAATGAAGTAGTACTGAACACTAACAAATGTGTTTCCTTGCTGAAAACCAAAATCAATACAGTATTTCACAAATAGGAACCTAAATTACCAAAATGAAGGTGAGTAGTTCAGCCCACAGTGATCTATCTGACCTTGAATGTTTGTCATCTGCATGCTCGTTTTCACGGTCACGTCTAATCTCCTGTTAGACTACAAGCAATCTGACGTGAAGCAAAGTGTTTTGGTCCCGAGCCCCGAGCTCAGCTGGCCACACAACAGGGGCTCCACAGCACTGGTTAAAATCACCGATGAGCAGAGCCTAAGGCGTGTTTGGGGTTTGACAGGTACACAGTGAAGTCACCACTGCAGCGACGACTTGGTGAGTACCTCCAGTGCTTTACAGCTGCTTCAGCTGAGATGTTCACAGGTGCTGCTGAACACACACAGTCAGCAGATTTTAGTAACTCAATGCTCCATCTCTCCGAAAGCAGACCTTTGTCAGGAGACTAATTTTTTTCTTGACCTGGGGCTGTTAATGCATATTCATATTCCACACTAAACCTTGGCCCGCCTTTAACTCCCTATCACATGACAATTAATTTCTTAGTACAAGAATCATAGTTGGCCAAGTTTGCTATGCTGAATCCTATTCTTCTAAATCCTATTCTTCTCATTAATTTATCATAAACATCATGGTTCTATGAAAATTATTGGGGTTTTTGTGTAGTAAAGATTATATTTTACAAATATTATGATTTTTAATAACCACTCACAAAACTTTTGACTAGGTCAAAGTACCCTACTAGAAACACCGCCAGTGTGTTCACATCATATACTGTTTCCATATTAAACACCACCTCCAAAAGCATTAGCAGTCTAGCTTACTTCCAAGTTACACCAACTTACATCAAACTCATTATTTTATATGTAACCTATTACTTCTCCTTTTTACCATCCAGCATGGAGCCCCCTGTCTAAACCTCCTTTCCTAACAATATTTGCAGAGCACTCATAACAGAATCTTTAGACAATGAATAGGTCACCTAATAAAGCCAAGGACTTAACGCTGAAGACTCCTACGGTATTTACTGAGGAGGGTGAACAGCTGTCGTCCGTCTAACTACAGAAGTGGATAACGGACTTGTTGCTTAGCCATTATGGTTTTATTTACTGTCAAAAAAGCGTATGTATTAAAATGGTATCTGTTCATCCCGGTAATGTGCTGACTTTAGTCACTCAACAGGAAGCAGCCTTAACAGATACTAGCACGAGGTAGGCATGGCCCTTCCCCAGGATGATGCCAGTGCCTTTAGGTGTGAATACGCGTCAGGTCATAAAACTGTCGGCTGTACAGCCGTTGTGCAGTGAACTTCAGTGAAGTAAGGAAGAAAATCCATGCTTAATTACTTAGCTGAATGAAGAATGCCTTCCTCTGACACTCTCTTATTCTAAATAACAATGTGCCAACTCTCTAGGCCACCTAATATCAACTACATAAGCAAATATAGCGTGTTTCCCCCCTGAAAACAAAGTGCTCCATTAGAATTGCTGTCATAACATAGGAAATATCAAGAATTTCTTAAAGGTTAGGGGTGACAGCCAGTCCAAGGGTTGCAAGTATAACGTCTGCAAGGGTCAGATTCCACACAGCTGGGCGGAGCCTGGTGTACACTGGTAGGCAGTTATGGAGACGGCAACGAATGGGAAAATGCAAATCATATTTAAAGACAAAAATAAAGTGGGTATGCGGGACATAACCACACAAGTTATCTTCTTTGGTCCTTTGCCACACTGAAACTCCTTGATGCTGCATCTAATCAGCCTCTTCCTTTCTTAGGAAAGGAAATTTAAGTCCTAAGAGATTTAAGCAACTTTCTCCGTGACTACTGAAACGAGAACTCACATATCCACAACTTAAAAACATTTATTCTTCTTTAATCTTTATTCTTTATTATTATTTTAAAAAACCATCTTAGTAAATGCAAGGCATTCTCTACTCAGATTTAATATATTGTGACTCTTACAACAAATCACATAATCAGTTAATATATGAGTAATAGGAGGACCCTAATTTTCAAGAGATTAGCCAGAGTATACGAAATGGCAAAAACCAAAACTGCTGGCGACCTCAGAGAAGGTGTAGGAGAATATGCATTTGGCTCTGTCGTCAGTGGACCAATGAAATGAGTTTATTTACCTAACTATCGTCAAAGTCGCCACTCCATTTTGACCTCTAGGAGTTTCGGAATGAAGATGTACTGCACAGTAGACTTTTACGATAATTACAAATTCATATCAACTTCCCAATGAACATCCTGAGATAAACTGTACTGGTGACTAAACAAGTAGATAAACAAGAATGAAATACTTTAAAATAAACTTTCAGCAATTTAAGTGTTGATACATTAACATCATCAAGGAAATGGAAGAATCTCCTAGCCAAAACATTATCTAATGAACCTGCCTAAATAACAGATTAATATTTTAAGGTTTTATTTACTCAATAAAAGTTAACCTGCAACAAGAATACTTAAGCCGAATTTCCATGTTAAATACCAGACCTTTCCCAACATTCCTACAAAGAAACTCATCTAAAGGATGATATATACTATAACATACATCAATATCTTAAAATAGGTCATTGTTCAATAGGTACTTTTTAAAATTTAACCAAAATATATTTTATAGTCATCATATGTACGTAACAAAGTCCTTATTCTTCCATTATCTGCCACTAAAATAGTTGAGCACAAAGATAAACTCTTACTCTTTTTGGAAGAAGGAAGCATATGCAAGACCACCTGTTAGCTTTCTCAGCCATTAATTTCCAAACTGAAATGACTTTACATGAGTAAGTTATGCTACTTATGTAAACACAGATTTCTGCATATGCCAGAATGTATACACTTTAAAATGTGTCACTATCCTTATAAAAATATGCTTTATATCCTTTCTTACTTTTTACGTTTCATTGTATTTTAAGATTTTGACTGAAGCTATCATTGTGCAGAAATAGAGGAATTACTTATCCTATTAAAGTAAGAGAATCTTTAGCCCAGATGTATTCCTGATCATGTCTACCATTTCAGGTAAGCTCTCCTTTGGCCTGATTGCATTACTTTTTTTATATATGGGTAAGTAGCCCCATTCCCAAAATGCTGCTTAACTTGAAGTTATTAACTCAAAGTCATTAAGGTAGCTCTGGCTACTTTAGCAAAGCCTGGAATCTTTGCATACTAAAGCAGCTTATGAATTCTGGGTTACAATAATTTTTTTCAAAAAAGAAGTTTGTACTATACCAAAAGGCATTCCTTTATTCTAAATCTCTAGTAGCTACTCTTACCTCCTACCTCACAAACGCATATATTAACTACAGGTGTGTATTTTTTCATTTCAGCTGCATGAACGAGTGATGACCTCCATGGATCTGTATTAAGCTTGGGAACTTTTTGTCATTCTAGAAGAGAAAAAGAATCTTACAAATGGGAAGGAGCAGGGAAAAGGGGGTTCCTGAGCCTACTGCTACACACAAATGGTTACAGAACACAGTGAAGCCAGAACAAAGCTTCGGCATGAAGATCTGTTAAATGTACCATGGGGGAAACTACCCCGCCATGGTGGGCCACAGAATTTGCTCACTTCTTTCAAAAGCTACAGCAGTAAATAAATCCGTATTTTAAAGAATTGTTATTGTTCTGCATCTGCTGTAAAAAGTAAAATGAAGGCTAAATTCTCCATTGACACCATCATAAACATCTAGTTTTGGAACTGAAATAGCACTGAAAATCACAATTAAGTGCCACTCCTGGTTAACACTAAATGTCCTAAAAAACAATTAAAATAGAATCAAACATCACTCTAGGTCAAAAGGAAAAGTCTTAATAAGTGTCATTAGATCTACACTGGGCACTTACGCAACTTAAGACAACAGCATCAGAAAAAAGTTGAAGAATTTCCCTCTATTAAAATACAACACTCGTATTATAAAAACAAAAGAATTTATTTTTAAATGCCTTACTTTTAAGCTTTTTAGTTAAACAGGATGTGATATCACTGAACTTTAGAAAAAAGAAAATCACTAGAGGAAACATTCTAAACCCATGACAAAAGAAAATGGAAAAAAAACCAACTTATACTCACATCAATTTCTGAAAAACTGAGTGGCAAGAAAAAGAGGAAATAAACACATTATTATGAAATTCCACAGTAAAGAGTGAAAGAACAATGAAATAAAGGCTAAAAGGGAAAATAAAAGCTAAATGCTCTAATCACACCAGCATAAACATCTAGATTTGGGACATCACAGAAAACTGTCACAGACCATTAGATTCTGTGATTCTACATAAACACCATTTAACAACTGGTTATTTCTGGATATGTTTAAGCCAGCATTCTAATTATAAACATACTGATATGTAAAAACATATTTCTTCATATGATAGTATACTGTACTGATTTTACTTAATGCATATTAAGAAGCAAGTCGAAGTCTATCACAAAATATATTACTGTATCATAGAATTTTCTTAGGAAAAACTTGGATAGCAATTCTAAAAATTTTTGTTATGAGTAATAATATAAAAATCATTTTCTTTACAGATGTGGTTAAAGACCAAACTCAATCTAATGTCCAAAAATTTTCTTATCTTAATAAAACAATTTAAAAATTCAGGTAAGATGACTGCAGGGGGTAGGGGGTGGGTGGAAGTGGAAGAGGTATGTATAGGGAGGATAAATGGTGAAGGGAAAAAATAAAACAAAAAAAATAATTTAAAACACTCATACATGGTATTCTTTTTCAGTCCTATCTTTACAGTTCAAATATTTGGGTACGAATATCTTTTGGTCAGGATAACCACGTATGGAAATGCATTTGCTAGGTCTGTGTAACGGGTTCCACAGATCTGGTTGTCAGACGAAAGAAACACACACGCAGGGTCTAAGTTCCCCGACCGAGATGGGTAACTGACCTACCCAGTTAGTGTCTGGGAAAGACTATGAAGGAGATACCATGTCTAGAACTTGAGAACTTGAATTTCCTCCTAGAGAACTTGAACTTCATTTAACAGGCACAGTCTCTTCCACTGTTATAAATAAACAGGAACCTAGTTATTAATCCACCACTGTTTCTTTTGATTATTTCTTTGCTGTATGCATTCACACATTTATATATTTTTAAAGTAAAGATATAATTGTTCTATATATTTTAAACTAAAACAATTGTTTTTATAATACTACACTCTTAATAATCATACAAAAATGTAAGTTTTTTCAGAGAATATCTTTAAGCATTTCAAATTTTTCTTAAATCTCTCATATTTAGGTTATTCTCCCTACTTCTTGCTATTAAGAAATAACAGAAATAGTCTTTTTCTTTCTTTTATCTGTTTTACTTGCTTAGGGTAAATTCTCAGAAGGGAAATTATTAGATCAAAGGATGTTAATTTCTCTTTGGATTCTCTATTAGAAAATACGGGGATATGAACTTCAATAAGAGATTCTATCCATCCTTTACCCAAAAGAACCACTGATACTAGAATACATTATTCACTACTGTGAGAATCACCAAATAGCATACTATTAAGTCAGCTTGAGTCCTTCAGTGATTCTATAAAAGTGACATGACCAAACCATTAAATTGACAAAAATGTCCATTTCTTAAAGAAGGCAGATGTTATGTACATGAATCATGTAGCCTGTATATGTATCCAAATGCAAGTTCAGCATATTCACAAGAGCTATATACTCAAAGTTAAGTGGTAAATGCCATAACATTCAAAATCTCACATGGTTTCTTTATTACTGAGATCCTATTATTAGGAAAATCCATTCCTTCCTATAACCACTGGCAAAATTTCTGGCACAGATTCAGTACAAAAGCATCTATAATCATGAACCAATTTTAAATCAATTTTTTAAACATTGAGACACAGTAAGACCTGCCACAGATTTGAAAGGGAAAAGCTGCAAAAATAAGAGTGAGACAGAAAGGAAAACTTTTTTCTGACATAAGCGGTTATCATACTTGCTTATCAAATTGCTTATCATACTTTTTGAACTCATCATGACCGGGAGAGACTAACAACAGAGCCCAATGAGAAGACGGGAAGTGCCTTGCTGGTCACAGCCACCTGGCCGGATACGAACACATAGTGGGCACCAGCGTCACAAGACAGGACAGCTGCATTTAAAAAGGAAACGAACACCAACTGCTAAAAGGAAACAATTTTACAACCCAAGTCAACTTCAAAAGACACATTAAATTAAGAATATCTTAATAAATCAAGCATTTCTACCATAAACCCTCAAAGCACAAAGCCATAAAACAAAGTTTTTTTAAAACTAATTCTGATCCATTATTTGCTTCTTAAAAAGTTTCATCAGAAATATACACTCTTCTTTTCTCTTAAACTGTTTAATTTGAAATAATTATAGGTTCTCAGGAAGTTGCAAAGAAATATACAGGGAAGTCCTATGCACCTTTCTCCAGGGACCCATGTTAACATCTTACACAATTACAGCACAACACCCAAAGCAAGAACTTCACCTTGATGCAATCCATACCGCATATTCAGTTATATGTGTACTCGTGTATGTGTGTGTGTTATGTGTGGTGTGTGTACGTAGATTTATCATTTAACTACATGTGCAGCCTTGTAAAAGGTAAACAAACACTAGTAGGATCAAGATACTAAACTGTATCATCATAAGACTCCTCCTGTGACACCTTTACCATCACTATTCTCATTATTTTTCACTGTATTTTTTCCATTACCACTTGTCCCCCTTATACTTCCCTCCCCCACAGTTAACACACCGCTGTCCATGAGTCCTTTTTCCTTTTTGCTCGATCTCCCCACCCCCTAACTCCCACCACCCTACCCCAAGAGCTGTCAGCCTCCTCTCTGTCTCTACACTCACTCTTTTTTAAACCATTAGTTAACGAAAAAAGATCAATCCATTGTCCTATTTTAACCACTGTAACAAAAGTAGATGCTTTTGCTACTGAAAAGTAGAAAATAACCCTGTATGAGTTTTCTTTTTATTTGTCTTTAAGCCCTAGGTAAATCAAGGCTAAGAAAGCAAACGAGAGCAGGGAAGGTAGAAGGTAGCTCCGATGGTGGTGGTGGCTGACCACCACCGAGAAGCAGTTACGGGGATACATTTTCAACGGAGATTTAGATAACAGCGGTACAACTGCCCCCAGCCAGGTAATACAAGCTGTCAGGCTTTCCCAGCAGCTTCCTAAAATATACCAGATTAGCCAGGAAAGCAAAAGGGTGTTTACATAAGTTTTTAGAAATCGTAGAGGGAAAGCAATAAACTACTTTCATTTCATAGCATATTTAAAATACGCATTTATTAAGTTAAACCTCTCATTTAATACCAGTATGGATTGCTTGGGCTTAAAAGTTTACAACATAATCCATTTATGCTTTATTAAAATAGTTGGTATTATAGAAAAAGACTTTAAAACCAGAACATGTATGTGGCCATTTACCAAGAACATCAAAATGACACCATTAATATGACAAGCTTTGCAAAATGAAGTGGCTAACTACAGTTAAGAAAATTGGTATAAATTCTTGGAATAATTATTGGCAATAGAGAACTATAAAAATGGAAATTAGTTTACTTAATCCATTTTGTAACTTTCTCTAATCCAACACTTACACGCAAATTTTAGGATCCAGCACCCACTGAGAACCCCGAGCATACATTTTAGGGTGCTCTGAACTTTGTCACCAGGAACAATGACGTGAGTTACTAGAAGACAAAAAAAGCAGTAAAAGAAACAGAGATATGAACCAAAATAATTCTGTAACTAGTCTGTTATTTTATAACCAGTCTACACGTTATAAACTTTTATCTGAATTTTCTTCAAAAACAATTATTATACTTAGGTATTAAAACTTCTTTTAATATCATTCTCTAGCCTAGCTACCACTATAAAAAATCAGACCATAAAACAAATATCTTAAAACCACATTAGCATAAATCATTTTTTCCTTTATTTTCAAATTAAAACTGGGGAGGTAAAGCATTACATGCACTACAATTTATTTGTCATTAGCAAAGTCATAAATTTGCGCTTCTACAGTACTGTTCTGTCCTAAACTAAGGGTAAAACTTTACGTGTTAAATTTCCTAACCAAATTAAGCCTATAAGTAGTTTATAACTATAGAAATACTTTAGATTACAAGATTTAAAGTACACAGCCACTTCCAAATGGAGTTCGGCAAAGGAATTACCTATTTAAAATTTTTTCCTGCCAAAAATAAATAATCCTCACCTGTACTGTCAAACTCAGCACATTTTTTAACCTTAAGAATTGTTGCAAGGTCACTAAGCTTCTTCTGTTGTTCTGAAGAAAGTCCACTGCCTATGAGTACAAAGGGTCCATCCCTACGCTGACCAGCATTCACCTGTTAACAAAAGAGGAAATGCCAGTGTTAAAACATTTAAAGACCAGAGAAAGATATTAAACTGACCCTTGCTTGATGTAAGCTTGAATTTCATTACCTAGCTTACTCTATCTACTAATTCCCAACAATTTCCACTGAATCATCACTCAAAACCTTAATGTTCAATTTATTTAAGTAATTATTTTTCTATTTCTTTACTGCTCCCCCCCAATTAAAACGTTACTTGGGATAGCTCCTTATACCCAAGGCATCTTGTTTCCTTGATTCTAAATTGGGTCTCTTTAGGGTTTCACAACTTCATTCTGTCTTTAATAAGGCTTTTTTTTTTTTAAGTAACCCAAAATACCCACTTAAAATGATCAATTCCCTATCTCCCATCCACTAACTTATTTTAGTACAGTTGAGCTTGAACTTGGTCAATTTAAACTGAGATTATGTGAAAAATCAAAAAACACTAAGATTTCCTGAACGGCAGTGATCTCAAAGACAGAAACAAATTTTTAACATTGAAGCAGTTACCTTTCAAAACCAAGAAAATGAAAATAGACAAGAGAATACAAAAGTTAGATCAGATTCTCCACAATAGTAAGTCGACACAGCTCATGAAAAGGAAGGAAGTGCTCTATGAACAAAGACTAGTATTTTCACTTCAACAGACTTAGAACTGTATCACAGGAGACAAAAGAGACAAAAATAAAGAGAAGTCACCAAGAGGTAGCACTAGAGGTGGAAGATTCAAAAGAAAAAATGGGACAGTGTATCCAGTAGTAGCCAATAGATATTTAATAAACGGGACAGGAATAAGAGTTAGCTGAAAGCTCCTGATAAAAACAAACAACAAAAAAACCACAAAGACTGAGCAAAGAAGAAAGGGAAGGTAAATCAACACGGCTGTACTAAAGAACAGAAAGTCAAACACTGTAATGTAATTTTCAAATACAAGACATAACAGCCCTCCCTCCGTGTGTGAGCATGTAAGTGTACTGGACACCTGAGACCTCAAAGCTCCAGAGAACAGGAGTGAAACACTGACAGTGGAGTGTGACCTCCAGTACAGTTCAGCAACTAGATGGGAGAGAGTGGGCACTTATCTATTCACTTCACCTGTCAGAGTGGTGACCATCCATCTGGTCCGATGCCCTAAAATATTACATCCAAGTTCTTACATCCATACACAGATTGACCTCAATAATTCATTCACTCAAAATGCATTAAATGAGAGTCTACTATGTGTTAAGTATATATACATGACATTTTTTAAAAAGGTTTCCACATTTTTATTGCTCTAAGCTCGAGTTATAAGGATGTCTTCATCGGATGTGCCGTGCACATCACACATTTACATCACATCTCTGCCTATGTATCTTTCCTATTCACTAAATAACACGATGTAACTGTGTCTATACTAAACATTGTTAAAACTCCATAACAAGAAAATAGTTCAGTGTACTTTATAGATTGTTCAATTACTACATGATGGTAATACTTAAAAAAACAGTATTTCAATAATTCTTGCCAGTTATACAAATAAACGCCATAAGATAGCTTTAACTGGAACATATTACTTTTCAAGTTATATAACTCCACTTCAGCTAAATTAGTTCTCTACACAAAATACAAGAGTGAAAATATATCAATTCTAAATGCAGGATGATACTATTTCTACCAACCCAAGGAAAACACCAACGTGAGTCAAGCCTTTTCCTATCTATCAGTCTTTAAATTTGAATTAAAAAAATAGAAACTGGCACTAATTTTCCACAGTTAAGAAATGCTATTTAAAAAAAAAAACCAAACAACAGAAATCAAAGTGCTACCAAGGCCCCATGTCTGACAAAGGTCAGGGGTGAGGTGAGGGGAGTGAGGGACATTTGGTTGAATGAGCAGAAAAGTCTCAGAACCATGAGGTTCAAAAGACATTTAAAAACCATCCGAAGTGGTTCAATACCCTGATTTTACAGCAATTAGATACTATGTACACT
This sequence comes from Desmodus rotundus, assembly GCF_022682495.2. Lineage (NCBI taxonomy): Eukaryota > Metazoa > Chordata > Mammalia > Chiroptera > Phyllostomidae > Desmodus > Desmodus rotundus. The sequence goes on from NC_071388.1 coordinate 191,681,396, forward strand.
AGCATTGAAGTCTTATTTAAAGGATAATTCGATATGGAATGATTTCTTAGATAAATTAGTTATTCTTAATGAGTATCAAAAATAGGGTTTAAAAACCATGAAAGAACCACGGGCAGAGAAGTCACAGAGAACACAGCGAGCAGCTTTTTAAGACTTCAGCGTAAAGACTGCTTCTCTAATTCAAAAAGTGCTTCAAAATTTCTAAATGGGAAGTAGAGGAACTCAAACCCCACCCACTTATCACCCCTTCCCTTCTGCGTGACGCCTCCTGAAGCGGCTGGCTTGCAGTATAGCTTAAAAGTCAGATGTGAAGGACAGCAGACTCAGCCACCGAGCAGTTGTGCTCGTTTCAGGGGCAAGCACAGGTTACAAAGGACCCTCCAGTAGTCAGTCATTCATGCATTCAGCATACACTTCTGAGCAGCTGCTCTTTGTCAGGCACTGTTCTCAGTGCTGGGGCTGCTGAGAAGGGGCTACTGTATATAGAAGAGGCAAGTGCCTACCCTCAGATAGTTTATATTCTTGTCGGGGAAGAAAAAAATCAACGAAATAAAAATAATGTCAGGTAAGCAGCACTGGCAGGATGCTAGTCAGTGTACTGTAGTGCAGAGATCTCTTTGGTGGGACTAAAATGGAATCAGATCTGAAGAGAGTAGTGGGCCATGTGGACATCTGCTTCCTTACATTTGTTCCTGGCAGAGCCAAGAGCTGGTGCTAAGGACCTGAAGTGGGGTATGTTTGGTGGATTCAAAAAACAGCAAGACAGCCCTTGTGGCTGAAAAAGAATGAGTGGAGTCTGGTAGTGACTAGAGGAAGGCAAAGCCCAGAGCTTCGATTTTAAGAAAGCACACAGAGAAAAGCCCCTTTCAACTTAGAATTTGCTATCATTTGTTTTCTTTTCCTTTGTGAAGTATCTACTGTGAAGATAATAAATAATGACATCCACTGGTTATGCCCATGTGACATGCAACAGGTGTAGGTTTCCTACATTGAATAAAAACACAACAGTACCTGGAGAGTTGAATTGGGAGGACAATCACTCTGCTCTTTTCTGAATGGCATTAATATCCTCAGATTCCAAGAATACCATAAAGATATCTTTATTTTTGACACATTTAAAATAATCTTTCTCCAGCTTTTACATAAAAGGGACATTGGCAAATGACAACTTCGTTATGCTATGTTCTGCCAGAAGAGTTCAAGTTCAAATGAATAAAATAAGTGCCAATTTATAGTTGTTAAGTATGCTTAGAATGAATGAATACTGACCTAAGATTTCAATAATTTGTGTTCTAACTGATCCATTAAAAAAAAATGTTTTTATGGCTGATTAACCCTGAGTAAATCACAATCTTTCTAGGCCTCAACTTTCTCATTTCTAAAATGAGGAAATTAACCTGATTTCTAGGGTCTCTTCCAGCTCATTTCCACTGCCCTTACTAGACAAGAACTTTCTCTAATGGTCCTAGGTGTCCACATACCCCTTTCTCTCATTTCTCCCATCTGAGCAGTTGCTAAATAAAGTAAATCCACCATCCATCTCTCCCTAAAACCCTCTTATCCTCCCCATCGCACACCACAACCCCCATTGTAGTTCCCACCTGGCCACCGCACACCTGGGCTGCACCACAACGGCCTCGTGGCAACCAGTCTCAGTCTCGTCCCAGTCCATTAAGAAGGCACTAAGAGTGCCCCGTTAACCAGGGAAATCAAGTCTAAACTCCTCATCTGGGAATTCGGGGCCTTTCACAACCTGATCCCAACCTAGATCTCCACTGTCGATTCCTCTTTAACACCCCATATGCTCCTCTCTCACTGAACTCTAGTTTCTCAAATTTCCAAGGGCCTTTATGCTTCCTTGTCTCTCTGAGCTGCTGTTCTTTATATTGGGGCTGCCATCCTCACTTTGTATACCTGACTGCAGTGCTGGTTGTCCACTCAAAATCCATTCCTCACTTCCTACACATTCTAAGCATCCCGATCTTCAACGATGATGTGTGTCAAAACCAACTGTGTGGCCCAATGAGACACAAGGGAAATTCACCAGAAGGCTCTGGGAGAGGTTTCCGCCCTTCCTTGAGCGTTGCAATCACTCTATGACCACTAGGGGGAGATCGGTGGGAACAAGGCCGAGGATGGCAAAGTATAAAGGCGGTAAGAATTTGGGTTCTGGGTGCATGGGTGCAGCCACTTAATTGCTGAACTAACCAAGTGAAAAGCTATCCTATATTGGGATTATCTTTAAGCATTTGAGTGAAAGTTTTCTGCTATTTACAGCTAATAACATTTTTTTTAATTAAGATATGACTGACATATAACATTGTACTAGCTTCAGGTGTACAACATAATGGTTCGACATTATGTGTACGTTGTAAAATCACCGCAATAAGTGTAGTTAACATCCATCACAATACACAGCTACAAATCTTCTTTTCTTGTGATGGGAACGTCTACGATCTCTCTGAACCACTTTCAACCTTTTCTCTCTATCCTGGAGCTCATGTTTTGGGGGGATTTTTGTATGCTGCTCTTAGATTCCACATTAAGTGAGATCATACAGTATTAGTACTGTCTTTCTCTGTCTATTTCATGTAGCATAATGCCCTCAATGTCCAGCCACATTGTCAAAAATGACAAGGTTCCTTTTGTTTTTATGGCTGAAGATTATTCCATTCTGTGTGTGTGTGTATGTGTGTGTATTTCTCTTAATCCATTTGTCCAACAATGAGCATTTAGGTTGCTTCCATATCTTGGATACCATAAATAATGCTGCAATGAATGCAGGGTGTGGATATAGCTTTTCAAGTTAGTGTTTTCATTTTCTCCAGATAAACACCCAGAAGCAGAATTGCTGGATCATATGATAGTTCTATTTTTAATTTTTGAGAAACCTCCATACTATTTTCCATAGTGGCTGTACCAATTTACATTCCTACTAATACTGAATAAGGTGTTCCCTTTTCTCCACATCCTCACCAACACTTATTTCTTGTCTTCTTGATAATATCCATTCTAACAGGTATGATTCTCACTGTAGTTTTGATTTGCATTTCCTCAATGATTAGTGACACTGAGCATCTTCTCATATGCCTGTGGGTCATGTGTATTACTCTTTGGAGAACTGTCTATTCAGATTCCCTGCCCATTTTTTAATCAAATTGTTTTTGTTATTGAGTTGTAAAAATTCTTTACACCAGCAGAATTCTATTAGATACCTCATAAAGCCTTTACCTTTAAAGGCTTCACAGAGAAGGCCTTAGACATGTTCTGTGCCACGTTCTCTGTGAAACAACCCCTGATTGCTCCTGAAGTTAGCTTCTTTCTTCCGCCTGGTTCTACCATACACTGCAATGGCTTCTATTATGAATTTACTACATGTGTAATAAATATTTCTACATCTGTATTCCCCGCTAAACTACAGGTTCCCAAGGAACAGGCATTCTTTGCACTTTATCTCTAGCTTTTACCTCTCTAGGCTCAGGCTCACATATCCAACTGCCTATTCAACATCTTCATTTGATGGCATATAGACATAAAATTGACAAAGAGAACTATTAATTTCCTTCTCCACAGCAGCAAATGGTACCACTCCATTGCTACAGTCATACCAATACTACTCTTTTCCCCATACCTGATCGATAATCCATCAGAAAATTTTTCTGGCATTCACTCAAAAATATATACCAGACCTCATTACTTCTCATAATCTCCAATGTTACCTTAACCCAAGTCATCGTGGTATCTCTATCCTGCATAATAAAAGTCCTCAGTAATCTCCGTTCTTGCACCCACGTCACAGTTTCTCTTACAAAGCAGTTAGAGTGACCTTTCTAAAGCATAAATTAAATCATGTCACTTCTTTGCTTTAAAGCCTTTCAGTGTTTTTTCATTACTCCTAGACACTCACTGCTTGCCAGTAATAATGACCTCTCTAACCTTCAACTATGACAAGCTCATCCACGGAGGGGCCTATTCACTTGCTGCCCCTTCTGCTTGGAACACTTGTCCTCTCGATATCCACTCGGCTGCCTCCTCTCATCATGCAGGTGTCAAATCAAACATCAGTTCTTTAGAAGCACTCCTCGATGACCTTAATAAAAAGCAGTGCCTCTTCTGGAGCCCACCACTTCTACTGAATTACACTCTACAAAGTCTCCGTCACAGCACTCATCTGTAAGTTCCTGGAATTATTTATATTAGCTTACAAATTCACAGTCTGTTTCCTCTCTCTCACTAGCATGTAACCTCTTTGAGAATAAGAGTTGCTATCCTTCATATTTTTCATATTTATTGTGCATGAATGCTGCCTAATATATGGGGGGTACGGGGGACTCAATAAATACTTGTTGATACATTTATTCCGATTGTCTTCAAATTCAATAACTAATACACAGGAAGTGCTCAACAATTGTTTAGTGAATAAAAGCAATTTGCTAACTGGAAATTTTTCCATTATGCTCCTTTCATAACCAATTTCAATAAAAAGCTATAAATTTCACAATGGTAAATCCATACTTACTACGGAGCAATGGCTAGTTGATGATGATTCATTCTTCTCCGGCAGCAGCAACAGTGATTTTATAACTTCACTCTCTGTACAGTCCACAGGTCGCAGACCAAATATGTTACTGGCAGGATAAGTACAGATGGGTTTAAGTAAATAAAATATGTGACTTGGTTCCTAATTAAATAGATGCACTAGCAAAATAATTTTTTCAACTTCCTTAACATTATTTTACTAAAATAAATGACTCAGAATTCACACAAAGCATAAGGATCAAGTAAGTATCACAAGCTGCTGAATTCAAAGGGAAAAAAGAGGTGAAATTTTGACACTGGACCATTACAAGGTGTATTTTCAATGGAATATATTGTTATTTAAACATGAATTTTTTTCAAAACCGTATTCCTGTGTTCATATTCACATTTTACAATATAGCTTTATAAAGCACTAATCACTATATGTGAGATGTGTTTAAATGCAAATAAAAGTCGTTTACTGCGCAATTATAGGCTCTATCATCTATATAAACAAATACAGAATTAGATAAATTGACAAGACAGGTACTTGGATCCACTAGAAGGAAAGTTAATGTCACATGACAATTTAATAAAGTAGCAAACAGGACATTTTTTAAATTAATTTTGATATGTATGTACATTGCAACCTGTAGTAATCACAGCCCTCACAGAACAAACTGGAATGGTTCAGAGAACAAGCTGATGCAAATTTCTCACCCTATGCTAATTCACAAGTCATAGAATATTACACTGGAGGAGACTTTACAGACAGCACAACTCTGCTATCTCATCCATGAGAAAACAAAGAGAGAAGGTTCCACGGACTTGGCTTACTCTTGTGTCTTCCTTGTTCAATACAGTGGTATTCGTTATAGCCTATCATTAGTCTTTCATTCATCAGTAAAACATAAAAGCTACACAACTCTTGTCTACTATTCCACTTCCTTACATATGGTTTCAAAATTATTTTAATATACTACACAATGGCAGAAAGTTTTCTAAAATGGGCATTTCTTTTAAAATCTTTCATGGTTTTTAAGATTATGTATATCCCTGAAATGGCCACTAAAGTTCACGTGAAAATGCAATGTGTGAAAACGGATACAAAATGATAAACCTGGGATAATACCACTTTTTACAATTGTCCTGAATACATAAAAAAAAGATCTGGAAGGAAACAGTGAAGGGAGGAGGAAGGTGTCACCTCTGATGCTGCATGCAGGGCACACAGATGAGACACCTGAATAAGAGACAGAGCATCTACTGAATGAAGGGACAAGGTCATTAATGACCTTGGAGAAAAGCTGTTTTGATGACACAGAGGAGCACTAGTGGAGTAAAAAAAATGACCCACAGCAAATGTTTCTCTAATGACTGCCATTCACAACAATCAGGTTCTGTCTCCATGTCTTCCTGGGACAGCACTGGGTAAACACCGATAAATTTGTGTCCTCAGATTCCCCGCTATGCCCAGGTCCAGTAACGCGTAACCTCTCTCTGGCAACAGTCTGTTTCCAGACAAGGCATACTACAATCGGTTGTATTTCAGCTGTCTGATTTACGGCCTTGGCCCGAGCCATCATCCTGGAACCTGGGTCTCGTAAATTCCCACTTAGAGCCGACAATCTCAGCTTACTTCAGACCTAGCTGATCTCATCACTGTACTTAATACTTCTCGATTTCATTCCCTAAATGATTATGCCCACATACCAAATATGCAATCTCTTCACAGACATACTCTAAGTATGACAATCCAAAAATAGAAATCAGAGTTAAAAAACCAACATTCTATGTCTTAACCCACCATGTGCAAAAATGAATTAAAAAATGAAGAAAAAAATAGTTGCACTATATGCCATCAAAAAAAACCCACTGCATATGTAAGGAATTTTTAACAAAGAGAAATATGTAATTTACACATCAAAGAAAATATAAGAGCCCAATCACGTGCACTTCAAGGCATAGTAACTGTAGCATACTTACTTTACATGAATGCAAATCAAGTCCACTATAACAGGAAAAAAATGTTAATGAAAGTACTTCCCAGTACTTACCATGAGCATCAGCTAGAGAGGACTTTAAAGTAAAACAATGGTCTTATAAGGTGCTTTTAGTGTTTGAAGAACTGCTTCATAAAATGACTAGCAGGATTCTAATTTACATTTACTGTCCTTACTACACAAGCTTACTATCTCATCGGGCCTTCAAACGCGTGGCTTCTCTACTTAGATTATGGACGGCTTCTGCTCACACGCAATGCACTAGACCCTACCCCCCCTGTGCTGTTAATGAACTGGAGGATGACACATTCCAGATGCTACAAACTGAAAGACGACGAGTTAAACCTCAGCCCTGCACCATGGGAGATGGAGCCTATGAAATCTCGTCATGTTTCTGCTGTGTCATAGACCACTAAAATTTGGAATTAGACACAAGACTTAAAGTGGCACCTCCAGAAACCCAAAGCAAGGGAAGACAAGGCATATGTAGGATTTATCCTTTATTATGGGGACACAGAAAGTCATAAAACTTTCATCCCATAATGGTATATTTGAATGGACTAACACTTTGCTTACAGATTTTGTGCGAAAAAACAGTTTAAAAAGTACATAAATTTATTTTTCAAAAAAATATGGCTAATACTTGGCGGAAAAGTCACACGTCACACACACAAGGAACTATCAATGTGATTGCTTATTAATTGAAGGCAGAGATGAATCAGTTATTCTTCATTACTGCATAAGGAAGACATTTTTTTTTTTAGATCTGCCACAGCACCATGGACTCAGGGTAAACATCAATAATCTCATCAGAATGGGTTACCAAGGGACCCTGAACACTGTTTGTTTGTTTTTTATGTTCTTAAACGTGCAGCATCGTCTCTATTTTCTGGCATACCTTAACCTAAAGCCTTCCCATGTACACTAGATATTTCGGGGAGATATACAACACTTAGAAAACACTGTCCTTGCCTATAATCATACTGCAGACAAACACTCATTCAACACGTAAGTACAAAATTGGTCAAGTTTAAACCAAAGGACAAGTAATGAGATGAAACATGAGATAAGATTCCAAAAAGGTAAAGAATACACATTAGCAAACAAAATGGCCTTGAACCCTAAAGTAGAAACTGGAATTTGGTGGATGAATGTGAAGAGCCTGTGGAGGGAATAACCAATAGGACTGTTGAAATGAATGGAACTGGTGGAAGAAAGCCTTCTGTCAAGGCTGAAGGGTCTAATCACTGCCTGCTCCTGTGCAGGACCCGAACGCGATGTGGAAAACTGCTGGAATAATCAGGCACGAAGCAATGGACGCTGGAGACAAAAGCAGCAGGCAGCTGTGAACATGGAAGGCACAGCGTTTGTCAAACTCTACGGGCCAGTGTAACACCCATATAACGAAGACTGTGCTCAGCGTCTTCACTGTGGAATTCACCTGTAGTGCATGACAGTGTATTAACACCTGTCCCGTGCACCACTTTTTACAACTCAGTTCCCCTAATGCCCTATCAAAGAAAGCCTCTTACAATTCAGTGAATTCCAAGTGATTACATGGAAAATGTGCTTTATCTATATGAACTCCAAAAAATTGTGTTTTTCTGGTTATTGAAATAATTTACACAATCACTAACCAAAAAGATACCTTTTTGATTCTCATTTTTTTTTCCTGCTCCTTCACAATATAGCACACTGGCAAATTTTACCAGTTTTTTCCCACTAATGTGTTCCTGTTCTATTTCTTTAGCTGTGATTTTCCATCATAACTTGAAAACATATTTCATATAAAACTTTTAATGATATGATTGAAGAATTTAAACTTACTTTAAAATCTTGGCAGAAGACCTACGTGTTCCTAAGTTACTGTTTTTTGCTGTCAAATGCTACTATGAAGTATTGAAGAATCATCCCCACTGACAGAGGTTAACAGATTCTATGTAAAAGTGGCTGTACATATTAATATGCATAACAAACATATACCTGAACTATCAATAATCATTTAATTAGTATTGATTTAAAACACACAGAATGAGTACATGTATATACACATGGGGGGGATTACAAATACCATTTGGTAATCAGCTTGGCAAATATTTACTCTACAAGTACCTGTAAGAACTCTTCTAGTCACTAAAGAACCAATGAGATGAAAGGCAGTTTGTCCTCACAGAGCTCAGTGAGACAGAGCAGGGGGAAGCAGATAGGAAGGACTTAAAAAGTCTAGTGAAACTTCCAAGGCACGAAAGGAGAATGACAAGAAGAGGGGAGAGAAGTGGAATACAAGTATCCCAGGAGAGAAGAAAGTGTGTGCAAAGGCCTTGAAGCGTGCTAATATGGCGAATTAGAAAAAGAGAACAGCAAGAAAGACAGAAAAAGAAAAGAGACGGAAGAGAGTGACAGAGAGAGAGAGAGACAGAGAAGGAGAGAGACAGAGAGAGAGAGGCAGAAGGCACAGGGGAAAGGGGTGTTCTGGAAATGTAAACTGTAGCCAGATTAAGTAAGAACAAAAGGGTGGTGTTAGAGTTGAACTTTATCCGAAGGGCAAAAAGAAACCCTGAACACCTAGCTCTCTACCTGGTCGTAAGCAGGGGGGATGGCATCAATCAAGCACAGTAGTTACAAGCTGGGGTCACAGAATCAGATGGCCTGAATTTAGATTCCAGCTCTGCCACTCACTACTTGCATGACTTCTGAAGAGTTACTTAACCTACTGTGCCTGTTTCTTCATCTGTAAAATGGGAACGATAATACGACCTACTTTATAGGACTGTTGTGAGGACCAAATGAATTTATACCCCAAAAAGCATGTAAACCAGCGCCTAGCAGAGAGTGAAAGCTGGAGGCTCAGTAATTGCTAGTCATTAACACGATCAGGTTAGCATTTTTGAAAGACAGACAAGTTACATGTGTAGTGTTGTCCCTCACCTCCACTTTCCCCAACTTTTTAATATACTTCACGGGTGCTTTATAATTTGTATAGTACAAGTATAAAGACAAAGAGTATGTACTAGATGTCCCTGGAAAACTTTTCTTCACTAGGGTTCTTTTCGATCACTAAGACTGAGGAAAAAGAAATACTTATTGGAGGTCAGAATATAGTGTAACCCTTTAATGGCCTTTCCTCTCAAGAATGACATACTAGGTACCTGCCTATAACTGTGCCTGTGATGAGTTGCATCACTGCTTAAAGGCGGAAGGGAAAGATGGACACATTTAAACTTGCACTTGGCACAAACACACCACTCAATCCCAAACACACATAAGCAAAAAGGCATGTTCATTAACGTTAAATCTATCACAACTGGCAGGAGACCATCCATAAGTGAAATCCTTTATGAACAACCATGAAATTGCAAGCACATGGATTTTAATTTTTCAAGTCACTTGGCTTGCTGTGGAGCAGGAAAAAGCATAGAAATTCAAAACAGCAACAAGTTTTTTTAAAGCTATGAAACAACATATCTCTGCTGTAGCAGATTAAATTTTTTTTAAATTAGGTAAGGCAACTGAAAGGACCAATGGTCCATATAACATTTCCTAATTAAGAATTCTACATCCTTCTAAGGAAAACTGTGCTAATGGCAGACCAAAGAACCAAATCATAAACCACATATCTGTTCAAAAAAAAAACATCTGATACTCTCTGTTCCCTCGGCATGGCTCTGATGGACTGGGAGCTCTTGCTCAGGTTCACTGTGGCCACCGGGGCTTGCTGAAAAGAGGCAGTGGGGGAAAGGACAGCCAGTGACGTTTTGAACAGGTATCAACAGAAATATCCCCAGCAGTATGTGAACAAAGTACAGAAGACCAGAATCTTTCTTCTCATTATCTGCCACTTCACCAGGTAAACCTACTTAAACCAACACATCCACCTGAGAGGGCACCTGCGAAGGCAGATTCCCTAACTGTCTCCTGTCCACACCTTGTATATTAACAAGCTTCACGGTGTCGTGAAGACTCCTGGCGTATGAGCCTCAAGACAGGGTCTGTGTTTTGGCTCATTAATCCTCACTGTGCTCTGAAGAAACAGAACAGTAACAGACAGCACCCATGTTTTATAGGTGAGGACACAAAGGCACAGAAATTAACCTGCCTGAGGCTATTAAGTCAGTAACAGAGTCACAAATAAAAGCTCGATTCCCTAATGCCCTGACCAGTGCCCCATTCATTAAAGTAGTCATGGCTGATTTAACAACCCAAGAATAGAAACTATTCCACTTCACCCGACCCAAGTAACCATTTGTTTTGTCAAATCGCTTGCTACACCCACAGGAGGCTCTTATCTGGTAGATCCATATCTGTATATGGATCTAATGTAACGTGTGCGCAAAGCAAATAGAACATTTTTTAAAGAATATTTATGTCCTGAGTTTGCCCCAATTATCTTTTCACGTATGACATGAATATTAGACCCACTTACGGAAACTAACAGCACCAAGGTATAATACAGCCCTGCATTATTCCTCTGTGTTCTATGGTCACCTATAAAAATTACAGCCTAGAAGCTCTGCGTTTTATATTTCTTATTTGCCTCTGTAACCACAGCAAGCCTGACCTTTGGTGTCTTCCTCCCAAGCCTACAGAAGCAATGGGGACACAGAGACAATCCTTGCATTTTCATTTCAACTACCTCATTAACTGAAAAGAGTAAAATAATATGTAAGGAGACATGAACCAAGTTACAGATTAAAGATATAAAATCCACATACAGCATTTGCTTGACAATTTTTACAGTAACAACTTTAAAACGCAGCAGCCAAAACCCACTAATGCATCTCTGCCCTGACACTGCAAAGCAATTTCCCCAACGCTTCATTTGAATGATGTGAAAAATCTAAAAAATAATTTGACTGCCCTTGCCTAACATCTGAATTCTTACATATTTTAACTGTTGTTATTCTAAATATGCAGAAAAAGCAGGACAGGAATGGAATATTTAAAACTCAGAAGTATTAGGAAAAATATAAAATAGTTATTTCTATGCTCCTGATTCTTATTAAAAAGTACTAATCAATCTAAAGAATATAAAAACTAAATTTGTACAGGAAGTCAAAGCTTCCAAAATAAACTGTGTAACTATTTCTGAATTAAAAGAGCGTATTTCCCTCAAATACGTATCACGAAGGAAAAGGGCATGAATGCTGGTTTTAAATCCAGAATTTAAAGGTCACATCTAACTTTAGTTGGGAAAGAGAAGTGAGCCATCCACTGGATAATAAAGTCTTTGCTTCATCACAGACCTTGATTTAGGAATTTACGTCAGTGAAAAAAGTCTCCACGGTGAACTACTCACACAGCATTCCTGGAAGCTCCACAGGACAGTAACAGCTTGACTACATCCACATGCCCGTTCTTAACTGCATCGTGGAGCGGTGAATCATTCTGATACCCAGTGGTGTTCACCAGGGCCTTGTGCTGGAGTAACAATTCCACCACCTTCAGGTGCCCATGACTGCAGGCTTCATGCTAATTTTTCAAAAAGAAAAAACTGATGAGGAAGAGCAATAGACATCATCATAATAAAACCACACTTGGTAAAAACGAATATGAACCGCGGTCAGTAAATTGGCTCTTACCTAAACACTCGTACAGACCATAAGTTGCTGACAAAGTAAAAGCCGCTATTAATAATCTTTGTGATAAGATATATAGTGATTAAGATCTATGCAATTCATGGAAAAAGATGTCTTTCATTTGAGCCTTAGGTCAAGAGCTCTTTTTTTAGAAGAAAATGTAGCTTTAAACCAATTATAGCTCCTAAATTATTCTACAATAAGAAATTTAAAACAAGAAAAAAAAAACCTTAGAAAGTATTTAAACACCAAATCATGCATAAAATCTGAAATTCTCCAAGGCTGAACAGAATTGCTAAATCAGGTGCTTGGCCATAAGCTAGGTGGTGTTCCCGCACATACACAGATTACGGTATGCCTGGTGTCAATGAAAACAGAAATAACACGGAGGAGACCTTCAAAAGGGCTTGCTGAATGAATGGCATGGCTGGTGATAATGGAATGTTCAAGGAAATCTCATGTGCAAATCTTTCCCTGTCTAATGAACGCAAGAACGCTCCTCTGTTGTAATCTGACAAGTCTCTGTCATGCTGTGCTATTCACTTCCCAATAGGTGATGCGTAATAAACTTCCATAGGTTTATTTCTAGGAGAAAAGAATCCAAATTAGATATCAGGCCCTCTAAATCACTCGCCAACTTTTTACTACATTTTGCCTTAGTAGCTTAAAAAAAAAACCTTTTCTTTGAAAAGGTTAGCCAGTCCATAGAGTCCAAACAACAAAGACTGATCCAGACTAAACCCTCCCAGCTTAAACTTGGCAAAGAGAAGTCATTATGTACCACTTTAAACCTTTTCTGTGCCTGGCCTAATGAGGATCCCCCAATTCTTGTGAATTCGCAATTCCCAGGGCAAGGGCATACACTTATCTGTTGACACGTCTAAGGCGGTATCCAAGTTGCATGCTCACTGTCCTAATATAATTAACCCATATAGCACTGTTCCCGTATTTGTGCCATTCTTTTCCCAGACTATTCTTCACGCTGCATTTTAGTAATAATAAGCAGAGGCTTCTAAACACGATTAATGAAGCAAAGTGTTACTGTCTCTATATATTTGGAATTGGATAGGGTGTATGAGTGAGGCTGAGGCAGATCCTCAGTACGAATCACTGCCTTGTGATACATTCCTAACCCACCCAGTTCCTCTGACCTCTCTGTTCCACGAAATGTTTCCGGTTACAGGCAACGCTGCAGAATGGAGCCTGATGTTGGCTGCAGCAGCGACCTCTCCACACCTTTGCTAAATTCAGCGATGTGGTGTGGTATAATGGGTTTCCTAAATCTAAAGGTAGTCAGTCAAAAGGTAGTTCATTTCATGCCCATCACAACTGATGAGCTAGATGAAAAATAATTATTTTCTCTTACTTGGAGAAAATACAAGTTTTCAGATTAAAAAGAGTGTATATATGGCAGAGAATGGTATATAGACAACTGCATAACTATATAACAACTATAAAACACAAACAGAACGGGAATAAAGCACAAACAAACAGAAAGCTACCAATGGCGTCCATCCAGCATGGTCTTTAACATTGGGGTCGCTGCCATGTTGTAAGAGGTACGCAGCAGAAGGTACGTCGCCCTAGTGTAAGAACACAAAAAAAAGGGAAAAAAAAGAAATTGAAAAACATAATGGAGAATAGTAACAGAATGACTTTTTTTTAAAGATTCTGCTTCTTTAAGATAAACAAACCTTTTTCTCTTATGCTTACTGTTCGTGAGTTAATAACTGGTAAGTTTTGTATGAATTAACTGCTTTGAGGTACCAAGTCCTGGAACTCAGATGGTTCATTCTTGGATACAAAGTACAAAATCTCTGCAATGAGCAACCCTTATTGAAATTCATCTCCAAATACCAAATAAAGGACAACACTAGCCACAGATCATCTGATCATAATACAGTTTTTAAAGTCCTTTCATTTGTAAAATACATCCTTTTTGAGCATACATGAAAATGGTTTCTGAGTATTGTTTAAAACAAAATTAAAGCCAAGAAGACTGCTCGGTAAAAGTAATGTTAAAATTGCCAAAACTGTTGTCTTACGGGCTGTTACTCTAATCCTTAATACACTAATTTAGCTCTTATTCACCTTATTTATTCTAAGATATATTTCTAGGTAGAAGCAAGGCTTATTTTCTCCAAAAGTAACTAATACAGATATCTCTGAAAAATAAATGTTAAAAGTTCCATTTGATAAAAGTTACTTATGACAATGTTGTGCCTTGTGAAGCACTTCCTTAGGGAGAATGAAATCTCTCCTCTCCTACTCCTAGCCCCGATACTCTTCGAAATCAGTTTTTATCCGCTATAGGTTGATAATGTTGAAGCCATTAAGACCTCTTAATACAGTATTATTAGTTTCTAACTTTTTAAAAAATCCTCACCCGAGGATATGTTTACTGATTTTAGAGAAAGAGGAAGGGAGAGGCAGCGAGAGAGAGAAACAGAATGTGAGCAACATCAACTGCTTGCCTCCTGTTCACTCCCCAACAGGGGATCGAACCAGCAACCTAGGTAAGTGCCCTAACCAGGGACTAAACCCACAACCTTCTGGTGTATGGAATGACACTCCAACCAACTGAGCCACCTGGCCAGGGCTCAAATACAGAGTATGTTAAAACAGTAGCTTACTTAGTTTTCTAAAAAACAAATCCACTTGCAACATACATTTTTCTATGTTCCTAAATTAACAAAATGACCTTAAATATCCAATGCACCTAAAAAATAAACATGGTATGCTTCCAATCAAATGCTCCAGTTCGAATAAAAAGCATTTTCCACAGTTCTTGAGGGGTGCAAATTCTGTATTTCTTGTGCCAGTTACCACGTATTTAGCAACTTTAGCTTTAATATTCAAGACATTTCTAAATGAGCTCAGAAAAATCTGTCAAGATACAAATATGATTTTTTTTTTTAAACAATTAGGGGCAGATCAACAGCCACAACCATACACATTCCCAAACTTTGACATGAAAGTAAACACAAGAAGTGGACAAAAATCCTTCTAAAAGAAGTTCTCATTCTAATTACATGGTAATCATTAAACCATATTCATCTAAAGAAGCCTATAAAATAATATAAACACAACTGTGGAATGGAAGATCACATGGGAATAGTCACATAGGAACGGAGTGACAATTTAGAGACTCAAAGAAGAATATCCGGTAAGGCTGCTAGACAGCAGCATCGTTACCTCCTTACCTCTTTCCTGTTACCTCCGTACAGTATCAGAGATGTCTTTTGTTAACAGTGCAGCCCTGGACTCCCCTGAACTGTACAGCTGACTCGCAAACGGCTTGCTTTTAATACCCAACCTGCTTTCTCTTCCCTAATACTTAAAAGTTTGTCATATTTTCATCCTTCTCCTTTATGTAAATTTAATATCATGCACATAAATAAAATTATGATAATTATATAGGGTCCACAGTAACTGGGTAAGCTTGAACCAATATGAAGTTTCCAGGAAATAAATTAACTTCTGCTTCTGATTTCTTTAAATTACTTTCTTCTGTAATGGAATATTTTCTAAGTAATAAGCACTCACTTTTACGCTCCTCACAACTTATAAAAAATAATTGAGATTTTTTTTGAACCATAGCAAGAAAAATAAAATCTGACGAAAGTATTTACCAAGGCTTATAAGAAATTTTACATGGATTTGATATTTTGAAGTAACACCTTAAAGGCTGAAAATAAGGAAGCATGTGTGACTCCTTGAATTTTCCTACTGCTAACCTTTCATTGAAAGTACTCTTCACACATTCCTGCATATGATTAACAACATAAATTAACATTCTAAAAACAAACACAAACAAAACTTTGTCCTTATTATAAAGGTTAGCTATTACTATTCCAAAATACTACTAATAAACATCTTTATAAAGTAGTACAGGACATTATGGTTAAGTATAATAATAATAATAATAATAATGAGTTACCCAAAATGGTTAAGCTTTCCACATATATGAACTGACCAAGTACCTAAAACTTCTTTTAGCAACTAGATGTCATTAAAAGCAAAATCTTGTCATCTGGAATGGAACTCTGAAATATATTAAACACTTCCCTGATTTCCAAACCAGAGTTTACTGAATAAAATAATCCCACAGATGATTCTGACAACCAGTCTTCGAAATGTGAATTCCTGGGATTACAAAGGTGGAGGGTGACAGACAGAGGGGAAAATGGGTACTGACTCCGGAAGTGTTTGAGAAATTAAAATCTTGACAATACCACAGATGCCAGTTTGCTTTTGAGTCCTTAGCTACTGTCTCAGGAAGCTAGTATGAAGGACCTGCACTAATGCGACTTTACACACAATGTAACATGACTGCCTTGAAGTGTAATGCATGACAAAGTCGAACCCTGGAGGAGGCTCCTCACCAGGGCTTTTCTCTCCGCCCAGGAGAGCCGCTTCGCCTTGGTTATGTTAAGCACATCATGCCTTGTAAGTTGCCTTCAAAATATTACCTGTTATGTCTGCATAATAAATACATCATATGCCATGCCAACCTCAAGCCATTCTTGTATTTCATAATACATTCACTGCTGTGACACGAATTATGAGCAATCTTTACCATTTGAAGTGTCTATACTGGAGAACTTTGGGAGGTTTTTCCCAGCATCTACAAATTCTCCAGCAAAGATGACATAGTAGACTAACAAATCAAAATTGTCTTTATGTGTAGAGAAATGTCAAATACTGAGGTATTTTTTTCATTAAATCAGAAGAATAAACAATATGAGTGAGTATATATCTTAGTTTCTACTTAGGCATAATGCTTTCTCATAAAATCTCTCATTTATAACATATTCTTACTGGCATTTTAACCATAGGTAACATGCCCATTCCAAGAGAAACATAGGGAGTAAGAGCCTAATGGTTCTCAACTTTTGTTCTGGTTAAAGGAGAATGTTCACAACACCCCTACAGCTAACAAAATAAAAGTACAATCGAAGGTATTCAAGAATAGTCCTGTGCAGGTGTCATTCAAGTGATGCTGAATATACCCCAACCTAAAAACTAACTAGCTGGCCTGTACGCCCATGACCCTGAGGGGAAAGGGATGTGAGAACGGACAGTCCAGACAGCATCTGCTGAAGATCTTTCTACGTTCCAGCAGCCTGAATATTTAGGCAATTTGGATGTTTCATAAGATCCTTCTGTTGCCAAGATAAATGAGATAACAGGTGTTTTACATTAATCCATAAGTCCCACTTCCAGGAATGTATCCTGAAGATATACCTGCTCACATATGAAACAAAGATTGCTTACTACTGTACTGTTCAGAAAAGCAAAGAAAGAAAAACAGGCACCCATCAGTAAGGAACTAGGTTAAATAATGAAAACTCATGGAAAGCTGCGCTACCATGAGTGTGGACAACAGTGGGTACTAATATGGAGACCATCTGCTTATTTGCATAAATTCACAAAAGACACACAAGAAAATAAGAACAGTGCTCAGCAGGAAGGACTTGTCGGCCACAGGGGCTGGGACAGAAATGGAAGTGAGGCTTTCCACTATAAATACTTCACTTTTTATTTTTCAAACATGAAGTTGTTCGTATTTTGAAATTAAATTTTAAATGAGAAACATATACTGGAAAACCACAAAATTTAATTGAGGAGTCATATAATAAACAGAAAGCTAAGTGAATGTAAGTGCACCCAAAATAGTGTCCCCGCAGAGAAGAAACTAATGCTGGGAATTCTGGAGGGGGAAGAGAACTTACTAAGAAGGTAGGATGTGAGCTAAACTTTGAGGTTAGGTACAAGAGACCAGGACAAAAAAAGAGAAGGATGCAGAGGAAAGGCTTTAAGAGACAGAGAAAAGAACACATAAAAGTGTCAGTAGTATTAATGAATGCTTCTGAATAATTGAGAAGGTTAAAGTTCAGCGTGACAGCAGAATGGGGCTCGGATCATGGAAAATTCACTCATTTATTCAACAAATACCATCCTATTATGTGCCAGGCAATGTTCTAGATATTGAAGATACAAAAATGAACAAGAGAATTCCTGTTCTCTAAAGAGAGAAAACAAAGATATCTGTAATAATACTATCAGGAAATAGTAATTATAGGAAGAAAGACAAAACAAGCTAGGGGCACGGCAAGGGCTGCTATTTCAGAGAAGGTAGAAAAGGTCTCTCTGAAGGAGTGGCAGTTGAGCAGAAACCTGAAGAAGGAGGGCGCACAGTGCCACGTAGACATGGAAAGGCCCGCGGATTTCATTTCAAGTGGGCCAGGGAGTTACTGGTAGGCAGCAGAGAAACAACAAGTTCTAACTTAGGTAGATTACCATGTCTGTCAAACAGAGATGTGAATGCAAAAAAGCGGGGCAAGAAAATGCTCCAGGGTCTGGTTGGAATAACGACCACCACCTCCCCCCACAAAAAACTGTCTATGCCCCAATCCCCAGAGCTTGCGTGTCATCTTACATGACCGAAGGGACTCTGCAATAAGATGAAGGGTCCCGACCCTGGAGGGGAGAGAGTCTCCTGCACTGTCAGGGTGGCCCGGTTTCATCATGGGAGTCTGCAGAGGCAGTGTGCATCTCCTGGCTAGGTCAGGGAGATGATGCCAGGACTCCACTCTCTGTCGCTGGCTTTGAAGACAGAGGAAGAGAGGCACAAACTAAGGAACTGTGAGTCTCCAGAACCTAAGAAAAGTCCTTACCTGACAGCCAGCAAGAAAATAGGATCTCAATCTTACAACCACAGGGGACATGCAGTTCCTTGGGACAAATCAAATAATCAAACAATGGATTCTCTCAAGGAGCCTCCAGAAAGTAACACAACTGACCAACTGACTTTAGCCTGGTGAGACCCGTATCAGACCTCTGACCTGAGAAAACAAATCTGCCCGGTTTAAGTCACTAAGTTTGCAGGAATCTGTTGTGACAGCCAACGGGAAACTAACACGGGTGGTGCAGGCAAGAAAAGACAAGCAGCTTCTACTGCGGTCATAGCTATGAAAAGGTTGTGGCCAACAAAGATGCCTGGAGGTAGATTTGGAACAAAACATTGATGAATTTGGTTAACAATGTTACCAAGTTCAGAGAGCATTCTGGAAAGTGTCACTGCGGCAAGGGGAGATACCTAGCCCGAGAGAAGATGCAGACTGCTGCAGGGTCCCCTCGGTGTGCGCACCAAGCATGCATCATGCGACTGTGACTCTTCCAATCTGAGGGGACAATGGAAATGTGGAAAATGCCAGCCTGCCAAGACACTTTAAGGAAAAACAGCAACTATAAACAACAATGACAAAAGTCTATCTTTGACAGCAAAAAACCTGGTACTTCCCCTTATTTGCTTTGGCTGTCTGAAAGGTCATCAAATCTATATTCATTATTCAGCTGCGGAAGCTCTTTCTCCTTTCCCTGTTCATTTTATAGTAGTTTTAACTTTAGAGTCCCCTCTAATCCTTTTCTCAAGTAGATAGGTACAAACCATAAATTAAGATAGCAGAATTGTATAGGGAACTGTTCCACACGTGGGAAATGTAGCCCAGCCCCCAATTTGAAAAGCCAGTGGTTGTGAGGTTCGGCAGGCAGGACCCACGCCCACGGACAGGTTCTCCCATGGGGAATCAGGCCTGCATTGTACCTAGGCTGCTATGAGATATGAGACTTGCCTTTGCTAAAACTCCCTCACCCTGGATTGAGGCAGCACATGTTTACTGAGTATCTTTAACTTCCTAAAGTCTGTGCTAAACCACCCACGTATGGAGTGTAACCAGTTCAACCCTTGAGCTGTAACATCCTTCTCTTTGAATTAGCAGCATTCTGTCCTTTGTTGTCTGTAAAAGCTAATCACCTACAGTGAACTTGTGCATAGTAAATGAGGACCATCCTCAATGTAATGTGCCCAGAAAAGCAATAAAAGCCTGTCCAGGCAGGGGTCGGCTCTGTCTTGGGCTCTCTCTAGCCCTCTAGCCCTCTCGCCCTCTCTCACTTAAGAGAGTGGCCATGCCGTCCCTTTTCCTCCACGGGATTCCTGTAGTCCATGTGTATTTGTATATTGCTGCCACAACACAGGATCCCACTGGCCGGGATTGCATCAGAATTACAATATTCAGTTTCCTAGTACAAATTATTCATATTCAGCTGCAAATTAAAAAATTAGGTTAAAAAGTGAAATAAATATTATTTATAAAAAGAAAAATATACAAATAAATCCACTGAGTTTCTTTCAAGTATCTGTTCTATTAAAATCAATCTAGCTAGGGAGTGTACATTCAACTCATAACAAATTTTTAAAAGAGACACTGTTGTTAAATAGTGATTTAAAACAATAGAAATCAATTAAGTTTTTCATAAGTGTACTGTATCAGAATCCGCCAACTAATGACAATAAGAGCATGTGATAAGCTCAAGAGAAGCAAAACGGGCAACTCTAATGCTGGTAGGACTCTCAGTAAACAGATGATCCGATAACACTTGCATGAATCAATCTTCTGTGGAGAAAATTCACAAGCAGCCTCGGACCACCATTTTTTCCTGTTTTAAGATTCTATTGTTGCTTGTTTCCATGACCTCGGCCAAGGCAAGGCAAATGGTGGCTTGCAGGCCAGGCACTTGATTTTGTACATAAAGTTTTATCGGTTTACATTGAGTGGGTGGCTGCTTTTGCGCTACCACAGCAGAGTTTAATAGTCGTTACAGTTGACCTGCAAAGCTGGAAATATTTACTCTAATTGCCCTTTTAGGAAATAGTTTGCCAAACCATGGCCCAGGCTCTAGGTCCTAGAGATCCTCATTAATAAATTATTCTTACAGTTAAAAGAAAATTCTCTACCAGTGTTAAGTGGATGCTTACCTGGTGGTCTGAAAATAATTCCCAGAAAGCAAAATGTAAAAACTAAAGCAGACACATTCTTATGTATTATTCAGAAAAATGAACAGAAAATAATTATTATTATGCCAGCTACTTATGTCTATGAAGCATTAATAACATTATAATGTTAAGATTTATAACAACTTATGTGTATATATTATGTATATAAATATTATAACAAAGACAAAAATATACATAGCCTGATTTTTTTTAAACATGCGTTGCAAAAATCAAACTAAAATGTAACCAGAGCTAACTCTGAAAATTCAAGTTGTTCAAAGGACATGTAATTCTGAACATGTGGTCCTATCTCAGGTTCTCCCCCTACTTGCATCAGATACAGAGTATTCTACATCCATCATTTACTGGCAGATAAAGCAAGGAAAATAATAAAACACTAACGGTTGGGAGAAATACAACCTTCTGTGCTTTTCTCCTTCTCCACACAAAAACACCGGGTTCCCTGGACGCAATGTCCACTCCACGTCCTTCCTAGAGGTCTTGTGTCCCCAACCTCATGAAGGGGCTGGTTCCTTCCAGACTTCCCAAGTTCCCTACCCCTGCAAAAGGCCCAAGGATTGCCCAAAGAATGTAGAAGAAGATCACAAAACCTATCTTAATTTAGTACTAAACTCTCCCATGTCATATTTTCTAACAAAGTCTGTAAAGCGATGGTACTAACTGCTCCTCTAACTGTGCAGTACCTGTGTCGATTTCAAAGACCTACCGCCTCATGCTCCAAAAACCAGCCAGTTTCCACAAAACAAACACTGCCACACCCCAGGAGTTGAGGCAATCAATAAAGAGAATGAACTTCAATGACCAGGCCAGTAAAAGGAACTGCTGGCCGCAGGGCACAGAGAAGGTCCTTTGTGGCGAACCACAGGAGCCATTTCTCACAGCCCAGTGCCCCGGTCACTCGAGAAACACACGGCTCACATCTTTCAACCTCGCAAATTCCACCAGTGCGCCCCGGGAGTGTCAAATACACAGAAGCCTGCCACCTCTCACAATGGCCCTAAGCTCTTTTGCTAGAAAAGACATGTTGCCAGCAGTACCTTGGCAATTATCTACATTCATAAAACAAAATGGTGAAAACTGAACAAAACCATTATTGGAACAGGCAAAAATGAAAGCACTTGCCAGAGTAGCAGCTAAAATATTGCAACCCGGGTTTTCTCCTGCAAGATCATGTTCCTCCGGCCCAGGGGCCATTGCTGTTACCGAGATGGGCACACAGTCCCTATGAATTTTACTTCTCGTTCAGTCTTTAAGGGTATCACACCTGTGGTAGATTAATTATCCTAGTAAACTGGTCTCATTTTTCACAAATGCCAAAGGAATTGTTTAATACTTGGTCTCTTTCTGAAATTGTACTTCAAAGTAAGCTTCCTACCTTAATTGAAGCAATATGGAGCAAAGTCTCTCCCTTATGATTTCTTTTCACAGCCGCAGGGTTACTGGGGAGCAGCTTCATGGCTGAGGGGCTGGACAGCATTCGTCTGTAACTTGCACTATTCAGTGCAGAAGGTGGTGTGCCTGGTGAAGAGCTGACGGACTCATCTAACACATTACTGTTTTTCCTCCTTGCTGTGTCACCAACTCTACCTTTCCTTGAAGGTGGCAAGGAAGAGCCAGGCATCGGGACGTTCTCGGAGAGCACCGTTTGCTTAACATCATTTCCGCTGGTGCTGGCGGTGCTGCTCCTACATCTCTTAGACATGGGACTGGACAGTCTCCTGCGACACCCACGTTTTCCTTTACGACCTCTGGGCACGGATTTCTTAGCTGTAAGGTCATTCTCACAGGGATTCTTCTCAGGAGTCACTCCTTCATCCCTGCTCGCAATTTCTGGAGACTCTATTTGCTCAGCCAATGGTAAAGAGACTTCAGTTAAGTTTCCAAAACATTCATCTTCTGCTACAGAGCCACTGGCTAGTAAGTCTATTTCGCCATTTCTCTGAGGACTGGAAATAATAGTTGGTTGGATGCAGAAAGATACCAGCTTTTCCTTAGATTCCTCTTTGGAGTCAAGTTCACCATCTTTTTTGTCTGCCTCTACATTCCATTCTTTGTTGATTCTGGTTAAGGTTTTCTTTTTCTGTCTTTTTCCAGATCTTGTAGAAGACTTTTTAGCCCTCACAGAAACATCCATTGGAGGACTTGTAGAAACATATTCATATGCTGAGGCCTGCTGAGCATTTTCATCATTTATCTTTTGAGGCTCAGTTTGCACGGAAACTTTACTTACAACATATCTGACCTTCTTACTTCGTGGACTAAACCACATTTTTATTGAATTCTTCTTACTTTCTGCATCATTAAATAAACTTTTCCTGGATGTATCTTCTTTTAAATCTGGTAGAAAAAAGGAAAAGAAATCTGTCACATGAACTTAATCTCTCCCATCTTGAGCTCCCAAAGCATTTTGTTTACAGTTTTCCTAAAATGTACCACACCTTTTATTTGTGTTCTTTCTCCACTCCTACACTATGAACTCCATTAAGCACAGATATTCGGTCATTCAACAAGTGTTTACAGAACCGTACTTTGGTCCCTACAGTTAGTTCTAGGGTCCGGGTGTACACGGAAAACAAAACAGGGGACTCGGGTTCCACTGGGGATGACCAGATCACACACATAAGGAAGTAGGGCATACAGTATGCTGGTTGTAAGAGCCATGGAGAAAAGATATATTAAACTAATAAATACGCAGATACAGAATAAGCAGCAGTCAAAAAATTGAGATGTTAACTGATGGTTATTTTTTTAAAAAAGGTTTTGAAAATCCATTAATGTAACTCATAGTATCAACAAACTAAATGAAAACCATGTGATTTTCTTTATAAATAATGAAAACAAAATACAATAGCCATTCATGGTTTTTAAAAAGAACAAATTAGGGAAAGAAGAGAACTTCAGCCTGATGAAGAGCCATCTACAAAAATACACACATCCAGCCCTGGCTGATGTGGCGCAGTAGATTGAGTGCCCGCTTGTGAACCAAAGGGTTGCCAGTTCTATTCCCAGTCAGGGCACATGCCTGGGTTGCAGCCCAGGACCCCAGCTGGGGACCCAGGAGAAGCAACCATACATTGATGTTTCTCCCTGTTTCTCTCTCCTTTCCCCTCTCTCTAAAAATAAATGAATAAAATCTTTAAAAAAATATGTACACAGCCAGTGTCATGCTAATTCTGGAAGACTAAATGTACTATTTTGTTCCCATTATCTTCCTATTATCAAGAACAAGGCAAAGATGGCTGCTCTCACTACTCCTAATGGTACATCCCTCAGTCTAGTTGCCTAGGACAGACACCTGAGAATCAAATTTGCTTCTGCTGTCTCTCTCATTATCCCTTGATGTAAAATGCAAGTTCTATCAGTTCTACCTGCTAAATATATCCAAAACCTGACGGCTTCTTACCACCCTCCTGGTACCCTGGTGTAACACACCGTCATCTCACTAGATTATTACAATAGCCTCCTAGGTCACTTCCCTAATTACGTCTTTGCTTCATTCCCCATACGTCTATTCTCAGCATGCAGCCAGTGATCCTTTTATAACTGGTCAGACCCTGTCACTAAAACCTTCCAGCCACTAAACCCTTCCAATCTGACTGAATAAAAACTAAAATCCTAGTAGTTGAGCACAAGCCCAGAAACACCCAGGTGCTCCTTACCTTCCTTTTCTTATTTCCTCTTCTCTCCTTACTCACCATGCCAGGCACTCAGCCTCCCTGCTGCTCCTCAAATATACCACGCCCGCTTCTGCCTCAGAGCCTCCACCCTGGCTGACCCTTTCCTAGAAAACTCTTCCCCAAATAACTGCATGGCTCATTCTCTCACCAACTTTTGGTCATTGCTCAAATGTCACTTTTTTGGTAAGACTATCCTTTATGCCTAGCATCCCAATTAAACTTACAAATCCTCCCTTCCTACTTATTTTACTCATACTTATGTTTTTTGTGTCTTGTCTCTCTCTTCCCATCAGACTATAAGCTCTCTAAAGGCAAATATTTACATCTCTACTCTGCCAAAGCCCCAGTGTGTATAGTGTCCAGCACATATGCTCAGCAGCTATGTTGAATAAGTGATTGAGATCTTACAATTCATGTAAAGCAAGCTGCATCTCACTGAGCCTCAATTCAGGGAAGGGAAATAACACTTTACACTTTAGAATGAATGATCACTCTGGCTGCTGTGCAGAGAAGGAACTCTAGAAAGGAAAGGGGGAGGGGACACAGTGACCATTACCCACTACCACCCAAGATTAAGAGCACAGTGGCTGTAGCAAGGATTGTAGCAGTAGATAATGGTAAAAAGGATCAGATACAAAATCCGAAAGACTACTAACTAAACTAAGAGGCAGGGAAAGATGATAAAATGTTTAAAGATGCAGCAGAGCATATAATGCATTTATATATTTAAGGAACTAATGACAGCCAGTATACCTGCCTTGCAGAGACCAAGGAAGAGAGTGGTATAATGATGAGACTATAAAAATGGGCAATAACCAGGCCATGAAAAGTTTTGCTGGCAATATTGAAGACTTTGATACCTATGCTAAGAGCAATGGAAAACCAATAAAATGTTTTACATTAAGTCAGGCGGCAAGACTACCTCTGTTTTTAAAAGATCACTCTTGGCTTGAGTGTAGGAACACAGATTGGAAGAAGGCAAGAGCAGATGCAAGAATAAAAGAGGCCGAAGTGGGAGTGTAAGTAGAAGATAAGAGACTAGGGAGGTGGTGATAGAAAAAGAAAACAAGTAGATATCTGAAAACTATTTAGGAGCTAAAATTCACAGGATTTGGTGATAAAAGAACTCAGGGGGAAGAAGGTGACAAGGATGATTACCACGTGTCTGGCTTACACCACAGAATGCACCTAGAGAACATCAACCCCAGGGACAGGAGAGATGATCTGCCCGGGTCCCTGAGCACCCCCACACGTCCTCACATGGTGCACCACGGAGGCAGGGCCCCGGCTGCTCCTATCCGGGCCATTTCTCAGGACTGTCTGCAGCAAGCAACTCTGACTGATGTGGTAGTATCTCCTTGTGGGGGGGGAGGTGGGGAAGCAGGCCAAATTCTGCTTATTACAAAAACGTTCAATTTCCCAAGCTCGCTGCATGTGAAAGAATCCACGATGGGCTCTTTGCCAATTATCATTATATAATTAACGAACATGCAAAGACTTTGAAGACACGTCTAAGTGTGGCAAAATCCCATTTATATTTTAAAAATTCTATTACATTTCAGAAAATAAAAATGAGACGGTTAAACAACGAAGAGTCTTTCTGAAAAAGAAAGGAATTTATGCTTTCTAGTTGAGGGAAAAGAGTAGAGGAAAATTTTTTCATGTTTTACCCTACACACTTTATACCACTTATACCAACTGCAAAAAAAGAATGTTCTCTTATATATTTATTACATAAATTAAACAAATGAAAACAAAACTGGTGTAAGAGAAAGCAACCATGATTAGAGGGCAGGAACCAAGTCCCACCCCCTGACCTCCAAGAGGGGAGAGCAGCTAGAGGTTGAATCAATCACCAATGGCCAATGTTTTAATCAATCACACCGATGTATGAAAGCCTCTACAAAAACCCACAGGACTGTGCTCAGAGAACTTCCGAGCTGGTGAAGAGGTGAAGGTGCTGGGACAGTAATGTGCCCAGAGAGGGCATGGAAGCGCCACACCCCTTCCCACAAACCTTGCCCGTGCACCTCTTCCATCTGGCTCTTCCTAAATCGCATCCTTTCGTAATGAGCCAGTTATGGAGGAAGTACAATGTTTTCCTGAGCTCTGTGAGTTACTTTAGCAAATTAATCAGCCCGAAAAGGTTGTGGGGCCAGGGGGAGGACAGGCTGTGGGACTGAGCTCCTAAGCTGTGAGATCTGAGGCCATCTCCAGGGAGACAGGGTCAGAATTGAGTTAAAGTGCAGGACGCCCAGCTGGTGTCACAGAATGGCTTTTTGCGCGGAAAAGCGCCACACCTGGCGTCCGAAGTGAAGTGGTACTGTGGTAGGGCGGTGCGAGAGTCAGGAGACACACAGGAGAAGCGAGTTCTCCCTGCACTACGTGTTAAAATCTTGTATGTATTGTATTTTTAGACCTACCAATCCTGCCCATTAAGAGATGCTCAAGAAACAGCCAGTGAATGAATTGTACAACCAGCTGTCCACTTTCATTCCAAGTGACCCCTTCTAGTTCTTTTACTTTGTTTTTGCCTCTAAGCTCATACATTTTGCTTTTAAAAATATTCCATCAAATTCTCCCCTTGCACCCCAAACAGGTAAAACCAACCCAGGCCACCAGCACAGTGGTGAACATATACTCAATATTCAGAGAATTAATGAATAAATTATTTTATATCCTTCCTTAAATCTTGATGAGTTATTTATATGAGGGAAGTTAGAATTCATTTTGAGGGCTAATAGTTATCTTGAGGATCACTCATCCAAGCCTGTCAGTTTACAGGTGAGGAATTAAAGTTAAAACGGGAGGTAGAGGGGAACTCCTAACTCACAACCCAGCGCTCTTCTCTCCACAGTAGCTGCATTATCAAAATGCTGTTTCAGGGGCAGAAACAAAGACGGGAAAGGCGGGGGACCACCGCCTCAGCCACCTTGCAGGCTGCGCAGTGACTGGCTGGTACTTACATAGGGCCTGACATTCGCTCTCCAAATTAACACTGACATAACAATCTCCTCTAACTGGGACACACAGGACAAGTTTTCTTTGCTCTATACTTTTTAAAAAAAGAAAAGAAATAAAAACAAGAAAGAAAGAAAAAGAAAACCACCCGTATTTTGCCATGTATAATGCACACTTTTTGCCCACATTTTTGAAGGAAAACTAAGGATGCGCATTATACCTTATATCTGTTCTTGTGTTTTGTATTTGTTACACAAAATTCCTTGTACCCTAACATGTACCTGTTCTTGTGTTTTGTAATTATGTTACATAAAATTTCTCGTACCATAATATGTACCTGTTCCTGTGTTTTGTAATTATTGTTACACAAAATTCCTTGTACCATAATATGTATCTGTTCTTGTGTTTTGTAATTATGTTACATAAAATTTCTCGTACCATAATATGTTCAAAAATAAATGCTAACATTCCTTTGTAATGCAAAAAACAAGTATCTAAATATAAGTCAATAAAGAACTGAATTAAAAAATTAAAGTTTCTTCCTGAAAGTTTGGGCCAAAATCGTGGGTGTGCGTAATACATGGGAGCACATTACACACGGCTAAATTCGGTGCCTGAGTTATGTTTGTTCTTCTCCTCAGAGGTCACTCCCTATTCAAGCTGAAAAGAACTCTGTGTGAAACTTTTCTTACATTACAGGATCGAAAGATAAATTTTAATGAATCAAGTTCTAAAACTAAGTCACTGGAAGAAGAAAGCCAACGTGTCTTGCTCCTAAGGACTGGTAACACCCACTGTTCAGGAGATAAGCATGTCCTACGTGACCGAGGTGTTACACAGATTTTTTTCTTCACACAAAACACTGCTTTATTATTTTATCCATTCGAAGTTAACAATACACTAGAAAATTAGTAAACTAAAATCTCAAAACTTCTCTAAAGCTCAAAATCGAGTCTTCTGTCTATTCTTCTACTTCATGTTTCTTGAGTATAAAAGTACTATGTTTATAAATAGATCTGCCAAGTAAAAGACAGTACTTTAGACAGGTTAAAAAAAGAAAAGAAAAAATTGTGCATTTTGAAAAACAAATAATTAGTATTTAACTCAGTAAAAATTACAAAGACACGACCCTGCCTAGCAAAGGAATCTGATCAAACTCCACTCCACTCCAAAGAAGCCATCCCTTACTCCCGGTAGAAAAATGGAAGAAGTACACTGGAAAGACAGTAACTCTAAACCCAGCTGAAAGCAAGGGTGTGTGTCTGAAGAAGGGCAGACCCTCCGACATCCTTTCTAATGCCCTCGCTGAACTGCACCTGGTTCCCAAAGTGTTATTATTAGGTCAGGATCTTAGAAATCATAGCGAACAGAATGAGGCACATCCACTCAGAGACTTAATGTCTAAATTCGACAAGGTCTTCCTCTGCGGTGGTAAGTAGATTTCAAACCCAGTCATTTCTGATATAATCTCAAGTCTAGAGGAAAGGTCAAAATGAAATGTTGCCAGAATTACCTTTTAAGAAAGACCAAGGGTTACAAAGACTAAAGGTTTATCCTCTGGTAGTCTGTAAAAACTTGTATTTATTTTTTTAATTTATTTTAAATATAGATAATGACATTTTCAACTAAAAGTCAAATCCGGAAGTCCCTGATGCTTAGAAAACTTACAAAACATAGAATTAGGCATTTAACAAAAATTTAAGGCTTGTAAGTAGCAGCAACACATTCAATCTAAAAAGACAACGGATTTCACTCAGGTGTACATCTTTCTTAACTTATAAAGCAGTTGACAGTATATATCCATGTAATTTATAGGTACACAGTAATTTCACTAGTCATCCAATAATACATTTAGTCAAGAATATTTTAATTGTGCGTATTGTCCTAACTAAGCAAGGGCCACGACAACAAACATGTTGTAAATTCTGGATTTTACACAGCACATCTCAGTTAAGACTATAAAAAGCAAAACCACCACCACTGTTGGAATTAAACCACACTATTAACAGCTACAACAGTTTTTACGGGTGAATGCTTCTAAGCATGAAAAATTACCATATTCATTTCATGAAGAAAAATACTGGTCCGTCCTCTACAGAGTAAATTTCACAATGATGACATTTACGAGGACTCGGCTCTCCGAGTTTAAACATTTTTGAGTACTCCACAAACTCTCCAGGAACAGAGGCGCACATGTTGCCAAGGAGCTGCTTAGCCAAGTTTATTCTTAAAATCCAATAATAAACTATAGAAAAGGGAGGCAATTAGAAATGTGATTTAGCTATCATTAATCTACATCAAAGGATTATAATGATGTACATTGTGTGCCTTTCAAATTATCCTCTATTATAGGTTTCACAACAGAAGTTGAGAAATCTCTTTGACAAACTAGCCCCTTATTAAAAAAATCAAAGGAAAGTACTTTGCTACCATCTGTGCAACATTAACGCCTTCACTGAAGAATG
Source organism: Desmodus rotundus (assembly GCF_022682495.2). Classification (NCBI taxonomy): domain Eukaryota; kingdom Metazoa; phylum Chordata; class Mammalia; order Chiroptera; family Phyllostomidae; genus Desmodus; species Desmodus rotundus. The sequence continues at coordinate 191,711,456 of NC_071388.1, forward strand.
ATTATTTGTAAGTTAAGAAGTATTCAGTTCTATCTAAAAAAATAATAATAAAAGCCAAACAGCCATTCAAATGCTCACCTTCACCTATTATAAAAAAGTCACAGCATATATGAAACACTACATAATTCACCACAGAAAAGACCAGCTTCTCTCCTCAAACCACAAAATAAAACTGTGATTCTATGAAAGCATAATCACAATTTTTTTTAATGTCAGCAACACCAACATATATTTCACAGAACCTGACCAGCACCTGCAAGGTCTGATTTAATATGATGGAGCCAAGAGAAAATAAAAACTTAAATTTAACTCTAATAGTAGAAAGCAGATTATGTTATAAAGAATAAGGCAAAATTATCCATAAATGGTTGTCAGGAAAATTTATGGCTGTCTCTTCGCTTTAAAACACACTGAACAGAGAAAAATCTGTGCAAGTATTTAGAAGCTCATTCTAGAAAGTATTACTGTAAATCAGGCTTCTTTGTCTCCTGTACATACCATATACTATGTCCATGACTCGACAAGTTCTCCTAATTATCCACCTTCATTACAGTAATTATATATTTTACAGTAAATGCAAACAACAAGGTTCATTTGGAAGATAAATCGTGAACTACAGGTTTAAAAAAAAATACAGAAAAATGTGGGAGACGTCCAATCATTCCTTTCAATTCACCTTCAACACTTGACTATTTAATCATATGATTCTGGAGCTAGACCTTGGGAATCACTTAATATAATTCCTTTATTTCATGAGATCATTTCCAATTTCCTCATTATAAAGGAGATCAACCATTATCTGATCCAGCTATTATTTCTCTCTACTCATTCCCCTTATATCACTTTAGTTTTGTAAGTACTTGCTGGATAAACTAACAGGAAGGTTCCACATAAAACATATTGAATAGGTAAACTACATAGAAATACTCTCAAAAAAACTCAAATGCCCTTCAAGGCTAGTTTGTTTTAAGGGAGAAAACGCTGATGACAATGCAATTCACAATAAGTAGAAAAAGCTTTGCATCATGGAAATTAGGTCTGGATTAAAAACTCATATTGCAGATAGAACTTATATTTACCAACTTCTATAAAAGTAGCAAAGGAGGATCTTACCATTATAAAATGAACTGTCAAAACCCAAACCTAAGAATCTGTTTTAAAATTGTTTTGTTTTAATTAAATTTAGTCTCTGGGGTATGAATGAAATCTTAGCACTGCCAATTTTTCTCCAACTCAATTCAACCAACATAATGAACACCTATACTTCTCACAAAAGCAATGTGCTGAAAGACAGAACAAAAAGCAAGACACTTACCCACTTGTACCATAGGACTTCCTTGCTTAACCTAGGTCCTCAACTTCCTCAGCTACAGAATAAAGGGATTAAAGATAACCTCCCAGCTCCTAAAATTCTGATTGTATATTATCCAAACTGTGACATTTCAATTCATCTTAAAATAAGTAATGTTAAAATAAAGCCAGCACTACTCAAGTCTCCTAAGGGCTAAAGTAATTACTCATTATATAATAAGGAAAACAAATACAAAATAGCCTTCAGAAAATGAATCACTGTAATTCTCTCCCCAAACACCACCTCTACTCTTAGATGAGAAAGATGGCATTCTAAAGGGCCTCAGATCCCATACAAAAACTTGTTCTAAACTCAGCAATTTTCCTAAAAATCTTTTTTTGATGGTGAAGTATTAAGGCATTTCAACACCATAATGATGACTCAAACCTCACTGACCATGCTAAAATTTCTGGAGAAGTCATCCCTCTCACTCTTCCTTGCACCCCATGGCACCTACCAGGTACCCCAATCTGCCATAATTTAACTCATCAAGGACTACTCTTCTCCCCTTCTTTCACCATTGTAAATGTCACATGACTTGTTATGGGTTAAACTGTGTCCTTCCTAAAATTCATACATAGGAGTCCCACCCACAGCACCTCAGGATGTGACCTTATTTGGAAACAGGGTCATTGCCGATGTAATCAGTGAAAATGAGCAGGGTGGAATTCTGATGCAGGACGAAGGGTATCCTTTGTAGAAGCGGAAATCTGACCCAAACAAGCGGACAGGGAGAACTCCAGGGGAACAGGAACACCACCATCCACAAGGCAGGGGGAGAGGCCTGGAACACGCCCAGCCCTCACAGACCCGGAAGGCACCAACCTCACCAACATCTTGATTAGGGACTACTAGCCTGCAGAACTGCGAGATAGGACTTTTCTGTTGTTTCAGCCACCCTGTTTATGGTGTGCTCTTTGTTGTGGCAGCCCTAGCAAGCTAATATCACTGTATTAGCACTAATAATCACTACACAGCAACTGGAGAAGAATCAAATCAAAACATCCTGACAGGACACAAGTCTCGCAGTAGCACCCCAAACCCCAACGCTTGGCCGACATTCCTAACAGGTCTCAGGAAAACCCCTTTCACAGAGGCGTGAACGTCTGTCACACTGTACAACTAACTCGAGAGGCTCACTGATCCTCCCCCCAACCCCCATCACTGCCAAAGGTGCAGGGGCTCTTGATTAAGAACTCGAGCTTCAATCCATGTGGTGGAGAGGGGGCGGGGACCAGAGCACACACTAATCTCTCATTAGGAAATAAACACTATTAGCACGGTCTCTGAGTAAGAAGGAAAGAACACAGATGAACTTAATAATGAAACTCTTCCTCACTGTGCTCTAATGAGATTTACAAAACAATATTTTTTCAAAAATAAGTACTTTTAAAAATGTGTATGTGTATAATTCCATCTGAAAATCAGTAAAACTTTTAGCACTATAGCAGTTGTATCATAACAGAATGGAGTCCAATATTATAATTAGATAACTAGATAAAGAAAACTTTTTGTAGGTAACTATGATTTTAATTCTTCTTAAAAATATGGACGTGGTCAATAAGACAAAGTGTTTGTCTTATCTCTTCATTTTCTCCAATCACTTAATCCTTTAATAGTTGATAGCACGTTGGAAAACTAAGATCAAAAGATTTTAAAGCAGAAGTCCAGCCCTTTTACCTGAGCGGTATCAATCATTAGTGGCTTCCTTCTAGTCCAGAAATGGTTCTCCTACATAGACACACAAGCTAAACTGACATGATGTGGTCAGTAAAAGGACAATTCCAAAATCTAATTATGAAGCTTAAAAACACTTTATGTTCCACAGCTAATTAGTTCCCAGCAGAGAGCACAGTAGGAAGATACATAGTTAATACGCAGAGTCTAAGAACAATTTGGAAAAAATTAACCCCCATTTAAAGAGAAAAAAGATGAATATTAGATTTTTGCTCTTTCAAAATGCACTCGTCTAATTTAATTCAGTCTGGAAAAGTGCTCCATGGAAGAAGATTGTATTCTATCTTGTAAAAGTGCATTTAAGTGAATTTAAGGACAAAATCGCTAATATTAAGGACAAAATCATTATTCCCTGTATATATTACACAGAAATTGTCATAACTGAAAAAGCAGGCAGGGAAGGGGGTGAAAAAGTCTCTGGACTATCAGAAGAAATGGCTGTTTCTCCTGCATCTGGTACTAACTACGTGTGACTTTAGCAAGATCATTTAACCTCTGAACCTTGGTTTCTCATCTGTGAAAATGGGAATCAGACTTAATTGTATCTAAGGTATGTGTCACTCAAAATGATTCCAAACACTATAAATCTGAAAATCTGAAATATGCCATTCAGAATTCCTGATGGATCTTTACACACTTTACATGACCAACATGAATTCATCAGTTACTTAACTAAGAGACAGTTGATATTTCTCACCTGAAAGCTCATTCCCATGTAGCAAATTGCGAAGCTTACTACAAAGCTGGATCATGTTGTCCAACTGTCTATTTATCTTCACATCTTGTATCCAGGCTGGGGTATTACACACTGGACACGTGGTTCCAATGCAGTCACTCACACAGTTACTTAAAAAAAAAAGGATTAAAAATACACAGGTGTAATTATCAATGCAATCAGCAGAATCTGAATTTCAAAAAATAAATATAAAGTGTTTGAAGCAGAAGCAACTGAGGAAAAGGTTATCCTAACAATGGGCAATTATAAATATTTTTTCAAATAGTGTTTTTTAGAGTGTGATGCACACACAAAATCTAAAGTTGCTCAGGTTATTGGCAATGAAGAGACTATGTAGCCAGACATTATTAGTCCGTATAACTTTTCCCTACAAATAAATCTATAATTCTAAGGAGCAAGAGCACAGAGGAAGACATAAAAAACATATTTAGGACTTAATACATAACAGCCATGCATCTGGACCTCCCTGACCTTAACCTTAACACTGTGCTTCATGAAATACCTACAACTGCCGCAGGGAAAGGTATTTTTTTGTTTTGTTTTTGGACAAGCGTCTAAAAGCTTAGTAGTTTTTGAGAAAAGATCTTTGGTTCTTTCAAGTACTTGTATAACTGTAGATTCAACTAAATTCCCTTGGATTATCTACCCAGGAGTTACAGTCTCATAATTAGAAAGGTTTTTCCTAACTATGCAGGTTAAAACCCTTTCAAGTCTGATGAAGACATACACAACTCTTGTTAAAAAAAAAAGCAGGGGCAAGGGGCGTGGGGGGGGGGGCCGTGTCACAACCTCCTCTGAAGCCCATCTGTGAATCCCAAAATAAGGAACCTACAGATCCACTCCTTCCTTAGCCTCACCAGACAGGCTCTAGCAGGACTGGTTACTGTAATGGTCATAAAAGCCTCATTTCCCCAAACACTCTGTTCCTTTTCACGTGCCCTACTCATTTAGTGCAGAGGATTCTTACAATAGGAGCTCCCTTTAGAAACAGCCTGTGGCATGCCTGGTCTTTGTATCCCTAGATCCTAGCATGATTTCTGAATCAAAGTAACTCAACAGATGTTGTAAAATGAATCTATAAACTATAATGGGGCTGGAAGAGGTGGCCCAGATCACTGGATACAATAAATGTAAAATTCCTTTCTTTAAAGGAACTTCTTTGAGTTTATTTGTTCAGAGTTAAGAACTCTTCACCTGGAACCTGAATGTATAAAGTATGTAAACTGATTCCTCAGAAGATTTAAGTCAAATGTTGTACAGTGTTTAATTATTTGAGGAACACTAGTGAAAAACAGTCAAATCCACTCATTAAAAACCATGACCACCCTAGCCGGAGAGGTCAGTTGGTTGGTGTCATCCTGATAAACCAAGGATGCAGATTCGATCCCTGGTCAGAGCACAGCAAGAACAGACCAATGGCACCAGCCAGGATGGCTCATTTGGTTGGGTGTCGTCCCGCAAACCAAAAGGTTGCAGGTTTGATTCCTGGTCGGGGCGCCTGCCTGGGTAGTGAGTTCAGCCCCCAATCAGGGTGTGCACAGAAGGCAACCAAGTGATGTTCCTCTCACATCAATGCTTCTCTCCCTCTTCCTCCCTCCCTACCCTTCTTTCTAAAGTAAAATACAAATAAAAAAAGAATTAACCAATAAATGCATCTAAATGGAACAACAAAATCGATGTCTCTCCCTCTCTCTAAAAAAAAAAAATCAATAATTAAAAATAAAAAGTTATCTCATTTTCAGCTGAAGAAAATGAGACCCAGTAAGGGTCACTCACCCAGCAAACACTGACTACGCCAGTACTCAGATGTGTTTTACCTATTCTATAATGTAACATCCGTCTTATAGCTGTTCTCAAATGTTTTATATACACTAACCCAGAGTTCTGGGGAAATGTGTCATTTCTCAGTAAATCTGTGTAACTGGGTGAGCCAATATTTCCCAAATGACCAATGTATGATATCATAAAATAATGCTTGGATAAAAGAATCATTCCAACTACAGCATTAAACCAATGGAATTTAACAGAGTAAGAAACCCATTGACATGGTTTTAGATTCTACACTGTTACAAATTTCAGAAACTCTCACTTCCCAAGAAGTGATGTAAGTACCAAAGGAGAACATTCAAATTATCTAATTATACTTTTTCCATAAACAGATACATGTGAAATCAGATTTTCTTCATATTTCAATCAAAACTAGGTATCACAACAGACTAAACATATAAGCAGATATGAGAATCTACAAAAATGTAAAATAGTGCCATTCCTTTCACTATTTTTTTCTTTGGGTTGTTTTGTAAAAGTTATTTTTACTTTAAAAGTGTTATTTGTGTTAGTATGCAATGGGCTTATTATTGTTGTTTTTAAATGAATTAGTATAGGAGACCGTTCTTGGCATGGGCCCTGCTCCCATTGGGAGAGGCCAGTGGAAATTCGAGGTCTGGCACACAGGACCCACGCCCACGGACAGGTTCTCCCATGGGGAATCAGGCCTGCATTGTAGTAGGCTGCTTTGAGACTTGCTTTCTGCTAAAACTCCTGGAGGCGAGGCAACATTATCTTTAAAGTAACTTCCCAAAATGTATGCTAAACCTTCCAAGGAGGAGTGTAACCAGTTCAACCACTTTTCCCTTTACATTTGCAAATATCCTTCTTTTTTGATGTAATTTGCAACATTCTCTCCTTTGTTTTCTGTAAAAGGTAACAGCCTAAAGCCAATCTGTGCATATTAAATGAGGACAATCCTCAAGGTCATGAGCCTGGGAAATAAAAGGCTGTCAAGGCAAGGGTCCGGGAGTGGCGGTGCTGTCCCTTTTCCTCCACAGGACTCTGTAGTCCATGTGAATTTGTCTTGTCTCAGCCACAACGTCAGGGACATTGCAGGCCAGTGTCCGCGTCAAGTTAGTATTTTTAAAACCTCTATTTTATATAGTAAATATACACACACACACAAGCTCTTGGGGGTCCTTAATTTTTAAGAGTATAAAGTGGTCTGAGACCAAAATGTTTGAATCCCCCCCGCTATGTCTTAAATGACTTATTTCTTAAAGTAAGTATGTGTACTACTTTTATAAGGAGTTGCCATAAAGTACTTTGAACCTACACAACACTTTGAATAATACAAAAATCTGTGCCTCTCCAACCTTCCCCCACTTGTATGTTTCAGCTGGACTGAAATATATCAAAACACCTTTTAAACTGCAAGGTATTTATGACATAGCTCACCACTTTCATACGACTCCAAATCTGCAAAGAATACAAACAGCTACCTAATTCTTAGCATCAAAGAATCAAAATGAACCAAAACTGTACTGAATTGTTTTTCCTGTTTATTAGATGACCAATTTTCTCTTTTAAGATGTTCTCCTGTCTCTCTTAATTTTTCATTGGCTGTTTTAAGTCTCAGACCCCTTTAGAATCCAGTTAAACATTGGTATGGATCTCTCTCTCTCCCCCCCCACTCACATACACACTTTATATATAATTTCCTAACAGTTTGTTATGTTTCAGCAGTTTTGTCACTAATCTAATATTAGGCACAGTGAGTGCATCAGCTGAAACAATGAAATCTGCTTGCGACGGAGTGGAAACGGAGCAGGTATCGTTTCATAAGGGGATCACAGGAGGCCTTTTGGAAAAGGTGACATTGTAACTGATGAAGTTAGCCTCGCACTAATTTAACGAAAGTACATTCCTGATAAAAGAAGTAGCACACGCAAAAGTCCTGGGGCAAGAGTGAGTTTGCTATTGCACGAACTTAAAGGACACGGCTGGAACAGGTGAGCTGGAGTAAGTGCAGTCCAAAAGGCAGGCAGAAACTAGGTCTTGTCCAGGGTCTTGTGGACCTTAGTGCAGAGCTTGGATTTTATTCTAATCACAATAGGAAGCAGCTGAGAGATCTTAAGGAGGGCAGTGGCATGGATGTGATTTACATTTTTAAAAGATCACTGACAAGTATGAGGAAAGTGGGGAAGAGAACCAGTTATGAACTTACAACAATAGTCTGTGGAGAGATAATATGATGATGGCTTGGACCAAAGTATAAACAGTAGAAAATAGAGAGAGAGAAGTGAGAAATTCAAGATTTTGAGGTGAAACTGACAGAACGTGCAGGTGTGGGAAAGGTAGAAAAGGGCAATCGGACGTGACTCACGGTTTCTGGTTTGAGCAACTCTGCAGTCAGAGTACACTCATTTCTACGAAGATCGCTGAGACAAGAGCGGGCTACAGCGATAAGGATCAACAGACCTGCTCTGAATGAACCAAATCTGAAATCCCTTTTATCATTCAAATGGAGGGACCAGGTAGGTGATAGGTACTATTCCCTACCTCATCCTCCTGCCAGAGATTCCCCATGCAACAGAACCATGTTTCTAGAAACAAAATTGGGACCCCGAGTATAGCTGCCTCCCACACCCTCCCCCAGCGCACTGAGGTCACACATAAATTGTTTTCTTATGTGCTTAAACTTCATACTGCAGTTTGCTCGTGCCAGAGAGTTTCAGTCATAACTTGAACGAATTAAAAGACTGATTGAAAGGAGGTTATATTAATCCTGCTCAAAGACAATCAAACTAAGACGTTCAGTCCTTAAATTGATTTCTGCTGAGTAAGAAATAGGATGAAATGAAAATCTAATGTTCTAGTCTATGAGCCACAGCTCTCATATTATTACATGGATATAATTTCACAATAACTGTTGTGGCTTCCATTGTGTCCCCCAAAACATTTTACTTCTAGCACCTACGAGTGTGATCTTATTTGAGAATAGGGTCTTTGCAGGTAGTCATGTGTAGATGAAATCATCAGAGTGAGCCCTAATCCAATATAACTGGTACACTTATAAAGAGGGAAAATGTAGAGACAAAGAGCAACATGCACACGAGGGAGAATGCCACGTAAACATGAAGGCTAAGCCCACAGTGATGTATGCACAAGCCAAGGAATGCCAGAGGCTGCCAGAAGCCAGCTTCTACACCACAATGCAGGAAAGAAGCATCGAGCAGTCTCCCCCACAGCCCTCAGAAGAACGAACCCTGCTGACACCTTGCTCTCAGATTTCTAGCCTCCAGGAGGGACAGACAATAAATTTTTGTTGTTCTAAACCAGCCAGCTTTTGATGCTTTGTTATGGCAGCCCTAGGAAACTAATACAGTAACTATAAGAACTAGACTTTCATAATTTGCAAAGTCTACAGTCAAAACTAACTGGATGAAAAAAAAGAGACATATCTGAATTATATAATAGATAGTGATTTTTCCCGAGTTTTGCAAAGTTGCTTACTAAACTTTGTAACTTTGATCAACTCATCCTCTTTAAGCTTCTTCTTATTTGTAAATTAAGACAGTTATAAAGGTCAAAATGACATAATGTATAGTAAGTCACTTCACAGTCTAAGACAATTATACAAATATAAGAAACATTATCATCAATATGATTACATGACTTTTACTAGTAAGAAAACATTGCTGCTACATATATATCAATATAATATATATCAAGCCATAACTACTCACCTACAGAAGATGTGCTCACATCCTCCTAAACACACAGGCTCTCTCAGAATATTATTGCTGTTTGAAGAAAGGAAAACAGCCAAGACTTAGTCACTGATAGATGAACGGTTATACCCAACATTTCATAAATCCAAGGCCTAACACTACCATATTTCTTTCTTTTCTCAAAGTAGAAGATATTAAGGATGTACCCATCCTGGTTAAATATTGTATCATAACATATCAACTGAATTCAAATACCAACTACCAAATTCTGTACAAATTGTAACACTTTTTATAACATTATACAGGGAAGTCACAGAAAGCAGTAGCTTTATTCAACCATCTCTAAACTTTTACAATAGGCAAAACTAACCACAGGTTGCTTCTTACTAAGATACATCTCCACCTAATGATTCAAAATGTAAATCCTAAATCTCAAAATGAGACCCACAGCTGAGACCATATAATGTATCTTCCAAATGACAAGATTTCTGAGAGTGAAGAAGAGTGATAACTGGATAGGAAGCTGGAGCAGGTCTAATCAGGCCTGTCCCAGGAAAATAAGGGCATCTGATCACCTTGTCTGTAAGAATTCAATGTTCCCATAACAAAACACTGGTTCTGGCTATTGTTAAGTAGCCCCTACTTTTATAGGCACCTTGTCAAAAATACAGCCATTCTTTCAGTTCACAGAAGTCAACTCTTGTTCTTAAGCAAGAGCAAACAGGAATCATCAGGCTGACAATCACTATGCAGATGAGTGAGACCCGTAGCATTGTGGGAAGTGAGATAGAAACACAATTATTCCCCGCGCTGTCCATTGAAAGACTGGGTATAAATGATAATCCTAAAAAGGCAATGGTACTTACTAATAAACACACACCAAGTCATTATATTCAGAGGGCACAACGTAGCAAGGGCAAACAGAAGATTTTAAAGGATGAACGGGTTTTTTGTACTTGGTTTATTACACTAATCCTAGGATCTTTAGGTATTTACACCATTATTATCCAAATACTTCTTTAGACATACCACATATCAATAAAAACAATTGTAACACACTTCTTGTAAGATCAAATGTATCACACTGAACATTTTAATAGACTGAAACTTAAAAGTGAAATTCGGCTTTCAGAAAGAGTGCTAAAAACAGAGTATGCACAGCCCTGGACCGTGTGGCTCAGTTAGTTGGAGTGTTGTACCATAAACAAAAAGGCTGTAGGTTTAATTCCCAGTCAGGGCATATACAGAGGTTGAGGGTTCGATCCCCGGTCAGGGCATGTACAAGAAAGCAACCAATAGATGTTTCTCTCTCACACTGATGTTTCTTTCTCTTTAAAAAAAAAAAAAAAAGCAATGGAAAAGTGTTACTGGGTAAGGACAAAAAATTTAAAAAACAAAACAGAACAGTACAATGTTATTCTCAAGTTACCAAAAATGGTGCTTAGCGACATTATAAAACCCATTACTTTTTAAAAACTCACAAGATCTGATTTTTCTATCATGCTACATGGAGTATAGTGATAATGACTTGTGAGGTGCCAGCCAATTTTGTAATTCTGGCAATTAAGATGATTTCTGGTACGATTGTTAGCATAGGTAATTAGATAATTATTAATAAGGGAGAGAGCAGAGGGAATCAGATATTAAACTTAATAAACTGGGAAGCTGAATCAGATATTAGGACGGCATTCCATCAAGCTTATTTGGATGCTACTGCATTTAGAGACTCCTTCACACATTCCTGGGGACTGCTGAGGACAAGGGGATTTAATCAAGAAGGGAATTTAATCCACAGAGCAATCAGGAAATCTCCCCAAGGGTGCTGCTGGCCAGGCGTGGTACTGGGTAGCGGAGAGGGAGGAGGGGAGTTTCCTCTGCTGGCACATGCGCAGTAGAAAACAGATGACGTAACAGAAATTGACGTGTGACAGAAGTCAAGATGGCGCAGGGGGAGGTGTTTCTACTTTTGGACGGGGCAGTAAAAATCAAAATGGCAACACAAAGGGGCGGAGCCTAGCCTGGGAAAAACTAGAAAAGTAACCAGATTGGATAGAGGGCACGGAACCCAGGGACAATCAGGAAGTTGGGTTGGATAGTCTGAATGGCACCATAATCATTACCAAAAACCAAGAAAATATATGGGGGATTAAGGAAAGCTTCAGGGCCGTTGCTGTTAGAGCCTGCCCAACCTCTGCATCCCCAAGAGTGTATTATTTCCCTTAACCCCAATAAAATCTTGCCACCACCTTTAAACTTTTCCTTGCGTGTCGTTTGAAATTCCTTTCTCTTGGAACCACAAAAGAACCCATTTTCACCAATAACATGTACACAATGTTCATGCTGCCTCTATAATTTTTGTTCATTTTGACCTAACAAACCTAATCCATCTCCCTATCAAGTGTGTTGAATTCTACTTCCTTACATTCTTAATTCTTCCTTAATTCTGCCTCTGTGACCTCACATCCTCCCAGGAGAGAATCCTCTGGCTCTTCTGCTCCATCACCCTGACCAAATCCCCACCTTCAGGTTGCTCTGCACCATGAAAGAGCTCCATTCAGCTCTTTAGCTTCCTGAACTCAACAGCCAGCCTAGACCACAGAGTAAACTACAAGGTTGGCCAAAAAGTCTGTATGTGTTTTCCATAAAATAAAAGATACATTTTTCATTTTCACCAGTAACTTTACTGATTTGAATATTTTGAGTATGTTGGCTATCTCCCACGTGGTATGACATTGACTGTTCTCAATTAATGTATCAATTTGATCACCATCCACTTCAAATGGTCTACCCCTCTGCGAAGGAAGCACTGTCCAGAGAGATTGTCCAGCAAGAAATCTCCGGCAGGAAATTTCTCAAACCACTTTTGACTGGTTCAGTCGAGGCCCCCTCTTCACACACTGCATATACCTTTTTATTGTGTTTCAGTTGCATTTTTACCTTTCTTGAAATAATAAAGCATAATATGCTCAAAATGTTGCATATTTTCTTCCATCTTCAATGTTTTTAAAATGGCTACACAAAAATTCACCAATTTTGATAAGTTTCTTTTTTTAAATGCACACTGATATGACAGCTGTCACAAAACACTCTAACAAGATTATTCCAAATGAAGTTCAAGAAAACTAAGTGCTACTACAGCCATCTTACCAAAAAAATTAAACGAAGTTTTTGGCCAACCCAATACTTCAGAGGCATCTTTGCCACCACCCTACTTCCACAGCTCCTTGGACACTCAGGGATGCAAATCTATAATGCTACATAGGCCCCGCATTCCACTCCCTCCTCACCAGCTCTCAGGCTATGTGAATAATGATCATAGACAGAACGATACAAATTATCTCTGTAAATTTATGTGGTAGCTTCTTTACCTTTGTACCTCTATCAAAGTGATGTATTAATCTTCTGTGAGTAAACAAACAAATGGATAGATATTCAAAAAGCTTTTTACCACCTAGACTCACTTCTACCTCTTCACCCATAATCTTACCCCTCCTTCCAGGCACAGATGAAAAGATCTCCTTCAGTCATTTCCCTCCTCTAGGGCTGTTCTATTTGTCCCTAGAGCCCATAATTTCTCTGCCTCCTAAAGTATTCTGTTCTCATTATAGTCACCTTCTCCCATCTGCATCTAAACATGCACAGATAATCTCTCCTTCATCCTAAAAAAAAATATTTTTTTGATCACGCCTCCCACTCTACCTTCTGCCCCAGCTCTCCACTTCCCTGAACAGATAATTCTTTAAAAAGGGCGCTCTACCAGCTAAATTCCTCTCCTTACTTTGCTAGCCCTAACTTCACACTGCTGAAACCACTCTCCATAGCATTTCTGATCCTCCTTCTCCATCATCTCTGTGAAAAAACATTTACATCCCGTTCTTTCCTGAAACCTTTCCTTCCATTGAGTTTTAGTTTTCTTATTTATCTGCCTATTTCAGCACTTCTTAAGCTTCTTCTTTTCCTATCTATCAATGTCAGCCTACCCCCAGAATGCAGTCCACAGCATTCTGGCTTTCTCTGACAATATTTGACTCAATGCATTAATTCTTCTGTTTCTAAACTTAAATTTCCTTCCTAAGATGACTTTGGACCACTTATCTATATAGCTCATACCCTATACCCTAATAATAACATGCTATAGTGTAATTAGCAATAAATCTAAATGTCTATGAAAAATTGATCAGTTGCACCTATTATTCTAGAGTACAATGAACTAGAACATATTTTTTGTTGCTGTTAAAAGGTGCGAAGACATTGAGAGAATGACTGAAAAGTACTTGACTGTGTATTGGGGGAAGGAGCAGGGAGAAGTGTTATAGCCAAAGCTGGAGAGAGTACAGCCATCTTCAAAGGCATGAAAGAGATTGAGGGGAACCAGTTTTGCTACCCAAAATATGCCTCTTGGGATATTGATTTTAAGCTGGTTATTAAGAAACAAAAGACTCAGAACCTTTGACCCGCCTCCTTACTTGCTTAAAGGAATTCAGATAGAAAAACCCACTTAAAGAAAGGAAGCATCACCTTACCATCATAATATAAATTAAATGTGGCAGACAGACAGAAAGCTAGCAGAGCCTCTTTTGTTTAACTTCCTCCTGTTACCCATTTTTTTCTGGGTGGACCAGAAGAATTTGTTTTACTTGTTTGCTCCTTCTCATCTCCCTGTGAATTGCCTACTTCCCCTTGGAAGTCCCAGACTATTTTGCATTTTATCTGCCTGATTCCCCCTGTTTTTCAGTCTCAAGACAGACTGCAGTCCTCCATACAAGATATCTTGACTTTCATTTTTTCTGAGGTTCCTCAACACACTTACCTACTTAGCATAGAGCTATGAGAACAGCAGGATTTCAATAAAGTGAAAGAACCAAATGGAAGACTATACTCAGAAACACATATATAGGAGTGGGCAAAAGGAGGTTGACTGTTGTTCATAAGGAAAAAGACATGCAAGTTATCATTACAACAGCTTTTTAACTAACTCAAAAGAAAGTCACTCATGACAATGCCCACCCCTGTATATTAACAATTCTATTTGATCCTTTACCTATATTTTGCTTGATATACATATATATTAGAAAGAAAAAAATCCAGAAAAATAAGAAAATGCATTTGCATGGTAACAGGATTTCTGTACCTTGAAAATTCCCATCTGCAGTCATACTTCTGTTACTTCATAGGTCGTCGGTTTGGAAAGATGAATGAAGTGAGAGGATTATAACTCAGGGATGAACTAATAGTAAGAATAAACAATTTATTTTTTTTTCCAAAGGTCCTATTAGATATAAAATTTTCTTTGCAAAGAAAAACAGGAAAGTCAATTCAGTTGCAATTACAAGGCAGACTTATTTCTCAACTGAATGGCTCCCTAAGCTTCCATAAAATATCAACTGCTATTTAATACTGGGCCAGATAGCAACCACAGTGCTCTTATATTTTAGGAAATCTCCAAGGCATTTTTAACGTGGAACAACATATTTAACACCAAAATGAACAGGTTCTCCAAGCCTCTTAAACAATTTGCTGGGTTTATGTTTACGAGAATAAACAAAATTATTAACGAGAAAGGATGATGACATGGAAGCATCTTATTTTGTATAGCTATAACACGCCACGCGCAAGCAAATCACATGGAGAAAATAGGAAAACATGCCTAACTGTTCAGCGTCAATAACTACCAAATAAATCAATGTGTGGGATATCCCAAAAGTCAAATAGACAATAGAATTCTCTCTATTGACTATATTCTACCACGTGAGACAGATAGATAGGCCACAGAGAATATTATGTATACCCAAGCTCAAATAGTTTTGGTTATTCTGTTTTCTATTCCCTTTTCTTCCAAGCAAAACAGTACATAAGTAACTGTTGGACTTCACCCCTACCACCTGATGTTCAAATGTTGAGCTTCAAGGCTCAGACCTAGGTATCTGTCTTTATACTCTCTGTCCTGCTCACTTCCAAACGAATGCCTTCCATTACCATCTATATGCAGATGACTCAACTTTCTACTTCTGGCCTAAAAGCTCTCCTCTGAGCATCAGACCTGTAGACCAATAACTCCATTTGTAAGACCACCACTGTGCTATGGGGGACAGTATGAATGGGTGCTCAGTGTGGCAATCAGAAGCCCTATGGAACACCTGGTATGTGCAGGACGGTAACGGGACTCTTTATGTTGTGGTTCTAGCTCTAAGTCCCAGTGGGAAAGTCCTGCACCTTCTATATCTGCCTGGACTTCAGTCTTGTTTATTGTGGTTAATTAACCCCAGGAGCCAAGTGGGGTTTCCTGGTGATTCAAGTGAATTAACCAGGACTTTTTAGTATTTCCACTTTCAGAGACCCTTAAATGGAGTCCTCAATTCTTTCATGCATTAATTTAACAAACACTAAGAAACTATGTGTCCAGGACTGTGGCTACCAGTGTGACCTGTCTTTATGAAATGTGTAGTATAACTGAAGACAGGCATCAATCAAAAATACAGTAAATAAATCCCACAATTTGAAGGGCTATATGATACATATTCAACACCAATGACTTGTGCCCTTTTCTGTATATATGTTAAATGCTAATAAAAATTTTTAAACAGCATGCAATGGACCTAATAATTCTGGAATCCGTGAACTGGAGGGAGCCTCAAAAATCAATTCACCCGCTTTCCTCATTTTATAGATAAGGACACTAAGTCTCAGGAAGGCTACACAAAATGCTCTCCTTGGAAGCTGCAACAGGCATACCTCCAAAATATTGCAGGTTTGGTTCCAGACCACCTCAATAAACTGAGCATCACAATAAAGCAAGTTGTAATCTTTTTGCTGATATTGGGGTGGGGGGCAGGGGCTGTCTTGTCTTGCCTTCAATTTGTAAAAAAATGCAGGCTGTGAAGCGAAAGTATGCCTGCATCCGAACCAAATGAATAGTCCACTAGGCCACTAATCACTCCGTGCTTTGACCCTGCCTTAATTCTCTCCCTACCTGACTCACTCCACTTTTATTCTACAATACTTTTTAGCACATTATTTGCTAATAATCCCCCACTTGACCCCATTTATAAAAATCTACCCAAGAACCAATTCAAAAGCCCATGAAGCTTCCCTCCACTGTCTCTATCCAAGTCCTCTTCTTGGCATCCCGTTGGCCTCCATCATAATTTACCCTAAACTGTGTAAACATTTTGTCCCTTAGTATTATTAAGCATATGTTCCTTAAGAGTAGAAAACGTCTCACCATATTCTCATTATGCAGTGCTTCAGTGATTGCTTCTTGCCCTCATAAGAAACCAGCGCCAGAGCAAACCGAAAGGAGTAACCACCTCATTTAAGGATCAGCAGCCTGTAGAAATGCCTGCGGACCAAAGCCGACTGCTGGAGTCAGGGACTCTACCCTGTATTTTACATATTCATAGAGCACTTAGAACCTACTGGCATTGTTCTAAGTACGTCACAGATATTAACTCATTTAATTCCCACAACCGCCTTATGCAGTACACTACTAATTCATTTTGGAGATGATAAAAAGTAGCAAACAAAGAACTAATTTGTCCGACATCACTAAGGATTTGAAGTCAAGGTCTAAAACCCATGCCCTTACTAACTAAGCTGTACTGCCTCAAAACCTGATCGCCTAGTAAATGACAAGAGATAATTCAGAAAAATAAAATCACATATCCTGAAAATTACAAGATTACTTTTTGACTTTCTACTAAAAGTTGACTTAAAAGGTGCTAGAACTGCAAGTTAAAATTATCTTAAGTGCCAACCTGTGCCACCAATAAATGTCAAGGTACCTATTTTAATTCATGAAACAGTATCATATGACACCTGAGCTTTTGCACTGCAGCTCCTATTATCATTTCCTGCTTCCTTTAGGAACATATTACTATGCTTTCTGCCAGGCTCTCAAAAGATACAGACTTCCTGTCTCATTTTTCCAAATCTTTAAATAGCTTCTTCCGTCTGGGTTGTGAGGCTTGGACCTAACACAAATGTCACATCTGAACAATTTAATCAGCTTCACCTTGAAGCCATACTTATGCTAAAGGTCAAGGAACGATGTCCTGTAATGTAGCCAATCTACTCTCACCAGCAAATGATGCTTGCTGCCAGCTGAATGTGAGGGTAATGGGGTAAAGCACTAGCCCACAGGGCAGAGCTTTGAAACTCTGTAGAAGGACACACTGACATGCAATTTCTAATAATATAACATTGCTTTGAATGGTGGGTAGCAAAAGTAAGATGCAGACCATCCTGAGTTGCTCCTTTTGAGTAAACGATGTCACGCAGTTACTAGGCAAAGGCATAGGTGAAAAGAATGTGTTTTTTCCCTATGGGTAAGGAGCAACCGATCAGGCTTTCTTCACTATAGGCAGTGCCAAGCATGCAGAGATACCAAGGGAGGAACACAGAATCATTTCTTAATAGCAAACCCACGTGATAGGAAATTTTACACCAACCACTATTTTTTAACTTGTCTGTTAAAACAGAGATTGACAAACTATTGCTGAAGTGCCAAATCAACCCAGCAGGCTGTTTTCGTACAGCCCCTGAGCTAAAAAAATTTTTTTTTCATTCTTTGGAGTTGTAAAAAATAAATAAAAGAATAAGAGACTGCTTGTTGCCAGCAAAACCTAACATATTTACTACATGACCCTTTACAGAAAAAGTTTGAAGAGCCCCATGTTAAAATATGCATTCAAACAAATTGTTGAGATTTAGTCAATCCATCAGTGGTTCACATCTTAACTTTTTTTTTAAATCACTGGAGTTCAGCATCATTCTCCAATCAAGGGATGAGTTGTACTGAACGTCCAGACCTAGCTACTGATGTCTACTTTCAGTTCTGCGGTTCCTATTGTCTGCTCACTTCTGTTAGAAACTGGAAAAATATTTGCTAGGGGATAAAAAGTGAAACTGGCTTTATTAGATTTCAGGACAACCTATAGATTATTCATATAAATCGCCTCTCTTATTTCCCCCAAACCATTCAGCAAGCAGACTATGCTTTAAGACACTTACTATTTATCACTTATTCTCTGACAACCACCACACTTAACACTTTATATGTGGAATTTCATTTAGGTGCTTCCCTCTCATAGAATTTTAGTTTCATAAAGGCTGGAGTTATTCTCCCACTTTGTTACTAATGAATACCAAATGCCTGGAACATGCCTGGCCCTTTGTAGGTGCTCAGTAAGTTTTTAAAAACTTATTAATATATTATTAATGAGCACTATCATCGCTCAGATGGGGAACCTGAGGCACAGACAGGCTGAATGACTTGGGCCAATTCCACAGTGTGAAAACTGGAACCTGAAACCAGGCAGCCTGACTGTACAGTCCAAGTGAAGCACCACGCTGCTGCCCTGGTGCCTTCCATACAGAAACGTCCCATCTGAACGTCTACCTTCTCTTAAACTGACGATTTGGGTTTGACTAAAATTGTTCCTTTTATAGCAACCAGCAGAGGCCAGCTCTAAACTTCTTATTCTCAAACCGATAACCCCTGTGCGAGGGGAAAACACATACAACTCAGAATGTCTTCATATACTCATTGTAGCAGAAGTGCCACTTTTCCAAGAAGTGCAACCATGTCATGCTTGTCATAGGTCTTAACGTTTTTGTAAAACAAAATATAAGTGCAAAACTCAGTGACAATTAAGTGCTTTTCATGTTTAAAGAAAAAACTGCTACGTTATTTATACTTTATGTACAACTAAGTTCTGCAAGTTGGAAGTCAGAGGCAAAAAAAAAAAAAAAAAAAATCGAAACAGTCCAAAAAGGCAACATGGCCGGGACAACTACAAAGAGAGAAAACCTGCCACAGCAACACTGATGCCGAAATCCTGGACTGTGCACATAGCAGGTGCTCAATAAATGCTTTTGGAGAAATGAAAAGTGAGACAAGCCCTTCTTGGGTTTTATAGGCCTTCTTGGTTTCTATACCAGGAAGACCTACTGGAAAAGCAGAAGCAAGCAGTAGCAGTCATGAAAATCATGTCTTCAGATGGAATGAAAACCTTGGACTAAGAGGACTCACATGGTGTAACAGCGTGAAGGAAAATAAAAAGCACAAAAGGATAGTAAGTAGCATCTCTAAGAGCTGGAACCCCAAGCCAGTCTTTTGACCAAATCAAGAAAATTTGAAATTGAAGGAGAAATAGAATGTCAGTATTCATCACACTGCCATCTTCAACCCACCTTCAGCAAGGGTCCCCAAAATTCACCCTCTCCCCGCCCCCCCCCCAAAAAAAAGCTGCTAGCTATAGAGAAAAGGTCAAAGAGGCCAGCTCGGCAAAGAGTGACAACGGCTTCAAACTTAGCGCCAGATTCCGGAATTAGCTTGTCCGGAAGATCCTGTCAAAAGTGCAGATGTCTTAGCCCCGCCTTAGCCCCACCCTAGCCCCACAGATTCAAACTCTGGAGGCGGGGCCGGGGAGAAGCAGTTCTAACTACACCTTAAGGCGATCCTTTTGGCCGCTAAAGTTCGAGAACAACCATCTTTGTTGGGTCTGCTGCCAAAAAAAAAAAAAAAAAAAAAAGGCCGGAAAGCCACCCAGAAATGTGAATGGGAGCCAGGGAGTGGAACTCAAACCAGATGGCTCGGCAGGTACTAACTCCGCTCGTCTGCCCGACTGCGGGACGGGAACAGAAGTAGGAAACCGGAGGTTTGGAAAGATTCACCCGCCCCCTCCAACACTGGAGGGGCCCTAGCCCCGCCGTTGCCCTCGCGGCAGCCCCCTCGAGGATCCGTCCTTACCAACGCGAACAGCGCAGCAGCTTCTCCAGACGGTGGAGCGCGGCGCGGCTGTGGGCCCACTCCCCGCCGGCCGCCGGCTCCATGGTGGACGCGGGGCGAGGCTGGTTCCCAGAGCGGACCCTCAGTTGCCGGTTCTCTGGCATCACCCCGCCTTCACAGGAAAACCTCCTCTGACAGTGGGAGACAGAGCGGACCAGGACAACGACAAAGACGCCACTGGCCTGTGACCCCGACCCCTGACACCAGCGATTCCCGCGTCCGAGTCCGCAAGACGGCTGGGGGCGGGGCGTGCGGTGTGGGCGGAGCAGGGGCAGGAAACCCGCCAAAATCCCCGCGCGCGGGACGGGAGGGGCGGGGCCGCGACTGCAACTCCCTCGGTTCGGTGGGCGGGGCCTCTGGGACGGAAAAGGGGGCGGTCTCAGGGGACGCCCTTTTTCTCCGGGAGGGATAAAGACAAAAGTAAATAAATGAATAAAACTGATTAAATGAAAAAAACCCTTGCTTTCCTGCGTCCCCGGCACAATGTTGGCACCCTCAACGGAACTTCACCGATGAAAATTACAAACTTGGAAACGTTTAGCTGAACGTTACCTATAAGGAATGCTGTTTCAGCTACTGTTGAGCTTGGGAAAGTTTTGCTCGTAACACTGCAAGTGCCACTCTCTTTACTCCTAAGAAAGTAACCTTTTTCCCCACCCTTCCCTTGCATTTTGTCTGTTAAAGAGTGTGTCTACCCTCTTGAGGATCTTTCACTGATAGCCATACAGGTAACAACTAATGAGTTCCCCTTCACCCTTCACACCCAATTCATTGCCAAAGTCCTTGCAATTTTTCCCCCCTTAATTTACGTCAAATCTACCACTTCTCTCCGTCTTCTCTCTACAACAGGCCCAATTGTATCATCTTCACCTGGCTTGTTCCCATAGCCTACCTGTGTCCACACAAGTCCCTTCCAAGCTTCAGGCTACACTGTAACCATCTAAAATATTTGCAAATAAATACTTGGTTCATAGAAGCAGAATAAGTCAAACTAAATAAAATCTTACAGGGTATTTTGACTGACCAATGATAACACCTTAAACTAACCAAAAAAATTTTTCAACTCAGATGTAGCCAAGAAGTTAATCCTTGATTGTGAAACTTGTTAAGCCGTTGTCTTGCAGAGCCTCAGTGAAATCAAACTCTAGAAAACATAAAATGTTAATCTTGAAGAGATGCCATGATGTGTAATGGTGTAAATGGGAGATTTCAAGAGCCAGATAGTCCCACTTCTAATCCCGTTTCCTCCACTAGATAATTGTGTGATTTCAGGGTTGATACTTGGCTTTAATAGAGATGTATGTGTGTTTTTGAACCAACTCTTCCCCTCAGCCAGGTATCCTGAATTTGTAAAGCCATTTCTTTTTCCCATGTCCTTACATATGTGCAGGTAAAAGATGGACAAACTGTTCAGAGTGAAGCACAGCAACAATGTGTAAAATCCTGGAACTCTGGTTCAAGAAAAATGTCCCGAGGGAAATCCAGTCCAGCTGCCGGGTCTTGGTTAAGCCTTGGCTTAGGGCATTAACAATATCCTCTCTGCACTTTAAAAAGGGCTTAATGGTATTTATTTGCCTTTCGTTTCCCTGCAAGGACCTCCTGACTACATCAAAGTTTAGCTTTTTTGCTCCATTTCACTCCTCCTATAGTCTCTTCTTCCAATTAAGCAGTATTGCTCAGTACCTTAGACTCTTTCAAAATTATTCATTCCACCCCAGTGTAAACACTCCAGTCCTCGGGGAATTCTGAAGCAGACAAATTGACTTGCTTTAGCCTGTTTACACATCCTTCTCTCTCCATGCCCTCTACCTCATTGCTTTGATTACAACACTCCAAAGGCATCTCTGGCCTGGATCTCTTTCCTGATCTTCGGGCTCAATGTAATGGTTTGTTGAAAACAGTCTAAATGCTAATTTTTTGTCTTCTGTTGTGAAGTGTTGTACAAAGTAGTAAATCTTCCTCATATTCACTTGGATAAACATATATAACAAGCAAAATGGAACACACATAATACTCAGACTCTCCTCCCATGGAATGTGAAGCTCTCTCACAAATTCAACATGTACACTAATTCTCCTCCTCTGGCATTTAATTATGGTGTAATACACTGGGATTGACCACTTTGACTCATTTAAGTACATTCTCTTTGTCAGATATAAATTTTCTTTGCAAGAAACCAAGAGTTCCTCACCTCCCCCCCAAAAAAATTCAACTTGAGAATAATTGGCAAAGATCAATCAAGAGTAATTGATAGAGTGGAACAGCTTTCCACATCATCTAGGAACGTGATATCTGCTCTCCCCATTTGACGGAGCTAGCCATTCTATGTGAAAAGGCCATTAACCAAAGTTAGAGTCAAAAGCTCTGTGCTGTTTTTTCTGGAATCCAGTGTGGCATAATGATTAAGTGTACAGAGCTCTGGAGTCGAGCACAACTGAGTTCCAAAGCAAGCCTTGCTATTTCCTAGGATTGCATCCAAAGGTCCATTGTTTAAACTGTCACGGGATTTAGTCTCATCTTTTGTAAATTTAGGATTAATGTATACAACCTCATACTGGTAGGGGTGCTGTGAAAGCAACAACAAATCATGAAACTGTTCTAAACCAAATAGTGCAGCACAACCCGTGGAAATCCCTTTACAATGGACTTTACTGAACTTTAATACATATGTCAGAGCTTGACTCACAATAAACACTCAATACATTTTTCCATCTTTAGTATTGGTTTTGGCACTGACTTACACTAACCCAGTTATATTTGCTTTAAAATTCTTTTGTGAATAAGCACATAGTCTGAGCAAGAAGGACCACTTATTCTGTGACTACTGGAGCAGAGATGCTTGCTGTAGCCATGCCTTTGCAAATATGATGCAATAACTCAAAGGAAGCTTGAATCCTGTTTAATGATCATAATCAGTTTTAGCATCGTCTCAAATAAAGTATCCACCGTACTCCTAACGCCATCTTTGGCATGATTTTAGGAGCTGATAATGAAAGCCTTTATAGTATTTGTTCAATTAATTTGGAGAGTTTTTATTTACATTTTGTTCTTCCTTTAAGAGACAAAAAAAGAAAAAAGCTTCAGCAATTAGAAACAGTGATTTTGTCCTGTCTCCTATAGACAGCTTCTATGAAGCAAACAAAACGGTAGAACCAAAACTAATCGAACCCAGCACCCATGGATGCCCTGTGAATCCCTCCCTGATGGCTCCTGTTGTACACATATGCATTGACCAAGTGATCGGCTGCCATGGACTGTACCGAAATGTTTTAACAGGCTGCAGTCTCTTTAACTTGTACATATAGAAAGAGTCTCAATGTCATGTAGACCTTGGCATTTACTGACAAACTACTCAAGTTCTAGAAGGAAGCATCTGGATCTTTTGAGAAGGTTTTTGAAAGGATGTTAACTTGATTCCTGTGGGAACCTGCCAAATTGCTGTCACAGGACCAAAAGTAACCAGTCTAAGGATAATAGTTACATTAATACGTCCTTGCAGCAGTGGCTTTAAAGGTTTTGGTACCTTCTGTATTTCCTGATCATTCATCACATTCAGTCTGACACAGATATTTCACTGGTCATTGTTTTTGTTCAATAGACTTCAGAGTTCAGCCCATTCCGCTGCCTTTTATGGCTTGCTATTTTTAAGAAGACACCTCTGTAGAAACCCCCTTTTTCGGTGCAGTGTAATTACTGAAGCACATTAAGTGGTTATAGCAGGAATTTATCACTTTCAGGTGGAAATACTCCGAGCCAAATAAAAGATAGAGTAGGAATGCCAGAAGCAATTTATAACAGGATCACTGACATTTTATGTTGAGAAACTCTACCACTGAATAAGCATCAAGTCATAAATCTCTGTAAACGTGATTAAAGCAAGCAAGTTATTCTTTGAGGGGACACTGTAATAAAAGAATGCTGTAATGCAAAGCAGGAAAATTCTGTTGACAAAAATCACCAAAAACAGCTGTCAGTAAAATTTACAAACAGCTTGCTTAAAATTCTGTTGAATTCCAGCAGCTGTTTGTTTGCACATAAAACGTTCATTTAGGAAATGAGCATTGGCCCTAGTTTGAGTTCCATTGTGTTTCAAAATTCTGTAATCATTTTAATCAAAATTTGTGCCATAATTTAAATTTTTTTCAAAGGGCAAGTGAGAGGTAACCAGTCTACACTAATACACAGCATAGTGACATCTCAGTGAAGGATGGAGCATATATTTAAGGTGGTCCCGAAAGATTATAGTGGAGCTGAAGCATTCCCATTGACTAATACGTTGTGACTATTGTAACATCACAGTGTGACACATTACTAGTGTGTGGGTGGTGATGATGGTGTAAAATCTGCGTTGCCAATCATACAAAAGTATGGCACGTGCAATGATGTATATATAATACAGGATACTTGATAATGATGATAAACTATGTTACTGGTTTATGTATTTACTATACTATTCTTTTTATCATTATTTTTATCATGATTTTAGAGTGTACTCTTTCTACGCATTAAAAAAAAATGTGCTACCCTGGCTGGGTAGTTCAGTTGGTTAAAGCATTGTCCTGATACACCAAGGTTGCAGGTTTAATTCCTGGTCAGGACGCCTACAAGAAGCAGCCAATGAATGCATAAATACGTGGAACAACAAATAGATGTTTCTCTCTTTCTCTAAAATAAATAAATTTTTAAAAAAAGAAAGAAAGAAATGTACTGTGAAACAGAATGCTGTGTTATGCTGGCAACAGCCTCATATATCTCGTATTTACTCCATCCCTTAATTGCATCATTTTATTTTGTGCTTGATTCAGTTTCACGTTATTTTATAAATTCAGTGTAGCCTAAATATGCAGTGTTTAGAAAGGCTACAACAGTGTACAGTAATGTCCTAGGCCTTCGCATTCACTCACCACTCAGTCACTGACTTACCCAGGGCAACTTCCACTCCTACAAGCTCCATTTGTGGTAGGTCCTATACAGGTGTATTATTTTGTGTCTTTTATACCATATTTTTACTGTACCATTTCTATATTTATAGATGTTTAGATATACAAATGCTTACCATTGTGATACAATTGGCTACACTATTCAGCAGAGCAACGTGCTGTGCTGATGTGTGGTCTAGGAGCAATAGGCTACATCCTGCAGCCCAGGTATGTAGTAGGCTATACCATCCAAGTTTGTGTAAGTGCCCTCTATGTTCACACAAGGACAAAATTGCCTAATGAAGCATTTCTCAGAACGTATTCCCACCGTGAAGCAGTTCATGACGGTATTTAATATGCCATATACATCATATGTGTTCAATAAATAGGGGCATCAATGAGAAAAATATATCCCATTGGTTTTAAATTTCCAGGAGACAGTCTACACTCCATATTTGTCAAAAATGCTTAATCAAAAATGGTATAGAAGAGGAAAATGGGCTTTCTCTTGTTTAATAGCTGTCCCAAGGGCATCCAGCTCTTACGTGCAGAGCAAAGAAATAGATCCACTTCTGCCTGAGTTCAAAACCCAAATTTTAAACACCTACATCAGCTAAGATGTAAGTAAATTCAACTTCAAAGGACAGTGGTTAGGGCCAAATCAGTCAAAATGCCAGAGAGTAGAGCGATTTTCAGCACAATTACGAATGGTAAGATTACAGAAGAAGTTTAAGTTAAGGTCTCTCCCCACAGAGAATTTACTGTCTAGTAATAGACAAGACTAATGCCAGAAACAATACAAATAATATGAAGCACACTGTAATCAAGTGTTCAATTGTGTCTCGCATGTATAAGTATCGCAAAGGCCAGGGGGGAAAATGCTTAAAACTGCAGAATAAAGAATAGAGTGATCATGGATATGCTTGTGGAAGTCAGAGAAGTTGGAAGGGAGTAGGAAGATTACTTCAGATGAGCAAAATCACATAAACACAGAGACACGGTTTGATTAGAACACACTGAATTGAAGATATTAGATATTAGATTGAAATTACAGCTTTTATATGTAAAAAATGGTGGCTGGATAACAGCAGTTTCATCTGACTCAACCGGACACATATTACACAGTAATGGTTATAGATAGTGCACAGCTGCATGCATTAAAGAACTCCTAGAATTTGGGGAAGAACCAGTGAGAAGTCACTTTCCGAGAGGAAAGCTAGCAGAAATCAACAAATAATGGCTGAAATGATTATCTGCTCATTTATGTACCCTAAGGGAAATTTGGAAATATGTTGCTTAGATATTCAAAGAAAAGCCCCAGATGAATCAAAGCAAAGTAAATTAAAGGAGTAAAGTATGTTATTAAACACACCCTTTTCAGGGCAATTTAAGCCTAAGCACAAAAACTAAGTCCCATTATTAATAGTAACAACGCATTTATATAGCTTTGGCATCCACCAGCGGTATGTGGTGGGGGGCTTGTACAGACTCACAAGAACCAATATTAAATTTGTAGGAATTTTACTAGCTGGTTGTTAAACATAGCCATTATTAGAAACCATATTATTCAAATCTAGAAGTTAATTATTTCTTAAAGCAAAGGTAATTAATACTCAAAACTCATAACTTCCTAAATATTTTACTACATGTTTTATCTATCCTCACCATGTTGTGTGTGTGTGTGTACACACAGATACATATATATATACAGATACATATATATATTTTTTTTAATGTGGTGGAAATGCTATAGCATACACTGGTGTACTCTTAAATATTTCTTTCCAACTCCATGTTCGGCAACATTACCCAGGTAGCTTGAAATCAGCATGTAAGAATATTTACACAATGGATACTAGCCAAAGCTACCAGTTAAGGATCGATATATTGTTTTATCGACTGTTGTTCTCTAGACTTAGACAATGATGTTAATAATGCAGATAGACATGTCACATCCATAGCTCTCATGTTGTGAATAGGCACAAAAAGGTGATGATTTATTCTTCCAATATTTAAAACTAACTCGGCAAACAATTCACTCATGTGATTAACAGATAATTTTCACTTTTGTCTTACTCATTGACATGATTATCAGTCAACATATGTCGGAATTGCACTCAGAGAACCAGCTAGCCCCTCAGTGCATCTACGCCTTGAGTCAGACAGGGGTCTCTCCCGCCTGCCCCACTGCGGAATCTTCAGGCTGTATTTCACATTCCTTACAAACGCAGGGCTTGGCCGCCGCTTCTGATCGGAATCCCACGCTCAGCAGCCGGCCAAGGCCAGACTCCTGAGATCTGCAGCCTTCTGGGCCCCACAACCCCGCCCATCCAAAAGCGACCGCAGCTGCTGCCTTCGGAGGGTAGTCCTGTGCCAACACGGCTCTACTCCTACTCATGCAAGAACTCCTTTCCTCCAATTCTGCACCTACTCAACTAATTGGGTGCCTTTGGTGTCTCTCAGAAATGATGTATTAAATTGGCTCCTTTGGTTTTGTTGTGATTTTACATTCACATCACAAGTCCATGAGGAGCTGGTTAGGAGAAACTCTCCCTACCCCACTTTACCTTCTTTATGTTTTTCTAGCAGGTATCACTAACCATTTTATGTTTAACTTACTCATGTAATTTATTAGATATATTTATTAGATATATTTATGTAAAGCATGCTCCAACACAGCAAAGATTTTTGTTGTTCATTGCTATGTCTCCAGCACCCAGAATAACACCAGAGATGTAGTAGTTATTCACATGAATGAATGAATGAGTGAATGAATGAATGAATGAACGAAAAGAAAAATGACAGACATTATACTCTAATCAAAATCACTTTGGCCATTTGATGCTAGGGACATTGTCTCTGGACTACACTTGCTCTGCATTCTCTTTACTTAGGGTAAGTCACTTTCCCGGAGACTTGTAAATCATTTGCAACTTACAAGTTCTCTATGATCAAGTCTTTTCCTTGGTGAGTGCTGCTGAGATGTCCCTCCCCACACCATCTGCCAAAGCTATGTCAGCTGAGTGTAAAGGTGATGATATTTCATGTCTGAACAGGTAGGCCTCTTTCGTGCAACTGAAGTAGCTGTACATATTATTGCTTACTGATCGGGACCAGAGCACATCACTGTCTGGCAAAAAAGTAAAAAATAAAAGGCAGGGTGGGCCTGGCAGTCCAGAACCTTGAACTGATTGGGAAAGTGTGAAACTGTTGGCAAGGATGGTAAGGGCTCAGGCTGGTGACAGTATGGTTTGAAGCCTGATCTTTTGTTGTGCCTCAGTAGGGCTGGGTAAGAAAGGCTTCTGATTTGGGTTTGTTTTCATGTCAGATACTTCCTGCCCCCAGAGGGAAACATTTTTGCCACCAGATAAAAAGATGGGCCAAGGCTGTCATGCTTGAAAGTTTGGCAGGTTTATACTGCCTCACTCTCAAACTGTCCAAACAGCCCCTGAAATGTTGGATTATCCTCTCAAAGGCAAGAAACAACAGTCCTTGTGGGTAAAATATATCACCTGAAATTGTTGCTGATCATATTAGCTTCTCAATAGAGTTCTATTTTCACGTTCAGTGACTTGGTGTCAAAGATTTTCACATCTGTCTGGTTATTGCTTTAGGTGAGTGTGGATGCTGGAATAGCAGTAATTACTAAAACCTAGAAGGAACCGGAAAAGGAAAAATACCCTTTGTTTTCTAGCTATTTTTAATGGTGAAGAGTATTTAAAACTAAAAGGAGAAATATACTTTATTTTTATTGAATGTATTGGGGTGATATTGGTTAATAAAATTACATAGTTTCAGGGGAAAATTCTATAATGCATCATCTGTATATTGTATTATGTGTTCACCACCCCAAGTCAAGTCTCCTTTCACCACCATTTATGAGAAATATACCTAAAAATATACATATTTTTAAAAGGATTCACTAGCATTTTGGGAAGGGATAAAGGAGGAGGAAATAGGGAGGGCGTGATAACTATTAATAACAAGAACAACGAACAAAAGACCCCCCAAAACAGAGGGCAGTATTCTCAGAGCTGTAAGGTTTCAGGTTCAAGCCCTGGAATGCCCATTTGCTAGTTTTTTTGACACTTGTTGAGTCACTAACATGTCCTTCCTGTTATCCTCAGGTAGCAAGTGGTTCTTGAGAGCTTGTGATATACCAGTCACTATGTTTGGTGCTGGAAGTACAAGGGTGACGAAGGCCAGACAAACCTTTTCTCATAGACTTCACAATCTGTGCTTCCCTTTTATTAAATTTAAAATGAGGGAAGTAATCATTGGCTTCTCATGGCATTTCTGTGAGAAACAAGTGAGAATGCCTTAAGTAAAAGCAGTTTGCAAACCACGTATGTGAAGGATTATTATTATACTTCTCTTTGTCTAAATTCAAAATAAGAGGAATTCAGTCATCCCCACGTTTGTTAAAATTAAAACAAAATTATTAACTTCCATTGTCCATGCACAATTGCCTCTGTAGAAGAAAAAACCTCCTGTAAAACAACCTATCAAGGTTTCGTGCAACTCCCATTATGATCAATAGACAATGTGGCTCGATTTGAAATTTCTCCTTTGCATTTC
Organism: Desmodus rotundus; assembly: GCF_022682495.2. Classification (NCBI taxonomy): domain Eukaryota; kingdom Metazoa; phylum Chordata; class Mammalia; order Chiroptera; family Phyllostomidae; genus Desmodus; species Desmodus rotundus. The sequence continues at coordinate 191,741,070 of NC_071388.1, forward strand.
ATTTCCAAGTAGGAATTAAATTTCCTTTCTTGGATTATAGGGTGCCAGGATAAAGGTTTGACACGTTGGGCGAGAATCACAAAATCTAACTCTTTTCTTTCACAATACCTGAACCAAGACCAAAAAAAAAAAAAAAAAAACCGCAAACCCTCTGTAATTTAAATAGAGATATCCTGAGACTTAGGTAATTTTTTATTATACAACACAGTAAAAAGAAAATCCATACCTAAAGATAATTTTTAAAAATATTGAATTAAAATAACTATTTAATCTGCTCACTCAGAGAATAACTTTAATATCAAATCAAACAGAGCCATGGCCCTATATTTCCTTTTATTCTTATTTATATACTGTATCTCTGTAAACAAACTCACAGAACTAACATGCTCACAGATCAAGCCATCTTGGCAAGGTCGGTTCTGCTAAATGTTTTATAATCACTCAAATATTGTTAAGTATTACTTGACATGCGTATTTCTTGTATGTCAAGCATTACTGGCTGACAAGCACATCATTTTAGAAATAGGGGCAATCCCAATTTTAAACAATATTTTACCCATTGATCTTCTAAATATAATTGCCATCAACCTTTGAAAACAAAGGATACCAATATAGATCTCATGACACAATAAAATGGAAAAACACGACATTTTCTTTTCCATAAACTGAAATATGTGTGCAATCTTCTTCGATAAATCAGTCCATGCGGGCATTTCTCTGCTGTGCTTCACTGACATTTACAGCAAAGTGAGCACTAGATAAACCACTACAGATTACAATTAAGACCAAATGTATATGAATGCAATATACATATACACAAATATATTACTGTAGTAGGATATAAGATTACATTGACTCATTCTCAAATCCACAAGGTTAAAGAGTTACAGATTCTGGAAATATAGAAGAGTTTTTCTGCAGTAAATTTTTGCAGACAATTGGACATTCTGAAGTGCAAACAATTTGGTTCATGAAAGTGTGAAGAATGAACAGATCACTAAATTTGGTTTATGTAGTAGTTAAGCACAGGCATTGCTGTTGTTGCCTTTATAAGGTAAATGTATTTTAAAATCAATTTGTAATGTGACAGAAAGCCAGTAAAATGGTTTCGGTAGTGGTGTGATATACTGTGATAGTTTAGTTCCATGCAAACGTGAATCAAGGTTTCCATATCCTGTCAAAGCAACAAAGACTCCAGCCTTGCTAAGAGAGTAATATGAATTCCAAACAATGCACTTTTTAGAAGAAAAACTTCAGGTGAAAAATAGCACCAAGCTTTACAAAAGGGAAGTACAATTATATTCCAAGTAGATTGTACTGCAGCCTCTATATTTTAAGTAGCTTCCCGTGTATGTTGTTTATGTACTACTTAGTCCTAATGGCTTACTTATTAAAATGACAGGAAGAAAATTTGAGTAAAAATATATACTCATTGTTTTATAAAGCTTGGTATGGTTTTTAATATAGTAAAAGTTAAAAATGTTCATGTTTGAGAAAATCAATATTTGAACTCACTAAATTAAGTATAGGAAGAACAATTTTAAATTAAGAATTTGTTTTTAATATAATAAACCTTTTTGATTGCTTTCCACCATAATTTTAGATGGCAAAATAGCTCCTTTCAACAAGATATTGCTAATATTCTGCATAAACAAAATAAACAATATCATGAAAACAGTTGACTTCATAATTTTATCAATAAAGCACATTTTACTTACCTCTCTGTAAGTATAAAGTATGTTTTTGTAAGAGATAATCATTTCAATTTTTATATTTAGAACTCCAACACTGACAAAAATTTCTTTAAAATAATCTATTAAGGCCAATTGTACAGTATCTGAAGAATACAATTTGCAAGTATAGATAGCCCCTAATATAACTCAACCTAAAATGCATGCCTAGTACGCACTTCTGTTACGCACCTACACTGAAACTAGGGGTGATCAAAGATCAAGAACAAGTTACCTACAGTTCCTCAGGATGTACTTGGATGGTGGGCACCTATATCTCCTAATCCTCACGCGTATGGATGGTCACGGCTAAATTATAATGAGCGAGGTAGTTCAGTCACAACCGCCATATTCAAGCCGGGAGGAGATTGAAATTTTATTTTGGCAATGATATTCTCTGAAAATTAGAATCAACAACAGCAACAAAAAAAAATACATTGAATAAGAAGAGAATGAAAGGGAAGCATCCAGAATGAAAAGGAAGAATATGAGAGATATGTTTCCACCCACTGCAAAGTAGTGATAGAATAGTCCTCCTTCTGAGATTTTGCATATTGCACCTGTTCATTTGTTCAAACTTGATTTTCATTTAGAAAAATATTTGGGGAATGTCGAAGAGTATTTAGAAAGGTCTCTAAAGTGTACCCATTTAGCAGGTAATACATAAAGCAATCCACAAACATGACCCCTGATTTCCAGGACTTTCAAGGAGAAAGCATTGAGGAAAAGAAGGACAAGCACCTTAAGGAATGAGAGCATTTAGGTGGAAGGAGAAGCAAGATGATTCAAGAGATTAAAAGAAAAAAAGGCATAGAAGAGATATTATTTAAGCTTTAAGAAAATTATTTTGAAGAAGAGTTTGGGATTATAAATGAGTAAGGTGGGCACAGAGACGAAGAGACTGAAAAATACCACTGATCACTTCTCCTGTTGAAAAGACTCCTCCCTTGCTAGGGATGGTCAAGAGTTGATAACTGGAGAAAACCCATAGAATTTGGATATTCCACCCCCCAAAGATGGTGGCATTCCAGAACAAGTGTTACAGCCTCTATTCCAAAGGTGGCTGCTCTTTCACCTTTTGCATAATACTGATATTGAAATCACTTGAGTTCATTACTTTTTTTACTTTTCCCCAGAGGGTTCTCATGATCAGACACTATTTGGTCCTGGGGAGAACCCACTTAAGGTGGATGCTCTTAACCCTGAGGTCCAAATTTCACAATATTTACTGAAGAAAGAGAATGAAAAACAAGAGAAGAGAAGGAGTAGGAGGAAGAAGAAGATGAAAGATATTCAATGGGCATGTACTTTAAAACTGAAATAAAACTGTGAAAATAAATATCATACTTAACATTTGGGTAATAATTGCAATTATGTATTCACTTAAGAACGAAGAAAAAGATGGCAATTGAACCCCAATGTTCGAGTTTGTCTGCCTGTGCACACTGGCAGAAAGAAGTGCAGGAGTTTGCAGTACAGAAGGGGCGTTTATTGGAATTGGCCAATCCCAAGCGCAGACAAGCTCAGGCTTTGAAGACCCTTCTCCCCAGTGGTGCATAGGTTACAAATCACATTGGGCAAAATCGCAGCACATCATGGTTAAGGGTTCAGGGTTGTGTTGGGAGCTGATTGGTCAGAGGTGGGGTTAGAGTACTACATCATTTCATCAGGTCTTGAGGACAGTTCTGAGGTGTGCTCTGGCATCCCTCTGTCTGGTTTCATGGAAAAGGAGCCAGAGGGTCATTCTACTAAAGGGCTGAGGAGCTAAAACATAATTTAGGTCAAGATATCTTTAGCCTGCCGGAGGTCCAGACCATTTGACCATTAGTCACACCTGGACTATTGCCTTCTGTGGCCTCAGAGGGTAGCTAATTACCCAGGGAAAAGGCTCTGTCTTTGAGAGGTGGTGGTTGTGGGGTTGTGGTGGGGGGAGACACAGAGAAAGAGAGAGAGAAAATTTCTAGAGCTAGGATTCAAAGCTAAATTTAAATCAAAGTCATAAGGACCCTCAGTTTCAGAATGAGCCAAAGATAAGTTGGTTTACAGTATAACATGGCAAAGAAATAATTTTGACAGTAAGACTTGATATCCTCAATCCCCATTTTCCTAAGGATCTCTCCTAATTCTTTGATATTGAAATAATTCTCTTTTGAAGCTTCGATCTTGTCATCACACCTGCTGCTTTTCTCCTCTACAGTGGTTGAATGGTTTCATTTTCATTCTCCTGTGTTCCCAGCAGTTCTCCATGATGACATTTGGTAACTTTAAGAAAGTTTACATCTTGTGCAAAATTTGCATTTTGACTTGAAATTTTATTTGTGTTGTATTTTATCATTATTTTCCAGATACTTTAAGAAAAGGGAGTATAGAAGCCAGGCTAGCTTCAGACGTAGAGAATTTTATGTTATGTGAATGGAGACTAATTTTATAAGCAGACAGTTTGGTATTATATATTTGCAAGTATTTTTTTTTGCTTTCCTATACAATCTTCTATAAATCCAGGAATTTGATTATGAAAACTCAAAAGAAACCCTTTCTGATTTCTAATAATCAAGAATGGCTTGTCTTTCCAAACCTTCTAGAAGTGACTAAAGTTTAATATAAGAGAAATATAATCATTAAGAAGTATGTTCTTACTTTACCCTCAGAAATCTTGTTTTGCTATTCTTAAATTATAATAATAGTCTCCAGCAAGTCAGTTGTTCATCTCAAAACTTAACTACAAAAAATATAGCAGAATAAGAAACAATTGCTTACTCACTGTTTTAAGTATGGCTGGTGAGCTGTCAACAAAAATTCTCAATTTTAATTGCTTTATGGTCATTCAAATTGGTAAAAATCATTAGTCAGTTTTAGATTTGATTTATCTGTGTTGTTTGTGTATGTAGGAAAAAATATAAATTATAAAAATTTGAAATGCAATTATAATCTTATAATACAATGCATAGTCACAGTCAGAAAAATGAAGTTATCTCTACCAGTTAGCATTTCTGTCAATTTTCTATCAAAGGAGTGTTTTGAATCATTTTGAAACTTTTCCTGAATTAATTTGAATTTTAAAATCATGTTGATACAATTAATTAAGTTGATAAAAGATATAAATCAAACTTAATTCTATCCAATGATTGTCAAAAATAATTAAGAATGGGCAGTCTGGAAAAATGCCCATTTATGATTTTAAATGTCCACATTCTTTTTTATGCTTATTTTATTTTATTATTGTTGTTCAAGTACAATTGTCTCCATTTTCCCACCACCACTTTCCCCAGCCCCACCTACCCTCACCCTCCCACCCTCAATCCTTCCCCTCTTTGGCTTTGTCCATGGTTCCTTTATACATGATCCTTGATGACCCTTTCCCTTCTTTCTCTCCTTATCCCCTTCCCCCCTCCCCCTGGTTACTGTAGTTTGTTCTTTATTTCAATACTATATTTACTATTGGTATAGAAAAATCATTATAATGCAGTATAAAATTCATTTGTTCTCCTTTACACAAATATATTTGCTTTGGAAGAAGTATTTTGATTGCCCAAATTGCTTTGCATTGGGTTGCATTAGAAGCCAAGCCATTGTCAGCCAACAGCTAATCGGTAAAGGAAGAGATGCACTTCCCTTTGGCCGTCTTTAATGCTTTTCTATTTCTGTAATTTGGCCCATGTCATGCCATCATTTTTTAAAAAATCATTTCTTTATTTAGAATTCTGTGAACCTTCTCATTGCTTTGAACAGTGGGGATTACTTCTGACAAGAGACTTGTTGATTCCACTTTTCCCTTATTCAGCCACAAACATGCTCTAGCGATGCTTACTGGAAGTGGACAACCAATTTCCCTAGGACAGTGGCTGTAAGATCATTTTAGGTCTTCATCCATGGCAGAGACCAAATACTCTATGTCTCAGATATACTATTCAAGTCACATTTCAACTAATGAGTAACAAAGAAGTGTCCTTGTATAAGAACAGGTTATGGAAATAAGATAAACAATATTGTTGTCTTACGATGATTCTCAATTACTAGTCTTGCTTTGAATTACTATAAGTTAAGTTCTTCAATAAACTTAATTGCATAACAATTTTAATTTATGTATATCAAAATGTAAGTTCTTAAAACTTAATAGTACAAAAATTGCATAAAAAGTTAAAGTTTCCCAAGAAGGATTAAAAATTCCATATTGCTGTGAGAGGTGCAAAGAAGAATATGAAAATGCTGAGACATTGTAACTGCTATGTCTTTCTTCCAAACAATATCTAGGGAAACTGCAACATCGTCTGTTGGTTTGCTCTACCTCTCTGAAGCTTTCAAAGTCATGACAATATAAAGCACAGACACCAAATTCTGGTGGAAGAAGCCTGAGTGATAAATCTAGATGCCAGGGATTTTAACCGGGCTCCCGCTCACTAGAGCAGTCCCAGTACTCAGACATTTAAGTTCCTGTCACGTCACCTCATCTGCTTTGCTTCAACTTAATTTGTCTGCTGTTGTCAGACAAATTGTAGCTTGGTCTTTCCCGTGCGGTTCTCTCACTTTTACTTGCTTTTGCATTCATTTCTATAACCAAAGTATTTCTCCTTTCTTTCTTCTAAAGAGAAGTACCTTTCCTCATGCACAAAATCAATGAAGATTTTCCCTGGCCTGGTAGTTAAGTTGGTCAGAGCGTTGCCTGGATTTGTCAAGCTTGTGTTCAATCCCTGCTGAAGGTACATGTGAGAATCAGCCAATGAATACACAAATAAGTAGAACAACAAATCAATCTCTCTTTCTCTGTCTCAAATCAATAAATAAAAAAATTCTGAAAAACAAACTTTAAAATAACTTAAAAAATTTAATGAAGATTTACCAACAACTATGGACAGTTTTCTCAAATTCAACCCATCTTCCTCTTTACCCTAAGCACTCAGAATTTTTTTTAGTCTTGTATACAGCTGTAACTGATAGTGAAAAAGACTGAATGCACTTGGGTATTATCCCTTGAATTTATCATATCTCCTCAATTGTAGTTATTTACTAAGCCTTATTATTCTATAGGTCATGAAATCATGGAGAGGAATAACCAACAAGAAGAAAAGCATAGGAGAAAAGAGAGATGTGAGGACTAACTCCAGCTCACAGTGATTCCTTTTTAAAAAGAAATTATACAATTGAACTCTTTACAATGAATTTACCAACTGAGTGAGTTAAACGTAGGTTTTAGAATAGCTACTACATATCCAGTAGTAGTTTGCATATGCAAAATTTTAGTTACAGGGATATTGGTCCTTAGATGACAGTTTACAAATATAAACTTAATAAGTAAGAAACAGTGGGCAGTTAGTAGATGGTGGTGATAAACGTCAGAAATGTAAACTTCTTAATCTTACCCATCTCTGAAAACTCAGCTTCTTTGTCATTTCCTCCGGGAAGGTTTTATACCCCACCCCCTTCTGGAGTCACTAGGGGGCATGGTGGTCTTCCTTTCCATACTCACGGTACCTGTCCTGACTGTTCTGTGTTCCCTGCCAAAGAGGCAGGTGCGGCCAAAGGGTAGATGTTTGTTTTTATTTAGTCTCTGTATCTCTACTGTCTCAAAGCCAGAGACTCCCCTTCTCCCATATCATTAGGCCCACTGTATAGAGAGCACTCAATCAATGTTTGCTGAATGAGTCTAGCTCCTTTAAATGCTATGTTCCAGGAGGAAGTGCACTTTTAATAAGAGGATTCTTTCTCAGGGGCTACTCAGCAAATGTCAAGCCTTTTAAACTGTTGCCTAGAAAAATCTGACACCGGCAACATTAACCTTTAGAAGCCATATTAGCATTTCTTTGAAGGCTATGTGTTGCAATGAGTAACAGGCTACATCTAATGTCTGGTAACTTGTACTCTAATAGCACAGGTTTGATAAAAAAATGCAAAATGGGTTGAAAAATCATCAAAACCCTAGCTTTAAATGCCACAGTAGTAAACTCCAGTAGTAAAATTTATCAAAATCCCCAGCAGTAAACTTCCAGCTTACTACTATATAGCACAGAACATATTCTCTAGTTAATCTTCCATTTCTCAGTGACCTATGGCCGCTTAATCATCCCTAGAATCCAGGAAAATCAGTTACGGCATTAGTTCTTACAGCTTCCGAACAGGAATATCCTTCATCCGCCCAAATCCTCCTGTTTCCCTGAGGACCCAGGTTTCATTTCATCACCAGGTGAAAGCTGATTTTAAAAATGACATGTTCTTTGAGTGATTTGCCCTATTTGAAAGAAGTGGAAAAATAGGGGCTTTGAAATCAGCAGCAGTACAATCGAACTTTGTGTCTACTAAGCCTTTATCTAGGCTCGCCACTCTGACAAATGCTGAGGCGCTTATAGAAACAGGGGCATAACACCAAACTCTATGTGACGCTATGGCACAGTCATGTGAAACATTTAATAGCATTATAGAGCGGGTTATGATTGTCAAGAGGAGATAGACAGGAAGTGCTTTAGAAGTTCTGCTGAAAGAGAAAGACATCAGCAGGGGGCTCAGAGGGTCCACCCAAAGCAGATTGAGGACATAGATTTCTGCGATGGACAACAGGCTTGGGTTAGGGACAACTGTGAAGAACTCTGAGCACCACTGTGACATAAAAAACACAGTCAGGATGAGAGGGAAGGAATAACCAATCAGGAGAAAAGAAAGGTGTGAGGATTGTCACCAGCTCACAGCAGCATTTACTTTTTTACCTGATATGTGCAAATTAGTATTATTCGTGTTGCAATAAACTATTGTTATTAATTTATTTCTCAAAAATATTAAATAGATTTCAAAAAGGCTGGCAATAAAATAGAAACTTAAAATATAAATAAAGAATCCATAATTTCAAAAAGTAGAAGAAAATTTAGAAGGTCAGGATGAAGCAGAAAAACCAAACAGAAAAGTAGACCTGAGAAGCTTTTACATAGTTATTCCATCTGAGCCACAGATCTGGGTCTGAGCTTTCTGTCAGTTAAAGAAGAAAGAGACGTCATTATGACATTTTAACTTTTGCATTTGTTCAAGGAAGGGTTCTTGCACGAGGTCTGTGGCGTCCTTAATAGTCTATAATCTTCAGGGGATTCACAAACATCCTGAAATTTTATGCAAAACATCATTTTACAGAGATTTTCCTGAGATAAGTATCCATAATTTCATCAGATTCTTAAAGGGGTTTGTGGTCTGAAATGTCAAGAACCACTGAAAAAATGATGCTTTTAAATTCAAGCTCAAATTTAAGAGTCCAAGAACCAAATTTGGCCTGTGGATATGTTTTGTTTGGCTTATGCCACATTTTCTTAAAAAATGGAATTGCCAATGTTTAAAGGTATTAAAAACCTGGAACGTCTGGCCTTATGGAACGCTCTCTTCGGCACCACAGTAACTGTCTGCTAGCGCTGAGAAATCCTGCCCCTGGGAACCGAGCAAGTGACCTCTTGCTTATTCCACGCTCACCATTTCCAGTAGGTCTGGATCCCTTTTTCACTGCGTTCCTTCTGAGCTTCTGTAGATGTTTGTGTTTGAGAGTCTTGAATTAAGTAATTTGTGCAGAAGCTGATAACTGGGTCTAATTTCGGCTCCTATGAAGAATGGGGTTTACTATCCCAGTAGTTCTCAAACTACCTGCCTGCCGGAACCCTGTTGCTATGTGTTCATCTATTTGTCTGTTTTTTGGTTTGTGCTACTATCTGCCTAATAAGAAAGTGTCCATAAACATACCTACACATAGTTTATGATGTTTTAGTTCGTCACTTTTTTCATGAGCATGTGCTCATAATTATTTTACATTTTATACGTATTTGCATTCATTCAATAAACATTTCTTGAATATATGCTTACATACTAGGAACTTTTCTAGTTTTATAATTTATGCATATTTCTGCTAGTAAAATATTTCCTAACTGATGTGATGAAATTAAATATATCAATATTTTACAATGTTCTCTAAACACTGCTGTGAATCTGTTTTCTGCACCTAAACACAATCACTGCCCTGCCCAAGCTACTGTCCATTGAACTACTTGTGCCTATTTGTTAGTCCTCTGTGCATCGAAAAGATGACTCTAGAAGAGCCATTTTTCTTTCCTCCTTAATTGCAGCCCAGCCCACATGGATTGATATTTTTTTCTCCAACCTGGTGGATATATTACTCTGGTAAGCTACTTTCTCCCACCTGGATTTCATGCTCTTCATAGAACCCTTGATTTTCCTACCTGAGAAAATGGCCCAGTCATTGACACAGTGCCTCAGATCAAAAATTTAGGAGACATCCTTGATTTTTTTTTCACGCATCACCTCCTCAATATCTAACCTAGTATTTTTAACTGTTCGTTTATCTTCATCTCCTCTGCTCTTACCCTGGTCCACACCATCTCTCACCTAGTCCGCTGCAAATAGCTTTGCTGTTAGTTTTCCTATTTCTACTCCGGCAATTCTACAATTCATTCTCCACACAGCAGCCAGAGTGATGTTGTAAGTGTGAACAGATGCTGTTACTTCATTGCTTAAAACTCTCTTATGGCTTTTTTTTCCACTCAGAATAAAACTCAAATATGACTCCGGTGTTCAGGAGCTTCATGATGTGCCCCCCCACCTTGAACTTCATGTCCTATCCCCCTCCCCTCTGCTCACTAAACTACAGCCACACTGGCTTCTTGCAGAAACACTGAGAAGGCCCAGTCTGTCTCTGCTTTAGGGCCTTTGCATTTCTGTTCCCTGGGCCAGGAACGTTCTTTCTTCCCTTAGTTTTCTGGGTCTTTGGATACCTCTTATTTTTAGATCTTCAAATAAATTTCATGTCTTCAGTGAGGTCTTCCTGGACATCCAGTGGAAATGAGTCACCCTCCCTTCCTATGCCAATCAGACTCCCTCATTACCTGGCTCTGCAATCTTGTTGCATATGTTTGCTTCTTGTCTGCTTCTACCTGCTTGATCATAATCTCAATGAGAGCAGAAAATTATTTCTCTCTTATTCATCTGAATGCCTGGATCAGACACTTGTTCACTAAATGACTGTCTGGCACAAATATGGCCAAAAATATTTGTTGAATGAATGAGTGAATAAATAAGTGGGTAAAAATAAATGAAAAAAATCAACACTCTCAGAGTCTAACTGTGCTGACTCATGACATGCTGACTTTCTGACACCCATGACGTAGAGGTTTAAATTGGAGGATGATGAATGGATGAACAAATGGATTTGTTGGTTGGTCGGTTGGTTGCATTTGAGGGACTGCATCGGTGTGAGAAAAGCTCAGTGTCTCATTGGTTTCGGCTGAGAGGGCATTTCCTCTGACCTAGCCACACAAGCAGACATACTCTTACCTAGTATATGTCACTTTAACAGAAAATAAACTAACAGATTTTTAAAATTTCCTTTTTTCCCAGCATAATTCACTGCCTGCTTTCTAAAACTATTTTTTGGCTGCAGGAAATAAACAGATGCACAAAGACCACTAAAAGGAACATTTAAACTGCTTGGAAATCTTTAAACAAATTTTCAATATGGGAAACAATGATCACTTTTAATCATGCAAATTCATAGTACTCCATCAAAGGAGCAATATAGTCCCTTAGTGTTATGCAGGAAATATGAAATACATGCTAATGTTTGAACTGTACACGTTGGGTATGACAAGAAAAAGTAGTTTTTAAAAGACAAGACTCTGTGTAAGTCACGTGTAAGAAATACTAAATAAAATATACTTTTCTTAACTAGGAGATAATGCAGGATCTAATTAATTAATTTTTATTAAAAGTGAAGAAATGAGTTTTTAAAAATAAACATCAACGTTTAGCTCTTGGATCAGACAGAAAGCAGTATTTCAAGTTATTACAGTAGACAGAGGCAGTTGGTCAGATATTGTATTAACAAAAGAGGAGGGAGCCAGACGGAGGACTGTAAAGGGGGAAGGAACTAGCCTCAGAAAAAGATCCCATAGGATAAGGGTATGAAACCACTGGAAGATCCAGCAAAGGTATTGAATAGAAGGATAGCACCCACACAAGGCCCAGGAACAGCCAGGAAGGAGGTTGGGTAGTCTGAAAGAAAACCTGTTCTCTTCCCCAAACCCAAGGAAATAAATATGTAAAAGTTGAACAAAGGCCTGTCTCCATGGCAGCCCCGTTGGGCCACAGCACAGCACCAATCACAGTCCGGGTGCCATCCAGCCTTGGCAGTGGACATGCAGATGGGGAAATGAGACACAGAGAAGATAAGTAATGTGCCCAAGCTCACACATAAGAATTTCGATGCCAGCTGGGAGCAGAGACTGAGTTGGAACTCTGGAGCCTAGGGTGCCGGGGGGATGGCACTGCAGCTCCCCGCTCTGACGCCCCTAGGCCTGGTGGGCACAAGTGTGAGGCTGCAGCCCCAGAAGCTGGACTTCTTCCACAGCAAAATGGAGCCGAACCACCTTGTGGTGAATGAGGCATCAGCCGTGGTGACCCGGGGGTGGTGAACATGTTTTACCAGGTGAGTGCTGGGAAGCATCTCGTCGAGTGTGGCAGCCTCTTCAAGGGCATCTGTGCCCTGCGTGCCCTCCCTGGAGCATGCCCATGCCCTTGTCTCGGGCACATACTTTTTGGCCTTCTTTCTCCTAAACTCTAAGGGTCCCCATGAGACTAGCAACCAAGGGAGCAGTGAGCAGCGGCAAAGCACTCCCCACTGCTTCTATTACTTCTCCCAAGTCCACACAGTTGTTACTATAACAACTACAGCTTGCCCACTATTGCTTAAAATCCTCATGTCTGTGTGTCCTTGAAATTCTTTCCCGCGACCAGAAGAACCTAGTTCCAGACCATGCCACGACAGACCCCCCTGGTTCCTGGTCCCCCTCTGGCAGCAAAGTCATGTAGTAACTGAAAGATAAAATACTCTTCTAGAACAGCAGTAAGACAGACTCAGAAGAATCCCACCGAGGCAATGAGAAAATTCAAAAAGATTGTTAAAAAATCATTGCAAGACACATATATCATTCTATTCTTAACGAAAAATGCTTTCTTGCTTCGTAAAAATATTCAGAACCTGTCCCTAAATCTATGTGGAATTCCAACCTCTGCTGAATACAGAATATTATACAGCAACTTTGAGAGATCTGGGAGTTATGAATAAGGAATCTCTAGATTTGCCTTTAAAGCCAATGAATGTGAAGTTTATAAAACTTACCAATCATAACGCTAACATTTGTGTAATACTTTATTGTTTGGGGGGACTTCCAAATACAGCCTCTCATTTGGTTTTCAAAGTAGCCCTTGAGAATATCAAAATCCGTGTTATTTCACTGATAGGGAGAGGTTAGGGCAGGCCCAAGTCCCTTAGTTCTGCACTGAAATAAATAAAATCGTCCCCTGTAGCTTCACATCAGTTCACTTGGGAATGTGTCTCATTCCACAGAGCATCTCGGTTTAACCTGCAAATGCTCTGGAAACTTAACACCTGAATTTACATTTCCACTGAGATGCAAATGAGTGATTACAGCTGCTTTTCTCTGGGAAGACGTCGGGAAGGGGTGAAGGAAAGGGTCACGGAGCAGCAGCTCTTAAAAAGGTATATTTCCTTGGGTGGGGCCGGTTTTAAAGGGAAACCTGGCTAGTCACAGGTCTTCTGAGGCCACCTCATCGTCACTTTCAGCTATGCTAGTGAATATCATGTACGAAAGTATGTTTATGTTCAGGAAATTCTTAGTCTGTGTTGGTAGTTTAAAATAATCAATCAAGGTAGTAAATAATTTTGCTGAGTGATTTGAAACTCGATGGGAAGGCTGGGTAGGAGGAAGGGAAAGCAACATATTCCAGACAAAGGAAGAGGCACGGGTGGAGGTCAGAGGCAGGAGATGGTGTGGCCCATCTTATTACTGTGTGCAGCAATAATTCATTGAGATATTTACTTTGCGTTTGATTGCACAGCTGTAGATGGATCAGAGACACAAGAACTGTTTTTTTCCTCTCTCTTCGTGCTCTTTCAGTCCCAGTAAGGCTTTTGGGTTGAGACCCAGAACTTGTTTTTCAGAGTTCAGAAAACTTTGCTTTGTAAAAGGTAGTCCAAGAAAGGGGATGGTCTCTGAAACTTTAAGATCAGGAGCTGGACATGACAACCACTGAGAGACTCCCAGGAGGGTTGGTGATAAGGGGATGTGGGAGTGACAAACCTGCACTCCACCTTCTCACTGCACCCCAAGAAGGTGTTAGCTCCAAGAAGAACGACTGGACCCTATCACTGAAGCTCCCAGTCTCTGCAAGGCTCTCAGTGTTTATGTTACCATCAAAGCCTCGTTACAAAGAAAATTCAGGCTTGGACAATGAGCAGTGAACTACATGGGCCACAGATAAGACCTGCCGAATCTAAGGTGAGGGGTAGGGCAGAGGAACATGTGTCCTGGTTTTCTTAGAAGTGTGCAATTACTGTAAATACTCATTTAAGGTATGACCATTGCTTATCCTAGACTCAGAGATCTCAAGACTAATCATGCCTTTGAAGCAAGAGCGACTCATGCTTACCTTTATCTCCAGAAACTGCAGGGTTTCTGGACGTCTCGGGATCATCATTTCCTGCATAGCCATACCTTTAACATTAGAAGTATTCATTGTCACAATGATTTGACAAGTTCTGTATTTTACAATTGTCATGGTCACAAGGAGCAGAAATGCATATACAGTTAAGCCATGTAAAGGGGGACCTTTATCACCTCCAGGTAAAAATAAGAGGTAACAGACACAAAGTACAAACTGTTTTCCAAGTGCTGTTCTAAGTGATTTAGCTAGTTTAATCACATCACCCTCTTAACAGCCCTATAGGTGGATACTATTTTTATCCCAAGTTGACCATTGCCAAGAGAAAGACGGTGGGTGAAGACGTGCAAACACCAAGATGACCTTGAACACTGGTGAAGTAAGCTATAGGTAATTCCTGGACCAAATTCAAATGATATCATAAGAGGGAAAAATGTATTGTTTGTACCAAAGTTAAAACAGGCACAGAATACCTTTTTTTTTACTACACAGAAAATAGATAAAATGATCACATGGGCTTATTTTGCCCCATACTTTTTGGGAGTCAGTTACTTTGTGCGGATAGGCTTTCTGGCATTATCTCACTTGGGTTCCTACTGAACAATTAAAGCTTGCTGCCAGATGACTTCCAGCATTATATTATCAGGCGGCTGTATCATCCTGAATCCAGCCGGTATTTTCAGGGCATTTAGGGACCACCCATTGACTGGAATAAGCCAAACACTCTGCAATCAGAAATTTGGGTTCTATTGTTCAGTAGAAGTTACTATCCCTTTTATTTTACAGCAAAATCTATCACAAAAGCATTCAGTAAATTAACCTGGCTTAACTGTCAGGAGATTTGGTGTTATTGCAAATCTCCCCCCAGGGCACCAGGGAGTTTGTTCATCTGCCATTTATATTATTCCCAATGTTTTACTGTCAACGACAAGGATAACCTGAGGCAAAATTTCTAGGTAGCCAGTTCATTTTACGAGTATTTCCTTTTTTTCATGCATACCCTCCCTATCTTTTTGAGAAAGCCCGGATTTTCTTTAGTCCTGGGAATACTCAGACATTCACTGAAACACTGGATTCACGAAGTGTTTTGGATACCCCAAATTTGTCATGGGGTTGGAATTGATCTTCCATTGCTAAATCCACTCACAAATCTGTCTTTATTTGACCTGACTTACCAGCAGCATTTGTTACAGCTAATCACTCCCTCCTCCTTGATACACTGTTTTGTTGCCCTGTTGGCCTCCCCAGCACCCCACTTCCTGGGGTTTCTCTCAGTGCCAGAGATAGGTAGCTTCTTTTTGATCTCTTTTGTTCCTTCTATTCTTTCCTTCTTCTTCCTAGCTTTTTAACACTGGAGGGATCCGATGCTCAGACCTTGGTCCTCTTCTCTTTGCCTCTAAATTCATTGTCTTAATGAGCTCATTGCTCAAAATGTCATCAGCAGACTGATGACTCTCATTATATCTCTTCCGTGGAACTTCCTTCTGAACTCTAGACACATGTGTCCAACCGCCTACTTGAAAGCCTCTCTTGAAAACTTACTAGGAATCTCAAAGTTAAGTTGACCAAAATTGAATGCCGTATCTTCCCCAGAAAATCTGCTTTTCTTGAAGTCATTTTCATCTCACTTGCAAGAAATTTGACCATTCCAGCAAGTCCCAGCAAAATCTTTGGTGACATCCCAGAGTCCTTCTTTATCTTGCATCATACATCCAACTCACGCATATAACTTCAAAATACATCTAAATTTCAACCTCTCCTGGTCACATCCAATTACCTCCAGTGCTACCACCCACTGTGGCTGTGCCATCATTATCTCTTGTAGGGACTACTGCAGTAATTCTGTAAAAACTTTCCCTGTTTCTATCCTTACGGACTGTCTTGGTTGAGGTGCCAAGAGCAGATCCGGAGCAAGGATTTCAGTGGACACTATTGAGGAGGTGATTAACCCTGGGGAACATTGCAGGGCATGGCTCAGAGAGAAGGGTAAGGGGAAAAGCCAGTAAGAGGTTTAGTGCTAATGAGTAGGTTACTATTGCTGACAACTGGGGCTCAGTCCTGCGGGGGCTGCGCTGAAAGACCTAGTGGAACCTGTGTCTGAGATTTGCCTGTGAGCAGCCAGAACATGAGATCATGAACACAACTGGTAGACCATCTCCTACACCCAAGGAGAGCTAAAGCACTATGTCTCTTAATTTGTTGAAGGTGACATTACTTGTCCTTCACATGAAAGGAATGTCCTGGCATTCCTCAAAACATGGGAGCACAAAAATATCACTGATGTACCATCAGTTTTTCTAGGTTTTACCTAATGTCCAGGGCCCTTACAACTTCCAGAGCATCGAGAGCATTTGCCACAGTAAATTTGAGACATGAGGCTGCTGCTGGGACGACATGGCATACTGCTTTACAGCAAAGATTTCTGTGTAACTTGAGAGAGTACACTCTAAAATAACAATAAAAAGTCAATGCATAAACCAGTAAATAGTCATTTATTATCATTATCAAGTATTTTGTGCTGCACATAATTGCATGTGCTATATCTTTCATGACTACCAGTGTAGTAGGTTTGTTTACACCAGCATCATCACAAACACAGGACTAATGTGTTGCTTTTCGACATTATATATGACATTATGATGGCTGTGACATCATTGTGTGACAGAAATTTTCCAGCCCCATTATAATCCATGGTACCACTATCATATCTGCGGCCCATCGTTGATGAATATGTCATTATGTGGCACACGAATGTACTGGGTCTATGCCAGCCCCTCCCTCGGGTCCCTTGTCTCAAGTAAAAAAAAAAAGAAAAAGTGTTGGGATGATAGGTGAACCTAACGAGGTAGAATACCTTCTTGCCTCCATGTTTGGAGAATCGGGGTAGAGTTTTCCTCACAGATATACTCTACTTCGAAATGTCTATTCCTCCTATAAAAGAAAAGAAAGCTGATTGTATCTCTCAACAGAGGGCCCAACACCCCCTTTTCCCTTGGAATAACAAAGGGTTGGTGCTCAGGTGGTCACCTCTATCCTGCCAGTGAATAGGCATCCTGCACAAGTGTATCAGTGAGCGAAGTCGAACCAGGGCCTGGAGCTTTTCTGTGGGGTCTGGGTTTCCTCTCTTTGGGAATTCTTCCTGTGGGGCATTAGACTGAAGCTGGGGAGCCGAATTATAACAAGTAACTCTCGGTGCCTGAGTTTCAACTGGTACTTTCCTTTGCAGATCCTCTTTGTGGTTTTCTTATAACCCGAAAGCAGCAAAATTGCTCCCTTTCTTTCTCCTTCTAAATTATCTTCATCAATAGTGACATTTTGGCAAGTTTGTTTGCCACTTTTCCCCTGTCTGTTGGCTATCTGAGCTTCTTCAGAAATATCTTACTGTGCATTGCTCCTGTAACTACCCAGAGCCACCAGGATAAACTTTATCCCAGAGTGAATCCATTTTGGCACAGTCTCTCCAGCCCTGGTCCATGGGCTGAGGCTTCGTCTCCCTGTAACTGTATGGTCAGAACTGATAGGCAAGCTCTGACAAATCCCTGTATTCCTGGATATCTATACTCCCAGGTACCTGTTTGTGTTTGAAGTGTGATGTTGACATTATTTTAATCCTCAAATCTTCCTTTTAATAGGTACCTGTTGCAGAGTCTTTTATTTTTTGTTTATATATTTCTAGGGAGAGGGTAAGGGAGAGAGAAAGAGAGGGAGAGAAATATTAATGTGTGGTTGGCTCTCACATGCTCCCCAGAGGGGACCTGGGCCACAACCCAGGCATGTGCCCTGACTGGGAATCGAACTGGCAACCGTTTGCTTTGCAGGCCTGCACTCAATCCACTGAGCTACACCAGCCAGGGCCTGTTGCAGAGTCTTATCCACTGAAGGACAGAAAAGGCCCTGAATTCTCCTGTTTCACTTTGCCTCAGACCTCTGATCTTCTTCTAGGAATACCCCCTCTTTCTAAAACAATGTCCATGCAGACTGGGTTAACCATCAATTTCTAAGCTACTACTTCACAAAAGCTTTTTCTTGGACTTAACCTTGACCCATTCCCTTGATGATGCATTTATCGGATTCTCAGTTGGACAGGTATGATCTTGAACCTTCGTTATTCCCCCAAAGACTAGATTGCCAAGCTCATTACAGTTTCCACAATCTTTTGCAGACTCTGGAAGAATGTTCCAAGAACTGACAGCCTTTTGAACTCTGCATTGAAGAGCTTAGAGTTTAGCTGCTGAGTGTATACTCCTGGCCCAGCTCCATGAAAATATCAAGATTCATGGAATAATCAGAGAAGAACTCCATTAACAGACACAGAAACATTTGGTGCCAGCCTTAGCTCTACCACTAATTAAATGATGTAACTAAAAACAAGTCGCTTAACCTTCTGATGCCTTATTTTCCTCATATATCAAAAGAGAAATAATAATAACTAGATTTGTTGTGAGGCTAAATTCAATAATAGGAAAGTGCTTTGAAAAATATGAAACTCTACCAGTGTAAAGTAATTTTATTATTATATAGCCTAAGTTGCTTTGGTCTTCCAATTTTAGTTCAAATTAAACAATTGAATGTGAAACATCAATTTTGTAAAGGGAATAGAGCACAATAAACAGTAGTAAATAGATCAATTTAATCTAGACTTCATAGTTTTACATGTAAAATCATTTTAAAAGAAATGGTATTTTTACCCAGATTTTTGGTTTAAGAAAGGAAATACATCGGAGCTATTGAAAAGAATTGGGTCATTAATTTTATTAGATTTTGACATCATTTAAAAAATGCTTCAAGTAAAGGTTGTTTGTTTGTTTCATGCTACTGACATGATAAACTCAAATGATAACAGCATAAAACCAAAATTAAAAGGGCCTTTATCTTATGTGTAAAAAACAAACAGGGGTCATTGTTTTAGAAAATATTAGTGCTGTAAATATACCTTAATTTTTGCCTGCGAACTATTGCAAGTAACAAGAACAGCAAGATGTAATTGTTCACTTATAATTCATTACAACTAAATATTTAAAATTCAACTTTGCATGTTTAGAAATTTCAAGCGTTTTTCACTTGTTGCCCCCCGTTACTGCTGCAGGTTTGCAAGCACGCAGAGTCCAGGTGACTCAGCGAATCCTCTGCTTGTTTAAAATGATTTGCATTCCATCCACAGTCACTAGGGTGAACAATCACTGTACGGAGAAATCCCCAATTTTGTTTTCAGGCAGCCTTCCCGTCTGAATGCCGTGTGTGAGAGGCAGGGGATCAGAACGCCGCCTTGGAGCATATTGCACTGTTGCTGGGCTTTTCTAGGCCAGTCTGTTTTTCCAAGTGGAATTTCAGATTGTTTCCAAATCTGGTGCTGAGAGCGCTGGTCTCTAGAATGAGGTGAATAAAAAAATTTTTATGATGTGTATGTTTATTTTGCATCTTAAAAATACAGAAGAAATTTAGTTTTATCAGTAATAAGACACCATTTGACATTGGTGTCCTTACATAATATTTACTACAACACTTCACATGTGTATTTACAAACTAAAAATACATGCATGAAGGGTGTGTGCTCATGTATTTTTACAGATAGGGCCATGTTTCCCGTATATTTGGAGTTCACGTGTTTAGAGCACCAGGAAACATTTACCTGACAACTGGCAAAGGTTCTGAGAGATCCATAATTCTAACTTCTTTCCTCGTCTTCCTGGTTCTCAAAATTGTGAACAATTCAGCTCTGTGTATAACATTCAGTAAAACAAACATCCTATAGAAAACTTACTCTACCCACACGGGGAAAGAGCTCAGGGGTCACCTCATTCTTGCATCTTTGGAATCCTATACTCAGCTCCATATGGCAAAGCCAACCACTTAGTCTCCTCTTACGGGTTAGGAGGTAGGTATTTGGCATCTCCCCATATATTTACACTTATAATTACTCTTGACTTATAAAAATATTTTGAATTTATACTGTTTTATTTTCAGGGAGGAAAACTTTTTCTCTATACTCTAAGACTCAGTTATGGGGGCCCGCAAACTTAACTGACACAAAAGAAAAACAGATTAATGGGGGAAAAGAAACAAATGGATTAATATTTTTATGTGCATGGGGGTTCACAGAAAAGGAGTGAAATTCAAAGAAGTGGTTGGACTGGGGAGCTTATATCCTTCTTCACAAAGGAGGGAGGGTTTGGTCTCCAAGGATGAAAAACTGTGGGGAAATCACTAGGAAATTTATGGGGAAATCACTAGGAAATAGAGGGGAAACTAATGACAAACAAAGGTTATTGTAGTGAGCTTTGTGTGTACAGTCTCGTCTTGGTGCTGGGTCTTTGTCTCTGGTGATAAAGGTCCTTCTTCTTGTCCTGGTATAAGGACAGGGGGAAAATCTGTCACTTTCACAGGGGGAAATTTATGTCTTGCTTTTAGGCACAAAGGGCAGAGATGTCTTCCTACTTTTGTTCTTTCTTAATTCTTTACAGCTCAGAATAATCCTTGTGCCAAAATAGCATATTTTGGGGCGGCATTTCCAGATCCCATTTACTATCAACATCTATAGTGAATCAGCATCTTTAGCCTCTGTTACAGGCATCCTGTTTGGATTGGATGATCCAACATCCTTCACAAACCCCTTCTCCTTTACCTTCTTTCACAAAGGGGAGGTAAAAGCTAAATTATTCTTTTTCCAGGTTCCTTTCTAGCCAGGATAGTCAAAT
Organism: Desmodus rotundus; assembly: GCF_022682495.2. Lineage (NCBI taxonomy): Eukaryota > Metazoa > Chordata > Mammalia > Chiroptera > Phyllostomidae > Desmodus > Desmodus rotundus. The sequence continues at coordinate 191,761,990 of NC_071388.1, forward strand.
CCTATGACTTATGGCCAATAAGACATACTAGAAATCTTCTCCAGCTTTCTTCATAGGAGAGACGATAATGACTTGCCATTGCTTTGCCTGTTACTGTGTACCATCAGAAGCTGCAGCAAGCATCCTTGTAACCATGAGAGGCTAAGCCTGAGAAAGGTGCTGAAGGAATCGTACAGGCAACTTGTCATCGAGCTTCTGGACCGACATCAAGCAGCTTCTTTTCTCCAGAATTATTATGAGAAAGAGATACCCCTCTGTGAGCCAGATTTCTCAATTATTTGAAGCCGAATGCATTTCTTAACCACCAGGCCTCCCGCTGAACAAGACAACAATAGCTTGCTTCAGTTCCCCCCTGCATTTCCTCCTCATCATTTCCCATGGTCAGATTAGCTTGTGTTAAATATTGTATGTCAGCCACTCAGATGTCTTTGCTTGCTTCTGTTAATTAGATTTTTTTCTTCTGCGGGAGTTTAGGAATTCTTTCAGAAAGGAGTTATACATGGACACCTTTCGAGCTTTGTATGTCTGAAACTGTCTTTATTTTGCTCTCACATTAAATTGACTGGACATAGAATTCTGCATTTGAGCTAACTTCCTCTCAGGACTTTGAAGTGATTACCTCCCATTTTCTAGCTTTTATCGCTAGCAATGACAAGTTTGACCAGGGCACTGTATTGAACACGTGCGGGAAGTACCATCTGTGTTTCAGTCTCAGAGAATTAGCTCCTCAGGAGCACAGTGTGAACTGCTCTCCCTGGGGATGTAAAATTACAGGGGTTCTGACTTGGACACCAGTCTGATTTGTAATACCTCCTAGGTACATGTTTGTTTGTTTTCTTTCTGAAAGTCTTTACAAATTTTCTCTGTATTCCTAGGCCCTGTACTAGCTGTAGGATACATCTATATGTTGGTCTTTTTACCTCAGACCTCATTTGTGTGGTGGGCCTTATACCTCCTTCTCCCTGTCCTTACTTTCCTCTCCGCCTCCTCCTCTCTTTTTCTTAAATGTAATTTCCCTCCTCTCATTCCCCCTGCTCTCTCTTTCTGGAATGCTTGTGGGAACATCTGACTGTATTCTCCAGTACTAATTTTCCGGATACTTTTTGCCTCTTTCTTTCTTGAACTAAATTCTCAGAGATCAGTTTAGTCCTGTTGGTCCTGTCATTCAGTCAGCCTGCCCATCTACTGAATGTTTTATTTTAGGGATCATAGTTTTGATTCCTGTGATCTCTATTTGTTCTTTGAATAGTCACTTTGTCTTCTTTTCTCTGTTAACTGTTCCTTTTAATCAGTTTTCTGTTGAGTTGGGTGCTTGTATTTCATAGTTTTTCTTAAGTGTTTAGATTTTTTCCTGTATGTAATATTTGAAAACTCTTATTTCTCTTGACCCATGTATCACCCACCACAGTATCACCAGCACCTTTTCTTCAGTTCACATCATACTTGTTCTTTTATGTTCAGCTGACAGAGGAAAAAACTCAATCGTGGTTCTTTGGTGGGTTGGGTTGGGATGCAGGTTCCAGCTGGTATGGATAGCAGCTACACTAGGGTCCCTGGGGGTACTTTGAAAGATAATAGTGAGGACAAATGTTCCTAATGAGTGGAAGTTTGGATGGTGCACTTAGGCCTTGTTTTGTGTGAAAAGAGATATATCTGGAAGCTAGAACATGTACAAGTGCATGGACAGTAGCAACTAAGTTGGCTAAGTGGACAGGGACCTGGCAGATCTGGGATAGAGGCATATGGGTAAATATATGCATGTGGGCACCAAGTATGGAAATACTTGTATCACATGTAATACACTTGGAAAGCATTCACCATGGAAAAGGCATTAAACAATCAGGTAGATCAAAAACTCATTCAGTTGACATCAGCCAGTCTCTTCCTCATCTAGACTAATGCTACCACAATGGGCAAATGAATGAGTAGCCATGACAACAAGGTGAGAAGCTACGCATGAACCCAACTGCACAGACTCTCACTTACCAAGACTGATTCAGCCACTGTTGCTACCAAATGCTCCATCATTCAGCAGAAGAAACTAATACTGAGCTCCTCAATATGGCATCATCCTTCAAAGAGAATAATCAGCTATTTGGTAGCCGGTTAATTACATTAAACCCCTTTTACTATGCAAGAAACAGCTATTTTTTGTTTCTTTGACAGAAGGAGATAGATATTTTAAGTATTGATTTACTTTTTTGTCTGTAGGGCTTCAGCCAGCCCCATTATCTGAGGGTTTATGAGATTGTTTGCTCTACTTATGTGGCATCCTATACACATTGTGTTAGACCAAAGGACCATTTGACAACAAAGAAAATGTGGGAGTCAGTGCATGACCAATGGGTCCATCCACTGGGCATGTCACATCCTGCGCCACCTAGAAAGCTGGTGACACAGGTGGAAAACCAGCCCAAAGTCAATACCTTGCAATGATGGAATGCCATCCTCCAAGGTTATACTGTAATCAATGCTTCTCCATCAGGGGCAGTTTTGGAGGACATTGATAAAGTCTGGAGACATTTTTGGTTTGGAAACACCACTTGGGGGTTGGTTCTGGCATCTAGTGGGTGGAAACCAGGAATACTGCTAAATATTTTGCATTACTCAGGATATCCTCCACAACACAGAATTATTCAGTGCAAAATGTCAGTAGTACCAAGGTTGAGAAATCTTGTTTTAAACTGATGAACTTTGGAGGGTACCACTACCCTGTAGTTAAAATACATTGGTCTGGGACCCATGAGTTAGAAGCAGAAGAGTCCACTTAACCATCACTACCATCTCTTTTCTCCAACATGTTGAAATTTCAAGAACACTCCCTAATAAATCTCTTGCATATAATCTCTACCTCAGTCTGCTTCCTGGGGAACTCCATCTGTGACAGATTATAAATTGAGCCAAGGCAGTAACAGTAGCAACAGAGCCTGCATTGAAATTTTAGAATATTTTAAGAAAAAATAGAGTTCATTATCAACTGGATATAAAAAGAAGAGAAGATGGAAGACTTAATTATAACTTCCAGGTTTACTTGGGCAACTGAGTAGTCAATGGTGCATTCATCAAGATAAGGAATAGAAATAGAAGTAAAGTTTGAGAGAGAAAATGACCAATTTTTTTCTTGTACATTTTTATCATGTGTATAAAGAAAAATGCACCCACTTAATATGTATAAAGTTATTAGCTTGAATCATATGGAATTGCCATTTTTATAGGTCAAAAACTGTCAAATGCTGGCAATTTCAAATGGATCAAACTAATAACTATGAGTTACTTTCTACATGGGAAAATTTACTATTTTTATTAAAACTTACATAAGCCACATAAGATTTTAGAAAGGTAATATCTGTCAGATGCAAAATATAATCCTTTGGGTAATGATATGTCATTTACATTTAAGTTCCTGAAGTAAGAATATAAGTCACGTATTATTGCTTTAGGGCACATTAAGGGATCTTGACGAGATTGGGAACTCTGTTTTATATCAATTTTCTTGTGCAAGTTGAGACATAATTGCCATAAGCAGAGCCAGGAAAGGTTACAGATAACGTGACTTTTATGCCAAAGCTTTCAAAAATATGCTATCATCTGTCATAAAAAGAGAATCTAAGACAAATATAGTATGCCATAGCATTTGTTGCCTACCAACAGGCTCATTTGCAGAATCCAAAATGACTGCATGTCGTTTTAGGTGAGACCGAAACTGCGAACACATAGACAATCTCACAGCATCTTTATGGACCGAAAAATACACTTTTAAAATACTATTTCCTACCGAGGTTGCAGCATGTAATGCTGATTGAATATGTGTGGCCAAATACTACCGACATAACACATTCAAAGTGACGATTGAGGGGCCAGAGTTAGAGAAAAACTCTGTGCTGCTTTTTCCTGCCCTGGGCCCGAGAATATGGAGGATTCTACCTTATGTAGAAAGTAATCCACTGGATCTATATTAATCTGATCAGAGAATGACAAGTAACATCACTAATATCATGTTCTACCACTGACCTGGAGAGATATCAAATTACAATGTGTACATGCAGAAAGAAAAACAACCACCTTCTTTTTAAAGTATAAGGCGTAGGTTCAAGGACAGAGGCAACAACATCACTCTTTTGGGTATAAATCAAAGATATGATTAAAAAACTGAAGACAATCAAGTGAGTAAAAAGTTACAAGCTCACATTTACTTTCTGTACCTGAGTCAGTTCCTGACCCTACACTTGTCACCTGAAGAAGAAGGGGCCCTGTAACACAATGGCGAGTCATTCCCCAACAGGAATGACAGCTATTGACTTATATAACCAGATTCTGGGGAAAGGGTAATGCACAAACATTTTGAGGAATGTGAAATGTCAGCGATGAGTTGACATTGATAACCAAACATAAGGCATCATCATCGTCCTTATGTTCAAGTGAAGGCATATGGAGGCCAGAGACTTAACGGAATTCTGGCATAGGTCCAGCTCACACTAGTTGGTTCACTGGGTTCACTGATGCATAAAGTTATTATTTCTTTGTCCTAGGACATAATTGGAATGGAGATACTTGGTAGTTAGTAGTTCATGAAGATGCAGAATAAGAGTTAATCCAGTGGGAAGGTCAAGTGGAAATTTCCAAAACTCCTTTCTAGCCCTATTCCTTCCTCCCAAATCTGTACAACATAGTAAGTAAAATATATAATACAAGGTGAGGCAAAAGTAGATTTGCAGTTGTGAGTATGTGAAACACAGTTTATTCTTGTACAATTATTTATTGGTCATTGCATTACTTTGCATATGAACAACTGTAAACCTACTTTTGCCCCACCCTGTATACATTATGTATACATCATCCTAGGGGGAAATCAAAGATGTAGGGGTCATGGACCCACTGTATCTCCATTTAATTCATTATTTTGTTCCCTGAACAACTGAGATAGGTCCTGGAAGATGAAAATAGATTACTAAAAATTTAACCAAGTAGTAGCACTAATTGCAGTTGGCATTCTAGAAGAAGTATCTTTGTTATGGAAGATTAATATAACTTCAGGTCCATGGCATGTGGTCATTAATTTGGCAAGTATATATAAGGAATGTGTATATATAAGTATACACACACACACAAACATATATTCCTTATCTTTATTATCACAAAAAGAAGATTCAGAAATGATTTGTATTCCAGGTCATAAACACCTATGATCTTGTCTCATTAGAAGGTTAATTCTGAAACCTGCTATCATGATATTGTCTGGAGGGTCCTAGACAACTTAAACATCTGCATAGTATCACATCAGTCCATTGCATTGATGACATACCAATTGGTCCATTGTATTGGTGACATCATATTAATGTGTCTTCACATTTTCCATCCACAATGCCTGGCAGACTTTGGGGGTTCTTAAGGTACTTTATTGTACACTTGGAATGGTGTTGTGCCAGCTTTAAGTGGAGCCCAGAGTAGGTAATGTCTGTACTGTAGGTCCACATGCAGCAGACCCTGTGGTACAGAGGTCCATGAGGTAGGGGAGCTATGAAGTTAATAATCATAGACGAATGACAATTCCAGAGCTCCTAGGGTTCTACAGCATGGGTGGGCCAAATATAGTGGAGAATTATACATCTTTTTAAAATGCTTTTTGTGTGCTACTAGCACTGGTAGATATGCAATGCCTGGCTATGGGACACTTAAATAGATGTATTAGTGATATGACTGCACAGCATTTTTAAAAGACTTAAAAAGACCAAAGGGTCAGAATTTTATTCAGTTGCACAATGTACTGTTTGAAGTGATTGAATGTACCCCAAAGACCTTTTTAATTATACGATAGTTTCTCCAGCAAGCTCAAAGGCTTTGCTTTTCAGCCACCTCAATAGAGGTCCAAGAAAAGAGCTTTTCTCAAAAGGATTTATGGGTGTGGCTTTTGTGTCATAAAGAAAATATCAATGAGACTCACTAAAAGCCCAAAAAAGTTTTTGAGAAAACTATTAGTGAAAATATTGCTGGCATGGACTGAAATGGACAGAGCAGTACACAATGTGTGTTCCTCATTTTCTCCCTTTCTGAGCAGGAATGTCTTTATCTGTTATCCTATGTCTCTCTCATCATGGCGTATGTGGTGAGTGCGGGGCAGATCATTCATCTTTCTAGTTTCACAAGTCCATGGCTATAAAAGAACTGGAGCTATATACTTAAGGAATTGCACTCAAGGAGACTCACCCACACTTGAACATAATTTAGATGAGGTGATACTAGACTTTAAGGTGATGGGTTGAGTTTTATAAGGATCTGAGAGATGATAGTATATTTTTCAAGTGGAATAGATAGAATAATTGGGGTCCAGAGAAAATACAGTAAAAGGCTGCCTAATAAGATTGCCTGTCATCCCCACCTTCTAGTATTCTCTCCCTTGTGTAATCCCTACCCCTTAATTAATCAATCACTGGATTGGACATAATTAACCACTTCTAGAGAAGAGTATATAGCAAAAGTTCTGGGATATCACTTCCACGATTAGGTTATAAGGACCATGACATCTATCTTGCTCATACACTCTCTTTCTTTGACTCTTATTGCTTTCTTATTTTGATAAAGCAAGTTGCCATATTATGGGATGCCTTATAAAGAAACTCATGTGGAAAGAAACCAAGGGCATCCTTTAACCAGTGGCCAACAAGGACCAAGACCCAGGAAGACCTGAATAGTACCAATAATCGTGTGAGCGAGCCTGGAAGCAAATCTTTCCTAAGCAGGTCCTTTGGATGACTGCGACCCAGATGACACCTTGATCGTAGCCTGTCAGAAATCCTGCAGCAGAGGACCCAGATAAACCATACCTATCTTTCGGGCTCACAGGAACTGTGAGATAATATGTTGTTTTAAGCCACTACGTTTTGGAATAGCTTGGTCTAAAATAATAGATAACTAATACAATTGCATGTCATTGTATAGCTGGAGGGTCATCTATCCAAGACTCTCCTTCACTTTACAGCAAACAAAAATCCCAGTGTTTGGATTTGTGTTGTCTTAAAAATAGCACCAAATCTTTCAAGATGTTTAAATAAATGAATAATTAAATCACAGAATGATAAAGCTCAGAGGGAATTTAGAGATCATCTAGTGGTATCCACTCATTTTACGAAAGAGAGAACTAAAAATCTTTCTTGAAAAATTCCCTCTTTAAATTGCCCCCTAGGTGTTTTATGAGCTACTTGAGAATATTAGGCTCATAACTTCAGCTCACCTTATTTTTGAAATCCCAAACAGTCTAATCAAATTTAATCAACTACTTTATTCATTGGTCTTGACTTTTGGCAATCTCTAAAAAATCAAATCCTCTGTCAAACAATGAAGATTTGCCACTACTGAGGACTGTAAAAAAAAAAAAAAAAAAAAAAATAGCTTCAGGCTCTGAAAGCAATTTCTAAAGGAGCTCTAAAACTGTCTTAAGCAATGGTAGTATGGCTGGAGTAAATGTATGTTCTGTCAGGGCAGCTACTTTGAATGGGACGTAGTAATTTAGATCTGCAATTTCGGCTTTGGTTTTTGAAGAGTAGAAACATTGCATATCAGTGTGCAGAGAGTATTAGCCATCCATTCTATAATGACTATAATCAATAATCAAACGAAAGGTTTCAAACAGTGCTTCAATCTTTGCTCAACAATCTACATCTATGATTCTGCATATAACCTCTTTGCATTTTGTTGTTTTCAGATATTTGTGTTTATGATACCCTTACCATGAGTTCTGTGATTATTGGTTTTTCTACCTCTTTCCTTCATTATCATACTCAACAGCAGGATTTATCCTCCCCTATAGTTCATAAGTTCTCCATATTCATATATCTTGACTAACATTTAAAATGTAACCAGTAGAGTTGTATGACATAGATCCTGAATTACAAATAAGTTTTATGTGCTTGTTCACTTTGTTGAGCTGCTTGTAGCTACCTTGAACAATGTTGAGAATGACTCTGTGGCCTTCTCTGGTCTCAGAGGGAGAGAATGTCATCTTTTATACATGCTGTGATCAAAGAGAAAACGTAGCTGTATATATATTGATGACCCTTCTTTGGATTACTGCTTTGATACCCATTGCAATGAAAATATCCATAGGATGAATTATGCTTTAGTAGATGTTCAACCAATTATACCTTAGAAGAAAGAAAAGCTTTCCCACGTGTGGCAGTAGAGAGCACATACAGCTGGGATGCAGTAGGAAGATGAGACGTTACCACAAGAGAAAATGAGACAGTTGTTTCCAAGGTGGTCTAGACTTCCATAGTTCACAGTTTTATCCCAATTCCGTCCTAATTCCTTTTAATTATTTCTTCAATGTGTTCTAATTCCCTCTTTCACCATTCCGAAATATTACAGGAACCCTGGAATATCATACTGTCACTTCTGTTTTCAGGACATTGATTTAATTTCAGCTCTATTGTGCTAAGGCAGGTTGACTTCCCCAAACTTCACTTTGCCTGGAGGTTGGGTACAACTTACCGTGATCAAACACATGCTGGAAAAACCCTTGGTGTAAGTACTTTGAGCTATTCCGGGATATTAAATCAGGACACAATCTTCTATGTAGGCTTTCATCTCACTCACATCACCTCTAGTGAAGGCTCAGTGTTGGGTACCTAATTGATGGCCAGTGTTTGAATGCCACATCCTTTCATCTGTGCCTAGAGTTCAGAGCTTGTGAACTTGACAATTTAAAACTTCTTTTTCTGCCTGCAGTAAAAACTAAGTATAAGAAGGTAAGCAATCAGAGAAGTTTGCGAGCAACTTACGCGGGTAATGGTGGGGAGGAAAAATAATTTTCCCTCTATCCTACCAAGTTCTTCTGGCTGGACTAATAATTTAATTGACATGAGACAGATTAACAGGGGAAATTGACCACATTTATGATGGATGTACACATGGGGTTCCATAAGAATATGAGACAAACTGGGGAGTTAAAACTTATATGCAATCTTGAGCTAAGTGGAAAGGGAGGTTGTGGTTTGGGACTTCGAATGGCAGGAAGGCAATGCGCCTGGAAATAGAAAAGCAAATGTTTGCTAAATAAATGTGTGCTGGGCCATCTTTAATAATGGGACCCAGAGAGGATTTTGGTCAAAGGGGGTCTTGCTAGCTTCCTTTCTGTCTATCACACCTAGTTCACAAAATTGTCTATGATGCTATCTCCTTCATGGAGCAGGTTCTCGAGCTTAAAATCATCAGTATCCCAAAAGGCACATTTTTGTGTGGCAAATTTTGCTTTCCCTCAAACTTTGACCCTAATGGCTTGAATCAGTTCATGTATTTCAGTTTTACCTGGTATCATCCCTATAGCTTCTCCTCAGCCAGGATCTCCTTCCCTCCTTCCTTTCACTGGTGTGTCTCTGTCTCTCTCTGTCTCTCTGTCTCTCCAGATCTCCTATTGATGCTTTTTTTCTTTTTCTTATTTTTCTACCACACTTTGCTATAGTCATTCAGATCTAAATAGAGCGCTAACCTCTGAACCAATCCATGGTATATTGCTGTGACCTGAATCCCATTTTCTCAGTAACCAAGAGATTGCAATTCATTTCTCACAGCTTCCTGACATAACCTCTGACTGGTTCACACTAATTCTTTCGTGTATCCCAGAAATCTAACCTGGTCTAGACTCTAGTTCACTTTTATGGTAACTCAATATGTCTTTCTGGGAGGACTTAGTCTAGTTAGCATGATCCAATTTTTTCTAAAGTTGGAGACAATATTATTAATTATGGATATCTTTTTTAAAAAATCTTTTAGTCTAATGTAATACTAGTTTAAAATAACACAATACTTTGTTACAGAATGGCTGAGCTTCACTTTATTTATTTCATTAAGAAAAAAACTTGAATAATACCAAAGTATGTCTATTTTTTTTTGAAGTCAAGCCTGCCTTTGGTGGGTTGGAAACTTTTCTGAATCCTTTCTATGAGAAGTAATTGAATGTGTGCATTAGATGAATTACAATTCAAGCCAGTCACCACAAGAATACCAATTACTTCCCCTGAAAATACAGCAAAATCCCCACTGGTAAATTCTCAGTTTGGCAAGCGATGTGGAAAAAAATAATTACAACTTCTCATACCACTGATAATTTAATTTATATTTTATATAATTGAGTATTTATCAGTGATTCAACTCAATTATGCTTTATTTAATAGATTGGAGATTTTATACCACTAACCACTACTTCTCTGCACCATGGCTGCTGCTCTGCTCCTGCCCATAAAGAACCCTTTCCAAATGGAGAGCTTACTCTTCATTTTTTACAATAATTTTGTCTCTAGAGTTCATTACGGGTCGCAGATATACTATGAATTTTGTAGATGGAGAATAAAAAAGAAAAACATATTATAAATAGTATTTTTGTATAATAGTGAAAGGGAATCTTTAGCCCCCTGTTAAAAGGAATGATGCTGGGTGGAGAAAAGCGAGTTGGTAGCCATGCATGTCTGTGCTTCCAGCGGAAGAGTCTTCATGAGTTTACCTGAGGGCTGCATAACTAACTCCACTGGAAACTCTTCCTTGTTAGCCAGCTACTTGTTTCTGGCTAGTTTCAGTGAACATGGATTTAAAAATAATTGCATGGTCAGCAAAAGTTTTCAAAAACCTCCAAAATGGCATTGGTAGTTTGGTAGTTTGGAGGTTTGGAAGTTTTCAAAATAGAACAAACTATTGTTCTATTGTCTGTCTCAAAATAGAACATCATTGATCAGGAGGATCCTGAAAAAGCAGGGCATGGAAGCTAGAAAGTGGGGTCTCTCTGAGCAAGTTGGTCTATTCCTGCCAAAGTGATCACAGTTCCCAGAGGACAGATGCATGACTCTTCCCATTGTATCAAGTGTTACAAGTCTTTGAAGAAAGAAACAAAGAAGAAAACACAAAAGTATAGCCTGAGGGCAAATATCAACACGATGTATTCAGGGAGAATCAGAAACAACACAGGGGATACAGACTACAGGAATTAAAATGAAAACAACCTGGAGCCAGAGAACTGATAGCACTAAGGAAATAAGTGGCATATTTTTTTTAAAAGGAAGAGAAACAGAAAAATAAAGCAAACTTGTAAGGATTTGCACTATAGGTAGCAAAGATCTAGTAAAAATGGTTATATCTAGACATTGAGATAGTTGCAGAAGGCGTATATATATTGATGGAAACTGTCCTTGAGATGATGGACAGACAGCTCAAGGGATAGAATGAAACTGGATGTTGTGAGAGGTAAGGAGAAAGTCGATCTATCAGACAGAAGAAAAAGACTTAACCTAGATCCTTGTGAAAATTTCCAGCTGAAGTCTGAGAACCTTGACTGATGTGTAACAGGACTTTTCTTTCTTTAGAGAATAGATAAAACTAACAGATATTCGCCTATTCTCATACCGAATCTCCTTTCTGAAATACGTGCTGATATTTGACCCAAGGAAGCATGAGTAAGAGTTCCATCTCTTATTCTTCAAGTGACTTTAGGTAGGGATTCTCTTTTTTTACTCTTACATGCATGCCTCATGGACGAGTTAGACATGTGTTCTTTTTTTATTTCCAAATACAACAGACAGCAGTTCTGACTGGATCTTACTAAAGCCACACCCCCCTCTGTGCTGGGATATCTCGGGGGACCTTGTGTAGGGACTTGGATGAAGCTTTTGAGTAGAAGCAGATTTACTGTGAGGTGGATGACGATGAAGCTTTAGGGACACCTCACTTTATGGTCCATAAATAGAAGTTAATGCTTTTGTTGTCATTTTCTTTTTGATGTTAGGATAACTTATCTTCATTTTATCATTCTTCAGTCATATTTTTCTTTTTTCACGTTTTTCTTATTCATTTTTATCTGACTTTTCTCAGTTCTTTAATATATAACCTTATGTATGACAAAGGTGGTACCATGTACATGTCCAAGTCAGTGTTAGTATGTCTCATTTGTTTAACTAAAACATCTTTAAAATGATTATATGATGTGCCTATGTACAACAGCCACTAGGTCATTTCTTTTGGTCTCTCATCACTGATTCTGTGTATGGCTTTAATTACGTCCTAATACAACCAGTCAACATCTCTGGAGGCCAAACCACCAACGATCCCTGGCTCCTATTTCCTGCTTTTGTAACTTGAGAGGGATAGAGGGATTGCCCCTTTTATCAGAGTTCTGATTTTTAAAAACATTTCAGGTAAGTTGACTGTAATGTCTACTTTTTAAAACATTTTGGGCATAAGTTTATCTTGGTAATTTTATGTTTTCTTTTTCTTAAGGGGCGCCCTCAAATTGTAAAAGCTTCAGGACCGCAAAGCCTACATCAGCTTCTGACTGGGTAAAACCTCTTATTGTCTATTCTTGAAGGCTGGCAGTGCCAGACTGGGGAATCAGAGCAGTTCAAATGATTCAAGGCCCTGGGGACTGAAAGCACCGTTGCATCATATGGACATATACTGATGTTGCAGTTGCTAGAGAATATAGTTATGCATTCTCATTGACCTGCACTTTTCACATCATTGTGGTCCAAAGACTCGAGGTACTGTCTGGATGAGATTAGGGGGTCCTCCCCAGTATTGACAGATCTTAGAACATTCTGTCATCCCAGTGTAAGGAATTACTGTCAGGAGACCTTGGGGAAAAGAGGTGGTAGAAATTCAATGCAAGAGTTATCAACTTATTACCGAAAACAACCAAAGTTTATGCTTATTTTATTTATTATACAGTAAATCTCATTTTTCATGAGATGTTCATCAAGTTACTGTCTGTTTAAAAATCCCATTTTCCAAGAGCCTTAACCAAGCACTGAAGCAGAAATACCTAGTAAAATAGGGACCAGTGGCTACCTGGTTAATACAATATTGGTTAAGAAAGGATGAAAAGAGGTATGGTTCCAGAATTAACATATCAGTAGTGAAGGTCTCATCTCTCAGCCATTAAAACTTTTGTGGAAAAAAGAACTGGCAAACACTCCTCTCTCTGGACTAGAGGGATATGAGTAAACTTTAGGAATTAATTATATCTGGGAATCACTCTTTGAAAAAAAAAGGGAGCCAATATTAAAGGCTCATGTAATTAATAATTCAGGTTGAGCTCTCCAGCCCGGCAATGTTCTAAATGTTACAATACAATTATGGAGCCCAGGGAGAGGTGTCTTGATAATTAAGAAAATTACTTTCTCAAAATTATTATTATCTGGTGCCTCAAATTCAGTGGATAGACATGCATTTTGTTTAACCTCAGTAAAAATTGGACATTTCACATGTAAATCCAGATCACTGAAGAGAGGCCGGAGAAGAGAGAGATGAGGAGAACAGAGGCAGTGTGACTTTCTATGCTCACTGGGTAAACTGTGGGGCAGGTTTCAAGTGGCCATTAGCATTAAGAAGGGACACTGTGGCACAGCTGGGAACTGAGGGGGAGGCTTCAAACACTGCAGGAGAACCCTGCTGGGGGAGCCACTCAGGGAGGCAGTAAGATCACATCGTTTAAACTGTTCCTCAGAGGAGAGAATGCTGTCATTGGAAAGGGGAATGGGGGAAACAAATCTTTTTTTGTGCACGTGTAAGACTGTTGAATAAAAAGCAAGGAATCAGTTGCAATAATATCAACATCTCACTTATTTTGATGACACTTAACTTATTATGGCAAACATATGATACAGTGCTGAAGAAACCTGAAAAGATTTTAGAGCAGCCAAAATTATAGTACAAAGGCAATCTAGATGTCAAAGTGTAGTTGCTTATTCATAAAAGGTCCATCCTAGGCTGGACTCAGAGAGCTCATTCTCTCTTTACACACAATTAGAGCAAATACAGTTTGGGGTATTTTAGCTGATGATAAATTCTAAGTGTCTTCATAGATTGGTGGGGACAGGGATGGGAGGTGCTGCTAAGGCTAAGCTGACTGACAGCAACAAGAAATAACTGAACTATTAAGCCTTAACAACTTCCTAATCCCAGTATTTCCCTTTCCCAAGCTCTATTCCCTACCATACAAAACCTGGGGCCAATTGGCCTTTTTTTTTTTTTTTTTTTTACAAACTCACCTTTATTCCCAATTCCCAAGGTAAATAGAAATTTAAACACTTGAATATCAACATTCAGAGGCTCTGTATTAAGCTAATCTGTGGTGTGAATCTGACCCTGAAGCTTTGTCTCTGTTCTAATAACAGGAATCCTCTTATTCCTGAGGCCCCCAATTCTCTGAATTCTTCTAACTTGGCTTCAGTGGAGGTCCTTGTTTTTCAGGGTGTTATTTTGATACCTGATGTTCAAATCTCTCCTGGATTGGGGCCCCACCCTCCCAAGGCCTACTGCCAACCCATGAATCCTTGTTTAGTCAACAGGGCAGTTTTACCGCATATAGGACATTTCTGATGCCAGCTTCCTGTCAGCTGAACTACTAAGGGACCCTAATCCAAGCCCCCAGTGTTAGCTTCTCATTTTGGGGTGCCCTGATGAAACTGTGAAACTCTATGGCTGTCTGTATAGGCCAAAGCTGAAGAACTGAGGGGGACCAAGTCTTGACTGTCATTTGGCTTCAGTATCTATTTTCAGCCTATCTGCTGTCTGAGTGTGCTTGTCACTCCCTTGTGCCAGGTCCTGTGCTACATGACAGAGATGTAGTTTCTCTCCCTGCCTGCCCCATCACATTCTAAATAGTTAACCAATGGTATGCTCTCTTGATGCCCTAGATAGGACCTTAACATCCCCCGAAATAAAGGAGCAGAAGGAAATAATGTGAGTGCCAGGCACCCTTCTAAGCCCTTACAGATGTGAGTTCAGTTTTATCTTCACAACTTGGTGAGGTACTAAGGTCTCAGATATGTCAACGTGTCCTAGTCTGGTATGATAACCCAAGGCCACAATGATGGCCTTGAGTCATCAAATCATAACTGGACCATTCAGTTGTGTTCCATAGGGTAGAAAATTGTGTAAGACACTTCAAAGAGTTCTCTCACAATCTATTAAAAATGATGGCACTTCAAAGGGTCGGCGTCTGTTCTCTGGAAAATTAACTTAGGGATCAGCATAAAAATAAATCGTTACTGTCCTGGCTGGTGTAGCTCAGTGGATTGAGCGCCAGTCTGTGAATCCAAAGGTTGTTGGTTCAATCCCCAGTCAGGGCACATGCCTGGGTTGTGGGCCAGGTCCCCGGTTGGGGGTGTGCAAGAGGCAACCACATATTCATGTTTCTCTCCCTCTCTTTCTCTCTCCCTTCCCCTCTCTCTAAAAATAAATAAACAAAATATTTTAAAAAATAAAAAATAAATTGTTACTGTCTCCTGGCCATTCACTTTTTTATCAGGTTTATTTAATGCTTGAGTCATACTACTTCTTTAATTTGGCCTAGTTCTTTATAGGACATAGTTATATATGCTAATATATTTCTACAGTTTCACCAGGAACAATTTTGTTTATGGGGTAACACATTTGGATGCTTCATAATTCTTTTGATTAAATAGATCTTTTCAAAGTTAAAATCAACAATAATCAAAAGTGGGGCTTTAAAAATATAATAAGCCCCAAATTGAAAATAAAGTAATTGTCTTCCCTCTGTAACATATTTGTAGAACTTTGATGAACATCAATTTCATTTTTCTAAAAGTTTGACAAAGTAACTAAATAAATTTTGTTCCCTACACAATATTTCTTAAAAAATAAACCCTACTAGAGAGATACATGCAAAAAAAAATGAAATTGGACCACTCTCCTATCCCATATTAAAATATAAACAAAATGGATTAAAAACTTGATTATAAGACCTGAAACCATAGAATTCCTAGGAGAAAAGACAGGCAGTAAACGCTTTGACATCAGTATTAGTATTATCTTTTTTAATATGTCTCCTCCAGAAGAAAATGAAAGCAAACATAAACAAATGGAATTACATCAAATTAAATACTGCACAGCGAAGGAAACCATCAGCAAAATAAAAAGGCAATCTATGGCATTTGAGAAGATATTCTCAAACAATAAATCTGATAAAGGAATTAATATCTAAAATATATAAGGTACTCATATAACTCAATAAAAATGGGCAGAGGACACGCAGAGACATTTCTCCAAAGAAGACATACAGATGGCCAAGAGGTGTTTGAAAAGTTACTCAGCATCACTAATCGTAAGGAAAATGCAAGTCAAAATATATCACCTCACAGCTGTCAGAATGGCTCTTATCAAGCAGTGAAGTGTTGGCGAGCACGTGGAGAAAAGGGAATCCTTGTGCACTGTTGGTAGAATTGTAAATTGGCACAGCTACTATGGAAAACAGTATGGCAATTCCTCAAAAAAAAAAACAGGACTACCATATGATCCAACAATTCTATTTCTGGGTATTTATCCAAAGAAAATGATGACAACAGTAATTCAAAAAGATATATGCATCTCTACGTTCATTACAACAATATTTATAACAGCCACCATATGGGAGCAGCTTGGAGTCCATCAATAGATGAATGGATAAAGAAGATGTGGTGTACATGTACAACGTAACGTTACTCAGCAATAAAAAGAACAAAATCTTACCATTTGCAATAACATGAATGGACCCAGAGGTTATTATGCTAAGTAAAATAAGTCAGACAGAGCAAGACAAATACCATGTGATTTTACTTACATGTAGAATCTAAAAGAAATGAACAAACAAAATATAACAACAAAAGGATTAGAGAAATAGGGAGCAAACTGATGGTTGCCAGAGGGGAGGAGTTTGGAAAAATAAGTGGAAAAGGTGAATGACAACATAGTCAATAATATTGTGATAGCTTTGCACGGTTATGAGACTCGATCACACTGTCAGGTATGTACGCATGGGCTGGCCAAAAAGTCCATTTAGTTTTTTCCAAAAAATAAAAGACACATTTTCATTTTCACCAATAACTTTATTGATTTGGATATTTTGAGTATGTCGGCTATCTCCCGCATGGTAGAACATGGATTGTTCTCAATTAATGGCTCAATATGATCGCTATCAATTTCAACTGGTTACCTGACTGTGGAGCATCATCCAGGAGAAATCTCCAGCACCAAACTTCTCAAACCACTTTTGACATGTTCCATCAGTCACAGCATCTTCTCCATGACCTGCACAAATCTTTTTGTGTGTGTGTTTCTGTTGCATTTTTACCTTTCTTGAAATGATAAAGCATAATATGTCAAAAATGCCTATTTTCTTCCATCTTCAATAGTAAAATGGCTACACAAAAATTCATCAATTTTGATAAGTTCTTTTTAAATACACCCTGATATGACAGCTGTCACAATCAATGTAACAAAATTGTTTCAAACTAAGTTAAAGACACCTAAGCACTACCAGAGCCTTTTACGGAAAAAATGAAAAGAACTTTTGGGCCAACCCAATAAATGTCGAATCACAAATGTTGTATACCTAAAACTGATCTAATAGTGCATGCCAACTACACTCTAATACAACATTTTTAAAAATGAATCCTAGTTACTTCAAAGTTAAGGCACTGTTTGTTACAGGTCATGGGTTAACAGCATCAATATAGAGTTGATTCTTCTATTATCTTGTTAGCATCCAGAGCCTTTAGGCCATTGAGAGTCTAACTTAAAAAAAATGCTATGACAAATATTTTTCTGAGAAAGGGCAGATAGAGGCACTAACAACACATAGAGAAAAAAACATCCATTACATTTAACTGTTTCTTCCTTAGAATATCTCGACATTGGTAAAGGTTGCAATGAAAAGCAGCTTAAGGTGGGTATTTCTCTACCCTGGCATCACATGAGAGTTATAACAAGAGCTGTGAACAAAAACCTGTGCTTCACCCCAGAATGATTAAATCAGGAGTTGAGGGAGTCGGCCCTGGATGTTGGTGGTGTATTTAAAATTTCCCCAGTTGAGAGGCTTCTGGTCAAGATGGTGACGTAGGCAGACATGGCTCACCTCTTTGCACAACCACATCAAAATTACAACTAAAATATAGAGCAACCATCAGTCAGGATCATCAGAAATCAAGTTGAATGGAAGTCTGACAACTATGGAATTGAAGAAACCATATCCATCCAGACTGGAAGAAGGGGTACAGATATGGAATGGGCTGGCTCCACACCCTTGTGGATAAAAATCAGGAGGGGTATCTTGGGAATGAGGAGTCCCAGACCCATACCAGGCCCCCCATACCAGTATTCCAGTGCTAGGAAGATAAGTTCCCACAACTTCTGGCTGTGAAAACCATCAGGGATTGATTCGGTGGAGGAGGCTGCTGGAGCTCTAAGCATTTCCTCTTGAGGAACCCACACATGGACTCACCTACTCAGAGTCACTCCCTCTGGGCTCCAGCACTGGGATGGCAGCTTGAAGGGCACCAGTGCTATACAGGGAGAGGTTGAAGTGTCTGGTATTGGGTAGAGCAGAGGCCATTGTCCCTCTGCTGAGCCCTTCAACCACAAAGCTGGTAGGCTGGTGCCATATCTGAGTTTCCATCAACCTGGCTAATACTGTGTGACCCACCTTGGAGATCCACAGAGGCTCTACCCCACCCAACTCATGGGCCTACCCAAGCTGCTTTTCCATAACAATGGCTGGTCTTGGCTCCTAAATCTGATTAAACATGCAACAGCTGGCTTCAGTGAGCCCTAGCAGCAGCCAGATTTAGAGTCACAGCTTGAATTCACCTGGGAATCTCCAAGCCCAGCACAACTAGCAGCCATCTGCAGATTGCTTTACTGCTCAGGCAGGGTGGCCCCCAGGCAAAACAGAGGTGGAGGCTGACCTTGGCCTGCACCCCCCAGGAAACCCCAGGGCCAACACACACAGTGGACAGCTACAGAACATATCGGAACACCACCACCCTGCCCCTGCACAGCTGATCCTCCACAGAGGGTGGAGATTGGTGATCAGTGGTCACAGCTAGTCCTTCCAGCTGACTGGCCTGGGTAAATCCCTCCCATTGACCTGCCAACATCAACCAAGACTCAAATACAAGAGGAGGGTATAATTGTCTACACAAAGGGTACACCTCAAGTACCCAGCTTGGGTGATAGGAAAGGCTGTGCCACTGGACCCTACAGGACATCTACTACATTAGGGCACACTACCAAGACACAGAGTCAAAGCAACTCTACCTAATGCATAGACACAAACACAGGGAGGCTGCCAAAATGAGGAAACAAAGAAACATGGCTCAAATGAAAGACCAGATCAAAACTCCAGAAAAAGAGCTAAACGAATTGGAGATAAGCAATCTATCAGATGCAGAGTTCAAAACACTGTTTATAAGGATGCTCAAGGAAATTAGTGAGGACCTCAGCAGCATAAAAAAGACCCAGTCATAAATGAAGGATACACAAATTGAAATAAAGAACAATTTACAGGGAAACAACAGTAGAATGGAGGAAGCCAAGAATGAAGTCAATGATTTGGAACATAAGGAAGAAAAAGGAACCATGCAGAACAAAAAGAAGAAAAAAGAATCCAAAAAAACGAGGATAGTATAAACAGCCTCTGGGACAACTTTAAGATGTCCAACATTTGTCTCATAGGGGCGCCAGCAGGAGAATAGGAAGAACAAGAAATTGGAAATGTATCTGAAAAAATAATGAAAGAAAACTTCCCTAATTTGGTGAAGGAAATAGGCATGCAAGTCCAGGAAGCACAGAGAGTCCCAATTATGATGCATGCAAAGAGGCCCACATAATTATTAAAAGGTCAAAAGTTAAAGATAAAGAGAGACTCTTAGAAGCAAGAGAAAATAAGTTAGTTACTGGAAGGTTGCCAGATGGGATGGGGAAGGCATAGAATGGGTAAAGAGGTGAGGGGATTAAGAAGTACAAATGCGTAGTAACAGAATAGCCATGGGGTTTTGAAATGCCATATAGGAAATGGAGTAGCCAAAGAACTTATATGCATGACCCATGGACATAAATAATGGTGGGGGCATTGCCTGAGGGAGCAGGGAGCACTTGGTGGAGGGGGGCAAAAGGGGAAAAATAAAGACAACTGTAATAGCATAATCAATAAAATACAATTTTTAAAAACTCAGTGGAAAAATAAAATAAATTTTATTATGGAAAAAAATTAAATTTCCCCAGTTGATTCTATAGTGAATCATGCTTGAGAACGCTGGTTGAAGTCAAGGCCTGGTAGCATACTTTGGCTGCTGGCCTGGCCAAATTGTAAAAAAAAAAAAAAAGTTTTTTGGAACACAGCCATACCTATTAATATATATATTGTCTATGGCTGCTTTGGGCTACAAAGGCAGAGTTGAGTAGTTGAGATAGAGACCATATGGCCCTGAAAGCCTGAAATATTTACTATCTGGCTCTTTCAGAAACATTTGCTTCCCCTATCCTAGGCTAGTGTAATATCAGGGTATTTGAGTGGTGGTATTTGAATGGTGGCATTTACATGTTTTAAACTTGCTCAAAAGAAGTATGAAAAATAAATTTCTTTCTTTTTTAAAATTTTTGTTGCTGACATCATTATAGACGTCCCCATTCCCCCACCTCGTCCACCTCCACCCAGCCCTGCACCCTGTTCCCTCTGCTCACCACCACACCGAGGTCTGTATCTATGGGCTGTGCATGTCTCTCATCTCTTAATTATTCTTCCAGGAAGTCGCACAAACCACTTTTCTTGTGTCTCATTGGCTACAACTTAGTCACATGGCCTTACCTAACAGCAAAAAAGCTGGGAAATGTAGTCTTTATTCAAATGGTCACTTGCCCATCTAAAATTCTATTAGTAAGGGAAAAGCGAACACAGATATCAGGTGACTACAAGAAATTTCTTCACATTAAACTGTCTTTATATTTAAATATTACTTCCTTGTGCTGCAACAGGACAGGAAGAAAACTTAAATCAGGAAACAACCAGAGACAGAGTAAGAATCCATTTGCTATCATCTCTTCTGTTAAAACAGTTATATGTTTTTCTTTTGCATGTGCTATGCTCACTGACTTAGTCTCTGTAGAGCTCAGAAAATGGTTTTGAAAAAATCTCTCCTTACAAAGAGAACCAACAGTATGGGAAAACATACTTGCTAATGATACCTCAGACAAGGGCCTGATCTCCAAAATACATAAAGAACTCACACGACTGCACTCCAGGAAGACAAACAACCCAATTAAAAAATGGGCAAAGGACATGAACAGACACTTCTCCAAGGAAGACATACAGAGGGCCCAAAGACATATGAAAAGATGCTCAGCATCACTAGCCATCAGAGAGATGCAGATTAAAACCACAATGAGGTGCCATCTCACACCAGTCAGAGTGGCCAACATAAACAAATCCACAAACAAATGTTGGAGAGGATGCAGAGAAAAGGGAACCCTAGTGCACTGTTGGTGGGAATGCAGACTGGTGAGGCCACTGTGGAAAACAGTATGGAATTTCCTCAGAAAAGTAAAAATGGAACTGCCCTTTGACCCAGCAATTCCGCTGCTGGGATTATACCCTAAGAACCCTGAAACACCAATCCAAAAGAACCTGTGCACCCCAATGTTCATAGCAGCACAATTTACAATAGCCAAGTACTGGAAACAACCTAAGTGCCCATCAGCAAATGAGTGGATCCAAAACTATGGTATATTTACACAATGGAATTCTACGCAGCAGAGAGAAAGAAGGAGCTTATACCCTTTGCAACAGCATGGATGGAACTGGAGAGCATTATGCTAAGTGAAATAAGCCAGGAGGTGAGGGACAAATACCATATGATCTCACCTTTAACTGGAACATAATCAATAGAAGAAAAAAGCAAACAAAATATAACCAGAGTCATTGTAGTTAAGAACAATCTAACAATAGCCAGGGGGGAGTGGGGTGGGGACAGTGGGAAGAGGGGATTACAGGAACTACTATAAAGGACACAGGGACAAAACCAAGGGGGAGGGTGGAGGTGGGGGGAGGGAGGTGGGTTCAGCTGGGGTGGGGTGGAGGGACAGGGAGAAAAGTCATACAACTGTAATTGAATAACAATAAAAATTTTAAAAAAATCTCTCTTTGCTGATAATGCTTGTGTTTAATGCAGATATCCAAACTAATGGACAGAGCCACCCAACATTTGTTGTCATACCTGATGGCCGGGGTGAACGTGTATTTATGGTCAAGCTACCCAGTGAGAGTGGAAAGGGTGCTATTAATCATTATACTTGGACAACAGGTATAATCTGGGAAAATGAGGCAATAGTTACCCTAATTTGATCTATAATTTGGAAGAGCATTTCTTACTGGTTAAGGGATAAGAGAAGTAAGACATCTCCCATATTCCTCTACTTCAGTCCTACAATTAATTCTGAACCAAAATATTCCTGAAACTAGTGAGTTTTGAAAAAACAAATGCCTAAAAAGGTGAATATGCGTTCAAAAACACAAGTTAGTGTATTAGCCACAGCTTGGTTTTCCCCAGGAATAGCAAAATTGGATGACTCAAAAAGTTTAATTAAGAGGTGGTATTGCTTCATGACTTCTAGTTTATTTCTGTCTCTCCTTTTGTGTGGTGACTCAACCAAGGTAAGGTACACGCATTAGTTGAAACAATTCTTTTACATAGTTGGCTTTTCACGCCACGGGCTATGGAATACAGGACACAAAATACCACATTTTTAAAGTGGCAGTTTAACAATTTCTGTTAATCCTTATGTGGTGGTTAGATGCCAATACCCCACAAAGGCTACAGTTTAAAATAGCAATTATTTTAAAGTATGTCTCTTTTGTACACCACTAGTAAATTGGATTATGTTTTCTGAGCCTCCCAGGAGCATTAACCAAAGCATAGCTAAAGCTTTGCCAGTATTATAAATCATCTTTATAGGCTCACAGATATTTTATAATAAAGGTTGGGATTTCCCTAATCTTTTTAATGTGAAATTCATGTTTCCTTCTCTCCATTAATCCTTATCCCATTTCTGTGGCTCCACTCACACATTAAATTTATCTAGGCTATCAGCCAAAGTGGAGTGCTTGTTTACTTTCTCCTTAAAGCCAGTCTCCCCCCAAATCACCCATGCTAGATTGTAGCTCTATTCTGACCTCGCTGCAAGAAATCAGGTAACTCTTGGTTATTCTCAGTTGTGAGGAGGCAAGAGGCTTATAAATTACCCACTTGTTTTGTTGGTATTAACTTATAAGAGAAGGCTTTTTTTTTTCCCAGAAACATATGTGAATGGTTGTGTGAAAATTAAGAGAAGTTTTTTTCTGTGTATACTTGAAATGAATCTAACTTTAGGACACTTAAAAAACTGCTCATCCTTGCAATCTGTAGTTCTCATTGTTGCATTAGGTGTATACAGGTGTACAATATCTTAATTTTACCAAGTCCCAGTTGTCGGTGTATTTTAATTGAGCTCTAGCTGAGTTCGAGCAAACTCTTTTCCAAACCAGTTTAGAATGAAAACCAAAACCAAAACCAAACAAATGAATAAGCACAAACTACTCTACAAAGAACTCTGGCCAAATTATCAATGCCATACTTAAGACGGAAAGTGCCATTAGAACCTGAATCTATTTAAAAGTGATTTTTCAGTACCAAATCAGAAAAATAATTGGTATTGCACAGGTTTGCTTTAGCCTCAGTAAGACAACACAACAGACATCATTCAAAAAACTATAATTTAGAATTTTAGGAAAATATTATTTGATATAGTTATAGCTCAGCATTAATTATATCATAATAACCAAATTTACTATCAATGTGGTGCTTTCTCATGTATTTTTGCCTACAACTAATAGAATATCTAACTTCCATGGCTTAACAGAAGTGGTATAATTATCTCATACACTCATACACCCATACACACAGTCCAAAGGCTGGGGGCTTTCAGGATTGGTTCAACAGCTCAGTAATAATACGAAGGACTTGGGCCTTTCTATACTTCAGCTCCACATTCCCTGAGAATTATCTGGGACTTTAAGTTTACTTAAACCCCTTGGATGTAAGAATGCAGCTGTAGTTTGGGTATCACACGTTGACAACATCTGCACAACATTCCCTCTACCTATCTTCTGTTAATAGGAAGGAAAACCTTTTCTAGAAGTGTCCTAACCAATTTTCCTTAGGGTGCCTTCTGCTAGAATTGGGTCACATGCCTTTGACCTAGATGCAAGGAAAGTTAAGAAACGGATGTGTGGCATTTTGAGACTCCGTAGTTGCGTGTCATTAGGGCTCCCAAGGGAGATGTGAGGAGAGGGAGGAGCATGACATCTGGGGAGACAGCGGTTTTCTCCCAACAGTTCACATCGCATTTAATTACTATGTTTGTAAAGTTTCAAAGAATTAAGTGTAATTTTATTTCAAGTAAACTTTTGTTTGTTTTTGCAGATGAATTAGTACCAATAGAGGTGGGGATGGCTGGGGTTGCGGGGAGAGGTGGGGGGAAAAGCCAGCAAACTGTACTTGAACAACAATAAAATTTAAAAGTATTAAAAAAATTAGTATCAATATTTTGCAGATATTTTTTATGAGAGATTCACAAATTAATTCCAATTAAACCTCTTGAATTTATTTCAAGTAAATTATAGAAATTCCCTTCAAAACACTTGAAGAAAAGAAACCTCATCATGATATTACCGTTCCAAGTAATAAAGAAGAATAGGATGTGATGAATTGAGAAACCCAATCACACTGTGTCAATGAAACGTGGCAAAGACCAACTGACTAGTAAAATAATTGTGAAACAAGGCCCTGAGTAGAGGCCAAAGCACAATGGAAACCAATCGGATTAAACAGACATCGGTACTGTAATCACAGTCCACAACAGATGTAGAAGGGAAAATACCAGGGCACCTGTTTTGTTCAATCCGAAGCTGGACGTGACAGACACAGTTTGAGAGGCAGAGGGCAACAGTGAATCATCTCTTTTAGTCTGACAGGATTCTCTGAGGTGGCATCTAGGTTTCCCAGGGGTGGGGCAATTCCATTCCTGACAAAAGAGACAACTGAGAAGAATCAAACAACAAAACAAAGATTTTACCTTTTTCCAAATGTCCCTATTCTAAAAATTTTTTAATTCATCTTTCTTTTTTCATTTTCTAGTTATCCATGATAAATACAGATTGTCCCCCCCAAATAAGCTTCAGTGCACAATGTTACTCAATAACACTGTGGAAGCAGGAGCTTATGAATCCTTGTGGGACTTCCTTTATTGTTTTATTGTTTTATTCCTCTTTTGACAGAAAAGAAAACCACTCTGCGGGATGCAAAGAAGACTTAGGATGGCTTGTTTAGTAAGTCCCCAACTCAAGGAGCAGAGACCAAGTCCTGCCATATTTTAACCAATGCCAAAGAGGACCTTCAAAGTCTTACTAATCACCAAAATAAATATAACTCGGCTGCATTTAATTGAGGATTAATAGAGGATACAGAAATTATAGCACATTATTAAAGAGCATTTCACCTCCTGAACGACAAGGTGCTTTTCTAATAAAAAGAAGCACAATACATTGAAATTTCCTTTAAAAAACAACTAAAGCTCATTTAATGAAAAGAGAGAAATTCCACTTTATTAATCTATTAATTTTTCAAGAATAAAGGCTTTTCATAGTCTTCATTATCCTAAAAGTCAAAATCTCCATTTCAATAGAGTGTTTTTAAGAGGAGGTGAAGGGAAGTTCTAATGAATATTTATACTCAATTCTCTCTGGATTTGGCTGGCGACAGGACGCAGAACCTTGTTATATGCTTTCTAAAATGCGTGTGGAACCTAACATGAAAAACAGGGCTGGCGTCGCATCCGGACGGCTGGAGCTGAGTGCACTCCAACAGGGCATTTCAACAGCCTAAAAACAATCATTATTTTTCATGGTGACAAATGGCTTTTCCTCCAAGACACAATACAGCAAAAACAGTATTTATTTCATTACAGCTTAATTGAGCCTAAGGTATTAGGTTTAGGCCTGTGGAGTATTTGAACCAGCAGCAGCCATCAAGAACCCAGCATCTGATTATTTCTCCTGCCAGTCAGTAAGTCAGTAAATATTTATTAAACACCTAGAGTACGCTGTGATGAATTATGGGGACATAGCAGTGAACCAGTCATAGGTCCCGCCTTCAACGTTCACTCTTCTTTCTCTCTGTTTATTTTTCTTTAGGATCTAGGAGAGAATTCTGAAACTAGTGTTGAGGCATTCTGCAGTGATACTACTGGGCTCAGAAAAAGATAAACACGCACGGATTTCATAGACCTTTATCCAGCCACCCTTCCTTGATCCTCCTTCCTTCCAACAATATACACATTAATCTAATTAGGTCGGACTTCCATGGATTTCAATATCATGTTAATAAATATTCTCTTCCATTTATTTTAATTTAATGCAAACAACCCAAGGTCAATTGGAATTTTCATTGCTTAAAATGTAACTCCTTATCTCGGGGCCTTTAGACAAGGGCATGAGTATGGAGAAAAATTTCTCTGCTCTACGAGCAACAACAATGCACACATGATAATAAATTTGTTCACTTATCCAACACATATTTATTGGGTGTCTGTAATATATCAGGCAGCGTTCTAAGCTACTGTGATCTCTGCTAGGTTGGAACTTCAATTCAGCTGTAATGGGGTCAGAGAATAAACAAGTAAGCAAGTAAGGTCATTTCAGAGAATGGTACGGATCATCAAGAAAATACAAGAGGATAAAATGGGCTAGAGAGTTACTCAGTTTAAAGAAGGGGGAAGTTCTTCAGTTTGAGTGGCCAGCTATCTGAGACTAGCCACATTAGGAAAAGCTCTGCGCATTAGGATTAGGAAAAACTCTGAGCTGGAGGCGACAGTGATGGAGGAGATATGCATGTGTCATCCGAAGCAAGGCGTACCCCTGATCTCCTGTGGACAGACCACTTCCACTCTGTAGTTAGGGGGGATGGGTCAGGGTTGGGGAGACCATGATGCTGGATGTGGCTCTTTTGAAATTTGGATTTCAAAAGGAACTTGCTTTTCAGAATGTTAGCAAATAATTAAAATTTAAAATACTTTGCCAACCAATACTATACCATTGGAAACCATGTACAAGGGAGAGCTGGATCAGGGGAGAGGGTGGCCAGGCTTTCAACCTCTGCTGTAGGTCTTCCTTCTGGTCTAGGTTATCTAGGGCAAATGTAATGAAATGGTCTGGTCTCTTTTATCAGATTATATGCGGACATAGCTTCCACAGATGATATTTACCATTTAACCAGGATATTCCATGAAATGTGATGATCCTTCTATTTGTAGACACAAAAGCAATGGCAACTAAATTAATGGTAATCAGTATGATGATTAAAATTATTCATAGATTATTTTATGGATCACAGTAAGCATGTTTCTAACTCTATTAATTTTTCACTCATCTCCTCTCTTTTGGTTTAACTAAAATAAGTGGAAGGAAAGAAAATAAAAATTGAACATATAGGTTCTTTGATTTAGTGAGGAAGTCGTATGTAGATTTGTCAGTAAAGCTTTATAAAATTAAAACATATACTTTATAGCAGGAAGTAAATTATATTTAACCATAACATTTTCAGTTTTGCTCCATTTTAGGTTTACTTGGGATCATTTTTTATAGCTTCTTTATCTGTCTAAATTCTTCATCACTTCTCAGCATAAATGTCAGACCTTGGCTAAGATTCTTAGAAAAATCATGCCACATATTGTTAATACCTCACCATGCCTGAGAAGAGCCTTTATTCTTCCCACCTTGAAGCACAGAAAGTATTGTAAATAATACTCTATTAGGTTTTTAAAAATGTTCTCTTCTTAGAGCAGTTTTATGTTTACAACAAAATTGAGAGGAAGATACACAGATTTCTCCTCTGCCCCTTCCTGTACATATGCACAGCCTTAGCTGTATTCGACATCACTCAGCAGAATGGAAAGTTCCTTTACCAGCGAGGAGCCTACATCGACATATCATAATCACCCAGTGCCCCTAGTTTAACTCAGGGTTTACACTTGGTGTTGTACGTGCTATGGGTCTGGACAAAAACGTAATGATATATATTCATCATTACAATATTATGCAGAGTATTTTCATTACCTTAAAAATCCTGTGTTCTTCAGCACGCTTCTCCCACATGCTCTGGAACCACTGATCTTTTCACTGTGTCTATAATTTTGCCTTTTCCAGAATGTCATATTGTTGGAATCACACAGTATGGAGCCTTGTTAGATTGGCTAATTTCACTTAGCGATATATATTTAAGGTTCCTCCATTTCTTTTCATAGCTTATAACTTATTTTTTTCCATTGTGTAGATGTATCACAGTTTATTTATTCCTTCACTGAAGGATATTTTGGTTGCTTCCAAGTTTTAGCAATTGTGAGCAATGCTGCCATAAACATTTTTATAAAGTTTTTGTGTAGATATAAGTTTTTAACTCTTTTGGATATATTCCAAGGAATGAAATTGATAGATTCTGTGATAAGAGTGTTTTTAGTTTTGTATCCATTAGTTCTGGAAAGGAAAAAAATTGGCAGTCTTCCATGTGTTTATGTGATTAAGGGAAGATTTTTCCCCCATCATATTTGTTTTACAGTCAGATGATAGTTTCTGAGACACCTTACCAAGTTGTGATTTTCTTTTAATTCTTACACTTTTCGGATCTGCAAACATTGATTAAGGTTAAGTAGATTCTAAAGTATATTAAATACTGGGATCTTTGAAAAAGCTATTAAAGTAATTGAATAAAAGCTATCTAGGATAAACTCTTTTGGAGAACAAATTATTTACATATATTTAAAAATTAAAATAATTACCCCCTTTAGGTTTTATAGCTTAGGAAGAAGCAGGTACACAATCAGGAGGAGGAGGAGGGAAAGTAAAGATAAGAAGCAAAAAGAAAAGAAAAGAATATCCAACTTTTTAAAAGAAAATCTTTCTTTACTTTTCACCAAGGACAGAGGTCATTGCTAAGGGGCAATGAGATCCTCCATTATGCTAAAGACGGGAATGATAATGGCGATGCTGAGAGAGAGGACAGAAATCTCCCCCGTGGTGAGGAGAGTTTACACGGGAACCACTTCATTTCGAAATAAAAACTAGAATCTTCTACTGTGAGGCTTGCACCCAGTTAGGAAAATCACACCGACCTGAAAGGGCTTCATTGCTTTTAGTTTCTTTGTTCTGGTTTTATTTTGACTTTTCTGTACATTCATGGTCATTCTTACGGCCAGGAGAGGTACATGCTGTTTTAGTTAGCATATTTACACCTGGAATGAAACCACTTCAAAGTTAGCTTCGGTATATTTCTTTTCTTCTTTTGAAACTTGTAGTGAATGTCACGTTCTTTAAAGAGATTACAGCACATAGTATTGATCCAGACAGAAAGCATGCTCTGCATCGATGTTCCTTTCCAAGAAACTGAAGACAACTTTGTTCCTGAAGAAAGCCACTCTGACCTCTCTGTTCTGTTGTCTAGTTGGAGATGTAATGGGCTACAAGTTGTTCTTCCTGGGAGACGAGCTCATTCTGAAGTTAGATCTTGGTGCCGGGAGGGATTCGGTACAGACTGTGTGGAGAAGCTGCAGTTGGGTGTGGACTTGCTAGTGGGATGAAAGTGCCAGCCGTGCTTGGATCTTGGGTCTGAGGACCTACTATTCTCTCTCCAGTCTGGCCACTAATACATGGTTTGATTATTGTTAAGTCACTTTAAAGACAATAAGCAAATAGCTGAGTAAATCTCTTAGCTCCCAGGCTTTTTGTGTACAGTTCCTATGTGCTCTGAGAAAACCCCTTTCAAATCCTTATATTTAAACTATTTATCTACTTCCTCACCAAAAATCAGTGTATTGACTAAAGAACAGCTTATCATTCCATCTCCAAGGCACATCCTTCAGCATAAAATAAAATATACTTTGTAACCTCAACTGATATGATCCATCCAATGATTAAAACATGCCATGAAAGTAAATTCTATTTCCTTTTTTATCTATACTCTCTAGTATTAACCTTTTTTCTAGAGCAAGTGAAACCAGAAATATCAGCATTGCTGCTGCCTGTCATAATCGGGATAAGTAGAGACAAGGATTGGATCTTTATGGGCACTTTATTCAGATGCTGGTGATCTGAGAAGATGGGTTATTTACGCTCAAAAACTGTCTTAACATTTCATTTCCCGTTGACCTTTTATAAGGAGAAGAACGGGTAGATAAGGGGTTTGGGAAAAAAGTTAATGGGATAAGAGTTGCACTAGGAGGTGATTTTCCTAGTACTTCTTTATTTGTTGATCAACATACTTCATTTGCATTCCGTCACTAGAACACAATGGCTCAGATAACATCTTGCTTACAGACCCCAGGGTGCAAAGGTTGAATTGCTTGTCAACCTCCTAGAACCATATAGGTCATGCATTCCAGTTCCCGGAATAATGCTATCCACATGCATTAATCACTTATGCCCATCGACTATCCCTAAGGCTTAAATATTTAACTGTTGAGTTCCCCTATTACAAGTTCTTATTTCTCAACCCCAAGCCTTCTGCCTAGTCCTTATCACAAAAAAATGATGTAATGATCACAAGACCAGCATTCGTCAGCTATTGGGAAATATATAATTTCCGAAAGTATTTTATTCATCAAAATTAGGATGCATTTGATTAATGGTATTTGATATAATTAACATTTAAATTATATAGTTTATTGTCCTCTAAATAAACAGTGTAATCATATACTTTTTAAAAAGCCTTGATATGATTTAACATTTTATATAGCCCTCCTAATAAATAATTGACCATATAATTTATTGTGCAGTTTTGAGAATGTAAGGTAGCCTTATGAATAACTAAGCTTGGTCCACAGATGTTAATCAGGACTATCCTAGGCAAACCACGATGCATATTGTTCGTACCTCTGAAGCATGTTCTTAAGCTAAAGAAGAGTTAAGTTTCCTCAGTCAAACAGGCAACTTTCTCCCATTTATAGAGTCCATATTTGTAAGCAAACAAAACAATCAATTCCTTTTTCCTGCAAATAAGGAAACCTTGTCTAGTCAAATTTTCATCAATAACTTCTCCAATGTACATGTAACTGAGTTAATGTACATCACTTCTGCACCCCAACTGGAGGTTAATGTAGCAAAAACTTCTTGTTCCCTCTCTTGGCCACTCTTTCCACTGCCTGAAAACAATGTACTATGTTCACATTTGTTTTCTGTCCCTCACCGCTCCCCAAACACCATGTAAGCTTCATAGAGGCAAATCTTTTGTTTAGCTTATTGCTGTTTCCCCACTGCTCAGAACTTAGTAGATGCTCAACAAAGATTTGTTAAATGAATGAATGAATGAAGATTCATATTCAATAAATGTTATTTGATTAAAAGCTGAAAGGAAAGTAGGTAGGAGGAACTCTTGGCAAGGACGTTTTGTAAAGTCTCAATTTCAAATGTTTTTTAGGACCAGTCCAAGATAGAAAGAACCCAACAAGGGGTAAATTCTTGCAGCTATGGGAGTTGTGCTCCACCCAAATCCCTAGCTACTGATAAGCTTCAGCCACTTGCTGACAAAGATGAAAGTCCAGTGATGTCAGGTCTTGCAGTTTTTCAAGACCAGAAATTTGAATTTCAAACTAATACCTAGGACATAATATGTTGGCTCTTCATTCTTTTTCATAAATTTGTGTGACTTAGGTAATCTGGGTTTTGGTTGGCACATTTGTGGCCTCTGGTATAATTCTAATTCCATATATAGTTGGAAGTTCATTAGGATAATTTTCTGAAATAAATAATGCTGATGATGGAGGACTCAAGTGTTGGAAAATTTTTAGGTTCAGGTAATAGCTAATAAGCTTACTAATCCATATATCTAAAAAGCTTTATTTTTCCCCCAGAAACTGAAAGTATGACCCACCTTGACTCCAGGAGACCATAAGCAGTTCCATCTTTGTGCCTCAGGAGGACTGCAAGCAATTCAAGACGGTATCTGAGCCACTGTGCTCCAGGGTGAGATGCTCACTGCCCGGGGCACAGATAAAGACCACCACCCAGGACAAAGAGGAATGAATGCTGCAGCTTTTATTTTATTAACTTTTCCCTTGAATTCCAATCCCCTTACCTATTTTCTTCTCCTTATAAAAAGGGCCAGTTTAAAATGGAATTTAAGATGGTCTCTTAGGGTACAAACCCACCTTCTTCTCAGATCACTGGCCATCTGAATCAAGTGCCTATAAAGATTCCGTCTCTGTCTCTGCTTATTGGGTCGGTGACAGGCAGCGTGAATGCTGGCTTTTGCGGTTTCAATGAGAGAGAGAGAGACTCTCAATTGCGAAATGATAGCTTTGGTTACAACAGTACGTCTGCAGCCATGAGCTTCGGAACTGGGAGGTTTGACTAGGGGATGAGCAGGAGCTTATGTAGCATATTTGACTTTGAGAGTGGATTTTTAAAAAAATTCCCCTTCTCTTTATGACAAAATTATTTTTAATAAGTATCATCAAATAACACTAATAGTAACCAGAAAAGCAATGAAAGCAATGAAAATTTCTGTTACTAAATTTCATAGTCAATTTAATAAAATATTCAAAATTTAAATCATTTTTTAAATTAAATAAATATGTTTAACACAAAAGGTAATAAATTGTATTTCTTAATGATCTTAAATTCATTTATTTTTTGTTAAAAAAACAACATATCTACATACTAATCTACAACTACATGAATAACATAGCAGTTCCTGTGTTCAAGTCTTACCTGCTGCAAATTTATCAATGGTTTTGATAGGGGACTTACGATTTGGAAAATTTTACTTTAAGGTAAATAGTTATAAGCCTAGCAAGTAATGCATATGTTAAAGCTTTTGTTCCAGAAACTGCAGATATGGCTGATCCTGGCTCCTGGGAAAACAGAGACCTCCTGCAGCACTGCAGTAGCCTGGGGACAAGTGGAGGCATCTAGGCCATTGGGTTTCAGGGACAGGCAAACACCGCCTGCCCCTGGGAACAGTGAACCGCCCAGGACAGGAATGTCTCTTCTACCTGACCCTCCCTGAATTTCAAAGTCCCTCACCACACCTTGTTTATTCCCCACTATAAAAACCTTGGCCTGGAAAGAAAAGGGAAGATGGTCTATTAGGGTATGAACCCGCCATCTTCTCGACTGCTGGCCATCTGAATCAAGTGCCTATAAAGATTCAATCGCTGTCATTGCTTATTGGGTTTGGTAGTGGCAGGTAGCCCGAACTCCGGTGTCTATTCTGGTTTCAGTTTCATCACAACAGATTTGCATATTTTAATTCTTTACAATTATAGTCTGGTTGTTTAATCTATCTGCTCACAGTCAAAGAACACATTTTATTAGGTTTAACTCCTAAATATTTTTCTCACTCAAAGCAACAATTATGTAATGCTTAGAAAAACTCTTAAAAATAAGAAAATAATTTGCAGAGATTTACAAAAATCTCATTTCACAATAAATCCAGCTATCCCAATGCTCACCATGTCTTTATTTTTCATGGGATTGATTGTAGCAGTTTCAAATGTCTGTGCAGTCAACTATTTTTGAATGATGCAAAATAAAAATAAAATACAATTTTGAATAAATAAAAACTCAAAGTGGCTACATAGAATGACAGAATTGAACTAACCAGTGTTGTTTCTTTATTTTTACAATTATAGTGATATTGTTTATTTAAAACCTACCATTTAGCCCTGGCTGGTGTGGCTCAGTGGACTGAGTGCCAGCCTGTGAACCAAAGAGTTGTAGGTTCGATTCCCAGTCAGGGCACATGCCTAGGTTGCAGGCCAGGTCCCCAGTAGGGAGTGCACAGAGGCAACCACACATTGATGTTCTTCTCCCTCTCTTTCTCCCTCCCTTCCCCTCTCTCTCAAAATAAAATCTTAAAAACTAAATAAATAAAACTTACCATTTAGCCCTGGCTAGTGTGGCTCAGTGGATTGAACGAAAGGGTCACTGGTTTGATTCCCAGTCAGCGCACATGGCTGGGTTGTGGACCAGGTCCCCAGTGGGGGACACACTAGAGGCAACCACACATTGATGCGTCTTTCCTCCCTCTCTTCCCCTCTCTCTAAAAATAAACAAATAAAAATATTATAAAGTAAATTTAAAAAACTAACATTTAAGCAAGAATACATAGTTCCAGGATAGACAGAAACTGAACCCACACAAAAGGAAGAATTCTGAATTTTCTTGAACTTATAACCAGGAGTTCTCCAAATTTTCTTCCACTTATACCCAAGAATCCTGAAACACTAATTCAAAAGAGCCTATGCACCTCAATATTCATAGCAGCACAATTTACAATAGCCAAGTGCTGGAAGCAACCTAAGTGCCCATCAGTAAATGAATGGATCAAAATACTGTGGTACATTTACACAATGGAATACTACACAGCAGAAAGAAAGAAGGAGCTCCTACCCTTTGCGACACCATCGATGGAACTGTAGAGCATTATTCTAAGTGAAGTAAGCCAGGTGGTGAAAGACAAACACCATATGATCTCACCTATATGTGGAACCTAATTAACGAAACAAACAAGCAAGAAAAATATAACCAGAGACATTGAAATAAAAAACAAATTGACAGTAACCAGAGGAGAGAGGGGAGGGAGATAATGAGGAAAGAAGGGAAAGGGTCCACAAGGAACATGTATAAAGGACCCATGGACAAAGCCAAAGGTGGGTAGGATTGAGGGTGGGGAAGTGGGAATGGGTGGGGGTAGGAAAAAGTGGCAATGGGAAAATGGTGACAACTGTATTCAAACAATAATTTTAAAAATGATTTAAAAAAGAAAAAAGAAAAGAAAATATAAAAAAAATACAATGTTCATTAAAGGATAAATAATTTTTTTAAACTTCTAACTTGAAGTTTATATATTATTAAAACTCAGTAGTAACCACATCAATTGTTTAGAATTTACATTGGCTAAAGATGTTTTGAGGTATTTTATCACTGGCCTTGTTAGGAATTGTTGGAGCTAAGTGGAAATAAAAAACAACATATTTTAATTGGTTCTATTATTATTTTTTTAATTCTCTACAGACGTTGTACCCTAACTTTATCTGCCCTGGAGTGGACAGATCCCGCTGCCACCCTTGAAAGGTGGTAGGAAAGAAGTAGTAAACACAGGGAGGAAAAGAAATAAATGAGGAAGAGTATAATATAACCACATGACCTTTCCCATAAGCTCCCACTCCACTTTCATGGAGGTATTTGCACATTACCTTATGATTAACCCTCTGGGTCTGATTTTCTACATATGCTAAGGCAGGTCATTGTTTTTATTTAAAGAAGGATTCACTGAGGATGCATAAGTAACTAAACTCTGGTATCCCTCATCCGATTTGGGGTAATTTTAGTCCCCTTTCCTCCCCACTGCCTGCTTGCCTGCTCTGGGACCCAGAGTTTCAGAAAGCTGTGGCCCTTGTTTCAGCTGTTTCTGGTCTATGAGACTATCTTCAAAAAAAAGTTTTGAGTCCAGGTATGGTTTTCTTTTCCCCTTTACATTTTATCTACCACTATTGTTTTTTGGTAGAGGTAGGTCCAGCAGATCTTGGACTGAGAGCCAGCTTCTCTGCTTTCCATTGGCATTGTTCATATGCATGCACATTTGCGAGGTTATTTAAAACTCTAAAATGTTGAGTGAGACACACTCATTATGGCGGTTTTTCTCTGGGGAGATGAGGAGGGAGCCCAAATTGTGAGTGGTGTCAAAACCACTTTAATCTCCTGTAATGTTTTAAGTTATAAGGGAGATTGTAAAAATATATTAATTCATGAACTTAAAAATTACTTAAATATTAATGGAATAAAACGTAATGAGAATGATGAATGAAAGTATTTTATAAATATCTGATGCTTTATGCGTTTTAGTTTTTAACTTAGGAAAATGATTTTACCTTTATTAAACCTGAATGTAACAAGGGGGGTCTGGCCAGATTGCTGGGGGCTGGGGGCACCCTGATCTGGGCAAGAAGCTGACTTCCCAGGAGAAGGCAGGGCTTGCAGAAAACCCCAAGGCAGTGGGTTGAAGCAGCAGCCTGTGAAGGAGTTTGCCTTCCCTGGAGAAGGAGACCTGAGAAGGAGACCCCTGAGAGGGTTGGGAACTACCTAAAGCAGCCTGGGATTGAAACCAGAGCTGGGGCATGACTCCATACCCCTGAGGCAAGAGTAAATAAGCTTTGAAAGTGCCAGAGTGCATTGCCCTGGCTACGGGCCTGCGGCCTGCGTGGCATGACACAGCCAGAGGCGGTGTGCACAGAGCCCGTGAGGGGTTAAAAAGGTCAAAACACAAGTGTAACAGTGTGACACCCCACCCCTGGCACAGCACAGTGCCCCTGCACGGCTAGAAAACCCTTCTACCCACTTCCAGATCCTGGCAGTGGGAGGAGGAGCAGAGACACAGTGTGCTGGGCTGACACTCAGGGTGAACGTTGGCCGACACTGGATGGGAATTTGAACACCCCCACAGCACGTAGGACTTGGGGGAAAGACTTAAGATGGAGGGTGTGCAGAAGCCCTTCTCTTTCTGCATTGCTCTCAATTGTACAGTCAGGGACCAGCCAGCGGAGGCTGAGTTCTGTCCATAGGATGTGTACCTAGCCAGCGATGGGCCCACAGCACGCCAGACCCTGCCTGCAGCTCTTGTGTTGCCCTGCTCCTGTGGTCTTGA
Organism: Desmodus rotundus; assembly: GCF_022682495.2. NCBI lineage: Eukaryota > Metazoa > Chordata > Mammalia > Chiroptera > Phyllostomidae > Desmodus > Desmodus rotundus. The sequence goes on from NC_071388.1 coordinate 191,798,529, forward strand.
GCAGGCTTGTGTGGCACATACACCTCGCCAGCAGCGGGCTCAGGCAGGATGCTGGCCCTGTGACACACAGCATGGGTCCTGGATTGCTCCCATTCTCTCGCCCTGGGAGCAGTGCACAGGTGCGATAGCTGGAACGTCCATTGGCCCCTGAAGGCACAAGAAGCCCTGGATGCTGGGGCCCAGCAGAGAGAGAAAGCCTGGCGCTGGAAAGATGAGGCCCATCCTTGGACTACAGGTAAGAATGGAGGGGAGTGACTGGGCATGGATTTAGATTTCAGTCCTCTTGTGAACAAGGGGATTTCTGTGTTTTGCAGAAGCGGATGGCTTGACGCAGGGGATCCCCCGCTCCCTCAATTGGGCTTATTAATATAAACATTTTTCTTTCCCCACTGATTTCTGTGTTACACTTGTGTATGGCGGCTAGCAGCCAAATCCCATTTCGCCCTATCACATTAACACATCTATTGATGTAACATTACTTTAATGGAACTCTAAAAAGATTAAAAATATATGTTATATTGTGCTTCTTGCTTTTATTAAAAGATATTTAAATGTTAAAAATTGAAAAACTATTCACAAAGCTTATTTTGCTGAAATGTCATAAGAACTATTTCCTTTTTCAGTGGTAAAATCTATAGAGATAGAAGTATACTTCTGTTGCCACTTTCCTGAAAGTAATCAGTTTACTAAAAAAGCAAAACAAAACATTTTTCCGTGGTAGTTCTTGCTCACTGAACTAAAACATAATGCCTAATGTCTTAATTGGATTGTTAGGCAGGATTGAAATGATTCACATATGATTCTGAGACAAAGCCTCCTTTTTAAGAACAGCTCAACATGACTCATATGCTGTGCTATATTTCAAGAAAAGAAGAAAGAATGGAGCAACTACTACAAAAGCAGATGGAACACATACTTTAGAAGCTGTTTTGTTACCCGTAAGTGCTGTGGACCACCTGGCTGTGAAAGCAAAGGCGTCTCTGCTTTTGTAGTCTTGTTGGGAAGAGCTTCTTTGGGAAATGACTCCTAAGCACCCTCAGCTGTTTTTCCTTTTGTATATGGCAATTGAGTGAATATCCATCTTCTAAAAAGCTGCATTGATTTTTAAACATAAGTTTAAGATAGAAAAGGCTAGGGCATAACTTGATTTTTACATCACTTAACACCATTATTTAATATCTCAAAGGTTCCTTTCCAATTCTAATTCAATGTGACAATTACAATAAAAGTTTTCAAGGAATTTAGTAACTGGGATATACATATGCAATGCAATTTATAATTCTGTCCAGGCAACCAAAGACAAATAAAGTCTGATAAGACTCTGAGGAGTTATATATTGTTTTTGAAATTTCTCAGTGAGATATCAATTATTTATAGCAGATAGCATTCTCTAAGCTGACCTACTCAATCAGAATCTCCAGGGAAGGGCCCAGGAGGCTGTAGTACCGTTAAACAAAGGGTCCTAATTGATTCTTATTATTAGGGAACATTGCTCTGAGTTAAGCATGGTAATCAATAAATAACGACACAAAATCACTAACTACAGCTGAAATGCTATATCTTGAATCGAAAGTGCTATATTATCATGTCTACAGAAATAAGGATCCATCAAAAGGCAGCTGGTTGGCCACAGAAGCATTGTAAAGAGCTTCTGAGAGACAAAGAATGGCAGAGCTCAGGGCTCACTCAGATCTGTGAGGGAAACAAGTCTTCAGAGTCAAGGATGAGTCTTTTGAAGGTGTACCCTACTATGGAGATGGATGCTTCAGGCTCAAGAAGCCTAGTGGCATTAAATGTTGGAATCTTATAATTAACTCAACTTGCCCCAAGTCTCTACTCAGCAAGCAACCTTCTGATTAAAGCTTGGCTTCCCATGCAGTGTGCTTGTGGGGACAGAAAATACACTGGCTAGGGTGTAGAAATGTTCAGTTAAGGATCTCGTTGTAAATTAGGAATCTGGCCCTCAGATTTTACCCATCAGTATGCTGGCCTTTCATGTGAGCCCCCCCATGGGAGGTATTGTCTTTGTGTGCTGCTCAGGCATCATTCTGAGCCTGCAGAGCAGAGATGCAGTAGAAGGTAACGCCTGCCCTTCTGTGAGGAAAACAACCGCCTGGATAGGCCTGCCACAGCCCCTGGCCTTTGAAGTGTTCTCTTACGAGCCTTTCTGATTATGACGCCTCTCACTGTAGCCCAAGGCACTTATCTGTTGGGGGTTGTGGGGAATTATAAGGAAGGAAATTTCGGGGATTAGAAACATTTCAGAAAGGATGTGGAAAGAACGACCCACGTAATACCCAGTTTTGGGCAAACAAAATGCGAGAATGAAGCAGGATTGTAACACGAAGGAAGGGCATTATTTTAGGAATGAATTTGCTACATTTCTTTGACCTTTCCTCCCTCCATCCCATTTTGTAGATTAATGATTTCAACTGGAAAATGGGGAGTAAGTTTAGGGTCACAGAGTTTTCTTGTAATGTAAAAAATATATACTTTCATTCTTAATATTTGTTGTTCATTGTAGAAGGGGGATCTGATGTGGAGAAGGCTTGCTGGCTTTTCATTCTGGGAAATCAAGGAAAAGGGAGACAGAAGGTAAGAGGAGAGAGGAATGAACTTAGGGCTAATTTTCTACACTCTGTGCTTTGACATGAGAGTGCGCATGTCTCTGTGTGTTAAATGTTCATTAATTAAGTTTAATGTGGAAGGTGAGCTACTGTATGTCACTCTGGGACATGCCACATCAAGGCAAGCTAGACTGCAAGGGACGGTTCAATAAAGACGACACTGGGTCTCGGCTTGGCCACCTACGACTGAGTCTGGCATTGGCACCGACTCGAGAGCAGTGTTCCTGTCTTAGTCCCCACCCTGGCAGGACTAGGTGACCTCTGAGCTAAGGGTGACCTGCGGTGCCTGAGGGAAAAATGGAACACGTAACAAACATACAGGAAACACTACCAGATTCTGACCAAGCCATGGAAGACCAAATCACAAGATATGTAAGTCCAGGCTTCAGTCATTAACCCTAACAAGGAAAATGGTACCCAAGGAACTGGGAACATTACTCATCCTGGAAACTGTCAGAGGCAGCAGGCTCTACCCCTGGGAACCTTGATTCTTTCCTGCCTCCATTAGAATATACAAGCTCTCTCTTGTGACAACTAGCAATTCTCCAACTTCTGCCTGTTTCTCTGCTTCCCTTCCCCTTACTCTCTTGAAGTCAATTATGTACTTCGTCTCCACTTCTCCTTCTATTTTTTTAGTGAACTCATTCCTAAGCCTTCTTTCCTATCATTCCACAGAAACTTCGCTTGTCATGGTCACCCCTGAACACGTCAAATCCAATGGTCAATTTTCAGTTTTTACTTTGATTTGCCCAAGCAGCTGTCTAGACAAGGTTGGTCACTCCCTCCTTTTCAGAAACACTTTTTTTCCCCTTGGCTTGCACGTTACACATTGTTTCTGAATGTTCCTTCTCTACTTGAAAAATAGTGTAATGCCCCCTTTAGATGGTTTCTCTGCTTTGGGTGCACTCCTCTGGCTGAATAATCCCATCCAGACTTGTGGCTCGAATTTCCATCTCTATGGCAGTGACCTCCACAGTTTTTCTCCAGTACGAACATGTTCCCAAACTCCAGATGTACTGATCTATTGGATCGCTCAACATTTCCTCTAGAATGTCTAACAAGCACCTTAAACCTGATGTACCATAAACCTGGCTCTTAATTTTTTTCTCCTAAACCTGCCTTGGCCTCTCCACTTTGACCACACTTCAAAAAATGACAATTCTGTTTACGCCATTGCTCAGATCAAAACCTTTGAATTCATTCCTGTCCCCCTTTTTTTCTTGCATATTCCTCACTAAACAAGTCCTGTCATTTTTGCCTCCACAATACATGTACATCTGACTCTTTCTTACCATCTCTGCTATCACCTTATTCTGCTGCATGGTATCCTAGGTTGCCTTGACTTCCACTTGGCCTCACTACAGCGTGTCCTCCATAGCCTTCAGAGTGGTCCTTCGGGCTTGGTTGGATCCTGTGGTTAAAAAAAAAAACTCATCAGAACTTGGTTTACTGTTCCATTTGTCAGTTTTGCTTGTCTCTGCTTGACTTTATCTGGTATGCAAGCTCTTTGTAATATTACGGACATGAAGGCAACTGGGAGCCCTAGACTCATCTCTACTCAGTATACCAATCCCCAAAAAAGGAAATAGCTCTCCCAAAATCTAAATTTTAATAAAGGGTGGTTGCTAACTTTGCTGGAGTCACATGTCAATCACTAAACTAATCGTGGGGTCCCGTGACTAACCCAATTGCTGGGATGGAGTGGGGCCACCATCGTTGACAGCCTCATTGAGACAACCTTGAACAGGAGCAAGAAAGCCACAGAAATCATAAAATAATTCAGGGCAAACAAACAATATAGCTAGCTATTATAATTTAATATTGTGTTTGTTGCAGTGAGTTATTTAATTCCTTTGATCCCATTTCTCTATCTAGGGACAATAACACTTCACAGGGCTGTTTCTGTGAGGGTCAAATGGTTTTGTACATATAAAGTTGCTTTGTAAAGAATGTAATTATAAGCCCTGTAATGTAAATGTTAGCTATTATTAAATTGAGGTTAGTCCGTCAGCAGTTGATGGTGACACAGAGGATGACTTTCTGTCACTTGTAACAATGGTATAGGTGTAAACAAAAGTCAGCGAAAGGGTTAACACATTTAGCAGAGAGAGATGAAGACAAATCATCTTGAAAATCAGGTGAATAGGATTGCTTTTTACATACTTCAGTGAGTAATGACTAGAGGTACATACTTTGAGAAGAATTACTTCAGTGAAGAATGTTCTCAAACGAGGCTGCAGTCAAGGTGTGGGCCAGGGCTAGTTTTGTCATCCATATGTGCATCTGGGGAAGAATCTGTTTCCAAACTCAGGCGATTGTTGGCAGCGTTCAGTTCCTTGCAGGTGATCGGGCTGAGGGCCTCTGTGTCTCGCTGGCTGTCAGCTGGAGGCCGTCTTCGTTCCTTCCAGTTTTTGGCCAGAGGCTGGCTGCCTATACAGTTCCTTGCCAGTGGGCCTCCCCGACATGACCTCTTGGGAAGTTACAATCTTGCATGAAGTAATCTCCTTCAGACCGATAAGCCATTGGTCAGAAACAAGCCACAGGCCCTACCCACACTCAAGTGAGGAAATTAATCACTCAAGAACAGGAGAACAGGGGCAAGGATGATTGGGGGGGGGCATCTTAGCGTGTTCACTGTACTATGACAGCCTGTTCTCTCGCCTTAGTCGGATTTGCAAAAGAATATTTAATGAAAAGCAAAAGCAAGCTTGCTAACTCTCTGTAATGCACGTCACACATGTAGATCAGGTTGCAGATTCCCTGTTCACAGAGGGAGCTGAGAATGCTAGACAGGTCACATTTGTCAAGAAAGGTTTTGAGCTCTCTCTTTAATAAAGATAAATTATTTAATAAGATGACTGATCCTTTAACTTTATTATCAAGAAAGGATTTGGGGGAAACCTCTGTAAATGGGAAAGTATTTTTAAAGCCCTGCCTAAGACAGGCCAAGATACATTCTTAAAGCAGGTTAGTGTAAAAAGAAAGTTTCCTAGCTTAGTTTGTTCGTGCTTGTTAGTATGCATCTCAGCAAAGAGCCAGATAGAACGTTTCAGGACATCTTGCTTGTAATTTTAAGTCTAATAATATATAACAAATAAATACCATCATTTAGTAACTGAATTGCTTTAATAAAGGAAAGGAAAACCTCTCTGCTAGATCAAAATATTTTCTCTAGATTTGTTAGGGGAGCTTTCATCTCTGAGAAAGTTTTTGGCCTACGACTCTACTCAGTTGCCAAGGGTGGCGGTTTAAGTAGAGGCTTTTCTCTTTCACTAAAACTTCTCAGTGGACCCCATGTAATTGAAAATCTGTTTTGAGGTATTAAAAGAGCCACTTTGGATATAATTTGTTTAGGGTGTAGACTATTTCATAGTGCTGGCTCCCTTAGACTGAGAGTTCTTGTTCCTGTGTGAATAGAATAAAAAAACATAAAAATGGAAATAGATATAAAATGGAGGAAGAAATAACAAAATTATGTCCTGTTGAAAACAACAACAAAATCCCAGTAAGTACTAAGCAAACTCTTTTGAGTTAAAATAAATGTAAACGATTAGTAAATACATGTGGAGTTGATGTGGCCGGGGTTCTCAGTGAGAAATATCGGACAGGGTGGGTGGGAGGCTAGGCCTTTAGTTTTGCAACAAATGATGCTAAAGGAAACATTCCCTTTTGGTTTGCTGTCATTGTATTTAAACACTTATGTTGAGAAGGTTACCCACGTGAAGCAAGCAGGCTCCTGGGGTCCCATGGGGGTGAGTTAAAATAAATGTAAACGATTAGTAAATACATGTGGAGTTGATGTGGCCGGGGTTCTCAGTGAGAAATATCGGACAGGGTGGGTGGGAGGCTAGGCTTTCTTGCGGCAGAGGATGGCCAGGGACAGTCTCCCCGTGTGTGCGAGATCTGAGCTGCAGCAGGCAATGGAGCCGCAGCAATGGGAGCCACCGGGGCCAGCGCTTCCCTGACTGGGTCAACCTGATGTGAGCACAGCTCGTGTCTACATTGTTAGTGAGTGTATGGGTCCAAGTCAACATGTTCAAGTCTTTTTGCGGGGGAGGAGGGGGTCCTCGGAGTCAACTTTACTTTTTTGTTGTTTGATTCTGGGCAAAATAATGACCTTTTCCAACCTTCAGTGTCCTTGTCAATTAAAAAAAAAAAGGCTCATAAGTTGAAAGTGTGTTGTGAAAATTAAATAAGAACATAAAAAGTATGGAACACTTGACTCAGTGTTTCACACATAACACATTGTCGGTAAGTGCGGGCTGAGGCTGTCTTAACTATATGTCCTACTTTAGTGGTCTTTTTAACCGTGTAATGGGAGTGACTAAGCATAACTCTATCTGGGTGAACGTATGTGATTTTAAATGATATTTTCATTTTAATATACTATACTCGGGCAAATGACTTATTAGGTAAAACTGTTAATAAAATAATAGCATGCCCAATGCTTGACATTTTAGTGAAGTATACTTTATGCAGAGTCAACATTTTAATTTAATTAATTTCTCCAGCAGTTACTTTAAATTTTCATAGCTAGTCTCCTCAAACTAAAATAAACATAATTGCAAAAAAGTGAAAGCAAAAATTGTAAAAGTTTTTGTAAATTGACTTATTTGGTCCTTCAAAGATTTATCGAGCACCAATGTGTTGATAGCGTGTTGAATATGGGAGAGGCAATGATGAAGAAAAACAGTTCACTGCTCTTCAGGAACTCAGAGTGTAGTGGGAAGAGAGAGACACACACGGAGATGATTTGTAATGGAAATGCCTCCGCAGAGGCATGCACACAACTCCTTTCGAGCAGAGGGTAGAACAATTAACGCTGCCAGAGGCTCTCTGGGAAGGTTTCCCTAAAGAGACTGCATGAGCATAGTCTACTGGAGGAAGAGAGGTGGAGGCACTGGGGGCTGGATTACGAAATGCTTCGAGGATCAGTAAAGGAGTTCGCATTTAATCCTACAGATTACGGAAAACCAGTCTGGGTTTACAAGCAAGGGAGGGACAGATTAGTTTTGCGACAAATGATGCTAAAGGAAACATTCCCTTTTGGTTTGCTGTCATTGTATTTAAACACTTATGTTGAGAAGCTTACCCACGTGAAGCATGCAGGCTCCTGGGGTCCCATGGGGGTGAGAGGACAGGAGCCTGCTCCATTTCCCCACTCCACCACCTCTCACAGAGAACATGGAAGGGATGTGGGTCCGATTGTTTTTCATGTATGTTCCTTACTCTATGTAAAAATGTACTGTGAAATCCTTATATCATACATTCTACAGGCAAAAAGACCAAGAAGAAAGCACTAGACTTCTGATTTCAAAAAATATGCAAAAAATCCTCCCATCCAGATCAAATCACAGTAATTTCTGTATAATGGAATCAAGTGTTGTCTTTCCTTTTTCTTCTCCGTGAATAAACTACCTCCTGAGAAACTTCACTGCATTTCAGAGACTTACCCAGAATACAGATGCTTGGTTTTCATGCCTGCATGCAACCTCTCTTTCATTTATTTATTCATCCATTTAACCAACAAATATTAATTGAGTGCCACTAATATTTATTTTGCATGTAGGTACTGGTGGGAACAGGAGGAAGATAAAATAGACCTTCTGTATTCACAGAGCTTCATGTCCAGTGAGGGAGATTAATACTAAATACATACTTAAATAAAAGTGCAATTACTGTCGTCCCAAGGCAGCCTGGGCTTCCTTGCCTGCTGAGAGGCAGATAAAATGGGCTGAAATGTCCAGACCTGTGATCTTTGGGACCGGAAGCTCCATTCTGCATGTACCTGGTAGCCTTCCCCTTCTCTGTGGTGAGGCAGTCATTGTTCAGCACCCCTTTCAAAGAAGACATTAACACATCCCTTGCTCAGTTTCCACTAGATGCTCATTCACATTAAGCCCCTAGAAATGTGGCTGACTTTAATGAAGATTTACGGGTAATGAGCACAGCCCACAGCATGGCTGCACAACAAACGAAAGTGAAAACACATTTGGATATTCGTAGTTTCGAAGTCCATTGAACCTCTCCCCTTCCTCACCAGACTTTCTTCTCTCTTTAGTACTCAGCCTTCCATCACCTCACCGGTTCCTCCTTCCTCCACTTCTTTCCTTTCCTTCCCCTTTGCTTCTCACCCTACCATTGCTCAGAAGCCAGCAACCAACCAACAGCTGCAATAATGAACAAAATGAATAATAAACCAATCCCATCCCTTTGTTCTTTCATGGAGCCTGACTTTCTTCTTTCTTTCCTCCCTCCCTCCCTCCCTCCCTCCTTCCTTCCTTCTTTCCTTCCTTCCCACCCTCCTTCCTTCTTTTCCTCCCTCCCTTTCTTTCTTTATTTTCCTTTCCTTTCCTTTCTTTCTCTTTCTCTTTCCCTCTTTCTTTCTTTCCTTCTTTTTTTTTTGGCAGTTGGGCTCCTGAACACACTTATCCTCTTAGAGTTACACCTTCTATTCCAAAGGTTTATTTATGTATTGCACTCAACAAAGATATTTTCTATCCCAAGAGGAATTCTGTTGCCATCTGTTGAGATATACAAGTATATTGTTAGTCTGGATATATTACAAATTAGGATGCATGCTCTGATAGAAAAGTATTAGGTACGGTAAGCACAGTAGTAGAATGGGGTAGGGGACTGAATGGGAACTAAGACACAGGGAAGGAAAGCTTCTCAGAGAAAGAATGATATTTCTGAAGATTGTTAGCTAGGAATAAAGAGTGGGGGAACAGCATTTCAAATGGGAGGAACAGCATAAGCAAAGGCCTGGAGATGGGAAGGAGCTTGGTACTGCTCTGGAAAAGTGGCAAAGAGGCTGGAATGGCTAGATGCTAAGGAGGGAGAGAAGAATGAAAGGGGATGAGAACAGAGAAAGGGATGAGAGCAGAAGCAGATCACATGGGACCTTGTTGGCCACGTGGCTCCAGTTTTTAGGTTCCTGGTTCTTCCCTAACCAATGAAGTGCCTCCATGAATTATTTCTTTTTCTGAACCTCAAGTTTATTAATGTTCAAAACAATAACACTTGTGCCAAAACCAGAAAACTTATACACGCACACACACAAACAAATGTTACATAAAACACCTCCCTCGAGGGCCATACTATCTGGCATTATTATGAAGTCAATCTTATAGCCATAAAGATAATTCTGGGTCGGCTGGGTGATCAGCTGAAAATTATCTTCATATTCACTGTTCCTCCAGAGGAATCTTTTCTGCAGAGAGACCCAGAATACGAAGCTTTTTGTAAGAGCTTAAAAAAAAATGACCTTGCCTGCCAGCAGCACATAGATTCCGCATCAGTTTTCAGGATTTGTATCTGCCCAGCTGACACGCCCATTTTCCCCCCAAGGAGCAAGCAGCTTCTTGCTCTGCCTTATGCCGTCCTATTGTCGCGGCATGGCAGGACCACCTCTCAGTTCTGTTTACCACCAGGGTAAACTGCCCTCCTACGGCATTCTTGTAGAAAGCCATTTGGGAGGGGTGGTTCAGTTTGTCTCCAAGTATTTACAGGTACAGAACATGACATATTCTTTGTAGACACTGTGCCCACTGCCAATGCTGATCTCGCCCTCAGCACTTTGCACATCACAGTAGATACATGTATTCATGATGATGTTCATTCTGATATTTTCTGGAAATAAATTATTTTGTTTGCTCTCCCAATCCTACCTACCCCAAGCTACCTTACTTTTCTTTTCCACTCTTAGTTTTCAACCACTAATAACCATGCTTTTTCAGCTTTCTTTTTTATTGAAAGTAATAAATTAAGACATTTATCTGCAGGTGGTTAATTTTGGCATAAAAAATCACCACCATATACATTAGCATGCTCACAGTGTTGAGTATAGAGGAACTCATTTCAGTAGCAACAACATTCAGTGACCTTAGAAAGAAAACTTTCTGCTTACATATTTGCTAGTCTTACACAATTGAAAGTTTCTATACAGTACAATACTTCAAAATTAAGATATTTTAAGGAAGTAGTATCTTCAAGGAAGTGATGTCTTCTGCAGTTCTTCCTCAAAATGAAGCCACTGGCTTTGCCGAGATCAGTTTGCTGGAGACACTAAGGCTACAACCGGTCATCCTGTGAGTCAATGCTGATGGTGGAAGCTTGGCTACTGGTATCGGCAGTTTCATAGGATTTCTGGTCTTTGGCAAAGTTGATGAAAACCTGATTTTTTCAAGGGAAATAAAGGCATTAGTGCTTGATAAGCAAAAGGAAGAAATTTGGTTAATTCACACACACACACATGCTTACACTCACATGGCCTGTAAAATCAAATAAAAATATTAGGTTTTATAGGCCATGCCAGCACTTATATACACACTCTCACTAGGAGTCCTTCCTTTAGGTATTCAAATTTAATTGGAGTTTGAAAACAATACCTGAATCTATAACTATATTTATATTTATAATCATAAAAAATCCAACGTTTTAATTGAAGAGCTATAGCCACTTTATCTATATGATCTATTTCAATTATCTCCATCAAGTGTAAACAGGGAGCCCCACTCACGCCTTTATCAAATGCTTCTATGGTGCTGCTGAGAGAAATTTCACTCATTTCAGGAGCTAACGAATTAAAATAAAATTTGTATAGAAATATCACATTAACTTTATGTTCAGTAAGCTAATTAGTTAACCGGCAGATCTTTATCCCTTTGCTTAAATTATTAAATCTATTAGTCATCAATTCATCCAGAAAATATCAAGAGTCTATTTTGTGCTGGACATGGGAGCTGGTAGTTAGTTAGAAGCCAAAGGCTAAATATTCCGTATCAGAAAAGAAATACTTGTCTAAAGCCCCCACAGATTATTATCCGTAAAGTGTAGCACCATATATTGACTCACAGGCTCCGAAGGCCTCACTTTCAGGCCCATTTTAGTCAGATGTAATTAAATGCCCTATATAACAGGTTGGTTGAGCCAAACAAAATTAATACAGTGCAAAGGACATAAAGGACCGCCAAGGAAGCCTCGAGTTGCTGAACATGAGTGTAATGAAGACATGATACGACTGGAACAGAAGAATTCTGCCTTTGTCACTTTGGTTCCCTGAATCTAGCCGATCTAAAACTCTGGCACCAAATTCTCTCTAGATACCCCATCATACCCTAACCCAGGAAGCCCACCAACAGAAATGTACAAGAAACCCATCGAGGAGAAAATAAGGAAAGTGTTTGGTTTTACAGGTGAAAGTAAAGTTTTATTGCTTTACACATACATACAACTTGATGGATATAGGTATCTTGTAGAAAGGAAAAAAAAAATCTTCTTGTGTCTCTTAAAAATAGTTAATACTTTTAATATTTTTTCCCTAACATCCCAAAACGTGGATAGACATAAATGAAGCTAAATTGCTCGGGTAGAAGATTAGATATTCCTCCAGCGAAGAGCAGACGGAATGTCACTGCAAAGACAGGCAGAGTGTATAATAACTAATGTGATGTGGTGCACATGCTTACCTCTTCCAGAGTAGTCTGGCTCACTAAGAAGTTTGTGATATTTAAAGCAGCCTTGTTGGTCTCCAGCAGATCAAAAATGTTTGCTACTCCTCCTGCCGTGACGGGTACATGATACTCCAGCATGCTGAGGTGCTGATCCTGTGGGAACCAAAAGAAAAAATGTATTTTGCAATGTCAGGTAATACAGATTTGACGAGTCATACTTGAGCAAGAGCCAAGAAAAACACTGAAATTCATTCCACTGAAAATGACACTACAGTGTAAATAATGGGTATGTTTTGAAACTAACAGCTTGCAAAGATGAGATGAAAAGTTTTATGGATGTCAAAGAGAAAACAAATTAAAAGGTAATGAAAATTCCAAAGCATTCGACGTTGATATGCACTTATAAAGCCATTATAGTCTTTCCTGTAAAAAAAAATTCTGTGGAATGGTATTTCAGATGTCAGATTATCCTCTCAGCTCACATAAACTTCTTCAGAGATTACTTTTAGAAATTTCATTTTTTTAAATGTTAGAATTCTTTCAAAAGGCCAAGGATTAGCTGCTCAATTTATATTGGCTAAAGAGGCTAGATTTCAACAACCTGTCTAGGAAAAACCTCATTCGGATAACACTACATTTTTTCACCGCTCACCCTAAAATTCTCTTCAATTTCTTTATGTTAGGCCATATATCTACTTAGTAATCTATTTTATTTCCTTGGAGTATCTTTAACATGTTGCTTTTTTGCATATTTGATCAGTCATTGTATTCCATATATTTTTCCTCTAAAACAACTTTCAAATTTAACCTTTCCTCTCTATTTGTACCATCAACATCTTAACCTAAGACTCTTCACTCCACATCTGAGATACTGCAACAGCCTCTTCGGAAGTCTAGAAACCACATACTCTTATACACCGCATTTTGCCATGTATAGTGCACACTTTTTTGCCCAAATTTTTGAGGGAACAATAAGGGTGCATATTATACAGGGGTAGTACTAATTCTGTATCTACATAAATGTCTTTAATTCTTTTATTCATGCTCATGCATTAAAAGTGTAACTCTATAAAGCAATAACAATATTTGTATGCAAAATAATACCCTGGAATATGATAATCGGTTTTGTTTCTAAAAATAAATAAATAAAAATAGAATTAAAAAACTTGAATTTTAAAATTTCATTTTAATTGAATTAAAATGAAAGGTTTTTTCCCTGAAAGTTTGGGCCAAAAACACGGGGGCGTATTATTCACAGGGCACATTATACTCAGCAAAATACAGTATTGTCCAAAGCAGCCAGGGTAATCTTCCCGAAACACTAGTTGAGTCAGGGTGTTTTCTTGCTCCATAATCTACCCCTTGAAGCTATGTGGGTTAAATCACACTGTGTATTTCAGCCTGGTATTCAAGACTTCTGTTACTGGAAACGCCTCCCCTCACACTTGTGCTCCCCACGTAGCCCCTCTCCTTGACTTATTTCCACATCACACATGTCACTGTGGTCAGGTTCTTACTTATTTTTACTCCTCAGTAGTTTTTCTTACTATTTCCCTTCTAGATATCTATAAACCACCACACCCTTATAGAGAATAGTCTGCTTAGGAGAACCGAGCCTTTTATCACCACTGTTTGCCTGGTGCAGCCCTGGCCCCATGAAGAACAGACAAGGCCAATGTCATCGTTTTGCTCAATGAATGAGCAGGACTTCAAACCAGAAAGTCCCTGAAAGAAAAAGCACTTGACCAGGCAATTTGTGCAAGGAAAGTGTCCTTTAATTTATATTTTAATTTAGATGATAGCAAATGGGTTTTGATAAGAATCATAAAAGCTATTATTTCCTGAAGAAGTTAGACAAAGCTTGGGAGGTTGAGGCAAAAGTATTTGGCAGAGATAAAATAATTGTTTTTAAAAATACACTGTATTTTACTGTCTCTAATCACTTCACATCACTATGGTGCCTTAAATAAGAATCTTTGTGGACATTTTATCATTTATTTCTCACACCAGGCTCGTGACATAGATGTCACTATTGCTATTTTATAAATGAGAAAACAAGGCTCAGAGACTTTAAATGTCTTGCTGGAAATCATACAGGGAGAGCTTGACCTCAGCCCGAGACTTCTAATTTCTTTTCACCATTCCACAGATGATTTCCTTTTAAAACAGGCATTGGCTATAATCACCTTGTACAAATCACCTGTACATCCAAGATGTTATAGAATGATAACATTTTTGTCAAGTACACTTATTTAACTTTGTAATATGTGAGATATATAGCCATATATCTGTATGTGTCCATCCTATGGAAATGTACAGGTAAAATGAAATTAATTGAACAACGTCTCAACTGGTGTGGCTTTTAAGAACTTGATTTTCAAGCAGTTCTGCTCAAACCTTCATGGGCTTATCTTTCAAATGAGGGGAGAAAAGGAGATAATATCTTCTGGCTGTGACATTCTGGAACTCCGTAATTCTTTTTCTCAGAAGAAACATACTTGTTCATATAACTCAAATACTCATACAGTATGGTCATAAAGCCTTTGCATGGAAGAAATAAATAAAGGTATGTAAAAACACAACATTACCTTTAATAGTTACAAAAATATAACTTTTGTCATTATATTTGAAGATATTTAAAGATTCCATTTAAAGAATAATTTGAAGTTCCCATTTGTGTATACTAAGTATGCTTCAGAGTATCTCATGCATTTTTAACAAATATATTAAGATTAATAATAAAGCTATGGACACATTGCAAGTGGCAAACATCCGCTACGATACAAGACTATCAGAAGCAGTCAGCATGAACAGGCAGGCTAATCCCTTACTTTCAAGTATGTTTTTGGAAAGTGCAGTTGCATGAACCTTGTGAGGGCCTCCATGCTAACTTTGGTATTCTTCACGTGAACCTTGACCGTAAATCCTCGTCCAAACCTAGAAAGAGAAAGCGCGAAACACTGTGTAAGTTGCATCTTGCTGAAATCGCTCCCCTGGGATTCTAGATAATGAAATAGGACCCAAGCTAACCATTAGAGTCCGTTTCTTGTATAAAGACTGTTATTTTGCCATCAAAGTTCAGGGCATGCTGCGAACTGGAAAGAGTGCACTGCCAAGATTTTTAAAAATGTGTGTCTACCTCTCTATAGGGTCAGGCTCTTGGGACAAAAGCTGCATTAGAAAGGAAGTATAAACTCTTAGCTTTCTTTGAATCCACGAATTGACAGTCGATGCCAATTTCTAGGATTAAACACTTTATAACTGAAAGCAAACAAGGTATTGACAGGCAAGTCATTGGAGATTTGGTGTCGATGGCAGGGACTGACGTCACTGGGTTTTAAACATAGATAAGAGATACATGTACCAGCTAACTGTTTGCACCAAGGGTAGAGTTTGCAAACAAGTCACAACAGACTTTTTGTGAACAACATTATAAGGCTTCATCCATCCTTTTTTCTCATCTTGGTCAATAATATTGTGTAAGAAAGCCAGTTGTACAGACAAAGGTATAACATCATGAAGTTTGGAGATAAAGTCATAGGCAGTCTGGGAAATATAAATTGTTAATTTAATTTTAATTTGTTAATATGATATATATGAGCATTTCCCCAATGTATCTTGATCAAAAGGTTTTGAATGTGATAAAAACATTAAATAGCTTACTGCAAGCCTGTGCAATGGCCAATAAACATGCTAGATAAAAGTCTATGCCTTCATGTACCCGTCAAGGTCTAATATGTTATCGAGTAAACTTGTGAAACTGCTTCTTGATGGTATTTCGGTTGTGGATTAATTTTTTTTTAAAGCTTTCAGGCCTTGTAGGTTTGGGGGATATTGACTAAAAATATACCCAACTCTCACTAAGATAATTTAACTTTAAGATGATTCAGTGGTTAGCTTCTCCATTCCAGTTTTGCTACTCATTGCAGGGCTGGCTGCTGAAGTGATCCTGGAAGGTGAGTAGGGTGCCATTGGATGGATTACCCTACACTATATGTTATACAGCACTTTTGTTCTTCACCTGCTCTTGATATGCTGCAAAGATCCAATACATTGGAACCTTCCATTCACCATAATGGCCAGCCTGGTACAGAGAGCTTCACATTCTTCCATGCTGAAAAACAGCACAATCATATCAGAGTTCTGGGCACAGAAAATTGGGTTTCAGTTCATGAACACAAGCTTAACTATTTCACTATGGCACTTTAGACACACTCTTGTAGCTCCTTAATATGGCTTTTCCCTTGAAGAATTAAAATCATTTTTAACATAAACTAAATGTCTTCACATAGGGTTTATTATGGCTCCTCCTGAAGCCTGAGGCCGTCTCTCTCACTTGGAATGCCTTCTCCATGAAGCACATTATTCTTTCAAGTTCCTTCAAGCTTTGACTCAAGACCTACATTTCCTAAGAAATGTTCCCAAAATAATACTGAGTTCTTTTCATTATGCTTCATAATCCATACTCAGTTGATTTTTACGATTTTGTATTTAAAACTACTTAACCTACATGTGATTATATAATCTCTAATTTCATAGACTGTGATGACTGGAGGAATCTTCAGTATTACCCTGTCCATTTCATCCAAAAGTTCATGAAAATTAAATAAATTATTGGCCCCAGAACATATAGTGATATAGTGTGCTAGGGCAAGGTTAGGATAGAAACAAGTCTCTTCATTATAAGCAAATCTAATACATTTTCTATGATATGATAATGACCACAAAAGGATGAACCTCATACAAGGTCAACCTTATGGGAAAAGCATGGACAAAATACTCCAGTAGCTTTTCTACTTAACCGACTGAAAGGGTCTCCTTCATGCAAGGAGGTCTGTGAGCTGGATCGTAAAGGACTGGTAAGATTAGAACTTGGAGAGACTTTGTGGAAAGATCATTTCCAGGGCAAGGTGACAGGAACGGTCAAGGAGTGTGTATGGAATCCCAAGACATCAGACTGACTGATAGAAGAGGGCATCACAGGGGGAAAAGGGCAGACGTTTAGATAATAAAAGTCCCTATACACCAAGTCGAAAGATGCTGAACTTGATGTGGTAGGCAATGCGGAGTCATAGCTGAATTGTGAGGGTCAAAAATTATAAGAAATTTGTTTACAGAAAGATTGCTTAGGCCTTGCCTCACCTCAGGTGCTAGATTCTCACATTGTAACCTGCCTGACTTGTTCCTAAGACTATAAACATAAAATACTTTCATCTAATTCTGGACATTCATCATCAATATATATGCATGGGAATTACCTTTTCCCATTTATCTTCCTAGAATTGTGCCACCTGACCTTAAGGTTCCCCGCACACAGTTTACCTGTGAGATGTGAGGATGACGGAACATTTATTCTGCACTTCCTCTGAAATGATCTTCCAGAGGTGCCGTTTTGACTTAGGATCCATCCCAGAGCTTGGCTCATCCTTAATAGAAAGTTACAAGAAAAATTTATCAAATTAATTAATTTCTGATGAGGTTCTTCACATAAATCACTAATCTCCCTTCCCTAGAACAGGAATCATTTTGCAAAGTCCTATGACTAACTTGTTTTATACTTAATAGACTCCTTTCTGCTGCTGTCAAAAAGCTCAAAATCAATCATTTAAAATTGTCAATCTGTTTTAAAAAGTGTCTCATTGAAGCTGACATCCTGCTACTTTACACTTGTCTCATATTTCTCCGGAAAAAATTCTGCTTCAATTACTGACAAAGCAGAGTTTTTACAGTTAATGCTACATTGTCACATATGTATTTGAAGCTGCAGCAACTAGATTGCAGACATGTGGCTGTGGGTGATAATATGCTGTGTGAAGTGAAAAGAACACAATTTGATTATTCAGTTAATATATTTGACATGTACTAATTTTAGTTTTATGTCATTAATTGAAATTTCATACTCCTTGGGGAAATAAGCATGAGATTTACAGAAACTACCAAGTAGAAAGATACAAATTATATTTCAAAAGTAAATGATGTCTCAAAGATTGTTCAGACATAAAATTAAAAATGTAGCAATGGATAATCTAAACAAGCAATAATAGGTCCTAGTAGATGATTAAACAAGCAAATTAGGGGTCAAGATTAGGTAAAAATTAAAACTATGTATCGGTAATGGAAAGTATTATACAGATTACCAGAGGCTTGTTTTATAGTAAAGGCTTAAATTAAAATTTAAAGAAAGAAATGAGTGGTAATATGGGGAAACAGGAAAGGGTATATTGATACAGATTCTATTTTTGAAGGCGATAGCATATGTAGTAAACACGTATAAAACAAAAGAATGGTATCTTTACTGAAATAGCCTGTATTTCAGTGAGGCTCATTAATACATAATATTTGCATAGTGCTTTTAACTTTTCGAAGTACTTTGCATCTGTTATCTCACAGGAGTGCCTAAGGATTGTTTTGTTCAATTTAAGGGACACTTACACAATAAAATTCCATTACAAGCATCGATTGGCAGGGATGTAACACATTACAAGCTGGTATTACAGAAACATGGGCTGTGCGTCACTGTATCTGGGCTGTTTACATGAATTGATCCTCTGCGTGGCTTAATCTCTGGAATGATGTATGATTTATAAGTGGATTTTTATTGCATATAGTTAAGGCTCTTTTGGAGTTAGATGTCCTTAAATGAAGGGGATCTTCCAAAATAAGGGCAAGCTTATTTCTCTCAGGTAAACACTTTCACAATATTTGACCTGGGAAGAACGCTACATTACCCCTGTGTGTAATTTACATTTCCAGGTGATTAATTTAATTTCCTAACTCGTGCCTTAAAAAAATTCAGATAAAATGGCAGATAATTGATCACATCCCAAGTTCGGTAGCTCATAGTTTTAAGTAACAAGGGAATAAAATTTTAGCACAACACATCGTTTTAAAATGTGTCTTTCCTCCTTTCTAGAAGTTTAAAAACATGCTAGCCCATCTGACTGGTTACCAATAGAATTGCTTCCTGCAGCAACTGGTAATCAAATTCTACCCTACTCCCTTACCGACTCATTTGCATTCCCTGGATTTGTTTCAGCTACTTCCCATTCCCAGCCAAGTGTTTCCTCTGAAACCAACTGCAACACAGCTTCAGACAAAACATTTTTGAAGGCCCTTTGTTGTGGCAAGATATTATTTGCTGACGTAAGTTCCTTTAATGAGAGAATATAGGTAAAATGCTTTGCCGAATCACCAGTTCATAGTGAGCTCTTTATCGATGTGTATTCCAATAGTGAGAAGGAAATGCTACCCCCACAGCTGGACGGGTGTCTCTCATCACAGAGCAGGCCGCTCCACAGCGACTCTCTTACCAGCAGCAGGATGGAAGGCTTCCCTATCAAGGCCAGCGCGGTGGACAGTTTTCTTTTCGTGCCGTAGCTGCACATAGAGGTAGGTCTGTCCTTGTAGGGCATCAGGTGAAGTCTCCACAGGAGTTTATGAACAGTCTGTGGGGCGGAAAAGAGACTTAGGTTGACCTTCTCCTGCCAAAACCCTTAAAGCACTAAACAAACAAACATAAAAGCTGTTTGTGAAAAGAAAGTTTTCTAGAGAACATACACCTAAAAACTTCAAACACTTAAAATGAACATAGATTTTATTTTTATTTTCACAGGTTCACTTAAAATGAATAGTCAGTTAAGAGATAAAAGCGATTCTGTGGTGTGGAGGTTCATTTTCAAGCAGGATGCCCCCCCAAAGGTGTGTGCGTGTGAGTGTCTGTGTGTCTGTGTTTACGACTGCGGATGGTTCTTGCTGCTATGTTACCACAGGGTTTCCTTGCAAAGCTTAAAAGAGCTAAAACAGAATTCGGGCGTTTCTCAGGGCAGGTTTCCCATCAATTGTCAGCACTGTTTCATCTTTCTTCTGACTCAGGGGCAAGTTGTCACAAAGGCTTTACGCCTTTCTCACACTGACCCAGTACCAGAATTTTAGCACATTAGCTGAGGAATAATGAGTGCTTGTGGCTATTTTTGTACTTAAATAGCCTCGGCAAATAGAGGAATCCTAGGAGGATTTCAACAGGTTCCTGGGTGGCAAAAATAGAGGAAACGACCCTAAGAGTTAACCATTCCATTACAAAAGCAAGTAATTGTAGGGAAGTACAAAGCCACATTTAAAAAATCAAATTGGAAATTATTCTGTTTTACTTGGGTATTTTGTAGGTAATTCCACGTTTCAGTACTTATCTGGACTCAGAAGTACGTACAGGCATCACCAATCAATGCTCCACCCACAGCCAAGGTAAGTGCAACCCTTTATTGGATAGTTCTGAAAAAGTAACTGAACACACACCCCTGAGCAGCTTCTACAGCTGAGCTCATAGCTGTGCATGCGATACATGCTATCAAGCTAATACTCTGTCCACTGTCACTGTCAGGAGGAAACATATAGTTTTGCAGATGTCAACTTGATCTTGAGGGTGGGCAGGTGGGAAGCAGAAACAATACGCTATTCAAATAATCTTGTTGGCTACACTTATACTCACCTCTTTAATGTCTTTCTCTGGAATTCCGTGTATCCTGGCATAAAAATACAAATGTTCTTCCACAGTTAATAGGTCATCTAAGGCGTCTTCCTGAGGACAGTAGCCAACTAGGGAGCTGTGAGAGTCAACGTGAGCCAGAGATCTAAATTGGGAGAATGAAAAACACAGATGAGTTTCAAAAGGTATTTCCCTCTCCGTCCCCAAATGATGGGAAGGCAGCTCCATTTTGGCCATGATGATCGGTGATAAAAAGAGGTAAAATAATCCCACCATCACAGCTACACTTAAAGTCTTAAAAATCTCTACTTGCTTGGATAGTTGTTTTTTTCCCTGAGGTTTTAATAATATGATCCTATAATAACATAAATAATCTTTAATTATTTTTCTCATGCAATTATATTGTTCTGGGTACAGTAAAGCATTTGTTTTTCATACCCAGCCTTATTTCTGATCAGAATGTTCCCACTTGAAGGTATTATGTCTCCAGTCAGCATCTTGAAGATCGTGGTCTTTCCTGCTCCATTCACCCCGAGAAGGCCGAAACACTGGTTAGTGGGAGGGAAAAGAAAAGATGGAAACCTCAATTCAGATCAAAGACATCTTATTGTTGTATCTCTCTCCTCCTTTTCCTTGGGTCAAATAAACTACCAAGAAAAATAAATCACTGGAAATAGTCAAGGGCATTGTACTGCTCAGTTGGCACTTGATAAAACCCTCTAGTTTAAAAGAAAAGGGTGCTAAGTTGTTAGTTACAGAATGGCCACCGGGATGTAAAGTACAGTAAAGGGAACACAGTTAGTAATCTTGTAACAGCTCTGTACGGTGCCGGTGGGTGCTCGGTTGATTGGGTGATCACTTCATAAGTTCTATGAAGGTCCAGTCACTGAGTTGTATGCATGCAACTAATATATTGTATGTCAAATATAACTGAACCAATTTAAAAACACATGGGTACTTATGTATCTTTTTCCTCTTTTCCCTTTATACATTTGTGTGACATGATAAAATACCCAGGGAAGATAAGCTAACCTGACAAAGTAATCGTACTTAGAGAATTCACATTATTCACACAAACTTTAATCACAACTCCACTAAAAAGGCTACTGAAGCAATAATTTCTATATGCTGCTGAATAAATTTGATACATTTACTTCTCAGCTCTGCTGGGAAAACTAAGGGAAATGCCCGCGTTCTCTTTCTCCTTTCCAAGCTGCCTTAACATTCCTTCTATGAAAACAGCAAGAATAAATAGGGATGCAGTCCTGGTACCTCACTTCCGACAACTGATTTCTTTATGCTCTCTTTCGAAGAGGCGTGGAAACTAGACGTTGAAGATAGCACCCTACCCAGGCTTCTTGCCTGCCAGCCTACCCCGGGGGGGGGGGGGGGGGGGATAGGAGCTTGGGAAGGTGCTCAGGACTCAGTGTATGATAAATCCTCTTTACCAAGAGGGAAGACTTATAGGATGAGTAACACATGGACCCGTGTATATTTTATATAGTGAACCCATCAAAAGATTCAGAAGTTGACTTTCATATTTCTAGAAAAAAAAATTAGGAAAGATAAAGATTTGCACTTGGCACTTATCATGCCGATATGGAGGGCGATCAGACACAAACTTGTTTCCTCACCTCCCCGGCGGGGATCCCAATGCTGATGTTGTTCACAGCTATGATCTTTTTGTGGATGAGTTGGTACGTCTTCGTGAGACGGTGGAGCTGGACCAGGTCTAAGTCATCTGCACCGTTCTCAACTCTTAATCTCTCGGCACGCACATCTTCATCTTCATCTATTGTCTCGATCACAGGTGAAGAACTAAATTTTCGGAAGAAGAGCCTAAAGAATGAACCCAGTGATTTGCATCTATGATTTTGAAATGGCACCATTCAATTTTGGCAGGTTTTAATAGGTTCTCACTTCACTAAAAGTGTGCTATCCTGTACTAGGTTTTAAATTTGTTATACATTTTGATCCTCAAATAACTTGAAAATTAGTGTAAGTGCTTCTCACCCTATTCATTATGATATTTGAAAAACGGCTTTTGCTCTCCAAGCCTTGAATGCCTACAGATTCACTGTTACAATTCAGATCCCTAATTTTAGTAACAAGGAGGTCAGTCTGGGTTGGAAATTTACTTCTTAACTCACACCAGAATCATTAATAAGACTCAACACTTACAACTCCACAAGCAGTGATCACCTTTTAAAAAATCCTCTCTATTTCTTCTTTTATCATCAACAATATGAATGTTATTCTATATTCCTTTGACTCTGAATGTCTTACCTAGGATCTATGCAATATGTTAAGGTTATCAGCTCTGAAAACTCACTAGGTTTAAAACCCACCTCAGTACCTTGTTTAACAAATACCAAAGCAAACCAAACAAAACAAAGTTTAAAAACCCAACAAATCAGTTTAGGTCTTCTTCCCAATGTTCCTGTGTATTTTAATGATATCCCCACAGACTCCAACTATGGTGCTTTCTTTGAATCTCCTCCATTCCAAAGTCCACTCATGCAGTCAGTCTGCTAGCACCAGAAATGCCTTACAATGCCCAGTCATCGCCATCGATCATTTTGTGTCTATTTCTGTTACTGTGATAGGATTTCACTCTTTCTCACCTAGACTTTTCCAGGAACCTCAAATTACTCCAGTGTCTCTGACTCTTGTCTTCCAATCTGTACTACATCTACAAAATCACACCTAGAGCACCATTTGAGTAAGTTGCTCTCTATTCAAAAACCTTTACTGGGCTGTTTGTTGAACGAAGTCCAAACCATATCTCTATGACCAAGCATTCAATAAACTCCATAATCTACCAACCACACACTCCAGCTCTAACTTCACTGTATTTATTCTGTTCTAAACAAACTGCGTTACTCATTTCTTAAATATGTCCCAACATTTCTTTCTTTCTTTGCTCTTGTCATTCCTTTCATTAGTATTAACTTAAGTTTTGTTTTCTGATAGGTGATATGTGTACATCATGTATCAAAATTAAAATTAAAATGGTACTGAAGGATATATAGCAAAAATTAAAACTCCTTCAACCATATACAGTTCCATTCAGCACAGGTACAACTAATTAGATAGTATATGCACGTGTTTGCATAAATAACATATTTCTTTTCTACCTCAAATGGGAATATATTTTACACATAGTTCTAAACCCTGCATTTTTCACTTAATAAATATTAGAAGTAATCCCAAATATTACACAGATAACTGTATCATTCTGTCCAATGGCTGCATGGTATTTAATTTATGAATGTATGTATATAATTTATTTAACCAGACCATAAATAAAGAATGTTTAAATCATTTTCATTCTTCTGCTATTAGGAAATGCTTGCTATGATGAATAATTTTATACATACATAATTCCACATATTTAGGAGCATGTCTGCAGGAAAAAAATTCCTGGAAATGGAATTGCCGGGTTAATGATAGGTGTATTTATGATTCTGTCCTCAATATTTTAATGTTCTTTTTCTAAGTCTATTTCTAACATACTACATACTCAATCTCCTTTCCCCATTTTTTCTATCCTTCCAAACTCAAGCAACATACACAGACTGCATCTCCTGTTTATGTACATATTTCTCTCCACCACTCAGTCTCAATCTCTTTAAGGCTCACAATTGTGCTTCATGTTACTCTCCAGTCTACAGCAATAGTTGCAGACACATAGTAAGATTTGATAACTATTTTTTGAATGAAATGAATGGTATATTATACAACAATTTTTGAAAAAGTTTTTTGAGCAAAACATTTCTATACTAATGGAAAAGTTTAGATATATTGGCCCCTCCCTGAATATTTTGAATTGAGTTCTGTCATGGATGTCAAATACTATGTATTTACCTGAATTGTTTTATTAGCCATTCATTGATTAAAAGTCGTAAGAAAAAAAACATCGTGCCCTGAGAAACCAAAGCCACGAACATTGCACCTAGTTTATCCATCTCAAAGGTTTCACTTGGATATTCCACACCATATGCTTTTAAGAAGTCTAGAACCGACTGTTGTTGAGAAAGTTCAATCAATCCGTAGCCAAAGCAGAACTGCGGGAAAATCAGGAAAATGCGCTTGAGGGTTTCCGAAATGAGTTCTAAAGTCTGAAATAGGAGAAAAATGAAGCTCAGTGTTAGACTTCCAACCAAGTACACAAATTTAAAACTAGATGTAGACAAATATTGGAACCTGAAAAGTTTGTCCAGATTGGCAATTACTTCACATATATGCTGAATTTGCTTATAAATATTTATTGCAACCAAATAAATGGTGGGAATTCATTACTAAACTACAAGCAGAAAGAATTATGTTTTTCTTGGGATGATTTAAGGTGTCAGGACAAGCCCTGAAGACAGAATCACGTCTAGACCTGTTTTAGATCATAGGAATGTAGGGATAGCTGGGGTCTGACACACGGTATCAGCAGTAGGTGTCTTGAGTGGAAGAATTTAGAAAAGTATGGTTTCAGAATCTAAGGTTATTTCTATTTGAAGAGGGACGAAAATGGTGAAATGAGATGGAAGGAGAGAGCAGCCCATCTTAATGCGAAGCAAATGGCTCATTTTCACATTATTCACACTTGGTGCCAACCACGCACACCTCATGAATTTCTTCCTTCCTCCTGGAGTGTGCTTGTTTTTTCCTCGGTTCACTTCATTTCCTCTCTATTTTTCCATTCAATTGCCTGGCACTGTTAGTGCTTCCTTTCTCACTAATCATAATTGTCAGCTCTGAATAGAAAGTGATGCTTACAATAAAGTAGTCTTCAACACATGATTGAAAGGGAATGAATTAAGATATTTTTTTCCGCGAATGTTGAAATGAATCTTAATCCATAGTCATATAACTTAATCCATTGTCCTTGTCGCTACTACTCTGTAACAATTTGTTAATGAGCAAAGAGTTTAGCTGCCCGATTGACTGCATGATTTTTGTAGCGCCATACAATACACCTGATTGCACCTTTATCATTATCACCCCACTCAAGTTCCATCATACGTCAATAGTTTTGCCACTGCGTGCGCGCAATCATAGTTATTAACTTAGATGGAGCCTAAAAAGCATTTTAAAGGCTGTAGCTTTCCTCTACTAAACTTAATAGAATCTAATGAAATTCCTCTTTTCCATTTAGAAAATGCAAGATACAGAAAATCTTTCCACTTGGGACGTGTTGAAGAATTTGAGACATCCACTGAAGTTTAGCAGGCTAATAAAGCACCTTACCGGATCATTAAGCTTTTCCTTGGACAGGAAGTATACCACCGACAAGGAAACAATGGAATTGATGCCAAAGAAAAGGTTGATGCAGA
Organism: Desmodus rotundus; assembly: GCF_022682495.2. Classification (NCBI taxonomy): domain Eukaryota; kingdom Metazoa; phylum Chordata; class Mammalia; order Chiroptera; family Phyllostomidae; genus Desmodus; species Desmodus rotundus. The sequence continues at coordinate 191,824,420 of NC_071388.1, forward strand.
CGTAAGTGATGAAAGCCATTCCTGTTTCACGGAAGAGCCCAGCCAGCAAGTACATCCAAGAAAATGTGGCATACCTGTATGTTAATAATACTAAGAATTAAAATTATGCATTCATTATCTCCTTTATTAAATACATGCATACATCCTACATACATACATGCATACTTAGATGGAGTTCCAATGTGAAAATAAACATTAAGAACTATGTAGCTAGATTCCTCTTTTTTTTTCCTACTCTCTTTAACAACAACAAAAATCCAAAGGATGTTTTAAAAATAACAATAGGAATCCTCTCTTTAAAGGAAACTTGAGAAGACCTACATCATCATAGTTTCAAATTAATTCCTCCTAGAGATGGTGTTACCCCCCCCAGGCAAGGATTTATTTTTCTTCTCAGAATATGGATTTAATCAATATAAATCTTACAATTTAAAGTTGAGGGAAACAATGGTATTATTGCAAGCAAGCTAAGCAGACAGGGTATGCTTAGAAGCTGCCTGTCTGGTTTTGAGCAAATACTTGAGCAATCTTTGGGGTAATGAAGTAGAACTGGAGACAGAGAGATCCTTCATCAGCTGCAATTGCTAACTGAATGGATAGAACCATGCATTCAGGAGAGAATGAAGTGCTACTTTAAGCATTGATTGTATCAATCCGTATTACCTGTATTAACCTAATATAGAAACAATATTATGTGTGTGGTGTAGACATCTGTAAAAATACAAATAAAATAAATATATATACCTTATAATGCTATATATATTCAAAATTTGTCAATACATAAATTCATAAACATATATACATTTTTCTGATCATTCTAAAGTCTCCATTATTTATGAAAATTAAGTTACATATGTAAATAGTTAAGCATGACACTTGGTACCCAGTAAGCATTCATTAATGAATGGCAGGTATTACTATTAATGATAACTTTGACTTTCAGAAGTATTGTACTTTACAAACTATACACTAGCAAGAGTGATGCATTGTTAGTCATCACTCATGGCTAATGAAAACCCAAGGCAGTTGTAAATTAGCTAATGAGATTTGGGTCCTGTTTGTGCCTAGGAGAGCTTTATTCTGTTTATTCTTCTTGCCCTGCAGCTTACCCAAACAGCAAGAGCAGGAGAGATACAGCGCCTAGGTTGTTTCCACTGTAGAAAGCAGGCAACTTGAAAACGGCGATGACACCAATTGAAAATGCTACAGGCACCAAGTAGAAGACCTATGGGAATATGTAAAACAATGTTCAATATGTTGCAAGGATTTTTAAAGAAAAATCAATAGGCCATCTAGTTTAAAACTATAACAAGGTGACCTGGAAATATTTGAAGGAATGAATTTTTACTTATGTTCCTGTTGCTTGTAACATTCAGCTTATTTTACATTGATTTCACTCTAGAAGTTGTCTCCTGCAATACGAGGTCAAGCCAGCCTTCATCTGTACAGGTACACACGGTGTCCCTAGTGTTCCTGCCTCCAGGCTTTGAGACTTTGAAGGATTTGGTGCCAGAGGTTCAGTGACAAAGAAAGACAGCCAAGTATCCTGGCATTAGACTCAGTCCTCAAAGAATTTATTTCAGTTTGAATGCTGGAACTCTCTCAGATGGTTGATTTCTAAGGCTTGGTTATCAGTGTGAGCCAGTCTGCCAAATAGCAGAGCAGCGGGGCCCACGCATTCTTGGAGTCACAGGCATATGAACAAAGAACTCAGTGTTTAGAGTTTACAGCAGGATGTTCCCAATAAGAGAGTTGATAATTTAATTTCGGTGTCGGGGAGAAGCTCCCAATGGGAGTGAGCGCCAGATACACAGCAACAGAATCTACACAGGAGCCCTTCACAGAAGCGTGTACACTTTGAGGCTTTCTTAACATTAAACCTTCTATTCCATCCAGAGGAATAATCACTATTCTTTCAGATTTGACTTCCACAACAAATGCATTTCAGGCCTCACTGGATACGTTCACAAAAAAGATATGCATTTAATTGTTCTCCAATCCTGTAAGCCAATGATCATTACAGCATCCCTGACAATTTCACCAAAATCGCCAGGCAAATAAATCATACCCATCCAGGGCTTTTGGCCCATTTAGAGTTATTAAAAAACAAAAACAAAACCAAAAAAGAAACCCTGAACGGTGGGACCATTTTATGCAAATGAGAGAGCTATCAATAAAATTCATCTTTTATTATTCTTACTAATTTTTTTCAATATGTCATTCAGCAAGGGCTGCTACTTCAAAATTTTCATAATTAATTGATAAAATTTTTACAACCTTGATTATTTGGTATCATTGGCCAAGGGTATTCTATGAAACTTCTGTTTCTCCACAGTAGTGTTCTCAAACTTCAGTGAGCACAAAATAATCCGAAGAACTTTATTAAAAGTGCGTATTTTCCAGGTCTATTTCCAAGACAGGGATCTACCAGGCTTGGAGTGAGGCCCAGAAATCTACGTTCAACAGTGTCCTAGGGGATATGATCCGGTGGTCCTGTGACCACAGAGATGAGGGCAGGTGGATTTTCCTGTGACCCTGAAATAAAGACAGCTCTAGCACATTATCCAGCCATGGGATGAATAAGCCTAATGCAAAGCATTTTTTCTTAATTCACTTATACTGTGGTAACAATCTGAACACACTAGCTTAAATACATCTCATATAAAACTGATGTCTTCTACTCGAATCAATCCCGTCTTCCTGCAAATACACAAGCTACTCACCATGTCAAAAATGAAGTTTGTGACCCAGTAGCATGTCACACCGATGCCTGAAATATGCTGCAGTTGCTTGGCCTTGGTCTGATGCTCCCTTACAACATAGGTGACAAAACTGGCCGTGGTGACAGAGTAGCCCATCAGGATGGAGAGTGCCACTAAAATATCGATTAAGCTGCTCATTCTATAGTGAGCAATAGGGAGAAGAAAGCACACATAAGTTTTGGGAACTCTTTTCCTTTCAAGGAGATTCATGGCTAAACCATAAACAAAACGGTCTAAGAGTTGGCTGTGACACAAGTAAGTCTTCCTGCAAGGCAGCCAGATAATATCTCCTACATGACTCGGCTGTGACCCTGGAATAAATGTAACTCTAGCACATCTGAACTGACTGGGGATATTTGACAGGAAAATCTCAGCCTCCAAGGGTTATGGGATATATCAAGGGATACATAGTTCTTGAGCACAGAAATACTGCTTAAATGCTATGCAGGGAAATTGAGATGATGAAGCACTTAGGCACCTGACTTACAAAAGCAGCAGATTCTGTGAATCTATATCAAGTTCAACTTGGAACTCCCACTGTACACTCTTTCAGAAATTTCCTTTTATCCCAGTCAGTGAGTTATATTACACCAGCTTTTCTAGATTGAGTTATATTACACTAGATTTTCTAGATTCATTCAGATACAACTGTGATTCCCAATTATAGTACTTTAGGCAGAGGCCCGACTATGCCAAGGAGGAAGCAGTCATGCCGTGTATATGTACTTACGTGGCTTGTTCTTGATCTTGCACTCCTGGGTAAGGGTGACTATACATGATGATACCTTAAAGAAGAGACAGTTCTTTTCATTAGTAGGTATTCAGTTCAGCAGAAATACCAATTTTTAGAGAATAACACACAATACATTTTTCCCTATGCTATGATCTCAAAAATTTTACTTTGGGGACACACTTTTAAAGGAAAGTGGTTTTCTTCCAATCTTATCAATGCCATACATTTGGAGACACATAAAAAGAAAAAAAAGTTTTCAGATTGTGTAAGGAATTTTGAGGGAAGGGGCAAGAAATTACATTTCTTATACAGCATTTTCCTTTCTGTTATATTTAAGTAATTGTTTTCGACATTCTTCTCTTTACTGTCCTTCAGAAATTTATGGCATGTAAGGAAGCAACTCAAAGGGAGGTAAATTATATGAGGATCTCCTGAAGAACAGATACTTACCACCCCCATGCTTCTTCATTGTGCTATTGTCTGTGCTGGGGAAATAAGTTCCTGAGAGGATCCCTCCTACTCTTTAACTATAATATTTCTAAGATACCTATTGTTCTAGAATTCTCCAATCCATGGCTTGGAGCTGCAGCCATGCCAAGGGATTTTCATTGAAATATAAAGATCAAGGAAGATTCAGAGAGACTAGTTGGCTTCAGAAAAGTAGTCACTTAATCCCAATATGGTCCTAAATTATCAGGGTCCCCCACAGTTAGTTTCACTTCCTGAGTTAGAAGGAAGCTTTTCTCCTCTTCTTCCTTAGAAGATGTTGGTTAGCCAGAGTCAGAATGGGCTGGCAACAGTTTCCCGAGGGACCACAGTATAAAGGCAAAGTTTATACTTTGGAAAAGAATGGTAAGGAATGGAAGGAAGATATTCCTTAAATACTTGTTCCTAGAGCCATTAGCTGAGGGAGAACTTTCTTACCTCTTGCTCATATAGCATATGTTCATTATACAGGGTCCAACACAAATAATGCCCCTTTTTTATTACAAAATCATAAGCATGTAATTCTATAACATAACAACGTCACACTCAAGCACACCATATCACATTTTAGGTAAAATGTTCAAATTAAAACCATAAATTATTACACCCATGTTATTACCCTACCAACCACACTCAAGCAGGCGTTACTTCTGCTGGACCCTGTATTAGTGTATTAAGGCCCCTCCCTTCACAACGCCCAAATGTTACAGAATTATCCTAAAGTTATCCTTTCTCAATTAGCTTAAACATCCATTTTTTATTAAGTGGAATGTTCAAAACACTCCATGTTTTGAAGTTGAATTCTGCAATTGTAATATGTTAAAGAAAAAAGTATGTAGTTGAAGTAAAACAAAGAAACTAACAGCAACAATAACCACTTTGGCCTAGAATTTTAATCACATCATTGGGGGAATGAACTTTTCTTATCTTTTTTTTAGTAAATTAATGGGCTCTCTTTTTACTGAGATTCAATATTTCTTTGAGACCCTATATAAACCTAGTTGCTGAATTTTAATATAGACAGGGGAAAAACATTTTTTTTAAAATTTCTGCTTTGTGCTTTAGAATCAAGAAATACTCTATTTCACTAGAGGAATCTTTGCAAAGATGTTTAATCCACTACAAAAAAGGGTGCTGAACCAATTGTTTTCATACATATCTTTAGCTGATAGATCAAGTAAATGTGTCAGGGTTAAGGATCTATGTAAAAATCTTCTCTGTGGGTTCTCCAGCATCCAGCATAATGTTTTCAGTACAGTGATTATTCAATGAATGCTTATTAAATTTAGTATATCTTAAAATTTCAATTATTTCCCCCACATACACTATGTATTAAAAGTAACACATTCCATGCTGTCTCTACAGTTGTTGTAAATCTAAAATGAGACGCTTCCCATTGACCACTGTACTAGTGCGATAAAGGGGAAGGATAAACACTAGGGGGGAGAGAACAATGCATCAGTTATTTTGAAAAAGAGTCTTGTTGTATAACATTTGTTGGTAAAAACAAGCAAACCTATTCTTTGGGAAGCAAGAACAGAATTTTCCTGTGTAATTAACCATGAAGGGAAACCACATGAATATAACAGATATTGACATTGTAAAGAAAAGCTAATTAAAAGATTTTTAATAGCATGTGAGAATTCAAAGAACATCGATTTTACAACTAAAGCAAAAACCCTAGTTCATGTAGAATCCAAGAAAAAATGCTTTACGCCTAGTGGAAAGCAGTTGGCGGGGGTGGGTGGGTGGCAGGAGAAGAGCTGGACTGATTTTTAAGGACAGTATTGCCATGGTAGCCCCTAACCATACATCACAAAATGACAAGAGTATTTGGGTGACATGGATTTTGTTCTTCTAAAGAAATCAAACTCTTTCCAGAGAAGGTGGAAGGTTACTACTTTCATAAGTCTACCTAAGAAAAGTTAATTAAAAAATAGAAGACATTAATTACTATTAATCTCTATATAATTAAAGCTAAGCCTTATTTTTAAATTAAAAATAAAAATATATTTCCTTTTGGGGTCAATATGAATGTGTATTCCACAATTCTTAATTCTTTATACTCTTTAACTTAAAAATACAATGGTAGGAGCCAGAACTAGCCTGTGGAGTCCGGAGTGGTTCACATTGCTTTGGTCTTGGTAAAGAGCGCTAGTAGTAAGTGAACTCTGAATGCAGGTTTCAATAGGTGACCCTTCAAAAGTGGAACTGGTCTCTTGTTCTCTCTCACTTACATACCTCGCTACATTTCCCCTTAGTCATTGCTATAGTTTTTACTCTTCCATACCTGTCACAGCAACAAATAAATGTCTTTTGCTCTGAACGAGACATTCTACCGAAAGTCAAGTGTTCAGTAGTCTTTCACACGAGGTCATACCAGATTCACCTGGCTTTGGTCACCATTTAACTTAATTTACCCCTTTTGACTTTGCCTTTTACTGATGTTCTAGATCAGGACTCTCTATCAATCTTGTTGTCTCTTTATGGCTTCTCCTGCTAGGAAAATACCAAAGCAGTTGGGGCAAAAATGCTATTTTCTCTGAAACACAGATTCCAAGAGATCCTGTTTCTAGAGTGCCTACTTGACCCCACAGTTCACTGGTACAGACACCAGAACATCCGGCATACACCATTACGCCCAACAGCAAGGAGATGAAGAGAAGTAGGCCTCAGCATTTCTCAAAGACTTGCTGTGTCTTCTCTTCCTATGCACTAGGTTATTTGTTAGCTTATTTACCAGGCTAGAAACTCAGCCTTGGCCAGCAAATATGTTACTTAGTTTTTTTCATCTTTACTATTACTTTTTAGGATCAGTAGGGCAAAATAATTTGAGCAAGGCTTAAGAAGAAAACATGACCTGAATGACAATAATTTAATTAGAAAACTATAAATCAGTCTCTTTCAAATTATAGACTCTATTTTTAAAACTATGTGCAAGCCTCTTGAGAAATCCTACTAAAGTAGAACGGGCTGAGTATAGGGAAGTAGTAAAAATATGAGGTGTCACGTATTAGAAAAATGAAGAGTCAAGAGTCAGACAGACATGGTTTCAAATCCCCCTCCCGACAGATAGCGGTAGAGAACAGTAACGCTCACCCTGAGAGGGTGCTTGTGAGGGTTGGCAAGACTCCACAGAAAGCATGGGTCAGATGGTAAGTGCTTCATTAACGGTAACACTTTGGTCAAGTACAGAACTTTTTAGTTTAAACGTTTTGCCTTCATGTTTAGATTTAGACATTATTTTTTTTATTTTTTGGCCTATACACAAGTAAGTAGTTATAAAATATTTTCCTATGAAGTATAAACTAGTAGGTAGGAGAACAGAAATAAGCATGAAGTCAGCATTACTATCCTGAATTAAGAAGTAAGGGAACTAAATTAACCTGAAGTTAAGGGGATTATCCCAAATCTTCCATCTGGTGGTAGTTTGGAAGTAGCAATTTCTAAACTCCTTTTAAAGATCTGTGATTTAGGTACCATGAAATACCTCCCACCGGGAAAAGTGGGATCTAATGTGAATTTTTATATGGAGAGTGGCAAAAGCTGCAACACAAGAAGCTCTGTATAAGTAACTCTACCGTGTCGGGCAGCATCATATTCTGACATGTTCACTCGCAGGAGGAAATTATTCAGGCTGTTGAGGTAAGCTGGAAGGGAGTGATAGCCTTCTGGATCATACCACACCTGTTCAATTCCAAAAGAGGGCAAGGTCAGAACCGTGTTCAAGTAAATTAGGCTGTTTTTACATCTGACTGCCTACAGAATTACACTTAAAAGAAGAGCACCTATTCCCAACCGCTTATTTAGTCTTGGAAGATTATGAACCACCCCCCAGAGTGTGGACTGCAGACTTCTAAGTTTCCAACTTAAAGATGGACAAAAACTGGGGAAATAATAATTTTTTTGTATGATAGCACCAAGTTAGTAGTTGTCCTGATCTTCCCCGTAGGCAAAGCTTTAAATAAACTGGAGAATGTGTTATTATCTCCATCTCTGTTGCTGGCCTATAGTGATTCTCGGACTAACATGAAGGCATTCTGGCTCTTAAAAATTATAGTAGAAACAAATGGCATGTATGCCAGGCTATAGAAAGAAATTAAATACATAGATAAGCGTTGTGTCCTTAGCAGTAAGATTGATAACCTTGAAATCCCCCCACTCACTATTCCTAAAGATAACATTCAAAGAAGTGAGTTACTTTTCTTTCTTTGTCCATAACAGAGGGATTTAAAATACTGGTAGGTCTTCATTCAACAAACCCCACTGATAATTTAAACTTAAAAATCTGATTTATACAGCAATTATTTAAATATTAGAACTGCTTTGTTTATGCAATATTTACTGTGTGTGTTGAGGGAGGGGGAAAAGGGACAAAAGGGGCTGGCATTCAAATATTCCATCCTACTATTTACTTTCTCTGATTGTGAAATCAGCTAAAATGGGCTCAATGCCTATCTCAGAGGGGTGCTGTGAGGATGAAATGAGGTAGTTTGTGTAACAGGTGATGCTACTGCTTGGCTTAACACAGTAACTAAGAGAACATTGGTTCTCCACTGCCCCAAGTCTGTATATGTCTCTTGCTACCAAATGGTTACCTCAAAAAATCGCTTGGACATTTCAAGTTTACATTCTCATTCACATGACAACCCAGAAGAAAGTTCATAACTTACCTTGGCAAGTGTTCTATTGTCAGGAATTGCTGTTACATCAAAACGAAGGTCGTTAGTTAAAGGCAGCCCAAAACTCCAGCCTCCATATCTAGAGTGAATAAAATTTATATTTGTTTAATGGAGAAAATAGTCACAAATAGATCTAAAATGGCTAAGAGCACAATCTTTTCCTTCCATGAGGAACACATTTACAGGATGAAGTAAATACTGCCTGACAAATATTTTACACTTTTATCAATTTGATTTATCATATTTTAGTCTAAAATGTACATTATAACTAGAAGTAAAAAATCCTTCTAAATAATAGCAAATGTGGAGTAATCATTCTGAAAATCAATGACATATAATCTAATCAATTCCTCCCACTTAACTGGATATGTACCATCTCAACAATCTTAAGACCTTGCGTTTAAATATCCTCTTTTAGGTAATCTAATACTAAAGAGATATAACATTGGGGTTTTTTTAATGACCCCATTTCTTTTATTCCCCAAACTTTTCCCTAAGTCTGTCCCCTGTTGCCATGTGTTTTCTCTTCCTGGGTGTTTGGAGGTGAGCTGTGTCTCTGTAACTGCCTGCCAATTCATGGTCTCTTCATAATACAAAGGGAATTTAAAAAGTCCAAGTGGCAATTTAAAGAATGGATTAGTTTAATTGTCCCAAGAGGGGTTGGGTTAAATAAATAACGGTGCGTCACGCTGGTGTGACCTTCTTGTGACTCACCCTAAATGGGATGCTGTAGCGCTATAGTTTGGGCATGCAAAGAACACTACAGCATATTGTTCACTTAAAAAAGCAGGTTTTAGAATCAACCCCATTTTGTTGAAAATATTTACATGTATCTTTGACTAGAAAATTTCTGGAAGGATATACAATCAATAGTGGTTGTATCTGGGGAGAGAGAGGCTATTTTTTCTTTTTTTGTTTATCTGTGCATTTTAATTATTTTACAGCTAAATTTAGTCCTTTACATACATTGAAAAATAAAAGTGGGAAGAGCTAGAAGAAAAGAGAAAAGAGTAGCTACTGTAAGACTATCAAACTCCTCTCTTCCCCAGCTGTATTGAGGTATATTGACCAATAAAAACTGTGTATATTTAAAGTGTACAGCTTGATGTTTTGATACGTATTATGAAATAACCACCACAATCAAACTTATTAACATATCCATCACCTCACATAGCTACCATTTTCGTGGTGTGTATTGTGTGTATGAGCTGAGAACTCTCAAGACCCACGCTCTTAGAGAATCTGAAGTATGCAACACGGTACTGCGAACTCTGTCACACTGCTGTCCATTAGGGCCCCAGAGTCTACTCATCTCGTAAACAGAAACCGTTACATCCTTGACCCGATTTCTCCCTCCCCCCAGTCTCTGGCAACCACCACCCTGCTCTCTACTTCTATGAGTTTGACTGTTTTAGATTCCACATGTAAGTGACATCGTGCACTATTTGTCTTTCTGTGTTGGCTTATTTCACTTAGCATGGTGTCCTCCAGGTCCACCGATGTTGTCATAAATGCAAGCTTACCAATCTTACCTCCATGGCAAATGTTTAAGTGACTTAAGTATTTTCCCAGGGCCTTGCTACACACGTACACGTTTTATCCACAGGCAGATATTTGTATTGGAACTACGGCTGTTGGTCACTGAAAGCAATGCCTTAAAATTCTCTAAGTTGGTATAATTCACTCAATAACTATTCTTTTGCTTCAAGAAAAAAATGTACAAATTTTACAATATATTTTTGAGGCTGAAAAAAATCAATGCTTTTTAATTTGCTCAAATGAATCTTAATTTACAGTTATTACTTATATTTTAAATAATAAATAAAGCTGTTTAGATAAAACAGATAATTTAACCATGTAAATAATCAGTAGACATTTGCATCTATCGTCTCACGTTCAGAAGGCAGTTAGCATTAAAATTAGAAAACAAGATATACATAAATTAAATGTTATTAACAGAGTATTTTTACCTTCTTTGCGTAAACTCATTAGCAGTTGATATAAGATAATTTTCCAAGCGGTGCCCGGTGAGGTCATAAATTACTTGGGAGGAATAAGTTCTTCTATGAAGTGGAGAATAGTTAAATTTAGGACATTCCTGAAAAATAAAGTTAAAAAATAAGTTCTTTCTGGCCAATGCAGTGCAAATCAAACAGAAAATGTCAAGGACTTCTGTCTCATCATCTGTCTATTAATTGTCACTGGCAGAGGGTGATGTCTGCTTGTGACTTCAAAGAGCTTTGAAAGGAAGGCATCTTGCCTAAGCCAAGTAGTTAGAACAAACCGTTATTATATAAAGAGAGCTTATACGTGTGTTTAGGGTTCACTTGAAGTTAAAAAAGAATACAACTAATGTGCGATTTTTCTTTTACTGTACTGACAAGCTTGATATGTTAGAAGAAAACATTAAATGCTAAGATGACTCAAAATTCCCTCAATAATTCACAGGGAAAAAAAAAAAGTTTTCCCCAAACTGAAAAGATAACAGGCTTAAATTCTCAGGGTCTAATGGCAGTGGATGAACAAATTTGAGTGATGGGGGGAAATGGAGACTACTTGAACAACAAGAAAGAAAGAAAGAAAGAAAGAAAGAAAGAAAGAAAGCAAGCTTGAGTTATATTAGTTTTAAGGTCCCAAACCTATGTGTCAGAACTCAATTTTACATATATCTAAATCTAAATTTAATTTATTTTTCTGCAAATCTAAATCTAATATTTATTTATAGAAGTCTAAAATTATTCCAAATAACAAGTTTATGTAAATACTGCAAAAATAATGCAGGGTCCCTGTAGACCCTTCACCCAGCTGCCCCACTGTTAGCATCTCACATTATAATTGCACATTTGTTACAATTAAGCGCTTTGGTACATTACTACTAATCAATCTCAGAGCTTAGTTTTAATCCCTTATTTTTATGGTTGTAGCTTTCTACACTTCCTGACCACTTACTTTGCACTGAAGCTTCCCATGTTTCATTGCCATGAAGTGTAGTTTGGGAAAAACCTAGTAGCATCTTTATAGTTTTTCCTTCCATCCCTTCACACAATGTCCCACACCTTGAGCTTAGTACCACACCTGTAGGCCAAGAGCCTAGGGTTGCAGGTTGCTCTAACAAATGACTGCTGAGTTTCGCCTTACATCAAGTTGTATCAACCTGAAGATCACATCCTAGAGTGCCACTGGTTTCACAAATCAGAAGATACCCTTATATGTGCAGGGTAACAATTTAGCTTTAATTTATACTGAATTATATGTACAGAAAAGCACACACATGAAACTGTATACCACTTGGTGAATTGATAAACTGAAGCCACGTAACCCACCACTAGATTAGAAAACAGAACGATGCCCCCTCATCACACTCCCTTCCGATCACTACCACCTGCAACGCAGCCGGCACAGCATGGTTTGCCCTGTTTTCGAATTTCACGTAAATGGAGTCATATTATACGCACTCCCTTCTATTTGGCTTTTTTACTCATCTTTTGTTTGTGAGAATCTTCCAATAAGACATGTTGTTGCAGATCAGTTATTCACATTTTGTTGTGTAGAGAATCCCATCGTAGAAATGTATTACATTTGATTTCCCCACTGTACTGCCGGTGAGAATTTGGGTGGCTAGTAGGAACAGTATTGCTATAAATATTCTAGTGTGCGTCTCTTGGGGAACCTATTCCCATTTCCGGTGGGCATATAATAGGAATGGAATTACTGATCCCGTATGGCAGGTATATCTTCAGCATTAGTAGATACTGCCACACACTTTTAAAAACTGTTTACACAAATTTAGATTCTTATCAGCAGAGTATTAGGTTGAAAAAATTTTAATCTCTTGGGGTTTTTCTTTTTTATTAAAAAAAAATGTATCCAGATTCTAAGTTTAAATACTGTTAGTTGACTTTTACTGTAAGCAAAACAAAATACATAAAGTATTTCAGAAATTAAATAGATTAGAGGAGAGATTAGAAAACTCTTTGAGTACCAGTTAAGACTAATATTTAAATAAGCAAGGATTCCAAAAAATGCCTGTTGAAGCTCAGCTTTTATTGTTAGTAATTGTCTTGCATGAAAACACAAAAGTAGGCTGCATTTACTGAAAACATTTTCATTCCAACATATTGTACAAAGAGTTCAGGGTACAGTCACGTGATAACTTTGAAGAAAATATTGCTAGAGTCCTCCCCGTGGGGAAGTAGACTGACAACACAGTGACTCACAGAGACTAACAGTGATCTCTTTTCTTCAGCTCTCTTTAATTTCCCCAGTGAACTTGGCTTTCTTAAAAGTTTGTTGAATTGATAGGCCTACGGTGTATATGTATAGAACACAGACAGGGTAAACGATAATTGGACAATTTTTTCTGTTTCTTTCAGGACATGAATTTTCCTTGCATTCTGGAGGTGCTGCTTAGAGACACAGGGAGTTCCTTCTAGACTTCCGCATTACTGACTCCCTGGCTGGCCACTCAGATCGCGGTCTCACCGTGTTTTCAAATATGACAGTTATGGTGGCATTTTGTTGTATGAAATATAAAGCTTTCTGGCTAGAACTGAACTGAGACCAAAAATTCATCTTCGGTGAGTTTCCGCAAAGACCATCACAGAATTACCTACCTTTGGAAACTTGTCCTGAGATGGATTTACAACAGTGACCTGAAGTTCAAAGCCAGCATGTTTGAGCTGCCCGGGTCCCCATCTCTGAGCTACTAGCTTCCATAAAATGAAATTATACTGACTCTTTGGTAACCTAGATAGATCTTTCAGGTTTTGATATTTCTTTCTTTCTTTTCCCCATTTCACTAAAGTAGAATCCCATCTTACCTGGACATTTTCCGAACAGGAGCAAACACCGAAGTTAGTGATACGTTCTCCACTGGTGTTCCATCCTCCCAGACTGTCTTTTTCTAAGCAACTCCTGCAAGTGAAAATGGTATCAAAGTGAGGATTATGTGCATTCACATGTTTATGTATGTGCATACATACACAGAAAAAAGTGTCTGGTGTTATATTCAGGTCCTAGGTACAAATTACTGATGTTTTCTTGGCTGAATGTACATTGTAACTAAGAAACAGAAAAAATTTTCAAGTAACCTGACATTTTGGGGGGAGCTGAGAGAGAGCACTTAATAATTAAACAATGTTAAAACCAAAGCTCAGGGAATTGTCTTAGTACGGTGGGATGGGGCTTTTCTTCTCTTTTTTCTGTTCATTCCCTCTGACAGAAAGGGGATACTTTAGCAAAATTATGTGTCAATGTCGGGTTACATGTGTTGTGTACTATCTTGGAAGTTTGAATGAGCAACGCTACATAGTGCAAAGGCATGGGAATTGGAGTCAAGACCTGGGTCTCAGCTTTAGCTGTGCGACTTCCTACCTAAACTTCTTTATATAAGAATCTTAGTCCCTAGGAGCCTCTGTGTTTTCATCTTAAAAATGGGATTAGTAATTCACAGGGTGGCTGTGATTGTGAAATGAAAATATGTACAGAAAAGAACTTTACAAGTTATAAAGCACCTTTTCATTATTATTACAGCATAGCCAGGGAGTGAACTAAAGAACACAGAATATATCTGTTAAACACATTTCTGTCACTTCACTGCCCTTCTCCAGCCAAACGATACACATCCACTCATTCACACACCCTCACACATTCCTGTGCACGCACACACACACACAAAGTGGAATGTCGAAAAGAAGACAAAGGACAAGAAGCACTTACATATCACTGACGTTCAAACACGTGTTGTCGATGCCAGGAAAGGCCCACATTGCTGAGACCAGGGCTTTTGTGCTTGGGTTAGAATTCCTGCAACATTAATGGACAGAAACAAATCCATGATTCCTTCACTAGCCTCCCATATTAACCTATGGCTCATAAGTAACAGAGTAAATAAAACAGGCTCTCTAGGGGACCACTGTTTTAAAAATTTAAGACTTAATCACAGAAATAAAAAGTGTCACAGGAAAAAAAACACCCATCTCCATTTGGCTGCCTTGTTATTCTTCTGATTGCCATGTGCACTTAGTGATTACACATGGTATACATACCATTATATTAGACAAAATTGTGACATGACTATTTACTTTGTGAGACCAATAAAAATTATTTGCTGTACATTCCAATAGATTGGGAAGCCATACCTAACCTGAGTCTCTTGGTTAAAGTCTAGTCATTAAAAATAAAGATCTACTATAACTTTATCCTTAGGAGAACACATAAACTCTTAAAAGCTATTTGTTGGCAGTAGGCGTGTCATGTCACAATAAATCAAACTGTCCAATCCTGTGACAGAATCAGGCACTGTGGCCTCTAAGTTCTTATCCTTCAGCATCTCATTGCATTCATTCGGGTACAACCGTGCCTCTGGGAGCAAGGTGGGAAGATCGTTTCAGGCAAAGGAAGGAAACTTACACGTAGAAGGCAGTCTGCTCAGAGGTACCATACAGAGATGGGGAGATCTGGATCTCTGGATAACTGTTGCTGGAGTTCCTCAGTGTGCCCAGGCCCATGGCAGTGGTTACAAAGACAATGGGGAGGATAACCTGAGCGACGAAACCTTTCCAGTTCCTGCGGGTGTGGTGGAACCTCTTAATGAGTATCGCCAGGATCTTCTTCAGTAAGAGTCCGAAGCCATCCAGCCTCTCACCTCTTGTCAGGATTTTGTCTGGTTAAGAAAAAGAGATTTGATATGGTTCTGGGGAGTCTTGATAAATCAAGTCATAAAGTGACTTCCAAAACCTATAGGCAGATAGTATAATGTGCTACGGTGGGAAATCTTATATTTTAAAGATTTGGATTTTAGTTCAGCTCTGGATTTATCAGCTTCGAGCCTGAGCCTCTTCATGCCATAGCGCCACATGCAAAAGTGCTTTGAAAATTGTAAGTCACTATACACAAAATGTTACTATCATGTACATAGTAATTTTACATGTCGAAGGGATATCTAGAATTTTGTAAATGAGCATTGTTTCCAACCTCCAGTCTCAATACAGGCTCAGTATGCATTACTAATTATTAATACTGAAGAGTTGCTTCCACCAAGAGATTAAACTCAAATAAAACAAATGGAAACCAAAACATCAACCTAGTCTAAGAACTCATTCCTACTGTGGCAAACTTAGTGATTATAAGTCTCATGGGCTCTCACTCTTAATGTGAAGTCCAATGGATTCGCCTTAAACGTGACAAAAGGAAAATGCTCTCTTCTAAAGTATAATTCTAGTTCAAACACCTATTCATTACATTCTTTTTAGAAATTTGGAGTAGTTATATGGTGTTTCAAAACTCCATTTTTACCACCTGAATCACAAAAAGAACTTATTAGGCAAAATGTCTACCCTCATCCTTTCTGAAATGCTCTTCAGGTGCTAAGAACAATTCCATGGCTTCTAAGAGTAAGCGCCGCTGTGGAGATCATAAACCGTTTCCTTGTCAGTGCCCCTCCAACTGATAATCCCAGCGGCACCCTTTAAAAAATAGGACCAAATAAACATTCTTTCCTAAGGCCTGCTGCCAAGCAAGCCATATGAGGAGATGACAGTATTTGTCAGCTCTGTGGGTAGTTAAAATTCTTCATCACAAATTATGCAGCACAAAAAATCACGATCATCATTTAGCTGATAAGGAAAAATACAAAGCTGCTTAATTTAAAATGAACTCCAATTGAACAGAGTGAAGAAATTTAAATGCAAACGCATATCTCTGCAGAGGGGAATTGTAGCCAGAGCTAAATATTTTAAGTTAATTAGTATGCTTTCCTGTTTCTTGAGAAATTATAGGTGGATGGCTTACAGATGTATCAAATGCAGCAAGTACGATTTCTAAATATCATGTCAATAATGGGTACATTTTGGCTAAAGAAGAGTTTCAAATTATGAGACAAATCTATAACATTTACTTCCTGAAGCAGATGACCACTTTCAAAGTCCTCAATTCCATGGAGTAGACAATTATATTCCCCAAAAGATGACACAGGAGGAATCAGGCAGCAGACAAGTGAAACTTCCAAGTTCCAGAATTATACAAACATTAGAGATGATCTTTACTGAGTTTTAGAGCCAGGCAAATACTTAATTAAAAGTTCTGTTCCTAGAGATTTTATCAATTTAAACAAACTGTTGAAATGACTATTCCATAATTTATATAATATTTTACTATATGTTTCCTTAAATAGTGTCTTCAAAGGAATAAATTAACTGTCAGAAAGAGAATAACTGAATAGAAGTTATTTTCAAAAGAGTTCAATTCCTCAAAGTTGTGTTAAGATACATGATTTTTCAATCATGTATTGCGTGAAGAATTGGGAGAGAGACCTATTACTGTAGAGTCATAGCCATTGGCTCCAACTTCATCAGTTCAGAGACCCTCCTCCAAAAGCATTTTCTCAGAGCCTGAATTTCTTCTCAGCACCTGAATTGCTAGGAGAGGTGGGAAGGATAGACATTTTTTCCAATGAGGTTCCATAACGAGTGATGACTATTTTAGAAATGACTATTATCTCCATTCAGACATATCCGCTAAGAGTGAGTGAACTTTAAAAGGCTACTTTGTCCATTGTGGAATAGTACCAGTTACAAGAAGGATTTTAACTTGTTGAACACAAATCTGAGATCTTTGTTAGTTACATGCTGAAAACAAGTACTGGTGGGTCGAGGAATACTCATCATTGTCCTAATAAGGAATTTTTTCAACATTCTCAAAGTATTTTTTGAAATAGACACCTGGCCAGCTAGCTAGGTTGGTTAGAGCATCCTCCTGATATGCCAAGGTTGTGGGTGTGGTCACCCAGTCAGAACACATACGAGAATCAAACAAGGAACGCATGAATCAGTGCAACAATGTATCAGTGTTTCTCTCTCTCCAATCTCTCTCTCCTCCTTTCCCTCCCTCCCTTTCTCCACCTCTAAAAAAATCAATAAATAAACATTTAAAAATATACAGTTTGAGTAAATATTTTTATATTAAAAAGAAAGCTTATGTTTCTTTAAGTTTTTTGAATTTAGAGAGACAATTTAAAATTGAGTTTTAAAAACCAACATCCATCATGTGCATTTTCTTACTTATGTCATTTACTGAAATCAAGCAAAACACATGCTTAGGTTTGTACCATCTCTGTCTGTGAAGTTGCTGCTGCTCACAGACAGGTCGTCCGGGGTCGAGGTGCCACTGGTGCTGGGGTTTCCAATCTTCTTTTGTGTTAAGTGCTCAAGTCTCATATCCCTGTTTTTTTGTGACTCTTTCGTCAAGTTCAAGAAGACCTGGAAAGAAAAGACATTATACTTCATTAACATGTAACATGCGTATCTTTAGTTTCTAGGTTCAATTTTGACTTTCAATTCTTATCATATTTATCGAGACAAGTAAGTTTGGCTTGAAGTGAACATATTTGTACGTAAAAGATAGGCATTCTCTGATTGGAGCGACATGGTTTTGTTTTGTTTTTTTTTTCTCAGAAGTCAGTCTTACATAAGAATGATATTGAGGTAATTTGAAGATTTTATGAAATGTTCACTTAGAAATATTTCTTTTCTTTTTTAAAAAAATGGTACAGCTTTATTTTCAGAGAACAGCAATGATATCAGCTTTAAGGAAGGTCTGGGAGCACCTCTTCCACGGTGGTATCGGAAATGCCATAGCAGCCGATGTTGAGGCCGCCCATGCCGTTGTCCAGCGCTCTTAGGAGTGACAGATAGGCCCCCGAGACTTTGGTGCTAAACGGAGGAAGCACATAAACGAGCTCTCCCCCGATGTCCTCCTTCAGGTAGGCTTCAGGGAGGTGGGATCGGATCATCGCTGTCACAGCCGCTGTGTCACACACCGCACTCGCATTTAGAGTTGGACTCTAGGGGAAGGAAAAAAACCCAGAAGTTCAATACTCCTTTGTCTTCACCCTGTAGCGTCCCAGGGCCCTCGTCAGGGGTGGTGAGTTCTTCTCAGCCACCCCAGACCTCAGGTCTCACGTCACTCCTTCAGGGGCTCCCTGTCCCCCTGGGGGTCCCTGTAGTTGCTTGCAAATAACCATTCGCTGGCTCCACTCTCCCATCTCACTCTATCCCTTCTCCATCCTCACTGTCCACCATCTTCCCTGTCACCTGAAACCACAGTCTCTTTTCTGTGCTAAGAGTGCTTCAGGCTCAGGCACAGCCCGTCCTCGGGGCCTTTGCAATTGCTTCTTTGCCCCCAGATAGTGCCATGGCTCATTCTCTCCTGGGCTCTAACTCTTGGCTCACCTGACCCCTTCTCTTACTCCTCTACTTAAAGTGGCACCACTCAGTATTCCCTAGGTGCCTTCCTCTGCTTTATTTCTACCCATGGCATTTATCACCTGCTAATAAACTAAATAATACACTTATCAGTTGTATCACCTGAATTCTCCCCACTTCATTAGAATGT